>NC_086230.1:12220000-13590000 GCF_036321145.2 Pelmatolapia mariae
TTGAAAGCAGCTTTGTTGCTGGTGGAGTCTGCCATTGCCATTCTGAGAAATCGGATTTAAGCAGCTATGGATAAAGTTTAAGTTCAGTTTATGGCATGAGTTTTGAAAATAGTCTGTCGTTATGTGTCAGAAAGCACCGATGTAGTCCTTTAAGTCTTCAGTGTTGCCGGGATGGTAGTGAACAGATAACTGTGGTTGGGTGAGAGGTGCTGCTGGGGTGTTACTGGGTAGATTGGGTTGCTGTCAGGTCAGGTTGTATTGATGTTCTCAGTGCTTCAGTCTCTTCTTCAGTCACTGTGGTAGATAATAATAATAATAATAATACAAGCATTCTCTGTGTTTTGTGCTCTGGCCCATGTACACCACCGTGGTATTGGTTTGATTGTAAAATTCAGTATGTTATTGAAGTAAATGAAACTATTGTGTGATGCTGTCCAGGGTCTGATGTGTCCACTACTACTGAAAATTAAAAAAACAACAACAAATAAATAAATTTATGTCAATAATGCTTATTTATAACTAGAAAGCACTCTCTGTTGGAAATACTTTGTCCGATCACTCTTAAAGGGGCTAAAATCAGTCGTTCATGTCATTAATCTGTTAGACCGAGGTCGTAAAGAAGGCATGTCATATAGTACAATACGTTGCATGGATGTTACAGTGTCTTCCTCCATAGATGAAAATTGACGCTACATCAACCAAGAATTCAAGTGAACATTGATTTTATGGCGTGTTACCCCTTAAACGTTTCTTCTGAGTTGCTTCTTCCTTTCCTGAAGGTGTTTGACCTCTTCAGTGTAAAAACGCGTGTACAGAGATGTGTATCACTGTCTATTACCTGAATGTCTCTGGACTGCAGTCTGACCGTCACTCCAATAAAAAAGAAACCATGTTCTGGACTGGCTGTTTGTGTCCCTTGGTTTCGTGGGTGAGGACCTGTGACTTTATTTTATTTTACATATACACACTATTTCCCTGGGCTTTCCAAAGCTTTAGAGAGTGGAAGCTGTGCCAACCCCTACACTTCTTCAATAAGAAAGCTCTAATTGTGCACCAGATAACTTAACTTTAGAGGGAAATCATTCACAGGTGGATACAAGTACCAAAATTGGTACAAAACCTGTTTTATTATTGCTTTTCTGATAAAGAGATCCATTTTCAGTATAGTTAGACTTGCACTGCACTTGCTTTTTATGTGATCTTGGTGTCAAATCAAACATGAAGACGTTTTTTGTTTATGCTTAAATAATGTGCCATCATGTGTGTCGGGTGTAGTAGTACATATATTAGATCTCCTTATGCTCCTCACTAGTTACCCAACTGTTACTCATGGCCCACAAAGATCTCACAGTGGTTCAGTGCGTGCTGTCTACTATTCAGATGGTCAGCGGTTCATTCCCCAGCTCTATCATCCATATACTGAAGTGTCCTTGGGCAAAATACAGCAAGCTAAATGTTGGAACCACGATAGCACTACGATTCATAAAACTAAGAGTTAAAAGGTAATTTGTGAGCCTGCACAGCACTGTGCAGTGTGTCAGCAGACCACTGGAGCAACTTGTAACATGTGTAACTGTAATTATTTTATTTTTCTTGAAGCAGAGAAGCTTAACTTCTACATTTGACCTACTTATAGTCAAAACCATGTAAATCAACAGTAAAGCCTTCGAAAGTTATCAAGTGGTCTGCAGTAGTAAACCAGCAGTTTCGTAGGTGGAAACGATGGCCAAATTGGAATATTCGAGTGCCTAATGACATTTTTCAAATTAATAACTCCAGAGAGACAAACATGCACATTTTGGCATCTGTATCCACTTTTAAAATGTTTTTTCTCCCCTTTTTATATTGAAGCAGGTAACTGAAACAGACCTTTAGCCCCAAACAGCTAAAGACAATTGGAGCTTCCCCAGTAGGCCCAAAGCAGTTATCAGGGTCTGCCATCAGTTTCTTCTACATAATAATTCTTTAACTCGTCAAAATGTGGGCTGGTTCCCTGAAGACACAAAGGTAGAACTGGCTTTACAGTAACACTGGAACCAGATTGGTGGAAATATGTTCACAGCATCTTTGAATAAGCAAAACCCCCCAAAAGTCTGTTAAGACTCTAAAATGTTAAGACAGCCAAACTTTGGATGGTCACTGTAAAAAGTTTTATATCACAAATGATATATCAGAGCTATGTGCATTACTAGTCAATATTTAAGGTATGAAAATATCTGAAAAATGGTTAAAAAAAACCCCCAAACTGCCATCAAGTCAAACACAGAGAACTTTGCAGTGTCAACAGAAACTGTGTTTTTGGCAGCAGGTCGAAAATAGAGCAGTCTACTCTGTGAAAACTAGTCTGCCACTTTAATACACACATTCAGACACAGACGCACTGCTGACAACAGTACAAGCATGACAAAGAGATGAGTAGATAATCCATCACCTGTAAATTTGTGTCAGTGCTTGATTTTACTTGAGTACGCAGACCGAGTGTGGGTGGAAACAACGGTGCCTTCAGCTGAATTTGTTCATCATAACCAAATGTGTAGTCTGAAGTGGAGATCTCAATTGTTTCTCCCATTTTTAAAAAGACAATTTGAACAAAACTGTTGAGAAATATACAACAAGACTCATTGTTCAGTTCTTTAATTTCCTTTTGAAACCTTGTGCAACATCATGGCCACATTTGTATCAGTCCATAAACAAAATTATGAAATCTACTGGTGAGTTGTGCAAACGGAATAAAAGAGAATGGGGTTTATTGAAAGAAAAACAAAAAACATTCAACTGATGAATCCATAATTTGTTCCAATTTCTGAAGCAGCTCACTTTCTGACACACCGTCCTGAATGAGGAGTCCATTCACTGACACTGTTGACAGGCCTGCATAGAGCAATGAACAATTAAAAGCAATTAGACAGCTATAAATATAAAGCTAAATATTCAAACTGAACATCTTATTTAACCAAGCAGCACAGCTGGAGACTCATGCAGATTTTATCAACTTGCCAGAGCAAGGTAAAAAAGAAAGAAAGAAAAGAAAATCAATATAATTTCAGCATTAGGGAGCGTTGCATTCTTCAAGTAAAGCCCTGGCTCGTCTCTCCGCTTTCATTAAATAAATTTAGAGTTCTGATTAGACGTTGCCGGTGCCAGTGCCAGCTGGGGACGTCCTCAAACGATGAGAGTTGAAAGAAGATTTAAGATGTGGCGACCCTGTGCATCTTGAATTGTAAACCAATCACATAAACCTATCAATATTAATCCCCATCAAAGTGGAAACACCATGAACCATCTTCTTTTGCTACACTAGGCCTCCGACTCCTCCCAGAGGAAATGAGCTGCTGCTTTCCCACACCGGCTGCTGCGTGGCTGTGTCAGAACCACAGAACTGAATTCGCCTCGCAATGGCAAACGGACCAGAGGAAGGCTGAGAAAGGGGGGCTAGCTGATGATGCGGCTAATCGACTGCAAGGAGGGGAACTCCTCGCTCTCCGTGATGTGCAGGGTCTTGTGGGAGTTGAAGTCTTTGGGGGCCAGCACCTGTCTGCAAGTGGGGCACACCCGGCAGTCCAGCTCAGCTGCCATGTTAACCGCTGTAGCAGGCGTCTGCCAGGCGTTCTTCTTGTTTTTATTTTTCTTTCCTCCTCCAACCCCAGACTGCTTCTCCAGTGCCTTACAGTCTCCGTGCGCAGTCAGGAGCTCCTGCTGCTTGCCCGTGTCTGGTAAGAGCACAAGCAGCTCATTGAAGATGCGGTTAAAGCCATCCCCAAGCAGGTCCTTACAGCTGCGGTGGTACTGGGCTGCTGATATCACACCCTGGAAAGACAGAGAGGACATATAAGCAAAGTAAACAAACAGGAAGTGCCAAATGTGAGGAGCAGGTTCTTTCAGTGGGCTTCTTCTCCTTTGTCATTCATGTTAAATAAAGAAATATAGTCTTGGAAAAAGGTAAGCCCTAACAAAATAACCACTGAGCTAAACATTTTTCACTCAACACACGCAAGCATTATTATTATATATTATTAATAATAATTAATATAATGCAGAAATCAGCTGCAATTTTGTTTTACTGATCGACTACACAGTCCTACAACCAGGGGAGTGGCACTTTACATCCACATCTGTCCAAACTAGAGCAAAATATAGAGGTGAAGGCTTTAATGTAATCCAATCAAAGTAGGGCTGCACGATTTTGCATAAAATGAGAATCACGATTTTTTTGCTTAGAATTGAGATCACGATTCTCTCACGATTTTCTTTTCCAGTATAAATATTTATTGCACTTATTAACTGCACATCAACTTCGTAACAGTTGAAACTGAACATAAAAACAATAAATAAACATAAAAACAATAAATGCCTCACATTTTGTTGTTGCCGCAAAATGTTGTACTGCTTGAAATTCCGTCTCCACCGTTGCTCGACAGTGCGTGCATAGAGCAGGTAGTGCAACAATAGAAAAATAGTTGCGGGACGGCACTGTGTAGCGTTTGTCTAGGGCAGGGGTCAGCAACCTTTAACACCCAAAGAGCCATTTGGACGCGATTTCCACACAAAAGAAAACTCTGGGAGCCGCAAATACTTTTTGACATCTAAAATGAACATAACACTGTATATATTGGGTTTTTTTTTACCTTTATGCTTTGTGTGAACAACTAAGGTGTGTTGCTTAAATGCATGAAGTGCTACAGAGAAAATTACATTTTATTTATGTAATTAACACATTTTGAACTTTGCAAAATTCCGCCTAAGTATGTATTTTACCTGGTTAATGTGTGTGGCGGGGCGTGGACTGCAGCGCCGCTGCAGGGGAGGCGGACGCACCTTAGCGGTACCCGCAATCACGCCTCGCCGCCTTAACATCTGTGCCACCTATGCTGTTGTGTTGGTGTGTGTCGGGCTGCGAGCTTTAACACCGGCTGTATGCGTAAAGCAACCGTGTGTGAAAAGTGGACAATAAAAAGATGCTGAAAAGCGTGTTCATGGAAACATAGTTGGGTCTCCCGTGATATGTTTACAATGGGACTTCCGCTCCTGAACCTCTGCGCACAGCGTCTGCTGTACGATCGGGGTCACTTTCATCTTTATGCACGACTGTAAGCTGTCGTCTGTGAGGCGTGAACGTGTTTGTTTTTGGAGAACAGCTGCTGACATAATGTGGATCCGAAGATCCATAATTGGCCTTCCTGGGGTTGAAAGTCTCGCACGGCGTTTCGGCGGGTATATCGGCTTCCGCAAGTGTGACGCTTATTTTGATCGATCAAAAACTAATACAATATAATTTTATATTTATATTTCAATATCACAATAATCTTCCAATTTAGAACTACGAGTTAAAAAAGAACTAACATAAATAAAGTAGACTTTAGCTAATTACTTACAAAAAATTATTTATTTCCCCAAACCACGCGGAGCCGTAGAAGGACTAAAGATCCGCATGCGGCTCCGGAGCCGCAGGTTGCCGACCCCTGGTCTAGGGTGTTGATCATTTTCCTAAATCCCTCGTTTTGCACAGTGTTGATGGGAGCCATATCTTTGGTCAGGTGATAAGTAAGTAATTTCTTTGTGCCTGCGGGAGTTCGACGTGTATAGGGAAGCGCTGTATAAGGTTCCCGTTATTGATGTTTGGGTGGTTGACCGGGACAAATTTTCTCCTGTCACTTTCTCGTCACCCCTGACGTGTTCTCCGTTGTTTCTTTCCTGCCAATTTGAGCATCACGGCACAGCTTCTGTATCACGTGGTATAAGGCTCCGCCCTTGTCATTTGTTGAGCAGGAAGAGTGAGCGCTTGTTTTCATGCAGATTATGTCCCGGATCAAAGGGACAATCGTCGTCGTCTTTCTTTCTTTTTTTTAGATCGTTGTCATTTGGAAATGAGATCGCACATAAGTATGAATCGAGATCGCGATTTTCTAACGATTAATCGTGCAGCCCTAAATCAAAGGTATTTAAATTTATTATGTTTGGCCAACAAAGCTGATTCAGAGAGAAAATAAAGTTGCAGCCATAAAAATCAGGTAGTACATGCACATACGTATTCACATTTTTAGCTGGCAGCACGGAAGAACTTTTTTTTTTTATAAATGTGGAAAATCATGACATCATTATAATGAATTCTCTTGATCTACGCTATGGTAATCACGCACACTACCCTCCTGACTCTGAGTAACGGTGCTGAATAATGGTTGTGTTTATGCACAACATTACGATGATGTACGTTAACCTTTGACCTTCATCATCACTTTATCCTCATTTGAGGATGATAAAGCAGTGACAGTTATTATTTATTATGTCATAATTGATGTATAAGGTCAAATACAACTAAATTCTAACTTACTCATTTAAGTTGAAGTGAACTAGAATTAAAAAATTAAAAAAATAAAATAAAAGTCTGTCCCTGAGATACTACTTTTCACAACACTCGGAGGGATGCACAACCTTAACACAGAGCTGTAACCACTTCAGGGGCATTTAAAGGGGACGGGGAACAAAAACCAAAAAAAACCCCAGACAAAATATCCATACCAACAGAGTATTTAGCTCTCATGTAGTGAGTACCTGTCTGAACTGGGCAGAGTAGTTTTTGAACTGGTTGAATTTTGATTCGTCATCGTTGAGGTACTTCCTAATGGACTGGATCAGCTCCAGGTTCCTCTCGCGGAAGTCCTCTGGCACCAGGTAACCATTGCTCGGCACTTTGGGAGGCCTGGGAACAGACAAAAGACACTAAGTACCGACAAGGCCAACCAAAAACCTTTGTGTCAAGCAGTGATCATGTAATGTAGAAAAACGAGATAGGCTCACAGGTTGACTACTGGGGGTGTAGACTCCACCACATTGCTGTTGAGGGGGATCCCTGTGAAGCCTGGGGGAGGTTTAGGGGCTGACATACCCAGGCCAGGTGGAGGCAGGGGCATGGTGGAGGATGGGGCTGGAGCTGAGGCTTTCATTGGGAAAGAGGTCTTAAAGCCTGAAAAACAAAGAACGTGAACTTTGAACGATGCAGTACCAACTCTGAAAAATAGTTCTCAGGGTTTTAACTATAAAACCAACACTGCTGTGTTTAAACAAAACGCTTATTTGTGAGGCATTTATACGGTTTTACAATAGTATAACATCATTACATCATTAATTTGATGAAAACCGAAAATTAAGTCAAATCAAAGCTCAGAGCTCAAAGCTCGGGGTTTAAATATCCACCTATCAACATTTTGAAGAGCATGTTCACAGCCAGGTATGAAAAGGTTTTAACCAGTTTCCCTCTTTACAACAACTGTGTGGTGGGTGACTTGGTTTTTTTTTGTTGTTGTTTTTTTAAATTTAGGGATGTGGGTGCTTTGTAGTAACATCTGGCTAAAAAACAAACAAACAAAAACCCCCAAACCAAACCAAAACATTAGATTAGCCAAACCGTTCACTAAATGAGGAGTCAAACTCTATGGGGCTCTTCTTTTATATGAAGTCTATGGAAAACCTTAGCTGTCTACCTTTTTACCACTGCTTGCCAGACCACTCTCATATCAATCAAATATCATATTGCCTATTAATGAACAATTCCTGGTTTCCAATCAACCACAATCAAAGAACAGAAATGACTTTCCATAATTCTTATTGACTCTGTTTATTGTAAGAGCTAAGTTGGAGAGTTTCCAAATGATTTCCAGGAAGTCTCCCCCCCGCTTCTTTGTGATGGCAGCTATCAGTCATTAAAGCAGCTGTACATTCAGTTTTAAATGTATTAGTCGTTTGTAGTTTGAGGTCCTGTAAGAAAGACCTGTATGGTGTATATATTGGATGGAAAGAAGCAAATGAATACTGTGGATTGTTATTCCGTACCTGGTGGTGGATTTTTGGTCATGAGGGCAGGGAACTCCTCCTCTTGTTCATCGGCAGGCTCTGTATTGGGATGATTTGTTACCGGAGCGTCATCTTTGCTAGTGGGTGGCGATTGCTCAGCGTAGCCGTTAGCCAGCCCACTTGTAAGTGCCGCTGTCACAGGACCGGAAAGCGGTTTGTTCCACGTTTTCTCAGGAACATTTTCCTTTTGTGCCGTTGTTTCCACTGAGACTGGATTTACAGTTGTTCCCAGGTCTGATGTTGTAGCTGCAGATGTAGGGGGAGCAGTTGGGTTCTTCTGTTTTTTCTTCTTGTTGGCTTTTGGGGTCGGGAGATCGGTGTTGGGGGTTGGATTTGAAGCGCTCGAGGTCACAGCCGGGTTTGAGGATTTGCTGCTGCCTGCTTTAACAGTTAGCAGAGAGGAAATATCCAACATGGTGGGCACTGAGCGGAACTCCTGCTGCGTCATTCCTCCGCTTTCATCGTCGGAATGAAGGGGAGAGTAATTTGACAACGCTTTCCCGTTCTCACCCACTTTCTTTTTCCTCCGTGAAGATGACGAGGATGAGGAGGACAGGAGCTGAGGGCCAGAGGATACAGAGGAGAGGGGTGGGGGAGGTCTGGAGGAGGGAGGAGGATGAGTGTTGGGCTTAGCTGCAGATGTGTGGTTGGACCAAGCAGAGGTGGTACCAGCTGCAGGTTTGGGGGCCCGGACTCTGGAGACGAGAGCAGGGAAATCCTCTTCTTGAAAAGAGGACGTCTTCTTAGGCTGCGCAGAGTAAGCTGGAGTCATGGGGGTTGTGAGCGTGGCAGTTGACAGGCTGGGGAAGTCGTCCTCCTTTAAAGCTACATGGGATGGTGCAGTCACTGCAGGAGCTGGCTTTACACTGCAGGGACAAACAAAAAACAGCACAAATGACAGATTTGTGTCACACTATGTTCACACACACACTGAATGATGAGAACTTAACGTTGTACTTTGATGAAGCTTACACAGGTGCAGCAGCTGTGGCTCCCAAAGCTGGGAAGTCATCTTCTACATCTCGGGGGTTCTGGCTCTTCATTGTTTTTACTGTTAAAGAGGCAGAAATAAATACACTAAACTAGCAGACAAACATGCCTGACATCTAGCAACCATAACCTTTATGTATGTTTTTTCAGTTTACTTTTTACCTGGAGGTTTGCTCGCTTGTTTGGCATGTCCGGTCGGGTGTCTGAGCTCTTGCGGTTCTGGTCTCTCGGCCCTCTCCTCTCTGCAGTGTTTGGGAGCGCTCCTCTCCTGCACTGCTGCTCTCTCTTCTTGTCTTCGCATTGCAATGGATGCCCTCAAAGCAGCTTCCACCTGCCTGTCTTCCTCATTTCTGTGCAGACAAGCAGACAAAACGGTAAAAAGCAAGAAACTACTCCCACTCTAACAGCTGCTGAAGTTTTTTAAAGTAATATACAGATACACAAGCACGCAAACACAGTAACAGCACAATGTGAGACACCCAGGTGCAACAATGCTGTGCATCCATTCTTCAAATGTTTTCCATGTCTGTCTCTCAATACAAGTGGATGCTCTGCAGTCCAGTTCTCATGCATATAACTGCACCCATCCATCTTTTTACATCCTGCAAAATTTCCATGTCACAGACAAAGACGAATGTACCCTTTAACAACAGCCATCTCTTCCAATTCTGACAGCTCCACCACTAATGCTCCCTTCCAGTTAACTCAGAGCTGGTCATTTATACTCACCTCGAGTACCTCCAGCTTTTCTGTCCCCCGTGAGGCCTTCCCCTTCCTCCTCGGTTGTGACGCACCTCCTCGTAGTCCTCGCCTGTCACCATACCTGTAAGAACGCATGTGTTCTGATCATCTCAAATGCCAAACAGAAATCCTGGTGGTATGGCAATACAAAAACACCACCGTCTCGACTGACCGACCTTCATTTCGCCTTTGCTGTCTTGGGGCGTAGTTAAACTGCAGGTCGATGTGGCGGTTCTGTCGAGCCTCTGCTCGATTCTTGCTGTGTGCTGCAGCCTTGTGGGCCTTGTAGTCAATCTCGGAGCGAAACGCGTGAGTGAACTGTTCTGTAGCGCAGCGACCTTCCTCGCACAGATAGTGACTCTCTCTGAAGTGCTCACTCAGATACTGGTAATCACTGTTGGTAGCAGGGTTAAAAACCAAAAGTCTGGTTTAATATTCTTCTACATTAGGTAGCAAAAACAAAAACACTAAACAAAGGAGGGTTTGTGTGGATGAGTGAAAGGGTCACACACACCTGTAGTACTCCTGAGAGCCGTCTGCGTCACAGAAGTGGCAAAAGTAGTGATCCCTACGCAGGTGTTTCAGCAGCTCATCGTTATCAAGGTAACGGTCATCGCAGAACTTGCAGAGCGGGTGGCCTCTGTGACTGGTGTCATCTGGGTCTCCATGCGCTCTGTGACGTGCCAGCTCCTTACGATTATACCACTTCCGTTCATGGGAAAAGATCTGCAGGGAAAGAGTAACTTTTAAAGTAAATAATTATTCAGGAGATTAGCAAACAAAGCTCTTTATCAGGATATTGATATTTGTCATCTTTATATCTTGCTTCCTTCAACCAGCCCTTATTTGCCTGAAAATGTAAGTCTGTCCAACTCACCATTTTTATATGCAACAGCAGGTAAAAAAAAAAAAGAGATCTTTCCACCAAGAAATGCAAAATAATGATTGCACAATTTGTAAATCTGACTTAATGGTACAAGCAAAACCTTTTAAGTTAATGACCTGATGCACAGCACTTTCAGTTATCGACAGACAACTTGAACAATGCTACGGTTTCTCATTCGGTGTGAAAAGCAATACATCAAATAACAACCTTAAAAAGGGGGCTGAATTTAATATGATTCAACAACTGTATTGTGTAAGTGCTTTTGTTACCATTTAGTAGCAGATACTGCTGTCAAGGGCAATGACTAAGCATTCATATTTATATCTGAACACTGTTACTGCTTTTTAATTTACTGCTCCAGTAAATTAAAAAGAAAAAGACCAAAAAGAACCGTTTGTGCTACAAAGTTTCCATGTACATTTGTGCTACTACTGTAGTCATGTAATACTGAGAACCCGATCAGACACCCCTTTATTTACTCTTTAGGGATGATGATGATGATGATGATGATGATACCTTTAGATGCTTTGTGCAGAGCTTGCAGGAGAAAAGTTCGTGCTGCTTCCTCATGTGCTGCTCGAGCTCCTCAAACCTGGAGAAAACCTTGGGCTCTGAGCAGCGGAGACACTCGGGCAACAGCAGATGCCTGACAGACACACATCGAGGAAAAGTTCAGTCGGAGTCAAGTAAAAATCAAAAGGGGCATTAAAGTCAGTTGGATACAGCAGGAAAAACCCAAAATTCAAGCCAAGTTTTTGTTTAGTTAAATGATCAGATCAGATTGAGGATACTTCCTGCTAAAGCAGGTCATTTACACATTTGCAAATAAAAGCGCTCACTTTAGTCATCACACAAACTTAGACTCACTTTAAAAGCAATCAAAACAAGAACACAGCATGGAGTGTTCAAGAAGATAACACTAAAGGCTTTAAAAGCCGACTTTTAGTTATACCGGTTTATATACATGCTTGTATACATTTACAATATGACCATATACTGAGACCGCAAGAGCACCATCTCTAACCACACGTAGCATTAGTTAATACCAGCATGGCTCTCGATATACATTTCCATTGTACTTTTCAAGCAAAAGTTCAGCTATGTTAACTGTAATTCTTTTACTGTTATTTCTGGCTTTTGTAGTATAAATGAACTGAAATGCCAAAGAGCAACACAAGCACAAAGAATAGAGACATCTAGTACCTGTACTGGGCATAGATCTTCTCATCCACAAAATAGATGTCATACTTTTTCTCACAAGAGAACTGCTGATAGGGCAGAGACTGAAAGGCCTCCAGTTTTTTCACAAACACCACCTGAAAACAACATGACAGTCAGATCAGTAATAACCTGTGGTAACTGGAGGAAGATGATTGTTTTAGAAATAGAAAGCATACCAGTGATGTCTCACAAACACCTACTGTAATATCACATGAAATGATGAACGAGCAAAACCACATAAGTACAGACGATGCATATTTGGTACGCTTCTAATCTAGGCAATTCAACACAGTTTGACATTACAACATCCAGCTGTTGGGAAAGTTTACGACCACTCATCATGGACACGAATGTCGTGTTAATTTAGTGCTGAAAGGTTGAAATGCTCTCTGTAATCCTGGCTGGATATTTGACTACTATTCTTGACAAAATTGTTAGACTTCAATAAAATTGGTCAGTCTCAGAGTTGTTTTCTAAGCACAGTCAACAAATGCTCAGTGGGGCTGAAGTAGGGACTTTGGGAAGGCCATTCCAGAGGCTTATTGCTAACCTGCTTTATCTATTCTAAATCCAGTTTTCATGTGTGTTTGGGATCATTGTCCTACTGGAACTGTGGTGTCCACACTTAACCCGATCTTGTTTTGTCAAAGTCATTAAAGATGTGTGCTATACAATCATTTTACCCTGGAGAAAGAACGAAGTCATTTAAAGCCCCAAACGACCATGACATTCATTCCCATAATGAGTGGATGTAAGCTTCTGATCACAGGTATATTTGGCCTTTAAGGAAGTGTTATGAGGCCGGGGCCACCGTCCACCTGTTTTGACTCATTCCGTCATCTGCAATCAAGATTCGGATTTATTCAGGGCTGACAGTAGGCACACATCACAATGACATCTAAAACTATATCAATTAAACATTTATCACAACCCAGTAATAACAGGTAGCATACCAGCGCCGCTAAAGCTCAAGCTAGATTGAGAGGTGACAGTTACGTGTTCAATGAAAAATGTATTATAGAGTTAACTGTCACCTTGGCTAAATGAGGTATAGCCATAAACGTCGGACAGACAAGCACTCTGTCATCAGCTCAATTATAAAAGCCGGCTTCTAAACCAACTCTTTCTGACCAGTGTCAGTCTAACAGATAAGCTAACTTATGCACTTGCTAATATTCGCTAGTTAGCTTAGCTAAATTAATGACAGCGAGGAGAAAAGTGGTCTCCACAGTGGGTACGCACAATGAGTTGCCACCTCTTTTTTCCCCTGGTGACTATTTTAATTGATTCTGAACGCAGTTAGGATGCCAACACACAACTTGTGCCTATTTTTATAGAGTAAAAACTATGAGAACGCTAAGGCCTAGCTAACGCCACAAGGCTCCATCCCCGGGTTAAAGTAGCACAAGAACGCGCACCTTGTCGAGCTCCTCCCGGCAGACGGCGCAGTACTTCTGATCGCACAGCACCCTCATCTTGGTGGAGCAGCGGTAACAAACGGGATGGTCGCATTTTCCCAAGGCGAAGATCTCGACCTCTTGGCAGCACAGAACACAGTTCTTCTCCGCGTCTTTTGTCGTTGTTGAGTCCATCTTGGTGAAAAGGCACAAGTCAAGCTTAATAGTTATTTGGGAGCGCCACAGAGCTGAAGTGGTTACGTAATTATGAAAGTCTACTGCCGCGTCACGAAACTGTTACACCAGCGATCAACACACCACAGGGATGGACCGAGCGCACGCTGCAGCGGTGCTTTTACCCATCACACCTTGTGGGATCTGTGCGAGCCCCACGTGCGTACCTTGGTGGGAACCGGTAAATGTGCTGATAGGAGGTGTTGTACTTTGGAAAACATTCATTAAAGCTGCGGCGAAAAACAGCAGACTGAAGCTACAATTCACGCGGGCCCACCTTGGAATATATATACATAATATTTTTTATTTTAAATCGTTGTCTGGTCTCGATCATTGGGATGCTGGTGGTGTATATTTCTTGCCACACTTTAGGTCCATTAATACCTACTGCTTCCAGTTCACCTATGCATCAACTTCAAGATCCTCCTTCCCACTTTCACAGACCTTCATAACCTTGTTCCTTAGTATTTGTCTGATATTCAATGTCTCTTGTCTATTCCACCTGTTCACCTGACTACCATGGGACTCAGAACCTTTAGTTGCCCTGCCCAAATACTTTGCAATGCATTTCCACCTGATACAGTTTCCTTTAAGGCCTTCAATGTCTGTAAAATGCCCTCATCTTAAAAACTATACGTGCCACCAGGTCATAATAAAACTGCTGCTTAAAATGTTTGTTTGCTGAGGGTCATTCCAAACCAAGCCTGTCATCTGAATCAAACACATCTATGTTAAAATTACCTGTTTTAATAAAGCTTTGGTTTCTAACATGAGTTCTTGTGCTTATGTTTTGTAATCGCCTCTTAAAATCTTTGTATCCACACACTCATCTTTTTTATCCTGCTGCTGGTAAACAGGAAGTTATTCCTACAGTCAGGTCCACCAAGGATTTTCTATTTGTGTGTATTTAACTAAAGAGATGAGTCAATGCCGTAACCCAGATCTTGGTGCTCCCTTGTGTCTATGGACGACTTGGAGACAGAACCCAGAGAGACAGAAGAACTTTTCTGATTTGGCTGTTTCCAAAAAACACCCAAAACTTTGCACTTCTCATCTTCCACATAATCAAACATTACCTCTTTACCTTATAAGTTCCCTATAAAAGGACTCTTTAGTTTGTAATGTTTTATTGGATGGCTTACGCAAGTTACAGTTTCACCTTTTTAAAAAAGTGACTGGTGTCCAGGCAGGTGAAGCCCCCGTCACTCATACCGTCTGTCAGCAGTGATTTCCACCGCTCATCGGTCCTTTATTGTGGTCAAGTGTGCAGGATTGTTAAGTGTCTTTGTAAGCTAGCGCCTCTTGTAGTGGTTGTTGCTCAGTCTCATCACTCTGAAGGTGCAGCTTGCGATCTTCTCGTAGAGAAGGAACATGAGAGCAGCAGTCAGCACCGTCTGCAGCAGCTTCGCTTCAAGGCCTTTAAAAAGACCCAACATACCATACTTCCTACAGAAGAAAACCAGCATGAAAACGTTAAAGAACAAGAGGTGAAAGAGCAAAATTATTAATATTCAGTAACTCAGATGATACATCACGAGGGCCCAGTGATGAATGCCCATACTCCGTATAAAGCACCTTTCAAATACTCCCTAATTCATAAGGTTCAATCAAGGAATTAAACCAGGGATCATTTGCTTGTTATGCTGGATAGAATTAATCTAATTGTTAAAATATAAATGCAGAGATTATCCAGTGTGTTTTCCTGATGAGCTCTCTAGAGTCTGACTGTACATACTTATTACAGATGTGTATGGTAATGCATTTGCAATGGTTTCTGTTGTAAATAAAAAAAACAACATACAGATTTTTTTTAAATACCAAATGGAGCTATTTCTTTCATCTTGTTCTTCATAGTAATTCTAACCCATGTTGCCTAGTATGCTCTGTTTAAATGCGGTCACCCAAAATCAAGCAGATTCTAATGTGGATGTAACAAAACCATATTTGGGGTTCCCATCCAGCCATTTTCCTCTCCTTATCCAATTCAATCACCACTTTTTCATAGAACGACAGCCAGACACAGGCAAAACCTACAAGAACACGCTAGTCAGATGGTGGCTTCAAACCCAGGACCTTCTAACCCATACGTCATGGTGGCAATTTGCACTGCAAGTATGTTAATATGTGTGTGTACACACTTACCTCACCCTGTTGACCAGCAGACACTTGATAGTCCTGAGACTGGACAGCAGCTTTGACTTCTCTGTTGATGTGTTGTTGTACTGTCCGAACTGTGGTGATTGAACAAAAAAGAAAAACATCTCTGAGATTAATGTTTTCTTTGTTACAGGTTCATACATTCACAAATCTAGCTAATAAAAGATTATATGTGTCACTTTAAAAGTGAATAACACAATGCAGACATACCCTAAGAATGGACTGTATGGTCTGTAATGGGTATGTCACAGTGGTGGCGATAGCTTTGGCGATGGCCCCGATCACAAAGACCTCCAGTGATGACAGCTTTGGACAGAAAGAAAGAAAGAAGAACCTGAATCTTTTGTGTATCCTCAGAGGAACAAACGTATCCTAAAGGTGAAAGTTTTAAGTTCAGATGACCTCAGTAACAGGTGAAGGTTTTCCTTAGCTAATAAACATACCCACAAACGCTGCGGTCCGAAAATGTCTCAAAACATGTGGTGTTCAAAAGACCAGGGAACACATGCTAACTCACTGAACAAATCATGTGAACAGAATTACTAAGTGTATGCATATCCAGTGTCCTGTCATCCAGACAATGTCTGCATACTTCCCTTCCCTTTTCTTACTCACCTCCCTGGGAATGCCTCTCCTCAGCTGCCTCTTCAGGCCCTCATAAATCATAAATTGGATAGCAGGGTTCAGCACCAGCAGCAGGGACGGGAAGGTCCCGTTCCACAGCGCTGCAACGCCCTCGTCACGGATGATCTGCACAAATGCATCTGCAAAATCAAAACAATTTGGAAACAAACGTGCGAAAGAGAGAACTTGTAGTATGCACATGTGTAGAAGATTTGCACAAATACTCATTAGAAGTAAAATGTAAGGTCATTTACCGAGAATCCCAGAGTAGTTGGTGGGACGGATGTCTTCATTGTGAAACTTAGAGCCCTGGAGCTTCAGTCTGGTATTGACGACCCACAAAGGGGTGGTGACAAGTACATTTACAACCCCTGGAGAGACAAAAAGGCAGATGAAATTGAATCTTTACTACCAGTTTTAGCATTTAGAAATGTAAATAATGTAAATTGGTTTTATACACTGTGCAGAATAGGCTACTAAATAGGAGTTAATGCTAGTCATTCTTAGCACAAAGGTATGAGGGACTCATCTGAAATTAGATGGCAGTTCTTGCCAATGACCACCTCACCTGCTGCGATGCCTATGATCAAGTCAGTGCTTGGTGCTGACTGTTTTCCTTTCAGCCAGCTAGCCTTGAGGCAGTGGAAGCAGTAGAAGTAGACAAAGTTGGAACAGCACAGGCTGCAGATGACAGGGAACCAACCTCTATAGGGTGCCAGTCTGAAGAAGGGGGCAGAAGTAAACATACAAACACATCTTAGCAGCCTTCTACTGCTTGAAAGACTGTATTTTGATGTTTGAGGGGATGAGTGCAAATTTATTAAAATAATTTTGGCTTGAAACACATTGAGATTTTCACTATTTATACTCACAATCCTTCCTCTTTCACAATTTCTGCCAGAATGGCTGGAGTTGATTTGGCTTTCCTGTTTTCATCCACTGAACACAAACAGATGGGGATTTTCTTTCAGTAAAAACAAAACAAAACAAAAAAACAAAACTTTTGGAAATGAGACTGTGATTTCTGCTCTCTTACCCTGGAGCCGTAGTCTGGCAGTATCAAGAGGGAAGAACACTGTCATTGCAGTCACACTTCCCTAAAGGGGGAACAGTAAGAAATCCATGGCATGCCATGTTTTTCACATATGGAACAAACCCTCGAATGAACCCCATATAAAATCGAGCAAGTTACAGGAACATACATGTAAACGGCTTAAAATGCACACTAGGATCTAAAATAAGACGTTTTATATATGATTGTTATTCAGTATTCAATTCGGTGCGTTTAATAAGTTACACGTACATTAACATTTCGCCGAATAAAGAGGTTATTGTAAACACTTCCACATTTACAGCTACATTATCTACTATTTATTGTTTTTGGTAAAGTTGGGAGTGGAAATTGTTATTTTGAACTGAGCTCTGTTTGGATATCTTTAAAGCATATAAGTAGTGACGCTACAGCAACTCCCATTTGTGACTTAAAATTAAGCAGCGCATACTGAAACTAAGATCAACTTACCACTGCTCCTGAGACAGCATGAACCAAACTCTCATACGAGAAAACCTCGTTCATTGTCACCGCCAAATTCAGTCTGTTACATTCAATAATATTCAATATTGCCTCGACAGCCTAATAATTATTATTACAGCCTCCCCTTCTCTTGCTAGCTGTTCTTGTTGCCTCTCTCTAATAAACAGCTCGCTTCCTCGTTTCAGACTCGCGCGATGGCTTTAGGGAAATGTAGTTCTCTTCGCCCTACACGTTCCTGTTTGAACTTCAGGATTTTCTTACAGAGATTGGATAAAACAATGCTTTGTAGGATCTCCTGTAACTTTCCACTTTACTGTGCTATAGATACAACATGTGGGTTTGGCTACAGAGCTTTATGCATCAGTTTCTCATACAGTCACTGACCACTTTATTAAGTGCTAGTAGGGAGACCGGGGATAGTTGTAACGTGGGTCAGTTGTAACACTTCCAATTTCTGCAATCAGGGCTAAGTTTCAAATGATG
The DNA here is from genome assembly GCF_036321145.2 of Pelmatolapia mariae. Lineage (NCBI taxonomy): Eukaryota > Metazoa > Chordata > Actinopteri > Cichliformes > Cichlidae > Pelmatolapia > Pelmatolapia mariae. The sequence continues at coordinate 12,238,116 of NC_086230.1, forward strand.
TGATAACGCCATACATGCCCAATTCAGTTCTTCTATCACATGTAAAAAATTTGCACATTTTGGCAAACACAGACAATTTAAGAAGAAAAAAAGTAATTTGTATGCCAAAAAGTAAGTTTAAAAAAAAATTATTTAAATTTCTAATAGCATTATCTGCTTTGCAGTTAAACTCATCAAACTTAAATTATGTTATTTGTATGTCTATGGGGATATATTCTGTGTAGGTCTTTAGTGCTAATGTTTTAGCCGTTGGCTGTAATGTTAGCTAGTTCATGGCTATAGGAGGCTGGGTCAGTTGTAACAGCAACAGTCTCGGTTAGTTGTAACAATAATGCAAATGTTACAACTTACCACACTATTACTTTAACTTATTAAACAAGTTGGGGCAACGACATCAGCAGAGAGAGGTTCACTGGTCACCTTTGTATATGCGGTTAATGCCACTGGCAACACAATTCCTCCCATGTTTGTGTTCCCACACATACGTTATGCAGACCACTTTGTCAGAGATGGGTCAGTAGGAAGTATTGGTAGTGGAAATAAATCAAGATGGGTGCAAGAAACAGATTTCCTCATCTTTCTCGCTGGTGCACAACTACATTTTTTCAGCTTCATTGTTATGTTCAAAAGTTGGTGCAAGAGTTGTAGGTTACAATGCCCACTGAGCCAATGAGGCCAAACTCAAGGAAGACCAACCAAAATTAATGAAATATTCAATTGCTGAAAATTCCAAAATTTGTCTTTTTTGGGGGGTTGAAATATGTTCAAAAGCTAGATTTCTGCATTCTGTCACACACACATAGCTACATAAATAGTTCTAAGTGCATTCATGTGTTGAATAAAAAAGTTTACATGTTAAAATTTTGTCAGTACCCTTATTTCATTGTGTTACATTTCGCCCCAGGATATGTTACAACTAACCCAGACTATGGGGTTAATTGTAACATTTCACTCTTTGTGTCTGAGACCATACCATGCAATGAGTAATTGTGCTGCAGAGAAAATAGCTGTACTATTTAATAGCAGAGACATGTAAATACTTTGCATTACATTTTTAATCTACTACCTTGAAAGAGCTCCAAGCTACAGACAGAAATGTCAAACATGTTACAACTACAGAGCTAGACACCCTAGACACCTTCAGAACCTCATTAACTCTTTGAGGCTTTAAGGTGGTGCTGGAAACAATCCTTAAAGAGCTTGGTCCAAATTGAGACGATGCTCATCCATGATGTGAATCTTCCATTCCTCTACATCCTACAGGTGCACTGCTGGAGTGATCTGTGGTGACTGTGGGGGTCATTTGTGTACAATGAACTCATTGTCATGTTCAAGAAACCAGTTTGAAATCATTTGAGCTTTATGGCATGCTGTGTTATCTTGTTTGAAACAGCCAGTCATAAAGGGATGGAGATGGCTAGTAACTACACTCAGGTAGTAAACGGTTGTGTTTAAACTATGCTCAGTTGGTGGAAAGCGTGCCAAGAAAATATTCCCTACACCATCACACCACCACCTACAGCATGAACTGTTGATAGGAGCAGGATGGATCCATGCTTTCATGTCGTTTACGCCGGATTCTAACCCTACAATCTGATGCAGCAGAAGTTGACTAATACAGCTAGGCAACGATTTTCCAGTCTTCTATTGTCCAGTTTTGGGGAGCACATGTTTAATTGTAACCTCACCTTCCTCTTCACTGACAGGACTGGCACGCAGTGTGATCGTTCACTGCTGTAGCTCCTCTGCTTCAAGGTTTGACATGATGTGCATTCAGAGATGCTCTCCTGCATATCTTGGTTGTAAGAAGTGCTTATTTGAGTTTCAGTTAATGTCCTTCAGCTCAAAGCGGTCTAGCATTTCTCTCTCCACAGAACTGCTGCTCAATGGATCATTTTCTGTTTTCAGACCATTCCCTGTAAACTACAGAGATGGCTGTGCCCACAGTTTGTGAAATTCTCACACCAGCCCTTTTAGCACCAACTACCATGCTCAGTTTGAACTTAGGCAGCCTAAATACATGGAGTTGCTGTCATTTGATTGGCCTTAATTAGTTGAGCACGAGTACCTAAGGAAGTTGCTGGAGCCAAATTAAGGTTGTATTAGATCTGAAATCTTAATTTAAGGGGTTAATTGTACTTTAATGGCAAGAGTTTAAAGATTTTAAAGATTTTCTAAAATACTTGAATGTGTAAATTTGACATATGCAAATGAAGTTAACTATAAATAATATTTGATTTTTGGTGTACAGGGCGAGCCACTTTTGTAATCCAGTTGGCAAAGAATGGAGGCCCGGCCCCACAGGTGAACAAAGCAGACTTTATGTACTCCATGATTTGAGTTATAATCTAGTTTAGAAAGAAATGTTTATTACACTCAACCCACCACTCAAAAAAACCTGCTCAAAACAGAAAACAAACATTAATATTTCTGAGGATTGTTTTGTGTCTGTGCTTATTATTTGGCTACTAAAGGAATAAGCACACTGACATGTACTGTGGGCTCAGTGAGGGTCCTAGAACAACTTTCTGCCCCGACGATGCTGAAAACAAGCAGGTGTGGAATGTGGAATGGGATGATGCAGTTACATGGAAACACAGTTTAAACTGTAACAACCTAGAGAATCTGACAGCACTTCACCTTTGAACGTCATCGTGTGAAAACATATTCATCAGAGCCTCAAAAACAAAACCTACAAACTTCAATTTTAAACAAGATTTAACAACAAAACAACTGAAACGACACTGAACATTTTTGGTGAGTACTTACATAGGTAAGTACAAATGCACCTTAGAACACACATGCATCAACACTACATATGAGCGGGCAGAGGGAGGTTTGGAGTCTTCACACACCCCTGTTCTCTGTTGCCTGTTGGGGCGGGGGGGCTGGGAGGAGGAGTTGGCCATCCGATTGGGGTCTGGAATGTGGGGCCTCCCTGCTGCTGCAGAGTCGGGGCGGTCTGCTTCTCTCCACCCCAGGGAAAAGGGTAACACTACCTGGGTCTGGGTGCAGTTTCCCCCTCCAGGGGCAAGGGTACCTAGACCTGGGGTATAGAGTACGCTTGGGGAGTGTGATTGTGTGTACAGTGTCTATTTATGTCTGTCTCCACGTTGGGTGAGTGCTGAGTAATTGCATATGAGAGCATGAGGGTGGGAATGGATGTTTGTATCTGTGTGTGCCTGTTTGCTTGTGTCTATATGTCAGGTTGGGTATCAGACGCCACCTCTCTGGGGACATCTCAGGGCCTCCATGGTATGGAGGCCTATCTCCCCCCACCACTCCCCCTGCCAGTGGCAGACGCCCTCAGACATCGGTGCATTGGTGGTTCTTTGTGTCCGGGGATGGGCGTCCAGGTACCCACCGGCTCACTCCTGGTGGCTGCTTGTCGGGACCTGGAGCCTGGGGCTCGCTCGGGCTCCTTCGGGGGTGGGGTGCCCTTGGCCTGTGGCTCGGTCACTCTGGCATAGCTGGCTGCCGGCGGAGCTCACGGGCACGTCACTGCAACCCCCCCTTCTTCTGCTCTGCGGCTGCTGAGCGACCCCTCAACTGGGGGTCTCCTCAGCTCTTTCCGGGACAGTGGCACGGTTGCCCCTCTGTTGGTCTTCCTTGGTCTCCTTTGCTCTTGGGGCCTCTGGATGTCTGGAGCCTTGATCTCCTCCATACCTGCTTCATGCCCTGGAGGACGGGGCTGTGGCCCCCCACACCCTCTAGCAGATCATTACATGAAGGAACCTTTTAAATACAAGCGCGCTCATGCTCACAGGTGTACACACTGGTGCTCACACACACAAACTACACCCTTTTTGGCTCCTACCTCAAAGCACACTGTGCACTGTTGATCTTACGTGCTGCACAATAATATTCAATATTTAGTATTTACTGTTATATTCACATAGATCATCGCGATGATGTTGTTTATTATATTGCTCTTTTTTTTGCTTGTTTTCTCTTTTTTCTTTCTCAACAGGTGATCCAGGTGATTGATATATGTATTTTTTGCCTGTTTGTTTTGTTGGTTTTTGCCCTTTATCACCGTCCCTCTTCCCCGCTCTTTATCTTTCCCTCTTTCTTTCTCCCTTTTCTTTTCCCCAGTCAAGTCTGTCCCATGTTCAGCAAATGAAAATAAAATAAACAATAAAAGCAAAGGTGAATCAAATAGACCAATACGGCAAGGCTGGGATGGTCCATTTGGTAAAGTAAATCCGTTGGGCATCTTTCCTTGCCTTTAGACAATAATTCTGATGGCAAAAGAACCAAATGGGACAGGCAAAAAAAAAGAAAAAAAAAAAAGGAATGGAATGATGTAGTTACATGGAAACAGTTTAAACTGTATCAACCTAGAGAATCTGACAGCACTTCACCTCTGAACGGCATCGTGTGAAAACATATTCATCAGAGCCTCAAAAAGAAAACCTACAAACTTCAATTTTAAACAAGATTTAACAACAAAACAACTGAAACGACACTGAACATTTTTGGTGAGTACTTACATAGGTAGTTTTAAGGTCATTTTGGTTGATACAGTGAAACATCTTAATAATACACTAGACTCTTTCAAATCCCACAATTAGTTTTTCTTCAAAAATGTCCCTGAATCTTGTGTTTTACTGGGTCCTTCAACTTGAACTCAAAGAAAAAAAGCTCTGTTTAAGTTATTGAGCTGTTGTGTGAAAATTAAAATTCAAAACAGATGATGCAGTGGCATTATGAGAAAGATTTACTTTAAAATATATCTGCAGTATTTGAAAGAATCTGTAAGCAGTAACTTCCTTCACACAGTACACAGTTAGAGATGATTTAATCTCTTTCAGTGCATCATACCAACATCAGGTTATCACAGGAATGCAAGTAAAACTTGAACGTGCAGTGTACCTTGTTGCTACTGCTGTTAAATATTTCCCTCTGCAGTATAGTTCAGCATAATCAGGTATTAAATCCCACAAGTCAGTATTTTAAATTTGTAACAGTTTGACTTAAATCTGAACTAAAAGGTTAAAAAAATGTTTTGAATCAAATGAAACTGTCATATAACTTGTTAGTGTTGTTAAATATTATATCTCTGATAATTAATGTAGATTCTTGACTATATATATGAACTATTTCAATGTTTCTGATGAACAACTGCAACCCATTCACCATATTATGTACTTTTTTGGTATTTGACTTCTTCATAAAATAAATATCATATTTTAATTACTAACTGACTTTAACTGATAAGTCCTGTTTGCACATAATACTTGTCCTTAGTTTAGTTCTGTATAATATAAAATGTCAGTCCCAGTCTAAGAAGTTCAAATTCCTATGAATGCGTGCCACAGGATCCCAGAAAGAGAACAACTCTGTTCCAAAAATGGACAACAGGGAAGAGCTGGCTCTTATTATAACAAGAATGTAGTCAGAGGGGGTGCCTTACGGTCTTGAACAGGTGTTTACTAGTATTCTGAGGGAAAACTCCGACCCTCCTGCTCCTCCTGCTCCCTTTTCTCCTCCTCCTCCTCCTCCTCCTCCAGCAGACAGTCACAGTGGAGGGTCTGTCAGCTACACCCCCCTGGGATCCGCTCCTCCTCTGCCCGAGCACCAACTTTCATATATGGCTGCTCCAGTCACCATGCAGCCATCTCATATGTACGGCCATCCAGGCATAGCTAGCCAAGGACAGGTGAGACACTCACCTAGTTGTCGTTAGATTTCTATTGATAAAGGTGTGTGTGAATTATTGTAATCAGCTTCCTTTAATGGTGTCGCCTTACATTCAGTTTCACAGCGTTACTCATGTTTTTAAAGTACTTTCCTCACAGTTGTACACGGTGGTAACACATGCTCTCACTCTGGGTTTTATTCCTGTTGAAACAGAAAGCATCAAACCAAACAGGGTACAGACCAGGCTTACATTAAGAAGCCCCCAAATGCCTTCATGCTGTACCTTAAAGAGCAGAGGCCAAAGGTCAAAGCGGAATTAAATATCAGTAACAGTGCAGCTGTGAATGCAGCTGTGGGAGCGAGAGTAAGTGTAACTCTGAATATATTTATGCATCTGTTAATGTTCTATGCTCTTGTTTGTGCATGTGTACCAGCTGTCCTGTAGTTATGTGTAGTAGCAGTGTGTCTGTGTATTTATACGAGCTGACAGTGTGTTCTTGTGATCTTCTATCCACAGTGGAAGTCGCTCTCAAAGAAGGAGCAGAAAAAATATTTTGACGAGGCGGAAACACAAAGATGTCATCACGCCACAGAACATCCGAATTGGTCAACCAAAGAGAACTATGTATGTCCAAAGTGCCAACATACAGTTCATGCATGTGCCTTTCACTGCAATGAATGATGAAACAGTCACTGCAGAGAGTTTGTATCAGCTCAGGAAAATTCTGATGTGTTTGTTTTTAGGGCAAAAAGAGGAAAAGAGTCAGAGATCGCAACTGCACCAAAGGTGAGAGAATATTTCGGGGAATCGTTTTCATGTCAAATGTGATGAAAAAAGTCAAAAGTCTATTAAAAAAGAACCATTGTGTTTTTGTTTGTGTCTTCTGAACATGAAGAGGATGCTCAGCAGGCCAAAAAACCTTGTATGAGGCCAAGTCAAGCAGAGCCATCTTCTAATTCAGCGATGAAGGAATCGCATCAGCTGGATAGAGTCTGGGTGTGCCAGCCACAGACACAGCCAGGTGTTAACACCCTAATCAATCAGAACACAGTACTGGCGCAAATGCCAAACACACTGAACCCGGTCATTGTGCCTGTGTGCAATGTGCCATGTGCCACAACTTTATTAGTCCCTCCTGTAATAAAGTAAATTATTGTTTGCAAGATGATTTGTTCCACAATGGATTGTGTTGCTGCACGGACGTTTTAGAGTGGAACACAAGTAAGGCAGTACAGAGACTGTTAGGTATGGTGAACTACTTAGCAAAGTTTTGCCCACATCTGTCTGACCACTGTGACGTACTGAGACAACTGACACACAACGACAGTGAGTGGAACTGGACGACTCGACATGAGGACGCATTCCAGAGACTGAAAGAGACTATAGCAGAGGCTCCAGTCCTGAAATACTACTGCCCAGAGGAAGAGCTGACAGTACAATGTGACGCTTCTGACAACGGGTTGGTGCAGCACTCATGCAGAAGGGTAAACCTGTGGCTTTTGCGAGTAGAGCACTTACACGTACAGAGCAAGGTTATGCCCAGATCGAAAAAGAGCTTTTGGCTTTAGTTTTCAGTATGGAGAAGTTTCATCAGTACACATATGGTCGTAAAGTGGTAGTACACAGTGATCACAAACCCTTAGAGACCATTGTAAGAAAACCGATGTTGAGTGCACCCAAACGGTTGCAAAGGATGCTTATGCGCATTTAGAAATATGACTTAGATGTGGTGTATGTGCCAGGCAAAGACATGTTATTAGCTGACACGTTGAGTAGGGCATATCTTCCAGAGTGCTCACCACAGGGTTCCATAGAGGAGGAAATAGAGAGCATTAACATGGTCACTCATGCACCCATCTCACCTGACAGACTAAACAGGATAAGGACTGCTACACAAGAGGACAAAGCACTACAGATCCTCAATGATACAATGCACAGAGGTTGGCCAACTGACAAAAAGGACACTGACAGTGACATCAGACCATACTTCTCATTCCAGGATGAACTGAGTAGTCAGGATGGACTTGTGTTTAGAGTTGAGCGTGTTGTTGTCCCGACTACCATGAGACAGCAGATCATAGCCAGACTACACTCGACACACCTAGGCGTAGAAGGTTGTCTAAGGAGAGCCAGAGAGTGTGTGTATTGGCCAGGCATGAACGAACGAATTAAGACTTATGTGACTAAGTGTGACATCTGCAGGTCAGTTGACTACAGACAGCAGAAAGAGACTTTGGTCCCACATGAGATCCCGACTAGACCGTGGGCTAAGGTGGGCTCAGACCTGTTTATGTTTGACAACAAGGACTACCTTATCACAGTGGACTACTATTCAAACTTCTGGGAAATTGACTACCGGTATCTCCCGGACACTAAGTCCACCACAGTGATTAGAAAGTTAAAGGCTCACTTTGCCAGACAGGGCATCCCGGACATTGTTGTTTCAGGTAATGGACCACAGTATACGTCCGGTGAGTTTGTGAGATTTAGTCGACTGTGGGATTTCCAGCACAAAACATCTTCACCAAGTTACCCTCAGAGTAATGGGAAGGCTGAATCGGCAGTGAAGACAGCAAAGAGGCTGCTGCTCAAGGCAAAAATTTGCGGGGCATGACCCATATTTTGTGATTCTGGACCATCGCAACACACCATCACAAGGCCTGGAGACCAGCCCAGCTCAGAGGCTGCTCAGCAGGAGGACACAGACGCTTTTGCCAACCAGGACAAGCCTGCTAAGGCCAAAAGTCATTCCAGCCCTGCGGGAGTTGGAGATGAGACAGAAGCGCCAAAAAGTGTGCTATGACTGATCAGCAAGAGACATGAACTCTTTGAAGCTAGGGGGCAGTGTCAGAGTTCAGCCTTTTGACCGCCATTCCACTTGGAGCAGGGGAGTGGTGATTGGGACTGTTGACCCGAGGTCCTATGAGGTGCAGTTGGACTCTGGAAGTGTCCTGAGGAGGAATCGGAGGCACCTGAGACATGCAGGCGTGATAGATCAAGAAAACGCCATGACAGACACTGGGGCACTGAGCAGCTCAGTGACAGTTCAGTCAGAAACTTGTGAGCAGCAGATCAAGACTGGCGTTTTGGGGGGTGTCAGGACAAGGTCAGGCCACAAAGTGGTTCTACCACTTTGGTACAAAGACTATGTTACATAACGAGGACTTGACAGCCTGTATTGTTTGAGGGGAAGAGTTGTGTATTCTGTGGAAATTGATGTTCACTGTAGTTTGAAGAAATGTACATGTTTGAATAGTAGAATGCTTTTGTATTCTTTGAGTGTTTCATATTGTTTTTTCCCTCAGTAAGAAGAAGGAAAAATCAAAACAAAATAGAAAGACTTTCGTTTTTTTCAGAAAAAAAGAAAAAGAAAAAAGAGAGATCGTTAGGCTGTATGTTATTGTTGTACATGGCAGAGGGTCAATCTGAGTGGCATGACTTGTTAATAAACCTTACTACCCCGTTGGGTAGGAAATAGATAAAGAAACATAAAATAGATAGTTTTTATGTGTCTTTATTATTTACATGTGTTTTTGTTGCTTTGACATATTAAAATGTAATCTGTAAAAATGTCCACTGAACTGGAACATATGTTACCTTAATGCCATTAAAGATTCCCTGTATTTAACCTTAAAAAGTATGTTAGATTATGTACTGATAGAAATTCACAGTCTCCAGATTTGTCCAGAGTGCAGCAGACTGATCTACTCATTACTTTGAAAGCATACCTCTGATTCATCTCCCATTATGAGACTACTGTTTGCTGGCTGTTCCTGTAGTAAGGATATAAACTATAAACACGACTTTTAATGGTAGAGCCTCTTATATACAACTACTTCAGCCGTTACAAAAAATGTTTTAGGAAGACACTGATTTAACTTCACAGTAATTGGAAAGGCTTAATTTTGCAGTGCTGTTGAACTGTTGAAGTAAGATATTTTCCTCAAGGCACTTACACCAGTCACCCAATAACAATGAAACTATGGACGGGTGACATTTCTAAAATTGATAAACTTGTTCAAATACAATGTTAAAATGCTGGAACATAACAAACATAACAAATGAGCTCAAAGCATTGAGACAGGGTCCAAACATTAAAGTTATAAACTGATCCCCATGTCACTGAGTGAAATAAGGATTTGATCCCCTACAACCCAACAAGAATTCTGGCTGCCACAGATGTGTTTTGTGCCCATGTGGCACACAGACTGCAATCGATCAATCATAAAGCACTGATTCTATCCACAGAATCAGTTTCTTCCATTCTAACCTTTCCACCATCATGGGCAAGACCAAAGAGCTGTCAAAACATGTCATGGACATGATTGTAAACCTGCACAAGGCTGGAATGGGCTACACGATCATCAGGAAGAAGCTTGGTGAGAAGGTCGGTGTGATTATTCAGAAATGGAAGAAATATAAAATGACCATCAATCGGCCTTGTTCCAGAGCATCATGCAAGATCTTGACTCAAGGGGTTAAAATTATCATGAGAAAGGTGGAGGAATTTTACAAAATTACACAGGAGGAGCTTGTTAATGATCTGAACGCACCTGAGACCACAGTCACCAGAAACACCACTGGTAACACACTATGCTGTATTGGATTGAAATCTTACAACACTCGTTTAAGTGCTTTCACAGTCAAGCTGAAAAGGGTAAACACCAACTAGCCCAGTGGCTGGGCTGGATGTGCTTTACAGGTCTGCTGCTCTACTGGTCTGCCCAGGTCTGGTGTATATGATGGTTAAATCTCCCACGAGGCCTTTTTTGTACCTGTGAGGTGAATCTATTAAGTCACTGTGACTTTCACCTACACCATACCTACAGTTTGTTAGTATGGTCACAACAAGTGAGAACAAAGAATACAAAGAAAACAAACTGGAAGTGTGGGTTGGATCTTGTATCAACAATTACGGCACTAAAATTAATCAAGAATAGTATTCTAAAGTAAGGGCAAGTCTGGAGTTCATCATTATATACACTATTAATGTGTAGATTACAGCTCATACTACCCTCTTCTCCCTTTGAGAGGTTGCTATTCTCATCACCTGAACAAAAAAACCTCTGAGTCATTCCTCCATCCTCTGAGAAGCTGGATTACCAGCCCTGATTACTTTCATACTTACTCAGTTACTACTTTAAAAACACCTTTGTGCTGATTCATAGATTCTTTCCTGTCACATTCTTTTCCCTCCTGAAATTATTATTCAGAGAATTAACACTGGTGTTATTCACTCTCAGTCTGACTAAATCTGCTGCTGCTTATGGATGAATGAACCTCAAATGAGACAGGTTATTCTTTCCACGCTAAAAAGAAAGAGATAAATGCCCCCTCAGCAATATACTGTCGGAAAACCATTTAGACACTGCTCATTCAGGCACCCCAAGAGTATAACGTACATAGTGTTTCTGTGTGTGTGTGTGTGTGTGTGTGTGTGTGTGTGAGAGAGAGAGAGATATATAGAAAGGCAGAAAGCAATTATTTCAGCTCATGTAGCCGCAGCTTAATGGAATAACTTGCCAAATCAAAGCAGATTACGCTTGCGAAGCCATGTGATATCAGTTCGTGAATTCAATTTGAGGTGTGTTACAGTGTGTGATAATTGCATTTTCTCATTTCTTTTAAATTACATTTGATTGTGATTTCATAAACAGCGAGAGGGATAACTAGGACTGTTTGCTGCAGGAAGAAACATATATCAAAGGTATGTGCCTTTTTTCACGTCATGCTGTGCGCCACATTATTGTTTACATGAGATGAGTTTCTACAATGGTGGATAGAGACAAAATACTGTTACTGTTAATCTGACTACCTACAGTTTTTACACGCTTACATGTACACACGCAGTTACTGTCCCTCCATTTAGAAAGGCAGAGGCGTCACGGTGTAATTATTTTACGTGTAGTTGTTTTTTTTTCCTGTGTAATAATGTTCAACATTGCTATCAATTAATTTTTCAAAAATCCCTCTCTGTGCAAAATGGGTTTAAAAACATGATTTGGACAGGGGGAAGAAATTACGGCAGGATCAGCCTGATATTAGCTAGTGCTCCCGATGCAGGGAAAACTAATTATGTCGCACTTGGCACTTGTGCAGGTGAAGCCAAAGGGAAGATATGCTTCACCATATTTTCTAGTCTTTGGCTTGGAAGGAAGTTGTTTTGGAAACATATTTGGCGATGCTTCATCTCCTGCTTTGCATTTGTGTGGGAGCCCTGTCAAAAACCTGTCCATTATGCCAGCAGTGTCCAAGCGTTCTTTGTTTGATTTTTTTCTTTTCATACCGCGCCCGCCCTGTAATAGCTCTGCGCCCCCCCAGGGGGCGGGCCCCACACTTTGGGAACCTCTGATTTGAGAAATGGTGGCAGAGGAAGAAATAGCTTGAAATGGGTAAGAATTGGCCAGTCACAGTTGGAGGCTGTGTCAATGCTATGTTGGATTTCTAGAATGGCACAGGGAAGTAGAAACATAAATACTGCAGTATTAACACATCTCCAGGACGAATTAGGAGACAAGATCACCCACCACACACTTCTTATTAAGAGGAAAACTATGAAAAACCTTTTTCATATGGCTATCTGAGGGCTCTGCTCATATACTGAAGGTTTTAGGTGGATTCTGATGATTCTTGCCTTTTTGTTTTCTCCATTAATCATTTTATTTATTTGATCATATTTTTAAGATTGTTGACTAACCTTCAAACCTTAATCTAACTTGTCTTTACATAAAGACAGCAGATTCATATTAAAATATATATTTATGCCATGAAGGTGTTATGAGTCATCTCATCTGTCAAGCAACGAAGGAAACAGGATCATTCCCAATCCGTCAAACTATTTCTCTAATCCATTCTGCATATATTAATGCGTGTCACTGTTTATCAGGTGAACCAATGTATGAGGAGACAGTGGACTGGTTCACTTGAGAGCTGAGTTATGTCATTATGTTACGAAGATAAAAACAGCGCAGCTTCTTGTCAGCTACCCGCTGAGTTTTCTGTCAGATTTCTCCTGTTTGAGGTGAAATATGGTTACGCTAAACCCTGGGGGGCCCTTCCACCGACACACTCTTTATGACCTCATTCATGGCTGGCGTGTTCGAGCACACATTTTATAGATACCACTCACCCCACTACTGCTGCTGATTTATTTTTCCATAAAGTGATATGAATATAATGAGTTTATGGAACAGCTTCTTTAGGACAGAGGCTCACCGCAGACACTGACGGGGGTGACTGTTCGGGCGAGGCAATGGCATTAAATCAGATTTTACTGCTGTTAACCGTTTGAAAATGACAGATTTGCACAGACACGACAAACCTTAAGATGAAGTTTGATGGGATATTTTTCATGGAAGGAACAGCTTCAGTGATATGTGAACTTAGTCACAGATCCAGGGACTTACACTTGTCAAACATAGCCTGTTCGGGTGCATGCGTCTGGTTTTGTTCTAAAATCATATATAAAATATACATTTTTTTATGTGAATTTATTGTGTTGTGGGTGTTTTGGATTTTTTTTCCCACTGACACTCTGTTGCCTGACTTTAAAGACTGGCTCTAATGGGAAAAACATGTAAGCGCTGGCATACAGACTGGAATTGTGCAATACAGTTAAATATATTAGGAGAATTGTCTAAATTTGAATTCCACAGCTTCTGTCTAAACAGTGTTTTTATTATTATATCATGCCCTCACCCCAGAATATGTTGTCCCCTTACCAACCAGTCCGCAGCCTGAGATCGTCAGGAAGGAAACAACAAGTCCAGCTTTCTGAATCAATAAACCCTTTCAAGTTATTGTTGAAGACTTATTTTATAAGAATGTGTTTGTAACATTTCTTTTTAAAAATTTAAGGTGATTTTATTCTTAACTATTGAGTTATTCCTGTTGATGTTTACTTGTTTTTTTTTTCAATTAACAACTTCTCTCAAGCTGAAAAATTAACTGCAGTTCCTCTAATGGCCACATGAGTATTGGCTCCCAGATACAGGAAGCATTAGACGTGCTCGTAGCTTCAGGTCTGAAAAATGAAGCCAATACAGAAGTGTCTTAAACCTGCATTCTATCTAAAGACCACCAGATGGCGATAGCTGTGTTTGCAAAAAGGCTTCCAGTCCTATAGAAGTCTATGTGAAAACAGCTTTCTAACTTGAGCCCTCTAAACACTTTCCTGATGAGTTTATGGGCTCAGTCATTAATTTTGGGTCAATGAGTTAAAAAATTACATCTATTTTGTAAATTTTGGTCATACTATGTTTCAAATTGGAGGGCAAACTGCAGTCTCAAAGTGCTTTATCATTAGCAAACGAGTCAATCATGAATTGATAGTCAAGCATTCAGTGCCACAATCACACCCAACTCTCCTCTCAAGATGGTGGAGCGGCGAAAACGCTCGTCTTGAGGCTTCAAAATGGCACTTTAGGTGACGTAACAGTGGCTATGTCCACCGGTTATACAGTCTACACTCCCAAAATAAGCAATTAGATTATCACTGTCTGCTGTTGTGACGACTGTATGAGAGTTTGTAATTTATTTATTCTTTTTTTTTTATTTTAAAAACTTTTCTATTTTGTTAAGGCTCATGGTTAGGGGTGTGGTCACTTTGATCGACAGGTATTTCAAGAGTTGTAGCTAGCTGCTTTCTGCAAAGACCTCACACTCACTAATTCCAGTTACTAAATCATGTTGGTGTTGTTGGCCTCTTCCTAATCATTGTACTTGGCCTTCAGCTCATCCAAAAACTTTTCCTGAAATTTTTGCTGAGTGAAGTCCAGTGTCTTTTTGCTCTATTATCACTAGCTAATGTTAGCAAGCAACCGCTGATAGCTAGTGCTAAGGTGGCCAAAAACACAAGCAATGAGGCTTCAAAATGCCAAGTCCAGAAGTCAGTTGCTGAAGTCATAGTGGCAAAATGCATGTTTGATTTTACTCAGTTTTATTTCAGATGCCAGCCTCTGTATTCATGCATGACCACATGCAAAACACTTTGAAATGCTGGGTTTTGATAAGCGCTATGCTAATAAACTTCCTTTTTTATTATTACTGTCATTCCTGATGACATCAAACAACATCATGCAAACAGCTAGCAGACTCTGAGAGGGTGAGAGGCAGGGAAATAGAGAAGTTGCCTCCAGTAGTATGTTAGGTGACAGCTGGACAACCCCTGAATGACAAAATAAGAAGGCATGTGTGCGTAGACAGGAGTGAAAAGGAGTGTGTCTGATTGTCAAGTGGGGGAAGCAAATCCTTTTGTATTCTCCAGCACCACAACCTCCCTCGTGGCATCAGAGGTATCTGAAGAAAAGATAGGGAGCCAAAACAGTGATGATATATAAAAAAAGACTGAAAGACAAAGAATGAGAGTGACCGTCGTGATTGAAGCGTGCCGCTGACAGGGCGTGGTCACTTAAAGCCAGAGGGAGATGAAGAACAAGATGAAGGAAAGGGGAAGTGAGATAAATAGGGAAACAGAGAGAGAGTTGGCTTGACACTGTGATACAAAGGTGAAGGAGGAGAGAGCGGACGCCACGTGAGAATTCGTAAAAGTAATGAAAAATGAAGAGGGGAAATGAAAGCATGAGAGAGTTGGAGGGGGCGCGAGGAGTGAGGTGTGGAAGAAAGGAAGGAGGGGATGCAAGGAAGAGCGGAGGAGGGAGGGGGAGAATGTGTGTGTGTGTGTGGGGGGGGGGGGGGGGGGGTAAAGGATGAGCTCATTGCAGTCGCTGGGCTGATGGCATGAGGAGGGGAGGAGAGGGAGGGATGCAGGAGGGGAGGGGTTCCATGCTTGTCTGTGAATCGATAGCCAGCGTCTGAGCACCGCACACACTCACACACACACACACACACACACTAAACTGCAGACAGCTCTGCCGGCTGAGCCAGCGTCTGCCTACCGCTGTTCTTCCAGCACCCTTACTGCATCCAGAAACAGCTGACAGCATCCTCAGCCTTTAGATCTCTTTTTTCCCTTTTGTCACTAAACTCTAGTGTATGTAAGACTAGAAGTAGCGCAGAAAGCCGGCTGCTTCTCACGTCTGCTGCTTCCCTTCCCTCGACCTCCCTCCACCCTCTCACTCTCTCTCTCTTCCTAGCTCACACACATCCTATCACATCCACACCCACACCCAAGGATACCTCCTTGCTTCCCTCTGCTGTTTCTCTCACGCCGGTCCTCTTTCTCTTTAACCCTCTACACCTGTAAATACGTATTTCTTGTTATTTCCTCAGAGGAAGAGATGCTTGCCTGACCTCTTTTCTTTCTATTGAAACACTTCTGTGGATTCTCTTCTTTTTAATCGATCCCTGCTCTGCCACTTTGTTGCTACCTGTGGAGGTTCTCTGGTTCTACTTCAGCCTGCCGTCTCACAGAGTAAAGCCCCGCAGAGAGGCACCATGCTGGGATTGGACGTGTGTGAGTTTGGGGGTCAGGTGCTGGAGCTGCTCTGGCTAACTATGTGCTACAGAGGTGAGGCGATGAAGAAGCGCACGCGAGCGTGTGTGTGTGTGTCTTTGTGTGTGTGAATTAATGTAACTTCAGTGACTGAAGTTAATGTTGCTGCTAATCAGTTATCGATTTGTGCTGAATTTTCATGATTTAGAGATAAAATCTAATTTGTGTGTGTGTGTGTATTTAAGAGATGTTCATATGTGTATGTGTGTGTGTATCTGTGAGTCTGTGTGCAATTTGTCTCCATCCTGCCGGGTGTGGACATTTTTATGTCTGACATGAAGCGCTGCCAAGACAAGCCAAAGGTGGCAGATCAATAGCTATTGATCACATCTTACAGTATCCTCGTGTGTCTCTTTGTGTGCATGTGTGTGGCTTGTGTATGCATGCGCATGTCTTTATGTGCATCTGCATGCATGCTGCCAGCTTTTGACATTTTTTGTAAAAGTGTGTCTGTTCATTAATGGGAACGGTGAGGGAAAAAGGTGTGTGCGTCAGTGTGTGGGTGTGTGTGCATTTAGAAGGTGACACAGTGTATGCAGGAGTCATATTACATCACCAACGTTCTGCATTACTTTTAACAGCATCTTCTGCATTTGCAAAACTATAATAAATGCAAGATAAAACTGTGCGAGCGTGTCTGTTACACTGCAGTATTGTTGAACCCCAGTGCAGTACCAGATGGTGGTAAAGCGCTGGGGTTTCCCTTCACACAGGTGTGTGTATAAGTGTGTGTTTTTGGGAGGTTTAGAAAAGAAAAACGAGCATGATTTAAGGACAGAGCCACAGGAGCGGTGAGAGTGAGGTCTCTTAAGTGGAGAGGTAATGTGCTTCAGAGCCAAGAAAGGCACAGATAATCTATTCTATTAACTGTATGAATTTCAAACAGCAGTTTGACGTGATCGCGCCGCTCCAGGTGTGCAGCAGTGTTACAGCTCTCAGCTTGTTTCTCCTGCAGATTGAATACTCAGTGCTTCAGTTTCCGGTGGCCTAAAGTTCAGCTGCTTTTCATTTCTCAAACTGAAGACAGTTTTTCTCTGTTAATCGACCTTTAATTAGGATTTTCAAAGTAAAATTACTCTCTTATGCTTCCATGCCTTCATTTAGATGCATTCATCATATCGTGTCCAATATCCTACCAACATGATTGCTTAAACATGCTACACTTACTAGTTCCTTACAATCAAAATCTGACTGTGGTAATCTTTGCATCATTTCTTGTTGAAGATAAATGCAAAAAAATCTGCACATCCTCTGTACATTTTTTTCCCTGTGGATATGACACATCAAATATCGTCATTTGGCCAGGACAGAATTTTGAGGACGTGTAGGAGAATTTGATAGGAACGTGGGAGGTGACTGAGTTGGAAGATAAACGGCAAGACGAAGGCGCAAAATGATAAAGCTAGGATGAATGGGAAGCATATCAGTGGAGTTTGTGGTGGAAAGAGAGCGAAGAAACATAAGAGAGCAAAGAGGAAAGGTGGAAATGGTTAGAGCAGGTGAGGAAGAAACTGGGCAGAAGGAAGATGGGGTGTTATTGTATTGGAAAAAAAATAAACATCACCAGAAAACAAAGAAAGCAGAGGGATACCTTGAGATTGACGTGTTCTGTCAGCAGCTGTTACCTGGAAAGAAAAGGGAGCAGCTCGGGATATTTTACAAAGCGTGTTGTGTGTATGTGTGGCAGATACAGAGAGAGACACTGGATGAGTGGGTGAGGCCCAAGTGGCTGAACGCTTTTCATGAGCTGTCAATCAGCAAACACTGTCTCACACAGCGAGCAGCAGGCCTTGAAAATGCCTCATGGAAATCTCTTTTCTTTTCTAGTCCCTCTGCATTTTATAACCCACATGATTCCCATGCTTGCTTCCCCCTCTTTTCTCACTTATACTGTCATTTTTTCCTTTTTTTCCATCTGAATAGAGCTGATGCTCCATACCTGCCTCCTTCTTCCTTCACGTCTGCCCCTCTTTTTCATCCAAATATTCTTTATTCTCTCTTTAGATTCAACAACATAACTTCCGCGTTTCCCTCCCTAATCCTTCTCCTGTCTTGCCGTCTCTTGCTCACTTCCACCACTCAGGTCAGCATGCACACACGCTGTCAGCTGCCAGATAAGAGATCTAAGAAAACCACTGTATCTAATAATAATAATAATAATGTGTATGTGTTAGTCCCCATAGGGAAATTACTCCTCTGCATTTAACCCATTCACCCAGTGAAGCAGTGGGCAGCCACCAATGCAGTGCCCGGGGAGCAGTGTGTAGGGACGGTACCTTGCTCAGGGGTACCTCAGGGTAGCTGTTCAGTGGAGTCGTACCCCCGACCTTCCGATCATGGGGCAACCACTCTACCCATTGAGCTATCCCTGGTATCTGTTTGCGTTCATCATCCCGCCTCCTTTTTTTTTGTCCTATTAGTGATAAATGAGGTTTTTATGGGTGAACAGACACATACGAGGGCAATCAAGTCAGTCAATTAGACAACCTGCTGTCTCATCAAGGCTGACAGAGCAGCTGTGGACATATTACTGCGCCTGGGTGTCTGTGTGTGCGTGTGTGCCAAACATTAACAAAAGAGGATGATGATTAAAGGGTGCAGGTTCATTTTCCCAGTCTGCTCATATGACTAAATTTGCGAAAGCCAGTGGATAATCAAGCATAATGATACATTAGCTTGCAAGGTAAAGATGCCATGGCTGTGTTAGCAGTAATACGAGTTGGATTGGGAAGACAGACGCCCTCTCTGCTTTTAAGATTAGGATTCAAACTTTCCTTTTTGATAGAGCATGTAGTTAGAGCTGGATCAGGTGACCCTGAATCTTCCATTAGTTATGTTGCTATAGCTTCAGGCGGCTACTCGACCTGCTATGATGGACGGAACAGTTCTTCTGTGGTCCATATGTGTCCATATGCCACAACTACATATTTAACATTTGCCATAATTAACACTATGTTAACATTTGTCTTCTCCCTTTTCTTTTCTCTTCTCTTTCTTTCTCATTCTCTTCATCCCACATCTGGTCGCAGCACATGGCCGCCCCTCCCTGAGCTGGTTCACAGAGGCTTCTTCCTGTTAAAAGGGAGTTGTCGCCAAGTGCATGCTCATAGGTGGCCATCTGAACGTTGGGA
Organism: Pelmatolapia mariae; assembly: GCF_036321145.2. Lineage (NCBI taxonomy): Eukaryota > Metazoa > Chordata > Actinopteri > Cichliformes > Cichlidae > Pelmatolapia > Pelmatolapia mariae. The sequence continues at coordinate 12,257,344 of NC_086230.1, forward strand.
TTTCTCTCTTATATTGCAGGCTCTTCACCTTACAATATAAAATGCCTTGAGGCAAGTGTTGCTGTGAATTGATGCTAAATAAATAAAACTGAACTGAACTGAAATAATAATCGTAACTCAACTACATTTAATTATCGCAACATTAAATATATGGCAAACCTTAGTTTGTGAATTTTCAAGAATACGGAGCTCAGCAGTCCTTCTGCAGTCCTTCTGATGGTCAGCAGGGGGAGACTACAGAGGGAGAGCGTCAGCATGACAAAAAGGGGCACCTGAATTTATTTATTAGAGTCATTTTGTTAAATTTAATTTTTGTTAAATTTATATGCAGTGAGTCAGGTTTTTTTTGGCTGAACAGCACCATGGTGTTATGACTACAAGCGTCTTGGAACTGGAGGATGACATATTGACTTTACTTTCTGGCAAAAGCCAGCACTGCTCTTTCTTGTTACTTTTTATTTACTTACTAAATTGAATGAGAATTGGATCACAGCCACTAGGGGGATATACTGCCTAATGTCAGAACAAATTGCATTAGTTGATTTCCACATTTATGTTTGGGTTAATTTAGAAGGTATGGTGAAAATGACATTTTCAACTTTTCAGCCTCTTTTGACTTGGCTCACATATAAGGAGGAATTTTCTTGATCCGGCTATCAGCCAATTTTGTCTCATAATAGAGATTTATTACTGATGCTGTCCTGCTTGAGATCTGGGTTTTGACAGAATAAGCGGGTTTACTGAAAAACTTTTGATGGCTGCAGATGGCGATGATATGAATTAACCCCACATTATGATTGCAGTCAATTTTGATTTAGTTTAGGAAAACAGATGTAAACAGTTTAGCATGCATGGTGCTCTTCTAATAATAATAGCACACATTTTAGTTTTTGTCATGAGTAAAAGAGCATTTTCAGAGGTTAAAAGAGGTTAAGCACTTTGCAAACTGCAGGTGAAAATCATACTGAATGATGTCTGCAGTATCATTATGTTATTTCAAAGACGGACTGTCACTCGTGAATGTGCCAATATGACCAGCAGCTGGTGTCATTTATTTGTCATCTCAGCTTTTCATCAGCAGGGCAAAATGGGGACAGAGATTACAGTGCTTTGCTGGTTAGCATGATTAAGTGTTACGAGTGTCTCCAGTGTTGACAGGATGTCTGCATCACCCCTCTGAAATCGTAGAGGTGACGGATCAAGTGCAGTCATTTGTGGCAGGAGAGACCACACTCTGCCAGCAGCTCCACAGATGGAAACAAACCCTGCCTGCACAGTCTCCCGATATGCTTTTACAGCCTTTTTTTCAGTCATATTATAGCTGTTACTGGCTGTGCAGAGGCCTGTAAGCTTCCTTTTTATTTTCAGCTATATGTGTCTTTTTGTATATAAGTCTGCGCGAGTGTCCCAGAGGTCTCGTTATAGTATTAGAACAGAGCAGTGACAGAGTGTCTCAAAGGACTATAGACGCCCCCCCAGCAAATCAACACTGAGGGCACACACGCTCTGTCACAGACGTACATCGAACACACACAAAGAAGAAGAAGTGTGTTTCTGACACAGTGAACAGTTATCTGGGTTAAGAGAGGAGGGGGCAGACAGGAAGCAATTATGCAAACAGACGCAGGAAAGTCATGGACGTGAAACTTTGATTACTCACAATAAGGTTCCTTTTCCGTTTACAAGATAATGCTCCATTTGCGATATGTTATTTTAAATAAATATCAAAAGAAGATTTATTTTTTTAACCTTGATTTTCATCCCAGAGCCTCCATTGTGTAGATGAACAGCCCATTTGTCCACAATCCACTCCAGCCTGCAGCTTTTTAAGAATAGCTAAGCTAAAACTAAAAACTGGAAATATTTTATATCGCAGGCCGTATTCAACCCACTTAGATCTTAAGTGGGTCAGACCAGTGAAACTCCACCTTCTGTCAGTGTAAAGATGTTTTACTATGCATTTAATCGCTCACATATCTTTTTATAAGAAAAAACGTTTCCACAGTAAGTTTCAGTTTTTCTACATGATAAAGAAATGCTGGTGTAGTAAATAGAAGAAATCTGTAAGTAACAGATGTGTGGTTTAAAAAAAAAAAATTCTACTGAGGACTCACTATAAAATTTAGACATTTCTACTACATTATTCTACATAGTGAAAAACAGGAACTCTTCTCATGTTATTGTTTATTTACTATTTAGTTACTTTGGTGTAGTATGAATGGCCTTCAAGGAGGTTTTTATTGATAGGAAAAGTTGTAAAACTTATGAAAATGGAAATAAAAGTCAAAAATATTTGCTCTTCTTCACGTTTTCCAAAGCAGTCCAGTGTGATTGGGGTCTTCAGCAGGCCAGTTCTGGCCCCCAGCCATATGTTTGACACCCCGCCTTAAACTTTCAGACTTTGTCTAAAGGTAATAAAACGTAAACATTTGCACTAAACGATATTTAGATGATTTAATCCACAAAAAGAACTCCAACAAAGAACTTAAAGGACGTTTTTTTTATGAAGTTATCAGGAAACCAACAGAATGAAGGAAGTTAGTGCTCCATGAAATAGTCTGTGATCTCTGTTACAGGAGTTTTTAAATTATTTTTCTACAGGTCAGAAAGACCCACTTGTAGTCTAGCTGACTGCTTGCTTTAGATGATGCTGAGTAGGGATATGATGTGATTTTGCACAGTCATTGGTCATTTTTGTTGTAGACTGTAGATAATAAATGGAGGTTGCCACATCACCCATTATTAGTTTGGGAGCCCAGCGTTTGGCATCTTGGGGTCTTGAAACCAGATGTCAGAAACACAAAGTCACTCACAGAGAAACCTCACGCTGTCATGTTAAATCAGCTGAGAAGTAATGTTTCTAATTGTTTTTATTGCTATTAATTTCTGCTAAACCTTTAAAAAATTATCCAAAGTATATCAACTATACTGTAGATTTAGTCATATGGTAGACATGCATCACCAAGGAACCAATGAAAGAACAACTTTAATGCGTGCACTCATGTTTGTGACTCATGCCTCCATTAGTATACATTTCAGCTCTCGTGTTCAGTCCTCTCTGTATCCTTCTTCCCCTGAAGCCCACTCTCCTCCACCAAACAGATTGCTGTGTTGACTTTCACTAAACATGTTGGTTTAGCTGTAAATGCCGGCAGATGTGTCTTGTGATTCTACTTACATATGCAAGGCTTTAATACTTCCTTTAAACACTACTAAACTTTGAGATTTGACTACTGGGTTTTTGCATTTTAAAAACTGAAATTTGCATTTATTTAAATAAAAACGAAGAAAATAAATGATGACAGAGTGACTTAAGTATCAATTTCTGTTTCTCAGACTGTAGCTAGAGGCACCTAGAAATTCGCATGAATAATAAATACCTACTCTGTGGAATAGCAATAAAGTTCATTTTAGGGGTGACGAGTATCTTTTGTTTCTTTGAAGCAGTCTCTTCATCCTTTTTCTAAAAATCAAAACAAAAACAAACTGAAAACATACATTATATACACCAAAATCTGTGATTTTAATATTTATTTTAAAGGGCTGGTTCTAACTTGTAGCGTTTAGCAGCGTGTATGTTCAGTGAAGCTGACGATAGTTTGGAAAGCAAGTGGGTTAATGATGCAGTTTTATGAGCATCAAAGAAAATCCACCAGTAAATATCACTTCACAGATGGGGGCTGAGACAGTTGGAGGACCACATGGACACACTCTGATTCACACAATATGGGAAGTTTATAGCTCTGCATGTTTAGATTTAATGAAGCTTCTGAATCGCTTTTGGACAAAAACAGAGCTTTCCTTTCTGTAAGATTTTTATCTTTAGAAAACTGAAGTCACCCAGACCTTTTAAATGTCTGCAACATAAGGTGCTATATGCACAAAATGCTACAGAAAACAATATTACGTTGGGAACGTTTGCATCTATGTATTTTGCAGCAATGTCACCATAAGGAACCAGATTAACTGGGACAGATTTAATATAACCTATGTCAAAATGTAACCTGTTCAAACAGAGGAGATATTTTGCTAAGCCTGACAAGTTTCCATCACATGCTACAACTTCAAAAGGAATCCATGTTAAAACACTCAGGCTGTTTCACTGTGGACTATGTCCTGCTTTTTAAAATAAATGGTAATTGATTCAGTTAGTGTGACAGGTCAGCAGTCTGGAGATCAAAGAGGAGCTCTTAGATGTCAGAGAGGAAACTGGTTTAAATAGCAGCTCAGAAACACGTTTGCCCCGCAGTGTGTGTTAATGTACGAGCACATACACACTCACGTGCTGCTTGTACTGCAGGGTTTCATATGTAAATACAGGTGGCTGAATCATTCATGAAGACATGAACCATCCATATATTACATGCCACATGATTTTAAATGTAACTATGCAAGTGAGAGAGATGTTTACTAAAAATGTAAAATGATTTACTTAGGTATTGTATTAAAATAAAACAGTCTTCAACTAGAAAGTTTGCTTAGTCTCACTGAATGGTGATGAAAATCACTGTTTGGGGGTCAGAAATGACTATATTTAGATTAAAGATGGACAGCTAAGTTAACTTACCTCAGCTAGTTAGCCAGTTGCATCTATGGTACAAACCGTATGCCAGTGGTGTTTGGCCAGGGCAAGCAAGGCAAGACATACTTGCCTAGTGAATTTAAAAATAGAAATCAATTAAAGCGTACTAAAGTGAAAGCAATCGCTCTCCTTGCATCTCAAAGGTTTGTGCCATAAATCTTCCTTTTTGCATTCATCCTTTAAATTATTGCCATCTTGTGGCACATGTAGCTATTGTCTCTGGAAACAGGCTTAACTCTGCTTGACTTGGAGACAACGAAATATGTCAGTTTTCTATTAACAACAACTGATGCTTGTCAAGCTGGGAGGACAGCTTTTTCCGGTTGAGCACATGCATTGTGAATAAATCTGTTATCTTTGGTGGGAGACTATTGAGAGACAGTAGTGCTAGATAAGCTGGTCCGGGTTCTGCTGAAAATAAAATCAGTCACTAGTAAAAATTTAAATGAAGAAAAACACATAACCATAATTTTTAATCTGTAAAAGTCATACCACTGTTATATGCTAAGAAGTAACTAGATCAAACTAGATCATTAAAAGATTGAAGGGTCTGTTAATTAACCACGCTAAGGTTCATTATTTGTTACATAATTGTATTAAAATACTCCTGTAGGCACAAACACAGCCGCGAGTTCTAGTTCAGTGAGTCAAATTAGCTTTAAATTAGAGGTGACACAGGTACCGGCTTCAGTTTCAGTATCCACAAGTAGGTCAAAGAGGCCATGTCCCTAATAATGCATATCTTCAGGCCTTAGCACATTTTAAAAGGCAGTGTTATATAAAAAGAACCAAGGTAATTTAATCCAAATCTGGGATTGGACTAGGCTCTGTGCTTGTTAAGTTTTTTTTCCAAGGTTGGGCATCTTAACATGGGAGTTTGACTTCAGCCTGAAATAGACGTTTAAGGAACTGCAGTTTTGAGAACTCCACTCCTGTGTTAGTGTTGGCGGCTGTTGCTATCCTAGTCTATAATGCTTCACAGTATATGCATATTTAATGTTAAAATCCAGGAAAAGCTCTTGGCGGTTTTGGGAAGTAAGAAATTGTACTAATTGATGTTGCCAGTTATTTAAAAGCACGGCAGTTACTCTTGAGTTTGACCTTGTGAGTAAACTTTCTTACGATGAAAAGTGTAATGACGGAATTTTTAGTGGCACATTTAGATAAAATGTGTTGATGTGCCTAAAGTCACCTGTGGTGCTGTGTGGCAGCTGTTTCTAGCCTCATTACAAGCCAATAGGCCAACAGCGGCCTGTGTGTGTAAACTTTATGTTGTTCTTGTCCCTGCGTGGGTTGTCTTTGCAGTTTAATTTTCCTGTCAATATAAACATGACCGGTTCTTTGTCTGTGTGTGTGTGTGTGAGTGTGTGTCAGACCTGTGATTGACTGGCTGTCTGTCCACTCATTCAGTGTCAACTGGGATTGCCTCCAGCCCCCTGTGACACTGTTAAAAGGATAAGTGGGTACAGCAAATGGATGGCTTATTACTTACTCGCTTAATTAAACAACGATGACTAACTACAAATGAAAAAATCATGTGTCAAGTCAAGATCATTGCTTTTAGTGCTCCATAACTATTAACATTAGTGTGGTAAGTGATGATAGGGAATTAGATGTCTAGCAATAACCTTACTTAACATGGGTTTAGGAAAAGATTATAACCATTAAACATCTAGTTTCACAAACATATGTGCAGTATTAAAGCTGATTCACGATGGCTCTCTTGCTGTATATCTGGTCATATAAAACAGATGCACCTTAAGGATGATGTCACTGAAAGCAGAGTTGAAAGTGTTGCCATGGTAATAGGTGAAGGCAGCCGTGTTTGGCCCTGACTGGGTGGGGTGCTACTGTAAGTAACAGACACACATTCAAAGGACAGTGCACAGGTACCGCTCGGTTTGTGTGCATCTCTGTGTTTTGTGTGTAAGCAAGTGTGTTTGTGTACTCCCCCATATCATCCAATTAACTCTACACACAGCTCTGGGGTGATGTACACTGTGTCATCTCATTATGAACAGTAAAAACAGAACCAGAGGTTATTACACGGGGCTGTTACTGGGCACTAAATAGATGTGCGTGCCACAGTTTGTGTGCGTTTTCTCTTCTACATATAATTGGGGTCTAGAGGTATGCATTGTGCATCTGTGTCTGTAACCGTGTTGTCTTTATGTAAGAAATTATCTTTCTTCTGTCTCAATATGTTTGTGTGTGTCTCTCTGTGTGTGTGTGTGTGTGTGTGTGTGTGGTGGAAGTTAGAAAGAATGTGCTGCTAACTTCAATCATAAAATGTAATTTTAAAAAAAAGAGAGAGAGATTTTATTCCAGCATGTCCAATATGACTGATGGGCTGTGATGAAATATAAGCAGCATGAATATAAAGTTTGTCCATTAATGAGAAAATGTTTTATTGTCTTCAAAGCTACATTATTCTTTGTAAAGTGGTTACAAAGGATCAAGGATATCTGTATCAATCTAAAGGGGAAATATATTTTTTTGTACAATCAGCAGAAATCACATAACCATCAAACAAAATGCAATAAAAAGGCAATGCAACATTAAGAATACAGTGATTCATTCAAAAGACAGATGTCAGCTGGGATGTATAGGTTTTTGAGTATATTTGTATATATTTGCACTTTGGCATATGTTATCTGCAGCCACACAGAGGCAACTTAAATCATTTGATAAGGAGGGGCTTGTAGAAGTGGGACTAAACAGGCACCCAGCAATATGATCAATATTATCAGAATACTTCACTGACTATGCGATATGACTGCGATTGTAATTTAAACCATTTTCTTCAACTGTAAATTATGCCAACTGCCAATATCTGAGTATCCAATAAAAATGATGTCAGTTCAGTTATTTATTTGCTGCAAAATGAGATCAAATACACCAACACTGTCACTAAAACCTGTCATTAATGTTGCCATAAGATGTATTCAGTTTGCTATCAGTCTGTCATTGAATGGGGTCAAGTTCGCCATTAAATGCAGCGTGTTTCTGATTATAGAGCAATTTGCTGAAATAAATCATTGAAAATCACACATCGATTGCTCTCTACATGGACAGAAATTCACATTTAACTATTACATTTGTACTCAGCAACCTTCCTGCTCTACAGGAACATAACCAGATTATAACCAGCTGGCAGAAAACTGAGCCAATTCCCCCGAGATGTGCTCATTGACAAAGACTCATTCAGACTGATGGCAACAGGTTGGCAATCTGTCTGCATTTATAACTTAGGCAGCAATTATGTGGAAACCTTCAACAATCTCTGAGAGTGACTGCAGTCAGTCCAAATCAAACTGGAACTGTTTGCAAGGTTGCCTCTATCAGGCAACCTGTGCAATCACCTTATGATCAAAAGTAGTTGTTAGTGAGCAACACACTCAATCTCTGGGCAACCCTTTAGTCACAATTAGTAGCAGAACATAAATAAATTCAGTGCACTCATCAGGCAGTCAGTGTCCTAACCTTGCACAGGCAAGGAAGGTCTTTCAGGGTCACATCTGCAAGTTTGCTGCACATTGTACGTAGCTTGAAGTCTGTTTTTGTTTTTTTAGGTTCAGTGACCCGCGACCAAAGAGAATGTCTCATAAAAGTTCTGTTGACATGAAAACCGAAAGGCTTGTGATAAAAGTATATGCACTAGCAGGCTACAGCATCCACCTGAAGCTCAAAGTCCAGCTCATAATCAGTTCAGACTCCACACATGTTCCTTTATCACCACAGGGGAGATGGTCATAGGCTTCTTCCTAAAATCCATGATCATTTCCATAGTTTTTGATAAGTCCAAGGACAACTTGCACTCCTTACTTAAGAATATGGTACCTGGCTTTGGCACTCATTAGTATAGAGCACAAACAAAATCATCAAAAGAACATGTTCCTGTGGTGGTCCAGTGGAGGAAAGAATATTGGAGAAGATTGGATAAAATGCCATAAATCATCACACGCTATAACCAACATATCAAGTCAGGATCAATGATATGAATCCTCACAGGTCTCAAATAGAAATATAAGCTGAAGAAAAATGAAATTGAAAAAGGGTGCAAAGGTTTTTGCACCCTCTAAATGTGCCAGAATCATATTTAGTAGAGTGCCCAATACATCATGAAAATCCTGCCTGACCTACAGGCAAGCTGGAACACATTCAGATTTGTATGCACTGATATAGGAGATTTAAGAACTACAGGCTTGTAGTCATCAATGACTGGCCCGTAATGCCATCAGGGCTTTTCTTGCCCTTCTCAGCCCAGAAAAGTTTCACAACCTGCACACTGCTTTGCCCGGGAGCTACATGAAATCAGTTCATCAGGGCCCACTCTGATGATTCACCTGCATTAACAAGAGTGAAAAAGGGTGTAAAGTGCTTTAGAAACTTTTAAGTTCTGATCATTTTATCACATTCACTAATCTAAAGTTTATACATAAAAGTTTATACATAAATGAGCTCAGGGACTTTGTGGTTCCTGTGAAAGTTCTGGGCTTAGTAACTAGTAGCACGATATAATAGTTGTAAAGGCAAGTTGCCTCTTGTTTGTGTTACGGGTCCGAAATTGGTGGAGAGTACAAAACCAAGACAGTCCAGAAGGTCTGAGTCAAAGCAATCTTTATTGAAGTTCACGCGCGGGAAGACAGTCACTGCATACATCAGCAAGGGTCTTCGCCAAAATTATACTTCAGATTGCTTTTATATCATCAGAGTATTATGACGCCCCCTCTTGCGTTTACAGTCACATAATTTGCATGTACAGAACATTTATGTATTTTAAGAATTAACTGCAGACACAGGAGTTCCCCTTTTTGGCATCTTCTTCCAAAGAAGGCAATAAACTCAGGCCTCTGTGGTCTCCAGGGGCTGGTCTTCTCCGCTCGTCACCTGTTGTCAAGACAGAACCTCCAGTGCAGTATGTTAACTGAGTGCCTTCAGGCCTCTTCTTAAATCTGTTTCTAGGTTATATGTAATGTATATATGTGTTTTGTAAGCATGTGTGCAATCTTTCTTAAGCTCCCCATTTCCTTACCAATGTATCACCCAGACATAGCGCTGAATGAAGCTTGTGACCTTTATTTACCTGGGAAAGCTTCAACTCTTTAAGACCATAGAGCTGCAATGTGTGTAAAGATATAACAATATAAAATGGTTATGACTGCACCTGTGAGAGATTAATATGGTGTCAGTATGTTTAAATGTTTCAAGGCTTCCTTAAAGCTATAAGCTGTGTGATTAGTGCTATGACAAAGCTATGAAATATATTGTAATAATAAAGCAATTTTCCTTTATCCTCACAATCCTCCTTTTGACCTCTTCCAAAAGAGGTCACCACACCGTGTGCTGTGTCACTCCTCGGCCCTCTCAGTCATTTCTACGTCCATCAATGGCATCATAGACACCGGGGTCACCGCCCCGGGGTCCACTGCCCTCGTAATTACCTTTTCCAACAATCCTCTGACACAAGGAATGAGACAGCATCCGCAGGTGACCAAAATCCCTAGAAAAGCAGACACAGATAACATGGCAGACATTACAAACCCTTTCCACTGGCCAAACACGGATGTCATCCAGCCCTCAAAGGGATTCTCAATTCCAGAATCTTCATGCATGGTTCTTGACAACGTTTTAAGACCTTCCAGAGCTCGGGTAACTGAGCCATCTGGGGCAGTGTTATTGGGAATGAAAGTACAACACAGGTCACCAAACATAGCACAGACCCCTCCCCTCTCAGCCAGAACCATGTCGAGAGCGAGTCTGTTTTGGACCCCCATTAATGAGGTCGGGCCCAACTGCTCCGCCACTCCCTCAAAGGCATCCCTGGTCAGGTTTGAGAGTCTCAGCAGGTTATAATGGACATAATTTATTCTATCCACATTCTTGTTTGGGGTCACTGGAAAAAGAGCAGAAATGATTGGTAAGTTTTCAAAACCAGCTGCTACTTGATCTGCCAGTTTATACTCGTTAGGAACTCCCCTGGGCACTCCTATGGAGTCGATCCAGGTGGGTGAATTCATCCTAGGATCATATACGTGTGTCCCCTTACCCAATACATGTCGCTTACGTCTGGCTGCCAGTGTGCGTGTGTTACTCTGGGGAATTGCTGTCACTCTGTTGCCGATTAATATCAGTTGAGCACCCAACCTTACCATTGCACAGGTCCCGACACTTCCCATTGGAACACGGACCAAAAGAGTTCTTTCCCCACAATAATAGTACAACCCACTTCTTGCCCATGTACCTATTACTGTGTTCGAGTCATTCTTAGCATTGGTGGTTCTTCCTGTGAGTGTCGTAGCGCACCAGCTGGGATCGATATCTCCCAGCTTGTATTTCACTTTGTCTGTGGAGAACTTAAAGCAAGTATAGTTATCTTTCTTGGGTCTAAATGGGCCTACCTTTGTACCTTTATCAATTGGCGGGAAGAGGCTGGCCAATATCGAACAATTGCCAGTACTCACCGCTTCTCTTGTGATTTGTAGCATGCAGTCATATCCCCATTTGTCCTCTGGATACAGTGGAGCGGGTTCTGTAAACAAGCGCGGCCTAGCTGAAGCACAAGCAACACAGTTAGATACATCTTGTTCTTTTGCATTTTGAGCCACCCAGTCCAGCCACAGGTTACTGTCACTGAAACCGGTGGCGCGTTCAATTAAGTCCTGAGGTTTCAGCCTGGTGTAATCCACAATCAGGACTCGCCGCTTTTGCTCCTCACGGGCAACAGTTACCGACCCGTTTCCCCAATCCCCTGTACTATTTATGACCGGAGGCTTGGGCTTTGGGTTTACTAAATTCACTCTAATCACACCTGTCGGGTCTGTCCCTGAAACATCTACCCCAATCACCAGGTAGAACACGCCTCCCGGACTATTTGACCTGGGCAAAGAGCTCCATGGTCCCAGAGAGAGGGTGATAGGGTTCTGTGAGGCAGAAAAGTCCCTCTGGATTGCTATCCCTTTCAATCCTTCAGGGACGTGTGGCTCCCACTTCACTCCAGTCCAGGCTACCACCTTGCTCCACCCGGGGATGCACCAGTGCCCTGCGGTATAAGACGCTAGCACTGGGCGGATTCCCCGGCTGGAGTGAGGGTTCCCTCCCCGGGTACAAATATCCGGGTGACTGCAGATCCACACGTCATATCCCCTCCAGCTGCTGTTTGCGCCTTTGCAGTTAATCACTTCACACAAATCGAAAGAGTATGAACTCGTGGACCCTTTAACGTAGTCCAATTCCATGCCATTATAAGCGCTGAGACACCCATCCCTTTTACCTGATACCTCTCGTTTGGGTCTCTGTAACGGCCACATTTCAGTGTTCTGTTTTTCAGTCAGTGGAGGGCTGGGCTGACCTCCGTGCTCGGGTGGGCTGTTCCAGGCTATCTGCCAAAAATACACAAAAATACATATTAGCAAAAGTAATACTATCTTATATAACAACCATGTGGTTGTGAGGAGCATTTTTACCAGTTTTCTCTCCTCACGCCTCCTGCTACGTGCCTGTATGTCAAATGCGTGCATGTTGTCGTGTGAAACTTATACTTCTTTTATCAAAATATATTTATTTAACTGCTTTCCTTTTTTTTTTTTTTTTTTTTTTTAATGTGTTACCGCTCCCTTGCGTTGGCGTGGGGATCTCCTCCTTTGCTGTTCTTCTTGCTTCGGCCTCCCAGGTAGACTACTGTTCGGCCCGTTGCACGGGGGAGAGGATTTATTCTGCCTCTGGCTGTCGTCAGCCCCCGTGTTCGGTGGAGCTAGGTCGCTGTCCACCAGGCTCTCGTCTGCTGCAGCACACTGCGTCCAGTGATACCAATTTTCACCTTTTCCTTTCAGACGGACCGCTGTGGCCGTCCGAGCCGTCACCTCGTAGGGTCCGGTCCAACGAGGCTCTTTCCACTTCCTCTTTATGACTTTCAGCCACACTGCTTTTGCCTCTGGAACCTCTCCTTCTGCCGTGGGCCTCCCGGCGGTCACCTGTTTTGTAAAACTGGACACAAGAGCTTTTACTTCATTAAAATATTCAGCATGAGACTTGTTACTTCTCTTAGACTGTTCTGTCGCTGGAACCACCGTCCAAGGCGCCGGGAACTGCCGTCCTGTCAGCAGCTCGTAGGGCGTGAAACCTGTGGATTGGTTAACAGAACATCTTATGGTCATCAAAGCAATTGGCAGGGCTGCAACCCAATTCAACCCCGTCTGTGCACAGATTTTAGCCAATTTGTTCTTCAAATTTAGGTTCATTCTTTCTACTTTTCCTTGGGACTGAGGATGGTACACTGTCCCGAATTTATGCTGGACTCCCAACATTCTCTCCACCTCTGCTAAATCCTTATTTCTAAAATGGGTCCCATTATCTGATCTAATTCTCTTGGGAAACCCATGCCTTGGGATGTAGTGGTTAATCAGACATTTAATCACACTTTTTGCATCCTCTCTTTTAGTCGCCCATGCCTCTGGCCAGCCGGTCAGAGCATCCACACATACCAACAAGTACCTCAATCCTCCTGGTCCCCCATCCACCATGTCAGTGTAGTCAATCACAATTTCTTCTCCTGGTCTCTCTGGCATGAGGAACTTACCTGGTTCTGGCTTCACCGCTGGTTTTGGATTGTGTGCCCCACAGATCAGACACGTTCTGGCTTTTTCTTTTATCATGTCTCTCAGGTGAGGGTGCCACCAGTGACACAAGTTTCTCTCCATCTGTGCCACCCCCACGTGACCAAGTCCATGTGCCTCACTTACCTTCTTTTCAGCCAGCTTGGCTGTTAGAGCCGGTCGCCCGTGGGGCCCTCTCCACAGACCTCCTTCTTTTCTGGCTCCTCGGGCCTGCCACACCTCCTTTTCTTCCTGAGTGACTTCTTCCTGCGCCCTTCTGGCTTCCTCCAACACATTAACGGTTGGCTCTTCTTCAGCAATAACCTCCACCATCTGTCTCCGTCCTTTGTAGCCTGCTGCTTCTTTGGCGGCTTCATCTGCTTTCTGGTTCCCTTTTGCTACCATTGTGTTTTCTTGAGAGTGTGCTTTACATTTTATGATACTTACCATGTCTGGGTCGTTCAGAGCGTCTTCCAGTTCCTCCATTTCCTTCTTATGGCATATTGGGGCATTGGTTGCTGTTCTGAAACCTGCTCTCTTCCATTGAGCGAGTTCCACGTGAGCTGCCCCGAATGCATAAGCCGAATCAGTGTAGATGTTCACCTTCATGTTCTTGGCCAGTCTCAGGGCTCGAGTCAGGGCTATTACTTCAGCTCTCTGTGCTGACTGCTGACCTTCTATTCTTCCTGCTTCTTTTACCTCATACTGTCGTCCTCTTCTGGAAACCACCGCGTAGCCTGCTTTCAGTCCTTCTTCATCACGGTGACAACAGCCGTCTGTGAACCAGTCCTCCGCACCTATGATAGGTTCTGCTTTCAAATCTTCTCTGACCTTCTCTTCAGCTTCAGCTCTTTTGGCACAGTCGTGTGGTTCCCCTGACCCCATCAAGTCTGCCATGTTTATGCCTTCATGTGTAAACGTCAAGTTTGGAGCATCCAGGACTTTGCTCAGTCTCTGTTGTCTCAGTGGTGTCATTGTGAAGGCTTGTGAGTTTACATAGGCTACTACACTGTGTGTGGTGAGCACTTTAAGTGGATGTTCTCTTACTACATGTGCTGTTTTCTGAATGATTTTGGCTACCCCAGCTGCATGCTGTGTACATGGGGGATGTCTTGCCTCTGTTGGATTTAATCTTACGCTGACATACATAAGCACATCCCTACCTCCTCCTTTTTTCTGAAACAAAACGCCATTCACAATCTCATTTGTTTCAGAAACATCAAGATAGAATGGTTCATCATAGTTGGGTGTGGCCAAATCTGTGGCTCTTGACAGGTCTTGTTTCAGTGAAATGAATGCTGTCTCTGTTGGTGGTGTCCATGGTAACTCTGCCTTAAGGTTTCGAACGCCCACCTTTTTGATCAGGTCCCTTAAGGGGGCCGTCTTACCCGCATAGTTCGGGATAAACTGTCTGCTGTAGCCTGTTAGGCCAAGAAAGGAAAGTAGTTCCTTCACAGTTCTTGGTTTTGGGTGTGTCAGAATCTGGTCTCTGTGTGTGTTCATTAAACCCACTGACCTGTGTGCAATGACTCGGCCCAGAAATGTTACTTCCGGTCGGACCAGCTGCAGTTTTTCTTTACTTACTTTAAACCCACATTCTGCCAAGCGATTCAGAACCACCAGAGAGGCTGCTGTGCAGGCGGATGCGGACGGGGCTGCTATTAACAAGTCATCCACGTACTGAATGAGCGTACAGCCTTCAGGCAGATGGCACGGTGACAGTGCGTCCTTCAGCACCTGATTGAAAATGCCTGGAGACAAGGCAAAACCCTGTGGCAGGCGTGTGTATCTGTACTGCTGTCCTCTGTATGTGAATGAAAAAATGTCCCTGAGTGATTCATGCAGAGGGAGACAAAAGAAAGCATTAGCAAGATCAATACATGTAAACCACTTTTGTTCCCACGAAATGGCGGTTAACGCCGTGTATGGGTTTGGTACAGGCACGGTGTCTGTACGTAGTATTGCATTAATCGCTCTCAAATCATGTGCCATCCTGTATTTACCTGTCCCGTGCTTTTCTACTGGCAGAATAGGTGTGTTCCAGTATGATTGAGAAGGCTCGAGCACACCTACTTTCAACAACCCCTCAATTGTTTCTGCAATTCCTTCCTCAGCTTCTGGTTTATGTCTGTACTGAGGTCTCTCAATTGGCACTTCCGATTTCAGCTGAAAGAGGACGGGTGAACAATTGGCCAGGCCAACATCCGTGGGCCCTGTTGACCACAAACAGTCAGGGAGCTGTGAAAGCGCTGCAACTGCGTCAGGGTGGTCTGTTTTTTCCCTGCCGTGTGTTCTTGAAATTTCTTTGTGTTCTAAAACCACCGCGTCGTTAGACAGACAGGTGATTCGGTAGGTTTTGCACTGTGGTGCATACCAAACATTTGGGATTTGAGTACTTTGCCACCAGCTGTTATCCAGGGCTCGCTTGACCATCGGACCCAACTCTCTGGCCTGATGACCGACGTGGACCGCCAAAGTGACATGGGGAGCTGAATCGGAGCCCATCTCGTACCAAAGCAGTTGTTCTTCCGTCAATTTTGCAGCCGCTGCTACCCCTTCCGGGCCCACATAAATGTTATGGCAACGCACGCTCCAAATTTGACCTTCGAGGTCATTTTCAAAATTTTCTCGGTACGTGTCATCGTCGTCCCTATCATAAAACAGAGTGACGTGGTAAGGGTCACGCGGCGGGGTGTAGACGGCCAGGCTCATTATCCAGGGTCTCCACAGCTCATATTGTCTCAGAATGCCGTCTTCCACCAGCCTCCCCCAGTAGATGTCGGCTGTAGCTTGTTCAGAGTCTTGGAGCAGATATTGAGTCTTTGTAAGTGTCCCCAGGCACGGGAACTGGTTTCCGCCCGGCAAAGTAACCGTCAGGCCATCTGCGGAACAGGTGATGGTAGCTCCTAGCTTCACAAGCAGATCTCTGCCCATGAGATTTACTGGTACCTGCGGCGACACCACATATCTGTGCTTCAAAGTCTGTCTTCCCAGCTCAGTGAGTGCTGGATCAGTTAGTGGCAGAGTCATTGGAACCCCGGAGAAACCAACCACGCTCACAGTGTGGTCAGAGATGGTTGCACTGTTTGGTGTGGATATAAGCGTGGAGTAGGTCGCTCCAGTGTCCACCAGGAAGGTCAGTGGTGTTCCTTCCACAGTCATTGACAGCATGGGATCTGCCATTCCCACACCGTCCGGTTTCTCAGGGCCCCGTCAATATTGCTCTTCCCACCCCCAGTCTGCGACTGGATACTGGGCGAGTGGCGCTGCACCTGGGTTAGGAGCTTGGTGTCCACCTCTGTACACACCTCTTCCTCTGGGAGCTCCACGTGCCTGGGTTTGGTAGCCTCGCCCACGATAGTTCGGGAGCGCTTGTGGGCAGTCTCTCGCCCAATGTCCGTCAGCTCCACATCTGTAACAGACATTCCAAGACGTGTTGCCGGGGTTCCCCGTTTCACGAGCCCTTTGTCCTCTCCCAGCGTAACCACCACGCCCTCTGTATGGTCTCGCCACTCCCCAATTCCCCGCGGGTTGTCTCTGCCTTGGTGTGTTGGCGGGCCAGCGGTCATCAGGATACAGGTTGGGGTCCAGATCTGGCCAGTCAGGCACGGGATCAGGCTGTGGCTTTGCCACCATCATTCTCTTTGCGGCTTCCTTAGTCTCCTTTTTCTTTTCGCTTGCTTTGTCTCTCGCCTCTATCAGCTGTAATTTCAAGAGCATCGCCTGCGCTTCCTCTAGCTCCCTCTTCTGTTTGCTCACGTCATCCTTCTCCAACATCAACCGATGCGTTACATGCCTCTCCCATTGGGTGGAGTCGGCCACAGCAAAGTCTGGATTTCTCTCCAAATCAGTTCTCACCTGCTGAGGCAGCCCTGCCAGCACCGCCGCTCTGAACCACGCTCTTGATTCTCCCTCTTGACCAGGATGTATCCCTGTTTCTGACATCCACTGCTCTTTGGCCCTTGCTAGAAACTCTAAAGGTGTGTGTTGTGGATCCCAGACTATCTTAGGAATGGCTCCCGTGTTTGGGGTCGGGTACTTTTCACGTACTGCATTTGCCAGGGCATTTCGCACTTCACAGTATGGCACGTTATTTGCGTAGAGAGTTGTTCCTGCGATTGCTTCCACGTCTGCCAGAGCGCCCCCTAGCATCACCCTTCCGGCGGCCCCACGGAAGTCACCAATAGCAATTTCGTCTCCTTCTGTTAGCACGTGCAGTTTCCTCAGCCATTTTGCTCCTCCTTCTGTGATGGGTGGCAGTTGTCTAACCAATGCTTCCAAATCTCTTACCTTATATGCTCGGTAGATTGGTTCATGTTTGGGGCCCATTATCAGCGGCAAATTACGGCTTGGTCTTGGGGCTTCATCCTCAAATTCCACTTCTCTGCTCTTCCCAGTCTTTCCTGACTTTCTTGACGTGTCAAATATGGATTGGCGCTCCCCTTTGACGGTGGGCCTAGGTTTTGTATCTGGGGCTCTGTACACTGTTCTACTGCGCAAATCCAGATTTCTGTCCTGCTCACAGGCGCCTTTTCCTTCAGTCTCCTCATGTTCTTCGTCCTCCTCCTCTTCCGATGAGGTCTTGCGATCATTTATGTCCTCCTCCATCACTCTCCTCAGTACTTTTTTCCCTTTCCATCCAGGCTTGAGATCCTTCATTTCCTCCTCCGCAAGTTCCTTCAGGGCTTTTTGCTTCGCGGCGGTCAACGTTTCTACTACCGCCAGTAGGGCGTCTCTGTCCTCGTGCATACGCCCACGAACTTGCCCGTCCCAGAGGTCCTTCTTCTGTGTGAACTGCTTGCCTACCTGGCTCACTCCCTGTCCCATGTGGAACGGCAAGTCGGCGAACGCTGATCTTGCTTCTTCTCCATCTGGTGAAGTAACATCTTCAGTCGGGGCATCAGGTGAGGCTTCGGTGTGAGACACCACCATCGCTACCGGTTCTCCTGATGAGTCCTGCATCGTCCGGGCCAGGCGACACGATACCACACCTGGACCTGCGGTACAGACCGTCTGTGTGCCTGCATTCTCCATGTTCTGCTGTCCCACCGCCGTCATTTCCTCAGCTTGTGTTGCACCGGGCATGCTTGAGTACTGGACATTTACGAGTCCTCCGACCGCAATGCCAGTTTGTCCACCAGGGCCATGCACTTGTCCTCCTTCTATGGTCATTACTGGCATCACATAAGGGGGAGGAGCCTCGGCTCCACCAGGCTGTGGCGGGGCACTGGGAAGTTGAGTGATCCACGGATATATTGTTGGTGTGTGAGGGTTATTCACTCCTTCGCTTTTTAGCGTCAGTTTTATCATTTTGTCCTCCAGCTTTTCATTATCTTCCTGTAATTTCTGCATTAATTTCATTATACTTGCCATTTCTTCTTCCTTTGCTCGCTCAGACTCTTCCACTTTTTCCTTCATCCAGGACGATACTGCACTGCACATCATCATCCACTTGCAGCAGTTCCCATGCATTGCCTTCAGGACCGTCATTTCCTTTTTTGTTTTCCGGTTGACTGATCGGCCTCCTGATTGCTCCTGCAAGTTCTTCAGTATGTTCTCACATCTCTCTCCCTCTGTTTTAAGCACGGCGTCCAGTGGTGTCCTTTCATCTAAACCTTTGTGTTGCAATTCAAGAATTTTGCTTACCTCTTCTTCCATGGCTCGACACTCCTTCTCAGCTGCTTTAGATGAACCTGTACAGGCCATCTTTATGGCCTTTTTCAGCTCCTCCATCTGGTCTTTCAATGTCTTGTAGCGTCTCTGTGCGGTACCTGAGCTGTCAGCCATTTTGTGTCTTCCTGTAAGACAGCACTTACCTCTTCAAAATGGCTGCTGTCGGCTCCTCCCTTTCAGTCACCCACCGGCACTTCCCAGTTCAGCTCAGAGCTCGTCCGTCCGCTCTAACAGTCACTTCCTCTTTTTAATTCTGCTTGGTGACACACACACACAGTGAACTCATGATCCACCACATCATTCGTATCATCAGGCACCCATTCACCCCTTACCCAAAGGCAGTCAGCATAGGAAAATATAGAAAAAGTGAAATACCTACCACTCAATTAATCATTGTTATGTTAGTGTGTTTGGTTTGGTTTTGTGTGTCACAATGTGAATAAAACTATTTCTGCACCCCTCAAGGGACCTCAGTATGCCTGTCAGGAAACAGATGCACTGCCATTCACGCACTAGTGAGCAAAGGGGAACCACACCCTAGCTGTCTAGGGACCAAGCTTCTCTTTAGCAAATCTCATCAAACAATACATCACACGTTATCAGCTAAAGCAATTATGCACAAGCTTCAGATCAATATTTCAAACTAGCACATTATTACCGCAAATGCAAAGCTACTAAAACACCACCTTAACAGTATTACTGTCACTCTCCATGTCCTTCATCTTGTGATGTCTCTGGGGAAATCTGAACGTCCTCGCACAAATCTACTATAGCACTAAATAATGAAAAGCTCGTGGTCAACCACCAGACAATTTCAGCTTCTGTAATAGTTGTGACCACTTCAATATCTACAGGGTCGTCAGGTGCTTCTGCCCGTTCTCCATGGAAAACCCGACTCGCCCTGTAGAGACCCTCCCCCAGAGGAATAAGTTTTATGCTGCAGTAACCAAAAGTGAACATCTTCCTCTTTCAAAGTATTATGTGTGTTCTGAGAAATAGCAAACAAGATTAATTTACTTCCTACCATGTGCTAGGCTGCACAGCACATGTAATGAAGCTGAAAATGTAAACTAGACATATAACAGGAAATTAAATATAGGCCTATAACACAACAGTGGCATGTAGCTCTACAGTTCTGCGGCCTCCTCGCTATTGTGTTCTACAATCTCCCGCAGGGAGGTTACCAAACGCAGGCAATCATTTAATAGCAGGGGGAATTCTGTTTCAGTCAAATTAAGAGTGATACTAAAGTAATGATCAGTAAGACCAACCTCACAGCAAACCCGCAGTTCAGTTTCTACCCACCACGTGTCACCATATGTCACTGGAGTCAACACCAGACTGAAAGTGAATCCAGTCATATTTCTACTAACCGACTCCAAATCAACATCTTGTGTGTCCTCCATTAAATGTACGTGTGCTCTTTAAGACTGACAGTCCAATGTCCTACACGCACAAATACAATGTGAGCTATCCCGTCCACTGGAAGTTAATGTCAAAATCCTGAAAAGCGCGCTCACAAAGGTCCGGAAAGTCACGTTCCGCCTCAACCGGATTAGTATAGGGATTACAGTATAATTCCAGTGCCCGAAAAATAATCAGACTGCGATTGGTAAAGTCTAATAGGAGTTGTTGCGAATTTCTTATTACTGCAGTTACTGAAAAACCATAACGAACGTCTGAAAGCAGAGCTTCACAACGACAGGTGACGTTTGCAATATCGCCTGTCCATGTATATTCAACCACACAAGAGCCGCTATCAAACATAGGAGCTAACTGAGGCTGGGAGTTATCCCCGCCACTCAAACAGAATGTTAAAGTCCCTGAATGCAGTTGCACAAAATATAGCAAAGTCCCGTTCTGCGTCAGTGGGGCTTAAGTTTATATGTTCTCTACAATATAATCGAATGGCAGTAAATATAACGACACAACAGCATGCAAAGTCTACTAATCTCTCTTCTGATCTGTCTATCACTGAGGTAACTTTAAAACCGTAAGTAATGTCTGAAGAGACAAGGTGACATCGACAGGTTACAACATAAAAATCACCTATTGGCGTATGTTGAAGTAAGCAATAGCCAGAATCAGGCATGTGTGTATGTCTAAAGTTTATTTTATAGACTTAAAATATTAAAAGTACAAAGAAACTACAAAACGCAAGTGCTATGAAGTACCGCAAGAGTGAACTAGTTCCGGTACTTAAAAAATAGAAACTAGAACAATGCACAATAATGTCAACAACCGTAATATAAACAAAGTAAAGATAAAAGTTATTTCTTTAAAACACCATATAGAACCGACGTAATAACAACCAATTAAAAATTAAAGTAATTCTTTCCTTAAAACACCAGCAAGTCGTCTTTAACCAGGCTGTCCAGTCAGTCATTAGTCACTCATTAGTAAACAGGAAATGTGATTTCAAATAACTCACATACACCTAATTTACATAGACACACACACACACACAATGTAAAAATAACCAACTAGCTGCAGTGCCCTTGGCAGACAGAAAATGTACACAAACAGAAATATAGTACCAACAAAATATAACCTAGAGACGTCTTATAAGATATACAAATATATACAAGGCCTTAAAGCTAACAACCTACCGAATTTAGAAAAATTTAACTTTAACGGTCCAACCGATGAACTCCCTGAGTTTTTTGTAATCAATTAAAACCAGTCTCGGCCCCGGGCCGTGGTCACATAACTAATAATCTAAGATAATTTAAAAGCGGCAACCAACTATACTTCCCCGAAGTTATAATTGTAACGTTACACGCCCGAAACCCGGTTTCTATCGACCAAAAAAGTGCAAAGTACCGTCCCAGACGGTAAACTGACCCAGTCAGTGGCTATTCTGGAGCGTCGTCGTTTCCACACTTGCCAAGTGAACTATCCCTCCCAGAGGAAAATGCCGAGCGTCCGCGACAAATTGGAAGCGTCACCTTCCGACAAATGCACTTCTTAGAACTCCCAGAGTTCCGTTCTACAGAAATTTACTTATATTTTAAAGACATCTTATTAAACCACCTCAACCAACTTTCTTCATGTCCCAGCCCAGCTGTATATTCAATCCTGACTGTATTACTATACACAGTTTTCAAATTACCTATATCCTAAATTCAGTAGTCCAACTACTTTACTTTGTCTTTTTCCTATTTCCGTTACTTTTACCTTTTCTTATTCAGCAGTCCAACTGCATTTAACTTATCCTTTTCTTATTTCAATGTATAAACTACACAACATCAGAACCTAATAACACAAACAGTCATCAGTAATCTAATGAGTAGACATCAATTTCAATCATCCAATTCGGCACACTTCGGAATATTTCAACAGGTAGTGCCTACCTTGTGAGATGGGCTGCCCTTTGTCCACTCAAATCGATCACTGCCTCCTGATTGTGCGACCCCCTCGGACGTCCACAACGCCACTCTCTCCTCAACCAACACCGGCCAATGCACCAATTGTTACGGGTCCGAAATTGGTGGAGAGTACAAAACCAAGACAGTCCAGAAGGTCTGAGTCAAAGCAATCTTTATTGAAGTTCACGCGCGGGAAGACAGTCACTGCATACATCAGCAAGGGTCTTCGCCAAAATTATACTTCAGATTGCTTTTATATCATCAGAGTATTATGACGCCCCCTCTTGCGTTTACAGTCACATAATTTGCATGTACAGAACATTTATGTATTTTAAGAATTAACTGCAGACACAGGAGTTCCCCTTTTTGGCATCTTCTTCCAAAGAAGGCAATAAACTCAGGCCTCTGTGGTCTCCAGGGGCTGGTCTTCTCCGCTCGTCACCTGTTGTCAAGACAGAACCTCCAGTGCAGTATGTTAACTGAGTGCCTTCAGGCCTCTTCTTAAATCTGTTTCTAGGTTATATGTAATGTATATATGTGTTTTGTAAGCATGTGTGCAATCTTTCTTAAGCTCCCCATTTCCTTACCAATGTATCACCCAGACATAGCGCTGAATGAAGCTTGTGACCTTTATTTACCTGGGAAAGCTTCAACTCTTTAAGACCATAGAGCTGCAATGTGTGTAAAGATATAACAATATAAAATGGTTATGACTGCACCTGTGAGAGATTAATATGGTGTCAGTATGTTTAAATGTTTCAAGGCTTCCTTAAAGCTATAAGCTGTGTGATTAGTGCTATGACAAAGCTATGAAATATATTGTAATAATAAAGCAATTTTCCTTTATCCTCACATTTGTCAAACAATATTCTGTGTTCAGAGTATTTGCATGTGGAATTTTTTGCCTTCAAACCCAGAGCCTGATTGGGATAATTTAAAAATTTTAAAATTAAACTGAAACATTGTTGTTATAAATACCTAACTAGCGACAGGCAATCTAGCTTTGCTGTGGGGTGTTGCCTGGTTCCTATAACACACTTGTCCCTATGTAAAAATAAAGTAAACTTAAAAAAAATTAATTAATTGATATCTAATGTACAAAATTCTACAACCTGTTTTAGACGTTTTGTACATCCCTGTAAATATGAGCCAGTGCTGACAAGCTTTCATGTATGTAGCATTATCTGGTCACATCCTTTCATTTATATAACTATTCCGGCCTGCAAGCATCGCTCTCTGGAGGTGCACATGAGATGGAGATGCTGAAATGAAATTTTGGCTTGCAGAACACATTATCGAATGTCTGTAAATTTCAGTATTGAATCAAAATCCCTGATGAAATCAAACTCCGGATGGCTGCAGCCAGCAGACTTATGTGGAGTAAAAGGCATCATATAGCTGACACGAAGCAATCCTGCCTGTGTTGCCTGAGAAATATAACAGAAATATTTACTGCAGATGAACGTTGCTGACAGGGTTGTTCTCCTTACTTGCAATTAGATGACTGTCAGGCAGACAGTTATAACTGGCTTCTTGATAGTATACAGGTGCTTGTCAAACCTAAGGTATTTTGTAGGACGGTAATTAAGGGCTGAGTACGTTTCACATTTGATACCTGTACCAGTACTTGGAATTTAGTACTAATTACTTGTTTATTGATACTTTACTTGTTTTAGAATGATAGAGTGCAAATTTTTGCTTACAAAGTAATTCCATATTGTCTGATAATGTCAGTGATGTTGATGCCATTGTCACAGTGTTTGCATACAACAGTATTAAATAGTAATCTTAGACAACTATTGCTTACTGTATACTTAGGTTTTAGGCATACTATCTCACATATGGTTAACATGTTTAGCGTAATTAGCATGCTAATAAGAAATTTCAGTGCCGTTAATGTAAAAATGTTAACCACACATATTTCTGATAACAGCTTATTAGACTCCCTGGAGAACATGTCAGTGCATGAATAAACATTTCTTCATCATCATGTGCTGTGGGTTCAACTTCGTAAAAGTTGGAAGGAGGCATGCTAACATTAGCTAACATTTGGCTACCAGGTTACCAAATACAATACACCCTTTAGCTTTTATTTATTTTGTACTTGACCAGGCGTTTCTTCAGATTAGATGTGTTGCCATGGACAGCATTGCGTTTTACACTATAAATGTTTCAGAAGTGCTCATCTGTGTCAAGTTTTGAAAATTGTAATCACAACTGAGATTGTGTTTAGCTTGCTACCGCTAACATTGCTCTGTTTGTTTGTTGCTATCCAGTATGTGAATAGCATGTGAACAGTATGCTCTACAATATGAGACAAATAAAAGGCTATATGTAAGCTTGTTTCTGCAACTGAAAGAAGGAAAAACATTTTTTCCCATCCACAAGTAAAAATTTCAACTTACTAATGTAAACTTTCTGGGAAAATAACTTGAAATTAACAAAATAATTTTAACCTCCTAAGACCCGAACTCTTTCATGACATGCCTTTTTAATTTCTCTTTGCTATTTGGGGTGATTTGGACCTGATGAATGTAAAAACAAAGAATTACCTGATTTTTTTTTTATTTATTTATTTTTTTTACCTCATTTTTGTTTCTGAGAAAAATGAGATCCAAATAAGAGGCCACTGATTTTAAATTCTGATAGAACAGTGGCAGTATAATGTCCTCGTAAGTGGATATCAGGCCCTTGTAGAGAAAAATATAGACAACCCAAAATGTTATGTCCACATATGTGGACGCCAGGTCCTGGGAGGTTAAAAGTCATTAAGTCAACATTGTGAGCTAATAAGTAAAAAATTTTAACATGGCAATGGTTTTTTTTTTAGTAGCAGAAACAAGCTTCTAAAATAAATGGATGAAATACTCAGCTAGAAAATATATAGCAGCTAGTTTGTGCTAATCCTGCTAATGTAGTGCAACTGCAAGTAAACACATCTAAACATTAATAGTCCAAAGGTGTGAAGTGTAAACAATATTCACTTTTTAAAAACAGATTTTTAGTGTTAATGATTTAAATATGAAAAAAATAACATGATGATGACGGTGAGTAAGTGGGGGTGGAAATGTACATGATATAAACACTGGTCCCACCTAGCCTGCAAACTGCAAGAAAATGTGCATCTGTAATATGATATTCTTTCTTCTTTCTCAAAGGTCTGATTGCTGAAAAGAATGACTTGCCCATCGAGGAGGAAGATGATGAGCGAAATCTCAACTACAACCCTCCAGCTCAAAAGTCCCTGCAGGAGATTCAGGAGCTGGACAAGGATGATGAAAGTCTGGTGAAGTACAAGCAGACCCTGCTGGGGCCAGAAGCAATGATGGCAGGTTGGCGTGTGTTTATTCTTTGGCCGTGGAAGAGGAAGATTCATGATTCACGCTGGTGCCCAGTCTTACTGCAGCTTTATACTTTAATACTGTCCACTTACAACAACAATTTGTGATGCACAAACCTGCACATACACACATACACACACACACACACAAACTTCCTACGGACCTGCTTGTCTCAGCATCTCTAACCCAGCAGCCAGTGTTATGGCAGCTGATATCAGTACAGCTCTGACTCCCTCACTGCTGTAACTCAGCACCACCTCATCTACAGCTTAGTAGCATTGAATTCTGTAAGAAAGGCTATAATGAGACAATGGAAAAGCAGCAAAGAGGGGAGATGACTTTATCGTCGAAGAGAAGCTGTATGCTGAATACCGAAACTATCTCTAAATACCAGCTTGGGACAATACGTTTTTCTAGTGTTTCTAAATGTTAGATACTGTATTTTAAGATGCCTTTTGATATTCCAGCATTAGTGCAATGGCCAGCCTCTGATTACAGATCAAATAAGTGATATCTAATGTGGCCAGCTTGTTCATTTTCCCTGCTACTGTTCATGATGTGGAGCTCAGTCAATCAGGAAAAAAAGAAAAGATGAAAACTGAACAAACAAAAGCCAAGCAGGTACTTGAATTCTGCAATAATGGACTGTTTCTCCTCTTCAGACGCCTCTGGTCCTAATGTCAAGGTGACCAGATTGACCCTGCTGTGCGATGATGCTCCTGAACCAATAACTATGGACCTGACAGGTACGCAGTGCCTCTGTTTCGTCACTTCTTCACCAAACTACTTTTTCTCTCTAACCTTGTCCAGCTGTGGATACGATATGGTGTTTCTGTTCACTTAAACAGTTTAATGCTTTGCCCTGAAGCAAGGCATCCCATCCCACTGTGCTGCATTTTATGTGCAGTAAGACTGCAGTGGGTGTGCCAGTGCTCGAGAGAGGGGAGACAGCTAGATGTTTGCTTAGTGGACATACTCTTTTTTTTCTCCCTGTGGCAAACTAAGGACAGAGAGTGATCTTTCTCATATTTAATTACAGTGTGTGCATGTGTTGAATGGTAATTGTAAGTGTATGTCACTTCCTATAAGAGACATCTGTGTGTGTGTGTGTGTGTGTGTGTGTGTGTGTGTGTGTGTGTATTCACAAGTCTGATATGCATGCGCTGTATTTAAGTGCATGCCGGTTTGCTTCCCCACCCTGATGTGAGGATTTCCCTGCCTGTTACAATCACAGTCACTCATACATGCACATTCACACACAGCTAATAAGAAAGGTCACCTGGTTGCTAGGCAATGCTGACTTTGTACTGTGCAGCTTCCACTAATACAAATGCAGAGCGATGAAAAGCATCTAGGAGCGCTTGTTTCAGAGTAAAAGGCTCTGCTGGACTGTATGGAGCTTGAAGAGCATGCTATGTTTCCACATCTAAAGTTTTCAAACTGAAAATCATTGGAGTAATCTTGGGCTAAGCTTGGGTGCTGCCCATTAAAAGAAACACTGCATTACAAAGTGGCATAGATTTTAAAAGGACACGGCATTGATTATGTACAAGATGTTCAGATAGACTCAGCTATCCAATGACTAAAGCTGTATAATGTCTACTGTGGCCTTGCAGGAGCTGAATGAAGTGTGGGACAATAGCTAAGGTGATGTCATAGTGAGTCATGAGTTTATTTCAGCGTGGGCTGCGGAAACCTTTATGACAACCTGCAGGTGTGGAATATGTATGAGTTTGTCAGGGAAACAGGCTTTAATGAGTGGTAATAACACGAATTATGGAAAATGCAGGATACTGTTTTTACCAGGTCATAATTCCTGTACTTCTCCATAGAAGTGGAATTCAAACCTCTGGAAATATCTGGAGAACCATTTCAATACAAGCGAAGACTCAGGGAGTAAAGGTTTAGTTTCTAAAAATGATTTAATTCAAGTACTGCTCTGAAAGCTTTTGTTACAATAACATTTATGCTCATCATCATAGCAAGCAGACAAAAAAAACCTTAATAACTAATAATGGAGGCCTTGCTTTATTCATTCCATCTCAAATCTGTCGATTTCGAGAACATTTTCTGCTTAAACGTTTGCAGATTTGCATAAAAATGTTCATGATGCAAAGATTGAACATATATAATGAGTGCTGTGAAATTTTTAGCTTTATATATCAAATACTTTTAAAGTTATATTTGTTTTGAAAAATGGTCCAAAGACCCCCTTTCAATTTTGTTTTTTTTGCTGTGGAAATGTTTGAACATGTTGCACTCTTTTATCCTGTCTTCCTTCTCTCACCCCAACCGGTCACAGCAGATGGCCGTCACTCCCTGATCCTGGTTTGCTGGAGGTTTCTTCCTGTTAAAAGGGAGTTTTTCTTTCCCACTGTCGCCAAAGCGCTTGCTCATGGGGGGTCATATGATTGTTGGGTTTTTCTCTGTATTATTGTAGGGTCTACCTTACAATATGAAGCGCCTTGAGGCGACTCTTGTTTTGATTTGGCGCTGTATAAACAAAATTGAATTGAATTGAATAAATACCTCAAAACCATCTTCACTGATCTTTCTTACCATCAAAATGAATCAGGATCTGTAATTTGGGACAAATACATCAAAAAATGTCTGATAACTGGCTAGTTAATAATATATTAATATAATATAGTCCAGCACTCCTGCAAAGTCCAATATTTGTGCACACACTAATAAAAAAAAGTCACTCAATGACAATAATTCGGAATAATGCTTATTTCAGTTTCACAGCACTGTAAAATAAACCACATCTTTGAACTATCCAACACTTCAACATTTTTTAATGTACCAAATGACTGATTCTGATTAATTTTGATAGTAAGGAGGACCAGTGGATATATCAGTCTTTAATCTTTGAGATATTCATGTTCATGTTTTGAACTAAAAAGAAAAAGAGAGATTGGCGAAAGCATGAATCTACAGAGTAGCTGCAGCATAATAACACTATAAGCCATGCTGGTATCATGTTGCAGTCAGATAGCTAAAACCACTTCAGTGGATGCATTAGAGATCCCATTTTGCACTCTAGGCTGTGTTTGTATACGACGCGTGTGTGCGTGCGTGCGTGCGTGCGTGCGTGCGTGTGTGTGTGTGTGTGTGTATTGATGTTACAGAAGTGGAGAGGGTTGGAAAAAATATAGGGTGATATTGCACAATAGTAGAGTTTACTGACCTGACAGTGTGTGGGGAGAAGAGAAAGCAGACACTCAGCCTGACTGCACGCTTGACTGGTCATCCCATCAGGGACCTTTCACTTTTGGCAAGGTTACTTGGGTCCACATCCTAACCTTAACATCTGAAATCATAGCCGTCCCCTCATTCACCCAGAGGGTGTGAAATCTACCTCGTATATCAAAGTACCCAGTCTCTGTCACAACAACAAGGTGGGTGGAAAGCAGACTTTGCTCTGTGGTCCAGTTACATTATGTAATATATTATTCTATTCTAACAGGATCATATACAGTCATGTGAAAACTCTTTTTCATCTTTTTCAAAATCCTGTAGGAGAATGTCTGGCCTTCTGTTCATGTCCTAAAGCTCAGGTGGACTTGGGTTATGCAGCAGGACAAACACAAAAGCCAGTCCACCTCTGAATGGCTCAAAAAACCCCAAAAACAAAATGAAGGTCTTCGAGCGTCCCAGTCAGCATTAGGATTTTAATCTGACTGAGATGCTTTGGCATGACCTTCATCTTCAAAAACCCTCCAATGTGTCTTAATTAAAACAATTCTGCAAAGAAGAGTGGGCCAAAATTCCTCCACAGTGATTTGAAAGACTCATTGGCTTCTATCACAAACACCTGATTACAGTTCTCCCTGTTAGGGGTGGCAAAACCAGTTATTAGGTTTAGGGGGCAATCGCTTTATCACACAGGGCCATGTAGGTTTGGATAACTTTTTCCTTCAATAAATGAATCCATTATTTAAAAACTGCATTTTGCATTGACGCTGGTTATCTTTGTGTGACGAACTGAAACCTGTATATGTGACAAAAATGCAAAAAAGTAAAAAATCAGGAAGGGGAAGGGCTTTAGGTAATATTGGCCTGTGTATTGAACATTGATCTTGTTTAATCACAACTAAATGAAAGGAATAATATAAATCAAAGAACGTGAATTGAAAACCACGTTCTTGCTCACATGCACTTATTTGATGTTTCTTCTTTTGAATAAACCATCTTCTACTTATCCTGCCAGTCATCAACATCTCTTTACTGTTGCCATCCATTTCAGTTTTACTTGAATGACACTTTCTGGTGTTTTATTTTTGTCATTTCTAATTAGTTGAGTGAGCCTGGGTGTTAATGCACTGAAACACAAGAAATGCCTTGTTTCTGCACAAAAATAGCTTTTTAAGGGTTTTTTTTTCTCAGTGGAAATAGCAGCAAGACTATCAGGTATATAGATAGAGATTTTTTTCCTGTGAAAAGTATAATGTTTAATAATAGATATCTTGTATTGCATGCATGTTATAAAAATCTGGTGCCAAGCCACTTTTGTCCTTTCTTATTTTTTTAAAATTTGTATTTCAACCTTATGTAAGCTTTACTAAAAACCATATAACCAAGTAGAAAAGTCTAACTTAAAGCTCTAATATATTGTATACCACATATTGCACTCTGTGTGGCCACACTGCACAATGCAATATCCGTGACTTTGACATTTGGTGCTTTGGTGTCCTAAATGCAAGCACTGGCTTTGTTAAACTTTCATGTTCCCGGGGTTGTTTTGCTGAGCGTGCATGCTGCTGCGCATTTATTCAGACACACACTCGACACCAAGCAGCCTCTGCAACATTTATTATATTCTGTGTGTCTTATGTCAGTGATACTTCAAGGGTATATTTTTTATGTGTAATGCATATAATAAAGTCGACTGAGAGTGAACAGAAAACATGA
Source organism: Pelmatolapia mariae (assembly GCF_036321145.2). Lineage (NCBI taxonomy): Eukaryota > Metazoa > Chordata > Actinopteri > Cichliformes > Cichlidae > Pelmatolapia > Pelmatolapia mariae. The sequence goes on from NC_086230.1 coordinate 12,287,816, forward strand.
TGATTTATTCAAAAGAACAGGATGCTAGCCTGAATATTTTACCTCAGCTGTTTGAGTGTCAGAGGATGAAACAGAGGTGAAAGAGGATGAGCACTTTTACCACAAGCTGGTGTCTAATGTCCGAATGTTTGCTCTGCAACGTGTTACTGATTCGTTTTTCTGTGATTTGAGTGCTCCACAATTATCATATTGTCACATCTTATACTTATCATATCTATTAGCTAAGTAGCTGGCTCCTTATTTCTGAAGGGATGACTCGTTTACACCCTATATGACACAACCCCACCCCCCCATTTATCCAAGCTGGGGGCCAGCACTAGGAGGGTCCTAGCTTGTGAATCTGTGAAGCTGAGATTGTGTCTCTTTCTGGTCTTGAACTGCAGATGTTTTGCATTTAAGATGAAGGTGTTCGCCACATTGGCTTAAAAAGGTGCCAGGGCAAAAATGCAATTCTTAATGACAACTTTTCAGGCCCCTACTGTCATTAGCTTGCTAATAAAAATGCTTTAAGGGATGAAGGTAAAACATTTTTAGACATTTTTTTATAGCACTGCTTGATGTCAAATCCAGTTTCACCCAGTAAATAGCAGGCACTGAGTGAAATTTAGGCCATTTATTTTAAAACAAACACATTTAAAATATATATATATATATTATTATATATATTATTATAATCTTTGACCGCTGTAAATAAAATGTTCATTTTCGTAATCCATCATTTTATATTAACCTGGGTTACACTCCTGGGATTCCACAGAGAAGCAGGAATTCACCATAAAAAGTGGTTTTCTAGATAATGCAGTTTTAAAATAACGCTAGGAAAAAAACATCTAAAATGAATGATGAGGTGGGAAGTGTTTGATGAACTGACCCATTCAGAATAACCTTTGCTGCTAATGATAAACGAACCCTGGACTACACACAGAGGCATAATTGTGTAGGCAGTGTTAACAGATAGTGGTGTCATCAGTCAATTATAGCCCTGACTGACATGTATCAACAAACACTGGGTGGATGTTTCTCAAGTCAGCTACACAATTATCCCAGTGTGGTCTTTTGACTCTTATGCAGCACCGGTATCGGGTCAAAATCATAACTTATGCAGCTGTTTTGACATTTTTTTCGCTGCTGTGCCACTACACATCCGCCCAGCTGTTAACTACTAATGACTGCTTTGTATACGGCTGGTGAGTTTAAGGTGCGCTAATGCATCATATTTAATATAAAGTGTGCATGAATTTTAAATGAATAACTAGTCTGAAGAGTGTGATACAAGCACGTGTAGCTGTTAGATTAATGGAGTGGAATAAAAAAAAGTAGAAGGCTTCTCTATAGTATGATACTCATGTAGCACCGCTGTAATATCCATGTATTATTATTATTAAATAAAAGATATAGATATGATTAACCCTGCTACAGAATATAATTCTATAATTGACCTTTGAATTAGGTCAGCAACCAGAATGACTACTTAAAACTGACTTGACAAAGAAAATGACAAATTTGTGATTTTGTGGCATAAAAAATAACAAGCAGTGATCGCCATTGGTCCAATATGTGCAAAGTGTAAGGTTTAGGCTGAAAGCCTATGCGATCATTGGGTGTATTTGTCTGTGTGTTGTGTGTGTGTTTGTGTGTGTGTGTATCCTTGCATGCATACTTGCTGGTGTTCATACCTGCTTGCGTTTTTTTGCAAGAGAGAAGGGGGGGGAGAACAGGTAGACAGCTTTCCACATTGACCTATTTTCTCAGTCAGACGCTCCCAAGGGTGGCCAGCTTCTTTTCTCTTCTCTCTGTCTCCTGAGACGAGAGTAGGGAGAGGAAGGAGGTGGAGGGTATATGAGAGGGGGGTTACAGGCTGCAGTTCAGAGAGGGAGATGAGTCCAAAGAAATGAGACAGAAATAGAGATGGAGAAGCTACCGAGGTAAATGGCATGTTTGGTTTTTATCTGATGACTTTATCTCACAGCAACAAGAAGCTCCCAAACCACAAGGGGATGTGCAGATTGTCAAAATTAAGACATAACCACATACTGTAGGGACAGTTAGGAGTTTATATTTATTTATTTATTGCGAATTTAAATGTACTACATCTACGTGGATTTTTAAGATGTCTTGCTTTTATTCTCTGACTGCCTCACTTCTTCCTCGCATCATATCACTGCTATCTGTTTTTTTTATTTGCCCCATTCTTCTATCTCTCCTTCATCTCCTCCTCCTTTGCTTCCTCTTTTGTTTCTCTTTGTCCATTAGGAAGCACTCAGGACTGATGGTTTGGTTTAAATTGACATATAAAGTGATTAGGCAGTGGATGCATTTCTGATTGCTCTGTGCTTTTTCAATGGGCCAGGATGCTTTGCCCCCACTGCAGTATGAACTCATTCAACCACACCACACAACTGAGACACTTTTACTGTACAAAGAAACCATACTGGTTTTACCCAGTAACAATAAATAACCAGTATGTCAGAGTTCCTTTAAAGGTAGTCAGCAATTTTTTTCAGGTTATTTCATAATTTAAAAAAAAAAAAGGTACATAAATTAGTCATCTTCCAAGAAATTGATGCGTTTTCATAGGTTATTTTATGGAAAGTGCCATGTTCCCTCCAGTCAACCTACAACTGACAGGTTATTCCAGGGGTCGGCAACCTGCTGCTCTTTAGTCCGTATAGTGCGGCTCCGCGTGGCTTGAAAAAATAAATTAGAAGTATTTAGCTGAAGTGTATTTTATTTATGTTAGTTCTTTTTTCAACTTGTAGTTCTAAATTGGAAGATTATTGTGATATTGAAATATAAAAATAAAATTATATTTTATTATTTTTTCATCATTCAAAATAAGCGTCACACTCGCGGAAGCCGATATACCCGCCTAAACGCCATGCATTTATCGAGACTTTCAACCCCAGGTAGGCCAATTATGGATCTTCGGATCCACATTATGTCAGCAGCTATTCTCCACCGTGAACTATGTTAAAAATAAACACCGCTCACGCCTCACAGATGACAGCTTACAGTCCTGCGTAAAGATGAAAGTGACTTCGTACAGCCCCGATTTTCAGACGCTGTGCGCAGAGGTTCAGGAGCAGAAGTCCCATTGTAAACATACCACGGCAGACCCGACGATGTTTGCATGAACGTGCTGTACGCATACAGCCGGCTGTAGCTTTGCAGCTCACAGCCCGACACATACCAACAACAACACAACAGCATAGATGGCACAGACGTTAAGGCGGCGAGGCGTGATTGCGGGTGCCGCTCAGGTGCGTCCGCCTCCCCTGCAGACCACGCCCCGCCACACACATTAACGTGGTAAAATACATATTTAGGCAGAATTTTGCAAATATCTATTTTTCATTTTTTAGCGGCATAGTGCTTTTTTTCCAATTATTTTTTAAAAGTCAGGTCAAGGCTCCAAAAGCCCAAAGGCAACATAAGGGTGGAGGCTCACAACAGTTTTTGTTTGCTACTTGGATAATTTTAGTTCAGCTGGGTGTCTTTCCTTTTGTTATATTTCTTTAAGAGTTCAAAATGTGTTAATTACATAAATAAAATGTAATTTTCTCTGTAGCACTTCATGGATTTCATAAGCAACACACCTTAGTTTTTCACACAAAGCATAAAGGTAAAAAACAATGTATACAGTGTTATCTTCATTTTAGATGTCAAAAAGTATTTGCGGCTCCCATTGTTTTCTTTTACGTTGAACCTGGGTCCAAATGGCTCTTTGGGTCTTAAAGGTTGCTGACCCCTGGGTTATACAATACCAGCCAGTTATACAGTAAGCTAACAATATGCCTGGTAATATTTGGATTGAGCGTCCTTAAAATCGCACTTTCTCCTTGATTATATTCTCACATCCTATAATAGTTTATTCACCATCAGAGTCCAACAAAGTTATATCCACTTCAAAGAAAGTTTCATTAATACCAGCTAACAGCAGATAATAGATGCTAACAGATGCTAACAGAGGCTAACATATGCTAACAGAGGCTAATTGTTTTAAGTCACTTCTTAAAATCCACTTCTTTTTATTGGCCACAGTGTTTGACTGAGAGTTGTTTTTGTATTGTATAATGTATAATGTTAAGTACTATTCTAAAGTGCTTTATAACTAAAAGTTAGCTTGGTTTGGCTAACTATGGCAAAAACAGCAGCACCTGCTGTCAGAAAAGTTCTCAACAACTCACCTCAATATTATTGTCATTTGTCAGAAGTGAGCTGCGCTGACTCTTTGACTTCTTTCACAAACTTTTACAACATCCTCCCAAATAAACAGACATAGACACTTCCAGCGCTGATAGCTGAGGTAAACGGTGGACTGACAGCCTTTCACAGATAGTGGCAAAACTTAGCTTTGCTAAATACACTCAGAGATTTTATGGTGACTCTGGGGTTATAGTGTTAAATATTGCAAAATCATTAATGGACTATATATGTGTTTTTTATTCCATAATTTATTGTTGATATAATATTATTAAAATATGTTGAAATATAGCATGTAAAAAAGTAGCGAAACACTCTAACCGGCTGTGTCCGTGATGGGGCACATCTTTTTGGTTTTGGCTGCCAAAAACATGTTTGTCCTACGTCAGCTACCATAGCTAGGATTATGTGCTTTAATTGGGAGGGACAATCTGCAATCTACTAACATCTCAAGGGGAAAATGTTACGCACTATAACTTTGAGCACTTTTTTTTTTTAAAATGTATTCCTTCCAATTTAGCAGAAAACATGAGAAGACAATACTGGGAATTCACTGGCATTCCTCTTTAAACAATTATATCATGGTGGTCATATTATGGTGCAATTCTCCAGTTGCTGTGTAAGTCAGTAAGCTACATTTCTGGATATGTAAGAAGCAACAAGAGCGTGACCCTTCGATTCATTTTACATGTGGAGTGAGTGATGTCATACATGTCATGTGGTCCATTAGGGATGTTTTATTGTTTCTTTGTTGTTGATTGTGCAGGAGACCTGATCGCTCTGAAGGAGAAGAGCTTCTCCTTACAGGAGGGAGTGAAATACAGACTAAAGATACACTTCAAGGTAAGTTGGAAAGATACAGTCACACAGGATATATTAAGGATGGTGAGCCTTAGTGTGGGTTACTGTGTGTGTGTGTGTGTGTGTGTGTGTGTGTGTGTGTGTGTGTGTGTGTGTGTGTGTAAGGGATGGAAACAAACAGATGGGAAGGTATCTACTGGAAGTGATTAAGAGGTGGAAAGGGAGACACAGTGCTGAGTAAGCCACCACGTGCTATAAAATTAAACCACCAAAATCAAAGCAGACCATTATCTTTTTTTAATGGGCTTTTTCAGTGCTGCTTAATTTTATAGTGCTTGTAAAGCTTCATGCTGGAGATGAAACCCTTTTAATGCTGTGGAAATAAGACTCGGTGGGAGTTTTCACGTTATCAGCTGTCTTTGTTACGTGAACACTGAGAGGCCAAGGGCAGAACTGCAGAATATGGCAGTTTGCACCAAAAGGCAAGATGTTTTTATACTGTTTGCAGACAGCTCACTGGAAGAGTCTGTCCATCTTGATTCTTTGCTGGCGGTGGAGGTAGAGGTCACTTAGGTGGAGCCATTGGAGGAGCACACTCGAGGTTGTGATCCACTCTGACACACTGAGGCTCAAAGGAAGGATACACACAATAATTTCTCTGGGAAGATTTGTCAGTTTCTTTTTCTCCGGAGCCCTTTCATTAGCTTCCTTTCTGTCACTGCACTCTGCTACACATTTAATGCTTTCGGGGGATTTTTCACTTCAACAAACTCTTCCAGTTTCATGTTTTTTTCTGGGCTTTTATCTCTCTTGAACTATTTTCTCTTCTAACTGCATTAGCTGAATGTTCCTCTTTGTGGAAGCCCATTATGGTTTACCCAGACATATATGACACTAACAGCTCCATTTTCATATTTTTCCATCATATAAACCACATTTGAAGACATGCATCAGTCTCATAGTGACCTCTCCTCAGTTATACTCTAATGCACAAAGACTATCAATACATATTGTAAGTCTTTAAAAAAAAGAAGAAGAAGGAAGAAACGACATTTCGATTCTGTATATGTCCTGTAGATATCCTGACTTTGAAATCCATCTCGTCATTGGTGTTTTCTTGGCCAGACTTGTTTCTCATGTTTACAAATGTTCAGTGTTGTCTCTTTAATGCGATAACCTCAGTTGCACACTCGAATCTCACCACAAATTCTTTCTCTACAACCCGGCAGAAATCAGTCCAGACAGGGGTAAAGGTTCAGCAGGAATCAGTCCTCAACAATCATTTCCTGATTTTTTTTTTTTTGGGGGGTGTTTATTTTTTGTCTTTTTGATTTATAATTTGTCTTTGCAAAGGGACAAGGTATCTGTCAGCCACAGTACAGGATACAGTGAGAACACTGTGTTCAAAGGATATCGTGCACAACTGACTACATCTCGTACTGTAAAATTATAAGGAGACAGAAACAGGTAGGGTCATTTTCCACAGCTGTCACTTCTCACACTGTGGGAAATTGTCCACTTCAGTAGCTTTTGTACTACTGGAAGTCCTCTGTGTGGTTTAGTGGAGGCAGCACACATAACCAAAATATTCTCCCACTGGCACCTTCACACAGGTTTTGTGCTAGATAGCCGGCAGGCTAAGTTCGGAGTTGTGGTGCATGTGTGAAAGTGACTTTAATGATTGTGTTGATGTTGTAAATTTCCCTGAAAGGTGTGGATAACATTGCTATAAATGCTGCAAATGAAAATTATATTTTTATTTGAATGTGTTTCCGTATTGCCAAATGCATGCAGAACTTTTTTTTATATATGTAAATGTAAAGAAAAAAGTAAATATCCAGTTAGTTATGTTTGCTCATTATGACACCAGTAACAGCCCAAATTCCTCCTAGTTTATTTGTTATATTAATAAGCATGATGATAGCAGTGATTTAATTCAATTCCTCTTTCCTCTGTCTCTTTTAATAATGTTCCTTTAATCATTCAAATGCTACCCCGCCCAGCCTCCACACTCTCCTCTCCTCTTCCCAACATCGTCATCCTTTCCTGCCTGTCTCTTGCCTCACTTCCCTGTTCTCTTCTTTTAAACTTCATGCCCTGCCATCCACACTTCCTCACACCTCTAATCTCTTCCTTCTTTTCTCTGTTACAAATAAACCACTCAACGTTTAGCTGTCACATTCACAATAAACACCTGAGGTGATGAAAATGTTTTTGAAACCAAGTGAATTCCCCAGAGGGTAACTTCATTAATTATTTGCCACAGAAATAAGAAAAGGTCAGAACTCAACTGTAGTTTAGCTGCATGTAGGAACTTCCCTTGAGTCAGTAGGGATAGTAATTTATCGCATTTTTGAAATTCGGTGGAGCTGATTGTAAGACAACCAGGAGCCAGCTCATCTATAACCCTGCGTAGGTCTCATTGTCTGAGAGTGTGGGAAATACTATTGACCTGGAGATGAAAGCTAAACATTGCTGTTATGATACAGAAGTAATTTGAATGAATCACCAGGAGCGAGTCACCCTATCACCTGGATCTTTATTGAAAAGCAAAGAGTAAGTAAGTAAGCCTAGAAAATAGGTCAGTGTGTGTCTAAGTGTGAATGTGTGGAAGTACTGGGCTTGAGGAAGGACCCAGGAGATCTTGCCCTGAAGGAAAAGGTAGAGGTGGGTAGAATAGCCAAACAGCTCAGGGAATGAGCAGCTCAGCTGTGCTGCGAGGACACCTGCTGGGCAAAGATTATCACTGCAGTTTGCTGTTACATTTAACGATGGTTTACTTCATTGATTGAATGTTTAAGGTCCCACAGACCTTATGTGTGTGTAAGGGTATGTGTAGAAACAATGACAATCCCAGAATTTCTCTCTTTTTTCCTTGAGACTAGTATTTTTTCTCACCTCATTAAAATGTAACGAATAAAGTGAAACTTATAACCCATTTTGTGAAATGGATAAAATACAAGCTAATCAACACAAATCTGCTTAAAAAAAACTACTTATGGGCTACTTATGAAAAAATTGATTTAATTTGCCAAAAGGATGCCGGATAGCAGTAAATCTCCAATAGCAGAAGTACTGTAATGATGGATGTATTGACTGAGGAAGGATACTGCTACATATTACACGAAGCTGTTTTTTCCAGCTGTGGTCTCATCTGAATAAAAGGTAATTGTGTTTTAAGGCACTTTGCATAGTGAGTGATGAGCAATTGTAGTATCTCTGTTTGTGTCCCATGTTAGAAGATCTGGACTAAATTAGTCCACATAAGATTACAAATCTCAGATATGTACATTTTGTTTAAGTTTCTGGTATTTTTTCTTTAATTACTTCATTTTCCTTTTGTACATAAAAATGTGTTTCCATTAATGTAGCAAAGATATCCTTAAGGTTGTGTGGAGATTTCTTTTTTACATCGGTTTATGCTGCATTATGCATTATGTGAATTAGATACTCTCAATTACCTTTTGCTCACTGAGTCAGTGTGAACTGATTTCTTTTTTGGGAGTGGGGGCAGCCTGGAAAGAGGAAATCATAAATTAATGAACATGTTTGAAACTATGTGTGTCTGCAGGTGAACAGAGAAATAGTTTCTGGCCTGAAGTACCGTCAAGTGACCTACAGAAAAGGAGTGAGAAGTAAGTTCAGTCATGAAAAAAAGTGCTGGAACACACGTCTTAACCTTTGAATCCAAGTTAAGAGGTGGATCCTATTGCCACAGGTGTGTAAAATCAAGCATCTAGCCATGCAGTCTGCCTTTACAAACATTTCTGAAAAATGGGTAATTCTAAAGAGCTCACTTAATTCGAGCATGGTGCACCAAGTCAGTTCATTAAATTCTATCCCTCCTAAATATGTGACGATCATCTAAAGTGGTATTATTGCAAAGTGGAACCATTAAGTAACCATAGCAACTCAGCCACAAAGTGTCAGACTATGTAGCGTTAACGATGGGGGTAACCAACACGCTGATGACTCAGCGTCTGCAGAGATCCAAACCTCCCCGGGCATTAACATCAGCACAAAAACTTTGTGCAGGGAGCTTCATGGCTGAGCAGCTTCTGCATATTGTCCATATATTGTGTTTGAATGCAACCAAACATACATCAACAAAGACACTGAACATCAGTCAGTGAAATGGACTTGTCTTTCAATTTTTTATGAACAAAATATTGTATGTCACATATTTACACATTGTACAAAAATAAAAGTACAGAAGGGTGAAAATGGCACCTTTGAAATGTTTGCACTGAATGCACAGATAGATTGTTAGACTCAGAGAGCTACATGCTCTGTTTGCGTCTCTTCACAGTGAACAAGGCGGTGTACATGGTAGGAAGTTACGGCCCACGCGCAGAGGAGCAGGAGTTTCTTTGCCCGATCGATGAGGCAGCTAAAGGCGTGATGTCCCGTGGCCAGTATCAGATCAAGTCCTGCTTCACTGATGATGACAAGAACGTCTACTTATCCTGGGAGTGGAACCTCAATATCAGCAAGGACTGGAATTAATCAATTGGGAGTGTATGTGTGTGTGTGTGTGTGTGTGTGTGTGTGTGTGTGTGTGTGTGTGTGTGTGTGTGTGTGTGTGTGAGAGAGAGTGTGTGTGTGTGTGTTAGAGAGAGAGAGAGTAATAATTCTGCTCTCTTTCCTTCTTTCACGTCTATTCTTCATCCCCTCTTGTCTCTGTCATCTTCCGCCACATTTCATGAGAGCTACCTTGCAGTGGCCAAAACAAGAAGTTTTCTAACTCTTCTCTTCCACCTTTTCCCTCCTTTTCTGTTTAGTGCACTACATGCAGGCCTCCAGAAAACCACGAGTGACTGAGACTTTTAGAAAAGAGAATGCCCTCTTTCTCTACTATTGTTCAGAGTTAACCATATGCTGAAATCTCCCTTTCCGCTTGCTTTCAGTTCCTTCCTCATGGCGTGTGTAGGCAAGTAATGAAAGGGTGTTTAATCCATTCAAGGCACAAATCCAATAAAATATAAACATGGCAAAATCGTTTTTATAGCTGAAGGGAAACAAACTCCAGAGACTGCTGTTGTGTCCAGTAAGTAAGGTGGATTTATTCTTTTTTATTTTATCATTATAGAGTTAACTGGGACAAGATGTCCTGAACAGCTTGCAGCACACATTAGAACAGGTTTTTTTATAGCAACATCACAACAACAGTCACCTCTAAGTGCTTTATAGTGTAAGGTAAAGACGCTACAATATTAGAAAGAAAATCTGACCAATCAAACAACCCCTATGAGCAAGCACTTGGCCACAGTGGGGAAGAAGAAACTCACTTTTAACAGGAAGAAACCTCCTGCAGAACCAGCAGGAGGGATTTCGGATTCACACATCAGAGCATTTCAAGTTTAAAAAGCAGAGATACAGACAAAAGCGAAGATGAGAGGGGCAGGCACATGCCGGTGATAGAAAACATTGTTTGGTCCATTCACAGAGTGAACTCAGCAGCAGGGACAGCTCATCGAGGCAATTAAGCACCAGATTAGCTGAAAAAACCTCAAAATCACAAAGTGCACCTGTGGTACACTTTCCTCCTTAAAATTAGGGTGACTTACACTTCAAGATTGTATCTCACATTTCTGCTGCAAATGGTTGAGAAGCAACTACAGAAATATAAACAACTCAGAACCAGTTTAGAGTTTTCATCTGTTTCTAAGTAATACAGCGGCTGATGTCTGGGTGTCACTGGGTGGGAGAGAATAGGCGTGCTTATAACATGTGGGTTATAACAGTGTCATATACCAATGAGGGACAAGATCATTGTTTACCCTGTCCATCCCTGATTTAATAGAATAGAATAGAATAAACCTTTATTATCCCATGGATGAGAAATTTTGGTGTTCGGTGTTTAACATTGTAAGCTTAAAGGATAAGAGATTTTTAGGTAGTAACATTCTTTCTTTCTTTCTTTCTTTCTTTCTTTCTTTCTTTCTTTCTTTCTTTCTTTCTTTCTTTCAAGTTTCAATTTTTTAATTTTTTTGGGACCAACACAATTTTTTAGTGCACATACAATTAGAGATAAAATTAGAGATTTTAAAAGATAAATACTATTTATAAGTCTAATGTTATTTGTAGTTGCTACCAGGGATAGGGTGGGTTAGAAAATAGCATAATCATTCCGTTACATCTTAAAAAAAAAGAACACTGTTGGTTTTTATTCATTTTAAAGAAAGCCTGGGGAACTGAAAGACAGATCGCCTGTGGTGTACCTGCAAATGTTTTTTAAATGCAGCCAATGAAGTTAAAAAGGGACAATTCAGTTTCAAATCATTATTAAATTAATAATTAAATACCTTTAAAGGTTAGCTTATGGCAGATTAGCCTGTAGAGGAGCAGAATTAGCACATGTGACAGACAATGTGCTCAATTTTTTCTCATTTAGCTGAAAAATGTTCCCAATGATAGCTCAGTAAAATATAACATCAAACACTCACAAATATAGATCTTTGAACAGTTGGCTATGGTGAGGAGGAAGAACTCCCTCTTAACAGGAAGAAACCTCCGGCAGAGGTTTCTTCCTGAAGATGCACCATCCACCAGGACCAGTTGGGAGTAGGAGAAAAGAAAGTAGGAACAGCACATATTTAGCATCACCCTTAAACATCTGTAATAATCTTGCACAAATGTAAACTGGCGCTATTTGTCGTGAACAAATGTGGGTACTTTGTATCAAAGTTTAGGAACTGTAGGTCCAAAATTTTGTGATTTTAAAGATACTGAAACAACAGGTGTCACAACCGTACCTGCTCCCAACATACAGCAAACGTAATTGTGCCTCTGAACTGGCATCATACACTTAGAAACCCACAGGGCATTACTTGGAGTGAGAGACTGTGGCAGCAAAATAGGATACATTTTAATTAAGTGCATTTAGATCATTTAGATTCACTGACACTGTATTTGCTGTCTTTCTTAACATCTCAGTTTTCTGTTTTCTCATATGTTTTTTTTTTCTGTTATTGATTATAATAACTTTTCACATATTCTCTCTTCCCCTCATAATGGTGCATCATCTCTCCTAAACCCAGATTACACTCCAACTAAAAAGGCCCGACCTTTTTGCCTTCGTTTTTCATACATATGCTGTGTTTTAACTTTTGTGTTTGCTATCGAAGCGCCAGTTCTCGCGAGACTTTGTGGCATGTTTTATTTGAAGGAGCAGACCAATGAACGACTGGAACTGAACTGTGTATATTGTAGAAAGAGATGCATGTAAGTCCTTAAGGATTTGATACGCTTATGAACTAAATTAAACCTTTCTAAACCTCTCTCTTATACCAAGGACGTAAGATGTGAATAATATTCAGCTTTCGAGCTTGAATGTGAGAGCAGTAAATCAAGGGATAAACTGGTGTCCCTTAAAAAATACGTAATATCATTATTGTGTCAAGTCTTTGGATATGATATTTTCATTGTAGCTGAACATATTGAACTCTGAAGTACCATTTGAGTGAATCATCGTGGTCTAAGACTAACTGTAAATGTTGGCTTGTTGGGTGTTGCATGGTTTAGCAAGATTCTCTCTTTCTTTTTTTAAGGATTTAATGTGATTAAAAGAAAAAAAATATTAGCGATGCGATATCCAGATGTCAGTAGTGGTCGTATACTGCGGATACAGTATTTACGGGAACCATTTGTAAGGCACGAATAGCAGAAAGGAAAAAAAAAAAGTTTTCTGGATCTGATGCCTCAGCCTGTAACAATCAAGTGCTGCATCTTTAAATATTGGTGTCAAATCTAGTATCCTGTATCTTTTAATAAAGGTAATTCAAACAGAGCTTTTCGTTTGTCTTAAACCCAAGTCTGCTTTGCAGAAATTGAATAGCAGGTAACTAAGTTGTTCTCGTGACTCGCTCATGTATTTTCACAGGACTCTACGTGATCATGTTGATGTTTTCCAAACATGGTGCTGTTCTTTATGGCCAAACATCTTCACTTTAGTGTCATTTGCCTAAAGGGTATTGTTCCAGAAGTATTGTGGTTTGTTCAGATGCAACTTTGCAAACATAAGTCAAGCTAAAATGTTGATTTTAGAGGAGCTTTCTCCTGGCAACACTTCCAAACACGCCATACTTGTTCATTCTTTATCTAATTATACTGTCATGAACTTTTATATGCTAACTGTGGCCGGCAGAGATATAGCTGTTGGATTTTTTGCAGGTTCCTCGAACATTTCACAGTCTGACCTTGGGAGGAATTTGCTGGGACATCCACTCTTTGGACGATTGTGGAATTGTTAATGATCCAGACCAGCAACTGCCAAAGCTTCAGAGTTTCTCACACTTCCTGATGATCTGTGAATCAAGTGCATGTTATTAGCAGCACCTGGCTCCTACTTACTCCTTAATTTCTACAAAAACATTAAGGGTGTGAAACTCATTTTCACAGGACTGTAACAGGGTTGGGAAATTAGAACAAAACAGCCTTTTTGTGCAGATTTAGTGCATTTCATTGATTTGCATATCATTTTATTATCAATTGGTCTTGAAAACACATGGCAAAGTTTAAAGAGGAAAAAAAGAAGCACAGGAACACATGCCTGATACCATTTTTAATATACATAGAAGGAACAACATGGCCAGTAGGACCTCCAGAAAATACAGTGCTTCAACACAGCTACATACTTTTTTTCTTCTCTGAAACACAGAGGCGCTAAATGGCTCATTACAAACCCCTCCAAGTCTAAACGCACTTTAAATCCATCTTCAAGTATCCATGTCTCTGTTTCCTTACTGACACTTTACAGCTTCTTGATTTTTGTTGGGCAAAATGACAAGCAGTACAGTCCACACTATTTACATATGTAAGATGGCCTCGCTTGTCTGCTTATCCATTCGTGAAGCTTCTGTCACGGTTCATCCCTGAATCAGTCAGTCACGGCGGTGGTGGTGTTGTTGCTGCTGAGGGCCTGCTCTAGCAGGGCTCGCTGGGCGGAGGCAGGCAGGTAGAGGAAGGAGTAGACCAGCGCCAGCAGCAGCAGAGCCAGCAGCAAAAGGAGACCCCAGTCCGACGTAATTATAGGCTCATCACAGCGAGCCTGCAAAAATGACTTATTATGCATGGTGGAGAGGCGGCTTAAAATACTCACGGCAGTCTCAGAAAGTAATCTTACAGAAATAAATGAAAGGTCAGAAAAATTACACCTTTCAGAGTTGGAAAAAAAATGAATACCGCTTATATAAGCTATGTCCTTCACTCTTTATCCAAATGATATGAAATAAACGGTATCTAGACAGCCTGCCTTGTCACGTCTCTGGGCAAAAAAAAAAAAAAGAACAGTTTGAGAAAAGACCTGTAAAAATGCTCGTATTATGGCCAGCAAAGACTTGCACCAAACTCAAAGTGGTGCAGAAAAGATCAAAACAGTGCTAAAAAGAAAAAATACATCCAAGATAGAGAAAGCTGGTTAGGAATCAGGCAAATCCAGAGCAACAAGGAATCTTTGGATATCTTTTTTCACACAATCCACAGTAAGGATGCTGAAAAACTTCCTCTTACAATATCAGTATTGATGCTTGCCTCCTGCACAGTATCTGCCAGCTCATCCTCTCTCATCTGACTGTGTTAGTGCCACGTGCATCTGTGTGCGAGCATGTGTGCCTTCTTATCGGAGTGCATGATTTGCTATGACATGTTACGAAACAATAACCAGAAAAACAGCATCACAGCAGCACGACTGAATCCAATTCTCCAGCATTTGACTCAACACACACACACACCTGCACAACAGAAATGCCAATTATATAATAAGTCTTCATCCTCTTAGCTCAACACACATTATTACCTGTCTGCGTTCAGGGATTACTCTCTGGAAGAGCCTGTGCTTTATTCAACCAATGTGTTTCAGCACGTAATGTTCCAAAGAATCTTCACTTACTATATTAGCTTTGGACCTATGAGGAGGTCAAAGCGTAACAAGATGGAGAAACGTTTTCGCTTCAAAATTCATTTGACATCTCTGTACTTTTTTCTTCACCCCGTCTCTGAATCTGAGCCCTTTGTCTTCGTCCTCTCACACGTCGTTGCTCAGGTGCCCTCCAATGCCCCTGGACGTGCCGGGGCAGACTTGAACAAAGCACATAAACAAAACGTGGCATTTCATTACCTCAGCTACCACATGCTCACAATACTGGATTGTCACATGGACCCGTCAGATTAAAGTCCCGAGGTGAAGGTGAGGGATTATGAACATCACAGTAACTGCGGACTGACCTGAAACGGTACCACAGGGCAATAAATAAATAATAAAATGAGACAAATGCAATAAACATAATCCGCTCACTCCAGTCCAGATGACAAGCTGTTTGATTTGTAACTGTTCAAAGTTTTCAATACAGTTGTCATAGGGCTAAAAACTAAACATCAGGAAGCTTCTTCCTCACTCTCTTCGCTTGGCTTGGCAATAAAATCACAGGTGAACAGATAGCGTGCCTAAATAATATAGATGCTTTATCTAAAATACCACATCTTTAAATCCTCTGATGAAGGACAAGTATTTCCCATTCATTCTCTCTACTCTTTGTGCAGACGTCTTGAGCTATTCCTGATTTCTTTATAATTTATTTTACTTCCAAGGAGCCAGACTTTCTTATCATTTATTAAGGCAGTGGTTCCCAAACTTTTTTTGCTAGGGCCCCCTTTGTTTTACAAGAAAAATGTTCGTTTGGCCATATGTGCAGTGGATCCTTGATAAATTTGAGGAAAGTGGACAAGTGACGGATGAGAAAAGCAACAGTGGGCTTCTAAAAAATATCTGCGCCAGCTGAACTGTATTTGAAAGTCATGTTCTTAGGAAACAGAAAGACATTCAGACCTGATTCATGACCTGAGAAATCTGTCTGTTCACTTGAGCCATCTACTGTTCACTGAAGCCTCACCATAAATGGTCTCAGTAGAAGGGTGGCTATAAAGAAGCCATTTTTAAAGAAGGAAAAACAGGGAAAAAAGTCTGAGGTAAAAACCCAGCACACTAGAACTGGACTGAAAGACAACAGGTCTGAAGGAGTGATGAATCCAAACTAGAAATTATGAACACAGAAATGTATGGTCAGATGTTGATCCACCACGCATCCATCTGGAAAGCGTCTGATTGGCAACAGCTTCATCTTTCAGCATGACAATGATCGCAAACACACATACTGTGCGGTAAAGGCATACCTGGATAGAAAAAACACACAGTCGAACACTATCAGTCATGGATTTTCCTCCCCAGAGCCCGGACTTCAACATTATTGAAGGATTGTGTGATCATCTTGATAGAGAACAGAACAAAAGGCAAAAACATCCAAAGAAGAGCTTTGAATGTCCTTCAAGAAGCCTGGAGAACTATTCCTGAAGACTACTTAAAGAAATTACAAGAACCCTGCCTAAGACAGTTAAAACTGTGTTGAAGAATAAAGGTGGTATTATCAAATATGGAGTTTCACGCTTGTTACAATTGTATAAACTGATACATATATTATATACTGTATTTCTCTGTATGTTTTAAAAGATCTCCTATTTCAAATTTTCCAAGCAAAATATGAAGAAATAAGGGGTGGTTCAAGACTATTGCACAATACTGGAGACTTTTAATCCTTGAACAAAGTAAACCAGCAACGAGGTGAATCATAAAATGTTTGTAAACGTAAATCGTTCATGTATGGTGAAATAAACACCGTCATACACGGGTGGTGGCGCTGTGCACCTTTTAAGCTAGTCTGATAACACAAAACACGCACGAAGAAGACGAAGCGCATGCGCAGTGCAGTGCGTCACAAGCGGCTGTGTTTACATCTGTTGAAAACATTTATCACTTTTTGGGTCCTTATTAACGGTAGGTTTTCCGGTTATATTAACTATAATAAGAAAGCCCTATAACCGGGCTTTCTTATTCAGAAAACATATTTTATCATACAACACAGGTTAGTTGTCTTATGCTAATAGCAAACCACTAGTTAGCAAATCAGCGGTGCTAACTAGTGGGCGCATGATTTACTGCCACACGCGCAGGTGGATGGGATGCTCTCACGGCCAAGGAAACGTCCTCGAAAATAAGACAGACTACGGCCACCGGTCTGTTCTCCTCACAGCCGTAAAGATGGTTTGGCGCACTGCGGTTGAGACCTCTGGAGGCTGTCGCTTTTTTGATACTGAAACTACATAAACGTTCAGGACCTTTTAACTCCTCCATTCTGGGTCAAATCTGATCTTTTTTTCTTTCTTTTTTTTTTTTTTTTTTAAATTTGACAGCAGTAAAAATAAATAATTAAACATGAATGTTATTGTTTTACC
Organism: Pelmatolapia mariae; assembly: GCF_036321145.2. NCBI lineage: Eukaryota > Metazoa > Chordata > Actinopteri > Cichliformes > Cichlidae > Pelmatolapia > Pelmatolapia mariae. The sequence continues at coordinate 12,305,105 of NC_086230.1, forward strand.
CTGAAATTCGACGCCTTTTCCGAAAGTTACACAAAATACGCAAAATGAAAGTTGAATCCCAAAAATATTGTTGTACACCGAGGCTATTCCGGGTCAAAATTGAGCTGTTTCTTTTCAGATGAATTTCAGATCTAAACCTGGAAAACTGTACATGTCAGGTCTGTGTGTATTTGTTATGGGAGAGCGCTGACAGAGGTGAAGGCGGAAGCTTGATTCAGTCATGAGAACTGTCACATTTGCCCAGTTTCCCAGAGAGACAGGCACCTGCTGGTTTTTAAAGGATCGTGGAGGACTCATCAAACAGTGTAATAGTAAAACACCGTAATTTTGCACATAAGGAGTTCAAACATAGGGTGTCTTGAGAGATTGTACCTTGACACAGACACGAGCATGGTGGTAGGTTGATGAGCACTGTTGCATCAGAGCAAGAAGGTATAGGTTTAACTCCTGCAGGGCTGTTCTGCATGGAGTTTGTATGCTTGACCAGCTCTAGAGGTACCTGGACTGAGTTTCCATCAGGTCCTCAAGCTTCCTTCCACAGTCCAAAAATATGCATGTCAAGATAAAGTGCTGTATGAATGTGTACTTAAGATGTTAGAAGACCTTTGAGTGATCAGTAAGCCTAGAAAAGTGCTGCATGAGCACAGCTATGTTGCATATCTATGCTGGTACTTATGCTTTGCACCTGCAAGCACAAGTATGCATAATGTAACAACAAAAAACTTAAAATCCATTTATTCCGAGTTAAATGAGATTAAAGCAGAAATCAAAGAAAGTTGTGAGAAACACTTGTGCAAGACCCAAACATGCAAGGTTTCGTACCACTGCCTGCTAGTTTATACTAATCAAGTTTTATGCTCTATAATTTATTGACTGTTGAATTAATATAAGTGGCAGCTATGAGGTTTTTTTTATACTGGTGAGAGAAAAGTCTTTAGTACTGTACTTCAAATAAACCCTCAGTGAAATGTGTCACGACAGCGACTTTGTCCCTGCAGGCCTGCAACGCTTGTGCCAGTTAATCACTGCACACGATGAGCACGGAGCCCGCTAGCCTGGAGAGCCTGCGTGTACTGTATCACAGTGATGACTACATCGTGGTGGACAAACACTGGGACATCCGCATCGACAGCAAGATGTGGTACGAGAAGAACACCGTACAGGCACAGCTTCGCCACCGCTTCCCTCAGCTGGCTGACCCACGCACCTACTATGGATTTCGGTCAGAATCCCTTTACTTCCTCTGCACTTGTCAGATGTTCTTGGTAGCAGGAGTAGTCTTATTGTTTTCCTCGTCTCTCACCAGGTTCTGTCATCAGTTGGATTTCTCCACAAGTGGAGCTCTTTGTGTTGCCCTGAATAAAGCTGCCGCTGGCCGGGCTTACCGCTGCTTCAAGGACCGCACCGTGACCAAATTCTACCTCGCTCTGGTATGGGCTGCAAATACAGTGAAACACATGCAATTGTGTTCTGACACGTTAATGAATTTAATGAGTTTTTAAGCGTTTTTTTGTTTGTTTGTTTGTTTGTGGTGTTAGAGTCCCTTAATCCATAGCATAATTACTGACAAAGATAAAATATTTTTTATCTTTCAGAATTTGATAAATAAAAATAGAGTAAAATAAAAATGATAACAGGAAATAATATAATAAGAGTAAAAGAGATAAGGATACAGTAAGTCAGATGGCGCATGGGACATAGAAATGTACAAGATCTGCTGGATAAATTAAAACGAGCTCATGTAAGCACTTATATGTGAGGAAGAATATTTTAAAATTGATCCTGTACTTCACAGGAAGCCAGTGCAACGATTTAAGAAGATGATCACGCTTCTGTGTGCCTGTCAGGGGTCTAGCAGTTGCATTTTGAAAGAGCTGCAGTTGTGTTATAAGTGTTTTGCAGTAATCCAATCTGGATGTAATAAAAACATGAATGACTTTTTCTAGTTCAGAATTAGAAAGAAATGGCTTAACAGCTGCTCTGATCTGTGCGTCTAATTTAAGAGAGGAATCAAACAGAACAGTTACGATTTTTTTTTCTGAGGCTTAAGAAATGATGCCAGCGATCATTATTTGAAGTGATAGTGGAAACTAGGGCTGGGCCATATCATGCCGTTCACTGTAATACCGGTATAATGTTGGGCAACGATAAGAAAATGAAATATCGCGATAGAATATGGGTAAAACGCGCATGCGCAGTGCCTTTGTTTTCATACGCACATGGCGGAAAAAACATGGCGGCGACGGAGAATGAGAAGGGCGAAAGCGGATCGTTGAATGAAACGGATGAACCAGAATTGGTTTGTAAAAATGCTGCAACTTCAGTGGTGTGGAACTGGTTTAGCTTTCGTCCGTCAGATACACAACAAAGCACTATTTTTGGTAGAGCATGCTAGCGGGCCGTCGTTATTACCGTGTTTTTTTGGAAAATACGGCACACTTAAAATCAATCCTTTGATTTTTCTGAAAATCGACAGTGCCCCTTATAATCCCGTGTGCTTTATGTTTGAATTCTGGTTGTGTTTACTGACCTCGAAATGATTTTATGTGGTACACGGCGCTCGAAAATCTGTCAAATGTTTTAGTACCACTTTGGAACCTGCACTGCTTGATGGATTGTCGGAGCATGACGGCTATCGTAGGCTGGAGCCTCGCGGAGTGATACGTACTAGTGATGTGTCGGTCGCGAACGAAATGGCTCTTAGAGCCGGATCTTTGACGTGAACGACGCGAGCCGTGGGTTGTTTTTTTGTTTTTTTTTCTCTTTCTCTCATCCTCTCGCACTTTTTTTCCGCTTCACTCCGCATGCGAGCCTTGTGCTTTGCGCTGAGCAGAGGGGGGAGGGGCGGTAGTTACACTCGCAGTAGCACAGGAACAGAGCGGGAGGGAGAGACAGAGAAAGAGAGCCAGGGACAACAATGAAAGGTATAGTAATCATCCACAACTATTTTCAGTTGCAGATGATTAAGGATTCAGAAAGTTTATTCATGCAGGCCCATATGACAGAGAATATGCATGTTCTTTTTGTTTTCATATTTTAATTTATATTTAATTGTGTTGTGGTTTGCAGTGTTTTGTGTTGTTTCACTTTAAATTTGTAAAAGGGAAAAGCTGAAAATTTAAATAGTTAAAAGTTGAAATGTGAATAGTTGGTTTTTGTATTATATGATTTATTTATTACATTTTATGTGGAGTGAAAAAATAAAAGTATATTTACGGTGGCCCCTAGAGACAAAGCACGTACAAACCTCAAAGCACGTACAACCCCCAAGGCATGTAAAACCCCCAAAACACGTAAAAACTCCAAAACACGTAAACACTCAAAACACGTACAAAAGACAACAGAAGTGCTCCAGGATGCTAGGCGCAGTGTTGAGCTTTTGTTACCTACTATAATACCTACTACCAACGACCGGATTTGGTGTGTGGTAGTAACAGGTAAATGAACTTTTTTTTTTTTAATTATTTGAATATATATGAGTGCTTGTGTATAAATACACAAACAATACACATATGCTTTCAATTGTGTTATTTAAGTGATCTAGGTAGCTCTGTTTTGGAAGTTCAGTTAACGCTAGAAATGTGTTTTGGAGTTTGTATGTGCTTTGTCTCTAGGGGCCACCGCATATATTTATATATAAATAAAACCACTTTTTTTACATTAGTAATTCCTTTTGTGCATAATTTTATATTATTGTTAATAATAAATTAATTAAAGCAACAAAACAACCTGAAGAGCCGGTTCGGATCCGAAAGAGCCGGCTCTTTTTAGTGAGTCGAGCCGAAAGAGCCGGTTCTCTAAAAAGAACCGGAAATCCCATCACTAATACGTACTGTGCTTCAACATAATATTAGGGCTGTGTGATATGACCAAAATCTCATATCCCGATATAAGACATCTATCGTCCTGATAACGATATATATCACAAAAATTTAACATTTTCTGTAAATTCTGTGGATCTCGGGCAGCTCGACTTGCGTGAAGTGTTTCCAGCTGGGCGTCGTGTACCTGGAGTCGAGTGTTTTAACCGATACATGAAACGATACATTTAGACATAAGTTGTAACGGCCGCCGTTTTCTTTGTGAGTATTTATTACACAGCGTGCTGCGGGGAAAAGCCTGTTCTAACGTTTGAGTCTAAGGTTTATTTTTTAGCACCTGACGGCTCTTTTTTGCTTCTCATCCGTAAACACTCTGCATACTCTTTCACGTGATTCAGTTTATTTTGAAAAGTCTCAACAGGATCTTGAACTTTATTGTGAAAGGTTTATGTGGAAAATAAACGAGCGGACACGCGATGGTTTTACCGTCGTTGTTGCTAACGACAATGCAGTCACTTGTCCGTCCGTAGTGTGGTTATATTAAATATAAGAGAAAGAGAGAACTTTAAGATATTAATATAGCCACTACAGTGACCTTCAAAAGGATGAAAAAATATTGCCGTAAACGGTTTATTTTGCGACACCACGAAACAAACGATAGCGTAAAATGAAACGATAGACGTTTTTATATCGTCATCCCGAGCAGCCCTAAATAATATTACCGTATTGTGTGTGTATAACCTCTTTTTAAGTTTTGTGGATATTATACACGGTTATGCTGAGGATATGTCGGCCATTTTCCACTGGAAATGCCTTTTGGTTAAACTGTCAGCAAGGATTTGCATTTGCACGGTTAAATTTTTATATAGCTTTAATGCACATAAAATCCAGCTGCTTGTTTAAGTGAAAATACATTGATGGGGTTTTTTTTGCACTAATAAAGTTGTGGAGTTGTAAAGTAATTTGTCTAGTGTCAATTATATCGTCAGTTATATCGTTATCGCAAATTTTCAAATGTATATCGTGATAAATATTTTTGGTCATATCACCCTGCTCTAGTGGAAACTGTAACTGCCTGCTGAAAAGGGGATGAATCACTAAAGTTTCAGTTTTATTTTAAGGTAGATGTGAGGCTTGGCAAAAGAAAACAAAAGAGGAAGAAGGCCATGAACCGGCCACAGTGTGGGTCATCAGATTCAGGCTACTTCCCTAAACTATTATGAGTAAGCTTAACTAATAGAACCAAAATTTCCAGCTCAATTAATGATTAATAGGACCTGACGAGTACTGCCGAGTTAAGGTAGAGCAGGCAGAGTGAGAGAAAGAGAGCTGACCTTCTGTTCTTTGACGACCAATCAGCACGAGGGATGAATGAGAGAGGAAAGAGAGCAGGTTAACAAGGATTACAGAAAAGAACAATAACCAGATGATGGATGTGCGGGTGCTCTGAGACACGTGTCAGTGAAAATACACTTTTTGCTTTCCAGATACGTGGGGCGGTCGAAGGAGAGACGCACACTGTGGACTTCTCCATCGGCAAGAACTCCACGGAGGGAAAAACACATATGATGTGTGTTGAGGGAACAGAAGGTACTTAAACTTGGCTTGGTTTGAGTCTTGTGAGTGTGAACAACAATGAGTAGAGACTCTGACATTTATTCCATCTGGACATCGTGTTGAAAGTAAATCATTAATTTCCAACAGTTGTTTGAATTATATTCTGTGTTCTTTCCTTCTGTGGTCAGGTTGTGAGAACCCCAAGCCTTGCCAGACTGAGCTCTTAGTGTTAGAATATGGGTTATATGATGGAGACCCTGTTACCAAGGTGCTGCTGCAGCCTCTCACTGGTAATTGCATTTGTTTCAAAGGAAAAATGAAGATTTTCTTCTTGCAGAGGAAAGCCTAGCTTCCATGTAAAGATGGCAATGCCAGGCCTGTTTTTTTGTGTGTGTTTGTTTGTTTGTTTGTTTTTTACTGTGACATTAATTTAGAAAGAAGCAAACACTTCCTAAAAAGTCTCCCTCCCGCTTCCGCTCCATTTTCCTTTTGTTCTCAGGTCGAACCCACCAGTTAAGGGTCCACTGCAGCGCTTTAGGCCACCCTATTGTCGGGGACTTCACCTACAGCTCGGGAACAGACAACTCCCCGTACCGCATGATGCTGCACGCACACCTCCTCCACATTCCCCTCGAACCTCAGCCACTGCGCGTCACTGCTGGAGACCCTTTTGTCCCAGCGGTTGATCCCAAGTGGCTCCCGCAGTACTCATTAAGGACACTAGAGGCCACTGTGGAGGCCCTGATACACCGCAGGGAGGAGGAGGACAGGAAGATTAAAAAGGAAGAGCAAGAGAGAGCGAGAAAAGAAGAGGAGGATGAGAGGAGAAAACGAAGCAAGGAGCAGAGCACTGAGGAGGAGAGTGAGGAGCAGAGGAGACAGTGCCAGCAGTGGCTGAGTGAATGGGCTGGAGATTGATTTATTATTACTATTATTATCATTATTACTTTTCATGGGTTTCGCTGTCTCCTCGTGCATGTTGAGCATGCATTTTATTTGAGTGTCCACATCTGTTTCATTTCAGCTGCATCTTAGGAGGTGGTTTAACGCCGTTACGTTCTCACAAACAAGTTAAAATCACAAAAAGGCATGTGTGAGCATAGTTTATGCTGCACTACTGGAATGTCCACACTATACCCACTGCAAGCTGCGAAACAAGTGCCTTGCTCAAGGTCAAGTTAATAAGAGTTCCTTGTTGCTTTTTTAATTTTAATGTGCCAACATTATAAGAAATTGGCCTTTTTCTGAACTACAAAAGCAGATGTTAGTTTCTCCCAGAAAAAAAACTGTTTTTAAACTCGTGTGATTGGTTATTTATGATACAAAGCACTGACATGCATGAAGTCCCACATGAAACATACTGTATCTGTAAACACTACTCAGCATCCTGCCTGGGACTTTAATGTTTGTGGGCAGTTTTACAGCTTTATGTCTGTTTTAGTCCAGTACAAATACCCTCACTTGCCACTTTGTTAGGTACACCCATTCAGCTGCTCATTAATGCAAATATGGGATCAGCCAATCGCATGTCAGCAACCCAGTGCATTTAGGGCCGTCAACATGGACAGAAAGACCTGCTGAAATGCAAACTGAGCATTTTAATGGGGCAGAAACATGATTTAAGTGACTAAGCTTGGTGTGGATGTTAGTGTTAGATGGCCTGATCTAATGTACTGGGACTTTACCACAGAAGGTTTTACAGAGACTGGTCCAAAAGCTGAGGAAATATTCTGTGAGCAGCAGTTCTCTGGTCAGAAATTCCTTGTTGGTGTCAGAGAACATGTGGGGGGGGGACAACCCATATCAGAGAGTTCAGGTCATCTTGCTGTACTCAGCGCCTACAGTCACCAGGTTTCAGTCAAATGGGGAATTTTCGCGATATGGTGGGACGGGAAATTAACATCATGGATGTACAGCTGAAAGATCTGCGTCAACTGTTTGATGCTGTCATATCAGTGTTTCCAGCACCTTGTTGAATCTGTGCTGCGAAGAATTAACGCAGCTTTGGAAACAAAAATGGGCCCAATCTGGTACTAGCAAGGTGTATCTAACAAAGTGGCCAGTGAGTGTACAGAGCACTGATGTGGTGTACAAAGTTCATCTGTCCACTATTTTTAATAATGGCATGAAAAATTTATATTTTTTACACTATTATTCTATAATTTTGGGGGGATTTTCCCCCTTAAAATCCCATCAAGTACCACAAACAACATTTGAATTTTAAACTGGTATATATGATTAAAAACTTGGGATCAGCTATATTTATGACTTTGATTAAGAAGCAGTGTTTGAACATGCCAATAAAATAAATAAAGTACCTGGCTGCCTTATGTGTTTTTTTTCCCCTCACTTCATGTTTGGATCCTGCTGATCAAATATAATGAAGAGTTGTGTAATAGATGAAATCTAGAAGTGTAAAAACAATAACACTGCGGACTGAATTGTTAGATTTGCAAACCAACACAATTTCAATCAGTGAAAAACCGTGTTGTGACACAAATGCCCTTACCCCGAGCTGTGGCGTCCTCAGTGGGTCAGGCTTTTTCTGGTGCATTCCATGGATCCTGGACTGGCTTTCAATCTTGGAAGTTTGGAGGCTGGATCAACATCTTGGTTTACAGTCATGTTGCTCGAGCGGCTCATGAGTATGTTTTGCATGTAGTTGGGGACTGTCAGTATTTGGGAGTTTGCTTGGTCTGCAGCAGTGTTTGGGTAGGTGGTCCATGTCAATATTACAAGCACATAAGACCCAAGGTTTCCCAACAAATTGCTGCTGAGGTAATTAAAAACTTCCTTCTTTTTAGTCCAACACAATTGTCCATCCAGTTAAAAAAAACTAATTCCAATCAATGTGTCATGAAATAACAGAAAATGATGGTTATTATCAGTTGCAACTAATGGAAATCCTAAATAAGTAAATATAAAAGGCACGGCCTGGGAGGAAGTGAGTCAGGGATTCTGCAGGAAGATGGTTGGACTGGACCTTTATCTTTCTTGTTACCTGATCTTTCTCGCAGTTCTCAGCTTTATGAGATGTCATCAGTCCAGATTTTCTAAGGACACTTGTGATGTTTGGATCTTGCAACGTACTTGGCACTATGTTTTTGTTATCAGTATCTAGCAATGCTCACATGGAAATGAACTTTGATTGCATTACATTTAACTTTCACAAATATGCTCAGTTGGGAAAAAAAGGTTTTAGTGAAAATAGTTGCAAAGCATTTATGTGAGGCTTAGCTCCACCTAACGGTGACACCTCTCTGACTGCCTGAGACAATTTACTCAAGCTAGTTTATATCTAGCTTTTCCTTTACACCTAGTGGACACAGACAGATGTGTGGTATATGTTTGAAAATTAAAAAAAAAACTGTTTTGTGGGGCCAATTCAAAGGATCAGTAATGAACAAGTTCTTCTATACCTTCCCATCCTGCTGTACAAACTGAAAGAAGCCTCTTTTGTTGTTTTTTTATTTATTTACAGAAATGATAACACAGTTCAGTAACATAAGTTTATAAAGTGCAGTGCTAAAGAAAGGTCAGTTAAATCTAAATCTAAATTTAACTGACTCCCCATAAGCGAGATCTGAATGACAAAAGAAGGGAGTAACAGGGAGGAGATCAAGACGTTCAAGCATTGATAGAGGATCTTCTTCAATGTTCCTGAAGAGGGTGGCCTCTGTCTAGAGTGCATTGGGTGCAGCAGAGGAGGCCAATAATGCAGATGAATTCATGAGAAGAAGGGTTGGTCTGATTTTCTTGAAGACCGGTGAAGAGGTTACCTGGTGAGAGGAATGACACTGAGGCTGAGTGGGCAAGGAGACAGCTTCACACTGATTCAGAAAAATATATTTTCTGCTCCTCCTTTGAGAGCGACTTCCACTGTGGATAGAAGATCACAAGAACACACTGTCAGCTCGTATACACAGCCACACTGCTACTACACATGACTACAGGACAGCTGGTACACATGCACATTAACAGATGCATAAATATATTCAGAGTTACACTTACTCTCTCTCCCACAGCTGCATTCACAGCTGCACTGTCACTGATATTTAGCTCTGCTTTGACCTTTGGCCTCTGCTCTTTAAGGTACAGCATGAAGGCATTTGGGGGGCTTCTTAATGTAAGCCTGGTCTGTACCCTGTTTGGTTTGATGCTTTCTGCTTCAACAGGAATAAAACCCAGAGTGAGAGCATGTGTTACCACCGTGTACAGCTGTGAGGAAAGTACTTTAAAAACATGAGTAACGCTGTGAAACTGAATGTAAGGCGACACCATTAAAGGAGGCTGATTACAATAATTCACACACACATCTGCAGATAAATGACAGATACCTGCAGATCAGTGAGAAAACGCAGCAGAGAAACTTACTTTGGAGCGCAGCTGTGGCGTGGAGGAGCTGGAAGAACAGTTGCTGTTGGGATGTTGTTTACAGGCAACTGATACAGTAGATTGTGTGGAGAGAGGGAGGACGACAAAAATCCATAATACTGACACTTAGACCAGCATTTCAAAGACTAATAATGATAAACAGCACAGAAACATGTAAACAAAACTGTTTTTCTTTCATTAGCCTGAAGCATCCAACAGGTTCAAGCACCTTTATCAATAAAAATCTAACAACAACTGTCTGAGTGTCTCACCTGTCCTTGGCTAGCTGTGCCTGGCTGACTGTACATGTGAGATGGCTGCATGGTGATTGGAGCAACTATACATGAACGTTGGTGCTCAGACAGAAGAGGAGCGGATCCCAGGAGGGTGTAGGTAACAGATCCTCTACTCTGCCTGCTGCTGGGTGAGGCAGGGCAGCTGGTCCAGCAGGGAAAGCAGGAGGAGGAGGAGGTGGGGAAAAGGGAGTGGGAGGGTTGGATGTTTCCCCCAAAATATTAACAAACACATCTTCAAGAGTGCAAGGCACCCTTTCTGACTTCATTCTTTCCCAAATACGATCCAGCTCTTCCCTGATGTCCATTTTTGGGACAGAGGGTTTATGTGCTGCTGTTCTGTGTCTGGGATCCTGTGACAAACATTCGTAGAAATTTGATCCTCTTAGACTGGGACGGACATCTTATATAATACAGAACTAAACTAAGGACTAGTATTTTGTGCAAACAGTTGACTAGTAATTACTCGTTCATATCAGGTGGGTGGCTACCCACTGACATGAACGAGTAATTACTACAAGCCACTGCAGTGAAAGCACAGATGCCCAACAATGATTATTGGCAGTAATTATTAAATTGTATCTTTTGGGCCAATTAATTGAAGTTAAATAATTTCCGATGGCACACTAGTGTACTATGGCACAGTAGTTGAAAACCACCGGTCTAAGGAGCTCGAAAAGAAAGGTGTCTGGACTCATTCTTAAATGTACAAGAGTTGTATGATAATAGTTAAAACTTTATTCATTCACAAAAAGGTTTATCCAGTGGTTATAAAATAGAGCAACATTTGCATGTTTACATCTGGAAGGGTAAAAACAATAAAAGCCCAAAGAAATCGATAACACTGCTGACTGAAATGTTAGAAATACAAACAGACACTATTACAATCAATAAGAAAAATGTGTTGTCAGGGTAGCAAAGAAGATATGTGGCACACTATTGTTTACATTCATACAGAGCTCCAATAGGGACACTCGTGGGAAGTCTTCAGTAGCAGGTCAAAGTGCAAACCTCAGAGGTGGAAAAAGTACCTTTGAGTACCAATCTAAGTAGTACAATAAATAACAGCAGTCTTTCAGTGCAAAACTACACAAACACAGATATCATTGCAAACCTTCAGTGGTCGGTAACTGTGCTTTAAACCAGCTCTTGAACACGACAACTCACAATCAGATTTTCTAAGCAAAACGCTTCAAAGTATCCTGTAGCGCAGCAGCAGGAATATAAAACACCCGTCTCACCCAATCTGAAGCAAGTTACCATCCTGTACACCTGCATTTCCACAGCATCCAGCTACACCACCTCATGAAGGAACTAACATTTAACAGTTTATGAAAGTAGGGAGGCAGAATGGGACTGACAACAGTAGAAATGCACTAGGAAAATCCTTTGGGAGCTGATGGTTGGGGAGTGGGTCCTCAGGGGTGATCCGATGCGTTCCATGGATCCTTGACTGGATTAAAAACTTGGAAGTTTGGAAGTTGGGTCAACACCTCGGGTTATTTATCATGCTGCTCATGAGTATTTTTTCCATGTAGTCGGGGTCTGTTACAATGAGGGAGCATGCTCAGTCTGTAACAGTGTTTTGGTAGGTGTCAAGATTACTTCCACATAAAACCCAGGACCCAAGGTTTCCCAGCACAACACTGCTGAGATGAGTGATTCACTTCATCTATCACTGGTTTAAATGCTGTGGCTAACAACGCAAAATATTTTCCAAGTTAACAAAACTTAAAACAGATTTGTTTAGAATATAAGCAAATTGATTTTCATTCTAACTGATCCAGTCCAATTTTATTTGGGGCCACAGACGTGTGTGTGTGTTGTGTGTATGTAAAACTCTGTAAAAGTGTGTGAAAAACAACTAAACAACCAAACGATTAAGAACAAAGACAAGAAAGTCAAGCATCATTTGTTGCCTCAGCGCAAAAAATCTGGTGAATAATTAAATAAAATACAGTTCCTGGAGTTATCCTGGAAAAACTATTAATCTGAATCCTTTAGAAACAAATTCCGTCATTCAGCGTTAACAGAGGGGTGGATGTTTTTTAGAATTATTCAAAAAAAAAAAAGAAAAAAAAAAAAAAGATCTTTGGCCCTTGAAAGCATCCTTCTGGGCTGCCAAACTGATGGTCAACAGCTTCTGAGGCAACATGTGGTCAGTCTATGGGCGTGTATATGTGGGCACACTATGTCTGGGCAAGCTGCAGCTCCTCCAGCCCATGTTTGCCCAGATGATATCTGGCCAAGTCCTTCCTTGTCACCAGTCCAATCACCTGCAGGAGGTGACAAACCAAAGAAAAATTAAAAATAAAACTAATCAGGACAATCATCATAGCAAAATAAATGTGAAGTATGTGGGGAAATACAACCAAACAAAAATCCTTTACACTGAAACATAAACACACCGTCTTACCCTGTTCTCATCATCTACCACCACCAGGTGTCTCAGTCCTAGTGCTCTGAACAGCTTAAACACACGAGGGAGTGATGTATCCTGCAGACAGAACACTTTGTTAAAATTTGACTTCATTCAAACAAAACATCAAAAACAATCCTGAAAAGCATTTTAATGAAAGAATGAAAAGAAAACTGTAAACCCACAAATTTAACATTTTGCAGCAGCAGTCTCAACTTACAAGTCTAATCAAATCTGTTGGTGCTTGCACAACTGCAGTTACTGCATCTGTTACCTGTGGTACAGTGTAAGGTGTTGGATTCATAAACTCAGTGAGGTCCATCATGCATTCTCTCTCGTCCTGGGAGACGTGGATGCTTTGGATTGGGGGAAAGCGGGGGTAGGCGTCCCTGAAGTCTTTCAGCTGGAGCTTCCTCTGAGACAGCCGGGACCGGGCCAACTCCACAAACACCTGGCAGGAGAGAAGATGGTGCAAACTGGCCTAACTGCAATTGGGTTTTACAGGCTCTCGTATCAGATCTCAGATCAGCTGTTACCTTGTGCTTGAGAAGAACAATCAGCTGAGAGCGAAGGATGAGACCGCAGAGTTTTGCTGGCTGAGTGAAGAGGAAGGTGTTAATAATCTCTTACACTGCAGGGCAACATGTCTCACATTTTTCTCCTGCGTCAACTCCAATCTGCTCTTCAAGTATCTTATGTACTAAAAATTTCTTTGCTAAAGTGGTGCTAAAAATTGACACAAAGAGACACAAAAACAACGCTTTCCACAGATTTGACTACAAACACCTTAACACGACCTTTTGTTAAGAAACAATACAAACTACTTAGCAGCGAGCAACCCTTTAACACCTCAAACACAAACTTTCAACAGAAAAAAAAAACATTCAAACAGTTACCTCATCACTATCCAAAACCTGCACGACAACAGGGAAGCCATTGTGATTTGTTGATGTGTTGCTAAGGACGTCCACGATTGTTCCCACCTTCTCTATCCTGTTGAAGCAGGTGACTGGAGAACTCATCACCTCTCTGGACAGCGAGGAGGACAATGGTGATAAGAAGGTAAACAACAAGAGTACAAATACTGATTAGAAAATAAAAGAAACGGTGAGAAAAACAAACACAAGTTCATCCATCCATCCTACCTGGCAGTCAGCCAGTGGGAGGTGGCAGGAGCCTCCCAGTGCAGGAAGGGAACACTCTGCAGCTTGATGTGAATGTCATATAAACCCTAAAGCAGGAAAGTAAGAGTGGTTAGAGATGCTGTCTGTGCCTTACTTTCCTATCATAAACTGTACACAGTAGATCCAACTGCAATTTCACCAGCAAGGACAACATCCTCAATTCGATCAGCAAGGTTTCTTGAAAGATTACAGTGGTTGGACTCTACTCTCTAAGCCTGAGACTGAGGTTTTGTGGAAGGCCTCAGTGAGGACTTCCAGGCCAACCAAACCCCTGGGTACAAATGAGTGGGGTAAGAACTGAGAAAAGAGGGGGGAGGGTTGGGCACGAAAATGAGAACAAAAAGCCTACAGTGCAGGAAGCCAATGTATAGGTATGGAACCAGAAGCTAAGTGTCTGAGGCGTGGTCGTGACGTTCAGATAAATCTCCAATTATTCCAGCAGGTTAGGACAAAGTGTCTGCTGTCAGACAAACAAAATAAACTTCATTTTTTATCTCCTCTCAACAGAAAAGGAAAATATAGAGGTTTACAAAAGACTAAAATGAAATTGAAATTTACGCTAAATGCATTTACTAAGCACTTGCATTCAGATAAAATACAGTAGCATTTATTATCCTGGGATCTGATCACCCTACACTGGACTAACTTCAGCAGTGTGGAGTCAGGAGTAGGTTGTGTCTGTGACTTCACTCACCTCCTCAAAGTAGTCTCCCACTATTTTGGCAATCATGAGAACGAGCATGATGGGAAGGCCGTACGTGACGTTTCCAGTTGCCTCCACCATGATGACAGTCAAACTGAGAGTCATTCTTACAATGCCACCTGCAGAGAGGAGGAAGTATGCAGCACATTGTAGAACAAATTTAAATATTTACAACAATATAAACAAAATTGCAATTTTCTTTAAAGTGACAGTTACTCACCTAACTGCGCTGCAGCTCCGATCAAAGCATATTTACCAGGATCAGCCCAAATCTATGAAAATACATGGACCAAAGTCTTTAACACGTTATCTGGCATATTAGCTTACTGTAACAGTAATCTAGACAAATTAATTAATAAAAATATGCATTTAACATGTTTCAGATAACACCTATTTCCCTATCCTATATTTTTAATAACACAATAATGCTAGCAAGTTTAGAAGTAATGTTTGTGAAGTAACTAAAAGTTCTCATTTTTTTAAAATAAAGACTACTTTCTTCCACTGCTTTGCTAATACTCTCCATGATACCGGTCATGTTAACTTGTTGGGTCAGCTCCATTAAATGTAGCTAGTTTTCAAAATGGGAACTAAAACAAATGTCACTGTGAGGAGCACCAACCGGGTTAGTGGGAGTGAAAGAGGCAAGCAGTATCCCACACAGCCTCCCCCAAGCTGCTCCTATTAGAAGAGATGGGATGAAGACACCAGCAGACACTGCCAGGCCGTATGTCCAACACGCCAGGAAGAAATAGGTCAGAGTAAACAAACCCAGCGTCAGAGGGTTGTAACTTCCTTTAAAACACAAAGAAAGTAATTAGTGAGAGTGTAATGGTTCAAACAAAGTCACTACAATAGTGCACCATCTTACCTGGCTGATTGTGGAAAAGACTACGAACGCTTCTCTCAGGAGTGTTAAAAAATGCTGTAGCCATGGAATTATACTCGCCATCTGCACAAAACAACTAAACAGAGACAGAAAATGATGCATGGCACAAAATACTCAAGAGCCACAAAATGCAGGGCTTTAGACAGAAACAGATGAACGAAAAACTGCTTATCACGTCTGATTTTATTAGGAATCGGTTGTCCACAGTGCCTAAATACAAACATGATGTCACAATTTTGCTACCCAATCAGAAGTGAAAAAAAAAAAATCTATAAAAGCATAAACTATTATAACATTTAAATCTAGTATTGCTTCCATCATCTGAGCTTATAATCTACAGCTAGTCTTAGTCACAGTAGTGCACTGAACCAAAACTGTTCCCGGACATTCTGTTTTCTAATTAGCAGAAAACATGGGAATGATTGAATATAAAAGAGACTTCTGAATGTCTCAACCAATTTTCACGGTAATACATAAATTCTTAAAATGTTGCACTCTGTGAGAGAAACATCCTGCATCCCCTTAGATCCCTTTAAAGTACCGTTTTTACGCCATGCTGGTAAACTTTATTGAAATGAAACTTTACTGTGAGGTTAAAAAGTAGGAAGTGCCAAGGATCATTATGAGAAGGGTCCTCTACAAATCTGCACGTGCTGGTCTGAATTTGCTTTGTCACACATTTCACCATCTCCCCGTCCATCTTAAAATTGTAATCCTGCCCGGCTATGCTGTATTCAATTCAATTCAATTTTATTTATATAGCGCCAAATCACAACAAAAGTCGCCTCAAGGCGCTTTATATTGTACAGTAGATAGCACAATATTAAATACAGAGAAAAACCCAACAATCATATCATATGACCCCCTATGAGCAAGCACTTTGGCGACAGTGGGAAGGAAAAACTCCCTTTTAACAGGAAGAAACCTCCGGCAGAACCAGGCTCAGGGAGGGGCGACAATCTGCTGCTACCGGTTGGGGTGAAAGAAGGAAAACAGGATAAAGACATGCTGTGGAAGAGAGACAGAGATTAATAACAGATATGATTCGATGCAGAGAGGTCTATTAACACATAGTGAGTGAGAAGGTGACTGGAAAGGAAAAACTCGATGCATCATGGGAATCCCCGGCAGCCTACATCTATTGCAGCATAACTAAGGGAGGATTCAGGGTCACCTGGTCCAGCCCTAACTATATGCTTTAGCAAAAAGGAAAGTTTTAAGCCTAATCTTGAAAGTAGAGATAGTGTCTGTCTCCCGAATCCAAACTGGAAGCTGGTTCCACAGAAGAGGGGCCTGAAAACTGAAGGCTCTCCCTCCCATTCTACTTTTAAATACCCTAGGGACAACAAGTAGGCCTGCAGAGCGAGAGCGAAGTGCTCTAATAGGGTGATATGGTACTACAAGGTCATTAAGATAAGATGGGGCCTGATTATTTAAGACCTTGTAAGTGAGGAGCAGGATTTTTAATTCAATTCTGGATTTAACAGGAAGCCAATGAAGGGAAGCCAAAACAGGAGAAATATGCTCTCTCTTCCTAGTCCCTGTCAGGACTCTTGCTGCAGCATTTTGGATTAGCTGAAGACTTTTCAGCGAGTTTTTAGGACATCCTGATAATAAAGAATTACAGTAGTCCAGCCTGGAAGTAATGAAGGCATGAACTAGTTTTTCAGCATCACTCTGAGACACGATATTTCTAATTTTAGAGATGTTGCGCAAATGGAAGAAAGCAGTCTTACATATTTGTTTAATATGTGCGTTGAAGGACATGTCCTGATCAAAAATGACTCCAAGGTTCCTCACAGCATTACTGGAGGCCAAGGTAATGCCTTCCAGAGTAAGAATCTGGTTAGATACCATATTTCTAAGATTTTCAGGGCCGAGTACAATAACCTCAGTTTTATCTGAATTAAGAAGCAGAAAGTTAGCAGCCATCCAGGTCTTTATGTCTTTAAGACATTCCTGCAGTTTAACTAATTGGTGTGTGTTACCTGGCTTCATGGATAGATAGAGCTGCGTATCATCTGCATAGCAGTGAAAATTTATGCTATGTCTTCTAATGATGCTGCCTAGGGGAAGCATGTATAATGTAAATAGAATTGGTCCTAGCACTGAACCCTGAGGAACACCATAATAGACCTTAGTGTGTGAAGAGGACTCTTCATTTACTTGAACAAATTGGAGTCTATTAGATAGATATGATACAAACCACTGCAGCGCAGTACCTGTAATACGTACAGCATGTTCCAATCGCTCTAATAGGATATTATGATCAACAGTATCGAACGCTGCACTAAGGTCTAGCAGGACAAGCACAGAGATGAGTCCACTGTCAGAGGCCATAAGAAGATCATTTGCAACCTTCACTAAAGCTGTTTCTGTGCTGTGATGAGCTCTGAAACCTGACTGAAACTCTTCAAATAAGCCATTCCTCTGCAGATGATCTGTTAGCTGTTTGACAACTACTCTTTCAAGGATTTTTGATATGAAAGGAAGGTTGGAGATTGGCCTATAATTAGCTAAGACAGCTGGGTCTAGAGATTGCTTTTTAAGTAAGGGTTTAACTACAGCCACCTTGAAGGCCTGTGGTACATAGCCAATTATTAGAGATAGGTTGATTATATTTAAGATTGAAGAATTAATTAATGGCAGGACTTCTTTAAGCAGTGTTGTAGGAATGGGGTCTAAAAGACACGTTGATGGTTTGGAGGAATTAATTATTGAAGTTAACTCAGAAAGATCGATTGGAGAAAAAGAGTCTAACTTAACATCAATGGTACTAAAAGTAGCTGTAGATAATATTACATCTGTGGGATGATTATTGGTCATTTTTTCTCTAATGATAAAAATTTTATTTCTGAAGAAGTTCATGAAGTCATTACTAGTTAACGTTAAAGGGATGGTTGGCTCAGTAGAGCTCTGACTTTTTGTCAGCCTGGCTACAGTGCTGAAGAGAAACCTGGGGTTGTTCTTATTTTCTTCAATCAGTGACGAATAGTAAGATGTTCTGGCTTTGCGGAGGGCTTTCTTATAAAGCAGCAAACTATTTCTCCAGGCTAAATGATGATCCTCTAAATTTGTGACACGCCATTTCCTCTCCAGCTTACGAGTTATCTGCTTTAGGCTACGTGTTTGAGAATTATACCACGGAGTCAGGGACTTCGGATTTGAGGCCTTAGTTTTCACTGGAGCTACAGTATCCAGAGTCGTACGTAGTGAGGAGGTAAAATTATTAACAAGATAATCGACCTCTGTTGGAGTAGCGTTCAGATAGCTGCTCTGCTCTGTGTTGGTACAGGGCATTGAAGATGATAACAGTGGGTGGATTATATTCTTAAACTTAGTTACAGCACTTTCAGAAAGACATCTACTTTGATAAAGTCTACTCTCCACTGCTGTGTAATCAATCATTGTAAATGTAAATGTTATCAGGAAATGATCAGACAGCAGAGGGTTTTCAGGAAACACTGTTAAATGTTCAGTTTCTATGCCATATGCTAAAACAAGATCTAGAGTGTGATTAAAGTGGTGGGTGGGTTCTTTTACATTTTGAGAGAAGCCAATTGAGTCTAATAACAGATTAAATGCAATGTTGAGGCTGTCATTTTTAGCATCTACATGGATGTTAAAATCACCCACAATAATTATTTTATCAGAGCTGAGAACTAAATCAGATAAAACACTGTGACCCATATTTAGCGTTATTATGCATCATCATCTAAATCGAAAAAAGCAGCGAGAGAGTGTTTTCAGTCAAGTGGAAACAAATGTGGGTGTACCTGCAGTGGGTACTCCTCATTGTGCTCGGGCCCCAGAGGCTGACAGTCGTTGGAAAAATAAATCATGGTGAATGACACTGTTGCGGTCACAGCAGCCACCAACAAGGCCTCCATCACTTGCAAACATGGGCGATGCACATACCTAACACACAGACACATTAAATTTAGACATTTTCATGTACAACGCCACGCCCTAATCTGCTCTGGGCTAAAATGCTGACACATTGCTGATCTCTCAGTCTGGACTTTCCCAAATGAAAAAAAAAAAAAAAGCAGCTCTTAGTGGAATAAAACAGGTGAGAGGGAAACAAAGCTTCTTTAACTTTGTGTCTCTTCAGGCCATGTGACTGGAAATGTCAAGTGTAATTACTGCTCAGAAATGTGACAGAAATACAGACTTCCTTAGACTAAATCATTGTGACTCAGACCAGAGGAGTTATTTTTAGAAACAAGACCATCCAGCCAGGCAAATATTTTATTTTCAAGTTTATCTTTAAGGAAATATTAAAGATAAACTTTGTTTTGTTTTCAGACTGCTTCAATTAAGTCTCTTTTTTTGTTTGTTTTTTAAAAGGATCCATTAGGCTTATTTGGAGGGTTAAGAGTTGCATATCAAAATTTTCCTCATTAATCTTATACTGGGCCTGTGCAGCACCTCAGTGCACTCACAGCCTCGAAACAAGCCATTAAGCAGTTTTAGCTCCTCACCACAAGTCATCTCTCGTCTTACTGGTTACTCTCGCACACAGAAGGAACAGCAGGTAGGTCGGGTTTCTGTGCTTACAGACAGAGCCGTGTGACTGACATGACCAAATCGGGCATGCCTCCTCTCTCCCTTTCTCTTAATACAGACTTTCCACCGTGGAAAGAGTATAAAAATTGCAGATATGAAATCAAATCCTCAGACCACCTGTTTCCCATATCCTGTCAATTAATATTGTAAATAAACTGACACTCATTTATTAAAAATCTGGTGTCATGACAGTTGGATTTAATGTTTTGATTATGACTGAGAATGAATAAGCATTAGCAAACTATTAGTGACTAATTTATAGCCATTGTGCCAAATTTGATTCCTCAACTGATCAAGTAGGAGTAGTTGGAAGACAGATAAATAGACACACACACACATATATTGTGTGTATTATATTAAGATCTGAGTACACTTATGTCAGCCAGGTCCAGAACAGGAAGCCAGAAACACTTCTTAGTACGAGTCGTCTCCCACATTAGTCAGCCTCCCGGTGATCGTACCTGTTCTTATACTGAGGCTATTTTTACACATGTCAATCACAATCTTCCGAGAATCCATTTTAAGTCTTCTCTTAAAAAACCTCATCTCGCACCCCACCCTGTCTGTGTCAGCCAACAACATTTTCATGCTCTCCATGTGATGTTTTTGTTGGCACAATGCACACACATGCTCTTCTTTATTCACAACCTTTGCTGAAATATTTCCTTTCTGAGTTAATGACAGTTTGGTTTGCATTTGCTTGAGTCCTATCTAAACTTTACCTGATCCTGAAGATAGTCAGCCAGTAGTTGAGTGCATTAAAGAGCGCTCCCAACAACCCACCTGCACAGGACAGGAACGGAAACAAATTAATGAAATGAATAAACAGGAGCGATAGTGTAAGTTAAATAGAACAGTGGTACTGTCATCAGTCTGAGAAACATTTAGAAGTGACACCCACTGGGTGCAGGACTGATGATTGATTTGCAATATGCAACTCTCAGGAAAAGAAGAAGAAAAGAAAAATATTGATCAAAGAAATTGGCAAGGTTGGATGCAAATGAGTGTGACTGATGAGTTGATGCGGAACTGGTAAAGAATTAGACGATGATTCTCATTCCTATTCCGTGTTTGGGGTCTCTGATTATGCAGTGAACTATTCCTGAGCAGCTTATGTTATGTGTTGGGGGGCACTGTGCTTCTAGGGAAGATTAGTGGCAGGAAATGCCACCTCTAGGCATCATTGGTTTTAGGTTGTAGCTGATAGTGTATACCAAAATGGACCACATGAAGAATTGTGCATATTTGTAGAAATTAAAAAACAAAACAAAAAAACTTTACCTAAAGCTCCCATACACATAAACAAAGGAAGCTCGTAGTAGTAATAGGCCACACTCTGAAAAGAGACAAAAGTCAGTGCTTTTACATTGACCACAAAAATTAATTAACCTCAAAAAGCACACTGTTTGTGTTTAATGTAAGTCTCTTACATCACTTTCAAAGCGTCCAAAGTTAATGAGACCTGGATTGGAAAGGTCTCCTGGTTTGCCATGATAGATACTGAGGAAGAAGTTCAGTGTGAAGGTGGAGATCATGGAGGCAAAGAACTGCAGAGGAGGAGGGCAAACATTTAGGAGATGTAGGAAATACTAAAACTTATCCACTTGCGTTTTAATCAATCTTTTAGACAACTTTTTAATTTTGTTATTTAAGCGACAATGACAGTAAAGATATTCAGTTCAATTTATTAGACTTCTGGATGAAATGCTGTTGATTCAACATATTGTGCTCACTAATAGGGGTTAATGCTCATTTCATGACTTACTATCCTCCATGTGAGCATCTGGTTCCAGAAAGAAGCTCCCTCCTCTAGAGAGAACAAAACTCCGCCTGTCGACCACAGAAAGAGAGTTTAAAAACCAGAATAGCATTACATTTTTATATATTCATTTTGTTTGTTTTTTCCTTTAGACTGAAAAAGTGACTTGGATAAGTGACAAAACACACTTGTGTGCAGACCAAAACAACCACACAGAGACCCTTTGGAGGAGGTAGTGTCTGTTTGTTTATGGTGTGAACATGATCCAACCCCAATCCAAGCCAACTACCAGGTGTATGTTAAAGTTTGAGCTTAAAAATGTCCCGTTGCCCCGTGTGCTTTGTATTCTCAACACAAGAAGGTGCTATAGATGTGCAAACGTCTGTATGGGTTAACGGCTAGCTGTTAAGTAAACATAAATGACTGGTTTTCTCACACAGCACCTTCTTCCTGTATTTAATTTTTATTACTCCTGCCACAGACACATCTGGCAAATAAGTGGACTGAACATTCTCATGTGGTTTCTAGTGACACAATTCGGTTCACTTGGATTTTTCTGTGTGAAAACAAACCAAACCACAGGGTTAAACTACAAATTTTTACTCAGCTGATTCGGACCAGAGTAAACAAACTACAGGTGTGATAATACCCTTAAACTAATCCAGAGTTAGCAAGCGTGATCACAACAGCACTCTTCACATGATAACGGCAACAGTCTACAGAGTGAGACATGGTTTGTTTTAATTCTTGTGAGAAACAGTTCTGCAAAAACAAAGCCTCAACATGCACAAGGCAGCGTTATAATCACAGCAGGCAGTTATCAACAGACTAATAAGAGTATGTCAGAGGGTTTCTGTAGATCCCAGTGCATCAAATTTAAGACTTCTAAAGATCTTGTTATGCAAATTATTATTTTTTGTTTGCTTTTAGTGTGGGCATAAATAATCATACTGTTGTAGAGCTTAAAGCAGCTAAACTTCACACACAGCAAAAGCAGATTATGTGTTTTTACCAACTGGTGCCCCAAAAGCAGCAGAAACTCCAGCAGCAGCTCCAGCAGAAACAAAGTCTCTCTTTTCTGTGTCTCTCCGGAAGTATTCAAACATCTACACAAACACACATATATTTCATATTATTAACCACTCCTATTGTCAAACACACACAAATTTAGTATATTAGGATATATGGAGTTTGTCACAATGTCAATCGATGTGACACACTAAATATATACTGTGACCCACAAGCATGTTAGTGTTCAGGATCTCAACACACTCTTACCTTGAAGTCCCGTTTTAAGGAGGTGCTTCTGCCCTGTGAGACTCCCGCAGCTACAACAGCACCAGAGTGAATCATGGGACCTTCCTGAGGATCGTGGGCAAACAAGAGGACAGCTTTAAAAGCATTTTTTAGAAAATGTGTTTCAAATGTGTTCAGAACACAGATTGAGTGTATGTTTACAAAAAGATGAAGGATTTTGATATAGTTTACCTTTCCAACAGCAAGACCGCCAGCTACTGAACATATAACGCCCAACACTTTCACCAACAGCGTCTACGAAGAACAACGGGACATAAAGATGTAAACGAGGATCTAGTGTATCCATTATTCTAAGTTACTGGTATTTTACGTGGCCGTACCTTGAGCCGTACCACCCTGGGAATCTTGACTCCATTTAGGTAACATTTTATCTGAGGAATACCACTTCCAGCTGCTATTGGCTACAAGAGAAAGAACAGGAAAAGATACATATGAAGATTCGTGGTACACACAGTGCCTCATCACATGCTAATAAACCGCACTGTCACAAAAACAGAAACACATTTAGCTTAAATTACCAGTATTTCACAGAAGGACTCAGACATTGACAGACATGCTATTACTAACCAAAAATCTTCACTTCCACAACGATTTGTATTGTTTGTAGCTAAGGAATATGTAAAAGAGCAACAAAAAAGGGGAAAAAAAAGCAAAAGTTTTTATGTCACACTTCTCCAAAACCCATTCTTGCACTTGAGGAATGTTATTATTAAACCACACAAATGGGGAAGAAGTGGCTCCAATTCAAAATTTAGGCTAATCAGAAAAGGTCAAGAATATTTTTGCTTTCTGTCTTACCTCAAAAAACGCAACCATGATGCCCCCCACCAGGACGAAGGCACAGTTGAGAACGGCCCAGAGGATGAGAGAAATAGACAGCCCACCCACCTCTGTAAACTTTTCAATGTCTGTGAAGGCTCAGAGTCAAGGAAGTGTCCTTTTTTTTCCTGAAATCACTTGAGTGATTTGGAGAAAAATTAAAGTTCCTTAAGCCTTGCATATTTACGTGGTACTAAAAAAATAGGACTAAAAAGCTGTACAAGTCTAAAGGATACTCTCTTTAATAACTTGATATTTGCACCCAGCCAGTTTCTCCACCATAATGTCTATAAAACAGGCGATGAGACCCGTTAGAATGCCAATCAGACCGCAGATTACCCAACGACTGATCTCCAGACAGCGGAAACCCTAAAAACACAAGATGAGAAGACAAGAAGTGATGCAGGATAAAGCAGCCAGACACAAGACTCGAGACAGAAAGAAAATAATGGAGTTCATACAGAGCCCAGGCAAACTACCATTTCTGCAAAAGATTCCTGCACCACTCACCATGTGACTCATTCTTCTCTCCTCTTCAAGAAAGAGCTGGTTTTCAATGTTGTCATAATCCAGACTCTACAATGAAACAGACAAATGAATACATTTAATTTCATCAAATACATCTGTAAAAAAAAAAAAAAAAAAAAAAGACAACACAAAAGCTCTTCCTGCTAGGTTCAATTGTATAATCTATTTAAAGAAACTGACATCCAAAAATCTGACCAATTTCTGTGTGCATTTTTTAGATGTATATACAAAATTTCAAAGACAATACAAAGCATATCTCCTCAAGTACTGACAGTTCCACTCTGCTAAGAACATTATAAACAGTTGCATCTTTATAGCTGGCTCAGTTTTTAGTTTCTTCCTTTATTTGCTAGAACTTGGCGTTACCACTGTAAGATGGCAAAAAAGGACATTTTCACTTCTTGTGAATACAGGCTTAAAAACATCAAGTGTAATCCAGCTTATTCAAGACTAATCTGAAACACAGGATTCTGATTGGTTAACAGCAGTTTTACCTCATATTTAAGTGACAGCAGCTTCTCGTTGTGTGGGATCTCTTTCGGTCGGCCCCTAATAGGGTCCTGCAGGGGGTTAGGAAAAAAAAGCATTAACACATCACCTCTAACCTCAGTTATGTGGCTGGAAACTATTTTACTGCCATTAAAATATTTTACATACAGCAGCAGGGAGTGGAACAATGAATCACAAGCATCAGATGCATTTTTTCTTACTCAGAAGAAAATTAGGGGACAGGTTTGACAATCAAAAGTTAATCACATAGCTGTACAAGTCTTTGAATTTTCTCTTTAACAACTCAATCGCAGCCAGTTTCTCCAGAAAGTCTACATCATAGCGGTAACCACAAACCCCTCTGAAACACTACAGTGTAACCTACGCCATAACCACACATGCGCTTCTCTAGAAATGAAGCTACAATAATAATAATAATTGTAGCATCAATCATAATCTTAGCATCAATACAAGGAATCACAGATGACAGTAAATTCCTGGTGGATGAATTGCTGAAACTATTTGAATGGATGTGAAGGAATGTACAAAGAAGTGTTAAAACTTAAGGGACAAATATGTTGTTGTTTTTTTTTTTTAAATGACCACAGTAAAAAAGAAATTTAAAATTGGGACACAACCACAAGGTGATTTATACACATATTGTGCACTAGCACAAGCATCAATGCCAGCAATGGTGGAGGCCACTTATGTAGGTTCTGTAGGCTCTGGGCCTCTTTAAGTTTCTTGAAGATATTTCTATTGATCACATGATAGCTGGGAGTCTCCATCATTACTTAAAAGTTGAGTCGCTTTTTTTTTTTCCAAGCTCCTTAGATTACCATGACCTGGATGACGGAGAACCTACACAGATGGTTTTTTTGGATATTCAGTGACCTCCACTGTCACTCCCGCCCTATTCCAGCCCACTTGTTAGCTAATCAAACTCAGCAAACGCATACATCATCCGCTTCCCGCAGCGAGACGACAGGATCTTGTGAGGCTACACAAGAGCACATCTGCGATGGGTGAAAACCCCTCTCCCTGTCCAAATATAAACACGTAGGCAGACGGACACATTTGCAGCACCATAAATTACGCTTTAGCTTGCCATCCATCTGTGCAGCATGCAACTAAGTAAAGAAATTACTTTCACAGAGCCACAAACAAGCTGGAAATAACATTTTGTTTATCATACTCAAGCAAATCACAAGCCTGAAATCACATTCCAGCCAGTCAGCCAATGAAAACGTAACTGAATCAGATGGTTTGTGTGAAGAAGCAGAACAGATGGGACATCCTGTCGTGCTAACGGAGCCTCAAGTATCAGTATGTGGTCCTGTGTGTCAGAGTGTATGTATGAGGATTTCTTGTCCTGGTTTAAGTATCCTAAGCCTGGAAAGAAATAGTTAAATAAAATGTAATGAATGAATGTAATGAACATATATTCAAATGCATGGACTTGATCAATTTGCCATTTGCAGTGCCTCACAGTGGAAACCAGCAGACAGTTTCCAATCACGTGCCCCTAGTGAGTCAAGCATTACTGGACTATTCTGGCTGGTGAGGGACTAATTTCTGTGTCAGTTTTCCCAAATCATTCAGAGGGAAGCAGCTCAGTCTCAACCTTCAACTTTATCTCAGTCAAGGCATTGGCAAATAAACAAATATGAGCATGTGGCTGAATCGCATTAGTCACAACTGCAGTGATTTGCTGGGGAATGCTGGGAAAGATTATCGTAGTCTAAGAGGCTAAAACAAGAACTGCTAATAAAGGGAAATAGAAGAGAAAAAGACAAAGAGAGAGCAGAGATGTTGGGAGCTCAAACTTTACCTCTTCTGATGTTATATCATCTTCCAAATCCACCGTGCTGAATCTGCCTATGCGAAATACACTGCCTGATCCGGACAGCTAAAGACATCACAGACAGCAACATAAATATATGAGTATGGCCATGTGTAGCACTTTTCAGGGTGATATGTTACATTGTTAACTGCTGGTATCCATTTAAGAAACTAACACAAGAGTCTTCTCCCCTCTACTTGGAGACTAAAGTCTATTTTTGGACATCTTTTGATGTTGGACTCATATGAAAGGTTATACATGTCGGGTAAGATTTTTAAGAGTAAGAAGCTCTATATTTCTCCCTTTATTGAAGAAATGTTTGACTTCAAAACAAACAAAAAAAATCTACAACAGAAAATGCAGACAAAAAGCATGTTCTTTTCCACAGCTGTACATTTTCTGATGCAAATGAGAAAACATCCGTTTTTGGATGCGCATATTTGGAAGGGGATTAACGTGAGACTCTACTTTCATGTTGGCTAATGCCACACAGGCAGAAACGGTAACAGTAAAAAAGGAAGTTGGATTTTCCAGAATATTTCAATATTACTCTGACAGGCAGACGTCTGCAGGTCTTGTAACTGGATCGTGCTGGGATAATCACACTTCCCAAAGCAGTCACATTACAGTCTACCTGTAGCCCAGGTAATCCAATTTGTCCCCATCGCTATCAGGATGTTTTCCAGCGCCAAACAGGTTAGGAAATAATGGAAGTAACAGCGGATTACTATAATCTGATTATTTTCCAGGAGGACTGAAACAAATTAAGAGCATCATGTACTTAATTTGAATAGGCCTAATTCTATTACTTTCGCCCTCTAAACCCAGTCACAAACAAAACTTGTGGTTGCATTTATCATCCAGAATTGCAAACCAAAACACACTCTGCATGTTTGGTGGTTTTCTCTTGTTTTTGATGTGTACTCGCAGTCTTCGTGAATTCTTGCACACTTCCATCCTCAATTCATTTGACTTTATGCTCAAATGCACTCTGGGTCAAGTCATGTTGCTTTTAAACCTGCTGCTATATGAGTAACAGTCACCAGACATCAACAACACCTCAGTAAAAACTGTGTGCGCGGCCGTGCATTAAAATGATTAAAAGCATTCATAGCCCATGCAGTATTTATAAACATGAGTCAACATAAGCCTAGGATAGCTAATAAAACATGACACAGCATCTTCTTTGGGAAGCAGCGGAGGTAATAGCTGTTAAGGTAAATTAGCCACCATGCTAACCTGTCTGGAAGGTTTCGGTATCTCGGTGCCGTTGAGTAACGGTGTCCCCTCCCCGGTCAAACCAGAGTCGTCGCCCCGGCTGGACCACGACACTTTCTTGGTGATGTTAGCCATGGTGGCTCCCCGCTAATTCGCCGAGCTGTCAATAGTTTGCTTCATTAACTTCAGCCGTCGTTGGCTAACAACTGTTATTCTCTCTCAACTCCCCATGATCATTCCTGCAACTCGTGACGCTTTGTAAGGTTCGCGTGCAGGGTCAAAACAATCCTGGGCCGCGTTGGCTGCTGGGATTTGACGTTTTTCAGTATTTTAGACTCCAGAAAGTTATCGCAAAAAATTATATTATATCATATTATATTATAAACAATAATTAGGTGACTAAAGACTGTATATGCAAGTAAACTGTATTATTTTCATCTGAACTCTAATGCAGCCAGACTTTACCATTTCAGAGGAAATGGGAGTGCCTTTAAATTGTTGCAGCTCCAAAGTTTGTTCCCTTTATTTTAAATATATATAATAATAATATTTGTAAGTTAACATGTCTACAAAGAACGTAGAGGTTATGCCTGTTATTTACACCTGTGCAGTGGTAGAGGGGTAAGGTGCAAAAAATTGTTCTGAATCAAGAACCAGTTCGAGATTTTTAAATCCTGCATACCTCCAAGCATATCAGTTCCTTTTTATCAATGTTTTCTGCACTACAATTATTTCAAACTTACATGTAATGTAAATAGTTTTGATGAACCTGAAAAACTGTCATTCAAATTTTTTCCACATGGAAAACAAGGAAAATAAATAAGAAGATTTTAAAAATACATAAAGCTAAAAAGTAATTAATAAGGAATAGGGGCATAAAAGAATTGCTAATGAAACGGGTATCAGTTTGTGAAATGCCATAAGCTTCATTGTTTCATTTGATTTAGCTATAAAAATGTGACTTGCACTTGCAGAAGGAAAGCACTGGATTCATGGAGAGTCGTGGAGAGCGGAGAGTTTTTATTCATAAGAACACAACATTATTGACATTCACATAAGCTGCTAAAGTTCAGTTTGCTTGATACATTGGCTATTACAAAAACAGGCAAGAAACAAGGTAAATAGTAATAAGTAATAATTATATGTGTAGCATGTATCATACTGTGTATGGATTTTAATTTTAGAGTCACAAAGCAAAGGCAGGAGGCATGAGTAGGCATATAAACTGAGCTAATTTGTTAGTTACAGTCTCTTAGTTAGTTTGCGACACTTGCTATTACAACGCTAGTTTTGAAAGTAGTTTTAACATTATAATTATATTTATATTATATTTTGTTTCAGTAAGGATACTTTGAAATCTTTATCAAAGCATCCTTTATATTTGTGTAGTTATGATTATTATCACATAGAGTGGATTCTGGCATTCTCCAGCTGTCCTGGTCTCAGGCTTGACCCTGCTACAGAGTCCAGGAATAATAATACTTCTATAAGTGCTGTAGTTAAAGTAGAAACTGACAGCACGGTAGTGTTTACATTCACAAACACAAACTTTGCACAAAAAAAGAAAAGGAATTGCTTAAATGACCACTGCTTTTTTCCTTGATTATATCATCAGCCACAGTACTCTAAACAATCACAGGCCACATGATGCACCGCCCCATGCACCTCCTTTATATCCTCCATGCCAAGCACCACTCCTCTGGGCACACCTCTTCCTGCCACTACTCCTTCTACCTCTGATGGGCTAAGCACCCGGTTCCATAACCTGAACCCAGCCATTTGCCCAGCAAAACCCTCTGCAGGATCAAACTCTCCACCAACAGAGTCCTGCTCCTGTCCCAGCACCACAGATCCACCTCCGGGAATCTCCCAACCCTTCCTGAAGTCAGAGCCTGAAGAGGCGAGGAGGTGGTCATTGTAGTGCCAGAATCGACCGTGGATAGAGGACCAAAGGACACAGACATGATGCCAGTGAGCGTCCAGAAGCGGTGACACCTGGAGACGACGATACACGGGGTCTCTAATGACAAAGTCCAGAGAGGGTGAGGAAGAAGGTGAGGATGGCGAAGAAACAGAAAAGGGTGTAGACGAAGACGAGGACCTATGTCCGTAAAGAACTAACTGATTGTCACTGTCATCTGTGGCATAGGAGAGCAGCGTGCCAATATGTGGTGTCTCCACACGAAGCCACAGGCACAGAGAGAGTTCAAGAAGAGCTGGTAGACTCAGGGAGAAGGTGACATAGTTTTCTACTGAGGCCGAGGGGAACAACACCATGGAGTCCACGTTACAAACTGCAGACAGAGAGAGAAGATGCATTCGAATTCATCTAAACATGGTGCCAACACATACACATGAACAAACTGAACAGTGCATGGAAAAGCTAAAATGTTGTATGAATGCAACATCAAACTGAGCTAAACAGCAAAAACAGTTGCATGAGAGGCAGTACATGAAAGTTAAAAGAGGGTTTACGCAAATCTATAAAGAGTAAATGTGATGCTTTTCACTCGATGATAACATGATACAATTTTGAAATGTTTCTTTCTTTGACTTTTTCAGTCAGGGGTATCTGAGTAGATACTTTACTTACTGGTTGCATCCCTCTTAGGAATTGGCTGTGCTGGGATCTTGTGCTCGAGAGGAATTTGCAGAAAGCTGTGAATCATCGTGTGCCTTTTGTCCTCCTCTCCTTCATCCCATCCACTAACACTTGGCTTATAAGGCCGTAGAGCCCCCGGACTGGTCCTGTTCTGTATGTCTTCTGGTGTATAATGGTTTGGAACATGGGGCAGCATCCTAGAAGGCTGTTTGGGGTCTTGTAAATGTGGGGTTTCCTCAGGATGTGAATGGGAATGGGATGGTTGCTGTACCTGGGGATCAGTCTGGCCCTGTAATTGAGACAGAGCCTGGTGGGTGGTGTTGATGCTGGGGAGAGTTAGTTGATGCTGATGCTGGGAAGGATAGGGCTGTGTCTGTGCCCAGGTTTGGATCTGGGCCTGGGGCTGGGAAGGGTCTGGATGTGTTTTAGGATTTTCCTTTTGGACTTGTATTTGTAGATAAGACTCTGGCATCTGAGCTTTTGAATGTTTAGGCTGCCTTGCTGCATGGAGTTGGTCTGGCTTCGTTTCATGATCAGTGTCCGTCTGGATTTGGCTGCTTCCTTGCGCTCTGGGTTGGATATGTCCTTCCAGAATCCTTCCACGCTTTCCTCCTCTATCTGTCTGACCTCTTCTGCATGGTTCATTGTATTCCTGAGGTGTGATGTTGGAGCTAACAGGCTCTCCCATCTTCCCTGACCCTCTCATCTTCTGCCTTCCATTCCCTTCTAGGACTTCACTGAGCCTGCCCTCGAGTTGGGCCAAGCGTGTTGCCTGGTTTTTCAGGGATTCCAGCAACCCTTTTAGTCCAATCAGCAACTCATCACGCTGGATTTGAAGAGCAGCCAGTCTCTCCTCTTGACTTCGGAGCTCTATAGTGAGGTCGAAGAAGTCCTGATCAGGATCGGCTGTCATTTTTTCAGTCTGGTGGCAGTTCTCCCTTAACTTTCTTTCCATTGAAGTCAGGCGACCCATCAGCCGCTTATTCTTCTTCTCAAGCTTCCTGTTTGTCTCCCTGTGATGACAATGTGAGAAAATATTTGATTAAGTATTCTTGTGTTCTTGCTTCTCAAATCCAGCTTTTAGTATCAGACTAAGGCTGAACTGCTACATTTTATCATGTATGGCATGTAAATAGCCGAACGACCTGAAAAATTACAGTTCAAAACTAATATTACTTTTCATATAGCGGGCCTCAGTGCAGCCCTTCAAGTCTCCCTGAACAGAACATTTACCCCTGATTGCTCTGACCTGAGATCCTCTATCTCCTGTGTTGTGCTGTGCTTTAGGTGTTCCAGGTCCTGTGATACATGGTGGTAATGGTCGTTCAGGGCTTGAACACGCCGCTTTAGCGCCTGCAAGGAACTCCTGTTCTGGTTCAGGGCCAGCATGTTCAAACGGGCTCGAGTCAAAGCCTGGAACTGTTGGAACTATCAGGGAAAAAACGTTTTCATGAGTCTTCCTGCAGATGTTTGCTCACTGACTTCAAGGTCAGGAAAATACTGAAAATCTCCAGTAAATACTGAAAAACACGTGTCACATGGTCGTGACGACTGATCATCGGGTGCTGCAAGAGATTTTCCATCATTTCAGTGCTTTTACAGCATGACTAATAACATGTATGACAGCAGAAGAGAAACAGTATTGCGAAACAGATATTCAACTTTAATCTGATAGCGTCACATAAAAAGTAAACAAACTAATAAAAAGCAAATGTTTGTGTTTCTTTTTTAACCCTCTCGTGCATTTATTCAACAACATTCACCCCCAACTACTGGCAGCAGATTGCTGCTCGGTCCTGAGCCTGGTTCTGTTTCTTTCTTAAAGGGGAGTTTTTCCCTCCCGCTGTTGCCAAGTTCTTGCACATAAGTGGTCATCTGTGTCATTTTAGGGTCTTTACCTTGCACTGTACAGTAAAGCACCTTGAGGTGACTGTTGCTGTGATGCTGAGTCATTCCTGTACAAAAATGTCAAATTCCACGATGATGCTTTTTGATGCTGCAATGAAAGAAATGCCAAAACTAACATGGAAGAACATTTCACAAGTGAGGTGTTATTTTTATTTTTATTTATTTTTGGTCATATGGCTATAGTCCTATATTTCAAACCAAACTTTTTTGGATCAGCTGAAAATTATGATGATTTTCAGATTGTGTGGAGACCTCCCTATGGGCCCAGCTCCTTTACCTTCAGAACAGCCCTGATTCTTTGAAAACAAGAACATTTTTGGCCATATTGAAATGGTAGTACCACAGTTTTTCTGACTAGTGAACAGGGATGGATTTGAGTTAGCATAGGATATAACTAGCACATAAAAAGTCATTTAAAATAAGCCGCACGCATGCAAAGGCAAGTAAAAATGTGAGTTTATGATACTGCAATAACTACTACTGTATATTATTTGCAATATAGGTAATAAGAGACTGACCTGCTCATTAAGTCGTTGGAGTTTCTGGGAAACTGGATCAAATCCCTGCACCTTTACAGTCTGAAGCTGCAGTAGAAGCGTGTAAACCAGGACCTGCATCCAGATGCCCACCACGAAGCTGCCCATGGTGCTGGGCAGTGGAGCAAGGATAGATGCAAGCTGTCGGTCTTTGTCTGGGAATGTGTAGTTGAAGGAGAAGAGAACGACATAGCTGAAAAGGGTTGGCCTTGAAACACACTATGTGAAAACAACACTTTCCACAAAATCACTGGGGAGCTGGGAGGAAATGCAGATGGCTTCAGCAGGTGCTCTGCTTCTGTCTTTCTCCCTCGTTCACTGTCAAATACAAATTAACAAACACAAAAGAGAAATGAAGTGCCCGCAATAATCGGATACACAATATTTATTAAGTGTGTTATTATAAAAGCACATTTATTTTTTTTAAAGTGCTGGAAATGGTCGTTCAGCTTTGGATATGAAGTTTAGATTTATTAAAAGCTTTCATGAACTTCCTCAAAACACAGCAATCTGAAAATATATTTTCATAAAAACATATTTCGGTTAACTGAAGTAAGTTTGCAGGCTTTTATGTGTGAACTTGTCTGTGTATGTGGCTGTAAAACTCATGATGTGTGGGCTGAGGGAGAAGCAGCTTGTACTTTCTTCTTCCCCCTTGATTCTGCTGGGGGGATCTGGCTCTCTTCATCTTCTGCTTTTTGTGCAAATGACCCAATCCAGGAATCCTTTTGCAGAGCCCTCCCTTCTGCTTTAATTCTTATGACTCAGTTGCAACACTGCAGCTTCAATCTGCAGTGCTAAACATGGACAATCTTACTGCATTGATGCCAATATGCTACTTTAAATACACGCTCATGTTAAAGTGAAGTGTTCCATCAAAAGTTACACTAGTTTTCCACATGTGAAAGTCTAGTGCAAATAGAGGTTTTACTTTCGCTTTCATTCTGACTTCCCACAAGTCCCACATGCAGCGTCAGTGCCTTTGTCATTTCATTGTCTCACCCTGGAAAGCCCTACACGGCTCATTGTCCACCAGAAGATCGAGATAATACTTTGATCAGACTAGATGCTGTGCCGTACTCTTTTTTAAACAAACTTGGCTGTACTTTTATTCAGCCCTTTTTGTCTCCTTTTGTCTTTTTTAGTTGTTTTTTAAGTCCTTTGTTGAAAGCTGTGCGGTGTATTTTGGCACACTGTGATAACGTTTTATCACACGGTGCTTTTGTGGATTTTTGTATCTGTTTTTTTTTTTTTTTTTCTTTTAAACAACAACTTCAGTTTCTTTCGTGCAGAGGATCATCAACGGTCAGAATCTTGAGTCTGGTTATAAAAACCTCCCATAAAGCAAACATGGATGAAGTGACTCCACTGCTGCAAAGACAATCAACATCATCGGAATCCAAGGTCTGATCTCACTGATTTTCATTTAAAATCCTATAAGCTTAAAAGATTTAATGCAGAAATAAGATCATGTCTACATCGCTTTGTTTATGGTCTAACTCATTTCTCATTTCAGACAGACAGTATTTTTAAGCTGTGTTTATAGTGTGGGTGTCGAGCTGTTTTAAACTCTGAGTTTATGCAAATTATGTGAATAAAATAACCGTTCAGTGCAGCAGCTGAATGGAGATGTCTATCTGCAGCCTGATGGTTAACAGTCCAAATCTTTCTTTGTTTGACGGTAAAGTTGACATGTGTGAAAGATAAAAAGCATGATTTATTTTACAATGTGATTCAAAACTCTGATGATAAATGAAAACTTGGCCTGAGTGAAAGAAATCACACCTGTTACTATACTGATTTAACCTTCAATGAGAAACACAAACATCCCATCCTCTGACTTTGATTTGCTCTTTGCTGAAATGTTGATTTCTCCATTCAAAGCAAACCACTCATAGCTTTGCTTAGCCTGACTGCAGTGTTGCATTTTAGGATGACCTCAACAGGAAAATGAAACAGAAGTCAAGAAGCTTGTGAACTCCAGACAACTTGCTTTATGTCACTTTCTTAACTGATTACTCAAGAATATTTCAATTAAGGGTGAATCCAGAGTTTCTTGTTCTGCTTTTTTTTCCTCCACTTTTGGAAAACACCACAAAACTTTCCTTAACTAAGTAATCGCCTGATAATTTTGTTGCATTTGTTCAACTGGTTTGATTACTTTTTGCTATTTTTGCACATTTAAATACAGAAAATACACAAATCTGTGCGTGACTTCTCTTCTGTAAGTTAACTCCTTTCAACACTTCCCACCTGCGTTTTCTGTCATGGTCCCTGCTCCTTCAAAGTCACGCACGGCTAATGCAAACATGATCGCACACTTGAATAGAGCAGGTGCAGAAATGCAGGTGTAGAAAGATGGGTTTGGCTCAGTGTCCCATTTTTGTATGGCAGGGGCCTAATTGATGATAACTGAATACCAGAGCTTTCATTTTCTGCTTTTCAACCCTTTTGTTTCATGTGGTCACTTTTCTTCCCAAAAAATCCAGCTGAGTTGCAACTCTTACTGGTATGTGACTTTTAATTAACCAAATTGCTTCACATAGGTTTGTTTTCCTGTACCTAAACTCCTTCCATCTGTATTTTGTGAGACGCTCAATCTAAAATAGTTTCCACAATACTGCTTTTTAGTTATTCTACTGTCAATAGAAGAACTGTCACCAGTCATGCAGGCAATAATCTCATCCTTCATTTATCTTTGAAACTCAAAACATCAACCAAGCAAATATAGTTTTTAAATATTAGATATATTTTCATTATTCATTATTATTTATATTAATATTATATTATTTTTATTATTATATATAATTTTCCCCCCCTTATATCTACTCTCTGGACAGCATGCTGATTTTTAATTTATTTGAGATCACAAACCTCTCGGACACTTCCACACCTATCATTGAGTCACTGAACATTCAGATCAGTTTCAACTCTATATGTGCAGTTGATCTTGTGTTTGAACGCGTCCACACCTCTTTGTCTTAGATTAAAAACTCTGGACTGTACCTGGCCGCATTTGTAGCGGTCCTGGGGAACTTCAACTCTGGTTACTCCCTTGTCTACCCGTCTCCCGTGCTGCCAAATTTCCAGAGTCCCGACGCTGACCCTCGGCTCAGGATGAACACCGAGCAGGCCGCCTGGTTCGGATCTATCTACTCCCTAGGTGCTGCAGCCGGGGGGCTAGGGGCCATACTGCTCAACGACATGATTGGACGAAAGCTGAGTATAATGATGTCGGCGTTGCCCTCAACTATCGGGTTGGTCTCAGTCACAGCATACACAACATGAAGCCCTCTTTAACACTTTTAACAGATAGATTTGCATAGAATAGAATAGAAAAAATAGAAATGCTCTGTTATCATAGTACACATACAACAAAATTGTGAGTGCTCCACACAAACTGTGCAGGAATAAAATATAAATAGTATGACAGCAGAACAAGAGGAAGATTATAGCATATAGTATAACATCGGTAATATTGTGTAAGCAGATCATTTATTTCTAAATTCTGTACTTTGATGCTATGACATACCAACTTTAAACATTTGAAAACCTAAAATACCACTGGCTAAAAGCACATAATGCACTAAACTGGGAAACACAACATCATTACTCTTAGACCTCAATTTGGTGTGTTTAAAAGCATGTACGACTGCGTGGAAAAACTAAGTACACTGTTACTAATAATGAATTAATCAAATGGACTTGATTAGTTGATAAAAATCAGATTGGAACACCTCTATGAAAGCAGAAGAAGAAGAACACAATGCCACAACCATCCCAGGAGTGAATGTCTCAGCAGATTAACTCCACTGCTCAGAGAAACTGCAAAAAACCCAAGAGCTAAACCTCAAACAGGCCTCAGTCAGCATGTTAAATGAGCAAGGCTGAAAAATTATGGCTTATTTGGAAGGATTGCCAGGAGTAATTTTCTTGTCTTGGCAGCATTGCTTAGGTCTGCAAAGTTGCACCTGGTGATGTGTTTCATGAATATTACACTGTAGATTATTTATTTTGAATGAATAAACTGTGTATGTGTGTCTCAGGTACATGCTGATGGGAGGAGCTATAAACTTGTCCATGCTCCAGGTGGGCCGTTTCCTAACTGGCGTTGCCGCGGGGATGACTGCAGCATCCATTCCTGTAGGTAACCATGGTTATATAAGCTTAAAAGAACCTATTTATAATTTTTTGTATTCTCTGAGTCCCTAATACGTATATGGATACCTGACTACAGCATCCTATAAAAATGTTGACAAAAGTGTTCAGTGTTCCCAGAAAACTATTAAGAGATTGCAGTTAATTCATCCAGTTTTAAAAACACTGCATTAAACTAGATAGACAGTCACTTCTTACTATGAACATAGTTTGTCTAACATGTCCCTCATTAATGGGATAAGCTACACCATTGGTTACTTTTATGACAAGTACAGAACTGAAAAGACAAGTGAGCTTAAAGTAAATTTGTATCATCACAGCAACCGGGTTTGTCAGGAAGGAAAAATCTAGTGTCCTGTAAAGCTGGAAATATTGTTAAGTTAAAAAAAATGGAGTACTGAATCTGACCTAGACCCACAGAGCATGGATGCATGAGCTAAAACAACTTTGAGAATTTCCACATGCTAAAGAAACTACACGTAACTATTATAATGGTAAGCGCCTCTTCTCTTCTCTTCTCTTCTCTTCTCTTCTCTTCTCTTCTCTTCTCTTCTCTTCTCTACTCTTACATATTTAATTAAACACTTAAACTTTACGCGCTTGATATAAACTGAATGTATATCAGTCAAGTAAATTTCACTGAATATTTTACATTTTACGTAACACAAATTACATGTAAACTTTACATGAATTCCAGAATTCCTTTTATGTTGAATAACTTATTTAGCAAGTGTGCTTGTACCGTCTTTGTGACTCATCTCAGTGTAGTTGAGTTGCTTTTTGGGGACACTACTGGCATCTTTTGACTTTGTGCAACTGTAATATTATGTGTGTTTGCAGGTTTACATCTCAGAGATCTCCCACCAAAAGGTGAGAGGAGCTCTTGGCTCCTGCCCTCAGATCACAGCTGTAATTGGGGCCCTGGCGCTCTACGTTCTTGGTAGGAACAAACCAGTGGTGGTGCATACCCAGTTATGCCAGCTTTATACATAGTTAGCTGTCTTTGCTAAAATTGGTTGTGCATCTTACTTTTCTTGCTTTAAATGGTATTCTCATATAAAACCATGTTGTGATGTTTTAAGTGGTGTATCTTAAAAAAGAAACTGCCTCTCTTTTTTTTGTATACAATGGACAGGTCTGGTGGTGCCATGGAGGTGGCTGGCTGTGGCAGGCGAGGTGCCAGCTGTGTTGATGGTTGTGCTGCTGGCGTTCATGCCCTCCTCCCCCAGAAGGCTCCTCTCAATGGGAAGGCAGCAGCATGCTGAGAGGGTGCTCCGCTGGCTCAGGGGAAATCAGTATGACGTCCAGACTGAGCTCCTTGCCATACAGGTAAATAGGCAAGCAGTTGATATACTGGGTTTCATTGGAGATGAGTATGAGACACCTCAGTATACATCCTACAGGGTTCATAGACATTAACACATTTGTTGTAACTCCATTAATGCAGCACAGCATCGACACACAGCCCAAAATCACATGGTCTCAGCTGGGAACACCAACCTACTACAAGCCAATCCTGATCTCAGTGGGGATGCGTTTCCTGCAGCAGATGACAGGCATCACACCAATCCTGGTTTACCTGGAGCCCATCTTTAAAAAGAGCAATGTCTCCTTGCCACCCAGGTTGGTGGTTTATTTCCCATGTGGATTTTATTGTTTTTAGCCTTTTGTGCTTTAATGATAATAACACAAATGATACATCTAATTAATCATTTAAATTGACTTTGAAACTCAAGAATAATCACGAAACACATCGAGTTTGTCCTTAAACTCCATGCCTGTGTTTCTGTATCTGCCAGGTATGATGCTGCCATCGTGGGTTTGGTGCGCCTCTGCTCTATTGCCGTGGCAGCGTTTCTGATGGACAAAGCAGGACGCAAGGCTCTGCTGTACACATCGAGCATGCTGATGTTTTTGTCCTCTCTGACTCTCACCATGGTTTCTCACACCACACCTTGCCCTCCTGGCCCTGCTCCTCCAAACCACACCGCTCTGGACTACACCTCCCATAATGACTTTGGAAGCACTTTTATGAGCAATGCCCAAACTGCAGGGAGCATCTTGCCGATCATTTGTACCATGGTGTTTATATTTGGTGAGTTCTGAAAGCAACAGATATTTGATTATTTGTTTCTGGCAGTCAGTGACGTGGTAGTGAGAGGTGCTAAGGGGGAAGCTGTGAGTCTCCCGCTATAGTAAACAGCTCAGCAGCTCTTGGGTGGACAAGTATGACACTTGGTACACTTGTGATCTATGGCTTACTGACCACATGGTTCTTCTTAGTGGTTCTGATTATAACAGGCTGACGAGTAACGGATAGATTGTCATAACATTAGTTACAGAATTACTTGGACAAAATTTTAACTTATCGGAAAGCTAAAAACCTTGGTTTGCAAGCTGCATCCATAAAGTATTTGAGTGCGTCACACAGACATAGACTCCTGCTTATCAGTGTTAAAAACTCGACCATGCAGAAAGTCATATTATCTGTAAGATTATACACTGAAAGTACCTGAAAAATCAGTTCTGCTAATATGGTTGAAATTGGTTTAGGCTAGAATTTGCTATGGCGACGCCAATGACTGTATATCAAAGATGGACTTGAGCAGTTTGGGGTTTTTAGGTCGTTGTTTTTCTAGTGTCAGCCTCAAGTGGTCATTTAAGGAACTGCAGGTTCACTTAAGCGTCAGCTTTATTTTTCAGCAGCAGAGATTACTGCTTGGTAACAAACGCCATAAACAATTAAGTTAGCATTTAAACAAATACATGTATACTTTTATGGGTTGTAGAGGAGAAACTTAGTAACCTGTCAGGCATGTGCTTTGTGTAAATTACATCAGAGGTGTTAAATCATCAGCTCTGTTATATTTAGCTGTTGGAGCCTCATTAACAGGCTATGACATGTCAACATTATATCCTCATAAAAATATGATGGACAAATATGTTGTCACACCTGCTCAGCTAAGAAAACCCCCAATGATTTACATGTTGTAGCATTAGCATGCTGTACTGTGCTTCTTCCCTTCAGGGATTTTGTTTTCAGACGTCGTTAATCACACCTTAAAGAAATGTCCCAGTCTGAACATCCTAAAATATGCCGTCTCTGTGCTGTGACTGTGCCTGACAAAGGGCGTCTGCTACTTTCATTGTCTCATGATGTCATCTTCTTTAATGTGGGCTGTTAGCTTTGTCATCACATTGTTGGTTGTCTCCTAGGATACGCCATGGGATGGGGCCCAATCACATGGCTGCTAATGTCAGAGGTGCTTCCACTGGCTGCCAGGGGTAAAGCTTCTGGTGTGTGTGTCACCGTCAGCTGGCTGACGGCCTTCGGGCTCACGCACGGCTTCACACACTTAGTGGACACGTACGGCCTGTATGTGCCCTACCTGCTTTTCACGGTGGTGTGTGTCGTCTCTCTGCTCTTCAATGCTGTGTGCATCCCAGAGACTCGCAAGCGCTCACTGGAGGAAATAGAGAACTACTTCAGGACGGGACGCACATTCACCATCAACCGGTCGAGCTGAGGCCTGCGTCAGTCTCATTCACATGATGTACTTATAAAGCAGGCATGGGGGTCTTAGAAAAATGATCTGATAGCTTGAGAGGTTCCAATCAATCAAACTTAACCATCATTAAAGACTGATTTCAACTAGCTAAAAATAGTTATCACCAGCTCAAGTAGAAGGTTTCCATTTAGGACCTTCATTAAAGGTCAGAGCAAATACACATAACTGACAATTTTAACAGCTACATTTTATCATATGATTACTTTATCATCTAATCATCTATTTTTCATCTAATTGTGGTAATAATTTTTATACACTAGTCTAGAATAATTACAAATTACAAATAATATACCTCTTATTGTTATTTTGTAGATTTATATATGTCCGACTTCCAGCACAGCTTGGAGGCGCTACTGTATGATACACAGAGACGAAACTACTGAAACAATGAGCAAACAAAGCTTTAAACTAAACTTCCCAGAGGAAGTGGCCGGAGGGAAAGCACAGCAGTAGGTCCACAGAAACATGTACTAGAAAAAAAGACAATTTTCTACAAATGAACAAAAACCTTCTGTTTTTAATTACTTTTTCTGTCATTTTACAAATGTATTTCTTACAATTTCAGCCCAAAGAGTAATGTTGACGGCAATGTTTGTCTTATCACTGGAATAATTTAGACATACTGTTGAAGATGCCCTTCTGTTTTCTTATTAAAAATATCTGAGGGATTAAATGTGCATTTAAACTTCTTTACATTGGCATGAACAGCGAGTTTAAGAGGTCCAGCCCACTTGAGATCAAAGCTGGCCCGCGATGTAAAATGAATTTGACATTCCTGATGTAAACCATGCATTTTATTTATTTGAACACATTTTGGCTAAAAAGGCCATGTAGGTAGCCTTTTAACCCCCCAAAAACGTTGATCGGCAGAACGTCTGGCAAAGAAGAAGAGCGCACTGCCACCTGGTTTAGTGCAGCAGTGGCAGGTGTGGTGCAGAGACATAGGGAAACATAGGGCAGGAACTCCACCTTAAAAATCATTCTTGAAATCACACACACGGTCTGTTGGCACTTATAGAGCTCCGGCAAAGGCTTAAAGTAATAATAATAAGTGGGAGCATGTGCATGAAAACTTATTAATCAAAGCATTGAAAAAGTGGGCTGTCAGCTAAGGGCAGAAAACGATGGCATCAGGCTGGATGTGACTCAGCAGGCCGGGTCACATGCCGCAGGGCGCAGTCAGTGTTCAAGGTTTGGGTCTGACTCACCGTCCAGTGTCACCACATCCTCCCAGTTGTTTAGTAACACCACAGAAACAAACACACATGATGCTTTGCAAAAGTTTAAGGCGCTCTGAGTTAAGCGTGAACCTCTTCTGTGGAAGCTGTCTCAGTGTCTCCTCATGAAATCTCACATTGACCTCACTGGACCCAAACTCTAAGAGTGGGACACCGTAGGTCACAGGGCTTCTTGTTCTTCTTGCCATGCTGCAGGGTGAAATGGGACCAACCAGATGCTTCCATGAAGGTTGTCAAAGCATCTTAACTGCTTTTCTTGAGCGGCCGTGACAAGCGATCAAAGAATGCTTGGGAGTGGTAGGGACACCTCGACACACGTGTGTGACACAGTGTGCGATTCTGTAGGGATGTTTAGAGCCGTTCAACACCCACATTTGCGAGGAAGGTTACAGGTGTGTTTAATAACTGAGGTATTGTTTTTTCCAATGCGAATGAGTCCATTTAGGTGACACATACGGTTTGCTCCTTATAAAATCAAAGAAAAGCTTTGTGGAAGCTGCTGTATTGAATGGTGCGAATCTATTGATCTCATTTTTTACATATAGATTGTAATTAAATCACTTATAGACAGATTTATAAGAGATGGCACACAGAAGGATTTCCAAGGAGGATGCCAACCTGTTGACCCTGATTCAACACCAGAACCAACACATGAGCTCGTTAGATGAGCATTCCTGGAAGAAATAGTTACAGTAACACTAAAGTCTTAACACACACACACAAACCACAAAAAGGTACAAGTTCCTCAAGATGAGCGGCCTGTTCGACGGCCTTTTCTTGCCTGCAGCTGAGGCGTTTCTATCACATTGTTTAACGTAAAACAATTCTATAATAGATTTCTTTATTATCCATATTTTGCATTTTATGAACTGTTTTTTGGAAAAATATACACAAAATGAATTATTAATAAACATTTTTGTAGCCCTGCAAAAGTATCTGATGCTTTCTTTTTGCACCAGTGTGTACTGTAGGTCTGAAACATGTGTAAGAATAATGGTGACCGTGTAGGGTTACATTTATTTGCTCCAGTCACCTCAGACACTCTGAACCACCAGTAACAATGGAGCAATTTATATTCCCTGTCTGGTTGGCGAGTGGTTATTGGAGGTTGATGGACAAGCCTCGGTTGCACAGGTCTAGAGACCAGTCAGCGACTTTCCTGGCAACCACCAGTCACTAGGGAAGAACATGTATTCCCCAATCAATTGGAGAGGCTATGTTGGGATTGCTTTGGTTGCTAGGAGGTTGCCACGGTTGTATTTGGTTGTAGTGACTTTACTGCAAATATTCACCAGCTGTAAAACATGCAACACAAACTGGAAACAGGGATCATTTACCTTCAAAGTAAAAGCTGCACCTTTTCAAACATGTTGGCAGCAGTGCTGTGGCACAACTTTTTATGTTATTTTAGGTTTTTACTATCATATGAAAATACATATACGTAATGGTATCTGTTGCTTTAACAAACTATGATTTAGACAAACTACAGTTCTATGATTGTACATTTGGTAAAATATTTATTTGATCCCCAGCTGAATTTTTAAGTTTGCTCACTTACAAAGAAATCAGCAGTCTCTACATTTTCTGGTAGTTTCATATTTCTGGGGAGAGAAAGAATATCAACCAAAAATAAAATAAAAAAAACACTCATTGTATAAACGTTAAGAATTCATTTGCATGTCACTGAGTGAAATTAATACTTGATCCTCAAATAACCTTTTTGGTTGGGGGTGGTAAGACGTTTCTTATAGTTGGTCAAGTTCGCACACATTTTTTTTTTTACTTGGCTGCCACTTGACAACTTGAAGTTTCATCTCGCTGCACAGATGCAGATGCTGTTTCAGATTGAGGTCTGAAGACCAAAACCTTAATGTGCTTTTTCTTTAGCTACTCTTGTTGCCTTGGCAGTATGTTTTGGGTTTTGTCATGGTATCCCTCTTCAGTGTTGAGGGAGTTTACTTGGAGTAATACTCAGCACTTCTGTTCTTCCAAACATGCCAGGTCAAGTTGCTGTCAGAGAGTTTGATTTTGCTTTCATCTCACCACAGTACTTTTCCCCCAACCTTCTTTCAGTCATATATATGTTTATTGGCAAACATAAGTCAGGCCTGTGCATGTGCTGTCTTGAGCAGGGGATCCTTGGGAGCTTGCAAGATTTCCGTCCACTATGGCCCAGTATGTTACCAGTGGTGCTCTCGGTGACTATGGTCCCAACTGCCTTCAGAGCATTAACAGGCTCCTCCTGTGTAGTTTTGAAAGGTTTGGGATCATTCACCACCTTTATCATGGTCATTCTTATCTCATGAAAAAGATCTTGGATGAAGTTTGATTGAGAGTGCAATTGATGGTCATTTTAGATTCATTCCATTTCCAAATATTCGCACCAATCTTCTTGCTGATGGTCTTGTATTCTAGCCTTGAGTAGTTGTACAGTTTTATTCTGATGTCCTTTGACAGCTTTCTGGTCTTGCCGGTGGTGGTGGAGAGGTGGAATGAAAGAAACCGATTCTGTGGACAGATGTACTTTATGATTGATTGATTGATTGATTGATTGATTGATTGATTGATTGATTGATTGATTGATTGATTGATTCTTCCTGGGTGAGGTGTTCCAGGCATGCGCCACTGGGAGGAAGGCACATCCCTGTCTTGGGTCTCCTCGCTGGAGAGATTATATCTCTTGGCTGGCCTGGAAACACCTTGGTGTTGGATGGATGGATGGATGGATGGATGGATGGATGGATGGAAGACTGTAATCTTTGTGCCTCATGGGCAGACAGCCAGTCTGTGGGAGGCAAAATTCTGTCTGGGTTATAAGAGATCAAATACTTATTTCACTCAATCATATGAAAATCAGTTTATCAGTTTAACTTTTGTGTAATGTTTTTTTTCTTAATTTTTGGCTAAAATTGTGTCTCCCTCCATTAAAATTAAACAACAAATAAACAATAAAAATAAGAGACTGTAATTA
The DNA here is from genome assembly GCF_036321145.2 of Pelmatolapia mariae. NCBI lineage: Eukaryota > Metazoa > Chordata > Actinopteri > Cichliformes > Cichlidae > Pelmatolapia > Pelmatolapia mariae. Next base: position 12,349,869 of record NC_086230.1, read on the forward strand.
TTTTTCTATAAGTGAGCAAACTTACAAATTCAGCAGGGGTTCAAATAATTATTTCCTACACTGTGATTCATAACCTGTTCTGAATTTCCCATTAGTTAGATCCCTGATTATTAGGCCTATGGGTCTACTTAAGACTGAAAACAAAAGACTAAAGGCTAAAACCTTGATAGCCTTGTTTTCTTTATCAGCACATCTAAACTTTCTGATACTAGCAGATTTACATCTCAAACCCACTTTAGATTATTTTCACTTTAAATTACCAATTTTGTGAGTAATACTATAATACTATAATACTAGGTCATACAAATTTTAATCAGCTCTAACTGACAGAGTTTACTCCCCTTTGTTCCCTGCAGTCTTCAGTTATAAAACTAGAATTGCAAAATGAGCTGTTACCATTATCATTATCATTATTATCATCTTTAACATTGTGCCTGGCTAAAAGAAAGGATCAAATTGGATGAACCCCTGCCCGGGCATTTCCTGCTCTCAGTTTATATAAAACAGGGCAATAAACACAAACACAAATTATGTTGGAAACCCATTCTTTCTAAGGAATGTCACACTCTTTGGGGATTGGTCTATCGCTGGAATGTTGCTCATCTGGCCCATCGAAACATACACACACACTCATACACGTACAATTACCTCACCCACTTGTCATAATTCAGACACACCCAGCACTCTCACCCATACCTGTACAACTGACGTTCCAAATGACTGTTTTGGGGTGAGGATGGGATAAACAAACCCAAATAAATATATGTAATAGTTTTAATGAAAACTCTGATATTGCATTGCAACCCAGGATTTTCTTTATAGTGCAGATTTTCCTCAGATTCCTCTCAATCCCAGGTGTTATCAGTGTTCCCCTTATAATTCATCTTCCCATGCTTCAAAACTGAAACATTTCACCATGTTCTACCTTTACATTTTCTATATTTTCAGCCTGTTTCATTAAAATTTCCTTGACCTACTTGTAACATTTAGAATATGTGCTTCATTAGTCTACAGCGATGAAAGGTCAGCGGGGCCGACTCTGTCGAAATGGGTTTCTGTGTTGGGAAACAAGCTGTAAATCTCACACCACAGACATGTAAGGTGCACTCAGGCATGTCACTGAACCCCCAGGTGTACTCTGCAACCCAGTGACGAACATAAAAATGTGGTTAAACTGGACTGCTCTAAGGTGCTTTGGAAAAAAAATCAAATCTTTAAGAACATCTTGTAAGCTGAAATGACGCCAACATGAAAAAAACAAGAAAAAGAAAAAGAGGCAGTTCTCAGGTTTTCACCCGCATTACACAAAAGGCCCGCAGGGGGAGAAAAAAATACTACATTTGCTGTGAGTCACTGAAGTGAGGACAATTTTTTATTTATTTTTATTGGCAAACCTCTCAACACCTCATCATTCATCCCCTTATGTTGCCTGCTAAAAACAACAAGCAGCTGAGCTGGAGGGTTTGAGTTTTTCTTTAATCTTTTCAGGTTTTTATATTAAAAAAACAACAAAATTCCATTTTTATCTAAAGAGTAACACTTGTAACACTACACATGTGTGAAGAGTTGGAAGATAATATCAAAGTAGATCATATTTACATACAGTATATGTCTCCTGCAGTATAGCACAAAGAATAAATGCCATGTGAAAGCTTTTCAGGGTGAATGCTGGGAATGATTCTGGGAATACTCCACATCGGTTGTGTACCATTTAAAAAGAAAAAAACACGAAGTTCATAGCTGGAGTGCATTCCTCTGCAGAGCTGGAATGAAGTGGTTCCAGAAAGTTCCAGAAATTGTTTGATTGTTGGGGTGGAGAAAAAAGTTACTGGATCATCCATCCAGCAATGAGAGTAAAGTATAATTTTTCATTAGAGGTAGTTGTAGCCTTGAATTAAATGTATTTATTTGAGACTGATGTATTTGTTTTTAACTTTTAATTTAAAGAATATTTTTTGTAGTTTGAAATACCTGAATCTACTCAAATTAGTAAGCCAACAAATCTGAAATTTAATACACTCGATCTTAGATCATTTAAATTTATATGACATTTATCCGAGGATAGCTATCTTAGGCTTCACATTTGCTGTCTTTGCATACAGTATTTTAAGTTTTACTCTCTTCAGTATCAAGCATACCAGCTCCACAAGGCCTTACTGGGACAAAGTCTTCCTTAACACCAAGTGTATCATATTTGTGAAGTTATATGTAGATGATGTGTGTAAATTTGTCAGGAAATTCAGGCTTTACAGGGTTAATATGTTTCTGCAAACGACCACAATCACACTGACATCACTACAAAACTTTCACCATTGAGCTCCGAGGCCTCCAGCCCAAGTGCATGGATAAAAGGAGGGTCTGAGGTGACTTAACTTCTACCACTCAATACCATTAAACATATTTGCAACAGTAACTAGACTGCATCCTCTTTGTTCCAGCGTCTCCCAGTCTCAAGCTTCATTTATACGCTATATGATCTACTGTGACGTCACTATCAGTTTATCCCACAGCTTTTCAGTCGGGTTGAGGTCTGGGCTGACCGGGTAACTGCAACTTCTTGACACTTTTTTGTTTTTCAGCCATTCTGTTGTAGATTTGCTGCTGCGCTTGGGATCACTGACCTGTGGCATGAACCAGTTTCAGCCAACCTGTAGCTGTCGGACAGAAGGTCCCATATTTGACTCTAGAGTAAGTTGGCATACGGAGGAGTTTATGGTCAACTCAATGAGTGCAAGGTGCCTAGCTCCTGTATCTGCAAAGCAAGCTGAAATCTTTAACCTCCACCACCGTGCCTCAAAGTTTGTCATGTTCTTTTTAGAAAGCAGAAGCTTTCTTCTGGGAACTCTTCCAAACAAGTCATACTTGTTCAGTTTTTTCAGTCTTTCTAAATGTACTGTCATGAACATTTTTAACATGTCTGATATGTAGCTCTAGGGCTTTTACTCTGAGCAATGCACAGTCTGAAATTTGGGGGAACTTGCTGGGTCGCTTTCTCCTGTGAAGATTGCGATATCATGTTACCATACACCTGAATCCTTCAAATCAACAAATGGCCAAATCTTCTGCTTTTACAGGCATTTTATTTATTTCATTTCCTATTAGGCCCACTGACTGGTCCTCTCAAAAGACTCCTAGAAATGCTCCTTACTACAGCCTCAGGCCTGGCTAGATTTCTTTATGGTCACAATCCTCCTGGATGCAGAGTGAGTACCAAGGGGAGGTCACTGGTGTAAGACTGCGTGAGTCTGTATGTTAAAATATCCTTGGACAAGAGCCCGAAATTGCCTTCTATACACCCATCAGTGTGTGAATATGAATGATAAAAAGCACATGAGATAAAGAGCTGAATTAAAATGTTAGTCCAGCATAAGAACCCTGCCTCTTGCCCTATGAGAACGAAGGGCTCCAGCCTCCCCTTTGAGTCTTTTTGGCTGTCAGATAATAACCGATTCAGTGTTACTGATTGACGAAATAAAGTCTGTTAAACCTCTCAAGGTTTCTTTTGGTCCTCATCTTCAACTTTTCTGTGTTTTTTAGTATTCTCTAAATTCTTGTAATATGTGTCACTTAGAGTTTGTTGATGGCCAACAGATCAAATTCCAGGACAAAAACAATTCTACAGCTCAGTCTGCCTTGCAGGGAAACAGGTTATTGTTACTAAAGTCACACACACACACACACACACACACACACACACACACACACCCTCAATAATCTCACAGAAACAAAGAACATTTCAAAGATGACGACCGGTTCAGCCTTTGAAAGCTACAATCAAAACCATGGAGTGACTCATCGCCACAGCATGTTCATGGTTTAAATGGTGGAGGTGGAGCTTTGGGTGTGTTGGGAGAGGTTCACCTACAGGTACAGGGACAGGTGGAGATCTTAACCAGAATCTGTCTGGACTCTGCATCAGCAACAAGCTCATCTCTGCATTTTGACTGCAACAACCCAGCCAAGGTAAGTCTGCCAGATGTTTGTGTGTTATAGGAAGAGAACAACGAACTGTGTTCAGGCTGACGGAGTGGAGAATCAGGTTTGGTTATTTTAATGGGAAGGATTCAAAGAATTGAAAACTGAAGACATAAAAGGACACGACAAGAATAAGAATAAGAAAGCCAGGTTTAGGATTTTCTGACAACAAGTGAATTTAAAGTGAGTTATATCGCACAAAAGAGACCAATTGGAAATCAAATATCACATGATTAAAATTAAAACATTGCATAAATCACACAAGGGAACAGAAATACACAGGAGCCAATATTGATTTTTATTTATGCGCATGTTTCTGCTAATCTGCCAACGTTTTCTTGACTTTTATGTTGTTACTTCAAAGACTGAGGTTGTGCAGCATAATGCAGCTATAAAGGTGTGTTACCTTTACAAAAAAGGGTTCACTCTAAACGCTTTAATTCAGGATTTACCATGAACATTACTGTCTGACTGACTTACATTCTGGACCTGCAGGGATATTAAATTAGACTATAACTTAGTGCATTTGACAGAGACGGGGCCTGGTGTAGGATTCAAATCATCTTCATGGGTAAAATTTCAGGTGTTACGTTTTAGATTTCTTGACATAATTCAGCTGGGTCTTAGCTGGGTCTTGAAAAATCATTATAAGTAACTGATCCAGAGTGAGAGTGAGGACGGTCTTTGCAGCAGTTGCTATAGCTGACATGTAAACAATGTGAAAGATTGCATTTTGAATGCAGTGAAAGGACATGCATGTGCACATAGTGAAAAAGTTCCTTCATGTTGTTGTAAATAAATATATACATTTGTTCTGTATCCAAGTATTTCATTTTCAAATTGCATGCACAGTTAGAGTGAGTCTTTGTTTTTAGGGGATTTCTGTGATTGTTTTGGCTGATTATCAAAGGTCGGACTGAAAATCAAGGTCAGAGAATGTGATGATTGGTTAATCTGGGAATTTCCAGATTTAAACTGCCCACTGATTCATCAGCTGAATACTGAAATGCATCTTGGAAAAAAATGAAAAACAAAAGGTTCCCTCCCTCTCTCACACGGAGACACAGGTTTGACCGGCACCGGAGTCTCGGTGAAGCCACGCCTGCAGCAAGGTGTTAACTCATCTGTAACGAAAAGTTCTACTCCGTATCTCATTCAGTTTCACTGAACTCATCATAAGCCGAAGACTGCACTGCATATTTACCTAAAACTCTACCTGCTTAATTTCCACGAGTTTCCTTTTTCCCCCAAAAGCATACGTACATCCCATGCTAAATGATCCTTATGTGAAGGGAAAAAACTCTGGGAAGCTTCTGGGAAGATCTTTACGGATCGCCCAACTTTATCCAATTAATGTCCCACCGGCTATTCCGAGCACAGAGATCGAGCAAGAGAACAAGCAGCACATTAGATAACGTTAGTGCTCCTTGTTAACAGTCATCAAACATTTCTGCAAAAAAACGCACAATAAAAATCCTGCTCTCTCACGACCAATTTCAGAGGGTGTTGTAACAGTTTTGGCTGGCACACCCAGAGGGAAGCATGCAGCTCAGTCGCATTCCTGCGCCATCATATGGGCGTATACAAGTTCTCAATGTCTATGTGTGATACAACGATAAAGCAGTCGATCAGCTTCTGTGAATCCGGTGACAGGTTCTGAATCGGACTTACCTAGGCTGGTGTAGCAGGTGGAGACATTAAGCAAGACCCAATAATGTAAATAATTACATTTTAGGGTGACGTGTCTTGGTTAAGGTTAGGCTAGTGTCCTGCAAATGTAGCGAGGGAAACAAGACTGTTTGTGTAAGAGAAACAGAGAAAACCATTCAGAGAATGAATGGTTGGTCAAGGTAGCGCCCAGTTATTGTGCATGTCTGTGTGGAAAGAGAGAAACGAGAAAAGCGAGACAAAAGGAAATGAGCTAAACGCAGAGAGGAATGCACAAGTATACTTTAAGCACTGTGATCCTCCATCAAACCAGTCACATGACTTTTGACTGTCAAAGGGCCTTTCTCACACTGCTGGAGCTTCAGAAGCACAGTGAGGATGTAATAGAGTGAATAAATGAATGTGTTCAGTTTGGGAATGACTCTGTAGAGTGGATTAAATTTTACAGGCAAACATCCAAATCTATAAAATACGTCTGACAGCTGTATATGGACACATTTAAATTACAGCATGCTCTTCCAGAGGGAGAGGTGTCCAGATAACACTGGAAACAAACAGACATTTTTTATACTGTGAGCCATGCAGCATCACATTTGTGCCTTCTATCATAAGAATACAGATTATGTTTAAATGATGTAACATCAAATGATTTTCCACATCCCATCTCTGAGCTTTAGATTGACATAGTAGTAACTGTGGAACGACTGATTGGACAGTGATGCTTTTTGGCAGATATTCAGCTCTGATTTTGACTTTTACTCAATCTATGTTCACATTCTCTTAGCTTATCTTATCATTTATCTCCACTTCCTCTGGCTCGTCTTATCATCACAGTCTGGTCACTGGTCAGAGACACCAGGAGCACTTTTTGGATACCAGCAGTGTGTATCGGAGATGATTATGTAGCATGTGCTCTACACGCTCATGAAATATATAAATAATCACAATAAGGTTGTGTTACACCTGGCACACAGCATCCATGTAACTCATACAATCTAATACTTTAAATATCAGAGCCAGCGTTGGATTTCTTGACCTTTTGGCATGTACCTTGGGGGATGGCACCTGCTTCACATGTGGAAGCGTTTTGTTATAATATAATTAGAAAGACTTCACGCAAAGTTTGTTAGTCTCAACATCTCTTTTTTAAAGTATTAAAGTCTGAATTTCAGTATCATCTCAGAGTATACAATCAAATTCTCCAAGCAGCAGATTCCACTGTTATTTATTTCCTACTGCTACTACATATATAAGATTGTCACATATGATACATATACTTTTATCAAGTACATATAGAAAGCTGTGCGCACGAAATGCCTTACGAGTAACATTTCAGCCGTACAAACAAATGAAACATTAATTAATTCAACAAATATCTTCGGGTTTATGTTGCATTTAAGTCAGTAATATTGTAATTTCTCTGGTAGCCTGATATTATACATGAAATGGGGAAACAAAGCACTAATGTGATTCCAAGGATTTTCTTTTAGAAGGAGGTCAGAAAGAAGTTTCTGTGAGCGGCCACACCTGAAACAGTCCAACTGACACTCAGACGCTCCTAGGCGTTTCCCAAAAGCTGCTCACATGAAAGGTCCCTACAATGAAGGGCTAGATATGTGTCAGACAGGAATGAGAGACATTTTCATGGTGACCGAACCGGCAATGTTTTAGTTCAATCGCCAAGGCTTTGGTTCCCTCTGGTGGCACAAAGCAGCATTGCATTTGTCTTGCACATTGGAAAGAAAAAGGGAAAGCAGTATCACAGGAGAGATCTCAGGTATTTTGCCCTGACCGCACCCTTCATTACAGTCCTTTTTGTTTCTATGCAGCAAAATGAGTGCAGACGGAAAAAAGGAACCCCCTCCCTACATCATACCAGGTAAGCCCACAGCTCACACATGCTCAGTCAATATTCACGATCATCATCGTCGTCTCCTCACCAGCTTGATTCTTTCCCTTTTCCTCTTCATATGGTCCAGTAGAAAGTCAAGGTGATGGCGTGAGAGTTTACCACCCCCACACTCCTTTCACCCCACCCCCCATGCAGACACAGCAATCGTCTGCCTCTGTCACGCCAGGTATTCTTCTCACACCTGATTCTCACACTTTTTAGAAGATTTAAGGTAAACATATTGTTGTTCATTTTTTTGCATGTTTTCTGTCCTCTCTCAGTGTACACCAGCGGAGGGGGAGGCGCGGGTCAAGGTTTGGACTCTGGAGAAGGCAGAAAAAAGTTTGTAAGCTACGACATGGGACTGGGGACTGAGCCCGGCATGACGACCTGCGCTTCCTGCCAGCAACAGGTTATGACCAATGTCACCTACAAGGCAGGAACGTACGCCTGGCTCATGTGCTTACTCTTCATTTGCTGTGGGTGAGTGGTTTTAATCAGTTAGCTTCTTTTTAGCGCCCCAACACAGATGCACAGAGGCTTTTGAACACAGATCTTCTTTGTTCAACTCTGTTACTTGATTTTTATCGATTTTATCTTTTGTAAATACACTGCATACAGCACACTTCAAAGGATGAAGTGGAAATTTTCTTTCTTTTCATGTCTGTATATGAATGTAAAAATGTAATAAAGAATGATCTCATCTGGTGTATGATAGCACGACTCTAACCTTCTGTGTGTGTGTTGCAGGTTAGTCCTTTGCTGCTGCCTGATTCCGTTCTTCATGAAGAGATTCAAGGATGCTTACCACACCTGCCCACGCTGCAACAGAGTGCTGCATGTTGAGAAGAGGAAATGCTGTAAATGATGAGCACCAGGGCTGATATGGCCCCGTAGAAATAAGAAATAGCCTCCTGTTATCTTTCCTGTGTCTTATGTTCACCCGGTAAGAAACTGGCATTTTCTCAAACTGGCAGAGAAAGGTGACAGGGGTAAATGCAGCTTGTTTCTATGGATGACAAAGCCAAACATGAATGACTTCTATCAGATTATTAGGAAACAGACTGGGAGTGATTGTGTTGTCCGAGCTTCTGTTTGTTTTTGTTTTTTTGCTCTGGCAAGGTACAGCACACCCCATGCACTTTGAAACTGTTATCATTATACTCAGAAATTTTTGGATGCGTAATGTTAAAATGAAGGTTTGTACATAGAATATATTGCATGTTTTATGCATAACGGGATTGCACAATTTCTGAATAAATCACAGCGGCAGTAAATTACACATTGAACGATTAAAGGGTGCAGAAATAAATATATTTGCTCATCTCCAGTTTCATGAGTCATTGCTCAGTAAACTGATACACAAAGCATACTGGGTTAATGTCATATTTGCATATATGTCACTCAGGCAAGGCAAAAACAAGCTTACATGCTGTACAGTGGAGCGCTGTAAATATAGTTAAGCCTTTTGTTCAGACTATTTGAATGTATTCATTCATTATATTGCAAATTACAATGCAAAAGTAAACCCCCCCACCCCTGGATGATGAGCATGCTCTATTGCTCTATTATTTACTACTATTAGCTCTATGATAACATTATTTCTCTAATAAAAACAGACATTACAGAACTCTGCTGTGTTTGTGTTGGTTCTTCTTCTCTCTAGAAATGTCACATCTACATTGATGGAGTAATCAAAAAAAGTAATGCATTTACTCATTACCCATCTTGAACATAATGCAGTATGATACTGCCAGAGAAAGTCATTTGTTACTCTGCTTGTTTTATTACTTTTGCATTACTTTGTAACATGCCCTGAATTGCACTGTCACGCAGTTACCAGTTAACAATAAAAACATTAGTCCCACACACTTACATGAATCCCTTTCCTAATTAGGACAGATATATCTTTTTAGTGTTGACACAGAGCAGCTGAAAACCAGACCAAAGACACTTCAAAGTAATCGAAACAGTCATTCTACTGTGTAAACGCAGTAGAAACGGCTTCGTTACCTGTTAAAACTAGGATGTGGTTGCTGGGGTGGAGCGGAACTGTAGTCACCAATAAGTAAGTACAGATAAAATAAAGAAATTAACTGTTTTGCAATTTATAACTGCGTGATTTTACCTACTCTTGTGTTCTATGTTATAGTCAATCCTTTTAAAAAATTCTATTATGATTTATTTTCTACTGTGGTATCGCAAGAAATTAGTTGGTTATATAACTATATGAGTATGCATAATAGTTATTATTCATAGATACCTACATCCTAAGTTCCTGTTATTCATCTGAAAGAAACAGATAGAATGAGTGTGTCATTACAATGGTAATGCCAGGAGAGGCAGTATTGGTTCTGTGTTACATTTATGTTGTAAGAAAGTGGAAGAAGAGAGTGTCCTGTAGGAGGCAGTAAAATGGCATGTACTGAAAAGAAGGTTCAGTAAACAAGTTGCAACGATATCCTTTGTAAGGCTCAGTTATTTTATTTTTGTTTTTGAAGATGCAACATCTACCATCTCTCCTGCTCATTGGTCAGATCTCTCTAAAAAAGGACACGTTTTACCTGGATCAATAAACAATGTATAAAGTCAGAAAAACTGATTGCAGCTTCAACCTTGTAACAGGAATCTTCTTTCTGGTTCAAAAATGACTTGATATCACTCATGACATATATGCTTGTCAGATTAAGCTCATTTATTCATAAATCAGGGTTCGTACGGGTGCTTGAAATCCTTGAAAATGCTTGAATTCTAATGTCGTCTTTTCAAGGTTTGGAAAGTGCTTGAATTTCAGATGTGGTGCTTAAAAGTGCTTGAAAATGTAACTGTATTTCATTCACAATAAATAGCTATCTGATTGAATTGTTTTCTTATCAGATAGAGAAATAAAATGAGTCGGAAAAAGCAAAAGCAACATTTCCCCGCCTGGGCTGCCTTGCGTCTGTTTCAATATGTGACCCCGCCCCTCCCTCGGACAGTCGGGGATGTGTGCGCTAACATACCTGTAGGTTGCTGTTTTAATGAGTGTTTGATGGAAAAACAACAATGGCGGAGTTTGCGTTCTCCAGTCGCATGATAGGTGAGTCCTAGTAAATAATTTTCCAGTACATGTACGTTACACATGCTATTTTTTTTTAAATTATGATTATTATTTTGCTAGCTATCAAACTCGCTGGAGAAATGATTGAAATTCACTGAGTGTGATGCAGTATGGCAGCGCTATTACGGAATATGCTGTGAACTTAGCTAACATTACTTAGCAGTAATTTACTCAAGTGAAAGCTTTAAACATTAGCCCGATACATAACTAGCTAACTTAAGGCTTTCTGATTAACCGTCTGGGGTCGACGGACCCAGAGTCTCCATTTCAACTTGGGTCGAACGTGCGGACTTCAAACTATATACCAGTTTTTAAATTGTGTTGATAGGTCACGTAAAACCGATGTTTTGGGGGGGTTTTCTGAATAAAACAGTGGCGTTTACTCCGGGAAGAAACGGTAAAAACGGTGTTTTTTATGGAGCGCGCTAGCAAACACGCTTTGCTTGTGAGTGAAAAAAGAAAAAACACTCCTTCCCTATTGGTGGAAAAATGTACCATATCGACCAATCAAAAAATGATACGGCAACATGTGGTATTTGGTTGTTGGGAAGAAAGGGAAGAGAGAGAGCGAGTGAGCGAAAAAGAGAGAGAGAGTTTTGATACGTGAGAGATTTGTGACGTTTATCGTGTTTGGAGTCTCAAGTTAGTGTGTTGTCTTGTGTAGTTAGTGTGTAGTGTAGTCGTTTTGTTTTGTGTGTCAGTTCTACTAGTGAACGTCACAGTTGCTGCAAAAAAGCCACCAAAGGCAGGTTGCAGTGTAAACGCTGAGTGACACACCTACCTACTGTCAGACCTGCAGGTTTATCCCTGTGCTGTTCTCATCTGTTATAGTGGACACTAACTATTTTTTGGAGTTGCATAAATAATTTGTGTGCCTTCTTATTTGAGGAAGAGCACCTGATTGTTCTGTAAATAGTTTTGAATGGTTATATAAAAAACGTCTGAGCCTTGGCTGCATTTTTAGGTAAATAGTACCATATAACTTTGTTGTTTGCAAAACTTGTTCATATTTTTAAAAATGTCCAATTTCTATTTGCATTTCAAGTTATGAAAATGATTCGTTAAACATGTTTGTGGGTTTTACAGTCAAAAATATCACTTTCTACTTGTATTTTAAATTTTGTCTGAATTTAGATAAATTGTGCTGACACATTATGTCAAAATGAGTAAATAACAGATTAGCAAGATAAACAGTTTTTAAAGGCGAAATATAAGAAGAGTAAGAAGAAGAGTAAGAATAATCCTTTAATTGTCCCACAAGGGGAAATTTGGTTGTATCAGCAGCAAAAACACACATATACAAACAGAACAGGACACAGAACAGAAGCACAATTTTTACATATTTACATCATGGACAATAGCTACCAGAGCAGAGTACTGTACAGTTATTTAAATTAGCGTACACATAGTGTGAAAACGGAGCAGATATAGAGGCCAAATCAAAAGTAGTCGAAAACGGCCAATTATACCCTGGACACCAGAGGGCTAACGGCTAAAAGCAAAGTTGTCACCAAGTACTAGTGGTGCAACGGATCAAAAATCTCACGGTTCGAATCGGATCACGGTTTTAAGTCACGAATCGGATCAATTTTCGGATCAGCAAAAATAGAAAAAAAAAGACAAAAATTCGAATCGCCATTTACTTATTTAAGTATTTTTTGCCTATTAAAAACATTCAACTGAAGACTCATTCCACGCACTTATATAAAAACAAGGTGCAATATGGACATTATGGACCATGCTGGGCATCCTCTGCATCCTCTGCACACGGCCATAAACAAGCAGAGGAGTCTGTTCAGTGACAGGTTGCTTCTCCCAAAGTCAAGGACCAGCAGACTTAAAAAGTCCTTTTTTCCACATGCCATCAAACTGTTTAACTCCTCGCTGGAGGGGAGAGGGAGGAGAAACGGGGACAGAGGAGGGGGGAACAAGTAAGCTGTAGGGCCTTTTCACTGTGCAGTAGTTTTTGTTAATATCCAACGGTGTAATAGACTCACAATACTTGAAATGTGCCGTTCCCTTGTATTCTTATTCCTATTTATTCAATTTATCCCTTTTGTATTCTCTGTATTTATATTTGTGTATATATGGTATATTTCTGCTCACATTCTGCAACTTCTGTCGGTGCTGTGCTACTGGAAACTGAATTTCCCGGAGGAACCCACCCGAGGGATAAATAAATTTTCATCTAATCTAATGTAATCTATAGGGCAGTACAGGGCTTTGTATCTACCACTCCACTGTGATATAACGAGCGGTCACGGTCGCGTGGCTTTCCGTTGCCCTGGAGCTCCACCCATTTGTAGTTAGAGCAACAGAAGATGCCTGGGACAGTTCAGCCATAACTTTAAACATCTCCTGCTCATACATGCTTGGAACGATCTTGTCACTGAAGTGGACGTGCAACAGGATATCATAGCGTGGCTCAAGCACGTTCATCATAGTTTAAACCCCTTGTTTTGCACAACGGAATACGGCCTCCCATCTGCAGCTAAACACCCCAATAGCTTTTGTAATAGCTTTAGCCCGGTCGGACTGGGCAGCAAAGGGCTGCTTAAATGCCGCAAACTCCTCTGCTCCGCTACTTGGACCGCTAGCGCTGACCATAACTACTGCTTGACAGACTGACCACGCCACCATACACATACTTTTTTTTCTTTTTCGAATCTTCGGATCATGTGCGTACCGAACCGTAGAGTGAGATCGGTTCGGATTTCGGATCAACCGTGATCCGTTGCACCACTACCAAGTACTGTTTATATTTGTGTGTATTGCTGCAGCTTTTTCGAGTATTAATTTTGTGCCTTTGGGTGAAATAATGGTTATATGAGGGACTGATCCATATGGTCACAAAGAATAGCCACTTGTTTCTGTGCTACCAAAGTTCCCCGGCTTTCATTCAAAATATGTTTATCGCCACCTACACATTAAACTACTTAAACAGTCAGTGCTGTTCTCCATGCCTGTCTGACTTGATGTTATTAGCACAAACACTTTAAAGGTGATCATTTAGGACTTCAGCAATAATACTGACAGCAATGTAGTTAGCAATAAAACAGTTTTATTGGGAATTAACTTAAAAAACAAACAAACATCTGTCTCCTATTTTTTTTGTCACACAGGAAAGAAGCATCAATATCTGATGAGAAGACTCATTTCTTTATTTTTTGTTTTTTTTTTTCAACAGGAGAAGAATATCTCTAACAAGTTGATTTGTTCACATTTTCACATCTTAATTTTTAAGTGAAATGTGCATTTTGAGTTTATACACTATGTATATAAGGTGACCGTTTTCTTTTGCAGTATTTTTGTGTGGTGCGTTTTTCTATGTCCTAACAAAAGGGGAGCTAAGGTCTTACTGAGGTGATGCAAATTGAAACAAAATTGAAACATGCATTCTTTTTTTTCTTGGCGGGGGGGGGGGGGAGGTGCTGGAAAAGCTTAAAAAGGGACTTTGAAAGTGCTTAAAAAGTGCTTGAATTTGACCCTGAAAAAAGCGTACGAACCCTGATAAATATGAAAGCCCATGTCTGAACATGGCTACATTTTCTTCCTAGCATGACCCAAAAATCAGTTAATTGAAACATAAAAGCACAAGAAAAAAGATAACTTTGATTGGGAGGGGGTGTTCTATCCACCCAGTGTTTTACTTTAACCCTTTAGGGGTTAAAATACTTTGCCACAGGTGTATGGAGGACCACAAGAGCCACGCGCATCGAAATAAAAATTTCTGTGCTTAAATAATGAATTGTAGAATAAATTCTGCAATTGTAAATTCATTTTTGAATTCCAATTTAATAAACTGCATTTCAAAATCCTTTTTCCAATTGCACTTTAATAAACTGCATTTCAAAATCCTTTTCCATTTCAAAATCCTTTTTCCACTTGCACTTTAATAAACTGCATTTCAAAATCCTTTTTCCAATTGCAATTTAATAAACTGCATTTCAAAATCCTTTTCCATTTCAAAATCCTTTTTCCATTTGCACTTTAATAAACTGCAGTTCAAAATCCATTTCCCTTTCCTGTTCGCTCCGGGATTAGGTGCTGGATTAGCTCTTCGATTAACAACTTGCTGGAGGCTATTCAAATTAGCCACACCGTGGGATGTAAGGAGCTCTCTGATTGGTTGGTCAGACACAGGCTGTCTGCTAGCCTGGATTTTTCTAGCTCATAGCTTCGCCCTGCTACGAAGCGTGTGTGCTTGTACAAAGGCCGTTCAGCAATGGCTGCAACCTACAGCCTTTAAACTAGTGATTACAATGCTGACAGTAAACTCGTCAGTCCAGATGTTACCACATTACTCTATGGTACTTAGAGTTAAAACAACTGAGACAGGCTGATTAAAATAACAGCTGTCAGTTCTCTCATTCCTTATATCAAGACTGGAGATCACACTACTGATTTCAGTTCATTTAATATGTGAGTGCACAGATTCATTCTCAACTGGACATAAATGATGATCAAAGGTTGTATATATGATGAAGTCATCAAATCCCAGCCTCTAACACAGTGCGCTGAATCTTAGCTTTGAATGTCCAGTATATTCTAATCAGTGCAATTTAAGCATTCACTGCACCTACAGTATCTACACCTGTGTGGCAAATGTATGGTAAAGACACAGATAATGAAATTTAATTAATACAATATGCATCATGAGAAACGAAAGCTGAAATTGATTCAGTTTAGTACTTTTCTCTGTATGCTCTGTGATTATAAAGGCCTTAAATTCTGTGATATATACTGTAAATGATTTTCACAGAGGTCTTAAAGTACTTAAATCACTGCTGATAGTCTGGTTGTTTATATTTTCACATGTTTTTGTGTCTGTAGGGCTGTTTGATGACGATTTGGACTCCTCTGGGAGATGAGGACACACCCACATCTGTTCCATACTGCAGCCATGGATGGTGTTACAGCTCTGAGGCAGCTTTGGGCCATCAGATGCACACACTGGAAAACCAGCACCTGGACTTCATGCAGGAGAGACGGCCTCAGTGATGGACTCTGCATCCTCTACTTTACCTCCTAATCTCTTTCTTCTTTAACACACAATTAAAATCACTCCAAAAGAGTGTAAACTTACTGAGGAAGTCTAACTTGTACACATTTGTACTTTTACTTGTTTTATGAGTTATTTTTAAGAAGAGTAAAATTATTCACATAAAGTTATTCTTCTGTATTTATTCTTTTGTATCATGTACCACAGTCATACTGAACTTTACAGACCTGGTGAATTGGAGAAAACAAAGATCACACACATATATATCTATATCATTCAGCTTCAGCAGTATTTCTATTCATCTTATGAATTCCAGTCTAATGTCAATTCACTGAGTTCAGTTTTGGTCTTAAACTCCAGAGAATACCACCTGGTTCAACAATCTTTTCATCTGATTATTGGCAAAATGTTTTCTTCTGAAAGAAGAAAGAAGAAAACATTTTGGGCTCAATTTCAGCCTCAGGCAAAATTGAGCCCAAAGAAACAAAGTTTAGTTCCTCTGGATTTTCCATGGAAAATTGTTTTATCACTCATCCAGGTGACTTCTCCAGTGTCACGGATGAGTGATGAATGTATCTCCCACTGGAAACCATTGTGTCCAGTTAAAGTCAATCGACTTTTTTAAGGAGAGTTGTTAGATGCTGTGCTCATGAGGACAGTTTTAACTTGCAGCACAACACAAAGCTGCCATACTGGATCAACGATCAAAACACTTAATTGAGCAGAATTAAGTCAAAATGTAATATCCTCATATGATGACACATCACACATGACCCAGCATTGTTCTAAGAATGCAAACTTTCTTATTGGAATTTTCCACAGCTGCCAGAAAGGGACAGATTTCTGGCTGGTCTTAATGAGTGATCGTTGCTCTCTCGTTTTCTCTGGAATCGCGGCACAGAGGATGTAACACCCATGATAAGCACTGAGGTGTGTGTCCTTGTCAGGAATCAGCCATCCTCAGTTTCCAGGTTAGGAAAAGTGGAACCAGAAGATATTCAAATACATCTCTCCACAGCTGCTGATTAATTCTACAAAAAACAAAGTTTGTTAAAAACATTTGCAGGTGAATCACCACTGATTTATCAGTGACATCCATTTACTCAAAAATTACTGACAAGTGGATAACTAGGATATATATATATAATTTCAAAAATGTCCTGTACAAAATGGAACTATATATGACAAATGTGGTGTGGTGCTTGTGGAATTTTTAACAAGGACCCTACAAAACTTTACAGTACTCATGCTGCCAAACTTTTGACAGCTAGGTGTGCAGTTCCTGCTTTAAATGCATTCAAAATCTAAGTGATAAGAGGCCAGAAATGTTTGAACTCGCTTATGAACCTACATCACTGAGGCCGTCTCTCCTGCATGAAGTCCAGGTGCTGGTTTTCCAGTGTGTGCATCTGATGGCCCAAAGCTGCCTCAGAGCTGTAACACCATCAATGGCTGCAGTATGGAACAGATGTGGGTGTGTCCTCATCTCCCAGAGGAGTCCAAATCGTAATCAAACAGCCCTACAGACACAAAAACATGTGAAAATATAAACAACCAGACTATCAGCAGTGATTTAAGTACTTTAAGACCTCTGTGAAAATCATTTACAGTATATATATCACAGAATTTAAGGCCTTTATAATCACAGAACATACAGAGAAAAGTACTAAACTGAATCAATTTCAGCTTTCGTTTCTCATGATGTATATTGTATTAATAATTAAATTTCATTATCTGTATCTTTACAACATGTGCCACACAGGTGTAGATACTGTAGGTTCAGTGAATGCTTAAATTGCACTGATTAGAATATACTGGACATTCAAAGCTAAGATTCAGCGCACTGTGTTAGAGGCTGGGATTTGATGAATTCATCATATATACAACCTTTGATCATCATTTATGTCCAGTTGAGAATTAATCTGTGCACTCACATATTAAATGAACTGAAATCAGTAGTGTGATCTCCAGTCTTGATATAAGGAATGAGAGAACTGACAGCTGTTATTTTAATCAGCCTGTCTCAGTTGTTTTAACTCTAAGTACCATAGAGTAATGTGGTAACATCTGGACTGACGAGTTTACTGTCAGCATTGTAATCGCTAGTTTAAAGGCTGTAGGTTGCAGCCATTGCTCTAACACTGTATAAATGTAACAGGCCTCAGTGCTGGTTCTAATAGTCTGAGCTGCTTCCAGCTTTATTTGTGAAGAGCACAGCAGCTTAGGAAACACGTAGCTAGCTCGTACAGCTGCGACGTAAAATTTTCATAAGCTAAGATGTCCTTAAAATAACGGGGCTACGTGCGGTGATGCTAGCGTTAGCCACGTTAGCACCTTACCTTCAACAGGTGGTCAGACTGCGAAAACAGGCACTCAGTCAGAGGTTGCGCTCTCCGTTTCGCTGCAGGGTCCCTTCATTCTTCACATATCCGTGTCGAGCCGAGTGTAAATCCCGAGGCTGAACGGCCTTTGTACAAGCACACACGCTTCGTAGCAGGGAGAAGCTATGAGCTAGAAAAATCCAGGCTGGCAGACAGCCTGTATCTGACCAACCAATCAGAGAGCTCCTTACATCCCACGGTGTGGCTAATTTGAATAGCCTCCAGCAAATTGTTAATCGAAGAGCTAATCCAGCACCTAATCCAGCACCTAATCCCGGAGCGAACAGGAAAGGGAAATGGATTTTGAACTGCAGTTTATTAAAGTGCAAGTGGAAAAAGGATTTTGAGATGCAGTTTATTAAAGTGCAACTGAAAAAAGGATTTTGAGATGCAGTTTATTAAAGTGCAACTGAAAAAAGGATTTTGAACGGCAGTTTATTAAAGTGCAACTGAAAAAAGGATTTTGAACGGCAGTTTATTAAAGTGCAACTGAAAAAAGGATTTTGAACTGCAGTTTATTAAAGTGCAAGTGGAAAAAGGATTTTGAAATGCAGTTTATTAAAGTGCAACTGAAAAAAGGATTTTGAAATGTAGTTTATTAAAGTGCAACTGAAAAAAGGATTTTGAAATGTAGTTTATTAAAGTGCAACTGAAAAAAGGATTTTGAAATGTAGTTTATTAAAGTGCAACTGAAAAAAGGATTTTGAAATGCAGTTTATTAAAGTGCAAGTGGAAAAAGGATTTTGAAATGCAGTTTATTAAAGTGCAACTGAAAAAATGATTTTGAAATGTAGTTTATTAAAGTGCAAGTGGAAAAAGGATTTTGAAATGCAGTTTATTAAAGTGCAACTGAAAAAAGGATTTTGAGATGCAGTTTATTAAAGTGCAACTGAAAAAAGGATTTTGAAATGCAGTTTATTAAAGTGCAAGTGGAAAAAGGATTTTGAGATGCAGTTTATTAAAGTGCAACTGAAAAAAGGATTTTGAAATGTAG
This sequence comes from Pelmatolapia mariae, assembly GCF_036321145.2. NCBI lineage: Eukaryota > Metazoa > Chordata > Actinopteri > Cichliformes > Cichlidae > Pelmatolapia > Pelmatolapia mariae. The sequence continues at coordinate 12,368,880 of NC_086230.1, forward strand.
TTTATTAAAGTGCAAGTGGAAAAAGGATTTTGAACTGCAGTTTATTAAAGTGCAACTGAAAAAATGATTTTGAAATGTAGTTTATTAAAGTGCAAGTGGAAAAAGGATTTTGAAATGCAGTTTATTAAAGTGCAACTGAAAAAAGGATTTTGAGATGCAGTTTATTAAAGTGCAACTGAAAAAAGGATTTTGAAATGCAGTTTATTAAAGTGCAAGTGGAAAAAGGATTTTGAACGGCAGTTTATTAAAGTGCAAGTGGAAAAAGGATTTTGAAATGCAGTTTATTAAAGTGCAACTGAAAAAATGATTTTGAAATGTAGTTTATTAAAGTGCAACTGAAAAAATGATTTTGAAATGTAGTTTATTAAAGTGCAACTGAAAAAAGGATTTTGAGATGCAGTTTATTAAAGTGCAACTGAAAAAATGATTTTGAACGGCAGTTTATTAAAGTGCAAGTGGAAAAAGGATTTTGAGATGCAGTTTATTAAAGTGCAAATGGAAAAAGGATTTTTATGGAAGAAATATAGTGTCATCAGAATCCAACTATTTTTAGACATTGAATTTATAACACTGAATTTTTATCCTCCAAATTTCCCTGCAAAAAATATTCACCTGCAAAAATTCGCCTGCAAAAAATTCACCTGCAAAAATTCACCTGCAAAAATTCACCTGCAAAAAATTCAACTGCAAAAATTCACCTGCAAAAAATTCACCTGCAAAAATTCACCTGCAAAAAATTCACCTGCAAAAATTCACCTGCAAAAAATTCACCTGCAAAAATTCACCTGCAAAAATTCAACTGCAAAAATTCACCTGCAAAAGTGATGACCTTAAATGACCCAAGCCAGAGCAATCAGCACTAGATCGAGTCGAGCGGCTCTCAGCCAATTAAATTACGCTGTTTGATCACATGACATCGTTAGCCAGCAGTGTGTCTCCTAGAAGATAGCTGTTTAGAGGTGAGGGATTAAGGCTGTATCCCAATTCAGGGGTTGTATCCCAATTCAGGGTCTGCAGCCTCAACGATCCTCAAGGGCCGCGTACTCAAAGACCGCTAAGGCCGGAAGTACGAGGCTCGTGAAATGGGACGGTCTAGCCGCCGTCGCGCTGCCCAGGTTGCCTAGCAACCATAACACCAACCGCTGGAAACGTTTCATACAGCTTTGTTTGACAGAAATGAAGGAGAACATATTTTGTTCGTGTGTTTGTTTCTACACGAGCTTTGTGTGATTTAATAAGTCACACAAAGCTCGTGTAGGTGTAGCCATGAGGCTGAGACCGCAGGACTGTAAAACATGATTGTTGAGCTTCATTTCTGTACTGAACAGTCATTTAGGATTAGCTAGTAAATAACAATTAGCCAATGTTGTTCATGAGACTAAAGTCAGTGTAAATATGATATGGCCAATATTATAGTTATTATATTAATCATTATAAGTTATTACAGCAGTGAGTTTGAACTCTCAAATCAAATCACTTCTATTGTCACATCACATGTGCAGGTACACTGGTACAGCACATGTGAGAGAAATTCTTGTGAGTGAACTCTGTGTCTAACACTGAGCTTCAGTAAAGATTCAAGTTCCAGTTATTTATAAGTCCTATCACCTTAAATCTTCACTCAAAGACAAATATGTTTGACAGTGTATATGTATTATATATAAGAGACAAATGTTGTTCGTTTGATATGTTGGCATTACTAAATTTGGCTCAATGCTCACATATATGTGTAAAAAGAAAATGTACGAGCTGTGATAACTGTTGCTGATAGAATGAAGAGTAGACTGATATATTAAATATTCCTTTATTGGGTGAGAAAATCAGACCATGTCATAACTGCTTTAAGTCATACAGAATAGATATCAGAGCCTTAAACAGGCTGACTTCTGTTAAATGGGTCAAACTGGGCAGAAAGTACACAAACACATAACATCCTTATAGAATATGATGTAACACTATAGATCAACTTACCTCTGAGTATATAAAGCATATAAACAATTACAGCAATATGATGCAACAAACACAGCAGTGCTACTAATCCAAAATACTCAAAGCTTCATAGAACTGAAACAAACATTTATTTTTAGCTCCATTCTGCTGCTGATACATACTTTAGGTTTCTGAATATTAAACTTGTTGCTGCCTGTCATAGTGTGTAACTTGAAGGCCCTGAGTACTTTCTCCCACACTGAAAACACTGGAATGATAACATTATTTGAACATTACCTAATAAGACTGATTCAGGACAGACAATTAGTTATTTTAAACTTTCCTAGCAGTCCTTCACAAACAGGAACAGTCTGTCTATTCTCTCCATCTGTCAGCTGCTGCTGGCTCTTCCTCCTCCTCTTCCTCACACACTGCTGAGTGTGTCCTGGTGGATCATCAGGGGTGCAAAGCCTCACAGATGATGTGCAGCAGTGGGTCCCTCAGTCTGTCCTCACTCTGGACACTTGCAGTCGTCACACATGGAAATCAAATGTGTGATAAGCTGCAGGATTCAAACACAAGTGTAACTTATAAATACATGTTCATACTTTTATTCCACAATCAGAGAGAAAGAAACTGAGAGAGAGTGCAGGACAGACAGACAGGTGACAGTCTCAGGTGTATACACTGCTACAAAACAGCACAAGAGAAGGAGGATTTAGTGTTTGTGTTATTACGAGTGCTAAACAAGAAGAGTTCCCAGATGGTACAGTGGACACATGTGTGACTCCTGTGATTAAAGCATCTTTCTTTCAGCTTAACGAGTGAACCGTCAGCTCGTTCAAACACACGTTAAAGTCCGTTTGGCTCGACACCACCAAACAGAGGCAGCAATATAACATAGCTAACATTAACAGTGCAGTGAATCCTGCTTGTGCCGTCATATTCAGGACTGCAAACCGAGCAGCATCACTGACTTTCAGCTTGTTGTGTTTGTGGATTTATGGCTGACTTTAATTATCCATAAAATCATCACATTCTCTGTAAGAGAATCAATGAGTACTAAAAATGTGCACCTTTACCTGTGTGTTTTCTGGAACAGGAACAGGGTAATATCTGTGACCCAACTCCCACAGCTGGTTGGGGGACTCATGTTGTTTTCTGTTCGCAGTGGATGGTTGTCCCATCCTGCAAAATGTATTAAAATTATCCTCTAGTCGAGGAAGAAAGATGTAATGGCAGCAAAAGAGGTGTGCAGCATTTGAAATGTCAAGAAGGCCTTCTTCCTCAGGGTTGTGAAGAACATCGTAGTAAATGCATGTAACGGCCACCCAGAGGTCTCTCCACAGTCGCTCTATTCTGAAATAATATATAAAAAATATTTAAATTAGGTATGGCCTTTCTTTTGGTGTGTATGAGAAATTCCCTGCTTGTTTCTAACCCTACATGAAATGTGTGCATGACAACAGTAATAATACATTATCAGGGCATGTAGGAAGGACCCAGGCATATCACTTAAAAGGTGTCAAAAGGGTTGTGATGATCAGTGGCAATACATGAGATGACAACCAGACCATTAACACAGAATGAACATTCAGGGAAGGAAGTAACAGACTGGAAAAGGTGTGTGAATAACTAAAAATAGGGCAGAGTCCTGAAGGCTCTTTGGGGTTTGTAGGACCTGTCCAATATTTTCTTCCTTGAGGGGTAAATAATGGAAATTGAAAGAAACAACAACAACAACAAAAAACAAAAAACACCTGACACATATCAGACAATATATCCTGCTGGATAGGGCACTGTTCTCTAAAGACATATTACTATAAAACTTTTTTCATAAAACTATACCCTTTAAATGTTTATGTATTTTTAAATAATGGAAATAAAGCTGCAACACCTTCCATCTTATGTCAGAAACATTTGAGGTTGACAGTATTTTATGAGAACAAACCTTTGATTGTGCACACTCATTCCTGAAATGAAACTGCCTCTTCCTGTGCCACGAACAGTAAACATCAGCCGTGCAACCTCCACATTTTCCCATCCGTGGTTGCCACGAACCCTGAAAACAAAGAAGAGTACCCCAAAACATTCGAAGCTTTAAACAAACTTAGATCTGATGATAAAGAACAACTTATGCCTTAATCAGAGTGTTTTTAAAAAATGTAAAAGAATCCTTAAAGTCTTTGATTGCTACTGCTCTAAAAGGCATAAAACATGAATTGTCTCATGAATGCACTTTCCAGCATGTGTCAGTATGAAGTTTAATTTAACACAGCTGTTAAAACATTTTTCAGGATTTACCGGGTTGATAACAATTATTTAGATTTATTGAATTTATAGGAAATTACACAAGTGCCATCTTGTATCATTATGATCTGTGTAAAGAGACAATTTTAAGAATACTTTTGCAAAAACACGTTAAAGTTGGAAGTAATTGGCCGATGTTCCAATCTTGAAGATCAGCTGTGCCCATTTGTTGCACATTGTGGGAATGGAGAAGTTGAGGCCCTTGCAGGCTCCCCACAATTTTCCCCAAACTGAGCGACCCAGCTAATTCAACACCTTTACTAAGCAGTGCTGTTATGTAATTGGATACAAGGGGTGAGATAGTAATATTTTCCCTCCTTGGTTGTAGCTCCCTGACATTACAAGGGTAATCATTTTATGATGTCGGGTTCAGTGTTACACCAGGATTTCAAATACAATATCATCATCAATAAGAATTAGTATTATCATTTCAGAATTGTAGGTAACCACTTTTAAATGCCATAGACTACTTATTTGTTTAATTTGATGTATTCACCCTAGGAGAGCGCAGAGGGAATATCCCGTTTAACTTATGCTATCTGTTTAAGTTTAGATAGTATTTGTAAAGATATTGACCATATCCTTTTCTGAAAGTGTGGATATAATGGATGGGGTAAGGTACTGGCATGCCACAACTTTATAGTTGTTAAATTCTGGGTACAAGTATACATGCCCATCTTGTACATGTTTTTTAATATTATTATTATTATTATTATTATTATTATCATCATCATCATCATCATCATCATCCTACCCAATTACATGTTTCTTTTAATCAGGTTATGCTGTTTTAATGACTTTACAGTATAATTTACATTGTGTTCCTTTAATTTTCCCTAATTGTATGTTATATTAATCCCATATTTCCGTTTTAATATTTCTAATGTTTGCATTGTTTTCTTCACTGCCTGGTCTGCCTCTGTCTCGCCTGTATGGATGCATTTACACCTAAATTTCCCCAACAAATGATGTTTTAATTCACCACTATTCCAGTGAAACACGAGTCTCCCATCTTCCTGCTACGGGTCTCGAGTTTTTGTTCACCAAAGCACACACCAACTTCATACTGACGGACATATCACTGCCCTATTCCCGCCTTGCCTGACCGTGTTTTGTGGCTTTGGTTGGTTCACTTCTCCTCACTCTTCCCCATTCTTGTCATTAAATCAGGCCGTTCTGCAACCATGGCAGCCATTCACTCTATGGCTTTATTCATGGTGTATTTTACCCCTTAACCCAATGCCGTTCTCGTTTCCCACATTATATTTGCAGTGTTCGTCTATCTATCAATATCTGCGGATTATGGTTTTGTACCGAGTATCCTATTTTGTAGAGCACAGCATGTAAAGGTTAGCTCGGTTAGCAGGATGCTAGCATGTAGCGCTTAGTGAGACACGCATCAGACGAGTTGAGCAAAGACCCCGTCTGTGTACCTTATACGTGACCAACGGATTTAAATAAAATTAACGTTTCAAAAGACAAACTTGAAGATAAAACATAATATACTTACCGGAGAACCGCCAGGGTTTGCCGCTGCCATCATGCCGCTCCTGAATTCAAAACTGCCTCTGCAGACAGGCAGGGGAGGCGCGGAACTTTTCTTTGAGTTAGTCAAACGTTTTCCTCAGTTCGAGTAGATGATAAAATAAAAGAAAAATGAATGGTATTTTAAGTAGGACTAGGCGTTCTGTAATGATCTCTATTTAGGAGAAAAACTTAATCACTCACCTCTAAACAGCTATCTTCTAGGAGACACACTGCTGGCTAACGATGTCATGTGATCAAACAGCGTAATTTAATTGGCTGAGAGCCGCTCGACTCGATCTAGTGCTGATTGCTCTGGCTTGGGTCATTTAAGGTCATCACTTTTGCAGGTGAATTTTTGCAGTTGAATTTTTGCAGGTGAATTTTTGCAGGTGAATTTTTTGCAGGTGAATTTTTGCAGGTGAATTCTTTGCAGGTGAATTTTTGCAGTTGAATTTTTTGCAGGTGAATTTTTGCAGGTGAATTTTTGCAGGAGAATTTTTTGCAGGCGAATTTTTGCAGGTGAATATTTTTTGCAGGGAAATTTGGAGGATAAAAATTCAGTGTTATAAATTCAATGTCTAAAAATAGTTGGATTCTGATGACACTATATTTCTTCCATAGATTTTGAAATGCAGTTTATTAAATTGGAATTCAAAAATGAATTTACAATTGCAGAATTTATTCTACAATTCATTAAGCACAGAAATTTTTATTTCGAAGCGTGTGGCTCTTGTGGTCCTCCATACAGGTGGTTAGATTAGCCATTTTTTTATTTTGCTTGTTTTACGTTATTGTATTTTGCACAACTCTGTTGCTTGTGAAGCTCGCACACAAGAATTTCACTCACATGTACTGTACCAGTGTACCTGCACATGTGATGTGACAATAAAAGTGATTTGATTTGATTTGAGGTGGTGGTTAATTCATCCAGGTCTTGAATTTAATCCTGACTGATTGTGTATTTGTAAAAAGTTGATGGAGACTTGGAGTGGACACGCGTTCCTCTATTTTTGCCCGTTTGTTTTTCTCCTTGACCTGAGATAAGTTAGCTCTGTCTGTTTATATAAGTCACTGTAACTCACCCAGCAGTTTCTTCCTTTGTTTCTTATCTGTACGGCAATTACCATTTGAATAAGATGGTACTGATTTAATTATACTGTGTCTCTCGGTGTCTGCATAATTAATCCAGATATCATCGATGAAGGTCCTGTTTTCTAAATTTATACATGAGAATATCTGTGTGTAATAAATAAAAATCATAGTGTCCTACTGAAAACATTTGAGTAATTACAAGGCTGGTCCAAAATCAGAACCCTGGTCACATGGCAGGTTGTCTTCTTTGGTGACAGACTTTTTTTCCCCCCCATTCTTAGATTAATCGTTCTTAGTGACACTGATGCTGTTACATCCAACCCTTTGCTACAACCAGTTGAAAGGAAAGAGCAGAACAGAAAGAAAGTCAGTCCTACAAGGCTGTATGGACTAACACTAAAACTACCACTTCATCCAAACAAACAAACAAACAAAAGATAACCAAAACATCAAATCTCTTTCACCATGGATCAAACTCACTCACACCTGTATGAACATCTCAGCGTCTGTCCCCACAGACCTAACTTCCTTTCAGAATTCCTCCACCAATCACAGGGCAGGGAACAGAACGCTACCAGGTGCTACTCTGTACATGAATAGGTGTATTGTTTTTCCATTACCGTCTACACTGTCTTTGTTTGCCATATCTGTGCATCCTTCAAGTTTCCAAAAGTAGCTGTTAGATCAGCTTAGTACAATTCAATATAAGTCCTTAACTACTGCACTGCTGGTTCACAAAGTGCAGGTGGTCGCCCTCTGGTGGACTATGTGGGAACTGCATCTTGTAATTAGATTGTAAAGGAAGAAAGCCATGAGGTTTAAAATGTTGATGTTAATCTTCATTTTCTGACTTGTTTTTCATCCTGAACTTATATCTCAGCTTAGCTGAAAAGAACTAAAATGGACGAGCGCCTGTGACATGCAAGAAGTAAAGCTGTTACTGGAGAATCATCCTTAACAAGCAAATCATCAGTGGAATAAAAAAAGAAAACAAATAGAAGCAAAGCCTTTATCTTTATGTGCTGTGATGATCATTAGCATGGCTAAAGGTCTGCATGTCTGCAGAAGGTTTTTCACATTTCAAAAATGAGTGAAGTGTGGGAATATCTGAGCTACACAAACAGGATGTTTGGGGGCTTTTTATTTAGAAGCTGGGATACAAATTTTGCACGTCTTTTCTATTAATTCAAGAAACAAAACATAATATAAATTAAACACAGTAAAATCAGCATTTTGATTGTAGCGTTGCGTTTAAATACAAGTATTTCATTTGCATTATCAGCTTTAACAGTACAAAGATAATTCTGGAAGTCACCATTTTTATTGCTTACAATCTTTTTAAAGTCACTTTTACAAATACAGACAAACTCAAACAAGAGTACTCAACATAAAAAATAAAACATAGCAAAATTAAAAAGAATCTGATCTGGAATGTGTTCAAGTTAAAATACAGTCACAGCAGTTTTGAGCAGCTTCTGGCTCATACAAATTGAGAAGCTGAGTGTTACTCTAACAACGAAAAGCAGCTGATTTTGTCTCCACCTTTTAAAAATCGGTACAGTCTGGTTCCCTTGGATGAAGACTCTCTGCTGCACTCGTGTTTAAACCCTCTCAGATCTATAAAAGTAGAATCTGTTACTTGTGGGGCATCACCATCACCTTCACTCCAGTCTCAGTCACTCATCAGGGCCTGATCAATCACCAATCATCAACTTTAAACCATTTTCAAAGAAAACAAACAGCTGCCATCACTAACTGCGAGTTTCTGAACTCACTGTTGTGGGTCTCACTCACCAGGTGAGATCTCTGTTCACTTGGAGAGTGTCCAGTGCTGCCTTACTGACTGCATGTTAAGCCCATCACCCCCCACTGACCTGCCCCTGGTGCTGATGGGACACAGCATTAGTGATCATACAGCAGGACGATAAGATGGTCAGACTGTGGAGACAATCGCTCAGCACTAACATCACCTTAAATGTCTTCTTGTACCTCAGTTTACAGTTTATTAGTCTACACCTGCAGATAATAGATAACTCAGATTTAAAAAGAAAAGAAACACTCCTTCTCCTGTTAGCTGGACAAATTAGATAAATATCCCTGCTGTAAAACAGAACTTGGTGTTTGCAATCTGCAGCCAATCCTGAGCAGTCACAGAAGAATGTTTGAAACCAAAAGATTCATCCATAAAATATTGAGAATTTTACACCAAATTCTGTATGTCAAAATAAATGCTAAATAGGAAATCCATCATTATTCTCACCTCTCTGCCATCTTATAATGTACTTTATAACTACAAACAGAACTGCAGTACTCAGAGCTCCACCACAAAACGCTGCTGCAACCACACCCACTCCACAGCAGTTAAACACATTAAACAAAAAGCTAATGCAGCACAGAACAGTAGACAGAACTACTAATAAACGGCGTCTATTTAAAACCTCCTGAACAATTACAACCAGGACAAGAACAGAAGAAGAAATCTTAACACGGTGGGGCACGTAGATCTCATCATCAGTCACATGGCTGATCTCCTGCTGTGCGGCTACACAGCGGAAGACGTTGGTGTCTGTCTTGGTCACAGCGATGAGGAGGGTGACGTAGTAGGCTGACGATGTCACACGTTTACATCTGCACTGTGTGCTACAACTCTGCACACAGAGGCTGTGCACCATTCACTCATTTACACACAGAACTCTGAATAAAGCTTCAAATTCATGTGTCACAGTGATAAAGGACCTCAATAGAGTAACATATTGTCCAGTTACACGCCTCTTATACTTCCCCAAGATCATCCTAAACTGCATACTGGATCTATTTAAAAAAAAAAAAACCCACAACAACAACACACACACACACACACACACACAAAACATGTCTTCATAGTTGTAGAGTCTGGATGCTGAGCTGGCCAGCATGCAGTCCAGATGTTTCACCAACATGCCTGTCATGAAGTCTAGTTCAGTCATTGGATTTTATTTTTATTCACATTTACAAAGATCTCAGCTGGTTTGGATCTGGGGTTATGGATCAAAAACAGTGTTCAATGCCGTTTCTCCTAATCTGTGTTTAACAACAGAGCATCACAGACTTTACTGACCTGTTTATGTTGTTCAGTATCAGAGCTGCAGCACACGCCACATCAATACTCACCTGTGACGTCACCTGATCGCTCCTTGAAGACACGTTCTGAAAGGCAACAACACGTTTTCACTCTGCATCACCAGCTTATCCCCCGCTGTTTGCCTCGTGGTTAGTAGTTACCATCGTTCCACTTCAAACAATCCACACACGAAACCAGTCTCTCTCTCTCTCTCTCTCTCTCCGACACTCGCCACACGGGAAACAGTCCAGGGAGTCTGTACACAGAGAAATGCGTGTTAATACAAAAGCACTAAGACACGAGAAGAAAACTTGCGGAGGTTTGACTTCACTAACGCGAGTCACACAACGATCCAGCGAAGAACAGAAGTCGCTCCCTGGTTTAAATGCTGGCCACACTAATGAGGCTCAGGTGTTTCTTCTTCCGAGGGGCGTGGGCCGAGGGCGCGAACCCGCAATGAGTTCACCCCAGCGAGAGAGAGGTGAGATCTTACCTTTTGACTGTCACCGGGCTTCCGGTAAGAAAAACGTTACTTCCAGTTGTTTACGGTGTGGTTGTCGTCAGGTTTCCGCGTGACACCAGACTTTCAAGGCGTGTGTTACAACCAGCAGCGCGTCTAGCAGAACCCAGGCGGATAAATGAAGAGCGCGCACCCCGCGTTAGGCGTCGCGCAGAGACGGAGAACAGGCAGAGTTGATGTTCGAATCTGTTGTTTAAAAGTACACAAGAAACCGTGGAGCCGATGACGTCACAGAACTGCGCTGTGACGTTTAATGACAGTCCTTTGATCCTTTGTTTTCTTTGACGTCCCAAAACCCTTAAATAGGGTTCATGTGTGTATATTATTGTTAATTGTATATTGTTGTATAGTATTGTTACTGTTGGAGTGATACAGCATTTAAAAAGCAAAAATGAGTTCAAAACCTAAGAAAGACAGTGATGTTAATACCTTGAAAAAAGTGGTTAACCGTTTAAAAGGCAAATGTCAAAAAGAAAAAGACACGTATGCCAGCCAGTTTGACCAAAGACTACATCCAATGATAGACGAAGTTGAAAAGCTTAAAACAGAGCTGGAATACTTCAAAAAACAGGACACAATCAAGAACAAACGGATTGAGGATCTAACTAAACAGAACAATGAACTTTGGCAGAATAATAACATGCTGTCTTCTGTCGTGGACGACAAGACCAGTATCTCTGACAGGTTAAACTCGATAAAAGATGACCACGAAGCTCTCATAAATTTCCGCGCAGAGACGGAGAAAACTCTGGCTGAACTTAAAAGGGAACATGAAGAAGAGGTTGAAATGCTGCAAGCACTGCTGGAAACGGAAAAAGAAAAAGTTGCGCGTCAGCAATTTCACAACAGCCAAGTCGTTGACGTACTGGTGAAACGCCACCAAGATGAGAAAAATCAGATGCAGCAATTTTATGATGAAAATACATCAAAACTCACAGACAAAGCTTATGCTGCAGAAACAAAGTTAAAAATCGTAATAGGAATTTATGATAAATATATTGCAAAGCTTGAGAAAACAATGGAAACTGGTAAACAGGTGACCATCGATGCAGTCAAAGAACGCGAGGAGGAACATGAATCCTCGCAGTTTTGGATCGAGGGCCTTTTGACACATAATACAAAGCTACAGGACCAAAACGAATTAATGGATAAAACTGTGAAAGAGTTAACAGACGAGAAAGGTCAATTGGGGAATACCATCAACGAAAAAACGACCCAGCAAATGGAGATGAAACAAAAATGTCAGAGAAATATCAGGGCTCTGGCCTTTGAAAAGAAAATGAAGGCTAGGGCCGAAGATGTAGTTGTTTCTCTGAAAAAGAAAAATGAAGACCTAAAAAAGGCCATAAGCAAAGAGAAGGAAGAACACAGAAAGACAGCAGTGGACAGGTATAAAGTGAAAACGGCACACAATCAGGCACTGAGTGAAAAGGTCTCGCTGGAAGAGCAACTGTGCTCCACAAGAAAGCAAACGGAAATATTCACACAAAAAACGAATTGGCTGGAAAAGAAAGAGCGCCACTTCCAAGAGGAATTGTATCAGTGCGTTTTGTCCTTTAGAAAGGCATTTCCACATGCAGTTCACTTCAGAGAAAAAGAAAAGGTGGAATTTAGGGATATGTTCCTCAACTTGAAAAAGAAATACGTAGACGGTGTGGAAGGCATCCCCTTTGTTGGAATAACGAAGGAGAATCTTGAAAAACAGCTGAACTGTCTACGTACCAGATGCAAGGATCTAGAGACAGCTTTACTAGATAAAAAACAGGAGCTGGAGTCATTTAAAAAGAAGTACAATGATATGGTAAAGTCTTTCGAATATGCTTTATTCAAACAAAAACAGGAGCTCATTGGACCAGTGAACCAGATTATCAAAAAGGCTTGCCATGAAGAAAAAGAGATAGGTCATCTAAAATCTCGAGTGAAAGACGTTCAACTGGAGCTTAAATTAGAAAAACAGAAAGGACAAAAGCTCGCATCGTTGGTCCATAGAAGCGTGATGGGGAGATGTTATGGCGAGACTCCGACTCCGTCTCAGATCTTTCCACAGATTAAACCTCGTCCACCTCCAGTGCAAACTAGATTTATTCAAGTGCCTCCAAAACGCCCTGGCAGACGTGTAGGAATGCCTTCCCCAGTGTATCCCCCTGTAGAGTCTCCATCAACACCACCTTTCCTCAATTCTGATGATGGATTACCACCAACTGATTGTCAAAAATTAACTGCTAAAAATTCAAAAGCGTATTGAAGCGTTTAAGAATTTCATCAAAAATAATCTAATAGGCCATTAGAAGTATACTTCATCTTGCCTCCCTATATTCTCTCTCCATCACCCCCAACCAGTCGCAGCAGATGGCCGCCCCTTCTTGAGCCTGGTTCTGCTGGAGGTTCCTTCCTAAAGGGAGTTTTTCCCTCCCCACTGTCGCCCAGTGCTTGCTCAAAGGGGATCATTGGATTGTTGGGGTTTGTCTGGCTTATACTGTAGTGTTTTCACCTCACAGTATAAAGCACCTTGAGGAGACTGTTGTTTTGCCATGATGCTATATAATATTAAATATTACTGAATTTTATAAACATCTATTATAGCATCAAAGTAAAACAATAAAACTAAAGTATACTTCATTGAAATTAATCAAAATGTCTAACCCTACGGTGGCCCTGAGAGGCCAAACGGACTGCAACTTAAGAAAACACCAGCAGTAAGAAAAATGCTGCAAAAGCACACAAAACACACCGGAAATAGGAAAAAAACAAAACAGCATTTTTATAAATAAATAAATAAATAAAAATCCAAATCACAAAAACCTTCTGATTTCTGTTGTGTTTTATTGTGTTGTCAAGTATGAAAGGACTTATATTGCAAGGTAAAATCCCCAATATATCAAAGCAGAAATGTTTGACACAATTTTATATCAACTTCAAAAGAAACCGAGCAATAAAGTTTTTCTCTTGAGTTCTGCATCTCCCTGCCCTTTTACAACATTTTTATTTTGATGGCTGGGTGGCAATTTAGAAAGCTAGCATGTGATTGACAGTTTCCCATTGGCTGAAAGAAAAGGTTTAAATTAAGTTTGACAAAACTTTATCTGGTTTACGATGTTTGTCTGTAGATCATAATTTATGCTGCTAGTTTGGTGAGTTAAAGTTTATGACGTACTCATCTGATAATTCATCGAGATAACTTTTGACTTCTTTCCTTCTTTATTATTATAATTTAAAGGAACCTATTAAATCTTTTTTGTAATGAAAATCAATCAATAGTAATTGTTGAGAGAATGAAAGTCAAAATGGAATTTCTTTACAGATTTGTCGTCAGCTCTTAAGGATTTACGTATTACATGATTTATGACTCATTACATTTTTGTTATGATTTATAATGTATGTATAATAATTTATTATAAAAACCTGTATTGGATTAAGTAGCAGAATGTAACTTTTGCAAATAAATTAACAGTTTCAAAATTGCAGCACAGACTTCTTATTCAGCTACTCAGCACCCTTACCGTAATCTCTGTAATAAAGTAACAACCTTATGCTTATGTGGTATGTGTATTTTGACTTTTGTTGCCATGATGCCAGGTCTCTCTTGGAAATGAGATTTTTAATCTCAATGAATGTTTTTTTACCTGGATGAATAAAGGATTAATAAAAACCAAATTCAAGGTGACTTTGGTAATGTCAGGTTAGGGCTGTGTGCAGGCAGGAGTGGTGGTAAGGACCCAAAGTGCAGACGCTCGGAGGCAAAAGTGTATTTCAAAACTCAGCTTTTATTGCTGGATGGCAAAAACGTAACAAACAAAAATCCAAATAAACTTACATGAGCAGGCAGACGGAACACACAGCATAAATGAGGGTAGATCGCGACAATGACAAACTGAAACTGTCAGAAGAAAATTATGTTTTGATCAGTTACATGAAATGTATTCTTTATATCAGTGAAGCACATGTTTACGTGACTTTTGACATGTACCTTGTCGGTGATAAACAACTTGCAGCTTCCCCTTTTCTGTTCTAGAACATACAGATTTAGAAAAGGGGAACCTCAGCTCTGAGTTCTGAGAATAACGTTGTTATCTTTGTACACACACACACCAATCTTGTATAAATAAAGAACGCAGACGGTGACAAAGCGCGAGTCCATGAGTGTCTCCTGTGCGAGCGCTTCTGTGACCGTCCTCGCGAGTAAAAGAAACTGCAGTGTTTGTGCTTTCTACCTCAGGAGTCTTGGCTAAAGAAAGAACGGCAGGGTGATTTAAAGAAATCCCCTGTCATTTAAATTGGTCGTTCGAGCCTAGCGATGGAAACAACAGACACGTTTCTGTGACTCCAATAAGGTCTGATTGCTGCATCCTGACGTCGTGGGAAAGCCAGAACCAAAGTCTGTCGACAGCCCTCTCTAGGTAGAGGCGAAAGCCCTGGGCGTAAATTCGCATCCAGGCCGGTCCTGGTCCACGACGCTGGGATCCAGATGACCTGAACAACCAGCGAAAGACGACTGAGGGTGAGAAAACACCTTGGTTTTAAACCGCCAGAAGGGTTTAGAAGAATGCGCAAAATAGGTTAGAAGTAGCCGGAATTACTTCAGGAAATACGCGTAAAATAGGTTAGAAGTAGCCGGAATTACTTCGGAAAACACGTGAAATAGGTTGAGTTCGCCGGAAGGAACTAAGTTTAGATTGGTTCTAGAGGTAACCGTCAGAAACACAGGGCTTAAATACATAGAGGGAGCAATAAGGGAATGGGCAACAGGAGGGAAACACAGCTGGGGCAAATCAGGCCTAACGAAACAGGGGAAGCAAAACCAGACACATTAACATCAGACATGGACCTTCAAAATAAAACAGGAAATATAACACAGACTGAACTACAGACACAGACTGACTGGACACAGGGAGACAGCAACTAGAGAACACAGAGACATAAACCATAAGACATAACTCTAACAAAGAAACCAAAGACTAGAAATGATAAATAATATAATAAACTCAAAACCCTGGGTCAACGACCCAGGCATCCTAACAGGTAATTGCACTCAACAGACTGACTTGACCTTTCTGGACTACACAGCCGGGACTGAGCAGCCACCTCCTTCTCAAAAATGCGTGTGCTTCTTTCCAGCTCGCTCCCGGCTCGTAACCAGCGCGCCCTGCTGCATCATGTGACTGATACAAGCCAGATCCTTTTATTTAGAAAAATTGTGATTAATAGTTAAATGTTATTGTTGAGGGACACAGACAGGACTCCACAAGCATACACACATTTAAAAAATGCCTCAGGAAAAGGGCACTTGGGGGATCCAAGAGGAAAGAGGCAGGTGCTCAAGCCCCCTCCACCCCCTCTATACGTGCCTGCACAGACTCCACTATGTTGTTACTGGTGGTGTGCACAAAGTGTCCACCAATAGCTTATATTTTAAATATCTCACCTCTGACAAAGACCTAAAACGCTGACTGTCAGCGTGCACACTTCCCAGGTTGGATATCACTGTTCAGAGAAAAGTTCAGATCAGAGAAATCATTAAAACTCCAAAAATGACCCTGACATTCATGCGCATGATGGATGTAAACATCTGACCACAGCTGTAGGTTATGTAATAACCAAACACGGTGAGGAAAAGGGGGAAATAAGTAGCTTAACTTTTAAAGTATAAAAGTTGATAATGACACTGGGGCTGCCATATTTTAATACACATTCTGCAGTTAACCTTCGTTTTCCTTATTCTCAATGAGACCTCTGTTCATTTCATTGTATTGTTCCTGCCTCCACTGCACCAGTTCTCTAAAATAAACCACTTTGTGATTTATATAAACTAAAACAAAAAGAAATAGACCAATGTTTTTATGTGTTTTTACATCTAATATCTTTACTTATATTAGTAATCAGACTGTAGTGAACAGGATTTATGTAGGGGGTTGTGTATATATATAAAAAAAAAGAGAAATTACCTATTTTTGAAGTATCTTTATGACTTTGCATGATTGTACTCATATTGTCATCAGTCCAGTCCTTTTCGGTCACTTCAAGTAAATTCATAGAAGTGTGAGGTTATATTTTTTACAATTTCTGCTGCCCTCTTGGCTAGACTGGTCTTGAAAAACACTTTTAAATGTTAATGACACTTTTTACCCAGATAAATAAAGGATATATAAAACTCACTTGTCATTTCTGGCTCTACATTACTTGATATTCTTCAAGAGAGATATGATTGACCTACTCTTTGACAGATTTGAGGTCAAGTCATTTATAACAGCTTAAATTTCTGCAGTAATTTTTTGGCAAATACCGGGAATCGCAGGTCGCACACTGGCACGGATAAGCAGCAAAGGTGTGTCTATTTGTTTTTATAGAAAATTTTTATTCAACATACATTTTCCAGCAAAAAGGCAATATACAGGAATAGTTGTCGTACACTGCTGCTATACTGAGGATTTTAAAGTGGAAAAGATCAAATTAAGGTGTGATTCTGCAGGTCATCTCTGTACTGCACTTCTTAACAAGACAAACCAATGCAGTTAGTTTTTAAAAGAAAAACAATCCAAATGTAACAGAGGGGAGACAAACCTGTCAATGGTACATCTCTTTGGAGCTTTGCTGAAATGATCCAACCCTAGCCAGGGGTGCGGTGGGACATGTTACCTGCACAGGAAGACACATCAGAGAGGCCATTAGGAGGAGTGACAGCGCCACCTGCAGTACAGAAATCACATGAACAGTAACAGGAGCAGTGGGAGTATTTCTGCAGTCTGCATGACATAGACATTGCAAACTACAATGCAAAAGTTTTGCAGTTTGTTTTGCAATTTATGATTGCGCTCTGTTACGTACTCTAGTGTTTTACGTTATGATCAATCCTGTCCTGTTCAACAATTTTAAAAAGGTATCTAAGGAAGCTGAAGTTGAATCTTATGGAGGAATGTTCACATTCTCTAGGTCGAGATCATGAATATTTATAACACTTATAAATTTATAATGCTTTTAATTCAGCACTTACAACTATCAGAATATCTGTATGAAGGTTTTTAATTTGATTAAAAGAAATACACTTGTATTTAAGTAGCAATATTTCTAACCTAGATGATGCTAAAACAAAAAAAAGGTTTCATACATGTCAAAGCAATTCAAAAAAACAAACTAAGTATGTTCTGTAAAAATTATAAAAAGAAAAAGAAAACATATTGGGGGAAAAGACAAAAAAGGCGTATTTCTAATATCACAGTAAATCAAAATAGAACATAATACAATCATTAAAATAATGTAGGCTTTTAGCACCCTCTAGTGGTTAATGTACTTTGCCACAGGTGTTGGGCAGTTGCCTGCTTGGCAATTGCATATCTGTATGGGAATTATCATTTGAATAAGATGATACTGATTTAATTACACTTTGAATCTCTGTGTCTGGAAAATTACAGAAAAATTAACAATTTTTCCCCATTGTTAGATTAATCGTTCTTAGTGACACTGATGCTGTTACATCCAACCCTTTGCTACAACCAGTTGAAAGGAAAGAGCAGAACAGAAAGAAAAGGAGTCCTACAAGGCTGTATGGACTGACTAACACTAAAACTACCACTTCATCCAAATAAACAATAAAAAAAAACAAAACATCAAATCTCTTTCACCATGGATCAAACGCACTCACACCTGTATGAACCTTTCTTCCTCTCAGCGTCTGTCCCCACAGACCTAACTTCCTTTCAGAATTCCTCCACTAATCACAAGGCAGAGAACAGAACGCTACTCCCTAGATGGATAGGTGTATTGTTTTTCCATTACTATCTACACTGTCTTTGTTTGCTATATCCGTGCAAGCTTCGAGTTTCCAAACCAGCTGTTACCAGCTGTTGGCTTAGTACAATTGACTTCCTTATTTGCTGCACACTTTGATCACAAAGTGCAGGTGGTGGCCCTCTGGTGGACTATGTGGGAACTGCATCTTTTAAACAGATTAAAAAGAAAAAAGTAAAGGAAGAAGAAAGTAAAGGAACAAAGCCATGAGGTTTAAAATGTTGATGTTAATCTTCATTTTTTGACCTGTTTTTTGATCCTGAACCTACTGATCTTAGTTGAACCAGTGGCTGTGACATCCTAGAAGTAAAGCTGTTACTGGAGAATCATCCTCAACAAGCAAATCATTCAAGATTCGAGATTCTTTATTTGTCACGTCACGTGCATAGTTATACGAGTACAACGCAGTGAAATGTGACCTGATACGCTCTTCGACTATAAGAGATTATCTACAGTTAGTGAATATATACAAAGAGGCACATAATGTAACCGATGTTGAGAAGTGGTCTGCTGTCGTAAACTATAAAACTAGAAGATTTTGGAATAAATAAGTAAACAGCTAAAAAGGTGCATAGTCTGTGTGGAGCGGTCAGGAAGCCGTCTGGACGTGGAAGCGCCATCTTCCAAATCATCAGTGGATCAAAAAGAAAACAGACAGAAGCAAATCCTTCATCTTTATCTGCTGCGATGATCATTACCGTGGCTAAAGGTCTGCGTGTCTGCAGAAGATTTCTCACATTTCAAAATGAGTGAAGTGTGGGAATATCTGAGCTACACAAACATAATAGCCACACAAATAGGATGTTTGGGGGCTTTTTATTTAAAAGCTGCGATACAAATTTTTCATGTCATGACTTAGATCTTTTCTATTAATTCAGTAGTCAAAACATAATAATGATTAAACACATGGTAAAATATAATCAGCATTTTGATTGTAGCATTGCAATTAAATACAAGTATTTCATTAGCATTATCAGCTTTAACAGCACCAACATAATTCTGGAAGTCACCATTTTTATTGCTTGGAATCTTTTTAAAGTCACGTTTACAAATACAGACAAACTCTCCTCAAACAAGCTTACTCAACATAAAAAACAACAACAAAGTAAAGCAAAAATAAAAAGAGAATCTGATCATGAATGTGTTAAATCAAAAATACAACCACAACAGTTTTACAGCTTTGAGCTGCATCTGGCTCACACAAATTGAGAAGCTGAGCTGTAAGAATGAAAAGCAGCTGATTTTGTCTCCACCTTTTAAAGCTTTTTCAATTATGTACAGTCTGGTTCCCTTGGATGAAGACTCATAAGCTGCCTTTGAGTGTTACAGGTTCACGTTCTGATTTTAAGGCACTGTGTAGTGAATCCACAGCCCAAAGTCTCTCATGGTTTACTGTTTTCTGTCTGTGGTTTGAGTCCCTGAGCTTTTGGAGTTTAACACTTGGAGGTGATCACTAACCAGGTGAGACCCACAGCAGTTCACTGTGAGAGTGTCCATTGCTGCTTTACTGACTGACCCCAACCGGTCGTAGCAGATGGCCCCGCCCCTCCCTGAGCCTGGTTCTGCTGGAGGTTTTTTCCTGTTAAAAGGGAGTTTTTCCTTCCCACTGTCGCCAAAGTGCTTGCTCATAGGAGGTCATATGATTCTTGGGGTTTTTCTCTGTATTTATTATTGTAGGATCTACTGTACAATATAAAGCCCCTTGAGGCGACTGTTGTGATTTGGCGCTATATAAATAAAATTGAATTGAATTGCATGTTAAGCCCATCACCCCCCACTGACCTGGCCCTGGTGCTGAAGGGACACAGCATTAGTGATCATACAGCAGGACGATAAGATGGTCAGACTGTGGAGACAATCACTCAGCACTAACATCACCTTAAATGTCTTCTTGTACCTCAGTTTATTAAGCTACATCTGCGGCAAATAGATAGCTCAGAGTTTTTTTGTTTTTTTTTAAAAGAAACACTCCTTCTTCTCCTTTTAGCTGGAAAATTAGATAAATATGCCTAAAACTACCTGCTGTAAAAAAGAACTTTGTGTTTGCAATCTGCAGCTAATCCAGAGCATTATGATGATTAAACCAAAAGATTCATCCGTAAAATGCTGAGAATTTTACACCTCACAAATGCTGTATGTCAAAATTAATGCTAAATATGAAATCCATCATTATTCTCACCTCTCTGCCATCTTATAATGTACTTTATAACTACAAACAGAACTGCAGGACTCAGAGCTCCACCACAAAACGCTGCTACAACCACAGCCACTCCACAGCAGGACTTGAGCTCCGCTGTTTTCTCTGAAACACGTTAAATAAAAAGTTAATGCAGCACAGAACAGTAGACAGAACTACTATTAAACTGAGTCTCTTTAAAACCTGAAAAATGACACCAAGGACGAGAACAGAAGAAGAAATCTTAACACGGTGGGGCACGTAGATCTCATCATCAGTCACATGGCTGATCTCCTGCTGTGCGGCTACACAGCGGAAGACGTTGGTGTCTGTCTTGGTCACAGCGATGAGGAGGGTGACGTAGTAGCGGTCTCCTCTGTACGACACCTGCGGCTCCTCAGCGGGAAGGATGTTTCCATCGCTGTCCTTCCACTCCACCATAGGCTTTGGAAAAGCACCTGGAACCTCACACTTCAGCAGCGCCCCGTCCTCCGTGATGTTCAGGATCCCAACAAAAGGCTTTGGAGCTGCACCTGTGAGCACAACATGAAGCTACAGCTGAGGCACAAGGTCACAGAGACTAATATACTGTTATATTATATACTCTGTAATGTAGTTTTCTTCCATGAAGGAGGATGAAAACAAAATCAGTTTATGAAATTTTATTCTCTATTAATTATATAATTCTTTATTCTTCTATTAATCTTATTCAATATAAAAAACTAACTCACACTCAAATAAACCAAAATAATACAAATTTAATAAAGACTGAGATCACTTGGCTGTAAACAACAGTACTACAGTATACTGCAGTTACGGTACTGTTACAGGTGAGTGTTGTCACATGACTGTAACCCACAGCGTCTCAGACTTAAAGACAGAGGTGGAGAAATCAACAGGCTGACGATGTCACTGATGTTTACATCTGCACTGTGTGCTACAACTCTGCACCCAGAGGCTGTGCACCATTCACTCATTTACACACAGAACTCTGAATAAGGCTTCAAATTCATGTGTCACAGTGATAAAGGACCTCTATAGAGCAACATATTGTCCAGTCACACGCCTCTTATACTTCCCCAAGATCCTAAACTGCATACTGGATCTATTAAAAAAACATGGCTTCATAGTTAAAGAGTCTGTATGCTGAAGTGGGAAGCACGCAGTCCAGATGTTTCACCAATATGCTTGTCATGAAGTCTAATTCAGTCGTGGTATTTTATTTTATTCACATTTTACACACACTGGGGTTAAAGATCAAAAACAGGGTTCAACACTGTTTCTCCTGATCTGTGTTTAACAGCAGAGCATCACAGAATTTACTGAGGTCTGATTTACTGAACTGTTTATGCTGTTCAGTATCAACACTTCTCAAATGATGCTCAGGCCCGCAGAGCTGCAGCGCACGCCACGGATATAAATGACATCATCACTCACCTGTGACATCACCTGATCGGTCCTTAAAGACACGGCTTGAAAAGCAACAACAACACGTTTTCACTCTGCATCATCAGCTTATCTCCTGCTGTTTGCCTCGTGGTTAGTAGTTACATTTGTACAATCTACCAGTGAGAGCCACCTCAGCATTAAAGGAATAGTTCTGCATTTTTGTGTTTCTAAAACTTCTCACAGGTCACATCATAAGTGCAGAACGCAGTTATTACATTATTGGAGTGAGTAAAGCAGCATTCTTAGTCGTGTTTTCAGGATGTTTTCAAAAATGAAAAACTCACCAACGATGAGTTTAATGTTGAAACTTTGTTCCTTTGGCTGAAGATGTGGAATAATACAGGTGTAGTCTCCACTGTCGACCAGCTTGGTGTTTCTGATGACTATGGAGGCGTTACCAAGCTTCAACTCTTCTGGGAAATGTGAGACCCGACCTTTGAACTGCTCGTCTTGTCCCGGACGTCCGTTATTGTATTCGTCGCGAGCAGAGTACAGGAACACTTCCTTCTGACCATCTTTCTTCCAGTCAAAGACCTCATGTTGAAGGCTCAGCTTGGTGCTGAGGGAGCAGGGTAAGATGGCGTCTCTTCCTTCTGGGAACAAAACTGTCACGACTCCCCGCCCTGAAGGATGAAACATATTTTAATTCTTATGTTTAAATAAGTTAAAAGTCCTAAAACATATGTACATAACCTCCATTACTCTAAAACACACTTTATAAATATGAAAAAGATTTATTCAATTATCTCATGTCATACTTTGTGAAATGACCAAGAGACTCATTTAGTTTTGGTTTTGACAGGTCAGTGTGTCACAATCATCACACATTTTACACTTTTTAATATTGTGTGTTTTACTTGTGTTTACGCAAGTCACTCATTAGACCTACAACCTAGACCAATGTCTAAAAGACGTTTTTCAAAAGTAAAAAAAGTAGATCGAGAGGTTTCCGCTGGCCAAGGGACGCGTTTAATCCGTCCTCTAACAGGAAAGATTTTTCTATAGTGGAAATACACAGGACTGATACAGTACACTCATTAATTCACTGTTAAATTGTCCAGTTGTATATACTTATATTATTACTACTATCAATACTACAACAACTAATAATAATAATAATAATGATAATAATAATAGTAATAATGAGAAGAAGAACCACTGCCCTCTCTTTTCTCCCTAAAACACTAAAGAGAGCTGAGAAACGTTGGAAACCATAAAATCAAACATGTTTAAAGTTGTGGCTGAGTAGCTCTTATAGTTTGTTCTTACCTATGCTGCAGAGTTCTTTTGACTTACAGTTTTCATTGTGGTTGAAAAGAAATGTTATACCGTGAGTGAATTTAAGTAGTACAGACTTTATTTCGTTTTGGTCCACAGAAATACCACCACCTGTAGGTGCAAAATATACCACGATGGAAAGAAACGTCCTCTTTCTGGCACAGTGCCAGAAAGAGGACGTTTTTGTCAATAACCTGAGGAATCCAGATTCCCTTATCTTTTATATTCTGGATTTATAAAATTTAAGTTACACATTCCTAACATTTAGACTAACAGCACTGTATAAATTTAGCTGAAAACAGCCACTTTTGGCTTCCGACCACATCCTCTGAGATTTTCCCGGGTGCAGAACATCTTGTATTTTTTAATAATACTTTGTACTGTAGCCACTGGAACTTGAAAACATTTAGATATGGCCTTGTAGCCCTTTCATGACTTGTGAGCAGATTTTTATTCTCAATTAGTTGACAATAGTTGAGAATCAATTCAGATTCCCCGTTTTCCTCTCCAATCTTTAATATTCTGGACTTGTAAAATCAAAATGACATATTTAAAACATTCAAATTTACACCACTGTATAAATTTTGCCGAAAATTGTATCCGTGTTTTTTATTTTAAATTTCTCCGATCGATCGCTGAATGAATGCAGTTACTATAATTCCCTCGAAGCACAGGCAGACGCAAGTGGTTTTCTGTCACTGCTTTATTTGAAGACTTCTCTCCAAAGCCACCGTGAAAACCATACAGCATTAACAAAATAAAACTCAGCGTAAGACACAGCACTAAAAATAACACTGTGCAACAAACACGATAAATCAATAAATACCTCGTTGGCTGCATGCTGCAAAAAGGGAATTAGCCGCTGTTCTTCTGAGGTTTCCTTTAACCGTTCAACTGTGTGTAGTTAAAGTCCACTTAACATGACTTTCAATAAAAACCATCCTTTCTGCGCACTTACAGGTGTTTTTCCTTTCTACCCAAAGACGAAACTTGCGCAACTTGTAGGAGGAATGGACTTTCAAAATAAAAGCACCAAAACGTTGACCACAAAAAACACAAACATAAAGTAATGTACAGCTTAAACAAATTACAATGATGACATGGATCTTGACAAGATAAAGAAATAATCCAAATTATATACAATATCATCATGCCAACAGCTACAGTTACTAAGCATTAGTCTTCTTACCGTTTTCATGTCCTTTCGCAGACGCAGTTACAAGAATAAGGCAGAAATACAGACACTCCGGAATTTTCATCTTTTTAACAAGTCCATACAGTAACATGCACATTTCACGAACTGGCGGCTCGCTCCGCAACTCGCTGTGTAAATGACTGGGCGCTGAAAGTGATGAGCGAGAATCGTTCTCGACCAATGACTCGACTCGCGCACTCGCTCAGTCCCATCAGAGAGTTAATGAGAATCAAGATGTCTCTCTCAAGCCGGATGTTACTTTCTGAGTCTGTGAGGTCGCCAATTTCGTCATTAAGCATTAAGTCTCAAACCAGAGAGAGCATAAAAGTTTGATTCCCCCCCTGCAACCTTTGTTCTCTCTCAGTACAGATTGAGTACGACAGTTCTGCAGCCGAGCAAAGATGTTTGGAAGAGTGAGACCACAGTCAATGAGTGAGACCTCTTTGTTTTAACGTCATCTCCGGGCGCTGCGCGAGCACGTTGTGTGTGGGTGACACGCGCGCGCAGGCACATACAAAACATATTAAGGATTATTGTACATTAACATATTTTATTGTGAAAACTGTTGTTGGAACCATACTGAATTTAACCAGATAAATGTTTTATATAGTGAGAGAAAATATGCAAATTGCTAACAAACAGTCATTATGATTCATCATACGTTGAGAATAGCAGACAAATCAACAATACAGCTCTTCCAATTAATGGCTAATTAATATTGTGCTGAACACAGCCCAAAACATTCAATAAGCCACATCAGTGTCTACTGTCTGTCTACTGTTTACTATCAAAGCCAAGTGGCTAGCAAAGGTAAACAGAAGTTTTCTTGTTAGTTTATCTTATTTCAGGATACATGTCATACATAATACCTGCCATTATCCAAAGACACATCTGCTTACCTGTATAAAAGGCCCCTAAGGTCATAGGATAATTCTATTTGAGTTCTGATACAGGTGTTTGTAAGTTTATATAAGTTAATATACTGTTCATTTAATATTCAACCTTCTGTTAGTTTGAGCCAGCCCACCGTATTGTGACATCATCCAGTTAGTAAGGTGGGCAGTTTAATGTCGGATGAGTGGTGTGAGTCCGGTGGCGATGATTCTTGTGGGGTGTGATGTGTGCGTGAATGATAAGTGAGTATTAATCTGTGTTGCAGTTTCCTTTCCTAAATAAAGAAATTACCTATTTTTGAAGTATCTTTATGACTTTGGGTGATTGTACTCATATTGTCATCAGGCCAGTTCTTTTTGGCCACTTAAAGTAAGTTCATAGAAGTGTGAGGTTATATATATATATATATATATTTTTTTTTTTTACAATTTCTGCTGCCCCCTTGGCTAGATCGGTCTTGAAAAACACTTTTTTAAAATGTCAATGACACGTTTTACCCAGATAAATAAAGGATATATAAAAGTCACTTGTCATTTCTGGCTCTACATTACATGATTCTTCATGATATAGCTATTTTTTGACAGATTTGAGGTCAAGTCATTTATAACAGCTTAAATTTCTGCAGAAATTTTCTGGCAAATACCGGGAGTCGCAGGTCGCACACTGGCACGGATAAGCAGCAGAGGTGTGTCTATTTGTTTTTATAGAAAATTTTTATTCAACATACATTTTCCAGCAAAAAGGCAATATACAGGAATAGTTGTCGTACACTGCTGCTACACTGAGGATTTTAAAGTGGAAAAGATCAAATTAAGGTGTGATTCTGCAGGTCATCTCTGTACTGCACTTCTTAACAAGACAAACCAATGCAGTTAGTTTTTAAAAGAAAAACAATCCAAATGTAACAGAGGGGGGAAAAACCTGTCAATGGTACATCAGGAACGCAAAACAAACAAACAAAAAAGAAACCTACACACAAGAAATATGAACACCTGGCTCCTTCTGTACCCAACAACAAAGGCGTGTGTTTCTCTTAAATTTTACACGTTCATATTTTTAAATATACAATTCTTAAATGTTGTCTGTACAGAGCCAGCTATGCGCTATTAGGGGTGCATTCCATCTGTGCTTTAAAAGAAAGAGAAGAAAACAAAACCTGAAATTAACAAAAGAAAAAGTAAATTCATAGGGCTTAAAGTGTTTCTTACAATGCTGGTTTTTTGTCTCTACACAATCCTCAAACCAGTGGGGCTCTAAGTGTCTGCAGCTCCCTACCAAGCACAGCGCAGTTACTGCTCCCAACCACCAGGGGGCGACAGATTCAATCAAGAAAGAAGAGAGAAGTTGCAGCGTGTGTGTGTGCGTGTGTGTGTGTTTTACAAGAGGAATGACTGAGAGGAGGGGGGGACAAACCTTTAGCAACCCCCAGAAAACTAAAAAGGAAGTCATCAGGGAGGTAAAACATATCTGTGTGTGTGAATGTTACCTAGCAACTCACAATCAGAAAAAAAAAGTACTTTTGCCAGACCTGAGAAACTTCTAACATTAATTTCCAACGTTCAAGAGGAAATACAGACAAATCGTATTTTTCCCCATTTATTTTAAACAGATGCTCTTTTGCAGATTTTTTTTGTTTTTAGTAATACAAGGTTTGCAGAAAGAGACGAAAAAATTAATTTTTTCCTCCAACCAAACTAAGTGGAAAAGCGAACTTGAGTGTAAACTTGGAAATACTGATTTTTGTTGCTCTATAGGGATGGGAGCAGAAAATATAAAGAAACCTCATCATAAGAGCAAACCAGAGAACTTCAGGGTGGACGCCAGCCCGCAGCTGCTTTTGCAAAAATTATTAATATTTTTAAAACGACTGCGTGTCTCCATCATTTTCTGTGAGTCAGTCCTCCAAACAGCACACTCATTGACCTCTGCGCACTGCAGTGTGATGCCCCTTTGAACAACTTTATTTAAAAACAACCCCCAAAACATTGTGAAGGGAAAAAAAGCTGTAAATGAGGTGGAAGTGAAAACTAAGCCTAGAAGTTCATATTTATATATGAAAATATTTATATATAGCATACATATTATATATGCTATACTGTATCGTGATTCCTCTTAATTCTTTTTTTTTTTAAACCATAAAATCCAATTACACGTCTCCCATTTCTGAACAGGCAACAAAAAGCAGTCAACAGGCAGACAAGCCAGAAAAAATAACCGAACAGCCTCAAACGTGGAGGGAGACGATTTTTTAAAAAGGGGGGGGAAAAAGGGAAAAGAAATAAAATGTACAACAAAATAAACAGTCAGTGGTTGGTGCGGTTTATTTTGTGGTTGAATAATCCATCAGCTGCAGCAAGATCCCAATCACTGAAGACATAGTGCCGGTGTAGAGCTGTAGAGGTGTCCAGGCGGGGTGAAGTGATGAATACACACACACACACACACACACACACTCTCTCTCTCAGTCTTTCTCACGCACAATCACACACACACACACGGTTGTTGGTTACAGTCTGTGGTTATGGTTTGTTAAAGTAGGTAGGGATGAAGGCGGAGCAGGAGAGGATGAGGAGGACCAGGGGAGAAGGTGGGGGGTGGGGGCTGCTTTAGTTGTGGATCTTGATTGCTTTCTCCAGGTAGGTGTAGCGACCTCTCTTTGGAGCTTTGTTGAAATGATCCAACCCTAGCCAGGGGCGCGGGTGGGACATGTTACCTGCACAGGAAGACACATCAGAGAGGCCATTAGGAGTGACAGCGCCACCTGCAGTACAGAAATCACATGAACAGTAACAGGAGCAGTGGGAGTATTTCTGTAGCCCGCGTGACATCCACATTAATCTCAGGTGTCGCTGACACACCGGCCAATATTAGGAACGTGAAGAAAATAAAATCCCGTTTTAATGATTCTGGTGACTGGGTTGGGCTACACACATCAAAACTATCGACTGCAGGGGAGCTTTTTGGCCATTTTGATGCTGTTACTTTACAAATAAGAACCAATCACTGCTGCAGACCAAGCACACACCCTGCCCGCCCCTCAAAACACCAGCATTCAAACTACAGGAACCCTCCAGAGGTGCCGTGTCACGCTTGTAGAGGAATCACTGGAAAGGCAGTGTGGTAAATACCAGAAATACACTTGCCAGCCGCTTTGTTAGGTACACCTGTGTAACTGTTTGTGTACACACACACACACACACACACACACACACACAGATCTAATCAGCCAATCACATGACAGCAACTCAGTGCATTTTGCCATGCAGACATGATGAAGGTGACCTGCTGAGGTTCAAATTCAAAATCAGGGAAGAAAGGTGATTTAAGTGACTTTGAATGTAGCATGGTTGTTGGTTTCAGACTGAGTGTTTCAGAAACTGTTGATTTGGTGGGATTTTCCCACACAACCATCTCTGGGGTTTACAGAGGACGGTCGAAAAAGAGAAAACATCCAGTAATCAGGGGAGCAGTTCTCTCTCAAATAAGCGCTCGTTACAACCAAGGTTGCAGAAGAGCATCTCTGAATGTCATAGCCTGAAACAGATGGGCTACAGCAGCAGAAGACCAGCCCAGGTGGCACTCCTGTCAGCTAAGAACAGGAAACTGAGGCTACAATTTATACAGGTTCACAAAATTTGGACCACAAAAGATCAAAGCGTCTTGTCTGAAGTTGATTTCTGCTGTGACATTCAGATGGTATAATGCGGCATAAACAGAATGAAAGCATGGATCCATCCTGCCTTTTATCTACACTTCAGGCTGTTGGTGGGGGTTTAGTGGTGTGGGGGATATTAGTACCAAATTAGCATCATTTAAACACCACAGCCTCGCCGAGTATTGCTGCAGACCATGTTTATAACCATGGACTCATCTTCTAATGGCTACTTCCAGCAGGACAGCAAACTATGTCACAAAACTCAAATCACCTCGAACTACTTTACTGAATGTGACGATGAGTTCACTTTGCTATAACTTCCACAGTCACCAGATCTCAGTCCAGTAGAGCACCTTTGGGATGTGGTGGAACGGGAGATTCACATCATGGATGTGCAGCCGACAAATCTGCAGCAGCTGTGTGATGCTGTCATGTCAATGTATCTGAGGAATATCTCCAGCACCTTGTTAAATCTGTGCCATAAAGAATGAAGGCAGCTCTGATGGCCAAAGAAGATCCGACCCAGTACTAACACAAGGTGTACCTAACAAGGTGGCCAGTGAGTGTACATAAAAGGTCTTTAAAGTTCATTATTAGGTGGATAAACTTGTATAAATATGAGCAGCCGTGACATTGAAGTGGTGGATGACGAGGCACTGTCACAGTTTCATGCTTTTGTTTTATTTTTGTGTTTGGCTCTAGCCTGGTGTCGTTCAATCGGTGCAGTATCAGTGACAGCAGCAGTTACACTGGTATCGCTCCCAGCAGCACCGCAGGCAGTAAATACCTGGCTGTGGTTCAAAGTCCTTCAGGTTGACCTCGTACTCATCCTCATTGATGTACTGATGCCGACCCATCATCACAATTGCAAACTTGAACTGAAAACACACAGAGACAGACATCTGATGGTTAACTACCCCCATGTTAACGCTTTAATTATTTCAGCATCAGGACAACGCTGTTTAAGAAGAAGCAAACCAACGATGACCTACCTTCTCAAACTCTTTCTCCTGGATGTCCAGCATGGTCTGGATCCTCCTCATCACCTCCCGAAACGACTCACCCTGCACATAGGAGAATGGGATGGCAGTGAGTCAAGAGGAAATAAAATAAATAATAATCCCCACATTATGTGGTACAAGTAAACAAAACACACACACCTGTCTGATCTTGAGCAAGAAGGGAATCCCAAAGGTGCCAAAGACCTCCTTATGGAAGTGAGCAACAGGGATTAGCATTTCAGTGTCCTTATCCAAGTCCACCTGGTCCAAAGGAATCTCCTGAAAAAGCCAAGCAGCACAAGAGAGATGAAGGAAGAAAATAAGCTCAGATCAAACCATTGACTATAAAATTTTAAAATAAACCAACTGTTTTTACCGACACCTGCTGGTCAAAGTTTTTAACATGCTGTAATGACGCAAGAGCTACAGAGAAAACTGAGCCAGAAGCTTGGTATTTAACCTTTAACAAGCATGAAGAAGTAATACTTCTACTGCTAACTGACTGGCTGTGAGGGCAAAAATACAGTGTCGGTCTGACGGCATGTTAAGTGGAAGTTAAGCGGCTAACATAAAATAAACGACACGGTGAAACGCGCTGCACAGGCAACGCCTCGCATAAACACTCACCTCTATTCTGAAGGTGCGGCTGGCAGCAGGAGATAAACATTCTAGCAGCTCGTCCTCCTGGTGAACTCCGATGATTTTATAGCTTACTATCTCTAACAGCCTGCAGAGGGAGAACGAGGGAGGAGGCATTAACGCTCTGCAGGAGCTTCTCAAATGCAGCAAAATCTGATTCTGACATCACACCAGGGAAAACAAGAAATTCAACAAAACTAAAGGGAAAGGTGCCAGTGCAGTCACAGAGAGCAGGTTTACAGAATGAAATGGGGCTGTGCAGGCTGCGGTTGCTGTGAGGGTTGTAATTGTCAGACTATAATTTCAAGTACGTGAAAAGTGTTTAAAAAAAGGAGAAGACGCACACATTTCGCACGTGGTTAGAATTAGATTAAAAAAACAAAACAAAGGGGTTAAACAAAAGCCAAAATGTTACCTGGATCACGATGATCTGGAAAACTAAAGCGATAAACTGACTACAGACAGTCTAGGCCACAACAACAAGCACTCAATCTCTAGTGATTTGCCCAGTGTCAAAGATAATGTTCAAAAAGCTAAAACGGACCATAGTGTGCTCGATTTTTTAATTTTAACTCAGTTTAGCATCAGATGCAAACTCCCCGTACGGCAGAACAGCTGGAGCAGCTGTCAAAAAGTTCTGATTGCAACCACCGAGAGGAAGACAAGCAAGCCAAACACAGATGGATACCTGAGCTTCTCAGAGCCATTTTCAGACAGCTCCACAGCCTTTTTACATTCTTCCAAAAGGTCCCGCACACAGCCGTGCTTGTCAGGGTAAAGAGTAATCTCCTGCAACACAAGAAACAGTTTCATGTCTATGTTTGAATCACAGAAACGTTTCTCCTTATGTAAAGGTTTTTGGGGGGGTTTTGAGTGTCGTACCTCCTCTCTGAACTGGCTGTTGAGCCATATGGATTTAAAACTCCTCCTGTTCTCAAAGTCTGTTATCTTCATCTTTAACTGTGAATACATAACGGAGAAAGAGAGAGAGAGAGAGAAAAACAAAGTTATTCCTTTTGTGGACTTTTGTAGGATGTGGCCTTCGATTTTCTTCTGCTTATCTGGGGCCGGGTCACTGGGCCAGCAGCCTAAGCAGAGAAACCAAGACCTCCCTCTCCCCCAGCCACCTCCTCCAGCTCATCCGGGGGAACTCAAAAGCGTTCCCAGGCCAGTTGGGAAATGTGGTCTCCCCCGTGTGTCGTGGGTCTACCCTGGGGCCAGGGTAACGTGAACACGTCAAGCAGTAGACATCACAGTCAGATGCCTGAACCACCTCAACTAGCTCCTTTCAACATGGAGGAGCTATCTATACCCTGTCCCTTACAAATAGCTGAACCCCTCACGCTTTCTCTCAGGGAGAAATTAGCCAACCTTCAGAGAAAACAAATTCTGCCTTTTGTATCTATGATGTAATTCTTTTGGTCACTACCCAAAGCTCGTGACGTAGGTGAGAGTAAGGACGTAGATCAAGATACAAATCCCCGTCGCTCATGAACAAGACACTGAGATAAGTCCTCCACCTGAGGGTGTAACTCGTTCCTGAGCCAAACAGCACTGTTTTCCGGGCCATGGCCATGGAAAACAGTGGCCTCACACTTAGAGGTGCTAATTTTAGGACTTGCGTATTGACCATGTGTTTATATTTATTGTGATCATTTAAAGCTGACATTTGGTTTGCAATGAAAGATTTGAAATAAATAAAAAGAAGTTCTCACAACCATTTGTGTGTTAAAAGTTCAGGTAGTCAGAAAACATTTTTACCCCAATGACTTTGTTTTCTATCAGACAGCATTTTATATTTTATAACGGAGGAAAGACAAAAAGACATTTAAGATTACCAGAATTATTACCGGCACTATGAAACACTGAGCTCCTTTTCAGGGGAAACGGCAGTTATCTTACTCGAAAGAGAGAACAAAGACAAACTTGAAATCCTGACACAGAAAAAGTAGACAAACCAGTCCTACCTGCTGGTAGTAGAGTTTCTTGGGCTGCCGAGGCTTGAAGAATTGCAGCAGGTCCCGCAGCGTTCCCTCATAGTTGTGTCTGAGAGGATTCCCTGGACCGTCCCTGTACCTGGCCACCACACCACCAGGCAGGGGGGGAGGACAACAAAGGGGAGGGAAGAAGGGTGGAAGGAGAAGAGACAGAAAAATGGGAGGAAAAGAAGCAAAGAAGCAGAGGTGGAGGTGAACAGCAGAGCAAGACGAAAAAAAAGAAGCACAGAGGGAGAGGGAAGAGTAGGAGGAAAAACAACAGAAGACAGGTGGAGGGGGGACAGGTTATGCAACATTTCTACTGACAACTGCAAGTAATCAAATCAAAGGCAAACCTGACAAAAGCTACGAGTCACAACACTATTCAAATGCGCTCTACACGTTCCTTTCTACATGTCAAACAGAACGACAGGATTTTGAGTTATTTAGGAAAAAACAGCCTTGAAACAACACTGTATTATTCATTAAAGTACAGGCCGTCTTTAGCAGATTTTCCTGGCTCCAAATGAGCCTTTTGGGAGATGACTACGCACGTCAGCGAGATCGATCTACGTACAGTGAAGGTGAGTCAGTTATTTGGCCCAAATCCATGTGGTTTCCTGTTCTTTCTGACCATCCGATTAAGAAGCAACATAACACGCTTTAGTAAATAAAACACCAAAAATAACGACACCGGTCAGAAACATTTTGTCACAGTCCCTCTATGCAGGAAAAGCCTTTGTTTAGTGTAACCTTTTTTTTGTCAAAACCACAAAAAAGGGATAATTATGCTACAGCAAAAGCATAATTACTCAGTTATGTGCAAAGCAAGAACTAAAGTTCTCTCCCTTGTAGTTGACTTCATGTTCAGTGTTGTTTCAAAGCCCTTAACTGCATTTTTTCTGACTATAAATGCCATATTTTGGCTTACAGTGAGAACAACGGCTTAAAAAGAAAGAAAGTCAATCACTATTATGCACTGTTATTGTTACTACATTTACGAAGAATGCAATGTGTGTGTGTGTGGATGAGACAAGCCTCCTACCCCTGTGACTTGAAGAACTGCAGTAGCATGGGATCTGTGTTCAACCTCTGCGCTACAGTCTTAGCCACCTGACAAACACAAAAACAGACAGTTCATGACGGGCCTGTCAGATTTCACCTGTCAGTCAAATTTAATGCTAGCAGGTGGAGGGGGTGGGGGGCAGCAGAAATCCACTCCTGGATTAACAGTAGCAGCAAAAAAAAAAATATCAGTCTTCGTATAATGGCAGCTTCACATTAGTATTTATAAAAAAATGAAATAATAAGAGTAAATCAATATTCATCCAAAGAACCTCAACCGATCGTACCTGAAAATAGTTCATGCGGTTCGACAGTGTGACCACAAAGCCGGGGTCGTTGTGGATGGTCTTGTCGCAGAAAATGACGTCCACCCGGTGGTAGAGATCCCGGAAGTAGTCCTTGGCCGTAGGCAGCTCGCTGCTGTCGTTCTCTGGGTCGTCCCTGTGGTGTTGGAGAAAGGTTGGAAAGACAGTTTGAGGTACGGGATGTGTTGTAATGACGGGAAAACAGAGATCAATGCGACAGAGGGAAGTGTGAGTGAAGTGAAGGTAGAGGTCAAGGACAGAAAGAGCAGGTCAAGAAGTAAATGAGGCAATCACTGAGGGCACAGACATAACAAGTAAAGCTAACAAGTTCTACAACAATTTCTCAACCAGAGCGTCATTAAAGAGAGACATTTAAAATGAAGGCAACTTGAAGCGTGTCGACCTCGGGAAGTTCTTATAATCTGGCAAAGCTCCTAAAAGAAACACCTCCCAGGATTACACTGCACATCAACTTTAACAAGAATTTATTTGACTGGTGGAGCCAATCCACAATGTGAAACGCACCAAGATATAAATTTGGTAGATTTCTCAAAGCACAAGTGCCAAAAACCCCCCCAAAACAACTTACTTCTGGAAGACAATGATGTCCCCGTCCATGAGCTCGTCCAGGGCCTTGTCCAGAGAGACATCATAGTCCTGTATCCGCTCTGTTAGATTGGGCTTTACTTCCTGTAACACACCAAGCATCCAGGGTTATGCAGTCAATTTATCTGCTAAGTGCAAGAGAGTATTTATTTTTGTGGCAGATATATTATCACCAAGGCCTACACATGACAGTGTGCAAGTGTGCACATGAGAGCCTGACACACAGCTTCTGTGCCAGATAGAGGAGCCTGAGAATGTGAGAGTGTGAGGGAGCAAGTGAGAAAAAGACAGGAGTGTGTCAGCGACTGGGCGTCACAGAAATAGATCACCTCATAGAGGATAAGGCTAGTTTCCTGCTGAAATCCTGCTCTCTCACACATGACTGGCAGCAGGTCTCCTGGTTAGAGGGAAAAAAAGAGAAGCAGAGAAAAATCTCAAAATCTTTATGTTCACTGCAGACGAAGAATTCATACACTGCACCTTATGACAGGGTACTGAGGTCATAACAGAGTCACACTTACTTATTTTGCAGGATATAGGTGTGTAGATATGTCCACAATAATTTAAGCTTCTGGTTTTGGGGTCATACATCTTCAAGAACAACATGACATCATCTAGAAGAGAAAAACAAACCAAAACAGGGCAAGGTGAAATCAGCAGCTATACAACACGTCTGCCAAAGAAGTGGTTGAGGAGCAGTATAGCTTCAATTTGCATAAATATTGTTCAACTGAAACACTAAACAAAGCACAAAACGCCACTTATGGTTCTGCATTTGTGTCTGTTGATGCAGTTCTCCAGCTATGCAAAGGGAAAGATTGAGCGAACTGAGAAACAAAGAGATACGTCCAAGGGTTTGCAGTTCTTGTATTTTTAACCTTCGGGTTCACTTAGTTCCACTATGAAAGTTGTTTTTCACAAACCACAAGGATCACCAACACTACGTAAACTACATTTGCGGTTTTTCCCGCATGTTTCTGACATTGACCCCAAGTGGCAGCAGGCAGCTACAACATCGCACTACAAACAGTAGCATGCCAGAGCCTTTAATCAGCAGCTAAACACAGTGTTAATAATCATAAACACTCAGAACAGACCCATCAACATTCAAACCGATCAGTAACTGTTTTTTTTTGTTTGTTTTTTTTTTTAAACCTGTCCCGTTTGGTTCTTTTGCCATCAGAATTATTGTCTAAAGGCGAAGAAAGATGCCCAACGGATTTACTTTACCAAATGGACCATCCCAGCCTTGCCGTAATTGTCCATTTGATTTACCTTTTGTTTATTTTATTTTATTTATTTATTTATTTTTTTTACTTGCTAGATACGGGACAGGGGAAAAGAAAAGGGAGAAAGAAAGAGGTGGAAGAAAAAAAAAAAAACAGCGAAGAAGAGGGACGGGGATAAAGGGCAAAAAACAAAAACCAACAAAATAAGCAGACAAAAAAATACATATATCGATCACCTGGATCACCTGTTGGGAAAGAAAAAAGAAAACAAGCAGAAGAAAACGAGAGTAATAGAATAAACAACATCACAATGATATATGGGAATATAACGCTAAATACTTAATATTAAACATTATTGTGCAGCACGTAAGATCGACAGCGCACAGTGTGCTTTGAGGTAGGAGCCAAAAAGGGTGTAGTTTGTGTGTGTGATCACCTGTGTGTACACCTGTGAGCATGAGCGCGCTTGTATTTAAAAGGTTCCTTAATGTAATGATCTGCCAGAGGGTGTGGGGGGCCACAGTCCCATCCTCCAGGGCATGAAGCAGGTATGGAGGAGATCAAAACTCCAGACATCCAGAGGCCCCCAGAACACAAGAGACCAAGGAAGACCAACAGAGGGGCAGCCGCGCCACTGTCCCAGAAAGAGCTGAGGAGAGTCCCAGATGAGGGATCACTCAGCAGCCGCGGAGCAGAAGCCAGGGGGGGTTGCAGTGACGTGCCCGTGAGCTCCGCCGGCAGCCAGCTGTGCCTGAGTAACTATGTTACTGAGTAGCCAGTACTCTATGTTTATGACTGTGACCTCTAAGGCATTGTGTCGATTATTCTTATCTACACTGTACCAACGCAGGCAGCTATTTAAGTGAAATCAGAGACTGACACCTGAAGAACATGTTTTCTACAAAAATGATATTTTAAAAGTTTAGAAAAAAGAAAGTGCTAAGACTCAAAGTCTGATGATGAGCGCCGATGGCTGGAGAACTTACGGTCTTTATCAAACTTGGGTAACGTGGCCCCACTGGCTGCCATCTCTGGATCGACAGTCTCCAAAAATATTGTCCAGGGGTTCTCATTGTCACTCAAGTCGATCATCTGAAACACAAAAATGTTCAAATCTTTAAAAAAAAAAGTTTCTTATGTTACATTTAACTGATTAAGTGAGTCATAAACTCAGGGGTGGTCCCAGGAATTAAAGTGACAAAACTGTTGCATTATATGGAAAACTTGTAAAGAAAAAAAGACTTTATTTTATTTTTTAAAAAAGAGAGATTTGACAGGTGATTCTATACATGGAGTAGTTATCCAGGGATTCAAATTAAACTCAATTTAGATAATGATTCATAAAAAAATATTTCAGGTAGTGATAGTTCCTTCTAGAAGGACCTTGTTTTCCCTGGCAGTTATGCAGTGCACTATTAAGGGATAAAAGCACACCCATGCTCTAAATCCTGCATATTTTTGAACTGATCTTAGCACAGTTGTTCTGGTCCACTGGCAGCTTTCTTTCATTATTTTAATGCAAAAAACTGGCCAAAGTATACAGGAATTTTTGAAGATGTGTGTCGCAGGCACAAACACCTACCGACTTGTTGCAATCGGCCTCGTAGTCGAGCATGGCAGGTCGCTTGGTTCCGTTGCTACGGGCCTGCATGGGCCAGAGCCTCATCTGGTCCTGTGGAAAACCCTGCGGCACATGAATACACAAGTTTCAATTTGCGTATAAGATGTGGGAAAAGCAGAAATGTGTTGAGAAAAAGACATCAAGACTAAAATTTCCAACTGGTATTTACTGATCAACCGCAGGGAGCCAGAATTTAAGCAAGTGTGTGTACATGTGTGCTCCGCACTGTTGACAAGCTAACAAGCCCTCTCTTTCAGCCTGGGGTCAAAGCGTGAACCTGAGACACAGCATGTGCGTGAATGCGGTTTCTTTCACAAATATTAAAACTTCCACCTAGCACAAGTTACTTTGATGAAAGATAAGTTTACTGACTAAACATTTCATGCATCTTGAAATCTACAAACTAAAAACTCTTCACAGTTAATCTTAAATGGTTTAATTTATTCTTTAAAAAAAAAAAAAAGTTAGAAATTTCATCCAAATATCCATCACCATCAAAGAGCATACAGTCCCACAGATGCCTCACCATGGTCTGGGAGAGGTTCTGGACAAACTCTTGCAGCGTGGAGCTCTTCAGGACCTTGAAGACCGTGTACTTCACTTTCTCCTCGTCGTACATGTCGTTGCCCTGATGACCGCAAAACTGGTCCTCGGTCACCATCTGCCCAGAGAAGGAAGATGAACAGCGTTAGCATAACTGGACCAAGAACCAAAGTGTGAAAAATAAGAGACTAAAGACTTCATGCAATGAAAACTCACTCCCCCACACCCAAGTTATCTCTATATCTTGACAAAGCAAGAGCTTCATTCTTTGTATCCACACTGGTGGTGACATTTCACTGCAGCAGTCAGTAGCTAACTGCATCAAAAGTCTTTTAAGCTTTTGTCTAAGCAATCTGCTTGACACACACACACACACACACACACACACACACACACACACAAAAGAAATCATAATTATGTAGAGCTTTCTGTTTAGAGGGGTGCTCCACTGCTAAGACTTTCAATGAGGTGTCAGTTCTGATGGCTTACAGGCAAAGTGCAAAGCAAAGTTTCACACAGCCTCATTACAGCCTTTAAATGTTACGCTTATCACCTCTTCAGAGGAAAATAATGAGCGTAATTAGCCTTTGTGCTGCCTTAATACTCGAACAAGTAAGTAAGTCAGTGCTGAAAAGGGTAAACCTTTATCATTTAACAAGCCATTTCCTCATTATCACTGACTGCTCTTCTCCCCATCTCAACCACACAGAGACTGCCAAACCACAGCAAGAACACCTGCAGTTGTGCGTGCCGCTTGTAGGTTACACCGACTCCAACAAAACACTCGAACACTTTGCTTGACAGAAAGAAGAAGCTTCCATTTTCCGGCCCATCGGTAGCCCGACGATCCGATCCAACATAAATGTCTAAACGTCATCTACTCATTTTAAAAAGGCAAAACAGTTCATTCTTATCGCACTGAAACTCAGCATTCATCCACCTATGAAACATATCTGCCCCGTCTAAAGGTGTACGATGTTATACTTTGCATAGCTTCTCACGAACTAAGCTGTCTCTGTCAGGCCTCTTATGGAGGTCGACTTTATTGGGTTCAAGTTCGAGCTTCAACAGAACAAATACACTGATTAATATGAATAAATAATCCAAGAAGTACTGTACGAAGTCCTGCACCTTTACACACCTTAAGCAATAAACACCACACCATCCAGATTACAGTATGATGGCATAAAACGGCACAGGCTGCTAGGTGTGGTGTTTCGACACAAATGTGGCTTTACCTGAAATCCACAAACACAGCTTCAGTTTTCTCCTGTACTTCCTACACTGTCGGTTTCTCATGTGCTGTATACTAAATTATTCAGCCACCCAAGTATTTTGATCGCAAAGTATCAAAGCACCACAGAGCACTTAAATAACCTCCGATTCCCTACCTGGACCTGCATGTAGAGGTGAGCCTCTTGGCGTTCCTTCCTCTTCTGTGCCTCCACCCTCTTCTCCTCCTGCAGACGCTCCACCAGTTGCTGGGGGATGTCCACATCGGTCATCGGCTGGAGCACCTCGCCTGAGTGTAGGTCAAACGGCAGAAGTGATAATTTAGTACAACAGTATTATTCAGTACAGTCACCTCCATGTGAAAGAGGAATTTTATTTGCACTCATCAGCTGAGAGGAACCCTTCATGTGTTGCTGGGACAGTTTCTCATACCAATGTTTTTTAAATGACGAGTGAAGAAGGAAGGATGTTTACTTACTGAGCTTGGACTCACGGATGTAGACCAACATGTACGCGTTGGTGCAGTGGC
Source organism: Pelmatolapia mariae (assembly GCF_036321145.2). Taxonomy (NCBI): domain Eukaryota; kingdom Metazoa; phylum Chordata; class Actinopteri; order Cichliformes; family Cichlidae; genus Pelmatolapia; species Pelmatolapia mariae. The sequence goes on from NC_086230.1 coordinate 12,408,534, forward strand.
GGACGGAGAGGTCGTCGTCGTGTCCGCCGTAGTTGTGTTCTATGGCCTCCTCCTTGGTGCATCGTGACACTACGTCATCATCAAACTTGCACCACTGCAGAAAGAGACAGAATGATAGACGGAGACAGATGGTGATTGCAGGATGGGGTCGCAGCCAGAGATGAGGAAGCCAGAGGAGGATGAGGAGCAGAGGCGAGATAGGGGTGGGGCAACCACCAAGGATTGGAGTGGAGGGGATAAAAGAGAAAAACCAGAGAGCACTTAAGACAATCATTGTCACACAAACCCAAATGCAGAATTAAAGTAACATCACACTGATGTGTGCATATCAGAGGGGTTTACTCGATGAGTATGAGATTAAGAGTCCTTTTTTTTTGTTTTTTTGGCACAGCAGAGTCTGACTTGAGCTGAGAGCTCGTGTTTACATCCCACTCTTTACACTAACACATCTTTTCTGACAGCGTTTACTCCACTAAACATCTAAATTGTGAAACATCCCTTTTCTGACATTAGGTGATATCATCTCACCTGTCAGGAAGCTTGTGTGTTCTATCATTTTCAGTATAATAATCACTGCAGACCTGGGAGGCACTTATTCTGACTCTCAACCCTTGAATCTTAATGCATGCAGCTGTATGTAATTAATAAACACTTAAGGTCAAGAGCCAAGGTAACATAGCTCTGAATTCCTCCATAACATAAACTCATTTTTGTTTTTTTGCAAATTTACATCGAGTAGCATACAAACCCCAACAAATATGAATCCCAAAGCACACACACCCCACAGCATTTTTGGTGAAAAGTGCAGAAAAAAAAAATTGTTCTCACTATTGGATCCTTGACACTCACTTTGCCGTCTCCTTTGGGGTTAAGATAGACGACGTAGTGACCGCCATGGTTGTCCCCGCTGTGGACTAGCACAGCGTGGAGGATGTAGTTGGCTGGGTCCTTTGAGTCTGGCTTCTGGAGGAACTCGTCCAGAGGTAACTGGTCTGGAAACTCGAACCTAATGAGCACAGAAAGATGGAGAGGCGTTAGAGACAAATAAATTGAGACGAAAAAAAAAAAAAGGATGAGGTAAGCAGCAGTATTTTAAAAAATGGAAAGATAGAAATAAAAAACAAAAAATGTGAAAAAACAATGTGTAGATTAATACAAAAAGGGTCAAATATCAGCCAAAAAGTAGCATAAAAATGGAAGAACTCAAGAGTAAACTTGAGCATATTCAAAACTACTGTCATTCCACACCCACACCTGTGTCTCCGTGTACGTATACAAAGCCCTCAGGATGCCAGTTGCCCGTAGCATCATCACAAGGATGAGTCAGAGCTCATCGAAATGGCACAGCAGAAAGTTAGCACTTCTAAATGGTAGCGTTTGCTAAAAGTGTCACATTATTTCTGCTGGATTTTATTTTTAACACCATTAACTGTACACAGATTGATGGCACAGAAAACAATCTTGGTTCCTTTCTCACCGTCTGAATAAGCGAGGTCAGAGCAAGCTTTTCACTGAGCGTAAAGCTCAAGTGACATTCCTCCTTTAACCTATGCTACAATGGAGCAGATCTTCTCTAAAATTACATTCGAGCAGCACAGTTACTGTCTGGTTGTGTGACGGGGAGCGATCTACTTTAAGCAGGGTGCATTCTGCAAAGTAATTCGCAAGTAACCTTACTTCAGAAACTATTTTTAAAGCATCAGCTTGTTTTTTCCTTACCTGTCATTGATCTTGATGTTTTGGTCGGTCTGTGGGTCGTACATGAACCTCATCAGCTGCAGATGGAGGATCGGAGGGAAGGTGAGGAACTTCACTCCCTTTTCTGCTTCCTGCGACGCAAAACAAAAATGAGTCAGACATCTGGTGAGGACATCCCATTGACATTAATCCTGCCATTATAAACCCTTTCAGCTTTAGGCTGCTCATTTAAACCATATCAAAACAAGGCAGGTAAACGAGCTCCAGATCTCATTTTTAGAGCTACATATTTCTGTAGCTTGGCAAGAAAAACCGGAAACCTACTGATCCATTTGAACACGTCTAATTTTTTGAACACCAAATATTTTTTCACAATGACATATAAAAACTAAAATTTTAGTCCAATTTGCTTCAATACCAACAGCATGAAAGCAACAAGAGCCAACAAATTGCATAAATACTTCACCTGCAGCCCGTGTTCTCCTGCGTCATATTTGTTGTCTCCATCTAACTGCTCAGTTGCCACATAATCTTTGAATGACTCAAAGACTGGAAAGAAGCAAAGATGATATTTAGAAAATCGCCGCTTTGATATGTGTGTGAAAATCCTGATCATGCAGGACAAATGTGCCACTGATCAATAAAACACCACATTTATGCTACTCACTGTTCTTCTTTCCTTTTATGCTAAGCTGGATGTCATAGTAGTCCTCTATCCGCTCGGACCTGTAGTCCACATGCTTACACTGGATATATGACTGCAGAGTGACACACACACACACACACACGCAGAGTCAGACTATACGATATGAGAGGCGAGTCAGAAACATTATTTCTCATCGGGTCACGTCTTGATTTAACCTCAGTCTATTCTTAAACTGGCCTTGTTCCAGGCTACATCCTGTGCTGTGTTAGCCTACATCATGTCGCTGTGTTTACAGAATCTACTGTGCGAGACGTGCTGCAGAGACATTACTGAGCAAAATAAACACTATAAATTTCCCCTCATAAGAACAATATTGTACAAAAGATATGCAAAATATGACCATAACTAAAAGGGCGAGTCAGCTAAGAGGAGGAAGAGACGGAGAAAGAGAGATGACATACCACCATCTTTCCTCTGAAGAGCTTTGGGATTGTTCCCTCAACACAAGTGCCTTTCATTTTGTTCTCTACGTTGTCCAGGAGCTGCAGTGCGCACACACACACAAAGAAACAGTAAATACTGTCAGCTGTTGTTCACCGTGCATACAGGACCTTTTTAAACGTGTATAGGAAACTCACCACTCTGCACAGCTCCTGCACATCATGTTGCATGAAGCTATCTAGTGTTTCCCACCTGCACGTAAAAACACACACACCAAGTAAGTAATTCTGATGGTTGACCCACGTGTCAAGCATGCAAGGATCTAATAGTTTTGCTTACAACACATATAATATTCTACGCAAGTCCGAACTTACCCAAAGGACTTCGTGAGCTTCTTGGTGCCAACTGGTTTGTCGCTGTGTTGCAGCTCGTAGAAAACCCTCTGCAGTGCCAGGGGGACGCTCTTGGAGGAGTCATCTCCTTCTGTGGGCATCATGTAGACCGCCTGGGAAGGATGAGGATGCTCCAGGATTACAACTTCTATATAAAACTAATCATCTTAGACTGACTGGACTATTTTTGTGAAAACATTTACTATATTTAAACTCCAGATATGCTACTGGAAAATTTCAAGAACAGCACTTTGATCGTAGAATTAAAAGGGCCAGCATGGGAGCAACGAAACAAAAGCAGCAACTATAGTAGAACGTTACAAATAAATAAATATGCATGTCATAAAAATATATATATTTTTCAATATGTAGACGATGATATTTGAAACTGTTTCAATGCTTATTTCCTCCAGTTTTAATACTGATTACATTGACGCCTTCTAACCCTCCGACTGTTGACACACACTGCAGTGCCCACATAGCCTGGCCTATTCTCACTCACAGCGTCGTCTTCTTCCCTTTACTCATCTCATTCGCCCTGGGTCAGTAGCATTTTCTTGGCAGTAGGAAGTTGGCAAGTGCAGAGCTTAACAACTGAGCTTGTTGGCTAAAGAAAACAGCAGTCGTGTCTATTGGAAATATTTCGCATTTGGGGGAAATAAACACAAGAAAGCCGATATACAAGATCCACTCATTTAGCCAAGCTCCTGAAAGGTGGAACTACTATATCAAGAATTAAGAGCTTTGTGTACCTCATGTCACATTACAACCTGGTTATTCTTACTTGGATGAAAAATTTAAAGCTTTATGACCTTATTGAAAGTGGTGCTGAGAATCAGGGGGTTTATAGGTATTTAAAATAATCAAATCTATTATGTTAAGAACCCTATAACAGATAAGAAAAACAGCCACAGCCACACACAGTCATTAGAAGCCACAAAACAAAACCTTACCCGTCGTAGCTGGTTGGTGAAGAAGAGTGTCTGTAGCAGGCTGTTCATGTAGCAGGTCGCTCCTTGGTTCTTAAGTCCAACATAGCCTGTGTGTTTCTTTGAATCCCAGCTGGTCACAGAGACGAAAAACTTCAGTTAGTTATAAATCATAAACCCTGAACAGAACAGAGAAAATGCACATGGAAAATAGTTTATAAAGACAAAAATAAACGGCTCAAATAGAACACAACATACGCCACTCCGTGTGGGGCATCCGCCTGGACGTAGACTTCAAATGTAACTTTGTCATCGTCGATGAAGCCCCTCTCTGGATCGGTCACATCCTGAAATGCATCATTGCAAAACAGTTAATCTTTTTAAGAATAGCAGTTTTTAGTAATGAAAGAATACAACCAGGCCGAAACAAAAGGTTAACAAAATGGTAACTGCTGAGCGAGAAGAAAAAAAGAACCCCACCAACACTCACAGCAAAAATATTCCACTGTTTCTTTGACAAAAGTAACAGTACATTACTTTCTGACAGGTTTGTGTACTTACACTCCAGGACATGAAGTTGGAGAAACCCCAATCGTTCTCTTTGTGGAAGAACAGGTGACTGATCCTGCGGCTGAATGACTTCTCGTCGTCTTTGTGGTTAATGATCTTTAGCATGGCCTGTGCGTGGCAAGACCATGACCTGAAACACCAAAGACACGACACCTGAATACTAAAGAACTGTTTAAAAGTTGGATTATTTCCTCAGGAACATTTTGGCGGCACTGAAATCGGCACATTTAGAAGACTGCGTAGGCTACGACGTTAAACATAGGAGAGCAGGACCAACAACCTGTGCAAACTTATGAACCAAGTAAGCCATCCAACACTGTTCCACTTCAGCTACTGAAAAACATAAAACAGTGTTGTGCACGGTAACAGGATAAAGATGCTAATTTTACATCCTTCCACACCATTAACCAAGATATACCCAAATCACCAACAGCATCTATGCATCTCTCAGAGTGGCGTTACAAACTGAATCAATCTATAAGCCTCACATTTACATCTGTGCCCTCCCACAGCCTTCCACTTTACACACCAAAGATATATTATGAAGAGAAAATATAAACCCAAACACACAAGGGTATTTAAAAACAACAACCACCACCAGGGAAATAGGGCTGACAACACATTTTCTAAATGAAGTTATGCAGCTGAGTTGCACAAAAAAAAGAAAAGGAAAAAAAAAGTGACATTCGATTGTGAAAAATGATATTTCATTGTGGGAACTGGCAGCTGTTTGTCTCAAGAGTGGCACAGAAAACAAAAGCTGGGTTTCCACCAGAGGAGTGGTTAAAACCAGCAGCTGTGACCCCGTTAATGCAGCAATACCCAACCGCAATACAGGACGGCTGGGCTGTAATGTCGGAGCACGAAAGCTGTGCAGGTTTCAACTCCTGCTACTTCACACAGGGAGCGACAGGAAAGTGGTGAAGGCTTTAGCCTGCCACGATCGGCAAATATGAATCGGCTCGACGACTCAATAACAATAATTCAACAACCACTGTGTGGCAATGATGGCAGAAGATTCCCAATCCAACTCTGCTCCAGTAATCAAAGAAAACCCCTCTTTACAAGAATGCACCTACAGGAGCAGTTATGATTGTGCCATGTTGTTTGGGTTTTTGTAGCTATAACACAGACAGTGAAATGGAGCAAAACCTGCATCTTTTTCTTGAGGAATAATTTGTTCTGATGTTTTAAAGTATTTTGACAACACCAGTGTCAACCAGTATAAAAGCAACAAAGATGTCATAGGTGTAAACCTTCAAACAGCGGGCTGCCTGCTGCTCTGGCAGGTATCCTTCTGTATAGGACACAAGCGAAGAAAAAGAGCAGAGTATTTAAAAGTGGTCTAACTGTGTAGTTAAGGTAACATTAAATACCAGAGCTTTGCTAGTCCCAGCTATTAAGCAGACTGGGAAAGAGGAAGATGCTGCTGAAAAACTAGACATATGGAAGAAGCTTTGACTGTCTAATAGGAAGTCGAAAAGCACAGAAACGATGCAGCAGGATTGCCTCTTTACCTTTCACTAAATTAAAAAAGATAAATCCAGTTCTAATCTAATTTCACCGGCTCCAAACTTGACTGTGTGCAGTCTTAACACAAATATGTTTTCCCATTAGCAGCTGCATTTTGCAAAACAGCAATAAAAAGCATTTCCACTGCAGTCTCACAGTTTGGGATAACTGCGCTGAGCTGCTGCGGTCCTGCCAGGTACCAGAGACGACCACAACCACTCTGCGTCAGGCCTCCTGGCTACACACTAAAACCTCACTTTCACTTCATTCACTCAGAACATCATATATCATATGAGATACTTGAGAGTTTTTACTGCAGCTTTGGCAGATCTCAATTCGGGGCTCTAGGTAAACTACATCCCTCGAAGCAGTGTAGTGGATAAAACATCTGCAGGAAGTTCTTCACAGCACCACTGATCCCAACTTACAGTAGAAAAACCTACTGCAACTTTCAAAGCAGCAGAATTTCCAAGAGAGCATAAAGTGAGTTGATAATCACAGCTTATATCAGAAGGCCCACATCCCAAATCCCTCTTACGTACGTGGAATCTGACTCTGCATTACACTGCAGGAAGAAGCCCACGCTCTTCTGGTGTGGTCGGTCAGGATAGAAGCGCGGCATCACCATTATCTTCCAGGGAAGGTTCCGGACAAAGCAGGACGGGCTGAGCACTGACTCGCTCAGGCGGCTGAAACGCTCCACCACGAACCGGAAGGTCGCCTCCGACCGCCAGCTAGTGTCTGTGAGAAGACGGGAGGGTGACGCGTTAAGAGGGGGATGAGAAGGTTTAGTGTGTAACAGATTCCCTCTGATTCACTGAGAACTTTTAATTCGATACAGCACTTCTGCTTTATTTGCCCAGTGATCCAAATAATTGGGGTCAGAACTGTCATTATTCCTGGACACCTGCAATCCGACAACAGAAATTCGAGACAGAGTTCCACCCCACATGTTTTGGCAGTAGACGGTTGCTGCAGTCGAGCAGGGGTTAGCCTAAACTGCCCACTATGATGCAACAGTGGTGCAGCACAGCGCTGCGGCACCTTTTGATTTTTATTAACCTCATAAGTTATGTTTAACTCACGCTACAGAATGTAAAAGAGAAAATTACAAGTTACTTCAAACAACTTCTGAAAACTGGCAGAAGTAAGAGAAGTAAGTAAGTTAGAGAAAATACAGTTTAAATTTAATTCATACACTGCCAATAAATAACACGGACAAGAGTCTTTATGTTTTCCCACTGACAAGCTGTCAGCATTTGAGTTACTACATATAAAGACATTAACTTCAGGTGTAATTTCAACCAGATGACCTACAGTTTCTTCTACTCGAAAAGCTTCAAAGAAACTAAAGCGTTTGCAGAGGTGCACATAATCCTCACCATCCTCCATGTCCTCCTCTGTATTGTTGTGTCCGTCTGCCATGGCCACGTTACCATTGATCACTGGGTTGGCGGGGATTCTTGGAGGATCATCTGTATCCCCAGCTACACAGGGAGAGATAAACAACATAATAAGACTCCATGGATATGGCGTTCCTGGATAGATTAACATGTTAAAGACCTTTTTTTTTTCTTTACTTGGGGTAAATGTGGCTGAAAACTCTGCATTCCCAACTCGCAGGTGTCAAAAGGTCAGGAACGTGCGATCGAAACTCCTGCTACGATTAATAAAGCGTGGCACGTACTTTTATATGTTCATTTTGTAATTTTAAACCAAAATAACAAATCTGGGCAATGTGAGTAGACAGAGAAGTACAACTTAAGCGTCCTCTTATTCTCCCATTAATGCCATTTTTAGTTTCAGGTTTGGGTCACACAACTAATATAAAAAAAAATAGATATATATATTGTGGGGCATCCTTCTTTTTACCTTTTTCTTCACTTTAATGGGAAAACCCTGCTGACACGGGATAGTAAGCCTCCTTTCTCAGTCTGTGTATGACAGAGTGAGAGCAACAGAAAGCGAATGTGTGAGTGTGTATGTGTGTGTATGAGCATAACAAAGGCCCAGCAACACCAACAGTAGGCTGGGTAATTATGGATACAATGCAGGATTAAGCAGCAAGTCATCATTCAGACAAAACACACGCGTACAGGGGACAATAATTATCCCAGCTCGGCAGCTCGACGCACAATCTAATTTACCAAAACACGCCGATGAGGGAATCAGAGGCGCGCTGAATCGACTTCAAGGAGTGAGTGAAATCTGCCTGGATCCTGTGATGTCCCAAAATGGGTTGCTTTGTCACCTCGTCTCTCGCGCAAAGTTTTGCGTGTGGTACTCCTCTGTGTCGGTCTACAGGTAACGCTGCTGACCGAATCCTCCAGGAGACTGACCTCATTTACCCAAGCAGATTACACCATGCTATTGGGCTCAGTCAGTCAGCTCCATGACAACCTTTTGTCCCGCCCACTGTGTCAATCTATGCTGAAATGTATTTATTAATGGATCTGTCACCAAAAACTGCAACAGTAAGAGCCGGGAGTTTTACTTATGGGACAAAAATCCACACAGAGCAAGACTGCAGAGCTTACCCCGACTGGCTTAAACTATAAAGAGAATAAAAATGAACCCCTGTGATTTAGTTGAAGCCTCACTATAGCTGCAGTAACCCTCAAGTGAAAAGTTTTTGGAGAAAAAAAATACGCTAATCTTTTCTAATCTTATGAAGCTGAAATCCTTTGGTATAAAAGTAGCAAATGAAAGTTTGTCAATAATCACATTCAATCTTCTCCTCTAAAATACAAACTTTATGCTGAGCAAACGGAAAAAACACTCCAGATGTGTGGTTAACCCACACCAAAAAGGTTAGAACTGCACAGTTGATCTTGTTACAGTGACTTGGCACTAGGAGGCTACAATGCAGTTTGCTGCATCAGGCCACACTAAGCTGTATTCCTGTACTTTGAGCAAACTGGCCCTAAATGCCCATAAAAAATATTAAGTCCTCACCGTTGTGCCAATTGTACCCCTTAGTCTTGTATTTCTTAGAACTTTTTGAATATAAAGGCATCAAGATTGTTCAATATTAATTTTTAGAGGGACCAATATAAAAGCTTGGCCAGCCATGTGACAGCAACAGCCCTGTTTTTAAATTAGAGTGTGGAGACACACAAAAAAACAAAAACAAAAACGAGGCAAAATGACTTAGCTATGCCAAATGAGTGATGGTGGGGCTGCAACTGCATGGCGCCTCATACCATAACGGAAATGGAGTGTGGGAGTGTGTGTGTTTATGTGTGTGGTGCTTCTGAGAGAAGTCAGAAGCACCAGAAAAAGTGAGTAGTTTGTTATGTCAACTTGTCTTCACTGTCCTTGTAAGGCTTCAGTGCACCTAAGGATAAGGTATGATAGGTGAACTACCAAATAAAGGAGGGGGGGGGGAAGAGAGTCCGCTAAATGCACCTGCTACTAGTGATTAGTGTTACAATGAATCATCAAACAATGCAAATGTTATGCCTGGTCATTTCTTTATTTACTCCACAGCATGCATGTAACTGCTTATGGTCATTTGTATAATACGTGCTCCCAAATAACAAGCAAAAGCGTGTGAAAACATAGTAAAACTAAAAGGTCTGAATGACGCAGTGAAAGTGCCCACTGGTCCCTACTCAGCCCCAAGTTGACATCAGCGTAAACTTAATAAAAATGCTGGTAGTGCGGGTGTTGTGTGTGCAGACTGCTTAAATGACCGCCTCGGACTCCAAATTGAACCCCAAAAACGTAAAAAAAAAAAAAGAAAAAAAAAACAGATCATTAAAAATGGCGAGCTCCATGCCTTTTGGTCTTCCATACAATGAAGCAGCAAATCCCCGCGCTGCCTCTGTGCGGGCCTGGCTTACCGCAGCGGCGACTACCGTTACTTGCCAGCGCTGCTCCACGTTTCACGTAACGACACTAAATACCAGGTTATAAATTAACATACAACGGGATAATGTACGCTTGGTGTTCCACCTTGTTATTATTTCAGCAGGGATAGCTAAAATGTAGTGTGTTAGCTACCACAGGATTGACGCATCTGCGTTCCCGTTAGCCACCTTAGCAAACACTAGCCACAGATTCACCTCAAGGCCTTTATTAGCCAACATTAGCTGGAGTCAAGAAGTACCAGCTATTGATGTAGATTTACTGTTAGAGGAATCATTTTACCCTCAGCTGCTAAATTATAACCGTGAGATAAAATTTAGACAAGCGAAAAGCCCGGAAAAAAATTCAAGGCCCGGCTCTCGCGCAAAAGGCAAAATCTTAACGATGCAAAATACAAGCCACCATTTTGGAACGCCACACACCCCCTCCGTGCACTAGTTGGCTAGCTAGCTAGCATGCTAGCTGGAGAAAGAACGTAACGAGGTGCGCCTTGGAGCTAATTGACTAGCTCAATATTAGCAGCCGCGCTAGCACCGTTCTTCGCGTTTTACAAGGCGTAACGCGCAAAGTGGATTTTAGTGAAGCAGATACTCTGCTACAATATGGTAACATGTCAAACTTTGGAGACACACCTAACATATTTTTACCCAAATGGTCAACCGATCTCTTTAGCCATTTGGAAACCAGCATTCAATGTACGAGCAATCACACGATGCTAACGCACACGCTCTCTCTTTTAGAGGCTGAACCAACGTTACTTGTCGAACAGCAACTAACAGACTAAAGTTTAACGTTATCAGTAAAAAATAAAAACATATATATCACTACTTTATTCGCGGGAGAAGTGATGAACGCAGCTAGCGATAGCTGTCAAAATCACCCCAAAAGCCCACACAGCCAAGTCAGAGCAGAGAGATTAATTTACCTTAGCGTTGGATCCGTGTTAATTGCAACACTAAGCAGACTGTTTACAAACACTTGGGCCACCAACAAGCATCGGGCCCGGAATTCTGTGAGTGCAAGCGGATTCTAGACGGCGGTGATTTGGCAATCTCGAAGCAACAAGCCGATGAACTGTTTATTTGGAGATACGGTTGCCGATCAGAATGAATGATTTATGCGGCTAATCTGCGACAATGTGCGGGGAAAATGCCACCGGTTCCGGATATACCTGCAAACAGCTGAATATCGCAAGCATACGAAGATCGTTAAGGGCTCGGTTCGCTTGTAACGCAAAATGAGGTCAGCTGCATACAAGTATGCTGCATCGGACGCACAATCAGCAAAAAACCAACCGGCTATCTCTGCTAGCTGCAGGCCTCCGTGTTTACTGAGATGTTGGGCTCAGTTAATGCGGATAAAATTCCGTGCATTTCTCGTGCAAATGTTAACTTATGGCACAAACCTGGTAAAAAAAAAACAATAGAACAATAAAAAGTCCGTTCACTTTACTCGGGGCCATTACTTACCTTCCATCTCCATGTCCTCCGGTTCACTGAGCTGCTGCTCGCCGGCTTTCTGTTGCTGCTGCTGCTGCGTGTGGTGATGGTGGTTCATGTTGGCAGGTGGCGGTGTTGTTGTTGTAGGTGTGATGCGGTGTTCCCTGTTTTCTCTGTTGCCCTCGACCTTGTCCAGGGTCGGCTCGGTGGGGAACCGGGTTCTGGACTGCTGGTGAGGTGTAGTGGGATGCGGAGGTGGGGTGGACAGGTCGAGCCTTGGCGGCCGGGCCTGCTCTGTTGCGAACTCGGCCTTGTCCGCTGTCAGCGCCGGGGAGTGAGGAGGGGAGGTCGGCGGGGGAGCGGGTAGAGAAACGCGGACGTATTTGCTCGCTATTCGCCCAATCTCGGCGCCTTTGGTGGGTGCGAGTCGCTGGCTGACGGCGGGGGTTGCGATGGATGTAATTAGGGGAGGGCGGGGGGGGCTCCGAAATCGGAGGCCCGCTGAAATTAGCTAAATCAATCCGGGTCTACCCCGGGAAATGTGGGGCAATAAGAGAACTCAGAGCACGACCTGCACCGTCAGGTACAAATACCCTGTTTCTAGCTAGCGCTAAGCTACCTGACACTAGGCAGCCAAATGGTATTAAAGGTACGACAATGAAAACAAAGGCTCATTTGCTATACACACACATTCAACAACTTTGCCTGCGATATCCCCAGTCTGTGTGCTCCTCCGATTGTCCCTCGTCTGGGGGAGAGCGGAGGAAAAAGCTATCCATTCAAACCAGCTTCCCAATACGGAATAGCACTGATGTTAACGTTAATTTAGAAGTTCGCGGAGACGACAGTTTGCGCGGCCCGACATAAACCAAAATCCTCCAAACTGCCCTAACACGACAGACGACAAAACGCTGCAGCAGCTCGTTGCATTTCTAGCTATTCCCCTCGCTTCTCGTGAAGAATGTGCCCGGTCATACAACGCTAGCCTGAGCTGTGCGGCTCCCTCAACCCGCTCCTCCCGTTTGGTTTGTGATGTCTGAGGTAAATCTCAAAATGGCGGTCGCGCTTTTCTCTGAAATGTCACATCCGCATGGAGATCCAAACACGGGCCCATCCCCGAGCCAGCTTCTCCATCCACGCGAAATCACACAGGCCGGGTCGTGTGTGTATTAAAGGGAGAGGAAATATAAGCGCTAACGACAATTATTACACGAGTGGGACTGGTTTAATGGCTGTACGTGGTGTGACATTGATTTGAATGGGAGAAATCGCTGAGCTGTGGGGCTAAACTGTGTAAATACGTGGTAATAGCGTGTGTGACGTTTTACCCAGCAAGGTGACAAAACCAAAAGTTTTCATTGAGCAATTCTGAGCAGATTTACTTTTTCTTTTTTTTTATTAATTAAATCCGTGCTTTCAGAAACATTGTATGGAAACACAACATGATTCAGCCTATAAAACTGTAAAACCACGTGGTTTCCACTGGCATTAAAGACAGGAACCCATTTTCACAAGCGGGACTTTTATTTTATAGTGAACACGAATATTTTTTTTTCAACTATTGTGCCTGCACAGCTGTGTTAAATTAACTTTTAATATCACACCATGGACAGCTTGAGTCATTACCAGTTATTTTATTTATTCAATTTTGTATTTTAATTTGTGTCTACCTGGTTATCAGTTTCATTCAACATGTGTGTTAACTTTATGGACTTGGGTTTTCAAGAGCTTGCGTGCACTTTCATGCTTGGATGCACTATATTACTCGAGATTTAACTGAAACAGGACAATTTAAAAAACTGAAATGGAAAAACAACAACTGCGTAATGTATTGAGAATATAATATCATATCCACCAAATAAAATCTACTGCCTTCCAAGGTTATTATAATAAGAAGTCCAAAGTAAACTCGATTCAAGTGAAACATTTTAGTTAACTAAAAGTAAAAAATAAACTTTTGAAGAAAATTAACTAAAATCAAATTTAAAAAATTGAGGAAATTTCCTTAGCTTTAATAGTTTGATTATAATAACAGCAACAATACTACTACTACTACTAATAATAATAATAATAAAGACTCTTTGTTTATTCAGACTCTTGATGTGTGCAAGAGTGAGTCAAATGAGTCAGATTTTCCTAGGTTATGCCTGGCAGTTGCCCTTCATGCAACAGTAATTAAAAAAGACTCAAACTAACACTGGAACTAGTAAAAACTAAACTACAACGTAACATTTTCAAACAATAAAAACTAAACTGAAACAAGAAAATCAGCCGACGTGAACTAAATTGAATTAAAAACGAAAGTCAAAAACTAATTGGAAAATACAAAACTATAGTAAAACTGCTGCCTTCCTGTTCTAACACCATGTTATTTACTTTAGAGCTGATCGCCTGCCTGCTCAAGAACGCGTTAATAAAGTAAATGCACATTTTGGATTAATTTCCAGATTTTACTATTAACAAGTATCTTTTTCTTCTTCTTCTTTTGGCTGCTTGCTTTAGGGGGCTCCATCTCACCTGTAACCCCCATCATTCTCCTCCACCCATCTTCCTCCGTGACAGATGTGATATGCACCAACCCTCTGCATATCATCCTTCACAACGTCCACGAATCTTCTCTGAGGTTTTTCTCTTTTCCTCCAACATCTTCTATCCAAGGCATCCCAAACCCTCTCAGCCTTGGCTCTTTAACTTTGTCTTCTGTGCTCAACCTAACATGTCCTACTGATGTACTCAACCAACCTATATTACAAACTATTACATTCTTTCAATAAATGAAAGAACATTGTCAAAAAGCAACAATACTTTTAATGCTCATATAACTTTGTGGGACAATACGGGTTCCACTAATCATACATTCTTTTTTTCTTGTAGCTGGTTCTTCTCAGAGCAGCAGGTCTGAAGAAGAGTTTCATGAAATGGCGCCATCTAGTGGAAATATGTCAGTCCTACACTCGGCTTCGTCTAATGAACTTGAACGCTCATGGGTTTAGAAAAGTCTATTTTTTGTTGTTGACGTATATATTTTTAATATACTTACAATGCAACAGTTCATATATTATAAGTCTGTAAGTTATGCCTAGATTAATAGGTGATAATTCGCTATATCTAAGGCTATAGAAATGATCAACTTTAATATAATATAATGTAATATAATATAATGTGCTTGTGTTTGCTCTCTGAGCTCCGTGTCTCTTGCTAGCTTAATAAATTTGCCAGCGAGCACTTAAAGTAAGTGAATTTTCACTGAGCTTCTTTTGTGTCAGCGGTGTGAGGGACGTGTCTGAAAGCCAATTAAACTGCGTGCACAGACCCAGAGCCCACCTTGCAGCGTTCATGTGGCCATTTGTCGCTGACATGTAGAGTAATGGGGCGGGAGGAAGTGCATAACAGGATAGTCTGTGGTGCATATATCCCGACGTCGGCAACTAGGAAAAATAGTTAGCTAGGTTTATGATGGCAGGAGTAGGTGGCGACGCAGTATCGTAGTACGAAATAGAAAAGAAAAAAAAATAACAAAAACATAAAAGTACTCATGATTTCCCCTCATATAACTCTTTAGACGGCGTCGAAACGGCCATCTTTTCAAGCTAAAAATCGAATTTCCTTCGAGTTTTTGGCGTATTAAATGGAGGAGAAGAAGGAAGACGGCGACTCGGAGATACAGGAACACGGACCCGAGCACTGGTTCTCAAAATGGGAGCGACAGTGTTTGGCCGAAGCGGAGCAGAGGGAGCCGAGCGAGGAGGACGTCGACAACGAGCAGGATAAACTGTGGCATCTCTTCCAGAACTCCGCCACTGCCGTGGCACAGTTATACAAAGGTCCAGCCCAGCGCTCTCCTTTTTGCTTGTCCGTCTAACGGTGCCTGCATCCTCCCTTGGCTTGTTTGTTAGCAGCCTGACTGTACACCGAGCCCTATAAACTAACGTTAACGGCAGTGTAGCTAGCTCTTTAGCAAGCTCCTCGTTTAGCCGGGTACTGGGGAAACTATCGTTTACAGGTGAATTTTGCAATGCTACATTTTTTTCTAGCTAGTCCGGGCTAGCTGGTGACAAAGAATTGTGAGCTATAACCTGGCGTTGTGTAGTTACTACGAGCACCAAATAGCAGTGGCCACATCGACGAAGCGATGAGGTAGTTCGAGTTAACGCGAATACTTTGACACTAAAGTTTGACAGCCGCTATCGTCAGGTTAGCCAGGCTAGTTACAAAATGGCGATGGCAACAACAATCGTAGCTACGCGACATTCCCAGATGACAGTCTGCTGTGTGCTGTCAGTGTTAACATCTGCTACACCGGTATCGATTGGTTGTAGACGTTGTCCCCCAAACGCGTTGAAATAAGAGCCCGCACATACGTATCCACTGGCTTTGTTTTGTTTTTTAAACAGCCGGCTAGCTGGCGAGTTGAGCCGATGCGAAACGTTATAATCACAAGATGGCGAGGATAATATTGGTTTGTCTACAATCTGCTGTAGCTTGGCTCTGATCGGTCGTGATAAATCCCCGGCACGTAGAAACAGGAGTTTGGCTTAAGTCTTTACCAGTGTGTGTGTTTGACTGGGCTCTGCAACTTTACTGCTGAGAGGGCAGTTAAGTTCGTGTGTCGGCACTCTCCTGCTAAACAAGCTGCTGCCAAGCTGGCCATCTAGCGCTGACTGCCAGTTATTTTTATGCCAAACCCTGTCCCCCTTGCAGTTGTAGATGCAAGACAAAATGGCGAATGAAAATGATCCTCAACTTCAACCCCTTTGCTGTCATTTGACCACCACTAGTATGGCACCATGGTATTTGCTTTAAATTACAAGTGTTTTTTTATTATTCCTCTCTCACCTTCAGACAGAGTATGCCATCAGCAGGGCCTGTCATTGTGGGTGCCATTTCAGAACGCTGCTACAGCAGTCACCAACCTTTACAAAGGTAACCAACCACATCCTCCTCCATCCTTGTTCCTTTGAGCAGGACTACCAGGTTCTACACTTCCTGTTGTGTCTGTGCGTTAAGCCAGCGGTGTAGACTCTGGCTGTAACTTTGTTAGTTTTGGGAAATGTTTTTGATCTGTCCCCCCACGTGAAAAGGTAAACAGAAGTGGTTATTATCGCTGATCAACCCCGTGTTGTTCAGCTTGTCACATGGTTTAAGGGACCAAAAACAAACAAAAAACACA
This sequence comes from Pelmatolapia mariae, assembly GCF_036321145.2. Taxonomy (NCBI): domain Eukaryota; kingdom Metazoa; phylum Chordata; class Actinopteri; order Cichliformes; family Cichlidae; genus Pelmatolapia; species Pelmatolapia mariae. Next base: position 12,425,201 of record NC_086230.1, read on the forward strand.
CAGCACAATGTCAGATATTCACTAGTGAAACAAAGCCTGTCTCTTAGTAGAGCATCTCCACTTCTAAATACATAATAAATAGCGTACAACATGAGAAATGTTAAATAGAGATACATATTTGGTTGGCTTTGTTATATATAATAGTGAACAGCTGTTGTTGTTGTTTTAATGTTGTCTTTCACTCTCACAGAGAGTGTTGAGGCCCATCAGAGAAGCTTCGATCGGGGCATCCAGATAGGACACCAACGTCGTAATAAGGTGGGTCTTGTTCCTCTGCTTGTGACTAATTGTGACTTTACAGTTTCCTGTCATAGGCTTGTCGTTTAGAAAACCAAAATTAGCTATGCACGACAGGGTCAATGAAGGATATTACAAAAAAAAAAGAAGACTGGATCAGTGTTTGTTGATAACAGATGCCCGACTGTAGAGCCTGTGACGCAGCCTTCCCTACTCTAAGTGACCAATGTCTTTGCTGACATTTATGCTTTTACTGGTGCATTATGTGTTAATTACCATGTGGTTGTCTCCCAGTGTTTTTGCAGTGGCACACATGATAGAGAGAAATTAAAATGTTGGGACTTTACCCCTCCTGGGTCCCTTTTCATTGTTAAACAAAGAGTAAACATTTGTTCCTGTAGTTTTTCCACTTCTTTGTTGAAACTGTTGGAGTAGACCTGAGGGAATTGACTATCTCCCTCCAGGAATTTACAGACATTTGCGAGTCCTTATATTGATGCTGCGATTAATATTCCTTATGTTGAGATGATGAGTGTTATTCTTACTGATAAGTTCAAAAATGCAATGGAAATGTAACTGTACTGAACAATCTCAACAGTCGCCGCCTGCTTCAACCTGACGTGTAGTTAAATTTCTCGGGAGATGTGCGTCAGGTTGTGCTGTAGGGTTTCAGTATATGCTTCCTTTTGAAGCATAAATTCTCAGCTTTTTATAATGTGCATTGGATTACAGGACATGTTGGCCTGGGTGAAAAAGCGCCGGAGAACCATCCGCAGGGAGGATCTGATCAGCTTTTTATGCGGCAAAGCACCACCGCACAGAAGTAGCAGGGCCAACCCTCGGCTGGCCATGGTGGCCCCCAGCCGCGCTAATTCACCAGCAGAGACTGGCTCATCTGTAGAAGCGGACCTCCAGCCCTTCAGGGAGGCCATAGCACTGCATGGTGAGGACATTTAAGTGCAAGGCTGACTCACAGCTGACACACCGGTGGGAAGTCATACCAAAGAATCAGAATTGACTTAAACCCCCTCAGTGGCAGCTACAATGTTAAATAACTTGTGTGTGTGTGTGTGTTATTTATGCTCGTAAACGTATGTGTGTGACCTCCTGGTTCCTAAGTTTGATAGATAAATGGTTAATGTACCACAGTGACTGTGAGATGAGGTCTTTCATAGGAGACCTTTTAAACAGGTCTGTCATGTCTGAGCATTTCAGTGCTGTGTTTAAGGCCTCTCATGTGTTCATGAGAGGCCTTCTGTGTTTGCGCCTGTGAGAGATTGGAGGCTTGACCTTCTGCTACATGTGGCTCAGAGATAAGGGTTTTTTTTTCCACAAGGGTGTGTGAAAGCCCTTTTTTTTTTTTTTTTTTTTTTTTTTTTTTTCCAGGTCAATTCCTGTCATTTGTGTTTGCAAGACACTATTTGACTAATCGAAAGACAAATTGATTCCTATTACTCACCTTTCTATAATTAAGTTCCATTTGAATATGCTGGTATTTTTTGCTGTGCTGTACCACAAATAAATACTCAGAACTTGACGAGCGTCACATTGCGGGTGCATCTGAGGTCAGACTGGGTCAGATTACAGAAACGGAAGTCTATGACATTTCACAGTTCATCACAGTTTGTCACCTGTTTGTATTTTGCTGTGATCATCAGGCCTGATAGATTAACTTTAACTTGGTTGAAATTAGGAACATGGTGATTAACTGCAAGCCTTCTCTTTTTGTATATCTCTGTCAGATTGGATCATGCGCTATTGGTGGTTTTTTAACATGAACAATATGCTGAGTGTTTCATTCCTTTTTAAATTGATGAATTCAGCCTGAAATTATTTTATTTGTTGCATTAGAAATGAGAAAATGGCAATATTACTCAGTGCTGTCACCTTTCTGCTGAAATAGCTGTGTAATCAGGAGCTGATAGTTAGGAGCTTCCTTTTCAGGGGAACAGATGCTGATGTGATTTTTATGTTGGCTTTTATGAAAAATGAGTTTGTTTATCTTTTAAATGGTTGATGGACAAAGTTGATTTTTTTTATTTTATTATTATTATTTTTTTTAATAAGCCTAATGGAAGCTTTCTTCTTATCAGAGGCTGTAAATGAGACGTAGACGTCTATCTGCTGCTAAACTTCCTGTTCTTTTTTCGTCTCCTTCTTCAGGTCTGAGTGGTGCCATGGCGAGCATCAGCGTGCGCTCCGGTGCTCCGGGTTCTCCTACACATGTCAGTGGGAGCAGCAGTAACGGAGGTGGTGCGAGCGGAGGTGCTTCTTCCGGCTCTGGGCCAGTGTGCCGCAGCAGGCGTAATGGGCTCCAAGACGTCGACCTAAACACTTTCATCTCAGAGGAGATGGCGCTGCATCTGGACTCTACTGGCGCCGCCTCTGCCGGAGGGGGGGGAGGAACCAGGAAACGAAACTCCACCCAATGTAGTGATGTCATCACAGACTCCCCAACGCACAAACGCAACAGGATGATTTGATCTGCCCCCTGCCAACATGCGAGGGGAGGGGATGGTGGGTGGGTTAGCCTTCAAAGCCAAGGCTAGGAGAGGGGGCGGGGGGATGGATGGGCTCGTGTGGGACATGTGCAGATGTACAGACACGCGCACTCGGATGCTTCGGCTGAAGATGAAAACGAGGACTGAAAGCTCTCGAATTCTAGTCCTTGTCTCCTTTCCCAGCTCTTTTACTACAAATCATCGATCTACAATCAAGAACACTTAACGAGTGGGCGTGAGTGTGCACGCAGGTGACCAGGAAGCCACGTCGCACATTCCTCAAACACCGCCCTGGAAAGGAGACAACGAAGAAAGTTCCCGACTTATCCTGGGATCCACACAGTTCTTGAGGGGGGCAATAACGCTCCGTGCTGCTCGACAAGTAAAAGCCACTTTGATCTTTGACACATTTGTGCCCTTCCCTCCCTTAACCTCACTCATCCTCACCCGCCACCTTAATAAGGAAGTGAGGGCCATGATCAAATCGCTTCACTCAGTGGACTGTGTCGCTCGCCAAACGTTGGACCCGAGTCACCCCTGCGTTAACCCCACCCCCTTCTTTTTGTTACTTCATCATTGCAGCTCTTAGTTGGCGTAGCCTGTCAGTGGTGGAGCTAAATCGCCTAGTAGGAGTACGGGTGTGTGTTTGTGGCATCACGCTGCCTCATCTGCCACTTTGTAAGCAGTTCCGTTTGTCTGGCTACTAGGTTGACGGCGTCTAACTACAACAGCAGGCTGTCAGTGTTTGGACATTCAGACTTTATTCTCTGCTAAGTGCTCTGCTTCTACAGTGGCTCGATTTGTACTTCAGGCCGTCACCTTTTCTTTGTTTTTAGTTTTTCAACCACCAGTGTTAAATTCTAGGTTTGTTGCCACTGTTTTCAGCAGCTTTAGCCAAGTTAATTTTCCGTTCTTTTTCCACTTTTTTTCCTGTTGTTGTTGCTGTTGAGGATAATGGAAAAGGAATTGTATTTTCTTTGTTTATGCAGCTTCTCCAACAGCCCCTTTCCCCCTCTGCTCTAGTCTTATTATGAAAGCAGCTGCTGTTTTCCCGTGGTCGTGGGATGATTCTGATGAGTTGCAATAAGGATTTTTTTGCACTTAGTTTTCACTTCTGTCTCATGCAAATAAATCGGCTCTTCCATTTTTATTCCAGCTGTACCTTTGTCCGGCCCTAAACGTGCACACTTATGAGTTGTCCACACACTACATTCACCTCTTTTCTACAAATGGCGGCGCTGATCTAATCATGCATTTCAGCCAGGCGCCACAGCACCGCTCATCAAAATTAGAACCACTCATGCTGATGGCAGTCCTCAGATTCTGTGTCCACCGTGCTTTTCGAGATGCTCGATAACATTTAGTCCTCTAACTTGATTAAAAACGTGGGCAGTTTCCCAGGAAAAACCGGCTCGGCACCGCTTTTGTGGAATAGAGGTTTAAGTGTGGGGATGCTTAGAAATAAAACAGGAGCTCTCGCACTCACTTGATTTTTGTCACTTCTTCAAAATTATTTGAACACGTTGCAGAGACTGTTTGACAAATGGTGTAAGATATTGGAAGAAAAAGCCGAACTTAATTTTTTTAGGCTTTAGGAGTGGTGGCACGCTCAAAAACAACCACCAAACATGCCACCCGGCGCACACGAGGTAACTGGGCCAGCGTGTCGGATGGGAAGATGGATGCTGTCTGTATTTTGTGAAAGGGGTGTGTGCATTAATAAAATGTGGATGGGTTTGTTTTTTGTTTTGTTTTGTTTTTTTAACTTGGTACAGAACGAAGTAACATGGGGTTGAGTTTCATTCCTAAAATGGTTGTTTACTTCCAACATTCAGTGAGGGAGCAGAGCAGGAGACATTAATGGCACATGAGTCAATAAACGGGGTAAAACAAAGCAATATGAATCAGTTTGTTTTAGGATGTTAACGTGATGTTATCAGAGCTAAACCTGAGCATGTTTGTGGGTGTAAATGATTAAAGAAATCTTGAGTGGTCTCAGTATTAAACCAGCCCTGCCATGTTAATGATACAGCGCGCTGTTCTACCTGTATTACACACAGGAAGTGACCATTGTGGTGTTAATGTTTCCTGCTTTCTTCTCCGTTTGTTCCTCATGTTGACTCCAGTTCTCTCCCTTTCACATTTTATGGCCTGTGAAGTGGCCTTTATTTAGTTGTATAAAGCATGCCAGTTTGGTTTTTTATTTTGTTTTTTTAACTTAAATTCCGGTCACCGATTTCATTTTGCGTTTTCTTTTTTGTGCTCTAGGTTGCCTTTTATGTTCCTATGATTTCAGGCTTTTCAGTAGGAAAAAGAACCCGGGTGATGTTTGGCGATCTGTCAAAGTCCTGGATCTGTGAAACCGCTGAGACTCAAAATGTAAGCTTGGTATTGAACACCTCAGCTTTGCCTGCAGAGGGCGGAGGGGAGGTGGGGTTTAAGTGTCTGGTAAGCTGAGCTGCTTCAGCCATCACTGATTCAGTGAATAATCTTAACATAGGACCCAACCTTGATTCTTGAACAGACAAATGTGCCGTAAAGTCACATTTCAGGTCTGGTGCAGTTAAACCTGTGGGTTTCAACTTTGGCAAAAAAAAAAGTATTTCAATTTATTTTCTTTTAGGTGGTGTAGCTCCTGAGAACTGACTGGTCTGCTTGTCCACACGCTCTTCATTAAAGCAGAGGAATGCATTTCGAAATGTTCTAGTTTTCTTCTCTTAGACGCTTTGGCTCGCTGTTCTGTGTCTAACACTCCACTTCGGCAGTATTGTTTCTGAGACGAAACGAGGTGTTCGGCTACAAACTAGTAGCTTCACCCGCCTGCTGTTTCTGTTGCACGTCATGTCAGTTACAGGGTGTGTGCCGACAGGAAAAGCACTTAAAGGTTGAGCCTATAAAAGGATGTCTTCTTCCCAAAGGTTTTACTGAAGAGTTTGATAAGAGCAGGATTGTGCCGTCTTTGCAGTCCCACTGTTAAACCTGCGGAGTTGACCCCCGCTCCCCCTCCTCAGATCAGCTTGGGGTCACCCTGTGTTTTCTGTTTCTTCCCTGAGCCAGTCGCAGCCTTCATCCACATTGTTTCATCAGGGTGACTCATGCCACAAAGTCTCTGGAGCCAACACTATCATCAGCTGTTTCTTATTTGTTTAAAAAGGTAATAAATGGCTAATCTATATACTGAACATTTAATTGTTGGTATGATATATGTGGTTCACATTGTAAAGGAAATAAAACCATTGAATCGCAATCGGATTGGCTATGTTTCATTTTAAAAATAAGGACAGCGTTTTCAGAAAGAAGATGCTGTAAAATGGGAATAAAGACAAAACATAAGTTAAAAACAGGCAGTAAGGCCTCTTTGTGCCATTTCCTGTTCTAAATGGTGTGTTCTGTTTTAGTCACGTTTCACAGCAGCACAGCTCTTCTGCTTCAGATGATCTTCACGTCAAACTCATTGCTACATTTCCCTGTCAGTTTGCAGTTCTTTAACTTCGTCAGTAAATAAGCAAAGTATCGAAACTGTTTTTTCCTCTCAAGCATAAATGAGGAGCAGGTTTACGGTGTTAAAAGTTTGGAGACTTAGAAATGTTTCTGTTAACAAAGCTGCTGACACTAACTTGTCATTTAGCTCACCAGGTTGAGCAGATGACTTGCATGCTGTGATAAATATGCAGCTACCGGGGTTAAAGTCCACGCTGGGTCATTTCCTGAGTCTCTTCCTGCTTTCTTGTTTTAATAAAGCAATAATGACCAGAGGCGTCCCTGAAACTTCACGCCTAAAAAGCCACTCATACAAACCACTAGGGGGAGCCAGAGGACAGCGGTAGAATAAACATTTCTACTAGATCAGTGACATCAAATAAATGATTACATCATATAGAGACAACTTTGATCCTGAGTGGGCTGAACTAGTGAAAACCTAAAAACTTCACATTTAATTTGTGAGATATCTTAATATAAGAAAAAGAAGGCAATATTCAACAGTTTGTCTCAGTTTTTATACATGACAAAAAAGGCCTTTTTTAATTTAAAACTAAAAAAAAGTAGTTTTTATATTATAAACTGAAAAAGAGAAACTTGTCTGTAATGTAACCATTTATTACTTAATTATGTTGTTGTAATATGAAAGAAAGCTGTAAAACTGATAAAAATACAGTCTAAAATGTATGCTCTCCTTTGCATTTCCAAAGCAGTCCAGTGGGCCAGATTAGAGTCTTTGCTGGGCCAATCCTGGCACCCAGGCCTTAAGTTTGACACCCCTGTTAATAGATGATCAGCAGGAAACCTTTGCAGATTCTAAATCAGCAGATTGCACGTGCTTTCTCAGGAACATCAGTAAATAAATAACATTACTGTGGTAAAAAACTATAATCGTATAATCCAAAGTAAATGCTCCCAGATAAAGTTAACACCTTTGAGACGTTTGTAGGGTTTTCAGTCATTTACATTTATTCATATGCTTCACTATTTCTGATTTTGTCTCACAGAAAACGGCAGAAGCGAAGCAATGAGGGCCGTCCTCCAAACATAAAAACAATATTAAATACTTGAACAGTTTACAATGACAAAAAAAAAGCAAACAATGAAGAAAATAACAGCCATAGTAAAATTAATGTGTCTTCTGCTGATATGAATGATACGCACGTTCAGCCAACATCCTCAAAGGACTAGTGTTGCTACTGTTTGGTCCGTGGGTGTTCAATATTAAAAGCCGTGTTCTTGCGTCCTTCGTAGCTCCTCCACCTATTCATCCTCATCTGCAGCTGCTCTCAGAGAGCCATCAGGTAAAGACCGCGATGATCAGAGGCCACACGGAGGTCCTCGAGTTTTTCTCCGTGATGCAGTGACAGGGCAAAGCATCAGAATGACATCTAACGGGATTTCATTTTATTTCTCAGAAATTTGGAGCTGCCAACACATGGTAGCTTTGTGCAACTGAATCTGACTTTAATAAATGATGGGGGTTTTTTCGTGGGAAATTAAACTCAAGGCCTCGGGTCGATGAAAGATAAAAGGTGAGCTCTTAAGAGTCTGATGAGAGCCCCCAACGTGTGGCTGGCTGAACAAAGGAAGAGGTCCTGGCTGAGAGTTTAAGAGTGCGACTCATATCTGGCTGAGGGGCATGAACTTCTGGTAGTAACTTTTGGTTACATCAATCATGAGGTCCTGTGTACACTCTGGGAGCTCTCCTGAAAACAGACCTGAGAGAGAGCGAGACAAACGCAGGTAAAGACCAGACAGCTAGAAGAACGAAGACAGAAAAGTAGAAAGATGCTGGTCTATTGATTAGTTGTGTGCGTTTTGCTCACCTGGGCATCCAGAGAAAACGGTGAAAGGTGGCACCACTGTCTCAGGAGGAAGCACGGTGTTGTCTAAGATCTTGCAGCAATCCTTTAGCACACAACGGCGACCCTGCACACATAATGGGAAAAACAAATTTAAACATCATCAAACATCATAAAGTCATGCGCTTTCATGTTTGTTTCTTATTTGTTTAAAAAGAAACAAATAAGAAACAATGAAGTCCCCATTTTTGTGATCCAAATCAACAGTCTGAAAAAAAATGCCAGCTTGTGTTTTTTGTTTATTAATTCAGCCCTCGACTGCCAGCAGAAGGTTGCATGACTGCCATGTGACTGGTTCACCACAGGCAATAAAGACATGCTTTCTGTCTATACCCCCCGCCCCTTCACAGCGATGTCCTTTCACTGCCGAGGAGCTAGCTGTGTGCGTGTGTGAGATTTTATTTCACTCACTATGACACAGTTCTTCCCAATGTGGACGTAGGAACCAATCTGTGCTGCGTTGACCACGCAGTCCTCCTCGATGAAGACGTGGTCTCCAATGTGCAGCGGGAAGAAAGCCACCCTGCAGGGGGGGACAGGGCAGTGATGAGACAATATGCTTTTTCTACTTACCATATTCTCTCCTTTATTCATTTGTACAGTGACTTTAAATATATTTTGAGTGACAATAATTAAAAACAATCTCAAAGCATCTTCATCTTTACCTAGAACATAAAAGCACATGGCTGGCCTGAACGTGTGTCAAAGATACTTTACCCTTTGCTGAACTTTTTGAAAGGTGGTCGAATAACACTCCGGCTTTTCACCACGCAGTGTCTGCCCACCCTGACGTTAGCCAGGTCCCCCCTGATGATGCAGTCATTCATAACAATAGTCTGCAAGAAAGAACATCCAAAGACTAAGCGTTAGCACAGCTGGACACTTTCTATTCACAGTGTCATTTCCAGGTGTGTGTTTTCCTTACTTTGCCGTTCAAGACTATGTTTTGACTCCCACATAGTACCGACTGTCTGCTCACTTTGTTGCCAGAAGCCTGAAATAAAACAACAACCACTGTTAATAATCGTGTGAACGATCGTGTCTGTGTCTGTCCACATAAATGAGCACAAACAACCGTCTCTGCTCTCCGCCCAACGCCCCGTTCACTTTCTGCTTGGACAGATAGCAGGCTACGTTAGCTTAAGCAGCGGTGATTAAAATCCCACACAGTACCGTCTCAATGTACTCCGCTTTGTTGTACAGTATTTCAGACAACTCCATGGCTGGAAACCCGCTGAACTATCAAACAGCGTTTATTATTCTGCGATACTATCTAAAGCATCGATACGGATTTTCTCTATGGGAAGCTCCTTCTCCTTCTTCTCGTCTTCTGCGCAAGCCCGGACGTGACGCCATCAAATAACTTTATTTAAAATATCAGAAATCGAACAAAAAACAGACAATAAATGTGCGCGTGTAAAGCTAAAAAATTAAATACAAATACATAATAATAATAATAAGTAAAGCTTTTATAAACACTGGAATAATTGTCTGTATATTTTGCGATAGTGTCAGGGATTTTTTTATTTTTTATTTTTGCTGTTTTTCTTCTTTTTTAATGATATGGTCTAATCTTGTCTGACATTTTTAAAAATAGGGAGCCACATATTGGTTCTTTGTAAAAAACAACTTACAAAATGTATTATTATTTTATCATAGATATACATATCCATATGTAAGTTTTGTTGTGTTTTTTGTTTAATGAACCCTGAGACAAACAGAAAGGCGGCTCCTCTGTGAAACAGCTCCACGCCGTGGAGGATTGTGATAAAGACTCTGGAGTATCTCCAATGAGACTAAAGACACTGAGAGGGTTAAGCTGGGTTTAACTGAAGTGGTCGCATGAAAAGCTACATGCGCTGTGCAGCACTGATGAGCAAAGTTAAAAACAAGAGTTTTTTTAAACAGCTGGAACCTTTAGAGAGAGGAAGAGCACTTTGGTGTGATTGTGGACACTCGAGGGTTTTCGTCAGAGGATATGTTATTCAGGCAGGTGGGACGGATGTAGAAGAAACAGGAGGATGAAAAGGACTGTCGCTCTTACAAACTGAAGTGTAATCTGCCTGATACCCTGGAGACATCACTGCTACCTGGATCTAGCAATCAAGCAGTCAAAACTACCAGAGGAGGCAGAGAAAAAGCCGACACAGGGGAAAAACACAGAAACACAGCTTAATCCATGTCAGAGAAACTGAGAATAAAAGTTTGTCTTTGTCCATTTTTATTGTCTAATTTGTGTAGACTTTATAACTTCATTTTAGCAGGAGCTCTTATTGTACACCTAAGGGCTGAAAGCAACATCTTCTATACTTGTTTTTGTTTCATATGCACAATCAACGTCTTGTTTTATGAATGTGAAAGTTTCCCAAGACGGACATCATTACTCTCTAAGCATACTATGATGACCTTTTCTAAAAGTTAGATTATTTTTTAGGTTTCCTTCTAATTTAACGCTCCACATCAGTCCAAATCATTCTAGTATATACACTCTGATGTGGATCTGCAGCTCACATAAGGTGCAGGAATATTCGACGTCGTGTGTACACATCCCCGGTGTTCGTTTGGGTTTTTTTACTGGATAAATTAGATGAATTATTTAAAAAATAAACTTTATTGCCACATTCAAATAAGATATGAAGTGGAGCAAGTGTGGTTTTACTCATTTAGATAATCATGAAACGACTTTGTGATCGATTAGTCTTCCCTGGATTGAATCCTTGCTTTTTAACATTTTTATTTTCCAGGTAAATCAAAGTCATTGGCAGTTCCTCAATGCCCATGTGCTCGTGGTGAGAAATGGACGGGGTTTAAATAAAAAAAGGCGCAGATAAAGCGACAAATTAGAAATAAACACAAGGTTTGCACTGTGCGCATGCGCAACGCGGAGCCCTTGACCCGCTTTTCTTCTTCTTCGCCTGGCACGCTGGTAGCTCTCAGTAACTGCTTTCCGTCATGGCGGCTCGTGTCCTGCAGCAGTGTGTCCGCTCCTTCGCTCGGCCCTCGCTGAGGCTTTGTTCCAGTAGCCTCGCATTAAGAGTCACTGCCGCCCCCCGACCTCTCTCCTTCGCCGCAGACAGCCGGAGGACGCGGTGGCTCGTCCAGAGCCGGGTGAGTCTCCGGTAACATTGAACCATCGCGGCCTAGCCGCTGTGACCTACCGATGTCTTTCAGAGCTGCGGGGCCAGCCTAGCCCGCTGAGAGTTCACGGTGTCACACGAGCAGCTTATTTCGCTTTGAACGACTCTGTGTTTTTGTAGCAGAGAAACACGAAACACGTTTCATTTTAAAAACGGAACAGCCATGTTTGCCCTGTTGGTTAGCTAGCTAGTTAGCAAAGTCGGTGATTTCATTGACAGACTTGTGTTGTTGCACTTGCAACTTCATTCTTTAACTTGGCACTGCACGGCTGATTCTGGCTAAACACCGGGTATTAATGTGCAGAAAGGTAGAAGACTGTTGTAGTGCGGATGTTATTGTGTATTACGATAAGTGTGTTTGTATAACACAGGAAAAATGTTACAGGTGTTTTAGCAAGCTGTGTGCAGAATTGTAAGTGAACACTAATGCGCTGATAAATGCGTTTAATTGCAAATTTAGTCAAATGAAACCATAATGCAGTAATTACAGATGAGATAATAAAATCAGCCACACATTAAAAGCTTGAGAAGCAGCACAGATTTCTTCTTGGTCAAAGTTCCGTAAGATTTAAGTTTTATTTTGAAACTTGGATAAACGTTTTCCAGCCTTTACATCTGTACTGTTGCAGTGTACTGGAAGATATTGCATCTTTTCACACTGTATGTAATACACATTCACTTGAGGCAAGCTAATGTACAGGCTGCATGATCACAACCCCCCCACTCCCCTCTGCACTAATAAACTCTTCCTCCTTCTTCTTGGCAATCCTTAGATCCCCTCGGTGGGTGTGCTGTGCCGACAGTACGGAGACCTGCCCCCCCTCACTCTAGAAACCATCAAAGAACGAGTCATGTATGTACTCAAGCTCTACGACAAGATCAACCCAGAGAAGGTGAGAACAACAAGAGACCTTCAGTGAATTCTAGCTGAAACATGTATGAATATAATACATTCACAGGGCATCTGTGAGGTGAAATTAGGCAATCGTGACTCATCCCTGTCCAGAATGGCTCATGGAAATTGTTTTTGAAAAGTTTGCTGATTTTAATGTATTGAATTTAATAACAATCTAAAATTAATACTATCATTCCTCATGTAGATTTGGTTTTATTTTTATTTTAAAGCACCCTGAAATGCCTGTAGTGTTTGTAAGTTTCTGTATAAGTAAGCTTGAATTTCTAACCCTCGGGTTGGTTTCTGTTCCACAGCTGCAGACGAGCTCTCACTTCATGAAAGATTTGGGTTTGGACAGCTTGGACCAGGTGGAGATCATCATGGCCATGGAAGATGAGTTTGGTGAGAGCAAACCTCTTTATACTGCATAGAAAACTATTCCAAACTGTGGCTCTAGGCATTAAGTCAGCAAAAGAGATGTTTCTGACTCCTACGATGCCTGAAGTGCAGAATGTGACTGCTGTTGTACAGCCACAGTGGGAGTATGTGGATATGAAACATCAGTCTTGCAGTCTTCCTGCCTGTTGAGCGTCTGCAGTGCTGCCAAGTTTGTCTTCAGAGGGTAAATGTGACACTCTGTGTGGACGTCCCACATAAAGCAGGATATGCTCAGATTATATCCTGTGGTAGAAACACTGTAGTACACATCATTCTACAGTATTTATTTGTTGGATTTATCTTGAAAATTGATTTAGAAGGTGAATGAAGGTTGCAGTTTGTTGGTTTTTACTTTTTGACTTGTAATAATTCAGCTGATTTATATAATCTGTTTGGGAAGTAAATTTTAAACAGGGGTGGCTGTGGATCAGGAGCTGGAGCAGGCATTCTGCTAATTAGTAGGTTGGTGGTTTGATCCGAAGCATCTTTGGGAAAGCTACTGAACCCGAAACTTCAGTGTGTTTATTGGAGTGTGAATGAGGCGTGCTGTATAAAGTGCTGTTAGTGCTCTGAGAGAGAAGAAGAGTGCTCTATAAGAATCAGTCCATTTAGCATGAGTGCTTGCAGGGGCGTCAGTGGTGACTTCTTAGTCAAATTGCAGATTTGATAACTGTACACCAGGACTAATGCACTTCCATACAAGGTCAGGTGTTCTTCAAGAGGCCAAGGAGTTTGCAAAGAAAAGCGTCTGGACTTCTTTAAGTTGCTTGAAGACGTTTCACCTCTCATCCGAGAAGCTTCTTCAGTTCTAAGGTCAAATGGCCGAGAGTCCCAGATTTAAACCCAGTGGGAGTATCCCCCCAAAGAGGGACAAAGGACCTCCTGATGATCCTCTAATCACATGAGCCAAGGTGTGAAAGCGGGTGTGGGACCTAATCAGCCAGGGTTTCGGGTGAGCTCATTGTGAAACCTGGCCCCACCTTCTCATGTGAATTCCTGAGGTCAGATGGCCCAGGATGTGAGTGGGCATTAAGGTGTCTGGGGAGGGAACTCAAAACTGGATTATAGATGGCAGACAGTTGGTGTCGTAAGCCACCGCCTCTGTTCATAGATGGCCTCTTTCAAACCATCTGTCCTCTCTGTCCAAAATGTGAACATTGGCATCCTCGAAAGAGTGACCTTTATCCTTAAGATGCAGATGGACTGCTGAGTCTTGTCCTGTGGAGGAATGCCCAGACCTCTACATTGGAGAGACCAAACAGCCACTTCACAAGCGCATGGCACAACATAGAAGAGCCACCTCCACAGGACAAGACTTTTCTTTGCAAACTCCTTTGACTACGATGTCCTGGATGACTGAGAACCTTCACAGACATGTTCTTCAAGAGGTTAAAGGAAGTCCTTTCAGAGCCTTTATTTGTCTAAACCTCTGATGTCCTGGGCGGGTCTAAAGTATGCTGAGAACAGGGTTCCAGAGTCATTTTTGGCAGTTAGCAGAAAGTTTAAATCAGAATCAGGACTTTTTTTTTCTTATTTTGATCAGTGCAGTGAAGATAATAGACTAACAGCTTTTAATGTGTGACCTACAGTTGAGGACGTAGTGTTTGTGACCATCTGTGCAGAAAGCCACTTATTCGTCCAGCATTATCGATGCATGTCACATGGCTTCTTTAGCACACGCCGTAACCAATAACTTGTTTGTGCCGCAGGCTTTGAGATCCCAGATGCAGAAGCAGAGAAGTTGATGACTCCTGAGGAGATCGTACAGTACATCGCAGACAAGAAAGACGTTTATGAGTAATCTGCTCTGTAGCACACCAGAGGCAAGTCACCATCAGGCCCCGTTTTCTGTCTTTGGTCACACGCTGTTGTGTCGGTGCTCAATTTATATTCCTTTGTGCCCAGATAGGGTCACCTCCACCCACCCAACAGGAAGTTCTTGTGAAGCAGATGGGCGCCAAACAGTTTCCTACTTCATCAACTCGTGTCCATTATGGCGACGTTGGCTTCAGCTGTCTCGTGTTTGACTGTATTTAAATGAACATGTTCAGGAGAGCTTGGAGATAAAAAAAATTCAATATTAAACAAGATTATATCACTGGTTTGATTTATTGTTCTCATTTCAGCTCTGCCCTGTGGTCCCATGTACAATTTGTCATTAATAGATCAATAAAGACACACATTGTACGCTTCCGTGTCTGCTGTTACTCCGCTTTGGGTCCAGTAAAAAGGAAGGACCCAGATTCAGCTGCAGTTCTTTTAGTTGATGTTTCCACTGGCTGGGATTTGCGATAACTATCCATCTATTTTCATTTCTCATCTACTTTGGGTTGTAGGCAGACTGAAGCTTGATGGTGGGAGGCTCACACACCACCTGCATCCACTACTGACCTGTCAAAGGAAAAAAGCTCCCAAAAATACAGCTTTAGGAACCACAGGCTTATATACTTGACTGTATATAAAGCTGAAATAGCTCCACATCATTAATCAGTAAATACTTTAAACATACAAAGAGCTTTCATCTGCAGAACCAGAAGATTAACTTTAGCTCCACTGAGCTGCTGGTGGATGCGTTCCCCATCAGCAGCTCAGATAAATCTGTTTTCTCTAGGCCAGGGGTCTCCAACTCCAGTCCTCAAGAGCTACTGTCTGCACACCTGATTAAAATAAATGGCTTGTTATCAAACCTGATGACATGCTTAAAATGTTAATCAACCATTTGATTCAGCTGCATTGGGAGTACGGATGCATTTAAAAACTGCAGGACAGTAGCTGTTGAGGACGGGAGTTGGAGACCGCTGTTCTATGCAATAACCCTGTTAGTGCACTGATTTAAAGGTAAGCTTCATGTTCCCTCACTCTTTACCTTGTAAGATGAGGACAAATAAAACTACAATAAAGAAAATTCTTTAGTTTTAATCTTGTGTCCACACATGAAGAATGAGGTGCCATTGTTGCAGGATGTCCACACAGCTGGGACCGAAGTGTTTTTATTTCAGTACCCGACCTGAGCCCTAACAAATGCACCTTTACAAAAAAAATGTAACCCTTTAAAGCGTGGCCAATTAAATAATTGCCAGAAAATTCTATTGTGTGCTTTGTGAACCTCCTGATGAAAAATTAAAATATAAAGTAAAAAAAAAAATGCAATTTTATCATATCTGATACATCGGGTATGTTTTTGTGGTGCAACTTTTTTTTTTTGTAAAAGGGAAAAAACCAAAAATGTAGAAGTCTCAAAAACTTGCGTATAAAATATGATACTTTGGTTTAAAGGGTCAAAAATAAACTCACAACTAACACGTTTACACAATAAGAAATAAAATTAGCAAACCCACTGTGGGAGTTTACCGAAACTGAATTCTTTCAATCTAAGACAGATTTCTATAAACCAGACCAAATTTAAAGCTTTTCTTAGAGTAACCAAAGCATTCAGAGGGCTTTAAAATCCTGATGTCACAGGAAACATCACCTTGTCTTGAGAGGTTGTCCAAGCAAACAAAAGCAGCAGCTACTTTCAGCTGCTCACTCGTTTACAGCAGCATGTCTGCGTCTCCTGAAGCCAGAGATGTTGTTGGGAGCACGAAGCAGAAGTTTTCAGTCACACGTAGAGAAATAAAGACTCTGGGAGGCGGCCGCTGTGTGTTAGTCTTTTATTGAGGGTTGTACCCAAGTTATACAGCTTTGTATGCTGGCTGCAGAAGCCAGCGGGTTACAAACAGTAATTCAGTATACGAGTACAGCCAACAGAAGACCTACTACTCACTACTCTACACCTTAGTACAGATTCTCTTAAGAGCAGTAAAATCCAGAAGAAAATAAAGAGGAAAAAAAATACAGAACAAACCAAGCAACAAAAGGAAGGAGAATAAAAGGATTAAAATGAAACCAAACAAGTAGACAGCATCAGAGGAGACATTCATTATTAGAGCACACTGGAGTTGGTTTTTTATACCATTAATATCAGGCGACTTCGTTTATTTTGTCAATTTTTATACCCATACAAATAAAGATTGTCCTTCAAAAAGTGCAGATTCCACCGAAGTTTAAAGATAAAATCCTTTGATGACCCGAGGAAGACATTTGAAAATAAAAAGGTACTTCCTGTTTTTGTTTGCAAGAGAGGAAGACGCCCCCCCTCGTTGATTATAGACACTGTACGATTATATTCTCATATATATATTTTATATATAGTTTCAACAGTCTCCCAAAGCGATGTGCATAATAGGTTTACAGGTGATCCAACTACACACTGGATTGATAGAATCTCTATAAAAAGAAAAAAAAAGCACTGTAGTCGTGTAAAATTTGCAGTTTCACCGGCCTCGCTCGAGCTGCGAGAAAAATCGACAAAAATGGACTTTTGCAAATCTTAACCTGTCCTCCTCCTCCTGCTACAACTGGCCCGCCGTTTGCTAGGTAATAAAGGTTTTTCAGTTTGTATTATTATTATTAGTAGCTGTACTTAGCTGTACAATTTAACGATGGCACGACACGTTTGAGGAATATTAGTGGGAATCCCATTTCAGCGGTGTTTACTCATTTTTTTTGGGAATTTTTTTGTTTGTTTTTGTTTTATTTAAAGACAGGGGAAAAAAAAAGAAGAAAAACCCAAGGTGGACATGGAAGCCTGGGTTCAAACACTCCACTGCATAGTCTCTCTGAGCGACACCCACCCTTTCCCCTGATAAACCCACCCTTCCCTCCCCGCCCGCCCACATCTTTGTGCTGGTTAGACTAA
Source organism: Pelmatolapia mariae (assembly GCF_036321145.2). Taxonomy (NCBI): domain Eukaryota; kingdom Metazoa; phylum Chordata; class Actinopteri; order Cichliformes; family Cichlidae; genus Pelmatolapia; species Pelmatolapia mariae. Next base: position 12,442,495 of record NC_086230.1, read on the forward strand.
AGCTTTTCAGGGTTTGTTTGTGTGTTCATACTAAATGTAAAACGACAAAAAAAAAAAAGACAGCAGATTCTCACAGTTTTTGTATTTTTTCTTTTTTGTTTGTTTTTTTTTTTGTTTGTTTTTTTCTGTTTTTCCTGTCAAAAAAATAAGCCTTAGCGCTTTTTGATCGACTGTAGGAGCCGTCAGGTGTGTTATGATATAATATAGCATTTACTCACAGGATATTTAAGTCAAGAGAAACACAAAAAAGTCACATTATTTTTTTCTTAAACATTAAAAAGTAGTAGAGTATCACCAGCCAGCTTCCCTCCTGCCCGCTACTTCCTTTTCCTTTCCTTCCCCTCGTCTGGCCCTGTCGGGAAGCTGCTTGGCAGCCCTGGGGATTGTACATTGCTCGTGGTGGTTTTCACTTTACTAAAAAGGTTTTCCTCACATCATCCTTTTGCAAATGACTTTTTTAATTTTTTTTTTTTTTTTTTTTAAATCTTCAAGCATTTAATATTGTCCAGCTTTTTAAGTACACGTATGCACACGTACACAACTACAACCAAACAACAACAAAAAAGGATTTATCCCTTTCCTTCCCTCCCTCCTCGATTTGGCATGATGATGTATTCACACACACACACACACACACACACACACACACACACACACACACACACACACACAAACAGTCTCACGCAGGCTGACAGTAGATACAAACACGATTATGGAACCAAAACAGTAACAACATTATTGAGAGGCGTTTTCCAGACGTTGCTTGTCCCTTCTCTAACAGCACAGCAATGCTGCCACCTGAGCTGCTGATCTGGGGTCAGCCTTTGTCCCGGTAATAGTTAAAAGAAAAAAGGATACTGAGGATGGACAAAGCTGCTCTCAAATCAGCGCCAGGAACGACAGCGCTGCCAAAAATCAGAATGAACAAAGTGTAAAGTAATGTCATTGAGCAGTAAGGGAATATAGACAGTTTAGAGCCCACCCTCCCCTCCCCCCCGCCTCAGACCTCCTGTCAGTTATGAGTCTCCTCTCCCTGTAGTTAAGCTTAGGAGTTGGAGAGGAGGAGCTGATCCTGGATAAGCCGGCGAGGAGGCAAAAGTGCAACCCTTTGTCCCTGAAAAGCCAGGAAGAAGCAGCCAATCGCGAGTCGCGTCCCCTCCTCGCCTCGTTTCAGTCAAACGACACCACGGCAGCAGTGACTGCTGCTCAATTTCTCAAAAAAAATAAAAAAAATAAAACATTTTTTACAAAAATTTCTTTTGTTGCCCCTCATCCACGTTTGAGGCTGCGCTGTCTTTTATACTTTTACAAACCGTTTCAGCTACATTCAGGCCCAGCTCAGAGCCGGAGGTGCACCAACCAAGGGAGACCAACAAAGCACCATCTTCTCGAATCACAGTACATACACGCGCACGCACACACGCACACACTCTACCCTGTCAAATACTCACAGGCGCACCTTCTCCATCAGAGAGACCTGAAAATCTAAACATCTGTCTCAGCTTTGCTTTCGGCCTTTTTCCTCTAAAATCCACCCAAGTGCAAAATCCAAGGCTCCTCAGTTCAACGTGTCAGACTAAAACTAACAACAACAACAAAAAAAAGCTCAGATGTTCCACTTGATAACAACTGTTCAACACAACGACAACAAATACAAATAAGAGATATATGTAAGTATGTATTTATATATATATATATATATATTTATAAGCAAAGAGATCTGGAATTAAGTAAACTAATTTTTTTGTATGATTGAATTATTTGGTAGAGAGCGGTTCAATACTGGCACACACCACTGTCAAGTCTGGCTAATACTCAAGGTTCTGTCTCACTGCGTTTGCTTTGAAGTTGTTAAATATTCACGGGCTAAGCTTAAAAAATAAAAAACTAAAGCTTCTAGTACTTCTGAAATAAAAACCTACATGAGAGAGGAGGACTGGGGGGGGGGGGGGGGGCGACACGCACAAACACGATGAAGAAAGGATAATTAAGGTCCATGGCTTCGCTAATGCTGACTCGTCGTTCATGCACCCCTCTGACACTTCTCCCCCCCCCCACGACCCTAACAAACAAATTGTGCATCAAAGTAACTAAACAATCACTGGTAGATAAATCTGTTATTCTCTTGTTGTGAAGAAAAACGCCACTGGTGGATTTTACATTCACGCTGTTCTCACACAAAACCTCCACAATTCACATTCTCACACACACACACACACACACACACACACACACGTACGTCAGGAACTTCAGATGAGTACCCCACCCTCCCCCCCTTTGCCCCAAAGGAAAGAAAATAAAACAGTACAATACAATCATATTCATTTTGTAAACAGGTAGAAGCCACTTGACTTGTTGTTGCATCTTCGGACACAATTAGGATCAAGGCAATGAAATGTGGACGACTTTTTTTACTGTTAAAATATTTTCTTCAACCAAAACGAGAGTTATTTTGTTTTTTTTGGATTTTTGTTTTTCTCTTCGTTCCATTTTTTTTTCAAAACACCATTTGTGGCAATGAGAGAAATTAAAAAAAGAAAAGCGAGTAATGTTTGTTAAACAGCTAAAACATTGTGACACATGGTAGAAGAGGGAGAAAAAAATAAAAAATAAACGCCTCTCAGTAGGCCATGTGAATGCGAGAGGCTACAGTATGCATAGATACAGAGTCGCCTTTCTCTTGGTTTATAAGTCTGACGAGACACGACGATTTCCCCGCTCACAGTCACGCGCTCACGCATTAAACGATCCCCACTCTTGATTTTTTTTAAACATCAGTGGAGTGAAGGAGGAGGAAGAGTAGGAGGAGAGGGAATGTCCGGGAGTGTCCTCGACCTCCCCCTCCCCGCACACCTCACCTCCCTCCCTCAAAAGACAGCATATTGAAAGCAGTGTGTTGAGCTTCTCCAGCTTAAAGCAGTTATTTGGCAGAGAGAGAGAGAGAAAGAGAACAAAAACAAAACAAACTTACAGACCTTTACATAGTTTTCAGTGCTAGAAGTTGTATTTTCCTTTCCTACAAGGAGTAGTAGTTTTTTTCTTTAATTCAAACTACAAGGGGGGAAAACTGGCTTGATTTCCTGAGAACCATTGCTGGTTATTTAGCAGACAAAAAGAGGAATAGTTCAAAATAACCAACGCCATGGCCAAAAAACACTGATCCGAATTCCCAGAGTTACAAAGCATCGTCTTCATCCTCAGTAAGAGTTGTTGTTTGTTTGTTTTTTTTTTAACTTTTTCTGTTTTTAAAAATTTTTATCTTTTTTTTTTTAAAGCGTTTTTAAAATTTTTTTGTGCATTTTTTAAAATTTTATTCCATCTTCTCTTTAAAATGAAGAATGAACACACTTTCTGCCTCCCAAGTCTTGTAAACAAGAGGTTGCAGTGTGGCACCTCCAAAACATTGAAAGCCTATTCTGAAAGTGCTGTTCCCCCCCCCCCCTCTAAAACCTGCCTGCCAGGGGGCTAATGAGAAAGGGAGGGAGGGGGAGGGGCTTGCTAGATAGACACCGCCTCCCTATATTAGGGTGGGCGGGGCTTACTAGTCCCAGCTGCGGCTACAGTCCTTTGCACTGCAGAGCTCAACTTTCTTTAGTTTTAAAACAAAATTGGTGCAATACTTTTAATGTCACTTGAACTATCACCAGATAATCATCCTAAGTCAGGTTTAATTCTTTAACTATCTGTTGATCTTGAACTCCACGACAACGCAGTAAGGTAGGCGTGCCAAGGCAGAGAGGAGCGCACACGTACTCATTCACAGCTCGCGCGCACACACACACACAGTAATTCTCACAAACACACACAGTAAGGACCTCAATGAGTAAACAGCTACACTGGAAAAAACTGGCTGCTCCCTCTATATTGCAGATTATACTGAGAAAAAAAACAACACATTCAGTGCAAAGTTAAAAAAGCTCATACTCCAACATTGTCAGCAAACAAATGCAAAAAAAAAGTAAAACAAAAAAATAAAATGTTAAAAAGAATTGGAATTCAAATAAACATGACGAATGAAACAAAAAATATATATAATAATAATGAGCTCGATTGAAGCTTTTTTTCGGTCTGAAAGAGCACTACCTGGAGGCAAATATCCATCCGTTCACATTATAGAATTGGCCTGCATGATTCAAGTATTCCGACTGATATGTTTTTGGGCTAAAACAAAGTGGACATATGTGCAGAGAGAGAAACGTAACTTGTTTTCCACAGGGGAGACCCCGTTTTGTTGAATATCTTGTAAATGAGAAAGAGTCCAACTAGTGCCATTGCATTTATAGAACTACATTTGTGTCTCTATTCTGCTGATTATTGATAATTCTCTACTGACCCTTCCCCGAGCCTGTTTCACTGGCAGGCAGCTCACATGGAGTCCCCGCCCCCTGTCAGGTGATCCACTGGGAGGAAGGAGGTGATTGAAGAAGGGCTGCTGATCCTCCCTGCCTCGGTGCCACTAGGGGTCCCCCACAGGCTACTGGAATAGTTGGGCCCACCCCAGAGGGAGGAGCTGTGGAGGTCGCTGCTGTTCCACTGGTTGGGTTCAGAAGCGCGGCTTGGAAAGGGGTGAGACTGATCCATTCTGCTCTGAGAGGAGCCGAGGGTCTGCCAGCCAGAGGAGGGAGTGGCCATTGACTGCCCTTGTGCAAAGAAACGGCTGATTTCCTCCTCGCTGGCAAACTCAGCCAGAATAGTAGTGTTCCCCAAAACACACCTGCAGTAACAGAGCAGGTTAGACAAGAGTGAGACTTTTTGTCTGTACACAACATCATATGGCTCTTTTTCCATCCATTTAAACAGCCAACTGTCCACTACTGCAATTCCCCACTTAATTTTGGGAGTGCCCGTATTTGCGTGTGATGGTCTTACATGTGCAGGCTCTTCTGGGCCTTAGCGGCCTCATCCTTGGAGCTGTAGCATACCACAGCGTTACCATGTGGCAGGTTGAGGTGGAATGTGATCAGAGGGCCGTGCTGCATGCACAGAGTCCTCAATGTAGAGCCGTCAATCTGGAAGAAGGGGAAAGAAAAGTTGAGTTAAACAGGGGAAGTGATAAGAGGTGAAAAATATGTGAAAAAATGGAAGTAATGATTGTGATAACGTTAACAGAATGAAAGTACAACTACCTGAGGTGTGAGATTTTTCAGAACGAGCCACTGGGTTCTCCCTGAGCTGCTGCTGTCACCCCAACTGGAACCTGTCAATACATACACCATAGAGTCAATCATCAGCTGGGATAGGATGCTAAAGCTGGTTTTGTGGTCAAGTTGAGGCTGCACAGGAGAGGAGCCGTGCATTTTAAAATTTATCGCAAGCTTCTCTATACAGTCTTGAAATCTTTTGAAAACAAACAAAAAAAAACAACCCCTGTTCTGCTCATTTTGCAGCATGGAATTAAGGTTAAAGGGTGTGCTTCTCTTACCAGGCGTGTATCTGGACTCAGCGGTGCTCCAGCCCCCCAGCCTCAGGGCAGAACCATCCCAGCCAGAGGAGGCAGGGCTGGGCTTCTGGCTGGTGAGGCCAGGCGGTGGTCTGGAGGGGGCCGCCACAGACAGCGCCTTGGGAGGCAGGGGGACCTTCCAAAGCTCATGAGCTAGGGAGGAGTTTGACACACTGCTGCCGGGAGACCACTTTGACTCACTGGGTCTGGCTGCAAGGCGAGAACAGAAAAACAAAACCCGTTTAACAAAGATTTTCAAGTTTACAATGAATAAATGAGGTAAAGAAAACATTTAAACTTCACTAAAGCAGAGCCAAACTACACACCTGAAGTGCTTTGTGCTGTACTGGTGAGGGAACCGCTGTGGCTGGAGGCACGAATGGATGACCAGGCACTGTTAGAAGGCATCGTGGTGTTCAGTGATGAGGATGGCCCTGGAAACATCAGCAGGAGGCGTCAGTGTGGGTCTGTGCTACCATTACAGTTATTGGGAGGGATATGGCATGTGCGTGGCCTACCGTTGTTCCTGTCCCTGAGGTGGTCTGTGTCGCGGACGGTGTTGATGGAGAGGTTGTTGATGACACTGCCGGGGGTCACATAAGGGTCAGTCTCAGGGTCAATGTTGGGGTAACCTTTCCAAGGCTCCCCGGGCCGGAACTCTGAGAACAAAAAACACATGCAGACATCAGCAGGGTTCAAAGCAAACACTTCGGGGATTCTGGTGGATTTAAAGGCGTCTGTACCTGGGGGCCAGGTGACAGTGTTTCCATGGGGCGGGGGGGAGTTGGCACGAGGTGGCCAGCCATCGCCCACCGAGCCCATTGATTGGCCGGGAGGACTCAGGGGAGAGGGGCCAGGAGAAATTAAGTCATAGAAGGAGGAGTCCTCCAGACGCAGCCCAGACGACATAGCACCTGTGGGACAAACACAAACATATAAACCATTAAAGCCACAGTTTAAAATATGCAGTGAGAAAAAGTGTGGGGATGCTTTAGTCACTTTAAAAACCAATGTTTTTTTCACTGTTTACATAGTAAACACCTCATGGATACCTCCCCCAGAAAGCCAAACAATATCACAGCATGCAGTGTGACAAACTATAAATGCTTTGTCTGTACCAGGTTTGCTGGTCTGCTCCGGAGGGTCGGTAGCCCAAAGTTTCTTCAGTCTGGACTGGGGTGGCTCTTTATAGCTCACTCCACCACCACTACCACCACCAACACCCATGTCCAGGGGTACATTCAGGTTAGAATTCAAGTCTGAGAAACAGGACAGAAGAGTACATGTCAACAGATAATCAAGAACTCTCTGCATATTTTAAAAGGTAAAACTAAAATGTAATCCCCAAGATCTATCCTGCTCATGATCATCTTCTTACAAATCTGAGGTCTTAAGTCTAAAGTAAAAAGTATCACCTCACTTCTCCACCCAGTCAAACTAGTTTATGATTAGGGTGCCTAATCTGTAATAACAGCAGTAGCAGTTGACTTACTTAAAGGGAAGTTGCTGAAGGATCCAAGAGTGGCAGCATCCTTCAGCATCTCAGGGGTGCTGTGGGACATGTAGTTATCCAGGTACGGCTTGAGGGGCGCAGCCGGCTTCAGCAGCGAGGGGTCCATGTGTCGTGGTGGCTGCATCAGTGATGGAGAGGAACCAATTGGACGTGTCTAAGGACAGAAGGTGCAGGGTTAGAGAAAGCAACCAAGGAGCTAAGACCACTGAGACAACGAGTGCAATTTAGTAGCACCCAGACACACACCTGTTCAGTCTGACGTCCCATAGGCATGGGTCTCTGGCTTTGAACCTTCTGCTGTTGCTGCTGGAGGAGAAGACGCTGCAGAGAAATAGAATAATGCAAACCCATCATGTTGTTAATGTTACAGTTAGGAATTATGGCTCCATTTCTGTCATGTTTTCATGTAAAAACTAGAAATAAAAATCTAAAGCTATACACTTCTTTTCTGCCGGTATTCACCTGTAATTGGTTGATCTGGTTTAGCTGTGTCAGCTGGTTGAGAACAGCCATCTGCTGAGGGCCAAACAGAGGGTTCAGACCGCCATTGCCTCCCGGGTACTTCAACAGGGATGAAGGAACCTGAACAACAACAATAATTTGGGACTGAGTGTCGGAAAACAATCAGGAGTAATAGAGACAAGAACTCACTCTGAGTGTGACCTTTTGTGCGTTTTATTTTTATGTGGGGTACCTGAGCGGGCAGGATGGGTGGAGGCACTTGATTACGAAGATTGGGTTGAGGAGGGGGCTGGGACTGGGGGCCACCTCGGCCCTGTGCTACGGTGTTGCCGCCCAACATTGGGTTTACATTCTAATCGGGGGGGGGGGGACAAAAAACAACAACAAAGAAGAAAAATGTAAAACAGTGTAGAAACAACCCTGATAAACAATGAGAATGAATCACACAAGGTTAGACGCTTGTGTGCAGTCAAAGCTTGCCATAAGAAAGAAAACAAACCCCCACCATTTGAATATCCCATGACGTCCACTAGAGGGCACACCATTACAACAAGAGAGCTATTTTTATGGATGAGGCTCAGAGCCAACATCAGTTTCTCTGGAGCGGAGTTAAAGTGGGAATTCTCCACCACTATTACCACGGTTGTTGAATTATTCCAGGCATAAGCAGAGCCCATGCTGTGCATAAACATAATTTTTAAACAGGCTACAATCGTTAAAGTTACTAATAAAGCAGCCTGCTGTGGGCATTTTCTTAACCATAACTGCCTGAAAAGGTTTGATCATCCCCCAATCGAAAAAAATCATCTCTCTCTCTCTGATGTCTTTGGTTAGGACTTCATCACACAGCTGTCCCACACCATAAGCAGTACTGCGGGAGAACAGAGCATCATTAACCCCCCAGCAGTGCTCTGTGTACACTTTTCTGGTGGAAACACAGCTTTGTATTCTTTGCTGCTCAAAAGGAAGACTGCCACCGGTAGTCTTGCCCCTACCCAAAAATAATGGCAAAGCTTTGGTATTACCCATATGACCAAGGGAAAAAAATCACTGATTCAATTCTTTCTTCACATCAAGTGAAAAATCTTCATATCAAACGGAATTTCTAACGTCTCAAGACAACTCTCTCTTCATTCTTCTTCACTCACCTGCCCAGCAGCCCCAGAACTAGAGTGGGAAGCAGACGGCCCAGAATTGAGACAAGAGACAGACTGAGCAGAATTGGAAGGGGAAAGGCTCATGCTTTGATTGGAGGAGAGTTCATCAGAAGCTGGGATATCGTAAGCAGAGGGTGAAAGCTGCAGAAGCAAGGCCAGGTGCACAGCAGATGGACGGTAAGCACACAGGGACAGGAAGCACACCAGCAGCAAAAGAAGCACAGAGAGGGAAGAAGAAAAAGAAGAAAGTTAATTTTTTTTTTTTTTGGAAACCAAAGACAAGTTGAAGGTCGAGGAAAGAGAATCAAATGTGTGGAAATGAAGGAAATAATTGCAGGGAGTGGACAGTGTGGGGCGCAAAAGAGGTACGAGAAGAATGAGAAGCTAAAAATAAGGACCTGACGGTAGAAATGAGATAGCAAGATGAAATAAGAGTTAATAAGAAGCAGCACACTGCGGTAAAGGAAACGCAGCAAGCCAAACTGAGCCGGAACAGTTTGTACTGACATGTGCTTGCTTCTAGTGATAATGATACAACATGATGACGAAAGGATCAAATAAAACACTAGTTTTAGACCAGCAAGCTGCACTGTATTAAAACCCCCACTGTGAGGCACTGTACAGCCAGAGGCACACTTCATTCTACACCTACCCCACCATAACAGCAGACATTGCCCAACCCTTTATGAGAATCAGTTATTTACCTCAAGCCTACATATACAGCACAGCTCCGGAAAGAATACACCTTGTACATGTAACTCTGCTCATGCTTCTCCATACCTTGTCATAATAAGAACTGCGATCCATGGTGGAGTCCTTGTGGAGGTGGTGCCGAGACCCAGAATTCTTCCCCATAACTCCATTGAAGTCCCCAATACTGCCCATGTCCATACGCTTGTCCTGCACCATCCCTGCTCCAGTCTTAATGGATTCATCAGGGGAGTCCCTCTGCAAGAACGAAGCCAAGAAAATGTGATTACTGAGACGGAACAGCATAAATCTTGCATTCTTTGAATCAGGGCTTATTACATTTGAAAAACCAAACACTTCAGCATGCTTTAACGTAGACATGAGTCATCTGGTGGAAAACTAACTTAACGAGTGTCTCATAGTGAATGGAAAGCATTCCTCTGTACTTACAGCTTCTGTTTTTGCTTCCGAAACACTACTTTCATTAAGAAAGTTATCATTAGCTCCGTGTGTGCTAGAGGGACACAAACACAGGGAATATTTAACTGAATGATTAATAATATTTACAGAGAAGTTCATGGTGCTGAACTGGCTGATGAAGGGTTTCATCCAGGGATCATCCTGTTTGTTGACTGGTTTGTTCATCTGAAACAGAGTGGACAGAGGGGAGCACTGTTAGGACGGCTTTAAAAACTTCTAAAAAAATAAAAAAATAAATAAAACTCCCTCCCTTTATTAAAAGGCCTCATTTCAAATAGGAAAAAGTGCAAAGATGAGATAAATGTACCTTAGTAGAGCTTTTATGCTTGTAGTTCCAGGTGACTTGGTCATGGGATCTGCTGTCCTGTTGATTGTTGCTCCACATGCCGATCTCCACTTCCTCTTCCTGGTCCCAGCTATTTCCCATCTCATCACTACACCATGTGTCCATGCGCTTGGGACCTGGAGCTATTATGAGGGAGGGAGAGATGTAGAAACAGATTACCAGCAAGTAAATTCACCTCTTTTCTGCCACACTTTAGTCACACCAGACTGCTTATTATTTACAGATGTTGCAATCAGATGTTTGTAGGGTTTGCTTTGTGCACATACCAGACTTATGCTGACTGCCCCATCCAGACCCAGACTCCCTGCTATCCCTGCTGTCCCTGCCGTCACCCCAACTGTAGCTCTTGTCATTGGGCTTTCCCCAGGCAGACGTCCCGTTGTCCACAGTCACAGGCGGAGCAGCACTAGGCTCCCCCCATGATGAGGATTCCTTCTGTTGGGGGTATGGCTCACCCCAACCTGAAGGAACAAAGGAGATGATTGCTATGAGGGTACAGTTTCTGTGGTTTAATCTCCTTGATGTACTTAAACACTATTTAACATTTGTACAATTCCAATGTTAGGCCAGTGGGAAAGTGGGCTGCATCACATTAAAGGTGGCAAGACCCAACCTGTTTTCCAAATGTACAATAATGCTGCAATTCATATAGATTTCTCCCCACTTAACTGAAACTGGAGACCAGAGCTTAGAGCAACACTCCCTGGGGAACCCTATGTCCACTCACTTATGTAAGCAGTGTTTTTCTTCCACGCTTGTGGATGTGCAGGTGTCATTGCAGGACATTATACCCTTTGAAATGTAACAGAATGCATGCTCAAGAAAGTGCACGTATGAGTTCAAAAGGCTCTTGTTACAGCTGACCACCCAGGCCCGTCACTTTCTCCCTGCACAGGAGACGTTTGGGGAGATGCCAGGGATACCTCCCTGTAAAAATAGGACAGATCATGGGGTGGCCTCTGGCACTGATGTCCTGCATCTGACTTGGCTTGTTCACCACATATGTGCGTATACACACAAGAGGACAGACTAACACAAACAGGTAGACACATGTAGCCACAAACGAGCACATCACACAAATACACACAAACTGCCAATCAATAACCCCCAATCTATCACTCCATTCCTGTCCACTTGAGTGCATCAGCTGACACAAGGACCCAGAGGAAATTTTAACCACAGTGTGTGTTTGCAAGTGTGTATGAATAAGTCTGAGCATCTGTTTTTGTTTGATTACACGTACATTTTGCAACACTGTGAAAGTCTAATTTAGCTACATTTATTGATCATTTCCTTTAAGTGACCCAGACTTTTTACTTCACTAGGTAATAATTGAAATTAAGATGAATCAAGACCCATAAATTAATTTTCTCAATGCAGTAGCTAGGGAGAGGGCCCCACCCTTCCCAGACATCCACTTAGCGCCTCCAGTTAGCTCACTAAACCAGAAACCTTGAATAACCCTAACAGCCCCCTCCTTTTCTCCTCCTCCGGCCCCTTCCACAGAATAGCTCTCCTACTCGTTTTAGTTTTCCCATCTCACATTGGAACCTGTCCTATTTCCAAGTCAGCAGACCATCTCCTGTGCTACTCATGGTCTCTCTAACTCTCTTTTCCTGAAACCCATCAAAAGCCTGCGTTTCTACAGCAAGCACAATTGGCGGGTGAACAAGAAGAGGAGGAGGGGGGAGGGAAAGAAAAAAAAAAGGCGAATGAGAGAAGAGAAAAATCGATGCTCTTAGCATTCCAAAGGGATGACTCAACTGGCTTTTCAAAAAGCCTTCAACACAGACAACACTGTAAGGAAAATGGGAGGGAATGACTGTACGTGTTTGGTCTCCAGCCATGCTTCTGTGTAAATTGGTGTATGCCTTTGTATACATTTGTGAGCGCGTGTATTCACACTGGCTTTGCTTGCACTTTCTCAACCCTTTTAGGACTTCATTTCTATCCATCTTAATGAGAGTCTGGGTTAGCCTTGTTCCTCTCTTACAGACTCCATGACAAGGTTTGCACTTCTACCATTTTAAATACTGCCTGAGGTAGGTGTTAAATCACATTGAGTTTTTAAAAAAAATATATTAAAGACAATTTGTGCAAGAATCTGCACAACATTTTGATGAGAAGTTTCCACTCTGGCTAAAATAAACTGGAATATGTGATTAATAATATATGCTGTAACCTGGCAAACCACATTTTTGTGTGAATAGACGACACAATGAAAAAGTGCGAGTCTGTGGTGTACCGATGTTTCCACCTGTTTTAATGTTGTCTGGGCACGTGCATGCATTCTTCTATGCACAGTCCTTTCCTGTTTTCACAGTCAGGAACATAAAAGTCACATCTGTGCGTGAGTATTCATACGGGTGTGCAAAGATTATCCAACCTACCAGAACCGGAGCTTTTGTCCTGGTTAACATGCTGCATTGACGTGTGGGTTGGGTGGGACTGGTGGGACTGGTGCTGAGGGGAGGGGCCCACAGCTTCCTGGTCTGGTTGACCAGTCCTGTTCCACATGTTGACAGACCCACCGCTGTATTTGCCTAGGAGGGAAAATAAATACAATTTTATCAGCTGAATTTATTATTTTATTTTTTTAAGTGGAAACAAAGCTAAAGTCTCCGTTTCAACTTGTGTCAAAAGTGCAGACTTGAAACTATAAATCAGTTTAAATTGTGCTGACAGACCAAGTAAACCCAGACTTGCGGCAAATAATTCCCATGGCAACACATGGCATTTGGTTGTTTAGGAAGAAGCGAAAGGTGTGGGAGCGAAAGAGCTATATCGATTTCGAGTGTTGAAATGTGAGATTTGTGACATTTTGAGTGTTTGGAGTGTACAGTTAGAGTGCATGTTCTGTGCTTGGTGTGTAGTCTACTTGTTTGATTTTGTTGTGCGTCAAAACAATGAGGCGACTACTAAATGTCACAGATGCTTGCCAAAAAGCCACCAAAGGCAGATTGAAGATAAGACACACCCTGGAACTGGGCAGGAAATGGTTTTTTTTGGAGTGGCACAAATAATTTGTGTGGCATGTTTTTTTGACACCTGGTTGTTTTGTAAATAGTTGTACACAACAACAAATGCCTGAGACATTGCCTGCAATTTAATGCAAATAGTTGCATTGAATTTTGTTATTTGCAAAATTTGTACACAAGTTTTTGAAATTTACTGTTTATATTTGAATTTCAAGTCTTAAAAACAGATAAACATGCTTGTGGTTTTTACAGTAAAAACAAACAAACAACTTTCTTACTTGGATTTTGTGTTTTTACTTGAGGTTTTAGGTCCAGGTCAGGATAGTGTCAAAAACAGAAAAACTAAAGTTAGATGTGAGGTTTGTTGAAAAGACTGATCACAAACAAGGGAAGTTAAACACTTTTAAAAGGTGAAATATAAATCTAAAAATCAAAAGTAATCAGTCATCAATTATAGCCTTGAACCCAGCAGGTTGGGCAAACTTGCTGGAAAGTGAGTGTCTACCTGGGTCTCCCCAAGCTGCAGTTCCATCATCGATCTCCATTTTTCGGCGGATGGACTCTGGAGAAGGTTCTTCCCACCCAGTCGACACTTCCTCCTTCTGACCTACTGTGGGCATGGGGCCTCCCAGCCACCCTGTGATACGAATAAATGAGTGAGTCATCAACTTTTGGTCCTTCCACTGAAAAGTCTTTTCTAAACAGTGTCAAATCTCTTCCAAAGTTAGCATTAGATGCGATAACTACCTGTGGGCTTGTTTTGACCTTGGCTGCCTCTGGACATGTTGGATTCAGGACCTTTTCCCCACTCGTTAGAGGGCTTAGGATTGGGCTCACCCCAGTTCTGGGCTCCAGTGTTGTTCTTCGATGGCTCAGCCCAGCCCTGAGTGGTACTCTGAGGTTTGGGTTTGAGGACCGGCTCTCCCCAGGTGGAGCCTGGATTTGGAGTGCTCACGTCTGGAGTATTTGATCCACCGCTCCCCACCCAGGTGTTACTGCTGCTGGTGTTGGTACGGCTCGGCTCGCTCCAACATCCAGAACCAGACCGGTCACTGTCGCTATCCCAACTTACTGAGCCTGCGCCTTTTTGGGGCTCTCCCCAGTGGTTGTTGGAGCTTGGTCTGGTGGTTTCTCCACTGGCACCCCAGGTGTCACTTACATTTGCACTGCTGGAACCCCAGCCCTGCTGTGGTTTGGAGGTATTACTCCAGGTACTGGATCTAAAACAAAAAAAAAAAACATGGGTTTACCTGAAGCCTTTAAAAATATGCCAAGCTTTGAAGCTCCCTCTCTCTCTTTCTTGTATATTTATTTAATTTGATCAATTACCTGTCATCTTTGTTAATGTTGTTGCTCCAGGTGTTGCTGCTGCTGTTATTACCCTTGCAGCTGGCTCCATCATCCCAGCCGCTATGCCCAGCTCCTCCGTTCAGTGGGCTTTTGCTGTCCCAGCCAGAAGTTGGTTTCTGCTCTCCCCAGCCAGAACTTCCTGTATCTATGCCTGAGCTGCCTGGCCCACCCCCCCAGCCTGCAAATACAGGAAAGATGCATCACTTTCTGTCCTTGTATCATCTACTTTTATTTTTAATAAGATTTTTTTTAAAATTTATTTTAAAAATTCATGCAAATTACCTCCAGATGTCTGGGAGGGAGCTGCCGGTGTCGTTTTGCCCCAGCCGGAGCTTCCACTACTAAGCTTTCTTTCATCTCCCCTGGTGCCCTGGTTCTGATTGTTATTTGGAGAATTGACATCCCAGGCAGTGTTCTGCCGTATGGGCGTCTGTCCCCATCCAGTGTTGGACAGGACCCTCGGGTCCACTTCAGCCCGGACCAGAAGTGATAGTACTGATGCAGGATTGGGACTTTTTCTGCTCCTTCCCCCCTTTGTCTGGCTGCTCTCTCTGTCTGAGCTAGAACGGCCTCCGGAGCTCTCACCGCTTCCCTCGCTTCCCCCAGAGCGACCCCAGCCTCCAGTGACACTCCCCAAGCCATGGCTTCCACTGCCTCCCACTGCTCCTCCCATTCCCATGGCGTCATCCTCCAGGCTTTTCCAGCCATTGTTAGAAGAGCTTCCTTTGTGACTTCCAGCATCTGAAGGGTTGTTACTAGGCGTTGTGGAAGACAACGATGAGGACAAGGACGCACTGCTCCCCCAGGGGCGAGGTATTGCTGCTGGGGGCCCCATCGTCGTTTGGTTTCCATTTCCTGCTGTTTGGCCTGTAGAGCCAAGGATTTGATTTGAGCCAATGCCACAGGACAAGTTGCTCTGCGGCTGGTTTGGGGTGTTGGTGGGCCCCTGGTCCCAGCGTGGGGCCCCAGTGTTATTGTGGTTATTATTACTCTTATAAGCAGCAGTAGAGGGGATTTGGGGGTTCACAGTGTCTGCATTTGGGGGGCCCTTGTCTACAGGGTAGGTAGCTGCGCCCCAAGGCGTACCGAATGCCCCACTGCCCCCCAGTTCTCCTTGGGGGTGCTGGGGTGCTGACGAGGGGTTTCCATTGGCCAGCGGACCCCCGGTCCCTCCTCCAATGGAACCCCAAGAACAATCCCCGCTGAGTTGGGGTGAGGCGGTAGAGTTTGGTGGACTAGAGGTCATTGTGGCATTAGTAGTAGTAGTAGTAGTATTCATTGTGATAGTGTTATTTGGTCCATTGGATTCAGTGTTAAGGTTGGTAGGCTTTAGGCCACCATTTCCACTGTTGCTGCTTAATGTACCATTATTCACCTCGGTGTCTTCCATCATACTGCTGTTGTCTGGAGCTGCCATGCCGCCCCAGCCCAGCAAGGGGGCCTGCTGGGGAGCCATACCTAGTTTGGAACCTATCCCCTGAGCCTGTGGAGGCCGTTGGCCCTGGGATGCTGGATTTGGGATTGAAATTTGTGGCCAGGCACCATGGTTGGCATTTGGGTTTAAAGTGTTTGGGTTTAACCCTCCATTGATGCAGGGGGTGCTTCCACCAGTGGGGATCACATTGCTGCCTGAAGGGGTGCCCCATACACCACCGTTATTGACAAGCTTGTTGTTGTGGTTGCTCATGTTATTGCTGCCAATACTGTTGGACCCAGCCATGGAGTACTGTGAGGGCTCAGACATGTTATTTCCATTATTTGCACTGCTGATGGTTTCCATACCTGCGCCAACCACCTGATGACTGTTCCCATTGCCGTCTCCGTTCATTGAAACGCTGACCATCATGGCAGCATTCCCCAAAGAAGAGGTGGGGGAAGAAGCTGCAGATGACGAAGAAGCATTTGCTGACATCATCATCACTGTTGTAGCAGCAAGATTCCTCTCTGAGCCGATTGAGGAACTAGAGTCTGCGTCCATGCATTCTGATGCTGACTCGGGGTCTGATCCTGATCCACAGCCAGAAGAGGAAGAAGAGGATGAGCAAGAAAAAGATGAGGGAGGCCAGACGGAAGAGCTGGTTGAAGAAGGGTTATTGGGGGTGTCGGTGCTTCCGTCTACTAGGGCTTTGCCCCAGTTGCTGTTGCCGTCACTGCTGCAGGGAGAGCCAGACGACCAGGGGGGAGGCTCATACTGCGAATCCAAGCCAGGATGATCCAGACCTGGTGAGAGATTGGAAACAGAAGATATTGTTTGAACACGGAAAAAATAAAGAAAGTTAAAAACACAACATTAGTAACATTTACCAAATTTAAAAAACTGAGGATAATTAAATCCCTCAAAGTTGCCTATATATATATATATTTTATTTATTTATTTTAATTCCCCTCCAAGCTTCAGCTGCCCTACTGTTCTGGATGTGCTCACTGCCAGGGCTGAGCTTGGACACAGCTGCCACCATTTTGTAACCACAGCAGGACCCAAAAGCGTGCCAAAGCAATAAAACTTGGATTCAGTGAGGTGGAGGATGAGCATCAGCAGGAGAGAAGTGATGGAGGGAATAGGGGAGACGGCAACAGAGTGTGAAAAAAGGAAATATGGAGGAAGAAAGAGGGGAGCAGTTGGCAAAGGAAATGAAGTGGTGGCAACTTAAATTATTCAGACTTTTAAACCTTTTTCCCGCCCAAAATATAATAAAAAAAATTAAATTAGACCTGGCATGTTTCTAAAATTAGACTGCATAGAAAAATGCTATACAGATTTCTGTACAAACACCCATTGAGTCTCAGATGTGAGTGGAAAAGCAACAGAAAGTAACTTTACTGTGCAAAGAAGTATCAAAGAAAAGTTTTTAGACAGCCACAACCAGTCTACCAAAGATTTTGCTCACTTTTTTTTTTGCGATGGCACACGAGGCCCACGGCATCGGCTCAAGAAGGCACCGTTTTACAATCTGAATCAGAGCTTACAACATTCTTCATTTAAAACAGCAGCTGCCCTTTTCTAGCCATGTTTCTCCACCAGATGCCTGAACCTCAGAAAAAAACTAACCTGCTAATGTGCGAGTCTCTTTAACCAAACGGCTGCCCACTTGGTCCCAACTTAAAAGTCTCTCACACATAAAATGGTTGCCAGCTCTCGCTGCTTATCGCGTTTGCTTGCCAAGTCTTCTTTTCCACCCTTTGACACCCACTTTCTCTCTCTTTCATCTCCCTCTCTGTCTCTTGTATGTCAGAAATAAAATTATCAGCCAAGGTCAAGTCAGACTGAGTCTAACTCATCTGATGGCTGCTCAGACACTAAAGAAGGTACTTGAAGGAGGACTGAATTGCAGAAGACTGAGAGTATCAAAGAAGACCATGTGTAGTCACCTGTTTGATTAGGGGAGTGGCTGACGGAATCCCGAATGGGAGCCATGCCTGGAAACAGAGAGGAAAGACTGTCAAAAAGGCTGAGGGCAGAAAACAGAGCAGAGAAAATGTTAGAAACAGTCATGGCAAAAAAAGGGAAAAAAGAGAAGAGGCAAGCAAAGAGAATGAAAACAAGAGTGTGAAAGAAAAAGCTTAAAGTAAGACGAGTGCAAAAGGATTAGTGGTGAGATGCTGTTTTCTGAATCTAAGTTAGCAGGTAAAGGTGGTTATCCAGCTCAAAGGAATTAAAAACCAATTAAAACTCTCCATTCAGGGTCTAAGCAAAGATAAGCATTTTTTTTTCTTTTTAAATAATACTCAGGATGTTTTCCTTTTAGTGCTGGTAACAGAATGACTGCCAATCTCTAAATAGCAACAAATAATCTTGTAACATACATTTTTGTTGGATTATAACCATTTTTTAGAAATGAATCATCATTTTGGATGCAGATGAGGACAGCCGCCACTGTGAATCAATTATAGCCTTATACAAATTTCACAAATCCTCACTTTGGCAGAACAAGAGCTAAGACATCAGGAGCTATGAGCGAGAACATACCTACATGTTAATGTTCAGTGCCATTTAAATATAACAGCATAATCGTTTTCTTGCTTTATTTAAGAGAGACAATGCACTTGTGTGTGTTAAGCAAGTGACATCTGCTCCCTTTTCCTTCTCTTCACAGGTTACCTATAAGTGCCGCTGGTGGCTGTGACACCTGGCTGGGCAGGAGGGCGTCCCCGGGCTGACTGGAGAACAGGTGACCTCTGGATCCCAGGTCGAAACAGGGGAGGTCAAACGTCAGAGCTCAGAGAGCACAGCCTCAAGGGTCTGAGGTGAAGAGGCAGGGCTTGTCAGAGCGGGCAGCAGGCTGATCAGCCCCCCTTGGCATCGCTGAGGACTGTACGTGTGTGCGTGTATGCTATGTGTGGGGAGGGGAAAAGGGGGGAGGTGGAGTAGAATAAGGACTCTGTCTTGACTTGGTATGCTCTGGCACTGCAGGAACAGAAAGAGAGAAGAGAGAAAAATGTGTGAATGCTACAGGATATATCCATTTTAAATCATTTCAAAAAGACTCAGTCAGCAACTGGTAGGGATGGGAACTGATTATCAATATATTGATATGATAAATTAGTCATTCAGATTTTATATCGATATCTATTTTTGATTGCCATTGGATTCTCATTGGCTCCTTTTTGAGAGTAACCACCACAGCAAAGCTGCAATAAAGAAATTCATGCACGTTAATTGCATGTTGTGGGTCAAATGTTTGTGCATGTTTGTTGGGCTATTTCTCCTCTTTGTTGTGATCAGTGATGGAGTCACTACTCAAAAAAAGTAATTTTTACACATATTACACAGAACACTTTTCTTTGAAGTAAAAGGTTTGTTATTTATTTACTCCCAGGCAAAGGCAATTGGTTACACCACACGTTACATTACTTTCACGTTACTCTGTAAGATAACTGAAACACACCATCTCATATTCACCATTTTACACACACACACACACACACACCCACCCCAACAAAAATCCCTAATGAAGACATCTCTAAAACCTCTCTCTGGGTTTTTGTCCGGGATGCAGTTTTCCACTCCATCATTTATCTTGTCCTTTTGTGCAATAAAAATAAGTGTCCATATCTCTAGACTACATCGCTATTTTCTGGGAACCGGTTTTCTACAAGAACCTGTTCTCGATTCCCATGCCTACCAACCACTAAACCACAACGTGCTTAAGGCACATAACTACCAGAAATCCACAGCTGTAGAGGAAACATGGCAGCTACCACTTTCTCTGAGCCACTGTATTTACATAAGGGACTGAATGAAGACTACTTTGTTCTGGTTCTGTGTCGCTAACATATGAAGATGGCATTATCCTTTTCCTTTCTCCTGTCGAGAGACTATGGAGCAGGTGGAGTCAGCCAGGTTAGTCAGAAATCCACTACCAATAAGCAGACACACACTTCTCTTGGTGAAGGGCGGGGTAGGGTGAACATCTACAGGGAAGACTAGATTAGGGTTATACAACAAGCTTAAAGCAGCTCTGCACTAGGACACCAAGGCAAGGAAAACCTCTTACCTCGAGCAAAGCAAAAGGACGAGTAAAGGGACAAATACAACACTAGACATTGAGATATGGGGATAAAAATAAAGCCACAAATCAACAAAGGGGAGTGGGACATAGGCAACCTTCATTGAAAAAGGCCCAGTGCATTTGACAGGAATAAGTGTGTGCGTGTCTCCTGACCTTTTTCTTGGTGCAGAATAGAGTGTGTTAGCTTTCTGCCTGCTGCAAGCAGTATACAGGTCTATTTATAAATCTCCAGTTCAAATAGCAACCAGTCTGTTCACAAGCCAACATGATAAAAGAACAAACAAACCCATGTGTGCACACGAGCAAATGTGCTGGCAAAAATGAAGCAATGGAAATACGTTTTTACAATTTAAATGTTCACTGGCAGCTGGGGTGCTTTTTGTGGCGAGAATAACCTCAAATAAGATGCATCCTACAGCAATTCACACCAGGAAAAAGATTCAACCAGACCAGCAACCAGTGTTCTGAGACAACACGCTGACCAGAAACACTTAGAGGCTTAATCCCACCTTTATTAACTCTCAGCTCACTAGTTTAAACTGGGCACACAGCCAGCATCTAGACATACACCCTGCCAGAAGCTGCTTAAGCACCCTCTGGAACCAATCAAAAACACATACAACAATGATATCATGATTACCAAAACTCTTTCCCTTCTCCTTTCCCAGGAAAGTGACACAAAAATATTTTAAAGAGAGAGCGCTATCCAAAAGAGAGAACAAAGTTAAACAAAACAGAGCAGAAATACAGAGCCTTTACTGTGGAATAGACCTGCTCCCTCCGGCAGCCACGGCACTCAAAGGGCAAGATCCTTCCAGCAAACTGAGCTGTTTACTTCCCTGAGTCTTGGCTCAACCTTCCTACATGGAAAGACCTCTGTCAACTCCGAAGCATCTGCTTCAAAGCAGGTATGCAGGGAAAACCGTTTATATCCTTATAAGGCAGTGAAATCCAAATTAATGACGATAGACATTGAACATCACTAACTGAGCTACTAGAACAATATTTTATCTATATATCCATTTATTACACAACTTTTCATCAGACTATCCACAGTGTTGTTCATGTGTGCCAACATGTGCCCGGCTTTTGGTGTCCAAACACACTTAGATATACTCTGACAAAGCCTACCTACTTATCTGTGTAAGGTATGAAAGCACTTTGTGTTTCTCTGAAATGCACGTCACCATTTTCTTTGAGACAGCTCACACTGTTATGAAATCAGCTACATTGTTAAGGCGAATATTTGCAATGACTAATGTTGTATAAATTCTCAAGATAACAATGTAATAACCAGATGAATGTATAAAAGATGCCCGAAGCTTCCACATGTGAAAAGCGGCTCAACCTTTCATTCTTTTTTATGGTCACCAGGGGGCGATGCCAGAGATTGCAAAATAACTCCCAGTGCTATAGAAGTTTATAGAAGAAACAACGTTTCTAATGCCTGAATTATCCTTAAGCGGAAAATCTACTTCATAATCCGCAATTTAACTGGAAGCCCATCTTAACCCTGCGCTGTAACCTTCCCTAAAATCATAAGCACCTCCCGAGAAATGCAACTGTACTTCAGGTCAGTGCAGTTCGCAACGACCGATTGGTGTGGAAATTTACAGCTTAAGGTTGAGATTGGTTTCCAGATACATCATATATCACAGCGTCGATTTCCTGCTAAAGCATAATTCAGGCATAACTCTACCTATATAAAAACTGTTCTATAGCGTTTTTACAGGAAGGACGATTACCTGGTGTATGTTTGCTAAATTAGCAGGTCAGTGTGCGGATTCACAGTCAGACCCCCCCACCCCTCCCTCCTCTTCGTCATATCCATTTTCAAAAGACAAGGATAGCAACAGTAGAAACTTATCTCCAGGCTTCAAAACACAACTTTAGAAGTTAATGGGTGAGGTCATGGTGGCTACAGCCGACGTTTATACTGTCATATTTAACAGATGTAACATTAGTAGGCATCTTGGCAACCATTCCAACATTTGAGTTTGTGTAATGTTAATAAAAATAAAAAAACACCACCATGACAGTGGGTTTAAACTTAGTTGGTTCCAGTTACAAATAAAGACTGGAAGAAACTGGTGAGGGACCTTTACTATTGTGTATATACTTTCTGACTTTACATCTACAAGATCTGTAGATGAATATAATATATGCACGCCTCTAAATCCAAACCCTTTAATGCTAAGTAATTTTCTAAACTTGCTGTTTTTACTTAATAAAATGGCCTTTTCCCAAGGTACCCAGTTTTATTTTTACTGGAAAAAAACAAAACGTCAGCATCACCAAGGTGTATAAGCTTTGTTACTGCTGCTGCTCAGAACATCAAGTACAGTTTGTTCCTATTTGCTTCCATCTGAGTAAGGCTTTTGTAGGGGCCCCTGGAGTTGGCATCAACTTAACTGCTGCTATCACCTTACAGACAGAAAGTTAAGAGGGGAGGAGAGTTTAGGGACAAGACACAGGATTAGAAAGAACTGAACAACACAATGAAAACCAATTTTTTTTTCAGCGGTAAGGAGGAGAAAACAAAAGGTAAGAGAAGTGAAATTTGAGAGGCAGAGACCTGTCACTGAGGCTGATGGGCCAGGAATGCAGCTGCAGCTTCTAACATGTATAAAAACTTCCTCAATTCAGCAGCACATGAGCATCGAGCACAGTGAACACGTTTGCTGCTTCACAGACAGAGTCAAATTAAACAATGTGAAAGAGACAATGAGGCCTTGAATGGAGAAGATCAGCAAAATTTACCAATTAATGCAATTACATTTAAAAGTTAACATGAAGGAGAAGGGGATTAAAGCCAAGGGACATCTGAATATTTAAAAGCCTGCTTTTGTTCTATTTTTTTTAAAGCAACACATTGTAATGAATCTGATGCTATTTGAAAGTCTTCTGTTTAATCCCAAATCGTTAAACTGCAGATGGGATAGTATAAATCTAAAACTAATAAAATGTTTTCCTGTAACATGTAAAACGTTTAACTGGTTGCAAAATTTTGGAAGACCTAAACGTCAAGTCATCGCCAAAGTTCTGCATTTTCTGACATGTTAGAGACAATCATTTATTAGCCTGAACTGTAGTTTTTTTAGATGACTGCTCTGTGTTTAATTTGACTCGAGCGACTGTCAGCTCAACATTTCTTTTAACTAAAGGCCCTCTTCATGTGTCCTGCTGTTGCTATGCAACTGCAAATCTATTTGAAGCATGGTGCTTTGCTGCCAAAAGCGGACACATTTTTTAAACATCATCTGCATCCCAGTAAAGCACAACAGGCCCTCAGAAATAAAAGTTAAGATATTAATAGTTGCACTAAGAGGGTGGCGGTAGAGATACACACAGGTAGATATACATTGCAGGATGGATTCAACTATATAGCTTCATCTAGTGTTAATAACTTGAGATGCACGAAAGGCTTTAGCACACTTCAATTCAATACTTAAGCAATTCTGCCAGTGTATATCATATATCATTAGCTCATTTGACATTTGCTTTTATCAAACATGACAGCTATCTGAGCTGTGACATCATCTGTGACCTCGCTGATGGGCATGCATCTCTCTCCAACTGATATTTTGCTTTGGAAGCAACAACCCCTTGAGACCGTGCATCCTCATGTGGGGACATGACATTTTGGATTTTCTGCATCTTATACATTATTAAGCAATGCTGACCTTATTGTTTTCGTCTCTAAAATAAAGCAATTGTCCCCCCATACGAGGACATACTTTTAAGTGTCCAACAACTACATACCAAAGCAAAGACTACCTACTTAAAGATATAGTAGTTTATATATTTGCCGTCCAACCAATCACAAATATGCAGTAGAGATGAAAATGCAAACCAAACAAGTGCTCGGGTCACGAGAGGTTAAGATATGAGCACAAGTCTCTTTCACTCTTAAGAATTAGTATTGCTGAAAAGAGTCGATAGAGATCATTACTCCTGAGCTTTGAGTGGTGTTCAGTGTCCCAGGCATGCTCTGCATTATCAGATACAACCAGCTGAGATTTGATTACAGAACAATAATTTCATTCATCTACTTGTTTAACAGCAGATGTAACATAAACACTACACAGTGCATTATTACAGACTGGAAAATTATTTTCCATTTGAAATCTGTGTTCAGGGATTATTTTCAGGTGAAACCCTCCCAAATTTCCTGGAGCTCAAAACGCTTCTGTTAGGGAAGACCCTGTTGTCGTGGCAACATTCTTCAAAACACTCCCAATTCCTCTGGGCTTGTCCGAGCAAGATGACGCCAGTGCTGGGAGCACATGCCCTTGTCTCTCAACTCCCAACAGCCCTTGTTAATAAATAGCCTAGAGACCCAGCGAATGCAAGCGAGCGATCTGCATCTTTCCTGCTTCAATTCCCCCATTTGGCGTAAGGTAAGCATGACAGACGTGAGGTGAGGTGAGCATGAGAAGGGCTGAGCAAATAAGTGCAGATGTGACTGAGTCGTGTTCATCCATCTCTCTTTCAAAACAACATGTAGTGTGTGAGATTGCCATGTGCAGCAGGAGTGTGTGCAGAAGCAGATAAGGACAGTCGTCACAATCCACCACTAGTACTTCAACTTTGGGAGGAGTTTGGAGGGGCACACTCTCATCAAGGTCAGACCAACAGCAAACTAAAAGCAACAGCTTTAGGTTTTGCATATGACTCATTTTGTCCATAATTTAGTCATCCAATTGATTTTACTCTAACATATCCACCCACACCCAGGGTTTATCTACACTACAAACAGCATAAAATTAGTCAACAGTGTTTGATTTTCCCTTTCAAGCTCATGTTTGAACCTCGGCAGTGAGGAGACTTTCTTCAGTCTTCTGGAAGCTCGGCATGATTTGCTTTGTCATCTTGTGCCAAGTCGCGTCTCAAAACTAAACTCCTGCAGTGTTCTGAAACTGTAGGATCTTTGTCCATCTGGTGCAACAGCAGCCATTGTAATATACCAAAAAGCAATCATGGGCTTAATCATACCAATTACAATACTGCACTAGCATCTGGTTACATTTTCATGTCGATTATTACACAGGGTTTTTCCAGAGTTAAAACAGGCCTTTGGGAGCCACCAGACATGCAAACACAACTAGTTCATATTTAGTTAATTTAAAAACTCTGTTAGCCTATATATTTTTCCTGTTATTTTTGGCTGCATTATAAACCAAAATGTATTTAAGCCTCAGTAAATCTGGTTAAAAACATTTAATCACAGTATTGGTGATTTTTTTTGGGGGGGGGAAACCAAAAATCACTGTTGTGGGTGGCACACTTTTTAAAAAAATAAAAAATATATATATATATATATATATATATATATATATATATATATATATATATATATATATATATATATACACACACACACACATATGCGCATGCAGTAAAAAGCCTGCCATGAGAACTGGAAAGTGCTTAAGGTACGCAGTCAAACCACTAAACACAGGGTTACACACAATTAGCCCAAGCAACATGAGCACATGGCTAATTGGCATAACATTACATAAAGGCACTACCCAAGCTATTTTTCCCCAACCATTACAAAATAGTACAACCTATATTTAGCTTCACAACACACGTACACAAAACTATAACACAAGACCTTGTCATTTATATTGTCATTTCAGCGACGTTACACCCCTGATATTTGGTGATTAACCTGGCGAGTCAGGGCCAGTCCTCCTACAGACTCCAGTTACAGCAAGGCAATGTGCTCAAAGTGAGTCCCTCCTCTCTGTGTCATCAACGCATGGCCTTTATTTAGGAACAACAAGTGGCGGCACCTTTATAGAGCATGTCATTACAGAGCTTAAATTCTGAACTAAATTCTTTTTGTACTGCATCTACTATACAAAGAAACAGAGGGAACTACATATCCAGGATGGCAGAGGGGGTGAAAACTAATAGAGAGAGAGACGCACTGATAAAGACATAGTCAAGGTCAGAGACTGACACTATCAAACTTCCTGCCTACAGTAGCCATGACAGTAGTTTTACTTGTAACAGTAGTAGACCCGTACTAACAGGAGTCAGTGGAAACTAAAAGCAATTCAAATGGAAAACACACCGACGTCACAAGTCAAAGTACACCAGCACTGTCACCGGAGTAAAGCACTACACAGCAAGGACAGAAAAACCTTTAGAACCCCAGAGCAGGCAGGGAAATGTGGGGGAAATAAGGCTGAAATTTAATTATTAACTTTGAAACAATTTTAGAAATGAACAGCAAGTGGGTTAGATCTTGTCTGAGCTGATATTTGCTTATTTCTATTATCTCCTGACAGGAGACAACCACAACCACACAGAACTGCAGCACTCGGGGTTGTGAAACTATTAAGTTTATGGTGAACCTTGTACATATATTTATTACTTCAGATTTAGCCATTCTTATATTTGCTTGTTTTACGTTATTGTATTTTTGCACAACTCTGTTGCTTGTGAAGCTCGCACACAAGAATTTCACTCTCATGTACTGTACCAGTGTACCTGCACATGTGATGTGACAATAAAAGTGATTTGATTTGAACCTTTTCTACTACCTAAAGTAGAATTCTGTTGATATGCAATTTCAATCATACTACGCATAATTGCATTGGGTGCTTAGGAAAAATTTGCCTATTGAGCACAGAGAGCTTGCTTCTTTTTAATGGTACATTGCTCAATACAGATAAATGGCTCTATGCAAGCTTTCAGAAGAAGCAGGCACTGATAAATCACACAAGGGCTTCCTAACAGAGAACGTACTTCTGCAATATCAAATCAATACAAATTGGCCTGGCAGTGGGAAACTGCAATACTTTCAGTGGAAGTGTCTCGTAATTTTACAGATATCCTTTATACAAATGAATGATTCAGCAGACTGTAAATAAATTATCAGTAGCTGGTTTTGGTTATTTTTATTCTGAAATCAATTTAAAAAAAAAAAAAAAAAAAAAAAAAAAAAAAGGAAAGAATTCCTGACACCATGCCTCACCTTTTGTCCAGTCCTGTACCTTATCCTCCTTCCTTTTCACTCTCCCCGTCTCTCTCTCTCTTCCATCCACTGTTCTTCCCTCTGTGGGTGTGTTCCCTGTGGACAACAAAAGACATTGTTTCTCTGTCAATGATTTATTTAACACAAAAAAGGGTTATTTTATTACACAAAAATCTATAATCCCGGGTTCCCAAATGTACAAATAACAAAACTGTCATCCTTAGTTTTATATCACTTCAAAAGGATCATCTAAAAATAGAAACCCTGATGTTGGGACATCTTTTAATTAGTATAGTTTGTGTTGTAGTTTTGTAGTCAGCCTGGTTTCCTGCTCAGCAAGTGTTAAGTTAAGCAGCACTGGCCCTGGTGGGTGTGCCATTTAGGCCGCAGGAGAAAGCTACAGGCTTCAGTCTAATCCAATAATGAGATTAGCGCACAGCACTTACCTTCGCTTTACACAGACAGACACACACAAAGACCGATGCATTGATATACAATATAGTTTGGTACCTCGTTTCCGATTTAATCGCAAATTTTTAAAAAAGTGAAATCTGTAAAATATGCACATGCCTCTGATTTAAAAAGCATTAAATCACCATGTTTACTAAAAAAACATTTTAAATGGTAGATTTTCAGTTAAAGTATGTCACATTTACAGTGATGCCAAGTCCATTAAGGTATATTTTGTAATGTAGTTTTTTGTATTAATTTATATGTATATATAAATATGATTATGTTTAATCATAATACCAATGGACAAGCCCTTTACTCTTATGATAGTTCAGTGACTGCTAACCAGCCACCACCACCTTCCAGTCTTGTGTCCCATGGTTGGACGTATTCCAATACCACGGTCTTACACTGCAGTTGCTGACTGTAGCGTCCTACTGCAAGCCTGGGCCGCTCTAACCAGAAGCTGCAGCAGAAACTGGTACTGCTCTGCTGTAGCTTTCTGAGACTGCAAAGCAAACTGTCTACCTTCCCCAGATGCGGTCCAACACGTTGGCGCTGGAGCTTTTCCATATGATGACACACTCATTGGAGATGTGACTGGTTCCTTCTCCTTTATTTACTCTTGCCATGTATAGGCTATATGGTGTTATTTAATGTATGAAAGCGTGGGCGCACATGCACCTAGCCGCGCTACTACTGAGACCGATTCTGTGGCAAGCACTGCTACTGCTGGGAGCAGAATCTGATCTGTATAACATCTTCATGACATGCACACAGTGTTGAGTGTTTTAGAGGCTGGTGTGGAATTACACTAGTCTGAACGGCATGTATTGCTCTTGTACACCAAAGGTTACCCATGACAGAACTTCAAATCCTAAATGTGAGACTTCTCCTGAACTTTTCTTTTCAGCACATTTAAATGAAATCAATTGTCTACTCTAACCTTTTCTAATCAAGTTAACTGACCTAAGGATTTTGAGGAGTTTTTTTGTGTTTGCTCCCATCTTCACCCACAACCCCTTCCTCTCTGCTCCCACACTTCCCCCTCTCCTTCCTCCACTCATTTCTAACCATCAAGTGCTTCAGCAGATGGCTCTAGGTTCAATAACAACAGCAGTGGCGCATGGTGGGGACCCTCCTGGAGAGCACACATAGACCCTACAGACAGCATCTGTTTATGAATGGGCCAACAATTGCCCATCCCATCCCCCCACCCACCCCACCCCACCGGCTACAGCTGACAGAGGGAGGAGGCACGACAAGACACCGAATCAGAAGAGATAAAGAAGAACAGGCAGTCAGAAGGGGAGGGAAAGAACAAGGCAAAAAAGTTTGAACAAGATGTTTTATTAACATAGACAACACAGACTGCATTCAAAGACTGACACATTACCACAGAAACATTTCCTATATGTCGTTCATTTTATCTGACCAATAGTCTAGAAACACATGAGCCAAGTGAGGATTTAACAAAAAAAAAGGAAAAACAAACATCTTATTTCTGACTTTAACAAAACTGCAGCATTCTTCAGTTAGATCAGTCTTCTACAACAACTGCTGAGAAAATACCCTCATGTGTCATAAATTGCACCTCTTCCTTACTTCAGCACACTGACCACGTGCTTTCAGTTTCCTTTAATGAGTCTGTTAATGTAAAACTGTAATAAATCAGGACAGCTACAGGAGAACCATCCTCCTGTGTTAGTCAGAAAGTCACGTGTTGTTTTTGTCATCGGTCCATCTGTATAAAGTTAAGCATATGCAAACTACAACTGGAATGATTTTAGGTGTTTGAAGAGTTTTTTTAAACTCTGTTTAACAAAGAAATTACTGGAAGGCTGTGAATAAGCCAGTCTGACTCGTTCTGACTTGAAGGACTTCACATGCTATAATAAAACCACAATGTCAGGATTCTTTTGAGTCTGAAAAGATCAACATTTACTTTGTTTTGTCCACAAAATACACTTTAGAGCTATTTTCATTCTGTGCCACAAACAATTTCAGACAGAAAAGGCTCTAATTTTTACTGTAACGTACACGTCAGCCGACTGCTGAAGCAGGACTGCTCTCCCAAAATATCTGACCTCTAAATATGGTCTTTTTTTGTGTTGGTTTTTTTCCTTCAAGTGGATAGGATAAGCTGGAGAGCTCATTCCATTAATAAGCACACGCTTTTCGTTTTTTCCATATTGAGAAAAACAAAGGGAGGAAGCCAAGAGATTAAAAAGTAGCAGTCAGATGAAAAGATGTACAAAACTGCAATAGTTGTAATTCGGTAACTAAAACAGATACACATTTTATTTAACTACGGAAATATACGCAAGACAGTGGAAGTGGTTTTTTTTTTTGGTTTTTACTACATGTCCTTATTCAACCTCCTTTTTATGAATTTCTCTGTTAACCATAAGAGGAAGTGCTACATTGAGTTGTTTTCAAAGGATGAAAGCCACTTTTACTCCTGTGAGCTTCACAGTAAAGCACAAATTTTGCTGCCACCCACTTGCCCTCACGGTGAACTCCTTCACGCCTGCTATCAAATAAAGCTGTAACACTAAAAATAATCAAACTATATCTGGGTTTCTGAGGAGGAAGAGATCAAAAATTGGATTTTAGCTTTAGACTACTGCATCCTAAGATATGGTAGTTGTCACGCAGTGAAGCTGGAGTAGACAGTATTGAGTTCATGTGTAGCCTTAAAACAGCAGACATGAATCCAAGCACACACCCACTTCTCTGTCCCTTAAGAACAAAAGCCAGAAGGTGATCGCGTGGCTAATTTACATGGACATCATTTGCATCAATTTGCATTAGTATGTTCTCACAGAGGCTCGACACTGGAGGCTCCCTGCAGGAAAACCCATCACTCAATTAGGGAATGAAAATGAGCAAGTCTCCATCACAAACAGGCCAATTGCAGAGGTTTTGTGAGGGGGACGGTGTGGCACTTCCAGCCGAGCTGATTTAAATCTGTAGTTTCATGCAGTCAAAATGAGGCCGGGTTCATTTCAGGTCACGGTAACTTGAGAGAGAGGAATATGATATTAAATCAAGCTGCTGGTAACGGGAGGGCGAGTTTCAGATTTAAGGGTTGTTTTTCATTTTTATCAGGAAAATATTCAAGTTTAAAATGAAAAAAACTGAATTCTTGCCTTTTTTGGAAATAGGTGAAGTCAGTAAAACTGATCATTTCTATCTAATATATTAAGTTAAGGAATTTGGTTAGGAAGTTTTAAAAGCTCAAAGTGAGTCTAAAAATAAAATGAGACCTGCGGTTTTATAAAAAACACTGTCTCGTTTCTAATAACCTACAATGCAAGTTATACTAGTGTGACTCAAACTTCACTGATGCAGCTCAACAGCTTGTTTATGTAAAACTGGCTTTGAGTGGCTGCCACCCTGTCTGAGCCTGCACGCATCAAATTCATGAAATGCTCCGTTTCGGTCCTTTCGCTTCTCATGACCATCTATAGGTGTGGCTTTACTGCTCAGAGGTCCAATGGTCAACTACCTGAGCTTCCACCACTACAGCAACAATGTAGCAATGTTGCAACCTCATGGGACTTTATAGCGCTGCTGTATTAAAGTCCAAGCATGACAGTCTAAACTTGGCCATTTCAGCAGTGAGTCATTTTGAGCGCTCCCGCTTTAACACTTCTTAAACCTCGTGTGAAACTCTTTTAGACAACAGTGAAACATATTTATAGAATAATTTGGATAAGGGACCTAGACAGCCAAAAATAAAGAGAAGCGAGACAGCAGATCCAAAGGAAATAACACTACTCACAACCAATTACACGTTGTGTTACGATTACAAATACAAAAAAGGATAAATGCAGTGAGGTGGACTTATAAATATCCCAGACTTGTATGGGATGTCTGTGTATACAAACTCTCTCAGTCGAGTTATGCTCATACATAACTAAGGGGCTTTAAAGTGAAAGTGCTTCACAGTCTTTATTCAGTCTTTCCTTGAGGGATGTAATCCCCACCAGAGCCTCAAAAGTATCAACTGTTCATACTCCTCCTTTTCTTTCTAGAAAGAAAAAAAATCAAACACCATCTGTAAACGTGAGGCTATCGTTCAGGACATCAAAGCAAAACTGCCTTGACAAACACTCCTCAGTTGTCAAGTTAAAAGTTAACACCACTTTAAACACGCTTAACAGGATCTTCGGTCCATGTAGATTCATTCAAATGAGTATATATTTAAGTGGATGAATTATTTCCACTTCCACATACACAGCTGGAAAATATGCTTCACTGCTGGGAAAATGTGAAACATCATCAACGAGCTTTAGTAGCCATCTCCAAACAATCCACCTAACAAAGCTATGAGACCATTGTGGAGGGGGGAGAATTTACAGTGTAAATGTAAAACAAGACGCCCCCAAACAAGACTTAAACCTAAAAACCAGAAAACATGAAGCACGCCACTGGGATGCATTGATAAACTAGTTGTGGTTCACAGCTCTATTGTGTGTCTGCATGTAGACCAGCACAATGAGCTGCACAAACACCTCTCCACACACAAAACATCGGGACTCTGGCTTCTCATTTAGCGATTTTAAAACAGCAAAGCTTACTCAGCACAATGCGGCCTAGACCAACCCAGACCCTCCAATTCAATTCAAACGGAACTGCATGTGCTTGCATAAGCAGGAGCTGCCCATCCAGTGTCCCCCTGACCCACCCACCCATGCACAACCCGCTAATATCCCACCACACAGAGGTAGGACCTGCTGTCATCCAAAGAGAAGTGCCTAGAAAGCCGACAAACCGGCACCCTTGCATTTGTACACTGAAACGCTGCTTTCTAAAAAAAAAATAAAATAAAAAATGAAAAAGCTAAAAGCACTTGTGTGATGGTCAGTGAACAGTGAACCATTTACTTGCTGTGAATTCTGTTGACATTACACAAGACTTCGGGCAAGCAGTCTGAACAGACAATTAATGTCTGTTTAGATATACAGGTCCTTTATTTAGTGTCAAGAAACATGCAGGGATGCACTGAAAGCAGTGAAAACAGCCCAATTCCCGCAATAAGTACACTTAAGAGGCCACACCTCCTAATCTTGGAATCGAGATGTTTTCAGTCTCATTTCAACAGGCACATAAAAATGAAGCACCTAGCCATGCAGTCTGGCTCTACAAATATTTGGAAAATAATGGGTCGTTCTAAAGTGTGGTACTGTAATACGATGTCACCACTGCAACCAGTTAGAAACCACAGCAGCTCAGCCGTTAAGCGGCAGACCACATAAAATTACAGAGCAAAATCAGCGAATGCATAAAAGTCACCAATGCTCTGCAGCCTGAACAACTTCAGAGCTCCAAACCTCCTCTGGCATTGACATCAGCTATGGCTGTAGCATTTGTAATCTGGTTCTTGGGCCTAGCACAACTGCTTCAGTTTTGCAC
Organism: Pelmatolapia mariae; assembly: GCF_036321145.2. Taxonomy (NCBI): domain Eukaryota; kingdom Metazoa; phylum Chordata; class Actinopteri; order Cichliformes; family Cichlidae; genus Pelmatolapia; species Pelmatolapia mariae. The sequence goes on from NC_086230.1 coordinate 12,475,280, forward strand.
CTTTGATCCAGGAGGACGATATTTCGTCCCACTGTATATTGCTGAGTTGGCTATAAAACTATATTTGACTTGCACCGATGTCATGTCTCATGTTCCCTAAAAAGAGGTTTTGGATAGTAAGGCACTGATTATGCTTCCCATTTGCAAGTTCACACTGACTGATGTCAATTTTGTCATCAGACAGCGAGTATGAGGGTCTGTGAGTATGCCTGAAGATTTTTATTACTATTATTATTTTTTTTTTTTTAAAGAGTTGTCCTTGAAGTATACATGACAATACAGCAACTGCACATGCACCCAGACAGTGGACTTTAACTAACATAACAGAGAAGACCACTCAAATGTTGTCTCTCATTGTTGTCGGGGAGAAGGCATAAGTTTACATTGTGTCTGTTTTCACAGTTATTTTACTGCTGATTAACAGATTTTGGTAAGATGAGGTTTTCGGGGAAGAAAAAAGAAAAAAGAAAAAAAATAACTTCTTGCTTTCAAATTTCACGACTTCGCCTCCTATACCAGTGCTGGTGTGAAGATTTCGCCTGAGTGGTGACACCTACAGTTCAGCAAAATACTGCTGCAGGTAGTCACGCCATCTACATTGGTGTAAAAGGTACGAAGCTGTGGCAATTTCGCAGTTTGTGTGCAAATGCGACCAACACAACCATAAATGGGCATTTCTACTTCAGCTTCTTTCATAAGTTAACCTTGGGCACTTCACATGTTTAATGGGCAAATAAATGGCAGACCTGAACAGGATCAAAAATTCTCCTGTTAAGCTTTTGAACTGTCCTCATTTTCAGGCACTGTTTCGAGACACCCATTAATGTGTTTATATAGGGTATAAACAGTATTACATTCAACAGCATCATAAACTGAGAAAACACATTCAAAGAACACCCATTTATTTTCCATGCTTTCAAAATCCAAAGATCTTTATGATGTAGTATTTATTGCAGGGCCATTATAATATACTTTACTGCAATTGAATATGAAATGTGTGTCTAAAGGTGCCACACTGACCTGTTAAGATGCTTCAGTTTCTTTGGTGGCAACAGCTTCCAATTCCGAATCTATGAAAGAGAGAAGAGAGATAAGAAAAGCCTAATCACTCGCACGCCATAGCGATAAAATAAAACCCCCAGCGACTGATAAAATCTAACCTGGATATGTGTGCTGTGTGTGTTACAATTTGTTTATTATGAGTAAAGCAACAGCTTGTAAAGACAACATTAGGACGCTACCACAACAGGTCTGCGTCAGCCCTGAAATTGCAAACATTATTCAATTAAAGCCACAAACTTCAAACGACTATTTGGCACTAATCATATGAAAAGCATTTCAACTAGCTGATGTGGAAATGCAGGTCGAGCTGCATAACAAGGCGATGCATGGCCAGCCCCCCTCCCTCCGCCACTCCACGAAGCTGGGGCCCCACTGGAGAACGTGTGAAAAAAGACAAACACACAAATTGTGTGTGTGTGCGCGCGCCTGTAGGTCAAAGTTGCACCTCGGGTCCTGATCGGCCATTATCTCAGCTGTTGCCCGACTTGCAGCTTAACCAACATGGCTTCTCTCGAGCCTGGTATTTTTCCAGTGCAACTCAAAACAACATCCCCGGCAGGGCATCAGATCACAGTCGATTCAGTTAAATCATAAAACGCTACTGTGCTGTTTGCAGTCTCGTCGTCGCAATTGTAAAGCAAGGGGAATACGACTGCAAAACCAGCAGAGCTCAGGTCTACACTGGATTAGCTAACCAGCTGCTTTTGTCTGTCCACCGACAGAGGGGGTTAAAGGTTCCGATTGTAGCACAACTTTGCAGGTTTACCATTCCCCCCCCCCCCCCCACAATGTCAAATCAAAATTATTTATAACCATCCAATTTCGGTTAATTTAGGTCACGGGGAAACCTGTCCCCAATATGCAAGTTCCTAAAATGTAAAACAACCCGTCCCGGTTACCGGCGAGTAACCTGCGTCGTCAGATTAGCTCAGGTGCTAAAGCTAACGCTACGAAGCGGCTAGTTAACTTACACGGTCGAATTTCAGATGCAGCAATTATGGAAAAGCTTTTGTAACAAACAGAAATAGCTCATGAAATTCAATTCACTAACAGTTACATGCGGATAGATGTCCACAAGAAATACCATAGAACCAAATGCTTACGCACAACTGGCAAACTAGGGTTAATAAGTGCTACTAGTAGTTAGCGTTAGCACAAGGTTAAGCCGCCTACAAAGACAAATGTTTGGCTGAAAGATTCTACGAAATGTTTTAGCTATCTACAGGCAAACATCAGCATTTATTTTTTTCCGTCGACGTTTTTACAAATTCAGAAAAATCGAGTCCCAAACGCCAGGAGTTAGAAAAGCTACCCCAGCTTAATCATTGCTAACTAAACAACAGCGTTTGCTCAACTTATCTCCACCAGCCGCCGTCGCTCTCCTCACTACCTACGCTAGCTCGACACAAACAAACGGTCGTCTGAGCACGAAAACAGCACAAAAACATCCGTACCTCATTGAAGTATAAAGTGCAACAGAGTGGAAAGGAAAGCCGACTGTAAGGCTAAAGAAATTCAACGCGTTTGCAGCATCTACGAGGGGAGGCATTCATCCTGCGTGATCGCCATTTTCTTCACTCGCCGCTGGCTGGCTAACCTTCTTTCGCTCGGCTCTCTGGTTTCCCCGTCGCTCTCTCACTCGCTCTCTCTCTCTGCACACACACATCTCACCGTGTGTGTGTGTTTCTGGAGGAGGGGCAGGAAACCCATTCACCACTTCCTCTGACTGAAAGCCCAAACACAGTCAGATTGAGCTGATACAAAAAGAAACTCCGGTGTAAAAAGTATGCAAATGGTAACCAGGCCACGATAAGCGATAAATTCCCTGCAAATAAAACATCCAGCGAGAAATCTAGGCACACGCACCACAGATGCAAAGTGTAAAGTGTAGGATTTGTTTTGATTGATTGATTAATTTATTCTAAATTTAGAATTCATGGACATATACATGTGATTATAAAGACACCAACTATTAAAGGTTATCCAGACAGGGAACAAAAAAAAAAGAAGAAAAAAAAATATCAAAGTTTAGCAGTAAAATTTTGAAACTATAGCGAAGGCACAGCAGATTCCTGGCTACTATTGCTTGCATTTCGTGACATTTAAACTATTAAAATAGCTACTTTTGAAAGGATCAAATTATGTTTTAAAGATTTTGAGGAAGATTTCTGACACCTTTGCTTGTTTCTGCCCCAAAGTTATCAAGTTATTTCTTTGTTAATTTCTCACACTGACCCTTAACTTCTTTTGGTAGATAATCAGCTGGAATCAGAGCATCTTTGGCACTCATATAATAAATGGCTTAATTATTAATATGCGCATTAGCCTAACATCATCTTTTTAAGATATGAGACAAGCTGCGTTTTGTTTTAATTGTAACGCCAGACCAAAACCTGTAATTCCACGAAAGCTCACACAAGTTAGGCCAGCTTAGAAACCTAATGCTCTACGTGTTTCCTTGTAGCTGTAAGCAGAATAGAAAGTGAAAATATCTATCGACCAGACAAAATAAAGAATGTGGAGAATCTCAGTATCTCTTTCTCTCTCCGTGTATGCCTTTGGTATTCAAGAAAACAACAAAGAAACAGGAAGATAAAATAAAAAGGGGGGGGGGGAGAGAATGGAGGAAAGAATGGAGAGAGATGGCCAAACTGCAGAGAAACAAATACAGTGTGGAATCTGCCAACGCTTCACCATGAAACAAAAGCCGCCGCTGCACGGGAGACACCAGCAGCGCCTGCGTGCAAAGCAATGACCATTGACCCACCGATGGCAAAAACAAGCCCCAGCCTTGTGCACAGATTACTGCCCTTATCTGTGTGTGTTTCACTCCGAGGCAGAGTGAGAGGCAGAGTTCGCCTACCGCCAAGTAATGATTTTATCAAAGACAACAAGATTAGATTATACTGCATATAAACACTGGGTAAGCTCTGAACACTGGGTGGTGGGCTGTTGCCAAAGAACTACCCAAGCCTGGGCTATTCGATGAATTCCTGCTACTGATGCTGTAGTACTACTGTAATTCTACTGCTACTGACTGTTTGTAGAACTATTAAATATCTTACAAAATACCACTCACTTTCACAGTTGATTGATCTCTAATTTCTAGTTGAAGATTTCAGAAAACATTTTTAACCACGAGTTCCTTTTAACTTCATATGTGTTTTGTTTTGTTTTTTGTCCTGCCTTCTTCTCCTCACCTCCAACTGATCACAGAAAATTTGGTTCTTCCTGTTAAAATGGAGTTTTTCCTTCCTGGTGTTGTCAAATGCTTGCTCAGAGGGGGTCGTTTGATTGCTGCTGCTGCTGCTGCTGTTGTTATTTGACGCTATATAAACACAACTGAATTCAACTGAATTAACAAGTCTTCACAGAGCGAATGCAAGCTTGATAGCATGTTTCTATTTTAGTAGCTGGAAATTTGGGAGACTACAGGATGTAGTGACATTAAAGCTGGGGCATTTTGACTCATGCATGCAAACAAAGCTCAGAAATCACAGGCCTATCAGGCCCTGTAATGTCATGCTTTTTTTCTTTTTTTTAAGCAAATACAGTCATATTGAAAGTTTTGGCAGTGAACAGCGATGGTGAAACTGCACCTAAAACAGTATGTCAGCGTTTGGTGAGGAAAACTTCTTTCTTGTTTTCCTACATAGATGCCTCTGTTTCTAACCTTCAAATTAGGCCAAACGTGGCAGAGCCAGTTAAAAGAAACTAGGTCAAACTAATGTTTGGAACAAACTTTCATGACATTAAGCTGGTAAGCCAGAGAGAGTCATAAGATGAACAAAGCGAGATTTAACAAAAAAAGCAAATAAAGACTGAATAAAATAACGTAGCTTGATGTTGTTCAGATATGTGTCAGTGAAAAGGGTTTTATTTTATGTCCAAATCATAAGCAGTACTGCATTAAAATAGCCAAAAAAAAAGCTTTTGTGTTAATAAATGATGACGCTATAATTTTAACACGCAGCTAAGGGTGTGCTTGTGTGTTTGAACAGTTTCAAAGAGGCATTGAAGTCACCTTGACAGACAGAGCAGTGTATACAGAGAGGCCGAGGTTTAATCATTCACACACACAAGTTCAAATGCAGGAAACAGACCCTATTGGCTTGAGTAAACAACACCAGCTTTGATAAAGTTATGCAATTCTGTACAAGTATATGCAATCCTCAAAATCTGCTCACATACATGGATACATTATAAGTTTTTTGGGGGGCGTGGGGGTTATAACAGATTCTAAGTTGCTCAGTTTGCCTGTTTAGTGGATTTAACTCGGCCACATACAGACTGAGCGCACACGCACACCAGTCAGAGTGATCAATTGCAGCTGCAGGAGTGAGGGAGCGTGCACAAACGGGGAGACCATTGTTCTGCAGAGAAAAGATGGGGCAAAGAAAATTGGACTGAAATGTGAATGTGTGGGAGGAAGAGGGAAAGTGAGCAGGGAGAAGCAGGGGGACGTAAAGTTCGTGAGGAGAGGAGGGAGAGATTATGTGGTGGGGGTGAGAGTGCGCATGAGAGAGCCAGACTGACAGACAGAAGAAGGTCAGAAAAGAGATTTGCATGTCAAGTAGTAATAGGCTTGTCCCGAGTACAGCCGTGTATACTGCTAAGCTGCAGTGCTCATAGTGCTATAGTGTGTGCATGTAGACATGCAGGAGATTATTACTACAGCCTAAACTAGCTGTCACTATCACAATCACATTTGTATTTCAGTCTGATGATCCTGTTTTGTTTGTTTTATTGTTTTTTATTTATATTTATATATATATATATATATATATATATATATATATATATATATATATATATATACACACACACACACACACACACATATATACAGATAGATATACAGATAGACAGACAGATATAGATATCTCAGCTGGGGGAAATTGTATTTACTGATAGAAAAGACTATTTTTGTACAGCTTACAAATTAGCTGTACTGGAAACTGTGTTTTCACTCGGAGCGCAGCAGAAGTTGAAACTACAGTAGCTACAATCTGAATGATGACAGAAAACCACCTTGACATCTTTGACATATTGCACTGACACTTTTCTTTTATTATTATTATTTTTTTAATTAGAATTATCTAAGCTGAAATAAATCCAAAGTAAAATACTGGAGTGACTGAAGCACTGAATACAGATTTTTTTAAAAGAAGAAGAAGTCCAGTTTCAAAACTTTAAGTCTGGCGTGGGACCTTTGATACATGTCCTTACAGGTCTCTCTTTCTACCTTGATCTCTGAACTGTAAGCTGATTGCATAGAGCTGCCAGAATAAAGTGTTCAAAAAAATCTGATTTTTGCTTCATCCAATGTAAGGCTTTCTGTCTATTACTCATCGCTCTCTGTCTCGGCTCTCCGGCAGGGTACCAGCTTTGAAATGGATTTGTTGAGGTTAAAATTACACCTGGTCTTCAACCAATTACCTGAACATTCATCCTCCCCTTCAAGCTCTCAGAGCGCTCACGCAGACATGCAAACACACACACACACACACACACACACACACACACACACACACACACACACACACACACACACAACACAACGATCTGAATACCAACCTAATCCATCAACTGTTTTGCCGCTTCACACAGATGACTTTCATTTACCCTTGCAGACTTTTGCATGCACAACACACAAGACACAGGTTATTGTGCAATATATAAAAGCAGGTGCTTCTACATTATTTCCAGGCGATCTTTCCATTTTTGTCCCAACAATCCATCACCAGGCCCTAAATATGCAGATAGTCCTGATAAGTGTGCTGGATGACAGTATAAAACATTCAAATGTACCCCATTTATTTAAATTCCCCCTCATTTATATTCATATCACTGATCCAAAGCTGGCCTCTGTCCTTTACTGCCGCAGGAACTCATGCAGATCAGTGGTCACAGGAAATAGTGATTGGCTCGTCTTATTGTCATTCATCTGGTGTACATGCTTTCTGTGCAGAGAGAGGGGACACAGGACCGAGATACAAACACTGTTGTAAACTTTGCCATATACATCTGCACACACATACAAAGTCCAGGGCTCTTGAACTTTGCGGACCTTTTATATGCACATGAAAAAGCTTAAAAAACAGACTGAAAGCAAGGGAAACACAAAAGCATTGTATGGCCTCTGGGTATATCACAGAGGAATATCACAGAACACACAAACACAGTGACTTAGTAGTTCATGTCGAAGTTAAGTTTGCTGTTTACAACCTGCCCTATGTCTATAAATCACTCAATCTCACTCAAGTAGATAAAGACAAAGACACCACTACACTGCATTTACCTGTTAATGAGGTTAAGTGTCATTTTATAAGTCATGTCACAGCTGAGCTGAATAAAAGGTTAATCATTTTTGTATTTCGTTAAAAATAAGTGTTCCCCAAATGGTTGCCAAGTGGTTGCAGGCTTGTCATCTTCTACGCAAACTACAGAGAACTCCGGCATCCCATATTTAATTTATAATTTCAGCATACTTTAAAACAGCGTAATGTCTAACTATCAATATTAAGTCAGTAATGCTTTACAAAATTTACACTGTAGTAAAACTGATGCAGAAAGTGAAGCTGGTGCGTGCTTTACATACCTGGATGTTTTGCAAAATTTGTGAGAGCCTTGTTCCTCTTAAAATGAATTCTATAATCTCCTTACTTTAGCAGTTACTTCTAAAATTAGAGACGTTCCCATTGTCCTTAGGCTTCAGTCAACAGGCCCAGGCTCAGTCAGCAGGAACTAGTAGAAAACTCCTGGTTAGCGCCTGTAGGGCAACCACTGGTTGCTAGAGAAAAATAAGTGTTCCCCAAATGGTTGCCAAGTGGTTGCAGGCTGTCATCTTCTAAGCAAACTACAGAGAACTCTGGCATCCCGATAGTGAGCAAAGCAATCATAACGAGGTTTCTGGTGCTCCAGTCACTCTTGTGAGAGAGTTCAAAGAGTGACAGCCTGCAACCTCTTGCAACCACTTGCCAGTTGGTCAGGCAATGCACATGGAAGCTGTCAGGGGGTCGCCAACCAGTCCCTAAGCTTATGCGACTGAGGTCTTAGATGTTTAATGCCAATTATGACATGGTATCATGGAATCAGACCAAACTAGGATAATTATGGTTTATTATCAGGTTTAAGAAAGCTTATTGGGAATGTGATAGCACCGATGTTGTGAACATGCAGCTTAAACCACTGATGTGCTTACGAGGTTCACAGAGAATATATGCTTAGATCAATATCTAAAATTTGTATTAGAGTTCTTGAAAGTACAGAACTTATAGATTTAAACTACAGATAGAAATCTATGAGTTCCTACTAACCCCATCATTCTGCTACTCTTACAGAACATCAAAGGACGATCGCAGAGATTCACTCATTCACAAACACATTCACTTTAACCATCATCTATCACGCACTGGGCTCAGTATCTCGCCCAAGCGCATTTTGACACTGATTGGTAGACGACCCGCTCCAACTCCCGAGTCACAGCTGCATGAAAACAAAGGCGCAGTGAAATGAATGTCAACGGCTGAGATATATTATGTGATAATTGAACAGTCAATTCTCCTAGCGAACACCTTGTATAGTGGAGAAACTGGCTGGTGTCAAGAGCCGAGCAGCTTTGATGAAAGCTCAATGTGAATGATGAGTGTGGTGCTCCTGGTCAGCAATGGTGAACGCTTATCCTGCATTTTAGATACCTCAGAAGTTGGATGTCGGAACTGGGGAGTAATGTCACTCCCAAGTTTGATGTATTGTAATAGTAGGTGAGAAAAGCTAGAAAAATCAGGATTTGTTTTGTTTCTTAGCAAAGATTAGCTTGCTGTATGACTAGCAATACAGCATAACTGGGGGGTGGGTTTGCTACAGCACATGCATAGATACAGCCTGGTCAGTCCTCTGCATTTGGCTTATTTAGTGAGTTACAAATACCCAAAAGTGGCAGTACAGACTAAAAGGTTTACAGTTTTACTACTGTTTACGTTCAGTGCCACCATCTTAGATTTTTAACTTGATAGAGCTGCTCCCACATACCAAGAAGGAAATCCGAGTTGAGGGAACATTCCAGATTAAAATTCTGATTGAGAAATTCGAACTTCCGTCTTAATCTGGAAACTGCCAGTATTCCTTTTATGCCTAGTACAAAACTCCTCCTTTAACACCCCATTGCTTCTCTGCTGTAGTAGTTGTAGTTGTCGTCTTTAACACTGAAAATTGAACAATTTTTGTTTTTACAGAAAAGGAAACAAAGGAACTTTTAATCAATTGCTAAAAAGAGTTGGATGGGTTAAATGCAAGGAGTTGGCTAGTCATGTAAAGTCATCGTTTAGTTCCTCTATTAGGGCACGATTCAGTGTGTGGCATGCAGGTTAAGCTGAAAACCATTGTCATGGATAGAGTCACTGCTGGTCTTTTGTTAATGCTGACAGAGAGAAAACGAGTCTGTGAAACTGCACTTCAAAGTGTGAATGACAAAGAGGAGAATGATGTGATGGGAGGGGGGGAAAGTGACAGACGTAGTAGATAAAGGCGAGGGGGGGGACAAGAGAGCTGCAAAGAGCTCATTATGAGAGTAAATGATTTTAACTCTTTGAACACTGTTAGAGAAAGCTAATCGAACTCTGCTCTTTATTATGCACTGTTCTGTTGGAGAATGTAACCTCGTGGACCCCACAAAACCATAAAGCCCTCAACAACGATTTTTTAAGCTCTAAAAGTCCCCAGAATAAAGAAATGTCTTCACTGTGATGATTGGCATCTACGCACACTCCTCCAACCCCCATTCAGGGCCAGTCCAAGCAGTCCAAAGTGTGTGTGTGTGTGTGTGTGTGTGTGTGTGTGTGTGTGTGTGTGTGTGTGTGTGTGTGTGTGTGTGTGTGGGTTCAGAATATTCCAGCGCATGGTGAGGGAGGGGGAAGGGGGTCTGTGTGCACACTGTCCTGGCACGCTGCCAGTCTCTCGGTCTCTCATTACCACTGTGCGTATGCGTGTGTGTGCGTGTGTGAGTGTGTGTGTATAAGTGTGTATGTGTGTGTTTAAGTGTGCAACGGGAGCCTGTCAGCGTGACGGGCATTACCATGGCAACACCAGAGCAGGTTCCAGATGCAGTGCATCATATTTCTGCAGGACGGTGCACAAGCATACGCACACGTGCACTCCCATTAAATTGGCAGAAGACCTTTAGTTAGCCATGCAGATTAGTTTTATCGTGATGGACCAACTCATTTAAATATTCATTCCTCCTTTTATTCTCTTCGCTCTGAGACGGATGGTCGGCCGCCAGGATCCGGTGATCAGCACTGACCCACACAGACGCACAGTGCAGGTGATCTTTTACTTAGAAACCCTTGTCTTGGGGGAACGTCAGTTTTTATATCCTCTACGACTCAAATTCCACCCAAAAAGTTGGGATGCTGCTTAAAATGTAAATTGAGCTGAGATATTGTAACATTTTAAGAAAAAAAATCAGCTCAGTTTGAATTTGATGGCTGGAACATGCATGTCTCAAAAAAGTTGTTTTCCACTGTGTAGCATCCTCTCCTCTTAACAATAGCCTTTAAACATCTGGGAACTGAGGAGACCAGCTGCTGGACTTTTCAGAGGATTGTTGTCCCATTTTTGTCTGCATGATGCTCCAAATGTTTTCTGTTGGTAAGGTCTGGAGTGCTGGCAGGCCAGTTCGGCACCTGGACTCTTCCACTGCAAAGCCATGCTGCTGTTATAGCTGCCGTCTACAGTTTAGCATCGTCTTGCTGAAATATGCAAGATGCCATCTTGATGGAAGCATATGTTGCTCTAAAACCTGTATAAACCTTTCAGCGTCCATCTGCCGGTTGCCTGGTCCAAAGGCACTAATGTACCCCCATACCATCAGAGATGAAGGCTTTTGGACTGAGTGACTCAGATTGATGTTTTTTTCTCCAAAAATAATTTCTAATTTCTATTCCTCTGACCACAGAACAGTTTTCCACTTTGGCTCAGTGCATTTTAAATGAGCTTTGGCTCAGAGATGATGGATCATGTTCACATATGGCTTCTTCTTCTTTGCATGATAGAGCTGTAAACTGCATTTGTGTCTAGCACAGTGAACTGTGTTTACAGACAATGATTTCTGGAAGTGATTTCCATGACAGACTCATTGCTGTTTTTTAATGCAGTGCTGTCTGAGGGCTCAAAGATCGAGGTTTTTGGCTTTGTCCCTTGCACACAGGATTTCTCCAGATTCTCTGAATCTTTTATCTTGTAGATAGATAATGAGATATTCATAGTCTTCACTTTTTTTTTCTTGAGGAACATTATTCAGAAATTATTCCAAAAGTTGTATACACCTTTTTTTCCAGATTGGTGAACCTCCGCCTCTCTAAGATGCTCTTTGGTACACCCAGTCACGTTACTGATCTGTTGCCAATTAACTCCTACAGCTTTTCCTTTAAGTATCAGCCTTTTGTTACCCCCGATCCAACTTTTTTAGACCATTTAAAAAAGAGATCATACTTCTCATGAAATAGTAAAATATCTCAGTTCAAATATCTGATCTGTTCACTGTGTTCCATCACAACTGAGTTTGTATTTACATGTCAGCTTAGCAGTTTGGCAGGTGTTTATTATTTGCTTCCTGGCAAAGCGTTAGAGGAGAGGAAAGACAAAGCTCATAGCTGCCTGTTAAACATGAAGTTGCTAGCAGTCTAAGCAAAAAGAACTAAACTGGACTCTTTAAAGATTAAACAACGTATTAGCAGCTGAACTTCAGAGCTTCTGTTAGATATACTTTTTACTCCAGAGAGAGCAGGCCAGTTATTTCCCCATACCAACTCCTGGCTACAGCTTCTTATTTATTGTACCGACACGGTATTGACCTTTTTCCTCAAACTCTCAGAAAAAATAATGTCCTTCATGAATCACTCTATGGGGGATTGTTATTTTGAACTTAACTGAGAAGAGGCTTGTGGGTTTACTGGTTTGAAAGTGAAATGACTCATCCATGAGAAACTGCTTTGATTAAGTAAAAAAAAAAAAATACAGTGTGGTTGTAATGAGCAATATCTCCTATTTCATTCCAGCCTTTTCTTTTCATTCTTCGTCAGTTCACCCCGTCCTATTTTACCCCCTTTCCTCCATCTTGAGTAGCCTTACAACAAAACCTCATTATTCACACTATTAATCCTCCACACTGTGAAGGCCCATGTGTGTGTGTGTGTGTGTGTGTGTGTGACAATAAAAGTGTGTGTGTAGAAGAGGAGGGAGGATATGTAGAAGTTTGAATCATTGAGTGTGTGTGTGTGTGACCTGACAGTAATTCTATGCCACTATGAATAAGTCATGCAGACAGAAACTCTACACACACACAGACACACACTCAAAGTGAGAAAGATCTCTGATGAAGATTTACAGGTATTTTTTCTGGGTGTTGTTTATCTTCTCAAAATGACTAATTAAATGACTTATTAGTATCTATATTTATATCATTGTTGGTCTGACAGTTGAAATGATTAGCCCTGTGAGTGTACAGGTAAAACATGATTCTAAGCAATTAGAAAAAGACAGAGGAAACAGACTAACGCAGATACAGCAAATATACTTTGTGCATAAGGCTTGTGGATATACAGAGTTTTCTATAATCTAATGTCAGATCTAACATAATTTGTTACAAATCATTTTGAAATAATTTGGCTTAAAAAAGAAAAAAGACAAAAAAGGTTACATTGTAATAATGTAACCATGATTAATGTTCTCAGGTTTTGAAAAGAAGAATGGATTAATTCTTAGCACAATCAACGTGTATCCACGTTCTGAAACAACGCTCCAGAAGCACAACGCTGAACTAGTGCAGTATCTTTTAAACATGTAAGATCACCTAAACAAGCAAGCAGTTCACTGAAATAGTTTCATCCTCCATAAATTTACTCTTTAGTCTTGCTGTAAGAAGGAAACATCGCAGCACATGGTGAGCAGTATCTAAAATGCACCCACTTTAGTAGGTACAGCTTGTTAGTACTGAACCCATTTTTTCCTTCAGAACTGCATTAATTCTTTGTCTCATAGCGTTCCTCTGAGATTTTGATGATCGCATCGCACAACTGCTAGATTTGTTGGCTGCACATCCATGATTTAAATCTCCTGCTCCTCCACATCCCAAAGGTGCTCTATTGGATTGAGTTTTGGTGACTGTCGAGGTCACTTGAGTACAGATTACTTACCGTCACTCTGTATGTTTAACGTGTTTGAGTTTTGTGACGTGCTGTGCTATCCTGTTAGAAGCAGCTATTAGAAGATGGGTACACTGTAGTCATAAAGTCATAATCATACATTTGAACTACGCTCACTTGCTACTAAGGGACCCAAAGTGTGCCAAGAAAATATTCCCCACACCACTACACCGATAGATCCATGCTGACCATATCGTCTTAATGTCACAGCAGAAATTGAGACTCATCAGACCAGGTGAAATTTTTCTAATCTTCTATTGTCCAATTTTGGTGACCCCATGCAAACAGTTTTCGGTTTCTGTGTGGTCTTCTGCTGCTGTAGCCGGTCGGTTGTGTGTTCAGAGATGCTCTTCTGCATACCTTGATTGTAATAAGTGGTTATTTGAGTTGCTTTTGTTTTCCTCTGACCTCTACAAACACTAATTTTAACATCATGTCATCTGTTTGCAGGGTCATGCACAGGCTTCTAGCTTGGGCTCAGTTTGAGCACGAAGAATCTAAAGTCATGACCCCACAATTTATGATTAACTGTAATGCTGATGAAGAACAGTAGCGAGCAGAGAGTGTGCTTTAATGACTTCCGTGAATTTTCTGCAAATGGTCTGACACATTTGTGTGCTTGTTTATTATTATTTTTAAATATAAAAAGCACATGAAGATGAGAACTGCCACAGTAAGCTAAAATTAGTCACCAGGTTGACGACAGAGAGGTTTCTGTCAGTCAGGCTCAAGATGGAGCGTTCACGAGGAGCTGACTGAGGCCTCCACCTGACTGGTTGGTAAAGAAATTGTGTAGGAGGTGTTGTGACACTGAACCTGAGACCTGTCAGAGATTTGTGTTTATTTATGATTCAGTAAACATTTCTGTGAATATGAACCCTGAGCTGTGAGAATCGGAATTTATAATAGGACGTTATATTAAAGGTATTCATGCTTTACACGAATAATGTTGATATAAAACGAGACCTGACTGGCAGACATATAGATAGAGTAGAAAGCTTTCTTATGTGTGTGTCTGTGTGTGTGTTTCTTTTTCCATCTTGGCAGCTTTCTGGCTTGATGCCAAACGGCAGTTGGTAATTTCACCAGAAACAAAAGACCAGAAATGACAGTCGAGAGTGAGACAGAGGCAAAAAAGAAAGAAAAAAAAAAGAAAAACAGTGCATGAGGCAGGGAGAATAACAGGGGGAAGGGACTGTGCGGGTTTCACATCTCAGTGAGCACAGAGGACAAAACGAGTGCAGATTAGAAATGGAGACTGAAAGCGACAGAAAATAAGACACGGAGGAGAGAAGGTGAGATGAAGGAGAGGGTTTGTTAAGTTTACAATTTAAGCTGCTGAACTGAAAGAGGAGAAGAAGAGGGAGTTATTCATTTTCACTTGCGTTTGGAAATGCTACAAAAAGCACACTGATTCATGTAAGATTAATGAGCTGTTAAATTTCAGCATCGCTTTGAAGATAGCTGTGTTTGCTACAAAGAAAAAAAGAAATGGCCCTGTCCATGGTGCCCACTCAAGTGCTACATGATTCTGAGCAAAATATCCTGAACTGGCATAAAAGAGGTGTGGGTGTGACCGTTGTAGTCGTCTGTCTCTTTGTGAAGGAGTGTCGACCTGTTCAGGGTGCCTCTCGCTCATCATCTGCGAGGAAAGGCTGGAACGGTAAACAACATAAAGGCCTCCAATACAGTGACAGCCCAGAGCGGCCCATCATCTGTATATACTAAAACATCAGACACAGATCAATGCACTAATCGACTAATCACGGCATGTGGCCTGAACACTGGATCCTTGTAAAAACCTCTTTCGCAAAGTGGACACGTCCCTTTGGATGTGTCACTTCTCATGTCTGTATATTTTGCTTCAAAGGATCCAGACATTCTTGTGATTGTTTTTAAGGCTTTCTGAAGGTCTTTTGAAGGTTTTCTTTGGACATTGGCTGCTTTTCACTCACTTTGTTTGTTAGGTTGCTCAACACGGACCTATGACTCATTCGGGCATGAAAAAGGCACCTAACTCAGAGGCTGCACCAGTGCTGTGTTTACACATAACAGATAACTTAGCAAAGAAACAATTCTGAATTGTATTGTAAATTGTAATTTGTGCACTTTGTTACTGGCAGCCTGTTGTGAAATCATATAATTGGTTCCAATATTTGTAGTTGAATTATTTTAAAAAACCCAAATATGACAGTTTGACAGTCACAAAAATTGCATTTTCGCACCAACAAAGTGAATCCCACACAGCTGTTAGCCGAAAATTTGGCGTATGTCACCACAGTGTGGAGTGTGCTCTTAAAAAATGTGAGGGAACTGGACAAGAGGAGGCATGCACTGTGTAGTTGAAATTTATCATAAAATTGCATAAGAACTAGACTGAAAATCAGCAACAATAGGTCGTATGGAATGATGAATCCAAATTTGAGATGTTTTCATGGACAGATGTTTTATATTCAGACAACTGTAAAACACAGTGGAGGCTCTGTCATGGTTTGGGGCTGAATTGGAATAACGGCGATAATAATCTCTGGACCTATTTCCCACTTTCTATTAAAATATAAAGAAAGGTGGCTCAAGGCTTTAAAGTTTTGTAAATTAGCAGACTGAAATGCATTTGATAACAACAGAGGCTAAATGTTAGTGTCACTCTGGAGGTCAACATCCAGAAAGCAGAAGATCTATGGAGGAGAGGCACACTTGCGCCTTTATTCCACTATTACCTACTCAGCTCGACTTGACTTGGTTTCAGTCATTTTCTATTACAATTAAGTATAACTTACTGTGCAAGGGATCATTATAGACCTCATGGCTGAAAGTGTCGTCACATGTTTGTGATACAAACACAAGACTACAATGGAGGATGTTGGGGGGGGGGGGGGGGGGGGGGGATGGCATACCTGCTGCTCGCTCTATGGCTTTTTGTCAGTCTCGGGAGGACTGTTGGGTTTTGTGTAGGTTTCAAAAAAGGGGGGGTTGATTTTTCATGAAGGAGATGCTCTCATGACTCATCGAGTGACGCCAATGATTGGCCAATCAGTGGCATGCAGTCTGTTGATGTCACATTTTCGGAACAAATTTTCAGATCGCTTGGAACCCCGGCTGAGGAGTTACTTAAAAAAATACCTGGTACCAGGTATATCACTTAATGGAAAACCCCTAAAAACTGAGTCGAATTGAGCCGACCCGAGTAGCTACTAGTGAAAAAGGCAAATAGTGTCAGCAAAGACTAACCTCAACCATGAACTGCTCCTTCCGTGGTATGATCTTCGCTTCAAGGTCATACAAGGTCAACAGTGGCATGATGCTGGGCTTATGGTCTGCGCATTGGTTATGTTGTACACCAACTCTGACCGAATTGCCCTGACAGCTTAGTTTAAGGTAGATTAATGCACATTAGACATGCGCTGCCTCCCAGTGTTATTCCAGCCAAGGACAAAAAAGGTCAGGAAAATAGTATAAACTGCTATATTATATTATAAAAGAAAATATTCCTGTTGAATACAAAAACATCAAAAATGTTTAATAAAAAAACAATGTCCTCTGTGCGTGTGTGTGTGAGAGAGAGAAAGCACATGATTGTGTGTGTGTGTGTGTGTGTGTGTGTGTGTGTGTGTGTGTGTGTGTCATAATGTTTTTGGACCTTCTTTATTCTGATGACAAGACGGCACGCCAATTTACATAATTCCCACAACCTCCCCTACTTCATCCCCTCCGCAAGATAATGAGGTGTTGCCATGGACATACAAATTAAACAGAGTGCTGCACACTCACCCAATCAGGAGTACAGAGGAATGTACACATCAAACATACACACACACACACACACACACACACACATTACACTCAGGGGCAGAGCCTTTCATACTGGGTGATTTCTTTCAAGTGCACGCACACACACACACACACACACACACACACTAGCACCTAAAAATGGATGACAAGGGAGAACTCACAACACAAACTTCAGAGACTAGCCTGAACCTCTTCTATCTCTCTAAAATCAGGAAGGAGGACACGTTGTACCTCAAAACTTGTGTATGTGGGAAAGAGCAGCCTGAGCAAAGAGCACTCACACAAACACACACAACCATAAATAAGGTGTCTAGACAGCACAGTTGTCAGTCTGCCCTCTGGTGTGTTGAACATACAAATCAACAACGTGACAAAAGACGGGGGGGGGGGGGGGGGGGGGGTGTTAATACATATGCATGATGTGTGCACTCCTTCAGGAAAGACTGATTCATCCGATTACCTCGCTTTGCTGGGCCTTATATACACACACTCACTCACACACATCTAAAGGTATTTAAACAGTCACCTACTATTTTTAACTCTCTTCCTCTTCCTTTCACGTGCACTTTTCAAACCATATTCTGCCTTTAAAAGAGTGCAAGCAGCGATCAACATCGGTGGCTATTCTAAACTTTTAGGTCAATATGCTCAAGAAGTTGTTCTTGTGTGCTCGGAAAAAGAAATAAGATAAGATAAGATGACCTTTATTAGTCCCACACATGGGAAATTTCTTTTGTCACAGCAGGAAGTGGACAGTGCAAAAGTTCTGAAGCAAAAATTAGAATACAACTAGAAAGTGCATTTTCTGAAGAAACTGCAGTGTGAATGCTTGAATCTGAATGTATGCACTGAAATGAATTAATTGCTGAATTTAAGTTAAAAATTTTGAATGACATGAAAAATACAGAAATTGTCGCCTGAAAACAAAAGTGCTGAACTGCTAAAAGCTAAAATCCACAGAGAAGAAGTTGGAAAATAGCTGAAAGGTTTTTCAATAAAAATGAGAAAGGAAAATTCAGAGTCAAAAAACCTCTGAATGAATATTAAAAGTTCATATGCGTTGAATAACTGAATGACTAAAATGTGAACCCTCCACTTGGATCCACACAGTTTAAAAAGTTTGTATCTATGAGCTTTGAAAGACACGGTGTTGGAAAGAGAAGAACGATGGCGACATTTTGAGGGTAAAATGATGGCTGTAGAGCAAACACTGTGGACACAGCAGCAGTTGAAAGAGAAGTGTTTAAGATGAATCTTGGCAGAGTGAGAGACAGAGCTCGTTAGGCAGGCAGGTGTGAGCCTGGCTGCTATAGTGACTGCACCCAATGGCTCAGTACACACGCACACAGACATGCACCTCACTTTTGCTGCTTAAAATGAACAGAAAAGTCAGGTCGAAACAAATCGCTCCCAAATGAAAAGTACAGGTCCTATTGACAAAATTCTTTCACCGTGAGCGCCAGCAATGTCTAGTCTACCTAATTCTCAGTTTTCATGCTTGTGGAGTTTATTATATGGACGTGGTGACAGTGTAAAGACAGCCTGTACTTCTGGTTTTCAAACGAACCTTCTGAGCCATTTTAACATTAGAGTCTATGGAGGAGTTGGAGGGAGTAGGCTGTGCATTGGTGACATTTATGAAAGAACCATAACACCTACTACAATAGTAAACACATTGGATGAAAGAGGACAGCGATGGCTACGTTTTGAGGGTAAAATCATACCTGTAGACCAAACACCGTGGACACAGCAGCAGTTTTAAAAAATATTTTAAGATTAATTTTCGACCTGCTTCCACTCTAGCAGTTGAGCTGTCTCACTCTAGCGGCAACATTCCATCCCATACACACCCATTATAAACTCTGAAACGGCTGAAAAAACATCATGAAACTTAATCTGGAACTGAAGAAAAAGTATAATAGATATTGAAAAGATAAATACAAGTTGAATAGTTGAATGTCTTGTCTTCGTTTTAAAGTTTGAATGGTGGCTCTATGTCAATGTATGTGGAAGTAGTAGGAGTTTAAAAATGAGTAAGTTGAATGAGGATTTGAAGGGTCTCCCCATTGAAATACATGGGAAATTTTTGTTGAAAAAAGTTAAATAAAATTAAAAATATAAATGTTAAAAATGAGAAAAATAGAAGCAGTCGTGTCCAAAAGAAGAGGAATCTAACGGTGTTTGAATGGTTTTTCTAAGTTGAACGGTTTTGAAGGAGTAGGACTACAAAAAACGTACGGAATCTATAATAATAATAACTAGAAAGTGCATTTTCTGAAGAAACTGCAGTGTGAATGCTTGAATCTGAATGTATGCACTGAAATGAATTAATTGCTGAATTTAAGTTAAAAATGTTGAATGAGAGAAAAAAAACCTGAATTTTTAACCTGAAAACAAAAGTGCTAAACTGCTAAAAGCTGAAGTGCACAAAGAAGAAGTTGGAAAATAGCTGAAAATGTTTTAAATGTAAATTAGAAAAACCTAAGAAACAAGAAAAGAAAATTTAGCGTCAGAAAACATCTGAATAAATATAAAAAGTTCATATTCTTTGAATAACTGAATGACTAAAATGTGATCCCTCCACTTGAATCCATACAGTTTTAAAAGTTTGTGACTATCAGCTTTGAAAGACACGGTGCTGGAAAGAGAACATCGAGGTCTTCGTTTTGAGGGTAAAATGATGGCTGTAGAGCAAACACTGTGGACACAGCAGCAGTTTAAAGAGACGTGTTTAAGATGAATCTTGGCACAGTGAGAGAGAGAGAGCTGGTTAGGCAGGCAGGTGTGAGCCTGGTTGCTATAGTGACTGCAGCCAATGGCTCCATACACACACACAGACATGCGCCTCACTTTTGCTGCTTAAAATGAAAAGAAAAGTAAAGCCGAAACAAATCGCTCCCAAATGAAAAGTACAAGTCCTATTGACAAATTTCTTTCACCGTGAGCGGCAGCAATGTCTAGTCTACCGAATTCTCGGTTTTCATGCCTGTGGAGCTTATTATATGGATGTGGTGACAGTGTAAAGACAGCCTGCACTTCTGATTTTCAAACAAACTTTCAGAGCCACTTTAACATTGGAGTCTATGGAGGAGTTGGAGGGAGGAGGCTGTGCATTGGTGACATTTATGAAAGAACCATAACACCTAGTACAATAATAAACACATTGGGTGAAAGAGGACAACGATGGCTACGTTTTGAGGGTAAAATCATACCTGTAGACCAAACGCTGCGGACACAGCAGCAGTTTTAAGAAAATATTTTAAGATTAATTCCCCCCCTGCTCTCACTCTACCAGTTGAGCTGTCTCACTCTAGCGGCAACATTCCGTCCCATACACACCCATTATAAACTCTGAAATGGGTGAAAAAACATCATGAAACTTAAACTGGAACTATAGAAAAAGTATAATAGATATTGAAAAGATAAATACAAGTTGAATAGTTGAATGTCTTGGCTTCGTTTTAAAGTTTGAATGGTGGCTCTACGTCAATGTATGTGGAAGTAGTTAGAGTTCAAAGAGGAGTGATTTGAAGGCGAATTTGAAGGGTCTCCCCATTGAAATACATGAGAAATTTTTGTTGGAAAAAGTTGAATAAAATTAAAAATATAAATGTTAAAAATGAGAAAAGTAGAAGCAGTCATGTCCAAAAGAAGAGGAATCTAACGGTGTTTGAATGGTTTTTCTAAGTTGAACGGTTTTGAAGGAGTTAGATGCCAAAAAACGTACGGAATATGAAATAATAATAACTAGAAAAATTTGCATTTCCTGCGAAAATGCAGTGTGGATGCTGTAATGCTGAAGCTGTCTGCTAAAAATAGCTGAAAAAGCTGAAAAGTTGCAGAAATTGTAAAAATTTTGCAGAAGCTAAGGAACTTTGCTAAAATGTAGTAACTTAGCAGAACTGCAATATCTTAGAGGAAACATAATACTTGGCAGAAATAAAATAGCATAGCAGAACTTAGCAGAAACATTGTAAGTTACCAGAAACACGATAACTTCTCAAAAATACAAGAATTTAAGAGAAATAGTATAAGATAACAGAAAGAATATATTTAGCCAAACATTCTTAATCATTACAGAAATACTATGATTTAGAAAAACAGTACAACATAGCAGAAATGCTGTGATTTACCAGAGACACTGCAATATACTATGAATATTGTAATTTTAAATAAATACTATGTTTTAGCAAAAATACTCCAGTTTAGCACAAATATTATAACATAGCAGAAATACTATTCTATAGCAGAAATGCTATATTTAGAAAGAAAAATATAATATAGTAGAAATACTTTGATTTAGCAGAAATCCTACAATATAGCTTAATAACAATGATTTAGAACAGATTCTATGATTGAGCACAATAGTAATAACTTAAGTAAAAATATTGGAAAGGTAAAATGACAAGCTGAATAAAAAGGAACATGGTTAAGTTCGCTGAAAACTAATTTTAGTTCACCTGTGAAAAAATAAAATAAAAATACATTTAGAAAAAAAACAAATAAGAACAGCCAACAGATACACACAAAATCAAATATGGATACACAAATCAACAAATACACAAGAAATCAAATATGGATACACAAATGTACAGAGAGAGACACACAGACAGGGTCTATGCCAGTCAACCAGTCTGAATATATTATATTTTTATCCAACAATGAGATGCTGCCCTAAAAAGGGTCTTTGTGTGTGTGTGTGTGTCTCTCTCACACACACACACACACACACACACACACACACACACACACACACACACACACACACACACACACACACACACACACACACACACACACACACAGCAGCAGAAAGTGAACAGGGGCTGTTAACAGCATGTTTCTAGGTCAGTCAAACAGCTGTGAGCTTGTCAATTTGAATCCACCAATCAGAGAGGCTGTGTACGTTTTCCTGCCAAAACTGGTGCACCAAGTGCAGGCTTTTACACGCACAGCACAGAGAGAGACAGGATTTTTGCAGTCTATTTCTCATAGTGAGGACTCCCCTCAAACAAACAGCCATAAATTCCTAACCGTAGGGGCTAAAACGGTCATTTTGAGACCATTTTGTTCGGAAGACATGGGGGAATCTTGAAATGTTGACCATTTAAAATACAAATATAAATTTAAAGATATATGACATAGATGATTGGTTGTCTTAGAAGCCATGAATGCCCCAATATGCAAATTTGAATGTGCCAGGCCTCAGATATGATTGGTTGTCTTAGAAGCCATAGAAAAAGCAGTAAAACTGTACTATGATTTGGTAGAAAAACTATAATTAATCAAAAATACTATATTTGGCAGAAATACTATTTTTTAGCAGAAAAACTATATTTAGCACAAATCTTATAAAATGGCAGAAATACTATAATTAAGCAGAAATACTATATTAAGTACAAATCCTATAAAATGGCAGAAATAGTATGATTACTGAAATAAAAATAAATACTGAAAAGCAGCAGAAATGCTATGACTTAGCACAATAGTAATAACTTAAATAGAAAAATTGGAAAAGCAAAATGGACAGCTGAAAAAATCCTGAACATGCTAAGGGTCCCTCAAATGTAATTGTGAAACGAAAAAAAATCAGCAAAAAAACAG
Source organism: Pelmatolapia mariae (assembly GCF_036321145.2). Lineage (NCBI taxonomy): Eukaryota > Metazoa > Chordata > Actinopteri > Cichliformes > Cichlidae > Pelmatolapia > Pelmatolapia mariae. The sequence continues at coordinate 12,497,944 of NC_086230.1, forward strand.
TATAACAGTCACACAATCACAAATATGTACACATATGGAAACACACAAGCACAGAGAGACACACACAGGATCAAATTCAGTCAACCAGTCTAAATATATTGAATTTAAATCATACAATAAGATGCTCCCATAAAAACTCTCTCTCGCCCTCTCTATCTCTCTCTCTCTGTCACACAAACACACACACACACAAGATCCAATTCAGTCAACCAGTCTAAATATATTGAATTTGAATCTTACAATGAGATCATCCCATAAAAAGGCTCTCTCTCTCTCTCTCTCTCTCTGTCACACACACACACACACACACACACACACACACACACACACACACACACACACACGCACACACACAGGGAGAGAGAAGTAAGTTTCTAGCTCAGTCAAGCAGCCTGGGAGCTGCTGAATTTGAATCCACCAATCAGAGAGCCTGTGCACTTTTTCCCGCCAAAACAGGTGCACGCAGCACAGAGAGACACAGGATTGTTGCAGTCTATTTCTCATAATGACGACTCCCCTCAAACAAATGACCATAATTTCCTAACCGTAGGGGCTAGAACGGTCATTCTTACACCGTTTTGTTCAGAAGAGATGGGGGAATCGTCAAGTGTTGACAATTTATCATTAAAATATGAATTATTAAAGATATTTGACTTCTAATGCACCATAACTGAGTAGACCAAAGCAAAAACTGCCTTGACTTGCCCTCAAACAACGCTTTCTAACTCTAAATCTATTTGGAGTATCAATATCATTCTTTCACCATAAGAAACAGCAGGCTTTGGTGAACAATCATGGAAATTTTCAGGTCTCTGTGGAAATCCATCAAAAAGATATGACGAGAGAAAAAAGTGGTTCATTTCCAGAGTTTGAAATCTGAAGAAATCTGAGCGAAGGACGAATTTCCTACCCTCAAACAAGTCTAACTCATTTCAGAACGGTAATAGGTGAGAAAATAATTCTTGAATTGTGAGCGTCAGGAGTGTCGGAAGATATACTGGGACAAGCCTTATGTCTTAACTTTGCTTCGTTAAGGAGATATGACGATTCGAATATGCCTCTCATTACAGAAATCAAGCGGTGATTTTGAACAAGCTCTCCATTGACTTTCTATGGAGAGTTTTGCGACTTTGTGTTGGTCTGAGGAGATTTGCCAAAATTCTATAAATCCCAAAACAATGATAGTGACATTTTCGGAAAGCCAGCAAAAATACCTACGTTTTGATGTATAATTTGTGGAAGTTGAGTGAAAATTGAGCAAGTAGCAAGAAGTTGTTCGGACATGAAGAGAAGACTGCAAAACCTTCAGTGGCACACTGGAAGCCAAGTGCATAGCAACCATAACAACGCATGTATTTTGTGAAAAATCACAATTTTGCAACTGAAAACTTTAAGAGGCATAAAAGTAAAACGGTAAAAGATTTGAAAAAGCTGATTTATACCTGAATAGCCCAATAATTTGAGAACATTTTAAAGTTTGAATGGTTGTTCTATGTGAAAATATGAGGAAGTAGTTAAGTTTCAAAAACAAGCAAGTTTTAGCAGAATTGCAGAAGTTTCCCATTCATTTCAATGGGACAAATTAAGCTTAATATTTTAAAAAGTATAATAGTGAAAAATACCAAAAGACATAGCACACATTAGCAGAAATAGCAGAATAGTTTAAAATTTGAACGGTGAAAATCGGCTGAAAATTGTGGAAGTAGTTAAGTGCCAAAAAGTGTACGGAAGTCCCAAGAGGAACTCAATAGTGTGGATGCCTCCAGCATCCACACAATAAAGATTAGAAGAACAATACTGTGAATGCTTTTACAAGCATTCACACTAATAAAATAGAACTAGAAAGTGCATTTTCTGAAGAAACTGCAGTGTGAATGCTTGAATCTGAATGTATGCACTGAAATGAATTAATTGCTGAATTTAAGTTAAAAATTTTGAATGACATGAAAAATACAGAAATTGTCGCCTGAAAACAAAAGTGCTGAACTGCTAAAAGCTAAAATCCACAGAGAAGAAGTTGGAAAATAGCTGAAAGGTTTTTCAATAAAAATGAGAAAGGAAAATTCAGAGTCAAAAAACCTCTGAATGAATATTAAAAGTTCATATGCGTTGAATAACTGAATGACTAAAATGTGAACCCTCCACTTGGATCCACACAGTTTAAAAAGTTTGTATCTATGAGCTTTGAAAGACACGGTGTTGGAAAGAGAAGAACGATGGCGACGTTTTGAGGGTAAAATGATGGCTGTAGAGCAAACACTGTGGACACAGCAGCAGTTTAAAGAGAAGTGTTTAAGATGAATCTTGGCACAGTGAGAGACAGAGCTCGTTAGGCAGGCAGGTGTGAGCCTGGTTGCTATAGTGACTGCACCCAATGGCTCAGTACACACGCACACAGACATGCACCTCACTTTTGCTGCTTAAAATGAACAGAAAAGTCAGGTCGAAACAAATCGCTCCCAAATGAAAAGTACAGGTCCTATTGACAAAATTCTTTCACCGTGAGCGCCAGCAATGTCTAGTCTACCTAATTCTCAGTTTTCATGCTTGTGGAGTTTATTATATGGACGTGGTGACAGTGTAAAGACAGCCTGTACTTCTGGTTTTCAAACGAACCTTCTGAGCCATTTTAACATTAGAGTCTATGGAGGAGTTGGAGGGAGTAGGCTGTGCATTGGTGACATTTATGAAAGAACCATAACACCTACTACAATAGTAAACACATTGGATGAAAGAGGACAGCGATGGCTACGTTTTGAGGGTAAAATCATACCTGTAGACCAAACACCGTGGACACAGCAGCAGTTTTAAAAAATATTTTAAGATTAATTTTCGACCTGCTTCCACTCTAGCAGTTGAGCTGTCTCACTCTAGCGGCAACATTCCGTCCCATACACACCCATTATAAACTCTGAAACGGCTGAAAAAACATCATGAAACTTAATCTGGAACTGAAGAAAAAGTATAATAGATATTGAAAAGATAAATACAAGTTGAATAGTTGAATGTCTTGTCTTCGTTTTAAAGTTTGAATGGTGGCTCTATGTCAATGTATGTGGAAGTAGTAGGAGTTTAAAAATGAGTAAGTTGAATGAGGATTTGAAGGGTCTCCCCATTGAAATACATGGGAAATTTTTGTTGAAAAAAGTTAAATAAAATTAAAAATATAAATGTTAAAAATGAGAAAAATAGAAGCAGTCGTGTCCAAAAGAAGAGGAATCTAACGGTGTTTGAATGGTTTTTCTAAGTTGAACGGTTTTGAAGGAGTAGGACTACAAAAAACGTACGGAATCTATAATAATAATAATAAAATAGAATAAAGATTACAACAACAATACTGTGAATGCTTTTACAAGCATTCACACTAATAAAGATTACAACAACAATACTGTGAATGCTTTTACAAGCATTCACACTAATAAGAATAAATACTGTACACAACTGTACAGAATAGAATAAAATAAAATACTATATACAGTAGAATAAAATATAAAATAATATAAAAATAGAATACAAATGCTGTATACAACTGAGTAAAAAACACATGAAATGTACATTTAAGTATTCAATAAAAGCTCCAAAGCAACTGATATCTTAACTATGAGGAGACATCATTTTGAATTAACTTTTTGATTCATCCGCTGAGCATCTACTGGTTCTAGTTTGTTATAATAAAACAAATTCAGCAATTCTACTCCTCATCACTGAGCTGTGAATATTCGAAAGCATCCTGAGAGCAAAACAGAAGCATTTTCATTAATTAAACCACGATATTCAATCATTTTTAAAGCAGCTTCAGTAACTCTGCATATCTGGGCTCAGTTTTCTGCATTTATGTTTATATCAAAGCCCATGAACACATGACGTTAAGTAGCATTAACACAACAGGGGTGGGAAAATAGCTCCAGTTTGCAAGTTCACCATGAATAAAAAAGCTCTTTCACGAAGCAAACTTGTGCACCTTTGAAAAACTTCAGCAGGTATTTATTACTGATGGGATGAAGCATGCAAAACAACATGTATTCTACATGCACTGCTCACATAGTCACACACTCTTGAATCAAAAGCGAGACCTTTGCACTGAAGGTCTCTGTGCATGCGTGTGAGGAGAAGAAAGGAGAGGTGGGATTTAAATCTCTTATTTAACTCAACAGGGCAACACCAGCTCTCGGCCAAGGCACCCACACACACACACACACACACACACACACACACGCACACACACAGTCTGGGTAGCCTGAGACACTCATTGTTATTCTGCACACAGCTCTGGTCACAGACGGGGCCAGGCAGGAACGCAGACACACAAACACTTGCGCAAGCACAGTGAGGCACAGGACACATTATAAATGACAAATAGCATACAGGCTTTACTCACAGAAATGTGCATGTAGGCATAATTGCACACGGTGCTACGCACAGATGCATTCCCCTACTGACGGCAAAATATCTGCCTTCATTAAACAGACAGAGGAAAGCACGACTAGCCGATAAAAATAGAAAGTACAGACACATCAATTGAGAACTTTTAATGAACCGCCCTGACAGCTACATTAGTATTTTTGATTTATGCTTAACCTTTCACCACCATAAATCCACATGAAGGACAAGAGGGTCATCTGAGTGATAGTTTGTTTTGGGGGTTTTTAAGCTGCAACTCTCCACTAGAGGCTATCAAACATGATGCCAGCGACTGGAAAAAGCACAACTTCACCGACAGAAAAGTCCTGTAATAGCTGAATGAAACCCTCTGTGCTCCTATCTTCTGGAGGCCAGTTGATCAGCGGCAAACTGTGAGGAGTCAAAGGGCCCACTCACTGTCTGTGTGTGTGTGTTTGTGTGATAATGTGCCTGAGTCCTTGTGCAAAGGCACAGAATTGCTGACAGTTTTTTGGAGCAGCTGACCAACCTCTCACCCCCCAGATATCATCGGTGTTTCCTCCACAATGCTCCACTTATTCCTTTCTTACAACAGCAAACCGCTTATGAATGATGTGCTTTCTTCTTGATTACGTGATCATGCACAGTAGCTTAGAGCAGCTTGAGAGTTTCTGCTACTTTAAACACAGTACCATAATGCTTTGGTTTTGTTGTTTTCCTTTACTCTGGAAGGGACTAACAGACTGTGTGATTGATGAAATAAACAACATACGTATTTATCTCTGCCAGACTTTTCAGATTAGATCCTGCACTATATTGTCAAAAATATCAGCCTTTACAAACATATGACCTTGGGTGACATCACATTCTTAATCTATAGGGTTTATTATGATGTCGCCCCAGCGGATGCAGATATAAGTTCCACAAAGTTTAAGAGTGTTTATGGGAATTTTTGACCTTTCTTCCAGAAGCACATTTGTGAGGTCAGACACTGATGTTGGATGAGAAACCCCGGGTCACAGTCTCCAGTCTAATTCATCCCAAAGATGTTCTGTTGGGTTGAGGTCAGGACTCTGTGCAGGCCAGCCAAGTTCTTCCACACCAAACTTGCTCATTCATGTCTTTATGGACTGTGCTTTGTGCACTGGTGTGCAGTCATGTTGGAACAGGAAGGGACCATCCCCAAACTGTTTACACAAAGTGGGGACAATGAAATTGTCTAAAACGTCTTGGTATGCTGAAGCATTAGGAGTTCATTTCACTGAAACTAAGCGGCAAAACCCAACTCCTGAATAATAACCCCACACCGTATAGACTTGTAGTCAAGACCGCCTAAACCGAGACCAAGACAAGACCAAGACCAGAGGGTATCGAGACCAAGACAAGACCAAGACCAAGTCGAGACGAGACGAAGACCGAGACGAAGACCGAGACCAAGTCGAGACGAGACCAAGACTAAGACCAAGACCAAGACCAAAGTCCGTCGAGACCAAGACAAGACCAAGGCCAAAGTCCGTCGAGACCAAGACAAGACCAAGACCACGTAAAAGTGGTCTCGAGACATCCAACTCTAACACCGTAACCGTCCCTCCACCAAACCTTACACTTGGTGGAGTACCGTTCTCCTGGCAAACCCTGACTCGTCCATCAGATTGCCAGATGGAGAAGTGCGATTCTTCAATTCAGAGAACACGTCTCCACTGCTCTACAGTCCAGTGGCAGCATGCTTTACATCACTGCATCCAATGCAAAGTATCCGATGCTTTGCATTGCCCTTGATGATGTAAGGCTTGGATGCAGCTGCTCAACCATGGAAACAAGGTTATTATCGTTAACTAAAACTAACGAAATAACGAAAACTAGAAGTGAAAAAACATTTTCGTTAACGGAAATAAAAATAAAAACAAAAAAGGAAAACTAACTAAAACTGTAATGAGTGTTCACAAAACTAACTAAAATTAACTGAATTTATAGCAAAAATATGTTTAGTTTTCGTTGATGTGTGTGTGTCATACAATAGTCAAGGGTAAAAAAGAAGTTTAGTTTCCAGGTTTTTTTCGTGCTGTGTCTCATTATGCCAGCAGGTGGCAAGTACGTTAGTCGAGTCGTCTGTGTTGGTGCTCCGTCCACGCGCAGAATCATGTCAGGAAAAGTCTGGAGAAAGCGCCAGCTTCCAATTTGGGATTACTTTGAATATGACTGTGTTTTGGATAAAGCAAGTGTCTTGTAGTGGAACGAGACAAATTATGAGGGACATTTCTAAAGGGAAAAAAATCCCACAAATCTTAAAGTGCACTTGAAAAGCTCACACAAGAAGGCTAACCTAGCTTACCTTGAGAAGGTAAGAGAGCACACTCAACCCTCATCCCCAGAAACAGAAGCTAACACCAGGCAAGGCAGCGTGATGCATCCCGAGACAACAGGACTGGGATATCTACATAACTGTGTGAGTCAATTGCCTTCAAAAAGTTTATCAATTCACTTGAACCAAAATTACGAACACCCGGTGCTGCAAGAGTTAATAGTCTCATTGCGGCCAAGATATACATTTTATAGTTGCCTGGTATCAACGGTTGTTCATCTGCCCTAATTTATCTATTTATTTATTTATTTAAAGAACCCATAGGTGGGAATGTGAGTTGTCTGTCTCTGTGTGTTAGCCCTGCGACAGACAGGCGACCTGTGCAGGGTATGGTAGCTGCAACATACCTAAGGATAAGCAGAAGAGAATGACTGATATGATGAAACTGGGATTTTGTTACACTTAATTATTGAAAACACAACTAAAACTATAACTGAAACCAATCAAAACTAAACTGAAACTAAGGATTTTCAAAAAAATAAAAACTAAACTAAACTAGCAAACAGTTGGTAAAAACTAATTAACCTCCTAGGACCTGGCGTCCACATATGTGGACATCACATTTTGGGTTATTTAGACCAAAATACTCAATTTTGCTCTACAAGGGCCTGCTATCCACTTACGAGGACATTATACTGCTATTGTTCTATCAAAATTTTAAACAAATATCCTCATATGTGGCTCTTATTTTTCATAAAAACAAAAATAAGGTAAAAAAAAATCTGGTAATTCTTTCTTTTTCCATTCATCGGGCCCCAATATGCTCAAATATCAAAGAGAAATTAAAAATGCATGCCGTGGAAGAGTTCGGGTCTTAGGAGGTTAAAACTGATATAAAATTGAAAATCTGAAGTCAAAACTAAATAAAAATAAAAACTAATGAAAATTGCAAAACTATTAAAACCCTGCATGGAAACCCATTCCATGAAGCTCTCTATACACTTTTCTTGAGCTAATCTGAAGGTCACATGAAGTGTGAGGGCACTATGCCTCAGGCGAGGCACATAGTGCTAAGCATCCGATGACCTCGCTACATGGCCTACCTGTCACAGTCTGCGCTGGCAGACTGTGTGGAAAGAGGAGGAGACACTTGGAACAAAAATATAATTTAACAAAAGGTGAACTGTTTATTTTTGGCTGGGAAACATGCACAAAACAAAAGGCAGATGCACACTAAGGCAAAACTAACTAGAACTAAACTGGGAGAAACTAAATGCTAAACACATGAGACAAAGAACATAAAACCTTGAACATGATAAAACCTGAACATGAAAAACCTTGAAACATGGAGGAATGGAAACATAATATGAACTCAAAAGACAAACTGACAAAGAATAAATGAAAACTCACAGACTATATACAGACAGGAGGTGATCAGGGGAAGTGTAAACACACAGGAAAATAGCTGATACAAATGAAGATGACGCCACAGGGAAGCAAAACTAAACACAATGAACATGGAAAACGAGAATGTCCAAATAAAACAGGAAGGTCGAGGACTAAGACACACAGACTTGACATGGTGATAGTTAAGGAGAGGATGCGACGGGGAGCGAGGGAACACGAAAGAGAGGGAGCGAGAACAAGAGGGACACGGTGGGAGACAAAGGGAGACAAAGAAATCACTGAGACACACAAAGGGCGAGAGAGACTTAAACACAGGGGACTTGACAGACTCGCACACTGAAGACACGACACCCTAACCCACGTTATGGGGAAGACACAGACATGGGAGGAACCTAGACAGACAAGAACTAAATAAGGAAACAGAACTCAATATCAACAGAACTCACTGAAGCCTAAACTATAGAAACAACACAAGAACATCATAATACAAAAAGGCACGAAACTCAAAATGCTGGGTCAAAAGACTCAGTCCATGACACTACCACTTAAAAGCCCTTCCACTTTGTTATAGAGATCCTGAGAGCGACCCATTCATTCACTGATGTTTGCAGAAGCAGTCTGGATGCCTAGGTGCATGAGTTTATATACCTGTAGCCATGGAAGTGATTTGAACACCTGAATTCAATGATTTGGATGGATAAACAAATACTTTCGGCATTATAGTTTATAAAACCTATAGGTTTATGCATTGGGTGTTTGGGGAGGGGATTGGGGGGGCATAGGGCGAAAGGCAGGGTACACCCTTGGCAGGCTGCCAGTATATCGCAGGGCTAATACAGAGACAAGGCTCGCATTCATGCTCACATTCACACCTACGAACAATTTAATCATTAATTAACCAATTAACCTAACAAAGATGTTGCATGACTGTAAATATAAGAAAATACTTGTGGTACCCCTCAGCCTTCTCGTAGACACACCTAAGGTTTCAATTCGAAGCTCCTACAGGGTAACAACAATAGCCCATCACCCATTTACAGCTGAGAGGTAAAAAAAACCCACTTATTTGTATGAGCCGCTTGCCTGTATCAGGAATATCCCACACTCTTACTCCGTGTTTGCCCCATCCAACCTTGAAAGATAGGAAACTTGCTTCCTCACGCCTTAAAAAAACCCATCTGTAGGTCAATACGATGTCCTTGTTGTCTTACCAATGTGCACAAAATATTTATAATCTGTGTACCACTTTTGTATAAGATACATGCCATGTATTTATTAAATGAAAGTCACTTTTTTTTTTAAGTTAAAACTGACCGTTTTCCTCATTTTTCGTCACATATAGACAAGTTCAGTGACAATGTTCAAATTAAACATGGCAAGTGTTTCAAATAATGAGGAATCCCACAGGTCTTTTCTACTTGGAGGTATCCTTGAAGTTAATGACGTATATTTCTAATATGATCCACAAAGACACACAGCATGAAGCAAAGGAGTCAGTTTTGTCTGTAGGTTTGACTAATTGTCTGTGTGCTGCAGTAATGATGTTTAATTCAAATATTATGTTAAATAAATGTTATGTTATCGGGCCACAAGTTGTACTGAGAGGAGGTGTTTTGTTGTTTAGGAGTGTGGTTTGTTTTATGTTTCTTATGATGTTGTAAGCTACTTTTGCTTGTGTCTGGTCTGTTGTTGACCCTTTGGTTCAGCCTCTGTTGCAGAGAACAAAGAAGTTATGCATTCAAAGTTGCAGTGATGCGTAAAAACAATTTTTTTTACATCTTTAATTATTCTTTGGTGCGTCTTCCTCTTTGTGCTGAACTCCACTGACGTTCCCTTTCCTGCTTAAGCTGACATAAGCATTCTTCATGCACAGTGTCATCGCTGTGGGTCTACACACTGATAGTTTTTTGGATTCTCCGAAATCACTCTGCAAAGATGAAGACTTATCCAAAATCTGTTTTAAAGGTAGGGTGGCTATAAAAGCTTGGTTTCCCACATGTAAAGGACCTATGATGGAAGTTATGGAGTTGCAAATGAGCACAATTTAGCAGGGATACATTCAGAGATGTATCCTTTCTAGCTGGCACAGTGGCTGCAATTTTGTGTTACTGCCTTCCATAAATATAGAGATTATTTATGAGACTTAAAACGATATTAAAACTAAAATAAAACTCAACAAAGACACTGAACATTTTTGCTTGGCAGTTCATTTAAAACAGCAAATTCCAGGAAAATCCTCACACTGCAGACACAATGAAGTATTACGAGAATTATAACATCACTGCTTTCCTTTCACGCTGACTGCAAAGACTGAATGTTTCACTTTTTTGCTTCATCTTCGCTTCGCTTTGTTTCTAAAAACTATTTATTTGCATTTCTCTGCTTAGTAAAGACTCGGGCTTAATTACGTGAAAGTGTAGGCTGGCAGTGGGTCCTCTGCTCAATCGGCACATCCGTGTAATGCCACAAACAAGTGTTTACAGCTGCTGCTGAACCAAAACAAGCCAATCTGTGTACACCAACACACACACACACGGGTACGCACAGCCTGGTCTTCATCCGGCAGTGCTGGCACAGCGCCCTGAGACGTCGGCACTCATCGCGGGCACAAAGGAGGGCAGGAAGCGCAGACGAAAGACAGAAAGAAACAAAGAAAAACAGCCAAAACAAAAAGAAAAGAAGCGCAGCAGACGGCGGGACGACGGAGAACTCAAGACTGCTGAGAAATAAATGTGAAAAAAAAAAAGCGTACCTCGGCTCTGATCCACGCCACGCTGGGAGAGGAGGAGCAGGACGTTGCTCTTGATTGCTACAGGGTCCACCTGTCTGTCTGTCTGGCTGTCCTTCTGCCTGCCTGGAGCGTTGTCTGTATGTCTGTCTGGCATCAGCACCTCTCTGTCTGTCTCATGTCTCATTTTTTATGAGCCTTTATGCGCCGGTCACTTTCCTTTTTTCCTTACATCTTAGTCTGCCACCCACTTTTTTGCTGCGTCTGTGTGAATACTTGTGCGTCTGTCTTTTTGTCTCTCTCACCATGCTGCTCTGTTTTTGTCTTTCTCACTGTCTGATGTGTCTCTCTGTGCATATGTCAGTGCGTCTGCTTTCTTCATGCACAGATGCAGTCTTACACCCCCCATCCTTGCAGACAAACGTGCACATTTTATATTTAGCGGTTAAAAAAAAAGATGCACTGAAGTTTGAGGGTTAGTAAATGCAAACACAGATGGTGCACACATGACAGCAACCATCTTGGAGGTCATGCAGCAGCACACAACAAGCCAACAGAAGAGGACGTCTTCTCTTATGAAAGTATTTCAGATTATTGACTGTCCTCGGGTGTCCTTGCATCCCTCCATCAGAAGCTTGGACTCAAGCCAAGTCGGGCACCCCCCACCCACACCCACACGATCTCCACTGTTCAATCCCAGCATGCCTTGGCACAACACTGGGTGATTACTCTCACAGCGGTAAAACAGAAGAGATGGAAAGAAAGACAGAGAGCCTGGATCTCTGCCATGTCTTTCCTTGTAGTGAGCTAATGAAGCAAGAAATGCTTGGATAGACTTCAACCATCAACACACACACACATACGGTGAGCACGACAGCCCTCGCCAGCATAGACATCAGGCATATTGAGCATGTCTTTCATATTTGTTCTAACAAGAAAACCCAACATGGCGGACAACCACCAACCTGTCCAAACAGCGACTTCGTTAGCATGCCTTTGTTCTCCGTGAAACTGTGTTTGGCTCCTGCTTTGATTCAAGTGCTTTTTAAAGGGAGGGTTGTTGTGCAACTAGGAAGTAAAGTTGGGGAGGAAATAGTATTTGTTGTGTTCAGTGTGAGCATCTTTACCTGGTAATGTAGGCAAAGTAGACAGATGAGTGGAGGGGAAGCGAGTCTCTGGTCAGCTGGCTGAGAGGTTGGCTACTTGGAACTGGAGCGGGGAGACGACAACATGTAACGGTGCAAAGACAAAGAGAGTGTCCTATTCCAGGGATAATTCAATCTACATTTCAGATTTAATAGCAAATGATCATTCCTCGTGACAGCCTTGATAAATGTTTTCAGAACTCTGCTGAAGTCCTGAGTCACCCTTCAAATGAACAGTAGGTTTAGTGATTTATTGAAACGTGCAAAAATCACATTTAAATATAGTATATAAGGAAAAAAACAGAGTTTGGTACGACCACCTTTATTCTTCAACACAACTTGAGCTCTCTTAGTCAACCTTCTTCTAATTTTTTCAAGCAGTCTTCAGGAATTTATGTTAAATGAGTGAAAAATGAGCCACTGTCCAAAGAAAAACTTTCAGAAAGCTGGAGAACTATTGCTCAAGACTGCACTTAAAAAATAAGAAAGTCTGACTCCTTAGAAACTAAATATAAGGAAATAAGAGGTGGCTCAAGAGTTCTGCACAGTACTGCACAAGTGCAGAGCAACTATTTGATTTTCAGATAACGTTACAAGCACTAGAACATTCAGACGGAGGTGCCAGGTTGCACGCCAGAGAGAAAGACATCTGGAAAACATGTTACACTCACATTTAAAGAACTGTTTGAAGGACATACTCAGAAGCTTTACTTAACCAGGAGGAGTCGTTCTTGAGAAGACTGTCCTGGACGGAGACCAGCAGGGCAATTATTTTTTTCCTGCGTTTTAATAACTTGCTCATAACTTTTCATTTTCTGCATAAGTATTACAGATAATGCTCCACACAACCGTCAGCAATTAGCACAAATCTTTCTGACCTAAATGCACATTGGCCAACCTTTCTTAGACTGTAGCTCAGGGGTGTCAAATATACAGCCTGGGAGCCAGAACATGCCCACCAATTTGTCTAACCCGACCCATGTGACCCATTGTAATGTGTGAAACATTTCTACAGGAGTGAAAATGTCCGAGCATTTCTAACTGAGACTAGTTGTTTGAATCATAAAGACATGAAATACCAGATGTTTAGTTACAAAAGATCTACATGTGAAATATTTGTACCTTTCAAATGTGGTTTGATGGTCAATTAATTTAGATTTTTAAAAAAGTTGATTCAAAATGTACTTGAAATATATCCACCACCTGTTTTCTTACTCGATCACTGAACAAGAAATAATGCTTTTATTTGTCTGGCAAATTTTTAAGGTAATAGGAGACGGGATTGGGTTTTTTTTTTTATTTTGCAGAAGTTGTTACAACCCCCTTAAACATTATTACTTGTACAAAATAGGTTGTATGTGGCCCAAGAACTAAAACAATGTTTTCCACCCCTGAGCTAGAGAAAACAAACAAGTCACCTTAATACCTCTACGACTTAATGAGTTGCAGAAATATGAGCCTTTAAATTTCATTTGTATTGAAAAGAGCCACCATACTCCACTAGTTTCTAGTTCTGCAACAGTCTAAGCCCTGGATCTGACAGTGGTAGTGCTACACTGACTGATATGACAAAACAAGGACAGATCAATTTCCCTCAAACTCTTAACTAAAAAAGGAAGAAAACAGAGTCTCCTGTACTGGTAGATAACTAAAGAGAAATATGGCTGTCTACATACAGCTGTTCTTAAGGCTCCAATGTGACCGACTCACTTTTAAACAGGTAAACAAACTCCAAGCAAAAATAACAGGCCACCAAAGCTTTGTACAGATTCTTTACTTTGACAGATTCACTAAGTTAATTCACAGGGAGTGTTTAAGCGGAGAATTTAAACCATAAATCAACTTACCTGCCCTGTGCTCCAGCCTTTAGTCACCTGACCGCCTTTAGCGGCTAAAATAATGGATACTCAACATACACAGCCCGCCAGAGGTAATAAAAGGAATAATAATAATATATTAAATAGACACGTTTGACTGTGATGGAAGAGAAAACTTTATATAGAATATTTTAGAGTAAGGACGAGTAATATCAGTTTGGCTATTTTAGCATGCTAGCGTGCTCACAGTGATAGTAACAGCCTAGCAACACACTAGTGGTAGCAGCCAAGGCCGCAGGGTGGCAGTATGTACTGAATTGTGTTGATTGGCATGTCTGGTTTTTTTTTGTTGTTGTTTTTTTAATAGCCTGTAAACGACAGAAGTTGACCCATAGTGCACAGTAACACTCCAGGTCTCCGACAAATCCATTTTCAAAATACACGAAAAGCTGAAAAGTGTGTTTTGTTTGATTTGACATTTGATTTGATTTGATATACCTTTATTAGTCCCACAAGGGGAAATTTCATGTTAAGGCTGCCGACCTATTGCACGCAATGGCGGCGCCATCTTACCCTCCGACCATACATACATTACACAAAAACATCACATGTTGTTGTATTATTAATTTATTGTTGTGGAAAGTATAAATCACAATCATTTCATGGTCATTAAAATGTGTTCAGAAGTGATGACTATTCATCATCTCATAAATCATGTCACACTGCTCTTCCCTTCATAAGCTGTCTTTATGGGTTAAAAGAAACAATAACAATATTGGCATCAGCAATATTGGCCTTATATTTAATTGTATTCGATCAATGCCAAAACTTAAAGTATTGCACAGCACCATCACCGTATAGGTCTATAAAAACATTAAGCATTATTTTTCAGGATCATGGTCTTCTTTTTGTCCTTCTGCTCCACTAGGTTTTAGACGCAAATATTGTACTTTGTACTCTGTATTTATTTCATAGCTTCATTCATTTATTTTGCACTGGCTTGATAGTGTAGTGTTTTACACCAAGACTATTGTAGTTAAGTGAATATAAACTAAAGCCTGAAGCGAAAAAAACTTTTTAGATAACTAAAATAAAAATAGAAACTAGACTTTTCAAAAATATTAAAACTAACTGAAATTGTTTTATTAACTTGGAAAACAATCTGAAATAAAAAAAATACAGAGGAAATGTTAGTTTTAGTATTTGTTTGGGAAACGTTATTACAACCTGCATGATGAGGCTTTGATGGATGTGCTGAGATTTTGGATGGTTACAAGAATTTAAATAAACTCTTAAAACTAAGTTTTTATTCTAACCATTGTGCTCATTTTCCTAAATCTTGTCTCTCACATATGCTCTTCATGTAATATTATTCTGAAAAAAAAAAAACCTAAAGCAAACACTGAAACTAATAAAACTAAAAAAAATTCAAATAATCAAGAGTAAACTGAATTATGAAAATTCATTCTGAATAAAATTAGACTGAATAAAACACAAAAACTCAAATTGAAATTGAAATTTCAATTCCTGATTTTCAGAATAGTACATAAATAGCTGCTGTTATTATATGATGCAATAGAAAGCCAAATCCAAAGTGCAGTGAAGTAGATGTACTGTATATTAAACCTGGAGTTACCACTTGTGCTCACTAGTAGTACCAACAGACATCCAGACAGAAACACAAGATTTTAGATTTTTTTAAATTATTATTTATTTCCCTCAAAACAGGAAAAACTAAATTTGCCTCTACTAAATCATTCATCTATCCAGCAGTTTTTAGATTAAACATAAAAAAAATTAATAAATAAACAAAATACAACACAGAGGTTAAATCCTAAATATTCACAGTAGGCTGTGCATTTTAAATGATCACAATCTTTTTCTCAGTAATCCAAACGCACCCCTGTGCGAGGCAAGGCAAATTATTGACTGACTATTCAAAATGTAAGATTTCCATCCATAGCAGATTCATGTGAATCGTAACTGCTGGCAGTCCTGAGCAAGTTGTAAACAAGTGCAAAAATCCTTCAAGTCAAAATAATTCAAGAGCGTTAAGCTTCGCAGTGTGATTTCAGTCACATTCATTTTTTTTGTGATTTTGTATAAAGTGCCATTTCTTCACAATTTTATACGAGGATTGCGAATGCTATAAATTAATTATGAAGATCTTAACGTGATACAAAACGTATCCTGGAGCAAAAATTAAACAAAAGTAACAACAACAACAACAACAACAAAAAAACAAAATCCAGGCACCTGTTGGTCAGAGAAAATAAAACATCATTCAAGTAAATTTAACTTCATTTTTAGAGTCGAGGTGACACATCCGAGTGGAGATCAGTGGTTTTCCTTTCGTTTCCACCTGTCAGCCCCCTCTCCTCCGCTCTCCTCTTCTGCGCCCTCTCTTCTTTTCTTGGACTTCTTGTGTTTGTGTTTCTTCAGCTCTCCGTCCTGCGGTTGCTCCGGGGTTGCCTGCCTTTTCTCTTTTTTCTGCCTGTTTTGTTTCCTCTCCTTCTCTGTCCTCTTGTCGTCTTTGCTGTTCCCCTGGCTCGCTGACGAGCCGACGCTGCTGCTTCGGCTGCTGAGCATCTCCCCTTCCTCCAGATCCCTCCCTCCACCGAACCAGTTTTCTTCTCCATCCACTTTATAATCAGCCTCATGCTCCCACCAGGCACCTCCTCCCTGCACAGCCATCATCCCTCGATTTTCTCTCCCCTCTTTGCCTTCTTTGACGAATTTCTCAGCCTTGTTTGGTTTCCACTCTTCTTTTCCAGCTTTGCTCTGCATTAACCCCAAATGAGGGGAATCTCTTTGAGAGTATCCAGGAGATTCAAAGGGGAGCAGGTCTCTGCCTTTACCCCGGCTGTGGGAGTGGCGTGTTCCTGGAGCTCTGTCTTTATTTCGATCACTCCCTGATGAATCTTGGTGGTTACTGTGGTAGTGGCTGTAGTTTTTATCTTTGTATCTGAGATTCAGTGATGGGTCTCTGTGTGTTTTCTGTGCATCTTTTTCAGGCAGGTTGGGTTCCCTGCTTATCGTGTTGCTTTCCCTGTTTCTGGCACTGGTGAATTTCCTGCTGGGACAGGATGAACTCTTGTTGCTACCCTGGCTGCCCCCGTATTGCAGATCTGTCCTATCTGCATTGTGTGATGTTGAGAAGGAGTAAAACTGAGAGGAGGTGGGGAGAGAGGCAGTGCGTTTTTGCTCTTTGTCCCTGTCTCTCCCGCTTCCTTCCTCTCTTGTTTGTTCTTTTGACCTTTTCCTCTCTTCTTGCCTCTCCCTCTCTCTGTTCCTCTGCCTGTCCATCTCTCTCCTCGTCTCCCTGCCTGCATCTGCAGACGTGGTGCTTACAGCTCTGTCTTTGCCACTAGAGGGAGCCACACTTCTGTGTGACCAGGAGCAAGCAGAGTCTCTCTCTTTCTCCCTGCGCCTCTCTCCCTGCTGTTCCTCGTCACCCTCGGCTTTGTTGATCACTGATGGTTGCGGCAGAGTCAAAGAAACACAGTCAGTGTGAACTCTGGCTTTTCCTTCATCCTGCTCATCATCTCTCTCCCATGTTGATCGGGGTGCCTGGGAAATAAAAGTAAAAATACAATGTGACTCAGATGTCATGACTTTTTTTTTTTTTTAAAGGGAGTAAGTCATAGTCATAGTAGCTTAAGCATCATTAGTTAATATTAATCTCTGGCACTCTTCCTCATGTAATCAGTTGTCCTGTTTCCTTCCCTTAACCCACAACTGGTTGTAACAGGTGACTGTTAAAAGGGAGTTTTTCCTTTTTGAGTTTCTTTTTTTTCACTGCCACCGAGTGCTTGTTCACAGGGGGTTATCTAATTAGGGCTTTCTTTCTACTATTGTAGGGTCTTTACCTTACAGTATGAAGTGCCTTGAGGCAACTCTTGTTGTCATTCAGCACTATATAAATAAAACTGAATTGAATTGAGTGACAGAATGGTGGCACAGTGGTTGCCTGATACCAAGATCCTATATGTGAATCCACCATCTGGCCGGGGCCTCACTATGATGAGTTTGTATTCCGGTTCTCCAGCTTCCCCCCACAGTCCAAAGGCATGCAGTTAAGTAGGGTTCTACATTGCCCATACACTTATCTGTTTCTCTGTGTTAGCCCTGCCCACACTGGGGACCTTTCCGGGTATATCCTGCCTCACAGCCCCCCCACAACCCTGAGTAGAATAAGAGGAAGAAAATGGATGGAGGGATGAACTTAGGTGGTGGATGCTTATATAACCTGGGCTGACATACACACCTGAATGTGTACCAGCTCCTTCCATCTTTCTTGGGTGTATTTCTCCAACGTTTTCACCACTGTCCTCCTGTGACAACTCTCTTCTTCACTGCTGCCCAACACACATACACAAGATTAAACATCACATAAAAGAAGATACACAGCTGCAACACTAGATCTCTTTAGTCTTTAATTGCATCCTAGGATGTTCTTTAGTCTTTGTAGATCCCTGCGGAGAAAATTTCGTTCTGTGTTTTATGTGTTAGGAGCAGTGGGCGGCCACCCTGCAGAGACTAACTCGAGTAACAAGCCACTGACTCAATTGAAGACATGAGGAAAATTAAACTAGCATGTTTTAACAGTGAGGAAAATCTGAGATCCAAGAATGCATGTGAATGTTAGACAAGGTGCTTGTTGTGAAGATGTGATAAACAAATAGCTGAGCTGGTGGGACAAATAAAGATAAAATGATAAGACTGCAAATTCTGTGAAGCTCTGATAGGAAAATATTTCCCTGACTGTTAAAGACCAATCCAGGGTATTATGTTCTTATATTAGAGGTAAAACAGTGTTGAACTTAATTTACTTGTTAATTATCTAATGTAAAAAAAAAAAACTATAGTAATCCAAATGGCTGTTCAGATAAATTTTGGGTTTTCTACCTGCTTCCACTTTTTCCAGTGAAAGGAAATACTGTTGTTCTTCGTTTAGGAACAGTTTAAACTGAATACACATGTTTAGGTTCAGTAGTGGTGTTCAGACAGAAAAAAAGACATATGACGATGTCACCACAACTTGTAACAACTTGGTAAGGTCTGGTAGTGTACTTTGATCTAGACTTTGATATTTTATTATAAGATAAGATAAGATAAGATAAGATAAGATGACCTTTATTAGTCCCACACGTGGGAAATTTGTTTTGTCACAGCAGGAAGTGGACAGTGCAAAAGTTATGAAGGACAATTAGAATAAAATAAAATAAGAATAAATACAGTACACAACTGTACAGAATAGAATAAAAATAGAATACTATATACAGTAGAATAAAATAGAATAAAATATACAATAGGATAAAAATAGAATACAAATGCTATATACAACAGAGTGAAAAATACAACGGTGCCAGAAAGATTATTGCACATTTGTGTTATTGCACATTTGTGGATCAGATAAGATAAGATAAGATTCTTATTTAATCTAAACATTTCTTGGAAAATGCAGCTACAAAGATTAAAATGAAGACAGTTGAGAGAAAAAAAATGAAAGCAGTGATGTTCTGACCTGCCATCACCCAGCTTGGTGTTAGGTCCATCTTGGTGGCCTTCATTTTTGCTCCTTGATGAGCTGAACCTCAGTGTACCTTCCTCCCTCGTCACCATCTCGACACCTTCCATCAGCTCCTCCTTCCACGCTTCTTTGTTTTCTTGCTCCTTCTGCGAGTCTCCCATCTCTTGATCTTTGTCGTCATCTCTCAAACTCTCTTCTTCCCCCTTTCCTGTCTCACTCTCCTCCACTCCTGTGAGCGCACAGTGCCATAAGTCTAATTCCCTCTCGTCTTCATCGTCTTTTCTTTCTCTGGTGTCTTCCTCCTCTCCTGCAATCGCTCCCTTATCATCTCTGAAGGTAAATTTGTCCCATGTCAGTCTTTTTTCTCCCTCACCTTGTATCAGTTTGTCTTCAGAACGGTCTTCCTGGTTTCTACTGGATTCCTTTTCATTTAGTTCACCTCTGTTGACCCTCTGCGCCTCCTCTCTATTTTCAGGGTAATTGATGTTTTCCTGCGCCTTCCCTGTAACCTCGTGTTTTCCATCGTTCTCCTCTTTCCTTTTGCCATCCAGGTTGATGTTGATGCTTATCTTCATCTGCGGTTTCACCTTCATCCCTTCCTCCCAGATGTCTTTCGCTGTCAGAGGCCATGTTTTCTTCTCTGACTTCTTCTCTGTTTTTTGCTTCTCTTTGTCAAGTGGTTTCAGGAATTCACTAAGACGGTTTTCAGGCTCCTCTGCTGTTTTCGTTTTCAGGTGTTTGCCACTTTGCATCTCACCAGAAAGACTACCATCCCTTTCATTCTTCACCAGATCCTCATTCTTTCTTTTCCTATTCTTCTCTGATTTAGAGTCAGGAGTTTTGCTGCCTCCAGGGTTTTCTTCTCGCTCTTTGCTCGTCCCGTCTAGCTCTTTGTTGGGTTTTGCTTTGTGCTGTCTCTTCCCATCACTAAAGTCTTTGCCTCTTTTCCAGAATTCCTCTCCTTCTGAATTGCTTCCTATGAATTTTCTTTCAGGTTGGTCTTGTTTCAGGACAGTTTGGTCTGAATCTTTCTGTACTGGAGTACTATGCTTGCAGGCCTTTGGTTCACTGCTGTGCTTCCTCTTGTCCTTTCTGCTGTCATCTCTAGAGTTTTCAGCATGAGGGGGCGAAGTCTCCTGTCCATTGTCTTCAGGTTGTTTCTTCTTCTTCTTTTGTTCATGTTTCAGTGGGCTCGACTCCTCCAGTTTTTTCAGTGGCTTATTGTCTGTACTCGGTCCTTGCAGTTTCATTTCCATGCTACTCTTTGAAAACGTGACTTGTTTATGTCTTGACTTCTCATTGCACCTCTCAGTAGATGCTCTTGGCTGAGCTCTGTCTTCAGATGGCGTGGAGCGACCGTCACTGGACGACTGAGATGGAGGTGATCGGCTGTCATTAGCCTTATAAGACATAGAGGAACTGCTGTCACTGCATGACTGAGACGGTGTGGAGTGACTCTCGCTTGAAGAATGAGATGGGGGAGAGCGACTGTCACTGGATGACTCCGACGAGGGGGAGCAGCCATCCATCTCAGCAGGGCATCTATCTTGTGGTTGGTAGCGAGAGTTCAAGCTGGCTTGTGATTGATTTCTGCTTCTGTCTGTGCTCACCCACTGAGGGGGAGGAGGAGGAGGAGGAAGACTGAGTAGGGGAACAGGCAGCTGGTGGAGCTGGTGATAGCTGCTGAAATATTTCTCATACCACTCTTTGTACTCATTCTTCCACTGCAGGTAGCACTCCCTGTCCAGCTCCAGGCTGTTTGCTCGACTTGTGCACGTGTTTCTGGAAATACTGTCCTCCGAGTGTGCCGCTTCCTTCCCTGAGCGTTCTCCCCGCTTCCTGGAGTGGTTGCTGCTTGAAGATGACTTCTTGCTAAGATGGCGACTGTGATGGCGGTCCTTTCTGCCTGATAGAGACTTGGACCTGGAATGACGAGCCCTTCGAGGTGAAGACGACGAGGACGGTGTAGGTGAGCGCGAGCGTTTATAACCGTAGGTATAAGAGCTAGGCTGGCAAGAGCGTGTGTGAAGGTCTCTCTGATGAGAGTAGGGAGAGCGGTGTCTAAAGAAGAAGAAGAAAACACAAGACAGTTTTCACTGTATGGAAAATACATGGTTATTGGTTGGTGGGTGTTATTAGGTGGTTGTGGAGGAGTGGGTCGCTCACTAACAAGAAGGCCCCTTCAGTCTGTACCCTTGGGAAAGTTACTAAACCCCAAGTTACCCCTGAGGTATGTGTTGGAGTGTTTGTGTGTGTGTGATTATTAGCAGGTGGAAACAATGGGCAGCTACAGGTACTCTGGCATTTACCTGAATGACAGACTTGACTGGAGGACCAAGAGTAATGCTGTGAACAGGAAGGGAATGAGCAGACTCTACTTTGTGAGAAAGCTCTGATGTTGGAGATCTTCTACCAGCCTGTGGTACTGATAGAAGATCTCCATCATCATCATGAGTGGTACTGCTATTGTCTTCTGCTCTCCACCACAAACAACCCATCTCACCCATTCCAGTCTACACTACTGAAGCAGGGGAGCTCTTCTTCCCTCAAACTAATTCAACCCCACTTCCATAAAGAATGCTTCAGGAAATCATTCCTACAGTTCTCTTAGATTTATACTGTACATACTATTTTTTAATGACATTTGTACTACTCTACATTTGTACTAAATGTTTTTATATTATTTATTTACTCCACAAATGTAATGTGAATTTTCAGGTTTTTAAACATAACAATGCTGTTGGGTTTTTTTTGCTCTGTATTTGTCCTGCATGTTTTTAGTATACAAGTCAGTTTCTGTCAGTCCTGAAGATTTTCATTTCAGGATGGTGCAAAACAGCACATGCAAAATACTGTAAATAACATTTCTGTAAAAGGGCCACAAAATACCTTGATCTGCTTCTGGAGCGAGAGCGAGACTCAGAGCGACTTGAAGAGTGAGAGTAGGAGCAAGAGGCCTTGGTTGTGGAAGACTTTGAATGTGAAGACGAGCATCTGTAGCCAGATGCTCTTTGAGGTGACCTGAGTGACAAAAAGTGACATGTAAAGATATAAAATATATATTTTATGTTCAGTTTATCATGTACATCTATAGAATAGTATAAACATAATGCTGTAAGTAGGTACAGACCTCTCTTTTTTCTTTCTCTGATACTTGTACCACTCCTGGGGAATGAGGCGAGGGATGGAGGAGGAGGAGGTGGTAGTAGAGGAGCAAAGGGATGGGATAGGGGTACCCTGGGGGGCTGGAAGGGTCCAGATGGGTGTGGCAGGTGGGTATCCAGGAGGGTAAGTGCTGTGCGACTGTTGAGCTGATAAGTACGTGTGAAAAAGTGGGGAGGGAAAAAGAGGTGGTGGAGTATTTGAATATGAAGAGGAGGATGATGTGGAGGGGATGGTAGAAAGCTGCTGGGTATTAGATTCAGTCTTTCCTCCAGCGAGACAAACCAAAGATGAAGAAGAGCTATAAGGAAGGTACATGAAAGGTAAAAGATGTCAGTGTTTAATGAGTGGAAAAAGGAAAATACAAACCCCTAACTCAGAAACACACACTACCGACCTCTCCAAGCTGACTGAGGATTCAGGGTATACTGGGGTTGGACCTGTTGATTCAAAGAAAAAGTGTTTTTTTTCCTCATTATTTCCTGATTTTAGTGACATTACTGGCATGTGTCTAAACACAAGGCTAACAGTAGGGAATAGATTATCACACACTGATAATGTTTATTAGTCACTCACCTGAGCAGGAGTGTTGATTCTCTTGACTGACGCTACCTGTCAGAGGCTGCTCTGCTGCTGGAGTGTCATTATCCTAAACAGACACAAATGCCACAAGATTTCATTAAAAAACACAAACAAAAAAACGTTATTATTGAGTGAGAATGACTGTTCCTGTATGAATGTCCTCACCGGTGTTATGGGCTGTGACGGTGGATCAGTCGGATCTTTGTTTGAAACCTTTCCAGACAGGGCAGCACCTGCTGAGTCACTGCACATCTTTCCTTCAATCTCACTGAGTAAATACATCACAGTCAGCACAACATGATCGCAATCATTTAAATTCTCCTCTTCTTACCTCTTTAGCAACACTGCAAAGCTGTAGCTACAGTGAAATTACTCCAAAGTGTTCTTTTTTATAAATAGCAGCACCAGCTATTTTAAAACCCTTTGATTTTAAATTGGAAATACAGTAGTTAAATTCACAGTTTATCGTTAGACAACGAGCGTTACTTCATTGTCAGGCAACACTAGGACCTCCCAAACAGCTTTAAGTGTGTTTTCAGTGCTCTCTGGCTGGAGTGGGACATCTTCAACATCCTCAAATATTATGACGATCGTCCACAATGTGGATGTAGAAATACCCATGTAAAAATCAGTGTAATATTATACATACTTCTCAGATATTTCCAGCTGGTTTTCTAGAGGCTGGAGGGATGTGCCTGCTGTGTCATTCTCAGAGGCTGGGTCTGTAGTTGCAGGTTGAACCTCAGAGACTTGAGACTGTGGTGGTGTATTTGCAGTCTTTAGATGATCCAGAAGAGAGTCCTGAACAGGGGGTATACCAAGAAAACATTGCAGAGATCAAAATCCAATGGAACAAACAAGGAAGCATGAATGCTAAGGAAGATCTTTTTAAAACAGAATCCCAAAGCTTAAATGATTATTCGTAATGATGGCTAATTTACTGGGCTGATCTACAGAATTAAATTAAATTAGATGGTTTTTTTTACGATTGCTGTGCCACACATAAGATGAGCTAACTTATAGAGCAAGTTAACAGCAAATGGTGAAAAAACAGAGGTATTTTACTCTTGCAACAGCAGTAGAAAACAAAGTTTTCTTAGTTTTTAGTAACTTTGTAAGTTTACCACAAATAGATCTTAATTGAATCGAGTCCTCATCAGCTCTGTCGCTCTCTTTATTATTTTGTCTCTCAGGTTAAATACCTTTTGGACAGCTTTTTATTGCTTGTTAACATAAGTGCAATAAAACTTAATATGCTGTTGTGAACTTTATTACCATTGTTTTCTCAACAATTTCTTCTTGTGTGCTACACTCCTTATACAATACGGTGCACACACAATAAAACTAGAAACCGGGTAAGAAGAAACTATCATGACTGCAAATTAAAGGAAACTGCAAGAGTTTTAAAAATGATTTTAGTCGTAAATATGAATTTAGCATTTCATATTCTTTTCATTTGTCCCTTTAAAAAAAGATAAAGTTAAGGGATGATTTTGTTAAATCAAGTCTAATGTTGCCTCTTCTTTACAGTGAGAAAGGTTATTAATTTAATAATAGTACTGGAACTTCTTTTCAGTAGATACCCAAAGCCAAGGGGTCTGTATCAATATCAGGCCTGAAAAAGTTGGATCACTGCACCTCATTTGGGAAACGTTTCATCAAAGCCAATAAATGAAACCAATAATTTACAATAGAGGAATATAGTACATTAGGACTGTGCGATATGGCAAAATATATCAAGTGATGATATTAAAATGTCTATTGTTCCTTTAGATGACGCTTTGCAATAGTTACCACGGCACCACAGGAAGGACCAGCCAAAAAAACATCCGGGTTCTCATTCCTAAACGAGGGGCTAGAGCCATCGGGTGCTCAAAATAAACCAGAAGAAGAAAATAGTGGCCATTACAACTTATATTTGTAAATATATAGAAAATATATAGAAGCTCTTATGTTACTGCGTGGGGTCATTTAGTATGTGTTGCTACAGGTTAACGTAAGGCTGATATTGATATGTTAAAAAGTACTTTTGATTTGGTTATTATATAAAATATTCACTGAATTTACAGAAAATGCACTATACTGTGATTTATATCATTATCAGGATAACAGATGACTTATATCAGGATATGAGACATGTGTACATGCATGTTTCTTCTTTGGGTAAATACAGAATGTTGCAGAGACCTACCAAAGGTCTTATCCTGCAAAGAAAACAGTAATTATATTATTTGCAGGTTCTTTATTTTTCCTGCCTGCCAGGTGAAACACATTATTAAAAGGCTCACCTGCTGGCTTTGGGATGACTGCTGAGGTTTCTGTGGCTGGCTCTGCATGGGCAGAGGGGGTGGGGTAGGGACAGGCGTTGGTGCTGGAGTTAGATTTTGAGACTGGGAGGTGGCTGGTTTTCTTTTCAAGCTTTTGTCTTGTCCTTGTTCTTTCTTAAAACTGTTGACAGCCTGTGGTGGGAGAAAAATGGATGGAGAGCAAAGTGAATGCTGAATACTGAATCTTCTGGTATGACGTTACAGATCAACAATACAACATCAACTGTACCTTGAAAAAGAAAGCATTATTACAAACATTTAATCTATAATATATAATTATTATCACTCTGTCAATTCACCTGTCTGAGAAATTTATTGGCTATCAAGGTGTCAGGAGAGACTTCTAATTGGTCACAGGTGGGACAGATATGGTACTCTGATTCCAACAAGGCAGTGCGAATACCTGAGTGAGAGAAAAGGAGATTAAAGAGCAACCAGAGCACTGTTTATTTGTACAATAATGTGACACAGTCCTACAGTTTGAAGCAGTGCCGTGCTTTCACTGTCGAGAGTACAGACTGTACATGCACTCGTGTTTCTGCTGCTTTTGGTAGGCAATATTTGCACATTTTTGCTGATATCTGTGATACACTTAAACATTTCTACAATTTTGTACTTTGTGTAATTAAGTTTTTGAGTTAGTAAGAACTGGATATATAGATATATTAGGTTCAGGTGATTAGATGTTTAAACTATTAATTTATCTTATGTGTGTGTAGCAGACACTCACATTCATCACAGTAGCTGTTTCCACAGCAGGGTATGACCACGGCATCAGCCAGCAGTTCATTACAGATCAGACAGAGGAGCTCGCTAGGTATGGGATCATCCTGGTCTTCAGACTCGGGCTCCTGTGCAAGGAAGGGAGGTTTCTCCTTCTTGCCAATAGCATATGCCTCTCTATGGACAGAAAAAAGTACATGCACATTTACTTTTGTGTCCAGCCCAGCATCATTATTGCACTTTTCTGTTGCGCTGTCTTGTGTTTGTATCGTTCTGTTCTGTCTGGTGTTGCACTGTCTTTGTTTTGGGTTTTTTTGCAATTCCTGCAATTTTTTTCACACTTGCACTTTATGTAGTCCTGTGTTGATTGTCTTTTATATGTAGCACCATTGTCTTGGAGGAGCGTTGTCTCGCTTCAGTGTGTACTGTACTGCTGCACATGGTTGAAATGACAATAAAGCCTCTTGACTTTTATTTATTAACAGGATGCTTTTAACTAGATTTACTTCAACTGGGTACCTTTAAGAGAAGGCTGTTAATTTGACATTTGACTTACAAAAATGGCTACTAATAAGCCAAAAGTATAGAGCATGGACTGAAAAGGAGGACATCTATCTATATAAAATACAGCTCTCTTTCAAATAACGACTCGTTACAACAGTGGTATGCAGAAGAGCATCTCTGAATGCACAACATATCCAACCTACCTGCCACTCCTGTCAGCTGAGAACATGAAACTGAGACCAAAGTTCACACAAGCTAACCCAAATTATAAAATGGAAGGCTGGAAAAATGTTCCCTGTTCTGATGAGTCTTGATTTCTGCAGAAATATCTGAATGACAGGGTCAGACCTTAAACTTAACAGCTTGAAAGCTGCCTTGTATAAACAGTTCAGGGTGGTGGTGTAATGCTGTGGGGGATATTTTCTTGGCACACTTTGGGCCCCTTAGTATTAAGTGAGCTTTGTTTAAGTATAGTTGCTTTGCTCCATATTATTGCTGACCATGTCTGTCATGACCACAGTGTACCCATTTTTTGATGGCTTCTTCCAGTAGGATAATCCACTTTGTCACAAAGCTCAAATGAACTTAAACAGCTTTCTTAGCCATGACAATGAGCTCACACAATCCAGTAAAACACCTCTGGCATGTGGTCAAACAGCAGATTCACATCATGGAAGTGCAGTCGACTGATCTGCAACCTATGTGATGCTCTCATGTCAACGTGGACAAATCTCTGAGGAATGTTTCCAGTACCTGGTTCAATCTATGCCATGAATAATAAATGCATTTCTGAAGGCAAACTCTAAGAAAAAGTGTAAATTAATTTATTTCCTAACTGTCAAACAAAAGAAACATTAATAAACACACATAGTAACACTTTAATTTACACTCACGCATCTATGGCAGGGATTGCATAGCGCCCACAGTTGGTCAGCTTGGCGCCTTTTATGTTGGGATCATCCACTTCGACCATGAAGGAACGTGGGATGCCCGTGCTCTTTTTTATCCTCACAGGTGCCTCAGAGTTTTTATCCTGCTGTCAAAGACAGAAACATCTACATTTAAAGGCACACATTCCAGCTTTATATTTAAAAAAAATATTTTTTCTTGTCTAGTAGACTAGCTTTGCATGATTGATATGTTAAATAAATCCTCAGCCATGAATAGCTGAAACAAGATACTCTGATTGCCTCATCCTTGCAAACTGAAAGTTTGAAAAGCAGATGGGTGAAGCTTTTGTGCTCACAGCCAGAGGTATCTCTCTGAGATGACCATATTAGGATAACTCGCTGATGTAATATGGAGCCAATAGTAAAAAGAAACTGCACATGTGCTTATCTCATTATCTGGAACCTTGGCCGTTTTTAATATGTTGGCTAAATAATAAATATAACAGAAATCCAGGAAAAGCATTACAGATATCTGAAGTACACATGTGCATACGCAAACACTATCCGCACTCAAAGAAATTATACATTTCTACATTCTATACTCACCCAGGTTTATTTTTCAATTCACGATTTGTACAAGTAGCTAAGTCACTTAACAGATACATTATGGTCTTACCCCGCTGGAAGGACAGTTCCTGATGTGGTGTCCTGGATTTCCACAGCGATAACAGGTGTAATTCGCAGAAAGGGCATTGCTGGGTTTTGTGTTTACACTGGAGAATAATAGGAAGAGCCGAGTGAGAATGTGTAATGTAAAAAGGACATCAACCAATAAAGAAGGAAAACGTAAAGAGAGATATGAGAACATGAGAAGAGTTTAAGAGATGGAAACTCGACAGTGTGATGATACATGACTCACTTCATGGGGTCATAGATGGACTGATTTATCATAACTTTGATCTTATCCTCCTCTGATGCATCCACATCAACCAGGTTAGCCATCTGCATCTAAATGCATGATGCGCAGCATACACAAAGACGTCGGGTGAGGATCAGTGTTCAGCTTGGACTGAAGCATGTAAACCAAGATAAACGTGCGTAACAGAAATAGAAAATAGCATTACCTTGGAGAAAAAGGACAAGGCTCTTGTCGAACTGTGATCATCCATCTGTTAGAATTAAACACAAAAAAAGTTTCATAAAAGTAATCATGACGGCCGCCCCCGGTTACCCAGCTCGTGGAAAAAGATTAAAATTGTTTATCCAAAAATGTCTGAAAATAAAGTTTGAGGTTTGACATACAAGCATACACAAAACAAGACATTTGAGCTACAAACTTTTACCCCCAAACTGGGCTAAACCACAATTCACAAAGTTTTAGTTGTGATTTCGTAAAACAAACTGAAAGTAACAAGTGTCATTTAAATGAACATAAAATTTGCATCAGCATCCATCTGTGATTTTCACAGTGTGACTGATCACTGTCCACACAGCTCACACTGCATTTCTCCAAACTCTTCAATTTAAAATGTAAAGAAAACTTTACAAAGCATCCTGGGAATGTACACTTGTCCAGCCAGCATTTTTCTGAGGGGGGGGGGCATTTATTATTATTGTCTGAGCATCTATTTATGTTATCCTCCTCTACTGTGCTGGAACAGAGGAGCAAAGAAAGAAATCCAAACTGCATGTGTGACAGAGGCTGTGAATTGTTGGACAGGAAAAACCTGTTTAACAGGTTCTGGTGTAGTAGACTTTAAATGGAAACACTGTAGAAACACGCATGCAGAAACACGCATGGCCCCAAGAGGATTAATCCTGTGAGCTTTACCAGCTTGAAACTGAGACTTTGGCTAAGACCAGAATGTCTCTGTTGGACTGTTGTGAAAGTTTTGTGCAACTTTCAGAGCTGTAACTGCTTTAATGAGTCTTTAGCCTCATGTAGATCAGTATTTTGATTTGTACAAATGTTTGGCTGATAGGCCAGAAAGCATGCCAAATAGGGTAAATTAAACTAAGATAAAGATAAAACATCCCTGAAGTGAGCCATTAGCTGAAGCTCCTACTATACAGAGAAATTAAATTCACCAGCATGGGAGTATCCTCATTACTTCAAAAAGATATGCAACATTCACAAAAAAAGGCACATACAGTACACATATGACTCAATGTTCAACGTTATGAAGGTCAAAAGATGGTACTCTGAAACATCTGTTTGTTTCGCTCTGATATCATCATTTAAGGACGTCAGCTGTAATAATTTATACTCAAGTTATGTTATACAGGAGCTGCTGATGTTAAGTGTTGTGGCTACAATTCTTTGTTAATGTAACACATTTTTGTAAACATCTAAAAAGTCCAAATTCACACTTACACCACTTACAATGTAATTTATAGCTAAAGCCGCCACTTAAACCTTAAAGTTAATGTCACATTTAAAATGCAGCATTCAAATCAAAAAGAAACACCTCTTGACTGAACTATATGATATTGTTAATGTGAATTTCAGGTGATGTCTTTTTGGTCTGCAGCTCTCTGTCTCTACAGCTTTGATTCCCAATACCAGTATTGTGCAAGCCCCCCAGCACGAGGAATCCAGTATAAAATGGGTGGAGTGGCCCTATAAGCTTGTTAAATGGCCTGTGATTCCATTGTCTTTTCTCTGTGTAGAAGTGTATTAGCGTCACCCTCCACAGTGAAGAAACACATACTCAATACATAACACAGCTTGATATAAATAACTTTATTGGTAGAAAAAAAAAACAACAACAACACAAAATTAAAAAGTCTGTCCAAGTCGGTCCAACAGACTCAAAAGACTAGCAGACACTTCTCCTACTGAGAAACCAAAGAGAGAAATCAGGTCAGTGCACACCAGTTAAGACTGCAGCAAGTGAAAGCTTGACTTTACCATCTTTAACTGAATTACACACAAGACCGCACTATAGTGTTTTAGAATGAAATACTTACAATGCACAGCTTGGTCCCTGAGGAATGAGCTTCTTTTGTTCTTGTTATAGATCAGAGAATAAGCCTTTTTAGCTCTGTTACTTTAGCAGTCGATGGCATTTATTACTTAAAGGCATGTAACATGACATGGCTATACAACTCTAATTTCAGCACAAATCTGCATATTTCTCCACTTGAAGGGTGTCTTCTAATAACGGTGTCCATTACACCAAGGCAGTGATTTCAATTATGGTGGTTCTAAATTAATCACATTATAAATCATCAGTAAGAATTTGAAACTTTACAGCAGCCTGATAAATTAAAGCTATGCAGTATTTGCCCAGAGTTGATAGAATTTAGACCATAAAAAGTGCTAAAGTGGCTTCTGGATGAGGCACAACTGGGCAGTGCCAGCATCATTACACAGTTGGGTTTATCAGCTGTGAATAGCTGGCCTGCATGATAATGTTTGACCCACCCGCGCAGCTCCACCTCCCACAGACAGATACTGAACAATCTTCAACAATAGACGCTGACTGGTGACACAGCAGCTTGATAACATAACAGCTGAGAACATTTATTTAATAAAAGTGAGCACATACGACCTGTTTAATTGTAAACTTTTTTCTTTTTAAATGTTTTTTTAAACTTTTTTAATCAGTTATATCAAACACTTAAATTGTTATACTGTGATTGTAAAATACATATACTGAGATTCCCATCAGCTTTGATCCATTTTGTCTGCTTAATTAAAGAAAACGATGCATGTCACGTGTATTCTATGTATTATTATTCTTTGTTATAAAATGCAGCCTGCCATTTTTAAAAGACACAGCCTTTATTAAAAAAAAAAGAAAAAAAAGTGTGTGTTTTGTGGAACTGAAGGCAAAGTGCTGTGGGATGTGGTTTGGCTACATACTGCTCTGCTGGCTCCAAAGGCGTGGTGAAGCTGGACCTCTGATCGCTCACTGAAAAACAACAAAAAAACATTTTTAAACCAGAGTCCTCTACGACGGTGTGAGGCACAGATTTATTTTTTTTTCCCTGACAGAAGTCAGTTGTCCATATCCAAACAGTCTTTCCATGTAAATTAAAGAGCACTTTTAAAAGCTGCTTCAGTGAAAGTGATGGATAATGAAATCTACAACGGAGTGCTTTCTCTTGTTAAGAAAAATGCAGACAAAGCAGGCAAATCAGGTTACAGCAGCGTGCATTAAACAAATCAAGAAGATATCTTCCCGCAGTGACCTTAAAATAAGATTTCTGTGTTTTTCCATACAGAGCATTCCCTGCCGACGTGCACAGCAGGGACAGTACCACACATACATAATTTTATATATCAAGAACAACAACCCTGAAAGCTGCCTACTTGATTTGCCTACTCACACTGCTGAAGCTCCACATTGGCCTAAAAACAAACAGAGCAGGAATGCAGAGTTTGTCCCCTGTGATTACATTGGAAATACCCCAGGAGGGCAGTTCTTGATGTCCACTCAACGAAAAGGGCAATTTCTGAAATGCCAGCAAAGCCAGTTGTTCACATGGGCACCTGTGAACAACTAGCAAAACTGAAAAGGATGAATATTTTCTGTTTCTGAGAGACACATTGGGAGTGTTAACACACTCAGAAGAGTGTATCAGAAGAGCTAATACAAAGGTACAGACAGGCTAAAGTTCAGTTCTTGTGTTGTTTAGATCTGATGGAACAGAAAACAGTGAATCACCTCAGAGTTCAGGGTTCTTCCTGATATGTGGACTAAATCCTTGGTGTGGATCTCATGGGCGGAAAGCTAAACTGATATTGTTAAACTTCTATAAACCCCCATTCCTCCAAAATTTGGATGCTTGTGTAAAATGTAACAACATGTAGAAAAAGTGTCTAAAGATACAACTTATTTCTATTTGGTTCTTTGGTTCAAATGATTATTTTCCCAAGTCGTCTTATGCATAGGTCAGCATTAAGGGGCTTACCAAAGCAAAACCACGCCTCTAAGAATGATCAAGGATGAGGACTGGACTGAAAATGAGTAAAAAAGCAGCCAATGTCCAAAGAAAAGCATTGAAAGACTTTCAGAAAGCCTTGAGAACTATTGCTGAACACCACTTTAAATTAATTTAATAAATAAATAAAAGTCTGGCTCCTGGGAAGTAAAATATACAGAAATGATAAGATTTGGGAAAGTGTTATATGAAATGAATAAGCGCCTTGAGGCAACTGTTGTGATATGGTGCTATATAAATAAAATCAAATTGAAATGTAATTGAAAGATGTCAACATTGACAATTATTTTGTTTGAAAATATCCTCATATTGAATTAACAACAAAATGTTCACACAAAGTTAGAACAGGGACATTTTTTAAGTCTCTGGGAACTATTAACCTGCATTTGTACATGCAGCAATGAACCACATGACCAACAATAGTTTTCTTGAGCACATACAGTTAGTTCCACTCCCTCATCTAGAGATTTTGCTAGATTACAAAAATCTTTTAATTACATTAATTACAGAAGGTGACGAAATCCTTTTTTTTTTGTAGATCTTATGTTGAGAAATACTATTGAGAAAACTATTGGCCAAAGCATAGCATGCCTTTCATTACAGAATATTTTCTAAATTAGATACACTTGATATTTGTTTGGACAATGTTTAATAAAAACAAGGTATGAATGATCACTGCATTGTTTTTATTTACATTTTAAAAAGTGTCCAAGCTCTTTTTAGAAACATAATTAGAAATGATTGTGATTTATTGTTGATTTTTTGTTTGTTTGTTATTGCTTTTTTGAGGATAAACAAGTCCCCTCATGCAGGTGGAGAGCTCATTTTCTGCTTTTAATCTTGTTGGCAGTGTTACGCCACTAATTAGCCCTCATTCCTCTCACCAGTCTGTAGGGTGCTGACACGGCTAGTCACATGACCGCCAGTCTGTTCCAGCGAGGTCCTGCTTTCCAAGCATAAAACCCACAACACTGCTGGTTCTACTGCGTAAGCCTGACCAGTGATTTGGGTAACCACTGAGTTTGTCACC
Organism: Pelmatolapia mariae; assembly: GCF_036321145.2. NCBI lineage: Eukaryota > Metazoa > Chordata > Actinopteri > Cichliformes > Cichlidae > Pelmatolapia > Pelmatolapia mariae. The sequence continues at coordinate 12,531,424 of NC_086230.1, forward strand.
ATGTAGTTTCCTCAGAGTATTTTCTCATGGTCATGTCATGCAAAATCCTCAAACTGAAATGGCCTCTACCTGCAAACCAGTGCTTTTCATGAACCACAGCAAAAGCTTTACAGTCAATGACAAAATAAAGCAAATTAAGATTCTTTTGCTTATTAAAATTATTGTTTTTTGGGGGTTGGTTTTTTGGGGTCAAGGTAGACTCTTATTAGCTTAACTGAATCTTTAGCTAGTATCCACTGCTACACCTGGCTCTTGATAAGTCCTCTTGCAGTGAAACCTCAAAACTGTAGGTAAAGCTTTGGATTCCAGGTTGTAGCTTGCTCAGGCAGGGTGGAGCCTTTGCTATGGCAGGGACTAATAACAGTGCAGGAAATCAGATGGCAACTCCAAAAACATAGACTCACTTGTTGTGGGTCTTGCTGCTCGAGCTGGGGATCCTTCTGACGATGACAGATGAACCTTTGGGGATCAGACTGCCACTGTCAGTGTACTCTGAGAGGGAGAGATGAAGATAGTGAGGCTTTAAGGGTAATGATTAGCTCACGAGAAAGAATCTTAACTGGAATCTTACAAAAAGAAAGAAGATAAGAGCATAAGATTAGGTCTCAGCTTGACTGACAAGCCAAATAGGTAATAATGTAAAGTCTTAAAATATGCTGGGATTGCAACAAAGATAGATTTATCCATTTGTGAAAAATGTCTGTCTCAGCAGCCAGCATTGAGCCCTTATAACTTCATGAAAAACTTCTGATTGCTTGATGACATGCTCTGTTACCTGAGCCACAGCCGCCCCACAATAGCCAAACATCCCAACGAACTTGTATCACCCTCATGTGCAATATTCACAACAAACCTGCTCCATTACACTCATTTGATCCACCCCCATCCTCTTACAAAGTTCATTACATATTTAATCTATTTTTTGGCCATGTTTACTTTTGTTCATGCCACAGTATATGACAGCAAATACTCTAATAACGGATTCATGTGCATGCGCATCTGGGAGCTCTTAAGCGTATGGTAATGAATAAAGAGGTGCTCCTGTTCCACCTTTGCTATTTTTAACTCAGGCTTCCCCTGAGACTTGCACATGCACTGACAGGGCTCACCCACCACCACCGTCAGGCCTCACGATTAAAAGCATGAGGCGTAAAAGCGGCAGGAATGTGGTCCATTCATTAGGCCCTTTTGTCCTAGCTTGACTTTTCTGGACCCCCCACTCCCTGCCCTGTTTAACCTGAAAGAGGTGACGCACCGCTTACCTCTGTCTCCAAACAGCTGTGATAGCAGAACCACGTGCTTTCCGACAAAGTTGAAGACGTTGACTTCAGTTTAAACAAGCTTGTTATCAGTGCACACTCATGTTTTATTACCTTCTTTGGTCTGCGCGTTTGTGATCTGCAGGTCGCAGTCCGCGGCTCGGAGCTTCTCCCTGCCCATGATCTGCCTCTTCAGCTCATTCAGCGTGATGTGCACGCCATCAAAAACCACCGTGTCGTAGCTGAGTCTGGAGGAAAATTTATAATGAATGTGAGGCATGATGAGAAAAAAAACCTCCTTCAGTCCAAAGTTGACTAAAAACCGACAGCTGACAGCTTTTCTGCGATGCCAGGAAACCTGCACTGTGCCAGTTGCTATGGGACTACAAAGTTAGCTAGCTGACGTTAGCAGCCGGTGCACCGAGCGATAGCGGTTCAGTGCTAACAGGCTGAAGCGTCAATTAACAAGTGCCTCACAAAAAGTGGCTTTTACGGGATGACATGACCCGACGTCTGCTCCGACAGCCGCAGAAATTTAAATAAGAGCGCCTTCAGTCGGTTTCGAGTCTATTTTGAACTTTTATTCGCAATAACGTTGCTCTCGATCTCGAGGAGTTCGCTGACAGAAACCACCAGCTGTTTCCACCAGCAACGGCTCGTCAGCACAGGGCACGCTGCAGCTGATGCCGCGTTCACGTGACACCCCGCAACTTCCGAGCCTCCAACTTTACGCCAGCTCACTCAGCCGTGCGTGGTGATTATAGAGCTAACAGATCGCACATTTTCCTAACGCTTTCAACGCATCCAAATAAAACGCTTCTAATTGCGCAATACCAAAGTGAGTATTGCGCAGATAGCAACGAAGGGAGAAATACTGCAGCAAAATCTTCGTTTCGTCCGTTAAATCGTTAAGAAAGGCATTTTAAAAAAAACCCAACAACAAACACATCAAATCACTCTTTGCAGAATGTAGTTATTCTAACCAGCGCATATGTAATTTCACCAATGTCATGTTTTGTTGTTAAATAATTAAACATTTCTTTAATTATAATATTATCTGTAAAATCTTTGCCGTGAGATATCCTGGCACAATTCTTAGTGAGGACAGCGAGAATTTAAGCCTGCTACATCATGTCTAATCATAACTATGTTTTGTAGCTGATGAAGATTGGTTATACCATAATGTTGTAATTTAATAAAATAATAGTAGGCTAAGTGAGACAGTGTCTTGAGGTTAGAATTTAAGATTTTTTTTTTTTTAAACGCTCCTATGAGCACTTGTCATTTATTTGGGTCTGTCGTGTCTTTCTCAACTAGTTTTGCCATCCAAAATATTTGATTTGATAACTTAAAATCTCGAGTTATTTTCTTAATTTCTAGCTATTTTTTCTGAAATTTGAGATAATAAACCAAAATTTGAACTTTTTAAAATGTATTTGTTTGTTTGCTTGTGGCAGGAACAAGCGTCCATACATTAAAGGGTGAGTCCGTGTTCTTGTTGTTTCTTAGCGTTGAAGGGCCCTTCTTTTTAGTTCTTTTTCCTTTCTTCCTTCTTCTTTTCTTTAAATTACGTCCCCTTTCAACGTAACCAATATCTCCATTAAAGAAAAACAAAGAAATAAACAAACAGCAAAAAACAACAACAACAAGGAAGTTATACAGAGGATGGAATAAAATCACATTATTTATATCAAGTAAGACTACACATCAGGCACCATTGGGTTAGTGTACAGTATAAATAATCCACTAGAGGGACACAAAGCACCATTTATGATGCTTTCCTGTTGGCTGAATTTTAGTATGGTGCAGTATGAAGTCAGTCTAAAAGGTTCAGATTTTGACTCATTTGGAGCAACAGTCAAAGTAAAACATGCTTCTTTTTTTGCCCCGTTTTATTTGTATAAGTCTCCTATTTCAGTTAGTCTAATTTCTGTAATTAGTGACTTTTGGGTTTCCAGCTGTTCTTAGTAGATGGTTAGTAGATGTACATTTTAAGGTGTTTTTGGCCTCCATATTCAATATCCCTTCTTCAGTGCATCCACTATCCTCTTTGCACTCTTTAACTTTGTCTCCAAACCGCTCACCCTGCGATGTCCCTCTGTCTCCCATAGTGGAGCTCCTTCTTCTCCATCAACACTGTTACAGAAAGCATCACATCTGTAGTGCTCTTTTTCAGCCTGAAAGCCACATTTCTGTTCACTGATCGTGACCAATCATCTAAATCTAGTTTCAAAAACTCTTTCTCATGAAGCTCATTAGCTTTAGCCCTCTGTACAACTCTGCACGTCACCCTTCTTTTTGAAAATGAGTACCAGTACACCTTCATTCCTCAGACATCCTCTAAATGCCCAGGATTGTCTTAAAAATTCCATTTTGGTGAAAAAGTCCATTGCCCTGTCCTTCCCCTCCTTTCCCTGTGTTTGCATGGTCCTGGGTTCACCAGGCTTCCCTGTGTTAGCTCTGTGATATACCGGTGAGCAGGGTGTTTCCTGCCTCTGGGCCTGTGACAGCTTTTCCTGAATTGGAAAAGCTGTTAAGAAAATGTGTGGATGTACAGGCTCACTGGCTGGTGACTGCAGTTTCATGTTTAGGGTTCAGCTAATCTTTAAAAAAAAATCGAAACTAGTTCTGCAGCACTAACAGCAATGATGTAAATAGGAAGGAGGTGAGGAACCAAAAACTGAGGAAACAAGTATGGCTTAGGAAGCAGGGCCTGTGACATCATCGCCACAGGTTGGTGGCAGGGGACAGCCGTGCACCGACACACAGTGCTGGACTGCAAGCTGATTGGTTGGACTCAGATAAATGAAGGCAGAGAAAGGAGAGATGAGAGAGGAGTGCTTCTGCACTCAGTCCTCTTTCTTCCTTCAGTCTCTCGCTCTGTTCCTTTCTCTCCAGCCTGCTCTGCTCAGAGGAGGGATTTGCCCTATCTTCCCTGGCTTAGCATACCATTGTGAAAGCAGTGGGAGGATGGAGAGATGCAGAAGGAAAAAAGAGGGGGAGAGGATGAAAGGGAAACAGCTGCTGCCTTTAAACTGATGTTCTTCTTATCGTGATATAATACAGGATATGTTCAGTGACTCATCCATCAAAGAGCTGCTTGGAAACAATTATATCCTCTGCTTTATGTGTGTGTGTGATTATGCATATTTAAATTCTAGGCATATGTTTTATTTAAATATGAATTTGTTTATAGTGTCTGTGTACGGAAATCTATATCAACTAGAAGAAAAGGAAGCATTAGATGCAATCATCTGCGTCACGACAAAAAATTATAGTTAGATACAGTGAATCATCAAAGTATCACAATCAGTACTTTTATTGTTGCTGGAACGCCAGCAGGTTCTAATTTTCTGTCTGACATACATTATATAGGTTCTTGTCACATGTATAATTATGCATCTGGTCTATAGTAACCATATGGCCGGTCTGTTTATAGGCTGAGATGAAAAGCTGATTGGTGGATAAGTGAGAACTAATGAGGCTGAGTGTGCCACCAGCCCTTGTTGACAGTTTAAACACCACTTCGGTGAATTTGAAAAGTACCGTGGGGTTTTCATCTCATTGTATTATTTCAGATTATTCCTTTCTGGCCTGGTTGTTTAAGTTAAAGCCTTAGAGCAGTGGTGTCAAACATAAGGTCAGAATCTGCCCTGCAAAGACCCACCAGACAGCTTTGGAAAATGTGAATGAGCGCATATAGATTTTAACCTTTCATAAGTTTTACAGCTTTTCCTATCAATAATAATTTCCCCCCATACTACACTAAAGTAATGAAGTTTCACTGGTCCATCCAACGTAAGATCAATGTGAGCTCTGTGTGGCCCCTGATGTAAAATGAGTTTGACATCCCTGCCTTAGAGGATCCCACTGGTTTGAGCCAGGAAAGCTGTTTGTTGTTGCTTCCAGCCTTTCCTTTATGGAAAACTGTGGTAGATTTCCAAAAGAGATATCTGGCTGAAACCCCTTAAACAATAAATACAGGAGATACCTCAGGTAGGGGTATCCAGTGCCTTGATGATACTAATCAAAGCCAAGCGAAGGTTAGATTTTCTTTGGTTCAAATGTATTAAAATGAATAATACTGGTTTTTGTGATGCCCAACTTGCCTCTTTTGTCTACAGTCCAAATAAATGTAATTACATGTAAACTGTCCGTGTCATTTTGCTGCAAAAGTACAATGTAAAATGTTACATTTAATAAAATGTGGTCAAATGAAATTCATATATTTATAGTACACATTCAGTTTATACCAAGCATATTTTCCTCATTGGTTAATTATTTGAATAAACAAACCTTTTATCTTATATATTGCAGTTGCATTGTATTCAAACTAATGCGCCATGTTTATCGGTGTAGAAGGTTTGATGAGTTTAATAAAATAAAAGGGTCTGAGGATGAAGAATCCTTTTTTGATTGTATAAGTTGTCTTGAAACTGGAAATGCCTTAACCTCAACCCAACAACAACTGCTGCATGGAGTTGGCTACTCACCTGGGCTAATAAACGCAACGCACAAGTCTAAACTAAGCTCAGGTTTCATGACAAAAACACTGCATTGTTAAAAATAATGGATGTGATGAAAAACTGCAAATTACTTGTTTACATAGGAAGGTATGAGTCTTTCTAAGCTATCTGTAATTTTTTATTTTGGGGTTTAAGCCCAATGAGGAGTCTCTAAATTGTTCAGCTTTAGCTGGTGAACAGTCCAGAACCTAAAGATTTCTAATTCTCTTTACTAAATCAGGAAAAAAGCAGCAATTATTTGCATTGGTGAATTTCTGATTGTTTCCATGGAGTGAATCCCTTGTTACTCATCTTTTTTCTATATCCTCACTATAACAGAAGGCCCATACTTTGTGCCTTATTGCAGATGGAGAGAAAGCATACTCTTTGGACCAAAGTGCAAAAAAAGCACCAGTTTCTTCTTTTTTTGCCATCCTCTTTCGTTCCTTGGTATCATTGATTCTCCTAATCGTCCTTCCACCGATATCTTTAACCGTTGATGCTTTCCTCCCCTCCTCCCCTCCTCCTCTCGCCCTCTTGTCTTTCTGCTTGAGCAGAACTCACAGCTCTGAGCCTTTTTTCACGCTTCAGATGGCCATAGTGTTACTACACTCAAGCAGCACACACACACACACACACACACACACACACACACACACACACACACACACACACACACACACACACACACACACACACACACACACACACACACACACACACGTGAACATATGAGGCTGCACTCTTTGTCAGTGACAATGACTCTGAGTGCTCCTCACTCACAGCTTGACCTTCTCTGAAAGCTGAATCGTCTCTCTCTCGAACTCAACATTTACCCACTCAGTCTGCAGCTTTAACTCGCAAAGCTGGATGCCAGTCTACGAACACTGGACTGACATTACATGACTGAGAAAAGCATTTCGGTGGATTGGTAGCCATTATAGCCACATGGCTCTTGGGATGCTAGTGTCAGGACTCTGATGCTTTACACCAAACTGAACTATCTCAGCATTTACTGGAGGAGTTACAACAACCTTTGTTGCAGGCATGCATGTTTGTGATGATCCCCTGACATATTTCCTCGAGCCACTAGGCTGAAACTTGCAGTTTCATTTGGGAAATACTGTAAAACAACCTTTCAAGATAATCTTTGACTTAATGTCAAAATGTCAATTTAATCAATATTTTGATTTCAAATCAAGTGTTTGCAAAGCTAATCTTTAAATACAAAGATAATGTCATAGGTAAATCCTCTACAAAGCTGCTTGCAGACTCTTATTATGGGCATATAATTGATATTTTTGAGTTCCAGAGTAACATTTGGAACATGAAACACATTACCATACCTACACCTGTCCAACTGCTTGTTAACACAAATATCTAATCAGCCAATTACATGGCAGGAACTCAGTGTATCTAGGCATGTAGCCACAGCCAGGGCGACCTGCTGACGTTCAAAAGCAACCATCAGAATGTGGAAGAAAGGTGATTTAAGTGACTTTGAATGTGACATGGTTGTTTCTTTGTTTCTTCTTCACAGTTTGGGCCCTTAGTACCAACTGAGCATTGTTTAAATGCCACCGTCTATGTGAGTATTGTTGCTCACTATGTCCATCCCTTTATAACCAGAGTGTACCCAATTTATGATGTTGGTTGTCAATAGGATAACACACCATGTCACAAAACTCAAATCATCTCAAATTGGTTTCTTGAACATGACAATGAGTTCACTGTACTCAAGTGGTCCGGTGTTGCTCCCAGTGTGCCGTATAAAACACAGGATAGAAAATATGAGCTCAAATAACAAGTTTAACAGTGCGGGTTAGGTTAGTCAAATACTCGTCCATGAGTGAATTAATACTCACTCAGTCACTGGATGCATGTATCGAGACAGACAAACAGGCAACCAGACAGACAGGGAGATAAATAATTAGGACATCAAAGCTGGCAGCTATTCTCCCTCAGAGCCTCATTCAGTCACAAACAGCTGTTATAGGGGGGTGCCCAAGTGGGACACAAACATTCACTCACAAACACTCGTACTTGTGTGTGATGTTCGGCACTTGCCTGGAACATTACTAAACAAAAACTTGGTACAGAAACCTTCAGTATTCAGACAAAAAATATATTTGTCACAAATTTCTGTTTTATTTTTAGGAGGAAAGACACTACTGACTGCCACTGCGCTATGAAATAATCTGACGTGGGGCTCCTGCTGGTAAATGCTCAGTGTCTTTATGGGCTATTAGCATAACGGGGGCATTTTCTGTTATTGGGCTACTGGAGCTGAAGAAAGCAATCACGATAGTAGCATTGTGCTCAGTGGGAGGGTGGGGTTTTAAAACGGAACAATGTGGTAGTGGGGTAAAATAGCTGAGAGGATCACGAAGGAGGAAAAAAAACACTGTGTCAAGATGAAAACAGGAAAAAAGAAAATGCAATAATGAAACATAGGTGACGGTCATAACATCTCTTTGAAACAGAGGAGATGAGCAGCGTGACAGGCTGACAAAAAGGCTCATATGGAGGCAGTTTGGAGGAACAAAAGCAGAGTGGCATTCAATCCTAGTGTGGCACGGAGACTCTCGTAATCCCGTCATCCATTTGAATCGATAAAATCAAGACGTGGAGTGCCATCTCTTGACGTCAGAGTCATGAATATTTATGTGGTGAATCCAAACTCTGTGCTAAAGCCTTCCTCCACGTATTACATACATTCTTACTGCCCTCCTTTCAAGTTATATTTAGATACTATATAATATGACATCTATAAGAAACTAGGGTAAATACACAGCATGCACTGTAAGTAAAGCACTATATCGTTTCACAGCTGTCAGTCACATTGAAGACACAAGGAAGAAACAAGGATAAGCCACGTAAACTTCAAAGGGAGCTTTTAAGTTAATTTCCAGCTCCATAATTGAATTCTTTTACAGTAGAATCCATTTTCCAGAATTCATATATGATCTTTATGTAATCTTTGTTTTAGCTCTTCTTTGTTTAAGCTAGCTCTCTTCTGATTGGCTGCTCTTCACAAACAGAAGGTCTAAACAGAAGATGGGTGGGACTTCTGTGTTCTCAGCAAATGTGCCTGAGACAACTATTTTAGGTATATTCAGGATTAAAGAGGGATGGAAATATCTGGAACTGTGCTCTTGTGTGTGCTCAGTTAATGAGTTATTAATCTGATAGGGAGGGTAATGAATGTCATTACTAAATGAGGTTATTTTTTTGTGTGGTGCAAAAAGGAAGCACTTGCTCAGTAAAAATAATAAGATAATGAGATCCCACCTTCAGCATTCCCCTCTTTCCTTCTCTTCCGTGTAATACGTTCATGGTGCAGAGGTAAAGTTGTGGTTGTGGTAGTTCGCAATCTAGCTAGTGGCACAGAGGAGGAGAGGGTATAAACAGAGTAGCATTTTTTTTAAGTTGCAGATAATTTCAAATGGAACAAGTATCACCAAACACAAGCTGTTTCTGTGCAGTTTAACAAAATGTGTAACAAAATGTAGAGTTGCTGTATTTCCCAGGGAGAGAAACGTTAATGTGCCACACGGAGACAAATGGAGAAAGATCTAAAGGACACAGGTAATTTTAAAAGGTAAGCACTGCTCAGCAAATGAAATTTTATATACAGGAATTTTAATATATAATAAAATAAAATAAGTCATTTTAGTGTTTTTACATTAGATATTAGATCTATAGATGATGTTTTTATGAAACATCTTATACTTTGTATACAAATTTTGCTTTATTTGAGGGTTGCATAAACATTAAGTAAGTTTAGTGCAGCTGCACTGGTTAGTTTGCATTGTGATAAATGTTACAGTTATGCTGGACTGGTTGTTTGTAGAGTATTGTTACTAGGTTACATCAAAGATAGGAGATGTCAATTTCTATTTAAGATGATGATGCTGATTAGATTCACTCACTGAATTCTTTTACACTACCTTTAATAGTGTCTACAGGCTTGGAAGTCAGCTCTTCATAGTTAGATCCACAAAGAGCAGTGAATATCAGAGTAGCACCTCAGGTCAACCAATCACAGCCTGTATACAACGAAAAATCAAAAAAAAAAAAAAGCTCATGAAACAAATTACTTGACTGCTACACCTGATTTTAGTGTTCCTCCATCTGCCAACTCCCACTCCTGGGTACATCTAGTCTTATTGACTGAAACAGTTTTTAGAACACTCTTAACACATGAGCTTCACTTTTACTTGCACAAACACTGAACTTATTAATCTGAGAGTTTGACCAGAAAAAATATGACAGACAAATTACCCTAAACCTGGCCCCCTTCAACGTGCAGTCCTATAAAAGCGAGCTCTATTTAATTTTAAAAGAAATACACTTTGTATAACTTGACTTCAAAATAACTCGCAAATACCAGCCTATCAATGTAAATAAGAACTTCTTAATGTTAATTCTTAATGTCTTGCCTGTGCTGAGGCTCCTGGCCTCCAGTGACCCCACAAGGTACATGGTTAGGAAAAGGATGGACAATAGAGGTGGGCGGATGGATCCAAATATTGATAATGTTGATACCAATGCAGGTATCGGTATAAGATCAATACTGTTTATATCATTTAAGTTCAGTATGTAGCCCAAGGGTAGGCAACTCCAGGCTCAAGTGCCGGTGTCCTGCAGGTTTTAGATATCACCCTGGGTCAACACACCTGAATCAAATGATCAGTTCATTACCAGGCCTCTAGAGAACTTCAAGACATGTTGAGGAGGTCATTTAGCAATTTGAATCAACTGTGTTGGATCAAGGATGCATCTAAAACCTGCAGGACACCCGGCCCTTGAGGCCTGGAGTTTCCTACCCCTGATGTAGCTCATTGAATAGTGTTAAATAAATAATAATAATAATCATTTTTGGGTAATGAAAAAGCATACTTCTAACATGCACAATAAACAAATGTCTTAACCTTTTTGTGTTGACTGTCACATCTGTTTTTTATAGCCTATAGCACATTTAAACAACACAAGATAACCCAAAGTATTTTAAACACAGGCACATTCATGTCCCGAGTACCCATAAAACCCAGTTTCAAAACACATGAAAAGCCCAAAGGTGAGTTTTTACCACAAAGTAGAAATCAGTATTTTTTAAAATGTGCTGAGAGTTTGGCAAATTACCCTACATAGGTTTTTATAGGTTAAAGTATCAGTATTGGTATCAGCAATATTGGCCCAATATTTCAAGCAATCAATCAATTTATTTATAAGCACATTTAAAAACAACACAAGTTGACCAAAGTGCTGTACAAAGTAAAAAATAAAACAAACACACACAAAGAGAACAAAACAAACACTCAGTCACAATTAAAAGCTAGGGAGTAAAGATGTGTTTTCAGACGAGATTTAAAAATGTCGAGTGTTGGAGAGATCCTAATTTGAAGAGGCAGACTGTATTAAAGTTTAGTTTAGTTTAAGATCTGGTCTCCTCTGTGTTTTAGTCTGCCTCTAGGAACAATCAGAAGCAACTTATCAGCTGACTGAAGAGTTCTACTTGGAGTACTTTTTGTTAAAAGATCAGAGAGGTACGAAGGAGCTAATCCATTCAGAGACTTAAAAACAAGCAATAAAATCTTAAAATCAATTCTAGAGCGTACTGGAAGCCAGTGTAAACGAGCCAAGAATGGGGAAATATGGTGATGCTTACCTGTCAAGAGTCGGGCTGCAGCATTCTGAACAAGCTGAAGACGACAAAGCGGAGCCTGGCTGATACCAAAATAAAGACTATTACAGTTATCAAGCCTGGATGAAATAAATGGATGAATCACTTTCTCGAAGTCAACAGATGATTAAATGTTCTTAATTTTTGCAAGGGCCCTGAGCTGGAAGAAGCTGGCTTTGACAACAGAATTTATTTGTTTCTCAAATGAAAAACTGCCATCAAAGAACACCCCCAGATTTTTGGCAAAGGGACTTCTGGACTTTTCCAGATTCCAGATCACCCTTAAGAGAAAAACGAGGGTCAGAAGGTCTATATAGTGCAATCTCTGTTTAGCATTAAAGTACAAGAAATTTAATGCTAACCATGATTTAATAATGTCATAGAGGCGGTCTAGAAAAACTTTTAAAGAGCCTATAGAATTATTTTTAAGAGGAAAGTAGATTTGAGAATCATCGGCATAACAGTGAAATGAGATTCCATATTTTCTGAAAATAGAACCTAATGGGAGCATGTAAAGGGAAAAAAAGTACTGGGCCAAGGATAGATCCTTGAGGGACATGCAAGCAGGGTGGATGTGGATGAAGAGCCACCAAACCTGGCAGAAAAACCTCTGTCAGTTAAATAAGATCTAAACCATTCAAGTGCAGTGCATATTTACTAGGTATTGGATCTATACCAAAATTTGCAGTATCACACAGGACTAACGGACAAACTTTGCTCTTGAAACTTTAGCCATTTAAAAAATAAGTGAAATTAGAAGACTACAATCAGTTAACTAAAGACACTGACTGCATTTCCAACTTGGAGGTAGAAAATGATTTGCCAAGATGTTCAGGTTCCAGGATCTCAGCCAGTTTCCTCACTGGACTGTCAGCAAGGACCTTCAGGTCTTGTTTGGGTATTATCCTCCCATAGATATACACACACATGTATTCATGCAGTCCTAGAGGAATTTCTCTCTTTTTCACCTTCAATCACCCCAAATTCTAAAAATCCTCCAGTCACCTAATTAACTTTTTCTTTCTCTCTCCCATTTCCCCTCTCAACTCTCATCTTCCTCCCACCCTTCCTCTTTCTCACCATCATTCAGGCATCTGTGGGGTGGCTGTGGAGATAAGCAGAGACTTTATCTGTCAGAAAGCCAATTCAGAATGGTTGACACAGCACATCTGATACACATCTCATGTGTCCTGTGTGTGTATGTGTGCACGTTTAGAGGGGAGTGTGTTACAGAACTGATCAAACTGGCTTGCATTAACAATTAAGGCAGTTTGAAATATAAAAAGAGACAACAATTAAAAAATATCAGCCCAGTAAACATTTTCTTATTGAGCCTTTGTAGACATGTGACCACTAACCACGTGGCATTAACTAGTCAATCATTTTGGACATGTGACAAACACATGGACAGTGTAGAATAAGTGAATAAGGCCCCCAGTCAAATACCTGTTGTTAGGGAAAAATGTGTATTCCCCAACTGATAGGCAAAAACCTTCTTATGATTACTAGCATATTGCTGCAGTCATAGTTTGAATGGAAGTGACAGACTTGTCTACAACAGCGTCCAGTTACTCTCTGAGCTTTAGTGAAACGGTGTAAAGTGTGAGACTGTTTTCCTTCAAAACCTTTGTAGGTGAATCTCCTCCAGTTTCAGTTTGTGTCACACTTTATCAAGTTGTACTACGGCTAGTAGGTAGAGGATATTTGCAGACTAACATGAAAAATTACTGGCAACCATGACAGTATGCTAGCAACCAAAGCAATTACAGCTCTTTCTTCATCCAGTGAGAGCCAGCAACCTACACAAACTACTGCCAGCCACCTGGGCAGTACTTGTTTCTCAAGCAACCAGTGACTGTAACACATGAGAAAATTGAATTGCCAGTTTACATCCATTCAGTAAATTACTGCCATCTTGTGACTGCAATTAGCTTCTGTCAATAGAAGCTAGCTTAACTTGGAGCCACTGGAATACATAGCTTCTGTCATTTTAGTGGGTGAGACCCATGGACACAGGTTGGATCTTGCCAAGCTGAGTGGCTCGGTTCAAGCATTGTGGATAAGCCTGTTGCCTTGGACATGAGACTAGTTTGATATCGCGTGCCTTGGGCAACACGTGTTAGCCAAGACGAGTCAGAGCTTATTATTCATAAAAACTTGACTAATTTGACTAAAAAGAGATTCAGGTGATGGACTGAGGACATAACTCCTATGATTCTGTGTTTGATAAAATGGGCAGTTTGCAGACTCTACCAGTATCTTCACATTAGCGTGTATCAGAAACTAGCTAACCAAATGGTGTAGCCGGGTTGTTCTGAGCTCATAAAAAAGCTATTTGTTGGGGGGGGTTAGAAAGTTTATATCACAGGACAGCCAGCCTATAAACATCTGACTTTTAAAATCACTGTGGATTAAACAGAGTATAGCCTTAAACATCTGCAAGTTTCTAAAAGTAATAACGTTTCACAATTCCTTATCCAGGGTGTAGTGGAGAGATGTAAAGACGTCTATGCTGACTGCAAGATGCAGGACGCTGTCAGCATATATAACACAATAAAAGACAAGCAGCATGAAACAGTGTTTTTGAATCTGATCCAATTTGTTTTGTTGGTGTTTTAAACATTATCAGCTTCCTTTCTGTAAAAACCACATTATTGTCCTGTGGGGGAGAAAGAACAGGATGTAACAGCAAATCACAGTCACATGGTACACACAGTCGAAAACAAAATTAACTCACCACAGGCACTTTGAAAAGGTGACTCTTTATTTTCTAATATTATGATGTATATAATATCCTTCATATAGGTAATCATATTTATACCACGTAAGTAAAAGTGTGCTTTTAATCACAGCATGTGTCCGTGTCAGACTGCTGTTAGTTGGAGGTTTACATTATAAAGTATACAGTGAAAATGGCTGGCATCTGTGTGTATGTGTGTGTGTTTGTTGGTAAGTGTGTGTGTGTGTGAGAATGATGCAGTCAGTGTTCCTGTGTATAGAAAGACAAATGTGAGTGCCAGCATGTTTCTGCATGCATGTGTGTGTGTATATTTGTTTGTAGAGGACTAATTATCTCATGATAGGGCTCAGAGGTATGGAGCAAGGTAAAAAGCTGCCCGCTGACACTGATTTACACAATCTTTAACACTTAAACCTATTACCATCATGCTTTTAGTGTTACTTTTTATGTTACTTGACGTTTCAGCTGTACATTTGACTTTATACTTTCATGACTGCTGCAAGAAAACACCCAGAATCTCCAGTGTTAACCCTAAAGACACACAGAGTAACAGCTGATTGTTACTAGTCCTCCTTATTAACTATCAACTGCTTCATCTTGAAGCAAAATGCTACAATGCCTCTAAGATACACTCCCTGAAAACAACTTTATGCTGGCCACCGCCGTACTCACAATATACATATGAACAGACAATATTTCTGGATTGTTTGCTCTGTCTTTGTGGCAAATTTTGTTGCTCTGTTCAGAAATTAATAAACTAACTGACAAATCCATAAGAAATAAAATAAAATATCAGGCTCTAACCCTGAGTTTGTGCTCTGGCATTTTTTTCTAACAGTCCTCAGGTCAGTTTGAAATGGATAAAGTCAGGTTACATTTATTTACCACCAAAAACTGTCAGTGTATCTCAGTTCAGATACTTCCATCTGCTTACCAGCGTAATGTGAGGATGCTAGTGTTGCTAGTGGTTTAATCTCTGGTTTGATCCCGGGAGGAGACACATGTCCCTTATGGGGTTTGATTAGGAAAGCGAGCTGGCATAAAAATAAAAATCTACCCACTGTGGGCGACCCCTGTGAATAAAAGAGCAGCTGAAAGTAACTTCTTCTTCTTTTTAGAGTTGTATCAAAAATACTGGATCGCTAGCTGCTGCTTTTTTTAGTCTCTGTCTTTCTGCAATAATAAATTCTTCAGATTCTTCTACAGAATTCAAGACATTAACAAAACACTAAAACATGCCACAACAAGTGCAATATCTGTTAATTAATACTGGTGTGTGTGCTAAGTACACAGGACATAGCTTTCTCACATTAGCTTAAAAGAATTATGGGTCTTTGTGCGAAGCAGGCTAACCAGCATCACGACCGCTACTGGACAGACGTTTCCACTCAAATGTTTTGCTTAATTTAAACTGTAGGTGTACAGAAATATGTAATTTGAGGCACAGCGCAACAGTTTACGGCCATGCTAGCCACTTTCTGTGGAGTTTTTGTTGACATCTTGAAGATGTTAACTATGTCTGCTTGAGTATTTCTTGACATTCTTGTGAGACTTTCACATGACACTGAAGTGGTCTGATCTCTGGGTAATGACGGTCATATCAGGGACAGAGAGGTGATGGCTGTAACAACCTGACGCATTGAGTCCAGGGTGCAGCAAAGGAGGCAGATTTTAGATGTACAAATGGCTTTTTAAAAGGTTACGGTTATACTAGTCTGTGGACAAGGAGAAGACGTGTGCATTGAAATACTATTTTTACTTCACCTCTATTTTACGTCCTGTATATGGTTTGCTGGGTTGAAGGATGAAGCAAATCTAATAGCAACTGTTGATTTAATGTTTTTTACAGTCTGAAATGAAGTAGTGCACTAACTGGCTTTGCCAATCACAGAGTTATGCAGCAAACGTGGCAAAAAGCCCACAGCCAGTGCACCGTCACACTGGTTTCATACACTGAGTAGCCTGACTCTACCCATTACAACATGGCTCAGTAAAAACTCAAGGGCAATTTAGACTCTTTGGGGCGTGGCTTTCTCATAGAGAAACCTGTGTAGTAATCCAATACAAGTATGTCACATTAAGTGTTGTAGATATTTCCCTGCGAGTCTTCTGTAAATCTCAGTAAAAACAGTCACAATCTTTTCGTTTAAGGGCACAGTCTGATTTCACTTGTTCAGGAAGAGAAAAAACATGTTTTGTTGCTACTTTCAAAAGAAATTTAAGCAAGAAGGAGCTTGAATATTCCTGATGCAGAGCGAAACTCTCCAAGCTTGGTAAAACACGGTACTGTTTTGGGCCTTTTATCCTTGGTCAGTCAACCGTGCCAGCCACAGATATATTCTGTAAACTACGTAAACAGCACTGTCTGAATGCAGGGCTTGAGGCAAAACCGTTAAAAGCACATTTTAATTGCTCCGTATTCCCTGTCAAAATAATTCATGTGAAATATAGAACAGGTACAAAATCTCTCTTCCTAAAAGGCTAAAGGTTGGCACAACCCCCCCCAAAATAAAACAGGGAAACAGGCCCAACAGTCACCAAGACTGGAATAATTCTTGTAATAATGGTTGCTATTCTTTATCTATCAATAGATTATGTTTAGAAAACTTAAAACAACAACTACCATGTCCACAATCCATAAACTGCCACCGCCGTCAACAATGCTTGAAGTTAAAGTGAAATCATTTGGGGGAGGGAATCTGGTGAGTGAAACTTCCTAAAGGACACATTTTAAAAAGCCTAACAATTTTACAAGTAAGTCTTTCAGAGCAAACACACAGCTTGTTTTCCCAAATTTATGGGACATTTGGGAACACGAGGAACAGCAGGCAAAATCAGCTTGTGCTGATTCAGGACCAGGTGTCACTAGGGACTCAATAGATCATAGTCTATCCCCAAGCCCCCTCTGCTGATCCTAAACCAGCTGCACAGACAGCGACGGCAATGTAAGAAAAACAAGATCCAAATTAAAAAGTATAATAAAAATGTTTCCGCCAGAGCCGACTGAATCCAGAACAGTCCTATTAGCTTGTATGGCTGCGTCTGCTGAGGAATGATCGGGGCAGTTAGCTCTAAAACTGATCCCGGTCCAACCATTAAAGGTCGCGAGGATGCAGAGGAGGTTATACTGGACGCCCCATGGCTGATCTTGGAGCTGTCTGAAGGCAGGACAGGCAGGCACTGGGTGCATGGGTGAGGAGAGGCTAACTGCACACACGCACACAAACACGCACAATGTAAATATTAACACACACAAACATGCAGGCACATAACTCCACCTGTAAGCCCTCCTCACACAGTGACCTTAAATGCGTTAGTGTGTGTTGGTGTGTGTGTTGCGAGTGCAAAGTGTAGAGTGCTTATAGCAAGTGTTTGTCTCTGAACTACTCCTTCAAAACAGTTTTTTTCTGGTCCTCCGTGGTTGATTAGCTGGCTCAGTGTACTGAAGTCCCATCGAGGAGCGACACAGCAGCGACGCAGTGGTAACAGTTTGTCATTTTCTTCCAAAGAAACACCAAACATGACACAGTGATAGTTGTTTTTGTTTTTTTTAACCCAGAACAGAACATTTCTCTCTGCGCCACACCGGGCAAAGCTGAAGCTGTGAGCATGTATGTGTGTGTGTGATCATTAACGAGGCTACGTCGTTGTGTGCTGTGTTCTTGTGCTCCTATACTCATGAGGACTAATAATCTCAAAGCTTCGATTTGTATTTCAAGTTAAAGTTTAAGTGTGCAAAAGTTTGATTACGCTGTTCGGTCATAACTGATATCAGCTGATTACCTTTGATGATGATGGCATTATTTTGATGAGCTTACATGATGCAGATGTTTATTTCTGTCCAGTTTTTTTTGATTCTGCAGCACATCCTAAAGATTGTCAATCATCTTGGATCATCATGCCTGTGCCGTGAGGAAAGAAAGGAATCATTGTTGGTCATTCATTTTAATCACGTCATCAGCTGATCCCCCATTTTTTGAGGGGCACATAAGGTTGCTGAACCTAGATCAGACCAACTGAAGCAACCCCAGATGTAAAGGAAACGCTGGATCTATCTTACCCTGATGCATAAATCACTCTGTAACACGGTAAATCTGGACTCATCAGACCACATGACCTTTTTCCATTCCTCCAGAGTCCGATCTATATGCTTCTGAGCAAACTGAAACCTTTTATTCACTAACTAGCCTCACTAATACATGCTTTTCACAGCTGTTTAGTTCTCTTGTGCGTGTTTAAATACCCTTAATTTTGCTATTAACATAGCCGTGAGTTCTACGATTGGATAACAATCATTCTGGGGGTTTTCCAACCATATTTTTCCTGGAAGTCGATGCATCATTGTTTCAGGTTTTAAATAATGCATCGGACAGTTCTTAACCCTGTTTTTATTCTTTAATTAACAGTCATTACGTCTTCCAAACTCGTGAAACTGGAGGGTTTACTGATGCTTGTAGCCTGCTATCTGAGGCAGTCTTCTCCTGTGCAAGTGCACACAACAAAAACTAATGTTGAAGCTTTGGGTAAAAGTCCTCAAAAGTAGAGGAATTTGTATGTATAGCTACTTGGAATGCATGTATCCGCGTGGTGTGTGTGTGCTGCAGTGCTGAGTGTCCTGCTGGCAAATTGTAAAGTGACCTCTGGCACCGGTGAGGTGAGGTTTATGTCCATGAGCGATCGTCCGAGTGCTCCACTCCTCCTAATGTCCCTCCTGTCAGAAACTTCAGATGTGATTAAAACAACACAACCTCACAATCACATCAAAGTAGAAAATGAAACTAGAATAATACAATATTAGAAAGACTACAACCCCTGCTTCCCAACTCCGTCCCCCTGCGATCAACCCTCCCCAGCCCCCGCCCCCAATGAATAGATTACTATAATATGTGACAGAGTTTATCATCCTCTGCACAGTGGCACCTTTAGAATAGAATAGAATAATTTTTTTTTACTAATAATATATCAGAGTATCAAAGCTTTATGAAGAAGAGATAGACAGCGGCCTAGTCTCAAAAAGCACCCTGTGCTCTACTGAAGTAAACATCATTACAGCGCGGGCTAACGGGCCCGCGCGCCCTTGTAAGGCGTCTTTTGTGTAGCAGTCGAGTATCCCTACAGAGTATAGAGATTAGGGTGCCATTTGAGACTACAGCAAATGTAAGCACTGGAAGCAAATGGATATGGCATGCATGGTTTGAATGGTCAACGCTGACATGGCTCATGGATGGCAGTTCTGAACTTCGACCCTAAGCAGACCCCTCGAAGTCTGAGCCGATGAGAGCTACGAAGCTACCGCTACTGTTGAGTCAGTAAATCCTACGCGGATTAGAGTACTTACAGCTGCAAACCTAAAGCTAACCTGGAGGTCGTGATACATAGAAAACATCTGGAGTAATATTTGGCACCAGGCATATTTTGCTAATTTATGTTTGAATCTTAAGCAACTGAAATAACTCTTAAATATGCTACCTTTGCTTAAGGCAATAGTCTTCATCTCTAATTACGTCACAAAATTACTCATCTAACCTAAAGTTAAGTCAAAACAAAGTAGCAGAGTAGAAGAGCGTAGTCTGATTTTCCTCTACTTCAGCTTCTCTTTTACACAAAGCATGCTGTATTAGCGGTTAGCTTGTTCAACAACGATTGTTTCTGTGCAAATGTACTTTGCTTTTTCTCCCCCTCCCTCCCACGTTACACCCTTAAAATGAAATTGCTGCAGTGCTGAGCATAAAAAGCCCTTGTGTGCTCCTGTCCTTTAAAAATTAAAAGCCCTTGCTTGGAGAAAAGTAGGGTTTTTTTTCCCTTTCACAGCCCATGACAAAAGCTGATGCCCCTAGTTGCAGTTGCAAAATTAATATTTACATGTAGAGGACAGTAGCAATGCACGTTTGTCCCTTTAAGCTCCCTTTATGGCGTCGGAGACAGGAGATAAAACAGCAGCATCATAAATTAAACAGTGTGTGCGAGGTTTAAAACATATTTTATTATCAGAGTAATGACTGTCAGAGTAGTAGCTTGACAGTGTCGGGTTGGTGTTGTTTCATGTCGACTTTATACAAAACAGTGCAATGGCTGTTTATGGGAAGGTAAAAGAACAACAACTGAAAAACTAAAAAAAAGCATTTTTTTTCCCTCTTTTGAGTTTCACACTTACTTGTTACTCACAGTCCCAGAAACAGGTTGAGAAAAATGGTGTGACTAGATACTCATGCTCAGATTTCACAACCCTCCCTGTCTCCTCTCTGTAGATTTTATGGCTGTGTTGCCTTTTTTCTCACAGTGTCAAATCCTGTCGCCTCGTGTCGTGAGAAGATTACTGAGTAAAGTGAATAATTCAGCTTGTTTTCTTAATGTTTTAGAATATGCCTCCTCTTACTAAAAGGCTGGAATACTTCAGAATTACAGTAGTTGCCACTGCTTACAAATGCACAGATGCAGCATTAGATTGTTGGGAAACCAAGTGGACTGACTGTGTAAATATTAGGCATATAGTAGTAGATCAGGGGCTTTATCACAGTAGTTTTTTGTGCTGCTTTTCCTGCAGAAAAGTAAGGCCATTACACACCGAGCATGCTGCAAAAAAACCAAAACGAAATTCTAGATCTTTCAGATGCGAATTTGTCGTGTTAGGTATATGCACACCAAAAGCCGCAATTTTGCAAAAAACGTCCTCAAAAAAGACGCATCAAGCCACAATGAACTGGTCCTGATGTTTCTAAACAACAAAAGGAAAGAAGCAGAGATTCTTGGTTCATTCAATTCTCACGAGAAGGCAGCAGCAGGGAGAATTTCATGGTTTGATCCAGGAGTTGAATCTTTATCACGACTGCTGTCGTACATATTTCAGGATGTCAGCAGGGCAGTCTGAGCTCTTCCCACATCTGAGGAGGCAGGGAAATTATTTCAGAGTCGACTGACCTGGAGCACCATCTAGCTGTATGTCTGAAAAGAAACAGTACTGTTTTACTATTTCTATTTATTTTTATCATTGTATGTTCAGTACTTGCGTTTCAGTATGTTCAGTAAGTGCGTTTTGAGCTACAAGCGCACTTGTTGCCACATGCAGTGGTCTGATTGGTCAGATCTGTTAATTCGTATGCAAAAAATCTGAAAAAATTGTGCTTGATTCCATAAATTAAATCCAAATTCATCTTGCAAAATTATGCGGTAGCTGTGAACGCCTGCATTGAGAATAGGCGAGTATTTTTAACAAACAAAATATTGGTGCAAATTTTACGTGTCCGGTGTGTAAAGGCCATTAGTTTGAAAGGCGTCCAAACACTGCTGCTCAGTCAGATGCACACAAAGTGTTCTCCGGTGCCTCGATGCGTGGATCGCAGCAGTATTTGACACTGGTCCTCTTTTAAGGCTGGAGAGGTGGCAGTGGAGTAAGTAACTAGTTTGTCAGCCAGAATGTGTGTGAGCAGTGGAGATGAAGAGCAATAAGGAGGCTGTGAGTGACTTAGTAACGTCTTAAATAATACAATTGGATATCCTCCAATTCCATCTCCCGCTGCTTAATTTGTGTGCTACATACAAACAGTTTCCTCCTATTGGAGACGTCTACTTTAGCTTGTGTTTACTCCTGCAGCTGTAAATCTGACAGGTTTTAATATTAAATCAGAAATGTGTTCACCAAGAGGTAGTGGGCAAACAAACGGTGCTGCCTTAAAGCCTATTCACAGCTCAGCGGTCTCCCCTCCACAGTACCCTGAACCAACAACCTCCAGAAAACCTAACTAGTCTCCAAAAACGCCACCAATGGAAGACAGGAGCTAAATCTAGTGGAGAGGATGGGCAGGGTGAGAGGACGTGCGGAGGTGTGGCTACACAGAAAAAGGTGAGAGGTGACACATGGACGCAGACAGACAGCTTGGCAGACAGACCACCTCTTTTTAGGTTTTAGGTGAAAAAATAAATAAATCAAGAAGTGGCAGAAAAAAACAGAAGGAAGCACCAATGGATCTTCCGTTACCATCTATAAGAGATTCTTTAGGTTGTTGAGTCAGACCTTTTCTACCCAGCCTGCAACAGCTAATCCGCGGTTTCTTCTTTACTCATTGAAACCGCCAGGCAGGTTTAACCACTGACCTGGAATCAGAGCGATGAGGGGAAAATGTGACCAGGGAAGAGCTCAATTCATTTTCAGTTCAGTCGTGAAGCGAGCTTTCCGATCGATCAGTATGAAAGTTTATATACAAAATGTATAGAAAATGATAACTGCTTCCACAAATGCACTGGTTTAAATGGGCAAACCGATCTTCAGTTTATAATTTGAATCTAGCTGAACTGAAAAGGAATCAGAACCCATGACGAGGTGCTGACGTCTTCACGTTTACTGTAATCAGAGGGTCAGCTGGGAGCTCTAAGGCCGGTCCCCTTCCCTGACCCGACTCTGCTGCTATCCAAAAGGTCAGGAGGACAGAGGTTCACACAAAGTCTGTCACCCCTTCTCCTCAAATTCACATTGTAGTTTTTTTTGTGGCGCTTTTGTTTTTTTTTGTTGTTTTTTTTTAAAGAGAAGTTGCCCCAAACAGAAAAAACACTTAATATATTTTACATTTCCACTAATTCCCATTTCTCCTGTGAGAAAAAAGCCTGAAAATCAATTTATGAACATAAAACTCATGAACATAAACCGAATGTGCCTTGATATATAAGGAGTTACAAGTATTACTACAGTGATATGTGCTGGGGCTGGGAACAACTTCTCTATTAAAACCAACCCTGCTACACGCACTCTCACAGGGCTCAGGATTCACAGTTCGAAGGCTAAAAGTTCACAGTTCACAGTCGAAGTTTAGCAACCCCCTCCCTTCCCACCCCATAACCCTGTGTGTCCCCTGCTTTTGCTTGCACTCCCCCCTGCATTTCTCATCCTCCTCCTCTTTGATACTCTGATTGGGGCGATATCTGTAGCCAGCACCTCTCAGACAGGTGTGGTTCTGCGGTTGGGGTCCTTGCTGTAGTCTTTAGTGAGCGTGCTGCTCTGGAGGAAATCCCTCTCCGAGTTAAGCAGCCCGCCTAAGCCGCCAACAGGTTTGCTGCCGGCATTGCCGGCCTCTCGTGGGTTCAGCGTGTACATGGGCATCTCGGAGGCGGCGGGCCCTGTGTAGCCACCTTTCCCCAGTGGCGAGGCATCGCGGCTGGGAGCCTCTGAAGAGCGAACGCTGGAGCGGCGCCGGAAACGGTAGCGATAGGAGGGGATGCGGCTAAAGGCGGACTTCTTGATGAGCTCAGTGCGGGACTTGGCCCGGAGCTTGCGGTGCTTCTCAATGAACATGTGCACAGCCAGCACACCCACCATTTCCGCCATAATGAAGGAGAGGGCGCCGAAGTAAAAAGACCAGCCATAGGAGTAGGACTTCTTGCTGTCACTCTGGCCTGGGTCGCCAGAGTTGGCTGAGATATAGACAATAATCCCAATGATGTTACTGAGGCCTGGGACAGACATAAAGAAAGAGAAACTGTGAGAACCACAAACTAACAAAAATAACACAACTACAGTATACTAAGAGACGGTCATGGTACCTGTGTATTGGACCCAAGGTTTAGAGCGTTCATGATTTATTTCTGGGTTTGTGACCTGATTTATGTTAACTTATTTAGTCTTTTGAATATATTATTAGATTTTGTCTTTGTTTCTAGTTCTTGCTTTCTTGGTTGATGAGGTTAGTTCCCTTTCCTGTCCAGCCTGTCCTCGTCTCGTCTCGGTGTTTCCGGTGTGAAGTCTGAAGTTTGTTCACTTTTCTCTCGTTGTGTAAACTCTGCATTTCTGTTCCTATGGTCTTTTACTTCCTGTTTTATTTTGACAAACTCTTGTCCAGTGTGTGTTAAATTCAGTTTTCCTTCCACTTGTCTAATTGGTTAGATTCAGTTCAGCTGTGTGTTTTTCCCCAATCTGTCCTCGTCTCCTCTTAAACCCTCAGTTTGCTTGCTTCTTTATTGTGTCCTCCTTTGTGTTGTGTGTCCTGTGTTTCTTCTGTAGTTCCTAGTTTGTAAGTCCCTGGCTTTTGCCTTTCCTGAGTTTTGTGTTTTGGTATTTTGATCCTATGAGTTCTAGAAATATTGGGTTCAAAACCTGCCTGCCGCCTGATATATCATCTAATGTATTTTTTTTTCTTTCAGGCACACAACATAATCAGATTTCACTATTTGATATGTATAGTTATTTATTTACTTGTTTACCCTCTGCTCAGATAAGCTTTTTTGTGTTGGTGGCGTTCCAACACATGTGGTCAACAGGGAAGTTGCCCTCTGGTGGACAAACTGTGCCACATCAGCCATTGTAAATAACAGATACCGCTAGAATAACAAATAGCTGATCAGCCGACAGTTTCAGCCCATTGATAAATTGGTCAGGCTCTAGTGAGCAGTGTGCAGTAATTGAATACTTTAATTTCAAAACCTCAGTAACTGAGGCTCTTCTAAAACTCTAAATGTCCCTTCCCTTTATCAACCAAAACAATTATGTTTACAGCACTGCCAATCAGAGGAAACGAATCAGATCATGTGGACACTCAAACAGGTCCAGTTCCATTTATCTGTCAGTGCATGAACGCTGTAAACAATATGAACAATTTTGTATCTTAACTTACAACACCACACCCTTTTTTTATAGAGATTTTTTTCTGTTAATCTTCATTTATTAAAGCAAGGTGTGTGGTGAAGCTACTGTGGGATATCTCTTATTTGTAATGTTTTTGTTGGCTATTGTGTTTTCATTTTGTGCCACTGCATGAGCCTGTACTGTGTTATTGCTGACCAGTTTGTTCAGCGATTTCATTTGTAATGTTTCCAGCTGCGTCTTTAGTCCTGTCTGGTGGACATGGTGCATTTTTCTACAAAAGACAGTCGCATTTGTTAAAAACTAATGAAAATAAAAATTTTCTGTGACTAATAACCTTTTCAATGCAATTAAAGTGAACTTACTAAACCTTAACATGTGAGTCAGATAAAAAATGCTTAGTTAAAACTAATAATGTTGCACAGATTTAGCGGTTTTGTTTTTTTTCCCCGCGCATCTCAGGTCTTTAATTACAATTCTGGCTACCGACGAGACAATCGAGATAAGACGATTATCTGCGTTCTGTTTTGCAACAATGCCCCCGTTTTATATTGTGCTACATAATAAATTCAATCCTTGTTGCCTTTAATTTGGTTTAAATTGATTTTTTTTAAACTCCTATTCAACATTTAAGGAAATCCATTGTTAAAAAAGACAAGGGTTCAATAAATGCATCAGTAAAGGTTAATGAGTGTTTTTAATAATTCCGATTACAAAACCGACCAATAATAATCACCTTGCGAGACCCCGGGAACATCACGAGGATCATCACAGTACGGATACGTAAGTACAAGGGTGTGTGCAAAGATGCTTTGCTGCGTCTCAATGAAAGACTCTATAGGTGTGTGTGTTTGCACTCTCACACCCTCACAGTGCATCACAGTGGCATCATGGCATTCTTGTTGATTGATTAATCAGCTACTGTGTCCCATATCCACACTTTGGTGCCTCTCATGGGCTCTTCTGTGTGCTTTAGACGCTCAATGGGCTCCTCAACAAATATCTGAATGCTGTGCCTCCTCCGTTTAGAGTCGGCCCACAGTGACACAGCTGCACACACTCAGACACATGTGGCTCACACAGACAGCCGCCTTGTTGTTATCTCAAGCTCCTTTCACCAGGTCAGAGAATGTAAGGCATTTGGCTGGTACTATATTTAAATGAAAAAAAAAGTGGTATGAAGTGCTGAATTTGTGAATTAGTAAGTGTGGTTTCATGTACGCTGTTCTGATGACTGACGATCACTGTAGCTAAATTCCTAAGAGGAAAGAGGACACACATGGACACGCAGAGACACTCGCAGTGATGACTAACCTGCTGAGACGAAGAAGATTCCTGCGCTGAGGATGACGTTGTGTCGGCTTCGGTAAAACTCACTGGCAGCCACGCAGAGCCCACCGAGAAACAGCAGACCCACACTCATGATGGGGAAAAGACTGGAGGCACGCACAGCACCTGCACATACACACAAAGAGTGGAAACGCGTTCATAACAGGTGCAAACTTTTTATTTTGCCGTGTAAAGACGTCACCTTTCAGATCCATCAGAAACTGATGAAGGATCATTTGTGCTGGAAGAACAGTAGCTCCACCACTATGTCGTCAAAATCACTGGTGTGCATCACTTCTGTGCTGGAGGATGGAGATGCAAGGGGAAGAAAAAAAGAAAGAAAAAATGTTCCACTTTACACACGGGAGGCAGCGGGCTGCTAAATGCTCGACTGAACCTGAATTCTGAACATGTTAAAGCATTCAGAGGCTTTACTAGAGAGAGCAAGGGAGAGAGACCGAGAGAAGGACGGAGAAGGGGAAAAAAAATGGACAAGACCCAAGACAGATGGAGAGTCACGCTGACATATGCGAGGCAAAATAATGAATGTGAAAGTGAGGCTTCAGTGGGAGTGAAATATTTGTCATATGTGTGCAGGATGCGATAACATATTGAGGAATATTTGCAAACAGCTTGTTGCACAGAACTGAGATTTGGGCTATTTTGAGACACCGAATATATGAGGAGAGCCCATGCATCAGAGTTTTATCATATACGGTTGTGTCTTCACAAAAAAACTAAAAGTAAACGAAGCAGATCGTTGTCGTTTTTTTCTCCATCTGTTTTCTTTATGTTTGTTGTTTCTTGCGTGGCAAAACATTCCCGCCGTGACCGAGAGCTGCAGATATTGCGCGTACAGACTCCGCCCCTATGGCCCACAACCCTGGGCTGCATGAAATGCTGGTCACTAGGTCTCTGCTCCTTATTGGCTTATCAGCTCTGAGGACTGTGATCTAATTGGCTCCCTCTGGGGATGTTGCTCTGTGTTCAGTGGAGCAATGAAAAAGAGGCACAGGCTGAATCCATTCCCCTTCTTTTCTGTTGTTGTTTTCCACCTTTACTTCTAGAATAAACTGAGAGCTCACTTCTCTGTGTTTTCTACTAAATACTCTCTCTTTATCTTTTTATCCTCTTTTTTTCTTATAATCCTTTTTAACCCTATGAAGGTCTTTTTTAGGTTCAATTTCTTAACTACTTGCCATTAGTTTGTGTTTCTTCATTATGTAGTGTTATGGAAAGCCATTAAGGTCATAATTTGTTTCGTTGTTCCTGCTATTAGACATTTTAATATTGCCAGCTGCTGTTTATAAACACTGTTCTGGGTACATAATTATACCAGCTGGCATAGAAATGCCAGTCACAATAATTATTGTTTTGTTTTGTTTTTTTTAATAAACTTTACCCGTTTCCCATTATCCTCTGGATGAGAAGAGTGATAAAGAGTACTGAGTGAAAGTCTTTTTCTTTATATTTCTTTATGTTTTGCTTCAGAGGTGCCAGACTTTCTTATAATGAAAGAGGTCTTGGACAGCTGTTCTCTGGCCTTTTTCCAGATGAATGTTCTTTTTGTTTGTTAAGCTGCTTAACAGTGACCTATGAAACATTCAAACATAAAAAAGCCAAATTAAATTTTTTTATAGGCATACAATACTATTTTTGCACCAACAAGGTGATCCCCAAAGCGTTATTAGCTGACACATTTCAGCATGGTGTGGAGCTCGGCCTGAAATCTGAGGTAAATGGACAAGTGGATGACAAATGAAGAAGTGGGAGGCCCCAAAAAATATCTACACCAGATAAACAGTATCTGAAAGTCATATTCTTAAGAAATGGAAAATATCCACACTTGACACAGGACCTGAGACAGAGATGTGGCCTTTCAGTGGATCCTGTTATTGTTTGTCAAAGCGAAAGAACTGTCAACTTTTGAACCACCATGCAATACCATCAGTAAATTGCCAGACTGGCAACAGATTCAATTTTCAACACGATCACAATCACAGTGCCAAAGCAGTACAAGCATACCAGGATAGATAAAAACACAATAAAACATATCAATCATGGACTGGCCTCCCCAGAGCCCAGGCCTCAACAATACTGAAACAGTGTGGGATTACCTTGATGCTAGCATGGTGGCTCAGCTGTTAGCTAACTTTTGCCTCACAGCAAGAGAGTACTGGTTTCAAACCTGTAAAGGGACATGCTCCATTGAGTTTGATTGTTTTCTCCATGCTCACACTCAGGTTTCTCCTGCAGTTAAAAAAGCATGCAAGATGAATGCTGCTCTTGGCCTTGTCTTGCCAAGCAGATTTGTAATCTCAAGAGATCTATTTAATGGTTAAGGGAGGATTAGAGGTTTATTGCCTAACAATAATGTGATAGCTGGAATATTTCAGTGCAAGTTTGTGTGGCGAGGCAAAGTAGCAGGCCACCATCAAAGGAAAAACTTCAGGGGTTCAATCACATGCCTTTTAACTGTAATCAAAACAGTATGCATAAGTACTGTGCACATAAGGTGAGCTGTTAAACGCCTAAACAGTGCTCCATACAAGAAATGACAAAATAACTAACTGGTGTTATTTTAACTGTATTTGTAACACCTCCAGTGTTCAGCTGCTTACTGACTACTGCTTTCTCTTCCCCAGAGAAAAAAGGTTAGTGGGAATATCCCACTCCTAGAAGAAAGATTAACTGTCAGTGTTTTGTGATTTCCAATTGGTTAAATTTAATTTAAAAAATCCATTGTTCTGTACTCTTGCCTCTACATCAGTCTTAAGTTGCTACTACAAAATAGTGGATGGAACTAACTTTGTGATCCTTAACCATACTACCCCTGTAGTTTGTCCTGCAGATGGGGCTAGAGAGGGGGGCACAGTAATGTTCACGATTGCCTCACACCCACATCATGCTTGTGTGCTGTTTCTAATGCAGACTTTACAAAATAATTCTCTTTTCAAGCCAATATGAAACATTGTTGTCACACACCTAACAATGGAATTGGCTTTACATCGCTTGGGAACATACGATGTGTTGAGATAACAAAAAACAAGTTTAGTGATTAGTCAGACAGTTCTACTCTAAATATGGTAACACTGGCCAGTAAAAGCCTAGTTGTGAATGCACAGTGCAGTGTGTGCTCATATCAGACTCACGTAGGAGGTATTCAGCTGCGTCTGCTTCATAGTCAGCATCTTCTGGGAAGTGATCAATTTTCTTACACACACCTCTGAATGTTCCTGGAGAAGAAACACACATCAGTTTAGATAGTATAGTAGTAGTTTATTTTGAACAACACAGACATGAAAAGTTGTTTTATTTGATAAATACTAATTTTCAGATGTATCTCATTGTATACACGGGCAACTCTGTGGTACTGTCCGATCAGTTCTGCAGCATTTTTCTGAATATAAGCAGAGAGTATAGCGATGCACGCTATACATTTCATCCTGCTGCGTGTATCATTCGCCACAGATGCCCACCACGTTTGACAGATGATGCGATATTGTTCAGGTCATGCTGTTTCTCCCTTTTTCTTCTTCTCCACACTTCTAATCTTACTAGTACAAGTTAAAGACGTTTTCTGTGAAAGTCCAAGTGTAACTAGTGGTTTGCACCTTGTTGTAAACCCTCTGTATTTTTGATTCATTAAGGTATTATAGAGTTTTGATTGGTTGTACACACCTCCTCAAGTGTTCTTGACTTGGTCAGATGTTTTTTTAACCATGGAAATAATTCTGTCAACATGGTTTTTAGTTGTATTTTTTTAGTCTTTTGGTGTTGCTGAGCTGCTCAGTGCTCCTTTTTAAGAATGTTTGACCACTTCTAAATGTTTGCTGTTTCTCTGAAAGGTTGGTAGGATCTTTTCTTTTAAGATCAGATCTTTTATAAGCCTCATTTGTCATGGCATAATGAGAGAACAGGCCTCACCTGCACATGATTCTAGTCAGTCAGTTGTTCAATTACTTTTGAGCCTCTTAAAAATGTGGGACTGTGTTTAAAAATGGCTCAGTTAATGTGATGCTCATGTTAAAAACTCCTTGAACTACATCTAAATCAGGTTACCTCTTGATTATTTGACTTAAAAACCACTGTGGTGGTGCAAAGAGGCAAAACTAAATTGTATGTACGCACATGTTGTCAGAGGTATATTTAGAAGAGAAAAGAGTGATGTCACTGTTTAGTAGTGTTCCAGCAAATGTATTTCACAAACTACTTAGCAGCTTACCCTGAAGATGCCGCTTAGCTCTGCACCACCATCTGCTCAGCTCATACACATCCTACTACTGAGAGTCTTACAGGCTTACAAGGAGTCAGACCTAAATTATCCCAAGCATCTTTTGCTGTATATTCTCACACACATTAATAGGACCCTTTATTCTATCCACACACACTATTTGATGCACATTCCCATCAGTCACAGGTGTACCTGTGCTGACCAGGTATCAACAGCATAGCAGGAGCATACAGTGAGGGTCAGCACAAGGTTAGGACAACCTTTTCAACAACTGCTTTCTATCATTTTTAACCACTTCTTCTTGAAAGCGTAAATGTCATTGCCAATGGTCACATTATTTGACTGACTTGACATCCAATATAAATTTTGGGAGATGGAGCATGTGCACTTCCTGTAAGCAGATGTGAAAGTATATCGACAGGCAGAGAGAGAGCTGATAGATGATGCAGGGCAGAGCTGTAGCCTTCAGGCTGTGTATGGGAAACACTAATGAAAAGCCTTATCACACCCAGCACACACAAACGCACACCGTTTCAATGTAAAAGACAAAAATGCACAACAGCCAAAGTAAAGACATCAAATGAACACACACGCGCACCGAGCTCATTAAAATGATACATGAACACTATCAATCATGCATGCAAATAAAAGCCCCGTGTATTTAGATTGCTTATATGAGTGCATGCTGGTTTGTCCATGTGTGACTGAGAGTGTGTGTGCGTTTCATGCAGAGAGTGACTCATCCTCCTCAACACCGACTCACAGAGACACACAAACACACCCACCAGTAAACTCTGTGTGTGCGCGCTCGTGTAGGACCGTGTTTCTATGTGCCATGCACGTGCACGTCCGCGTGAAACTACACTGCATGCAGCCTCCTTCCCACCCATCATTCAGTCCCATTCACACATGGTCAACACCACGGGGGCTATGAAAGAGAGCGGCACTGAGGAGGGATGAAGGGGAGCAGCAGAGAAAGAGAGATGAAGAAGGATGAAGAGAGAGGAAGTGCGGGCTGAAAGAGGTTTGGTGGTAAAACGGCACGGGAGAATTAGAGAGAAATAGGAGGATAGAGGCTGGCAATGAACAAAATAAACGACTCGAGCTAATTGCTTCTTTGCACATGAAGAGGCTTTTACCAGCACCCACACTCAGAAAGTCATTCATAAATTGATTCATCCAACTCATGCAGTAGGGGATGGAAACTAACATCTGACTGTGAAACTGATTGACTTTTATAGTCTTTTATATCTCCATTTATTAAGATAATCATCTGCAAAAAACATGTGAATCAAACTTTGTTATGCATCATTCTTAAGGCAATATACCGCCACAAATGTATGCAGAATATCACCTCAGCACACCCTCTTAATCCAAAGTGCAACACGTCCACAAATACATACTTCAACAGAAACTATTTGGTGGTTTGAATTTTCTACTATACACCGAGCCCTTTTTCTGCTCCCCTCACCAGCCTCCATCCTGTTTGACAGTGTTGAGTATGAGCAAAATAAGCTTTTGTATTTCCAGATCACACAACCCATTGCTGGGAAAATACTACAGCTGGAAATTTGAAGATTATAATTTAGGCTCCACTCACAGAATTCCGGAGACTCTTTAGTGAATCTCTAGCAACCATTGCTCGCTGGACAAAAATGTGCATTCCATGACTAGTTGGAGAGTTTCTGGCAGTTGCTAGTTATAATTGGTTGAAAAGAGGTACCATGCTACACCAAATTGCTTTGGTTGATAGCAGGTTACCCTGCTTGCCTAAAGCATATTTTTCCAGGTGTCACCACTGCCCAGCTTCTAGTTAATGAATCTTTGAAGGCAACAACAGCAATCTGCTAGCAAACAAAGCAGTAACAAGAAGGTTAATGATGGAGCACTTTCTTTGCAACCAGGAATTTGGAGCACCCACTTTCCAACCTGTTGGAGAACACACATTTAGCAACACACTTAGCAACTAGAGGTTGCCAGGGGTCACCAGCTGGCCTCTAGGCCTGTGTTACTGAGGCCTTGTTTATCAAAAACTATTTTTATAGCCACCTACGCATTAAACAGCTAAGATAGAATGCTTATATTTTTAATCAACGAGTCGCAGTACACCGAGTTGCAGTATACAGTATAGTCTTTGATAACCAAAACAAGCATCGCTTACATTTTATAATTCAAATCATGTATTAATTAATCAAGCAAGAAGATATTCAGAATCTGTGCATAACCAACAGGCTTACTGCCACCCAGGTAATCACTGAGATATTCAAATGCTCGAATTGAAACCGAAGGGAGAATTCCAAAACTCCACACATGGCGACTGTCCCAACTAGTGCTGGGCGATATGACGATATATATCGTGTGGACGATAGAAAAGTGTCTATCGTGCCATTTGTCTTCTATCGTTTCTATCGTTTCTAGCCCGAATTTTACAAATTGTTACATAAAATATATCATTAACCCTTTACAACCGGTCGGAGCAGGCACACTCCGTTTTGCCTAACTATTTTTAAATCCCTGTAGAACTGTAACCACGTAAGGTAGCGCAATAATGGGGTTTTTTTTGCATATGAAACCGTAAGCGTTGTACTTACATCTTATTCCATTAGCTTGCCCTAGGTCACGGTTTCCTTCCACATATAGCTTTGCAAAAATTGCATAAAAAGCACTTCCAGCAACAAAAACATAATATTCCAGACTTGCAGCAACAAAAACATAATATTCCAGAAACAGGCTTTGCCGATCCAATCAGCTGTTCATAACACTTCCTAGTTTGTATATAAGTCAGCGCGAACTCTCGCATGTCCGCCATTACCTGCCCGAAACCGGAAGTGACGTCATTTTCGCGGAAAATGTAGTTTTTTAGCTTCAAAGCCTATGTTGGTGTTTTTAAAAGTCATGTTTGACTTTATGTTCTTCTGTATCGTTTCTGGGATGCTTAGAAGTCAAATTACACTGTTGTAAATAGTTTATTTTGATGCACATGCTGTGTTTTTGCAAATTTGCATTTATTTATTTTTATTTTTCCTGTAGTATATAAAAAATTGTGTGTCTCAAAAATAAAACTAAGAAGACACTCAAAATAAATAAATGTAAAGATAAGCTCTGGCGGACTTGGTTCTATGGTAGGTCTTAAAGGGTTAAATAGCCTGTGCAAATATATTAGTGTTGTCTTCTCACTATACATACTCTTAACAAGAGAAAATAAAGTATTAAAAAATGATATTTTTCGCAAAGAAACTCTGTCTTGTGGTTTTGCAACATGGTGCTGCTTTACGTGCACCCGGATTTGCGACATGCTTTACAGTAATTCAAAACAAAGACTGCACCCTCTCCACTCGCTGTTTAAAGACTGCATACTTTCCAGATGACCACAGGTCAGGTGGTATATCGTGATATATATCGTTATCGTGATATAAAATAATTCATATCGTGATAAATATTTTTTCCATATCGCCCAGCACTAGTCCCAACCATAAAGAGTCAATCAGCTGCCTTGAACCATCTTTTTTTGGAACCAGGAAACACATGAACCTGCACTGTTTTTCTGTAATAAAGAATTCACAGAGCTGTCCATGATTTATTGTGACAATTTCAAGGTGCCCTCAATCCACCAAGAAAGTACACACTGTATTCTGTTTAACTTTTTGATTTGTAAGATTATTAAATTGCATTTTTCTGCCTAACCAATGAAGCCGTGTCCATTATTAATGTAGTAATGATGCAGGCGAGTATATATGAGTTTTCTTGGTTTACTGTATCCATAAAGTGATGGATGCAGTATGGCAATTACTCAGTGGTCTGGTGGGAGTAGCCGCTGATCATGTCAGCAGCATTTTTTTCAGCTTGGACCGGTGACTCTTCGTGTCCTAGTGAGCACTGGGATTAAAGCTTTCTCCCCATTCACTTAGATAATGGCCGAACTATCTGCCTGGGTATTGCAAAGATAGCTGCCAAAGGGTGAGACTTGCTTCAGGAAGGACTTTGATAATATCACCAAATGCCACTTAAAAAACAAATTTCCTAACAATACAGCTACTCATGTAGAAGTAAATGGCCATCTATCTTTAGTACTTTAGATCAGTGGTGTAATTGGGAAAGACCGTGTCAGTTCCTCCAGTGGTATGACTCAGCAATTTGTTCTATGCCATATGTTTTTATGGCAGTAATAAAATATTTTCCTTTTTGGGATTTAGGCACACTGGATGAGTTTGATGACAGTGAGAAATAAAAATGATTAATGCGGATGGTTTACATGGATGTTACAGGTGGAGTGGAAGGTAACCGGAACATCGGCTGCTGATGCTGTAAAGCGTCATCAGTCAGAGCTGCTTTGTGTCAGGCGGCTGGGAAATTCATTATAGCTCCAGCCTTTTTAAGTGAACAGATTTGCATCAAACCATTATGATGAATAGAGCACTGAACGGCACAGTAAAATTGGGGATGTACCAATATATTGGCTGATATCGGCTTTATTCACTGCTACCAGATGACACAGGCTGATAACATGTTGTCTGCAATCAATTTTGTGCTGGGTAAATTTTCAAATATACCCCTATGAAGAGCTGGAAGACATTTAGGTTAATTCTCTTATAATAAAGATTTCTTTCTTTCTCTGAAGCAAAAGCGGAAATAAATAACAACAAAAACAAAAATAGCCCAGCTCACGGACAAGTGGGAGGAGGGAACATAGATAGATGACCGCTTTTATCTCTCTCTGGGACAAAGAATCGAAATCACAACTGAGAAAACACAGTTAAAAAGCAGAT
The DNA here is from genome assembly GCF_036321145.2 of Pelmatolapia mariae. Taxonomy (NCBI): domain Eukaryota; kingdom Metazoa; phylum Chordata; class Actinopteri; order Cichliformes; family Cichlidae; genus Pelmatolapia; species Pelmatolapia mariae. The sequence continues at coordinate 12,566,510 of NC_086230.1, forward strand.
GTGCGCGCACACACACACACACACACACACACACACTTTGTTTTTGTACATGATGTCACACTATCCATTTTAAAAAACAAAGACATCTGCTAAAAATAACTTCAAGACTCGTGTGCTGGACAACGCGAGTCTTGAGCACAACACATGTCTTAAGCATTTTTTTAATATATATATATATATATATATATATATATATATATATATATATATATATATATATATATATATACATACACACACATCTGTGACCTGTCATCAATAGTACAAAGCCAGGTGGAGTGGAGAACACATATGCCATAAGGCGATTCCAATGTCTTTACAATGTCCAATATAAATAAAGGTTAAAAAACCCAACAAAACTAGATTACAAACATTATAGATAAGATCATCCATATATTTTAAAAATCACAGGTTACTGCCTAAATTCATATTACAAATATGACCTTGTGCACAATTTGGATGAAGACCCATTGGATGATCACTGTGAATAAGTTTGATTAAGTACTGTGCAATACTGTGGAAGGAGGAGCAATTCTTGTGAATTGTAGACTCTATGGAACAAGCTGATCGATCAGTAAGCCGAAGCGGCTAAAATAATTAAATAAATAAACTACAGATCATATTTCTCAAAGCATGCTGTTAAAATTCAGTATTGAAGTGTGAGATCTATTTTTAGAGGTATCATCCAGCAGCTATTACACAAACTGCTTCTTAAGGGATATCGCTTGGTGGTTTCCGCTTGGGTCAAAATGTGCTAACGGTCTGCTCTCTGGTTGCACTGCTGTTTTTAAAGATTTATGCCTTCAGGAGAAACAAATGGACTGTGAGCTTCTGACTGAAAATATGCATGCAAGCGGGATTAACACACTTCTCAGGTTGTAATTTCCAAACATGCCCAAAATAAGGGATGAACACTTTATTCAAAAACTTTATAATAACAGGAAGAATTAAGTACTGCGTGTACTGTGGATGAGTAGTGCTAGTGTGTCTCTAAATGTGTACTTCACTACCTGATTTTTTAATGACGCAGTAATGATGAAGGGGGAGGATGTTGAGCCAGTCTCCAACAGGAAAGTAAATAATCAAAACACATGGTGATTCCAGAGTTTGTTAGCTAACTGTTGCAGATTTTTACACTTCTTAGAAGAATTTTGGCGCATGATGACTCGGACGCTCAAATACTGAAGCTGTCATGTCTAATATTTCACGCTTTCCACGTCACCCTGTCAAGCACTAAGCAAACAAGTATGTGTTGTACACATTTTATTGCAGTGGAGAGTACTAAAACAAGGATCCAAACTGGGAAGCAGGTAGCTGTCAGACAATCTCGATGTGGATCTCTGTCAGTCAAACGCGCTGTCTGGCCCTGTTACTGTAACTAAAACGTGTGTGTGTGTGCATGGGGCTATACGAGTCACATATTTTTAGCCTACAGTGATGTTTCAGTGATGTACCTCCAAATGCTGTATCAGTAAGTGAGTCAGTTGTCACAAACACTTATGTCAAGTGTCAAAACCAGCCTATGATCCCACACTCGCTTCTCTCTCTCCCACACACACACACACACACACACACACACACACACACACACACACACACACACACACACACACACACACACTCAGCCAAACCACATGGCAGCACTTGGTGCGTTTAGGCATGCAGAAATAGTGAAGACCACCTTTGAACATTGACATTCAAAGCAAGACTATGAATGGGAGGAAAGCTGATTTAAGTAACTGTGAATGTGGCAGACAGCACCAACAATCCAAATTCAGAGATTTTACTGCACAGCCATCACTACGGTTACGGTCCAAAAAGAGACCATATCCAATGAGGAGCAGTTCTCTGGGGGGGAAAAAAATCACTTCTTCCACAGAGGTAAGGGGACAATGGCCAGATTGCTTTAACTGATAGAAAGGCAACAATAACTCAAATAACCACTCATTGCAACCAAGGATGGAAGGAGAGCATCTCTCAATGCACAACACACACAAAAAAGTTAATAAGCTAATAAGCTATTCACTGTGGCCATTCCCCACAGAAGCAACTCCTAAAAAACAAAAAACAAAACATTCAAATCTGCACCATGACACATTTGTAAAACATTAAAAAAAATCATAAAACAAACACTGGAAATGAACAAAGGTGTGTGGCATTTAAAGAAAAATCCAATGTGAGGCTCTCAGGTGGCTGCTTAAATTAAAGCCCCTCAGTTCAGGCTTAACAAATTGGCTTAGAAGAAAGAAAATCTTTCCGTCTCAGTTACAGAAGATTAATAAGATCATTAAAATAGAGACACACATTTGTCTCACTCCGGTAAGGAGAGTGCGCTATTATTTTTTATTTTTCTTAATCTGACATACATCTCATTTCTTTAAGTGTTTTCCTATTCATGAGATTTTACTCAAGCCGGCACACATCCAAATCTTTCCACGAAGGCGTTCAGATGACAGCCTTTTAATAAATATCTCTTTTCAGGACGAAACCACAGCCGAGGCCACCTTTCTGGGACTCCAGCAGGCAACCATTTCCCTCATTCCTAAAAAGCACTTTCATTTATCCTTTCCCTGCATACCACAAGTGAAATTATATCCTTTGCCAGCTGGATATTACTTCTCTTTATTAGATGGGGCTCCTAAAATAATGGGACTACTTAGTATGCTTGAAAAGTTCGTACGTGCACTGACGATGGTACACTGGATCAATTATTGCTCGTGCAAGTGTTATATTGTATCTCCAGCAGTTATATTAATGTGGGGGAGCAGAAAAGAGTGCCAGGTCTTCTCAGTGTTATTTGCTACTGCGTACAAGGTGTTATGTTCCTACATTAATTGCCTTCCAAAGGCTTAATTTCATTATAGTAAAGAAGGAGAGTTGGGTTGTTTTGAGGTCTGAGGACAGTGGGATAAAATTCAGTAGACTGGCCCCAGTCCAGTTGGCTATTTTATCAATTTCACACACAGATAATCATTTACCGTATGTATTTTTTTTTTATCATAAGCAGCTACAGACATCAATCTGAACATGGGGACACTGGCACGCGAGGTAATCTGTGAAGTCGTGCACGTGTGTGCTTGGGCAGTCAAGTGTAAGTGCATGGAGGAGACTGCATGTTTTCAAATTTGCTGTTGGTTATTGTTTTTTCAGTCTAATAAACAGCACGGTAATGATCACAGACACACACAAACAAAAAAAGAATAGAACATAGAGACACACACATGCACACACACATGCATAGTGGGAGCATCTATCAGGAGGCATTTCCCTCACAAAGGTCACAGTAGCTCGAGGGCAGCTGCAGGCACAGCCACAGCAAGGCATTGTGGGACACAGCAAACAGGAATGAGAGTTCAGAGTATGCATGATTGTCTGCCTGTGTGTGCGTCTTTGTGTGTTTTATCTGAGTCATGTGGTTGAGTTTCTCCTACTGGGCCCAGCATGCAACTGTTGTCACTTATGCATAAAACATATGAACATAAGCGCAAACCTGCACACCCCCTCTTGTATACCACGCATTCTTTAATACACACTGTAAAAATAATTACTACCTTAAAAAAAACTCTGGAGAATATCAGCATGTTACAGATGGACACACACACACACACACACACACACACACACACACACACACACACACACACACACACACACACACACACACACACACACACACCTGAGAATTATTTATAATAGTTACTGAGTTAAATTGTCAAATTATCTCATTTGCAAATCAGAGCATCGAACATTTTAATGCTTTAATTAAAATACAACTATTCAATGCCGTATCAGTCTAGTTCTTGTGAACTAAAATATACTGAACATTGAACATAATCCACTCCTAAATAAATAAATAAAAATTTTGTGCCTCAAAACAAGGTTGAAAAAGGGGACGCATACAAACAACAAGTCTGCGTAACCCCATGACTGTGACAAATTAGCCACAAGGTGGATGTTTGTCCTTGATCCAACTCTCACCCACGCACAAACCCTGTATTCACAGAAGAGTCCAACACTGAAGTCAGCCACCCACTAAAAGACTAAAACTCAGTGTACGAGATCCCCACAATAAAGCACAGATAACTTAAATAACACAATCCATACAAGTGTTGAGTAGAAAAGCACATTTATACACAATTTTTTAACAGGCAGAAAAAGCCGAAGCTGGTGATAAACTGTCCTAAAAACTCCCTGAAAAGCCTTTAGTTGATCAAAAATGCTGCAGCAACAGTGTTGACATCTTATGTTAAAGACCCAATAGCACCATACCACAAGGCGCCTTGAGGTGACTGTAGTTGTGATTTGCACTATACAAATAAAACTAATTGAATTTAATGTGAATGATAAATTAAGGGGTACTGCAATGTGTCAGCAACAAGCTAGGCCTGCCTTAAAATACAATCTAAAATATGTCATTTTTGACTCTAATGGGGACCATTAACATCCTGTTGCATTCACTAAGATGTGATTGACATAATCAGGAAAGTGCTTACAGAGGCCTAAAAGTGTCATTTTCCTAACCTGCATACATTGCAATTCACAGAAAGGCCACTTAAGGCACACCTGCACTGCCCTTACCCTTTCGAACTGCAGATACATTACTGTTTCATACACAGTCTATTGTAAGGAAAATATATATCCTGTAGATAAAACTGAAGTCAATGTTTCCTAAACATTGGCACTACCTGTTCTAGTTTCCTTTTTGTAGTCAGGGTCAGGGGGATATGTCTGCATTTCAGTTCAAACTAAAGCAGAACTTGTGAAATGGGTGATTAAAAGCAAGAAGTGAGCTTTACTTGGAAGCATCCGGTGAATCTAAACCACAGGCAAGGTTATTATGATTTTTTTAAACACAAAAAAAAAAACCCCGAACGGGAAGCCAGGATGCTACAAGGCACAGATTAACAAACAGGCAAGTGAGACATGGTGAGCTGAGGGCCTCATTAATGAGGCGAATGCAGGTGAGGAAGGGCATTTGTGGTGACTCTTCAGACAGCAAATGGCAGGTGGAGAAAGTCATAATGTCTGGAATAATACTGGTTTTCAGGCTTATTTCAAAAGCAGAAGAAAATTAGAAAAGAATTTGAAAAGGATGTACGCTGGCATTAAAAGTAGCTATTGCTTTGAAGTAGCAGCTAAGAAAGGTGTAGTTTATGTCTACGAACAGTGAACACCCGTGTGCACACCTGTGTGGATCAGCGCGCTTGTATACAAAAGGTTTCTCCATGTAACGGTCTGCTAGAGGGTGTAGAGGGCCATAGCCCCGTCCCCCAGGGCATGAAGCAGGCATGGAGAAGATCCAGGCTTCAGACATCCAGAGGCCCCAGAGTGCGAGAGCCCAAGGTGGACCACCGGAGGGGCATCCGTGCCACCCTCCTGGGAAGGGCTGAGGAGATCCCCAGACGAGGGGTCACCCAGTAGCCACGGAGCAGAAGCCAGAGGGGGCTGCACTGGCGTGCCCGCCGGCTCTGCCGGCAGCCAGCTGTGCCAGAGTGAACCGAGCCGCAGACCCCGAGGCCGGAGGCCCGGGGGGTCCCCTTTGCCCCGGAAGAGGCCTGACCGAGCGACAGGCACCAGGCCCCGCCAAGTAGCCACCGGGAGTGAGCTGGTGCATACCTGAGCGCCCAGCCCCGGACACCAAGAACCATCAATGCACCAACCCCTGAGGGCATCAGTCACTGGCAGGGAGTGTGGTGAGGGGAGATAGGCCTCAACACTTTGGAGGGCCTGGGTGTTCCCAGAGAGGTGGAGTCTAAGACCCGACCTGACATATAGACACAGACAAACAGGCACACACAGACACAAACATGCATTCCCACCCTCATGCACACATATACAAACACTCAGCACTCACCCAACGTAGTAATAGACATACATGGACATGTACACACAATCACACTCCCCAAACATACTCTATACCCCGGGTCCAGGTACCCTCACCCCCAGAGGGGGAAACGGCACCCAGACCCAAGAGATGTGACCCTTTCCCCCGGGGTGGAGGCAACCAGACCGCCCCAGGCTCCGCGGCAGCAGGGAGGCCCATCGGACAGCCAACACCTCCTCCCAGCCCCCTGCCCCGATGGCTAGTAGAGAACGGGGGTGTGTGAAGACCCCATACCTCCCTCCTCCCGCTCATGTGTAGTATTGCTGCATGTTGTTCTAAAGTGCATTTAAAACAAGGGAGGGCATGGTGCTGCTGCCAGAGAGCAGCAGGTGTTAGCACGGCCCCTCCCGAGAACCCTCAATGTCTACATGGATTTAAAATTGAGAGGTGGGCACCGGTGCCAGAGGTAAGGTTGAATACACAGACCGTCCACTGGACGGCGTTAACGTGGTCACCCTCAAGGCCCTATATATATGTGTGTGTTATGAGAGTGTGAGGAAGTGGACAGAGGGGGGGGGAATGCCTCCCCTGCACCCTGGTGACACACCCGCACCCCAAGGCCCTACCTGTGTGGGTGGGTGTGGTGGAGCGGGAAGCGGGAGGGAGGTACTTCAAAGCACATTGTGCGCTGTCTGTCCTGTGTGCTGCACAACAACATTCAATATTTAGTATTTACTGCTGTTTACACTTAGCTAGATTAACGGGATGGTGTTGTGTTTAGTATGTTGCTTTGTTTTTTTTTTGCTTGTTTTCTCTTCTTTTTCTCTCAACAGGTGATCCAGGAGATTTTTTTTTCTTTTTCTCTTTGTCTTTGTAAGTGCCCTTTCTCACTGTCCCTCTTCCCTTCTGTTTTTTTTTCCTTCCTCTCTTTCCTATCCCCCAGTCATGTCTGTCCCATCTGTAACAACTGAAAATAAAATAAATAATAACAACAAAGGTTGATCAAATGGACCAATACGGCAATGCCATGATGATCCATTTGGCAAAATAAATCCATTTGGTATCCTTGTTGGTCTTCAGACAACAATTCTGACGGCTAAAGAACCAAATGGGACAGACAAAAAAAAAAAAAAAAAAAAAAAAAAAAAGTAGCTATTGCACCCATGACGAGCAAATTACATACACTTACAGTCTAGCACATTTTATTTCCTAGAGGTGTCATCCTTGTGTTAATGTATATAGGTTACACCATATATTACTACCAAAAGAACAATTGCGTACCTCAACTTTTGGAAAGGTGTCTAGATTTAAAAACTGCTGACACTGCACTACGTGTGAGACAAGTTGCTGATTTAGATTAGATGTTCACTATTTGAACAAACTTCAGAGCCTTTGAAATTCAGCCTCAAGATAATGAATTCTAGATTTTGCCATTTTGACGCTATGACTTAAAACTTTAAGCAATATCAATGGCTTGATTAATGGCTACAGTTATATATCGTTAGCAGTGATTGCTGTGGCAATGGGGCATCAGTCAAGACCCCTGTCATCCACGCTTTGAAACTTGAAAACCACCACTCACTAGGGAAAATTATACATTCCTGGTGTGTCTGACTGGTTGGAAAGTGTTTCTGGAGTTTGGTGGCAGTCTCTAGGTGAAACTGGTAACAAAGGGGTATAGGCAACTGTGAAAGTGTGGAGGAAACCAGACTGTTTACCCTCAAACAAAAAGCAGTGTCTGGTTGCAGCAGAAATGCAAGACAGGACACAGCCAGGAACCTTCAGCAACCACCAACCAACCAGGAAAGGAATATATTGTTTTCCCCTAGCAACCAGTGGTTGCCAGGAGGTTGATGATTGGTCTCTAGGCCTGTGTGATTGAAGCATAAGTGATTAATTAAAACAAAAACAGGGTGCCTTTCGTTTTTCCAGTATCTAAATGTGAACAAGACCAAAAAAAAAAAGCTTAAGACCCAACACAGTAACATGACTTTGATTATGGTGCAAATGTGGCTAACTGGAACTCCTGAAATCCAACCTAAACTGATCAAATAACTGAAATAATTTAGCTTTTTTAGATTGCCAGTGTAGTTAAAACCATTTGGGATACAAAAAATGTAATTCATATGATCCTTTTTGGATAGCATCTACAGCCACGTTACTGCTCATTATGCTTACTGTCTGAGTTTAGTGAGCTGGCATGCTACTTTTGGACAAAATCTGTGACCTGATTTTGGCACTACATGGAAAGTCAGGGGATCATCAAAGTGATTACGGTCCATCCCAAGAGTAGCATGGCAATCCAACCGACAAAATGAGTAAATTCTCTCCCAAACATGTCAGCTCCACGGCTCAGCATGAAGGAAAGTCAAAGTAATTTGAACAGAATACATGAATGACTACTGGCTAACTTCTTACCTAGATTTGTATTTCACAATAGGAACGCTCTTATACCTTTGATTCTCTACGATCATAAAACATTTAAAATGCAAACATAGGTCTTTTTTTTGTTAGACATCTGACAGATAAACATTTTTGTAGTTTCTATGGGGAGGACAGCCTTTGTCCCAAGCAAGCTGGCCCCAATGAGTTGGCATGTGATCCAAAATCTGCATGTAAGTGGTCTGTGTAAACCTGGCCACACGTGTCCACGAACACACGCACTCACAATTTAAATGGTTTTGTCAACTAGATAACAGAAGAGGAGGGAGTGAGCAACGGACAGGAAAGAAAGTTGAAAAGCAGAGCAAATTGGACTGCTTGTTTCCTCGGAGCGCCTCTGACAGCTCAGTCTGGGTGACTGTGCTGCTTTCTTTCTCTCTCTCTTCCTCCTTCTCGCTGTGCCTCTGCCTCTCTCGCTCTCTCTGATTACCTTTTTGCAGGCGAAGGAAAGAGAAGCTGGGAGGGAAAGAGGAGGAGGAGGAGGCTAGTTTCCACGGTGATGGCTGATGAAAGAGAACGAGGCAGGTTCTGCTCGGTTGCACACCTCTTCTCTATCTCCCTCTTCTTCCCCCCTTCTCTCAGTCTGTCCCTACTCAAAGCCCCCCTCTCTGGTCATGTTTCAAATCTTCTCATCGCTCCTCCTTCACTCTGCCTAGTTTTCTCTCACATTCACAAAACATTAATTCATCCCATTCCAGTTTTCCCTCTTATCTGTTATCGCTTTCATACATGGTTGTTTCAGGATTCCCTCCACGCGGCCAGCAAACATTACACTTACATGTTATTGTCTCAATTTAAATCCAGGACCATTAATGTGCTGCCACAACAGCCTCTGCTCTTTTGGGAAGACTTTCCTCGAGATTTCGGAGTCTGGCTCGAGTCCTTTCAGATGTTGTTGTTCAGCTGCCCTGAAACAAACTGCTGCCATGAGGCTGGAGACACTGTGTGGTCTAAAACTGCTCCCCGGGCGCCCAATGGCTGCCCACTGCTTCACAGAGTGAATGGGTTAAATGCAGAGAGGAATTTCCCCACGGGGGAATCAATAAAGGATCAATAAAGTACACATTATTATTATTATTATCATTATTATTATTATTAAAACAGTGTCATGCAATTACACACATCAGTTCTGATATGAAAATAAGAAGGCTTGATTAAGTATAAACATTAAAAAGAAGATTTTTCTATACGTATGACATATAATGAAAGAAAAATATATGCATGCTAGACTTAGAGTCATGGTTAAAGAACAAAAAAGACCCATCCTCTGTCAATTCTAAGGATTTACATATCTTGACTCAATGAAAAACACTGGTGGTGGTCAGTGGTCACCCTCAGCTTCCAAGTCGATACACCTATAGTATTTTACAATTTACAAATCCCATGTCGCCTTGTTCTCAAGTTATTGCATTCGCAAGATTTTCAGAAAACTTGAATTTTGACCTTAAGGTTTAGGTCACTGAGATTCGAAATGGTTGATACACCAAATGTATCAATTTGAAGCTCCTACTCCTAAAAGTGGGGCAAAATACAAAAGCAGTGGGTGTAAAAACTAAGACTCTATAATTCAATAGCTTTTAGCAGAAGTAAGTTATTTAGAGTAAGGATTTTCTTTATGACTTCATCATTCTCTCACATCTCTGTGGAAGACTTTGCCCCACTCTGTTTTACCGCGTTGCTTCAGTTCACTGAGATTTGCAGGCATTTGTTTATGCACAGTTCTCTTAAAGTCTCACTATTGCATTTCAAATAGGTTGAGGTCCGGACTTTGACTGGCCTCCTGCAACACCTTGATTCTTTTCTTTTTCAGTCATTCTGTTACAGATTTGTTGCCGTGCTTTGGCTCACTGTCTTGTTGCATGACCCAGTTTTGCCCAAGTTTTAGCTGTCAGACAGGTCGCCTCACATTTGACTCTAAAATACTTTGTTATACAGAAGAGTTCATGGTCCAATTGATGACTTCGAAGTGCCCTGGTCCTGTGGCTGCAAAAAAAGCTTGAATCACCATGCCTTCTCCACCATGCTTACATTTAGTGGTAGGCGTTCGTGCTGATATGCTGTGTTTGGTTTGAAATTTAACATACTAACTGAGGTCTGTACAATCTCAGATTTTGCTTTTCTTAAGCATTGCAAGGTCTGACCTTGGGAATTTGGCAAAAATCTGCTTTGTTTTTTTTCCCTTCTAACTGCATCTCTATTACACCTCCTTCCCTGTAGCTACAATTGCTATCTTCCTTCAGTCCATCTCTCCCGACATTCTCTGATTTATCATTTTTACTTTCCAGATGCAGTAAAACTTTTCATCTTCTACTAGATCTCCTCCCTTCATCCTTTAGCCTACCTTCCCTTATTATCCCCCTCCCTTGATACCTTCTTTAGAAACACAGCAAAATGCCCTGCGGGTCTGTCTGAAACCCTCCTTCCTTTTAAGCCCTGGAGCCTTTATTTTACATTCTCTTCCAAGCTTTTCAGCTGTGTACAAACTCTCCTTTTGTGCTATTAATTCCATCACAGCTGTGATTAAATATCTGTTTCCCGATGATGTCTGTCTCTCCAAGATGTTGCTTTTATCCTGCACATCGCCACATCTGGCTTTCTTCTCTTTCCAGCTCCTTCTTCTACCATCTTTTAAAATTCCCACATGCAGGAGGAAATTTACAGTTTCCTCCTGCATGTGGATCTCTTTATGGATCAAGGACTGCGGTATTAACAGCAACATTGTGAATAAAAGGAGAAAATTTTGACCACACGCTACAGTTTTCCTATACACAGGGGTGTGTCTAAAAGGGGGAACATGGTGACATCAGCCCCTGAGATATTGAGCAACTTCTCTTCTACATTTAGTTACTAACAGTCAGCATAAGGTAAGTATTATTTTGTCAATTTAAATTTATTAGTTAGGATTTTTTCAGATTGCATGGAAGCACATTTGCAGTGGGTGAAAACCCCTCTCCAAACTGAAATGTGTAGGCAGACATGCATTTATGAGTCCTTGCTAAGATAACATAACAGTGCAGGTTAAAAAGAATCTTCTATTGTGGCAAGTCATAGATTATGTGTATACACCCGACTTTGCTTGATCAGCTGGTTGTTGTGTTTGTGACGTTCCAAACATGTATATTGCAAACAGGGAAGTTGCACAGTGCCCTATAGTGGACAAAGTATGCAATGTCAACATTCATAACATGGCTTAAGTGTCGTTCTCCCTTTTCTTCTATACTTTTTAAATTTTCATTTATTGGAGGATAAATTAAAGTTATTTTCTTGATGCGCATTTTTTGGGCAAAGAGTTATATTTCTCGCAATAATATCGTCCTGTTGATTGATCAGTTGGGCTATTCTTTGTATTTAGTATTTTGATGCTAATACTGCTGGGCTTTTACTTCAGCGCAAGTTTAGTATTAGTATATATTACTGTTCGTAACGAACAAAAATACTTTCTCCACAACTATGCAAAGCAGTTATTCAATCCAAAATACATTTCAAGTTCTTGTGCAGCACCAATTTACATGTAAAACCATCTGCATTAAGCTGCAGAGCACTGCACAAGAGCCTGATGATCTTGCATACCCACTCCCCTCCCCCTGTAAATGGAGCTTCCAGGACGTAAGCAAATAATGGGAACATGCAAAAGTAGTTGACTTTTCTTTTAAAGGACACATATGAAGGTTTTTTTGGTTTAAAAATACAAACTCTAAAAATATAAATCATAAAATATACACCTCCCCTTTTCTTTTGTCTTTTTTGGTCATGTTACCTCTCTCTTTGTTTTTTTCCTTGAAAATCTTGCTTCTTTCTCTTTTATATACCTGTCCCCTTCTCTCAGTATTACCCTCCTTAACGATTCCTCTTACCTCCTCTGTCTTTACCGCTGTCCCTCTCAGTCAGGTGATTGCTTTTATCCTAGACATGGTCAAACACCCCACATATTTAATTAATGCTTATCTCCCTATGCTGTGACCTCCTTTTCACTCTGTCCTTCAATCCTCAACCCCCACCTGCATCTTTAAACCTTCTCGCCTCCTTCCTGCAGCCACCTGAACGATCACTGCTACCTCTGTCTTTGTTTAAAACCCTATTCCTTCATTCTGTTACCGAGTGATCATCTAAATCCACGTTGTGGTCACACACTCCTGAGAGATTCACCTGAAACTGAGGGCACGCGGAGCTCATCCATCACTTTTCACTTGCTGCTTTTCTCCACCCCTCTCCCCCGCTTCATTCATGTGCACTGTGGTTTCTCTTCATTCATGTTTTGTCTGTTCTCTAAAGGAGTTTTTCTTGTGCTCATTTATTCGATCGCAGCACCTCTTTAGAGAAATCCCAACGTCATCACACACTGCTGGTCCCTGGTAACATCTGGTATTAGCAAGTGCATGTAAATATTCATCCTATTACAGGCCTTTGTATTTATCTCAGAATCTGGAAAACATCCCTGTTATTTAAATTCTATAAGAACTCTACATTCCTGTGTGCTAAATTACAAGCAGCCCATTAAAAATTCCTCTAGAACTCACTTTATGAACTCTGTTGTTGTTAAATGTTAATGCTTATTATGCTATTTCCCTGCTCTTTTCTTTTGGGCTTTCCTTTTAGCTGTTTGCTTATCTAAAATTGCAGTTTGCTGATGCCTTGCATTGAGGCTGCATTACCGAAACACTGTCCTGAATCTTAATTTATAATTTAGCAATGAAGAGCTGGCATATTAATTTTTTTAACAAATACAGTGCATCTGAAATCAAGGCAAACAAAACTATACCATTTAAGAATTCTTGCTATATGCAGAAAAAGGCCTAGTCTTTTAACTTTTTTTCAGGCAGCTTAAGATGGGGATTAATTATACACATGCTGACCTCATTATTTGAACCACTGGACAGGTTTAAAATGAGCATCCATCACTGTAATAGTGTATGTGACACAAAATAAAAGCACAACAGGTTCCATTTAGGAGCGGAGAATACGTGCATGTGCAGGTGCATTTACGTCTAGTTAGTTGTATTTAAAAATCAGTGATAACTTTAGAATAAGACCACCTGCTCGCTACTAGTTATATGCTAATTATTGCCTTAAAGTAAATATTTCTTTCAATTAAGGTCTCTATTTGCCTTGGTGCCCATTTTCACTGCTAAATAAAACTGTAAATGCTGCACATCATGCATGTGTAACTGCTCTGTGTGTTCGCCTCCACTGTAAGAACACTGCATATATGAGGCTTCACTACTTTACTGTCTAAGTCACTCACACGCTCCCTGATGTCGGACACAGTACAGGTTGCTAGTACACACATCCGCTTCCTGTCAGCTTATGGGGCAGCTATGAATTATAAAAGCATGGCTACCACTGTGCTAAGTGGATATAAGATGGACAGAATGACAAAAGAGATAAGAGAGCTTCTTCACTTAAGTAAAGCAGTTGTTAAAGGCGTGCATGAAGGAGTATATGTGCAAATGATGTTTCGTTGTCTGAGCCTGTGTGTGTGTGTGAATGCACTGACATTGTGCTGACATTGTGTTAACTTCCTGCTCCCACAGCTGTGCCTATGTGGAGGATTGGGAATATCCTGGAATTTGTCTGTTTATTCATTCAATAACATGTGCGTGTTGCTGTGTGTATAAACGTACAGCAGCATACCTGCACCATCTGGCGCTGTAACCCCCCCCCCCCCCCCCCCCCCCCCCCCCCACACACACACACACACACACACACACACACTTTGACGTGTTGACAGTGTCAAAGTCCTCTATCTTGTTCAAGTTTTAGATTTTTCCTTTTTAAGTTCACTTCAGTTGTCTATTAATTGGAACACTGGTGGGTCAATCCCAGGCTGCTCCAACCTGCATGTCAGAAGTATCGTTGGGCAAGATACTGAACCCCGAGTTGCCTCTGATGCATCCATCAGACTGTTGGCATATGTGAACGTTAGGTTAAAACTGCTTAGGCATAGAAAAAGCACTTGCATGAATGGGTGAATGAGGCTTTATTAAAAAAGACTTTGAGTGCTCAAATTCAGTAGAAAATAACTATGTAAGAGCCAATCCATACAGCCAAAAGGCTTTAGAGAGCCAATCAAACCCTGTGATCAAGGCACACTCTTCTGTGTGGTGCTAAATACGATGGATGTGCAGCCAAATGCCTTGAGAGTTTCTAGAAAAAGTCCAAATTAACAAGAAAATCACTCAGAGTTTTTAAAGGGAGAAATGCTGCAAATAAGGACTTGAAAAAGTAAGAAGCAGCGGGGGTGATGTATATGAATTTTAATTTGAATCATATTTACTACATCTGGCTTTTTACTTTTTTTTAAATTTCCTTAAATGTATTGTACAATTTTTTTTCAGTGAGAAAAAACTGTCACACTGATGTAGAAGTCTCAAAAACCCATACATCAAATATGATAGACTAGATGTTAAAGGCCTAGCTGACTTCATCTGATTTTGGGCAATAGCAAGGTCTAAGTCACATTCTTGGAACCAAAACTTTTTCAAGACATTGTCAATTCTTCCAGCTGATAAGGAAGTTAGATTACATGTTAGATTAGATTAGCCACTGTTGTCTCTGGGGAAATTTACCTTGGACAAGTGAGGGAAACATGTAAGATAACACACACAAACAAACACTCATTTACAGTTTCACTTATTACCATTACCATGTTGGCACTCATGTAAACCAGCTACAGTGAACACAACAGCTGTTAGCCTAGCTTGCCGTCCCGTATTCTGTGCACTTTACTCGCACAAGGGAAAAAAAAACCCAGCCTATTTAAACTGCTGATATCTAAATGTTCAATATGAATTTGTGTGATACTGTTACAACAGTCAAATGTTGGTCAGTGTCACACAAAGAAGAGTCATCTGACTTCTTTTTCAGTGATGTAGTAGCTGATCGTCACTGACATTATTCCTCCTGTGTTTTGTCGAATGGGAAATATGTTTATCTGGCTTTTGGAGTATTGGGAGTTCCCCATTATCTAAATGTAGATTGCTTGTGAATTGTAAAGTTCACTGCACCGCCATGAAGTTGAAGTCTAACGTGTCACTAATGCAAAGGAGAAATCCAACAGCTGCCCCATGTCATCAAGGTCAATGCTACAGCCTATGACAGGGGTGGGCAATTCCAGGCCCCGAGGGCCGGTGTCCTGCAGGTTTTAGATCTCACCTTGGGTCAACACACCTGAATCACATGATTAGTTCGTTACCAGGCCTCTGGAGAACTTCAGGACATGTTGAGGAGCTAATTTAGCCATTTAAATCAGCTGTGTTGGTTCAAGGACACATCTAAAACCTGCAGGGACACCGGCCTGGACCTCGAGGCCTGGAGTTGCCCACCCCTGGCCTATGAAATACACTCTAGATCAGGCGTGTCCAACTCCAGTCCTCGAGAGCTACTGTTCTGCAGCTTTTTGATGCATCCCTACTCCAACACAGCTGAATCAAATGGTTGGATTACCTCTTCAGCATGCCATCAAATTTGGCAAAGGTCTGATAACAAGCCATTCATTGGATTCAGGTGTGTTGGAACAAGGATGTGTCTAAAAGCTGCAGGATGGTAGCTCTCGAGGACTGGAGTTGGACCCCCCTGCTCTACATATAAGAGTCAAGAAGTCTGGATTCAGTGGAAAGACCAACTTCTCTTCAATGCCTGGTGTACCCCTCTGTTCAAGGATGGTTGTTCACAGTGGACATAGATGGCCTCTCTCACTCCTCTTTCAAACAATCTGTCTTCTTTGTCCATAATGTGAACATTGGCATTCTCAAAAGAGTGACCTTTGTCCTTTAGATGCAGATGTACAGCTGAATCTTGTCCTGTCTGGGTGGCTCTTCTATGTTTTGTGGTGAGTTTATGGAGTGGCTCTTTGGTTTCTCCAGTGTAGAGATCTGAGCACTCCTTGCTGCACTGCACAGCATATTTTATGTTACTTAACTTGTGTTTAAGAGTTTTGTACTTGGAACGAGCCAGAGCCATTGAATGGAAGAGTGGCGTCATCTCCATTCACAACGTTTTTTTTTTTTTTCTTTTCTGCAATGACAGATCACGGGGCCTCGCAGTATTTCTGAAAGTTAGCAACATACTCTAGCTTCGTCACAGAGTTACAGAAGCACAGTTTGAGGAGTTAAAAAACAATGCTGTATGTTATTAGCACACAGTCCAACTGCCAGCTAAGCACTTGCAGGAACTATTTCAATGCTACAACACCCGGCTGATAGGACTCTGACTTACTCAAGGGCTCTGGGCTGAACCAGAACTGAAAGGTAAAACATTTTCATGAAATTTAGAAATCCAATCACTTTCTTTCAAAACTCCCGAATGACCTGGATGACTGAGAGCCTATGCAAAAACTCTCTGGCAAGAATTCAGTGAACCACCATTGCCTTTGGTTCCATAATCAACAGGTGCTTGCCAAATTCACACCCAGTTCCAGCGCCATTCATGCCAAAACAAGCTTCTTCTTTTTTCCCTCTAACCTGGAACAACAGTGCAATCCACCTTCAAAGGAAAAACCTTTCCCATCATTACTGTGGTGGTGCCAGGGTGCACATGCCTGGTTCATGGTAGTGGTGCAGATGCCTGGCTAATAACGCTCAGTTTGCCCCTGCTAGTGCTTTATTTCTACCTAGAGCTATGCAGCGTGATGACAGCCACATCTACTCAGTTGCGATCTATTCTGCGGTGGAGGGTGAAGTCGAGAAGAGCAGCTTAAGAAGTGAGTTACAGGGATTATAGGCTGCTGTCACACTCTCATAGGCAAACACACAAACCTCCTCTGGTATTAAAAGGCAGACAGTAGGGGAGACAGGGCGTGTGCGTGTGGAAACAGCAACACGCACGAGCACTCACACACACACAAACACACACGCGCCGGCCAGAAGCAGAGAGAGGAGAGACAGACAGGCAGCCAGTCAGACTGATCACGTACCTTCCAGACAGCAGGTTCGCCAGAGGCCGGAGTGCGTCATCACCTCCTCGTTCTTGCGGCTCGTGTCGTTGTCGCCGCTGCTCTTCACGCGGCAGACCCCGCGCGAGTACAGCCAGTAGTCGGTACCGACGGCGATGGTCATGAGGCTGAAGGCGGCGAACGCGCCCACCGTCGTCACGAGCATCTGGACGCCGCGGTCACACATCAGCATCTTCATATAGGCGGCTCCTGTTCGTCTTAATCTGTTTTCGCGTGTGTGTGTGTGTGTTTCCTTTCCTTTTCCCCTCCGCTCTTTTAGATTCACCCCTTTTATTTCCTTTATATCCCGCGAGACTTGGAGAGTCAGGGTGAGGGACACGCGCTCAAATAAATAATAAGAGCAATAACAACAACAACACGGGGAAGGTGGGTAAAGGTGGCGAGTTTGTGAGGAGGCTATGGAGAGAGAAATGAAGCTGGACCCGGCTGCCTGGTTCGCTGAGTTGACTTGAGGCTCGTGGCAAAGGGCGGGAAGGTAGGAGAGCGGCACGTCACTTTCTCGCGCATCAAAAACCGGTTCTCACCATCACCATCCACATACAGAGGCGCGTGCACGCACCCACACAGCGTAGGATTAACGGCCAACGGTTGTCCCCAATTGCTGGCACTGCCCACACTCACTCGAGTGGAAGTTAACGGCGGTAACGCATCCTGCCGTGTTATTCGTCCCGGGGTTTGGGGAGAGCTTCTTGTCTTTGCCTCTTCTTCTGCTTTCCTTCCTAACTTATTAATCTGTGAAGCATTAACAGCCAGGGTCTGTGTAGGGGGACTCCATCTTTAAAACAGCAAAACAGGGGATCATTTTGTCTGTACCGATGTCACCCCCGCAGCGTGAATCTGTACTAAAGCATCACTCACCGCTTCTGTGACCGGTTCTCCTCTGCCCACAGTGTCTCTGACAGCAGGCCAGCGTCTGTTCAACTCCCCGTCCAGTGAATGAATGAATGAATACAAGAACGGTGAATAAAGACCATGTGCTATCTACGAAGCGGAGACTGACCGACATCCATCGCGTGTTTTCCGCTCCAGCTGTTGACACAGTGACATGTTTTATCTCCCTGGATGACCAATGTCCGGGCTTTAGACACTAGTCCAAACCGTATCCGGTGAAATGCTCTATACAAGTTAAATTGGTCCAAAAAGCACAACAAGAAAGGATTAATCAGATTTATCCTCCATAGAAGTCAGTGTAGAACCGCAACCGGGACACACCGGCCGATGACAGTTACACCCGCTTGCGTTTGCTCCCAAGAAACGTGCCTGCTGGTAGGCGACAAATAATAAAAAATAAAAAATAAAAACAACAACAAGAAGAAGACAGCCGTCGCCTCCTCCACTTCGTCCTCCTCTTCTTCTCCTTCCTCCTCCTCCTCCTCTCCGTCCAACCAACACAAACTAAAATTAACCGCGGGTCTCCTCAAACTCCGCCCGAGGCAGAGGCAGTCGGCTGGGATTGGGTTCCCCGGTGAAAGAGCCCTTCAGGAGCTAATAGTGTGCCTTCACTGCTGCAAGTCCCGCCCACCACCTTCTCTATAAAGCCAAGCCAGTTTCACTTGAAACACAAACACACACTGGTTCAAAAGTATTCCCACGCCTGCGCGACCCGGCTGGGTAGCAGGAAAAGACCCCGCAGTAGAGAGTTAACAGAGGGTATGTATGGCAGGTCATTAGTGCCACACATACAGCGGTGATCAGGACAGATCAAAGCACGCTGGGCTTTGATTTGACCACGTTTCACTGTGAGTAGATATTGAGCTGTCTACACACACACACACACACACACACACACACACACACACACACACACACACACACACACACACACACACACACACACACACACGAAGAATAAAAGGGAAATAAGTTGTGATAGCACAATAAAACGAACTGCATGTGTTCAAAGGCAGGGTTGCGTGTAGTTTTGTGGCTTGCTGTCCCTGGTGCTGAGTGCGGCGCTGTCCTTGGTGCTCATTTGAAACGCAGCGTCATCCCCCCCCTCCTCCTCCCCTCTCTGTTTTTCTGTTTTCTCCTCTCTCCTCCGCTTGCCGCGGCGCCAGCAGCTCCTGCGCCGCACTGATTAGTTAGAAAAGAGAGAGAGGGAGAGAGATTGGCAAGCGATGCATGGAGAATCGCGCTCGGGAGAGAAGCACAGACGCCACTTAAAGAGCCACGGACCGTTTTTAATGACTCCACTTCAGCGAGGATTCCACACGAGGCGGTCTGCTCTTCATACTTCACTTAACACACCGGAGTGCGTGTGCGCGTGACCGTGGGTGCAAGTATCATAGGTGTATACCTGAGTAACATGTGTACATATGGAAATCAGAGGGGGTTTTAAAGCTTGCTGTAGCCTGCTTCCATTCCGCAAGGAATGGAAACGTGGCTTCTTTTCTGGAGCCCATCCATCCATCCATCCACTTAAGTGTTTAGGTGCCACAGCTCACTGACTGATTTTCTGACTCTATTAAAGGCGGAGGAATTAAAACAATCAAAAACAGAGAGACAGAAAAGTGAGCACAGAGCACAGAGAGCGGGGGGAGAAGGATTACAGATAAATAAATCCATGAACTGATCACCAGAGAGTGCAGTGACAGGTCCTATCATTCTTCTCACTTGCTCTTCCTCTGTGTATCTGTGTGTGTGTGTGTGTGTGTCCGAGGCCCTTGCTCGGCTGCGTTATCTCACAAGAAGACTCATTAACATAGAAATGACTTTAGGAAGAGAAGTACAGCGTTTCACCTCTGGTGAGAGACGGAAAGCAGGGAAGCCGAAGAGAGGAAGGAGGGCGGGAAAGGAGATGTCGAAGTGAGTTTGGATGGTGGCTGAGAAGAAAAGTGGAGAGATAAGGAAGAAAAAGAATGAAGGGTGGGCAAAAGGCAACAGAGGAGGCAACAAGTGAGGAAAGGACAGGTGGAAGAAGATGAAGAAAGGATATAGAAAAAGAAATGGTTGAATGGTGACATGTTGATGCAATCAGTTTACAGAATACAAGCGGCATTTTTCAGTAGATGAAATGTTCTTGTTTTTTTAGTAGAGCATAAAAGTTATAGAGCCAAAGTCTGACCAGTGGCACAGCGAGGGAACATTTTGTGCAGCCTGCAAGCGTGTCAAGAAAAGATGAAACACTAACAGTTCGTGTCATTCTATAAAGCAGCACAGAGAAAGACTGAGGGAGCATTTCTCTTCAGTTTCAGATCTTCTTTCTATCCATCATACATGGCTAACCCTTCCTAACATTAACACATGGAGCTGGTGTCAACAAACACTGCCTCACTAATGGTTAAAAATGGTAAACTCAAGGCAGCACAAGATTCTCTGGGCAGGTTACGAATGCTACCTACAATTTTTTGGATGTTTGCATTTTTCTTGTTCACATGAGCCCAAACTTTGAGACCCCCCATTGCAGAGAGTTGACTTTTAGATACCCATTCGTTCATTTTCTTCTGCTTATGGAGTTCAACAGGGGTTAGCTGTCATAGGGCGAGGGGCAGGGTACACCCAGGAGAGGTCGCCTGTGGATCAACCAGCTCCACACAGAGACAGACAATCACGAACATGCCCAGGACCTTCTTGTGACAAGGTTAACCACTGCACCCCTGAGCCACTCTCTTAGGTATATATTTTATTTAACCTCCTAAGACCCGAACTCTTCCACGACATGCATTTTTAATTTGTCTTTGATATTTGGGCAAATTGGGGCCCGATGAACGTAAAAACAAAGAATTACCAGATTTTTTTTTTTTACCTTATTTTTGTTTTTAAGAAAAATAAGAGCCACATATGAGGATATTTGTTTAAAATTTTGATAGAACAGTAGCAGTATAATGTCCTCGTAAGTGGATATCAGGCCCATGTAGAGCAAAATTGAGTATTTTGGTCTAAATAACCCAAAATGTGATGTCCACATATGTGGACGCCAGGTCCTAGGAGGTTAAAAAGGTTACTGAAAGAATGCAGCATTGGCAACATGTATATAAAATATACTTTCAGGTTTCCTACTCTGTGGTCATGAGGTTTGGGTAGTGACAAGAGTGATGTCATGCTGCAGAAGTGAAGTTCCTCTGAAGGGTGGCAGGACTCTCTGTCAGTGATGGCGTGAGCAGCTCGGTCATTCGGGAGGGACTCAGGGTAGAGATTATGTCTTTTGGCTGGCTTGAGAATATCTCAGTGCCTCACCAGAAGAGCTAGAGAGAGAGGGGGAGGAACTGGACGCTTTACAAACACATTAGAATCTGATCCATTTGATCAATGAGATCTATTAGGGTGATGGGTATAATTTGATTGTATTCTATTTATGTATGTGTGGGGTGTCAGCAAAGACAATCACGGGCATGCTCTGTGGGATAGAACTGTAAAGGTAAGCAGAACATGATAAGCACAGACTGTATATAAGAGGCTGGATGTGGCTTTCAGGTATGAAAAGTGAAACAAAGCTCATTATTCTGTACAGTCAGCAGGGATGACTGCTCTATCGTCAGACTGTTTAAAAATCTATGAGAAAATAACCCCATCAAAATACAATTTTTGTGATTTCACGGCCTTAAGCCCTAGTTTTTTTTAAGCACGTGGGTGACATCAGGTAGGTTAGGGTCAGGATGAGGTGGAGATTTAAAGTTATCTGTTAACAAAAGCATGGACACTACAAGTGATGTAGGTGACACAGAGTGCTAAAGGTACTACTACTAAGAATTAAACACTGCAGTTGTGATATATTTATCACAGCAGGCATGTGTTTTAAAACTATCGACAACAGTAAATCGTAGGTTTCTTTCAGGATGTTGGCAGAAACACTAAAAAACTGCAGTCAGATTTCTTACCATAAGTAACGCAGATTGTTGTAAGATCAGCATCACCTTGTGGCTTAATTTCCTCTCTTAAAACCCTTTTGCTCTCTTAGATACGGCGTAAAGTGCACACTACTGACACGAACTTTTTATAACGACAAACTATTAACTTCTAACCAAAGTGTGATTACAGCGATGGTGTTGGTAGGCAGCAGAGAGAGACAGGACTCGAGGGGCCCTTGTGGAGAAAGGCATTTGGGACATGACGTTAGCAATCACCAAAATGTCCTATGTTTGCCCTTTCTCTGTCATTGGGAGAGCTGTTTCTGCTCTCTTTTTCTCTCCTCTCCTCAGTTATTGGCAATACAACAGAAGGATGAGGATAGAGAGATGGGGAGGTTCTTGAAGCGAGGAGGAGGAGGAAGACTGCAGGGCTTCTGCTCGGTGAGCTGGAACCTTCTCACACCTCTGGCCAGTGTTCAGAGATTAGGAGGAGGAGGAGGAAGAAGTTAGAGGAAACTGAAAACCACAGAGAAATTAGAGAGCAAAAGATAAGCTGTTTGGAGGAAGAGAAACGTGCCGTAAGGAGGGTGAGCTGGATAGATTTACAGATGGGGTGTGTGGGGCAGCTAGTGGTGATGTGGCATGTTTGTGTGACTATGCTCGTATATTTAATGATGTATAAAAGTGAGTGCGTCGGAGAGAAATCAGAGTTTTTCAGATGTGTGTTGCCTCTGGCACGGCCAGAGTTCAGTCTTCTGTACGTGGTAGGTCTTCAAATGTGAAGTAATCATTCATTTCTGGGTGATTGTAATGTGCATGACAAACACTTTTTTTCATTGTCACATGAAAAGTGTTTCTAATGAGTTCTAATGTTTCCTTTATGTAATTCATGGTGCAGGGACATGGATGTCAGCTTGAAGAGTTTAGTTTATGCTACAGTCACACTGGCGAAAACAGTGGCTAGAGACCATGGCATCACCAAAATTACGGCAATTGTTTGCAGTCTCCACTCGCTGTCACCTGGTGTCTTCAAGATGTGTCAAGATGGTGATACAGCAGCAATAAGATGAAACCAGTCTGCTACCAGTTTGGGTCAAGCTGGCAATTACATGCAATCTGTTCTTGTTAATAATTGTAACTGTGATAGAGCAGCGAAATTTGCAAACCTGTTGCCATCTACTTGTTTAAATATTTATTGCGGTGGAGTCAGGATCTTGATGCTAGTTGCCTTGGAGCTCTGGAGGGGTCCCCATCACGTCATTCGTCTCTACATTACCCCATGCAGGGTGCAAATTACTTAAAAAAAAATGAGTGGAAGTGATATAAATAATTAAGCAGAGGTGTTATCCATTAATTTGGGACCGCTCGCAGGCTGATTCCAGTTGATTGCAGTGAGTTGGTCTGTCTGCATTTGTAAAGTATTTGCAATTATTTTAAATTCTTCTGTCTGAATGAAATCAGTCCAAGTCGGATGGCAACTTTTTCCTAGATGTGTTGCTTCTCAATTGCCTGTGTAATTGTCTTGTAATTGAAAGTAGTTGCCCAGAGGTTGACGGTCTTTCATGATGAACCTCTGGGAAACCAGGAACTACTTAATGTCAGTCTCCCAACACCAAAATACTTAAAAGCAAACACTGGGCAACCACTGGTTTTTCCTAGCTGTCTCATTTTTCCTATAAGTGTGACTGAGGCTTTAAAGACTTGGTTTAAAGTTATGATCAAACAGGAAAACAGGTCAGTGAATGTCTCATAAAGATATGGGAACATGACTGTGTGTGTGTGTCAGATTAGGTAAAAACACATAACAGACTGTGACATTGATTGATTAAGAATGAGGTGTGGTGTGAATGAAATAGAGAAACAGAGAAAGAGAGGGACACTTTAGCTGTGAAGAAACATGTCTGATGGTGTGAAGGTGTGCCTAATATGGTTGCCTAATGAAAACGTCTGTGCGGCTGTATGAGAGAGAGCGAGTGAGAGATGGTAGAAGAGAGGGCAAGAAAGGAGATAGGGTGAAATAAATCCAATAAGCTCCTCTGTCATGCTACCCTCTTGAGCGTTTTAAAGAGCCACTGAATGAAAAAATAAGAGAATCTTTTGCTTTTGTCAGTTTTCCTTTTTCATCTCTCGTCAGTCTGCTGCAGAGAGCGTCGTTTTTCACTCGAACCTCCACCATCATCTTTTTTTCTTTTTCATTCAGCAATAGCATGTAGCTTCCTTGCTTCAGCATGCTCTGAAAGGCACAGAGCTAAAATGCATATACCAAAATCAGTGCTTCCTCTGTCAGTGCCTTGGGGCGGGCTCCAATCAACACCCCACTCTCTCACCATTGCAAGCCTAAGGGAAACAAACAAACAAACAAATAAACAGTTATTTAGTCTAATTTTATGTTCCCTTGTTTGAAAGTGTGAAAGCCTCTGCTGCACTTTACACTTATTTGTGGTCGCTCTAGTTTCCGTCATAGTTCATGCTGCCAGTGTGTTTGCGTATGTATGCCTATATGCATTTAGCATACAGTGATTTTAATGATTTTTCAAAACGTCTTCAGGGAAGGTTCATGTTTGGCATGACATAATTTACTTTTGCAGTTCTCTCTGTGTGCTCTCATATAGAACAAATGCTTATTTCACTTTCAGTTTATTCACAAAATGCAGTCACAATCATGATTATGCATAAAGTATTCACTTGTTAAATGGGAGCCTCTTCTGTATAGGGGCCCAGAGATCAAAGAACAAATGACTTGCAATTGAATACAAATAAAATTTCTAACCTGAATCCTTCACCCTATTAACCATCCATCCATCCATTCACCTTCTTCTTATTATCCAGTTCAGCATCATCCGGAGGGCGGAGCCTATCCCAGCTGTCACTAGCCAGCATGGAGGGTACACAGGTGGCCAGTCTGTTGCAGGGTTAATGCATAGAGACAGACAACCATTCACAACCAGGAGTTAACCTAACCCCTCGTGCATCTTTTGACTGAAGGAGGAAGCTGGAGTACTCCGAGGGGACCCATACAGACATGTGGCCAACATGCAAAGCATGAAGCCCCAGTCCGGATTCAGACATGCAAACTCAGAACCATTGTGCAAAAGTAGCCTAAAATTACTCTAAAGACCCTCAAAGTATATCATAGTACATCTAGACAGTGGCACATAGAGAATAACTGTCACGGGCTACGGAGGCAGACAATGTGTGGGTTTGTGTTGAGGACCCAGGAGCAGACAGAGGCGAGGAGAAGGAACTTGAGAACCAAAAACGAGCCTTTATTTGGCTGGTAGCAGGAACTGAATATGAAAACTAAGGAAACTAAGAGCAACCATGAAAAACTGACTACTAAGACCTGAACTATGACAACACACTGTGGCAATAAACTATGACCAAAAATGGGGTGGGTAACACAGACAACGCGACGTTAAACACACGGAGGCTGAGGACTTAAATACACACATGGGGTGATCAGGAGAAGTGGAGACACAGCTGACTCGAATGAAACATAATGACAACGTAGGGGAGAGTAACACTGGACGCACTAACTTCAAAGTAAAACCAGAAACATGACAGGCACAGACTAGACACTGAACTCAACCTAAGAACAAAACTCTTAACCAGAATAACACTGAAACTTAGGATTATAATATTCAAAACAGGACAACTAAAGAATCAGAAAGTAAACCATAATACAGAATAAACAGCAAAATACAAGAAACTGAAAATGCTGGGTCAAAATGACCCAGAACCGTGACAATAACAGTATATATTAACATGAATTTCAAATAGAAATCTACATTATTTTAAAAACATTTGTTTGGACTGTTTGGAAATGTGCTATATAAATAAACTTGACCTTGAACTAGTATTGAACATACTGTAGTTGCAACTTGTGTCCTGTGGCTAATCCTAAATCTGTGGAGCTGCACAGGTCAAACTAAAACTTGGATATTTAAGTTCCTGTTTTTTGCCTTTTGTTGTGTACTTGAGAGGGAAACTACACTGAGATAAGGTCACAAAGTCTATCACTGATTCTATATATACAACAGTATATGTTGCACAGACATTTAGAAAGGTCCAGTATTCAGTTTATCCTCATAAGTAATTTTAAATCCATGTCCTACTTGTTCTTCTTCTGGGCTTTTTTTTTTTTTACCCTTTATCTTCATATTTGTTCATCAGTTTTCCTTCAAATAAAATATTAATCACTGTTATATTAATATTGACATTATGAGAAAGGGCCATATACGTGGTGCCTACAGAGGTGTTTGTGTATACATGTTTGCTGAAAGCCATTAAAAAGTATGCGTAGTGATAAAGACACATTTTGCATTTGCTGTACAAAATATTATGAAGAGATAACTCGTTAATTTCTGCACATTCTTACAGATTTACTACAGTAATAAAAAGGTTTTCTAAACTCCTGTGGCATTTTGCATCTTTTCAGATTAATTAATGGTTGTTATCAGTTCTTAAAAAATAAAAGATTTTGAAATCAAATTTCATCATTAACACAACAGCCTATAAACTGTTGATATATTGATGGCAAAGTTTAACCAGTGATTTGACCTGTATGCAACAGCTTGTGATGCTATAACTGCTCCACTTACTTTTTAAAAAAATCATATTTCTTTTTCTTAACATCTATTGTAACTCGGTTCAGTGAGAATATAACAGATGATCTAGAAAAAAGAAAGACATTCAAAACAAAACAGACCAAAAACAAGGAAACAAGCCAACATGTGATTTTGCAACATAATTTATTACTTTACAACCGCAAACATCACAATACATTATTATTATTATTATTATTATTATTATTGTTGTTATTATTATTAAATCAGTGAACTATCTTATCTCATAAAACACATCCTTACTCTTTTCTTGCAGTTTTCTGCATTTAAACACTCATAATTATCTTCAGGTTATTGGTAAATCACTTGTTGTTTAGAATGTAAGCCCAGCCTAAATCAAAGCAGAAGTAAGGTCAAAATGCAGCCATCAAATGTTAATTAAACCTTAGCAGCAGCTCCTCGGTTGTTACGTTTAGTGTCATGTAGCCTTTGAAAGGCTACAAACCGTAAGAGAGAAGGGTAAAGGGGAAGAGAACGGGACCAATCAGGGATAATGAGAGGCAAATGAAACTGAAATGCCTCGAGAAGACGAGGGGAGAAGCAAGGGAAAAAGCTGCAGGAAGGGATAAAGGTCAAGAGGAAAGGAACGAAGAAAGAGAAAGACAACGAGGAAGCTGAGTGGGAGAGGAAGAGAGGAAGAAGGGGAGAGAAAGGTCAGAGCAGAAAATAAAATGACAGATGGAAAGGCGTGATCAAAGGAAAGGTCGGGAGGAGAGAAAGGAGGGAAGGACACTTTCAGGCCAATACAGTCCACATACGAGTGGCAGAGCACTAAACATCTAGATCTTGCTGGATTTCAGTCAGCACAGATGTATATTTATACCTAGTTTTCGCTCCATGTTTTCTATTGCAACTTACATACATCATTTTTACCCCTAAACACATTGATTTCTGAGTATAAATACAACTATGGAAATGGAAGACTCTTACCCCTATGTACTTCAAAAATATTTATATCTGTACAAATAAAAGCAAAACACAGTCTTTCAATAATATTCAGTAAATGTGCAGCAATGACATGAGACATATCATAAATTAAGCGACGTAAAAACCCTTTTACTGTCTAATAAAGAAACTATCACACACATACCCACACACACCAGTCCAACACTTAATATAGAATAAGTCCATATCATATGGAACAAGATATGAAAAAGAGAGATCGTCACATGCATGCATAGTATATTTCCTCATAGTCCTGTAATTTTTTTTTTTTTTTAAATGTGAAACATATCTGCTAGCTTCTTAAACCAGCTTGTGCGTGTGTTACGGTCATTTTTTCATGTTGGCACTGTTTAGTCAAACGATGCTGAAGCTGAAGAGAACATTTCTTATCAGATTTAAAGACAGACCTATATTAAAACTGAGCAGCGCTTAAGATATCTGAGTCACACACATGTAGTGTGCCGTGCTCGCTCATTAACTCGGCCATAGAAATTCATAAGACAGCTGGCTGAGTGCTATCGAGCGCTTTGGGGTGTGGGGTTGTCAACAGCAGATGCTGAGACTGGGCGTGATTAATATTAGGAGATATTTACACCCTTGACCAGAGAAATATATGGCTGACACACAAAGGGCAGTTGTTGTTTTTTTTAATTTTACATTATACAGCAAAGAAGCAAAACATAAGGACAGCAGAGTAAAGTTTCTCCAAAGCTCAAAGATGCTGTGTGCACATTATTGAAGATGTACACTACAGGCATGTGTCCTTTCATGAAGATGCTGTTTGTGCTGATTAAAGCAGCAGGAGGAGGAGGAGGAGGATGGGAATCTAGGCCTGTGCAACGGACCTACAGTATATGTCTTGTGTGCCTCCAGGAGCAAACATTTCTTAGTCATTGTCCGCCTTGTTACGCTTCACCTAGTAATTCCAACCCTCAGTCGAGGATCTGACTGGGTGTATACAGGTATGGGTGCTTGTGTGTGTGTGTGTGTGACCCAAAATACATACATGTAATTCTGTCTGTCACACACACACACACACTCACGTACATATATTCTAATATATGGATGACTGTCAAGAAATGTACACATACACAAATGAATTAAAGGCAGGTGGTTTAAATTTAAAAAAAAATATATATGAAAAAGCAGCATTGCTTTTTTATTATTGCTGTTTGTGAAATGACTCCCTTGGAGGCTGTCAAAGCAGCTCATCGTTCACCGTCTGCGCACGTGTGGATGCCCCACTGGTGACTGCTGCATTGCCAACTCCTGCGACGACTCATCGCACCAGGCTCCCATTGAAGCCCTGTCAGACGTACGGGCTAGAGCCAAAATAATTCTGATAATAATAAGAGAGGCATTAGAGGGGCAGATGGAGGGTGAAAGGGAGGAAATAGAGGAAAAAGAAAAAGAGGGAGTAAAAAAAAAAACCTAAAAAAGGCTGTGAAGCTCGCTCAGTGTGAGACGCTAAGCCTCATGAGAGTGGGATGGGAACAATGGCCCAGTGGAAGTGGTTGGCGGTACTGCTCGCGGTGTGTGTCAGGATGAATGCAGAGGATACGGTTGATATTACTAAATGCAGATGTGCATACAGTTCAAGAAGTTAGAAAGTTTTACTCCTATACAATTTTTACAAAGACACAAGAGTAACAACATTAGAATATATATAAAACTTTACATTGCTAACACCGTGACACGCCAGTTATGTTGTAAAAACATTCATAAACACCAAATCTACATTCCAGTATGCTTCGTAGGTCTTGGTCCCATTTTACTGTGCATGACAGGGATCCAGAGTTAAACCTGGAACTATCAGCGCTCATCGATGGCGGCCAATTTAGCAATGCCAGGAAAATATGAGCCTGGATTTGCACGATGGTGCTTTGTAGATGTCATAATGATGCCGTGAAACTTGTGGGATAACACAAGGGAACATAACACAATACTTCACTTTAAGAATACTAAGAGCGGTGAAAGGCTTGTTGCAGATACAATGCCATAAACACATCAGGAATTCTATCGTTGAATAAAGAAAGAGTGAGCTGACACGAGTGAAGCGGTAAGCTTGTGCTTCTCTACACTGAATAAAACTGGTTGGATTAATGCGGTTGATATTTTCTCTTGTTCCTGCCCTGCACAAAAAGCAGATGTTGACACCTCGGACATTTTTGATTCAATACTTCAACGTCTTTGGTATCCAGTGTTTGGTGCTGTGATTCCTGTTTTGGGCTGCAATCTTGGAGATACCCCAGTATGGCCTAAAAGAACTACAGATATTTACTGAACATACACATTTACTGCTTTGAAACCTCCTCTATCGGTCCATCAGTGTTAATTAGCGGGGGCCACGTATTCTGGGTTGATGTAGGAAAAGCCGAGGAAATCGTCCTGGTCCAGGTTCATGATGACGAGCTTGTCTGTTGGCGTCAAGTCCACAGCCATCTTGGTGAACTCCTTGTCAAAGTTGCAGGTGTCCCGACGGTTCCTCTGCAGGTGGGGTTCAGAGATTATGAAGGGGAGAGGATGTGATGAGAGGGAGGAACGACAGAAAAAATATTGTTGGAGGAGAGTGGGATGGATTGGGATGGAAAAGAGAATCCACTGCTGTTAAACACCCTATAGTGGACAATCAACTTAAAGCACAAGCTCTTTTGAACTAAAGAAACTGCAATATTGTTCAGTTTCTGTACTGTGATGGTGCAATGAACAAATGATTAGGAAGCGCTTCCCTTTCATACCCGAGGTCAAATTAATCCTGTTCACTCTCATGTCTGTTTGTCTTCCTCTGTTTCAAGTCTTTATGCTTATTGCTCAGCCACAATACAGTAAAAATAGGATATCAGCCTCCTTGCAACTAGGAAAAAATCAGTGTTTCCGTGGTGAAAGCTTTGGTGTTAGAGACTGATTATAAGATGTTACATAGTGTACAACACTGGCAACCTCTGCATAGTTACTTTCAATTGCAAGGTGATTGGACAGCTCGCATGCGTGGGCTAACTCAAACTGACTGCAGTCACTCTCATACAGCTATGCAAATTGTTATGAGCACCAATCAATGGCCAAGAGTAAGCATATGTATGCAAATGTGCTGTTTATAGGGTTGGGAAACCTGCAGTCAGCTGAGAATGAAGACTTTATCACAGCTGATTGCGATATCATGACAAACTTTTGCAGGTAATTGTCAGCTTGACCCAATTCAATCGCCAACGGAAAGCAGAGGATCTGTCTTTTTGCACTTTTATTGTCAAGGTGCTTTGAAGATGGCAACTGACTTTGAATGGACACAAACCTGGTCCTCAAAGTCTTCAAAGCAATTATTTCAAAGGCAAGTTCAGTGCACACAGAAGCAGTAATTTTGGTAATGCCACTAGCATGAGCCTGTAGCATGAGCCAGGTTACTTTGCTGTTTCACTAAAGTTTATCTTTAGTGCACACAGGAGAATTGTATCAATTCTCATTTAACGCTTAAAAAATTTTATTTCCAAAACCTGTACTTGCTTTTTTTCCTTTTTTGGCTTACAAATGAGAAACAACACAGAACACAAGAAACGGCATCAAATGTGCTTGAACTGATATCCAGAGACTGTTCATTCAAAACCCACAAAAATCTGGTATTTTCTTTACATTTGTAAAAAGCAAAGTGGATACCCTAAAAATTTGCTGTCTGCCTCTCAAAACAGTGGTATTGTTGATGCTAGTGTTCCCTGAAATCAAACCACCTGCTGCGGCACAAAATCCTGTGTGCAGTCACATGGTATGTTAGGAAAACTTCACTTCATGTCTCACCTGAACATCTAATCTTTCCAGTTAAGTTTCACTATCTAAAGTATTTAAACTTTATTATTAAATGTTAAGAAGAATGTGAATGTTGCCCCACAAGAATACAGAAGACCTTCTTGACCTTCATCTAAGAAAAGGCGTTGTAGCTGGTTGGACTTGCTAAGCCTTGAAATAAAGAAACATCTCTCTTTTTTGGAGTTTCAGCACTGAACAAAACAGAACAGTGGTGTATTCAGTCCATTTGCATTGCACAGAAAGTTCTTGGATGAAGCACAGCACCCCCACTTCCCTTCCTTTAGGGCTTTTCCAATCTTCATGTAATAATATTTTGTTAGTAAAAACACAAGTGCAAGTAGAAAGAAAAGTTGAGTCTGGACTTAAACATGTGGAAAATAATCAGTTAGAACAAACGTGAGTCAGGCTGTTCACAAGGAAATAGGATTTTAGGAGATCAAGCCATTTTCAGTGTATTTATGGATATGCTGGGAAACTGCATACAGTAAAGGAGAGCTGTAGACAGGAGTGAGTGCTGAGAGGTGCTAAGCAAAGAGAGGAAAGAGACAAACTTGAGGGAGTCGAGTACACCAACTGTGACTTTGTGCAGGAGGTGAGGGATTCCTGGGTGGATGCACTCGTAGTAAAGCAGGAGAGGCTTTCTCTGGGGCAGAGGCTCATTAACACACAACCTGGCTCATTTTTTTATGTATAGATTAATGAAAGGCAACACCAAGCTTCACTGCTGGCAAGTATGTTCCCCAAAGAAAAAGAGGTAAAGACCGAACCAGAACAGCACAAACTTTAAAATTATCTCCAGTGTGGCCATTTCCATCTTTAATCAAAAGCAAAGACACCTTAGGCTGGTTTCTATAACGCAGATATCACATTGTGTTTCACCTGCTCTTTATCAGCTTTTAATTTTTTCTAATTATGAGTTCTACTTACTGTCACTCCCTGGGTCTCACATCGCCAGATCATTTACATAAGCGTGAAAACTTTGCATGCCTTCATCAGCATGTTTCACCGTTCTTCGAAGTTATCACATACTTAAAACGCAAACTTTGATTAGCTAATTCACAAATAATATGCTATATAATAATATGGAAAATATATATTCACTGGCCATTTCATTAAGTATGTTTGTTCAAGTGCTCTTTAACACATATGTAATCAAACCCGACCGCTTTGAGCTGAAAGGAGGATAACGCTACTTCAAATAGCCACTTGTTACAACCAAAGTATGCAGAACAGCATCTCTGAACACACAGCACATCCAACCTTGAAGCAGATGTGGTACAGCAGCAGAAGACCACACCCAGTGCCACTTTCATCAGCTAAGAACAGGGCATTGAGGCTATAATTGGCACAAGCTCACCAAAATTGGACAATACAAGACTGAAAATCGTTGCCAGGTCTGATAACTCTTGATTTTTGATGCTACATTAGGGTCAGTATTTAGTGTGAGCAACATGAAAGCATGGATCCATCCTTCCAGTCTACCTGAGTATTGTTGCTGACATGTCCATCCCTTTATGACCATAAACTGAGGCTGGTTTCTCTATTTCATTTAAGTTCACTGAACTCAAATGGCCTCTACAGTCATCAGATCTCAATCCAGTAGACTGAAATCTGATGACTCCTTTGTGATGTGGTCGCTGAATGTACTTTTAAATGCATCTGGAGTTGGCAAAAAAAATGACCAGAATATAGTCAGTGTTTAAGATGTAATATTAAAAAGCCATAGAGTCACAGTGGGATGAAGTGAATAGCAAAGAAGGAGAGAAGAAAAAATAAAATCAAGCAGTTACATAAATATTCACATCACCAGGAAAGCAGTGGTGGCGGGGAAGGGCTTATAAGAGGCAATCCACAGAAAAATCCACAATCATAAATATTTTGATTAAAAAGACAGCAAGCGATTTATCAAATACATCCATAAAGTCAACAGTGTGAGGATCTATCAGCATGTAAGTCTGAAAAACACAAATAAATGAAGACACAGTGGCAGCGTGAAAAGGAAGAGAAACAGAGACAGGGTTAGGCGGAGAGGACTGCTGGCTTTCTAGGGTATTTAAAAATCAGTCTTCAGTTTTCAGACCCTTCTTCTGTGGAACCAGCTCCCAGTTTGGATTTGGGAGACCGACACCCTCTCTAAGTTTAAGACTAGACTTAAAACTTTTCTTTTTGATAAAGCTTATAGTTAGAGCTGGATCAGGTGACCCTGAATCCTCCCTTAGGCCTAGGCTGCTGGACGCTTCCCGTGATGCACTGAGTGTTTCTTCTGCACTCATCTGTCTTCACTCTATATGTGTTTATACAAGACTCTGCATTTAATCATTAATTATTATTAATCTCTGACTATTCTATAGCATGTTTTTAGCCTTGTGTCCTCCCCTCCAAACCAAATAGTCACAGCAGATGGCTGGCCCTTCCTGAGCTTGTTCTGCCAGAGGTTCCTTCCTGTTAAAGAGGAGTTTTTCTTCCCGCTGTTACCAAGTTCTTGCTCATAAAGCGGTCATCTGATTATTGTAGGGTCTGGAGAGACTGTTGTTGTGATTTGGTGATATATAAATTGAATTGAATTAAATAAGAGTGGAACCAATATTTATAAAGGGTGAAAGTTGATACAAGATGGTGGAGGAAGAATGAAGAAGGAGTACAGAGAGGGACAGGAGGGCCTTTAACACAGGGGAAACTACAAATAAGTGTTACATACCTTTATCTTCCAGCTTTCTCATGGCCTAAGATAAGCTCCCTCTAGCTACAGGGACACACCTGCCACAGCTGGCTGAGGTCCACCTCACGTTCCTGGCTTTTATACCCACTGGAGTGTCTCCTCTCAGGAGAGGCCTGCACTCCTGGTGGGTACAAAACCCATACAGAGGATGTGTGTTTTGCTCTCCAAGTAGAATATCCGATGGCGAGATTAAGTTTTATCTAACCCTTATTCCACACTGAATACATACTGCTGTGAGGTCAAGCACTGTTACAGCCCTAAAAGGTGTACTCAGAGTTATAGCAAACAGCTTAAAACAATGAATTTAAAGTTTTGCAAAGGACATCAAGAACAGTGTACCTAGAGCACTTTATGTGCACTCATGTTAATGGGAAAGCTGCTAATCTTGAATTAAATGAGGTCATATCTCTAAAACATACGAGCTAATTTCAACAAATATTTAATCTATAGTAGTACCAAAACTTCCACTGTATGTGATCATCCTGATCATATTTGATCTACAGGTACCACTTGTTTTTAAGTTTTATTATATTAAAGTACAAATAAAAATGTATTTTAGTCCACTAAAATGGTCCAGAGTTGAACATATCCAGCTACCTCTTTGTTATTAAACCCCTCCTCCTGCTGCAATTTACATCAGTGATCATAGACTGGAGCATATCACTGTGATGAAGCTAACATGATATGCTAGTTTGAGACATATATCTGCAAGAGATTTCAGTTTGCTCATGTGAAGGAGGAGTCTTTCACAGAAAAGTTAGACATGGAGTTCCACAGGGCTCTTAACTCGGCCCAATATATATTAACTTGTTAATGTATCTCTTCTATTATTGAGACTTCTCCCATATTAGTTTCTCTTCACTGGTTGCATTTAAAATCAAATGGAATTTGAAACCCACCCACCCAGCTAATTTTGCATTTATAGAAAACTGAAGTTACTACATTTAGAGTATATATATATATATATAAAAATTCCCTGCTCACCCCTGCGGGCGGTCAATCCTTCAAGCTCGGGTCCTCTACCAGAGGCCTGGGAGCTTGAGGGTCCTGCACAGTATCTTAGCTGTTCCCAGGACTGCACTCTTCTGGACAGAGATCTCCGATATTGTTCCTGGGACCTGCCAGAGCCACTCGCCTAGTTTGGGAGTCACCGCACCTAGTGCTCCGATTACCACTGGGACCACTGTTACCTTCACCCTCCACATTTTCTCGAGCTCTTCTCTTAGCTTGGTCATTCTCCACCACCCTTGGGGGCGTCTCCCATTTTGACCCTGGGACTTCCTGGTTATACTTGCCACCGATGTTCCTGTACACTATGCCGGCCACTTGGTTATGGTGTTCCATGTATGCCTTGCCTGCTAGCATCTTACACCCTGCTGTTATGTGCTGGATTGTCTCAGGGGCATCTTTACACAGTCTGCACCTGGGGTCTTGCCTGGTGTGATAGACCCCAGCCTCTATGGCTCTTGTGCTCAGAGCTTTTTCTTGTGCTGCCATG
Organism: Pelmatolapia mariae; assembly: GCF_036321145.2. Lineage (NCBI taxonomy): Eukaryota > Metazoa > Chordata > Actinopteri > Cichliformes > Cichlidae > Pelmatolapia > Pelmatolapia mariae. Next base: position 12,602,095 of record NC_086230.1, read on the forward strand.
ATTAGTGCCTCTGTGCTGTCTTTCAGTCCAGCTTTGTCCAGCCACTGGTAGGATTTCGGGATATCAGCCACCTCCGCTATCTGCCGGTGGTACATACCGTGCAGGGGCATGTCCTCATATATATATATATATGGGAGAAGTCTCTGCTTCCTAATCTATATAGATTAGGAAGCAGAGACTTCTCCCATATTAGTTTCTCTTCACTGGTTGCATTTAAAATCAAATGGAACTTGAAATCCATTGTTGTTGTTGTTGTTTTAAAAATCTACAACACACAGAATCATATGATCAAAACTGGGAATGGGAGGCAGAGCCTTCAGCTATCAGGTAACTGTTCTTTTTGATAAAGCTTTTTATTAGGACTAGCTCAGGTGAATTTACTGGGGTAAATAGTATATAAACAATACAGCATGTTATTAACTTTGTGTATTATTTCCTCTGTAGTTTACTCTTTTCCCTCGCTGTCCCCTTATCCTTTGCCTTTCTTGCAGGCATCTCTTGTTTTAGTGATATCTGTTTCTTATTGCTGAACCCACCAGTTTTATAGTTTATCGTTTCTCCCTAAGTGGTCTAGGAAAACTGCCACCCTGTGTCTGGGTTTGCTATGTAAGGCCCTCGGATTCAAATTCATTCTTAGATTTAGTTTACAAACACATTTAACTTTCTTTAATAAAAGGCCAAATGTCCTGTCTCTGAAGCGCCATAAGTGAGATGCTTCAACTCCTATCGTAAGTTGCTTATCTGGAGTCATGTGTATGTAGGTAGTTGACAGCACTGAGCATCCTTCAATAAAATTATGCAGACGGGAAGCACAAACACATATGAAAGATGCATGCGTGTGTATGTCCCCAAAACCTTGAAAATGGTCCGCTGTGTGCATTCCAGCTATTTACCAAACATGAACACACACACATACACACACACACAGCTGCCAGCCATGTAGGCCAGCTCATAATGTGTTCCATCTCAACACGCTTCATTTGCAGTTAATGCTGCAAGGCAGAGAGACAGAGATATGAAGAGAAAAAAAGAGAGAGAGGGAGAGAAAGAGATGCAGCAAAGGACAGAGAGGGAGATAAATATCAGTGGCTCTTGGTATAGATACATAGCTAGAAAGCTCAGAATATGCAGTGACATTAAGCAAAACACACAATTTTATTGCACACGACTGTGTTCTGGTAGCATTGATTTTAATGGAGGAACATGGTTGAATCTTGAATTTTGTATTTGAATCCTTACACCTTTCCTCCCCTTCCTCTCCTCCCCCTCTTCTCTTTTGCCCGACTCCCCTGCACCTCTCTCTCATCCCATCTCTTTTCAGTAACAAGAGGATTAGTGGGAGACGAGCCGATGTCAGCTGAGGCTGTGGGGAGAGTGGGAGGCACGGGAAAGGGGAGGTGAAGAGGAGAGGAGGGTGAATGAAAGGCGGTATCGAACGCTGACCTGTTTTGGGCTGATAAGCGCCGACTGCTTTGTGCTAAAGCCACTGGCTTTAATTTGGGGGCCGCAACATTTGGAATTAATTATCATACATACTCCAGCACTGCTGTGGCTTACTGTGTACACTGGCTATTACATCCACTCCAATACAAACTTTGTACAGCTTATGTGCTGGAACTTGCTGTTACACAGGAATCTGACTTACTTTATAAAAAACATTTGCATAAAATACAGCTGCACGACAGCGTTAGTGTAAAGTTAACAGAGGGATGTGAGGTAAAGTATATTTTCTGTTCTGGCTGTGGGCTAAGGCAACAGGAAAACATTACTCTTGACCATTAAAATGTATGTAGCCTATTATACTGCATAATCAGGGAAATGTTCTTTACACAGTATAATTTGTTTTCAATGTCAGAGCTTGAAGTTTTTCGCCTAGCTCCATATCAAAACTTGAAATTAGCGAACATGATTCTTGTCCTCCAATAAATGATTACAACACTGACGGCCACTTTATTAGGTACAGGTTGCTAGTCCTGGATTGGAGTCCTTTTTGTTTTAGAACAGCCTTAATTCTCTGTGGCACAGATTCAACAAGGCGCTGGAAAAATTCCTCAGAGATGTTGCTCCATATTGGCACGACAGCATCACACAGTTGCTGCAGATTTGTCTGCTGGTCATCCGTGATGTGAATCTCAAATGTACTGTATTGGGATCTGGTGATTGTGGAGGTTATTTGAGTACAGTGAACTCATCGTCATGTTCAAGAAACCAGTTTGAGATTATTTGGGCTTTGTGAGTTTGGTGCATTATCCTGCTGGAAGCAGCCATCAGATGTTGGTTATAAAGGTTTGGACATGATCATCAATACTTAGATAGATTGTGGTGTTTCAATAATTTTCAGAAAATATTCCCCACATCGTTACACCAGCAGCAGCAGCAGCAGCAGCAGACTGAGCCGCTGATACAAGGCAGGATGGATCCATGTTTTCAACCTTTTAATCCTAACATCCAAATGTTGTAGTTGAAATTGAAATTCACCACATCAGACAACATTTTTCCAATTTTCTATTGTCCAGTTTTGTTGAAACCTCACTCTCCTCAGTTAGAGGTAATGTGTGCTGAGAGATGCTCTTCTGCATACCTTGGCTGTAACAAGTGGTTATTTGAATTACTGTTTCCTTGCTATGAGCCTGCTGACATCAACAAGACATTTTCACTCAGACAACTGATGCTTCTTTCTCTGTAAACCCTCGAGATGTTTTTGTGGGAAAATCTCAGCAGATCAGCCAGTTCTGTCCATGTCTACATACCTAAATACACTGCGTTGTGATTGGCTGATTAAACATTTGTGTTAACAGGTAGTTGACCAAGTGACCAAAGACCTAAGTGGTTGGTGACTATAAATTTACACTATAAAGAAAGGGCTGTAAAGATGCATGACATTTTGTAAAGTAAACCTTTGATTCAAGAATATGGATAGAAAGTGTTTAAACTTATTTTATCATGCAGCATTTTCCAATTTTAGTTTATTCAGTTTTGAGTCTAATTCTGCTGCTTGAATCAGCTCATAACACATCCAAGCAAAATTATGGTGCAACAAGTTCCTAGCAAAGGTTTGTCTTTGTGGAACTTTAACATTTGTTTTAACAATACAATCAAACTTATAATCAGTCTTTGCATATGTGTTAATTATAGTCTTTTATTTTTTTAGAGCACTTGTCTAATGTCCTTGTTAAATTTTTTACAAGTCTTATATAAAAAATAACAACAACTCACAATTAATAAAATATCTTTTGCTTTCATTCTTTAAAAAAATAAATAAAAAAATGTTCAGTGAGTCACGGTCCTCTTATTCATCAGTCCGACACGATTCAGTGAGAGGTTACTGTTGTCCTGTATAGTAAGTTAAAAATTCGTTTTATTAGATTTATTCATGCATATAGCCCTGCATGGCCTCTATCTTTATACCAAAAATGTATTGCACCTCACAGAGAACACGGCCTCAAAAGACCCCGTGTACGTGTAACCTGTTAATTAAGAAGCATCAGTAGTGCTGGTAGAAGAATTAGACTCGGAGAAAACGTTCTTTTGATTATTTAAGCTACGCTCCAGCTTCATAAGGATAGACGCTAGAGTGGAATCACTCTTCTTATCTAACTCAGCAGGAAAACAAGTCTGAGTATTTCCATAAATGTCAAACTATTTATCATTTTGGGGAAAACAACATTACAAATGTGTTTATGTAGAGGAAACACGGATTTAAAAAAATTAAGGACATTCTGTGATAAAATGTCAACAAGAGTCACAGAGCCGATGGCTGCTGACTGAGCCAAAGTACTTTAATATCAGCGCATAAATGTGGTACTGTACACGTGCAAAATAAATCAGGTTAACTGCTGAAGCTGTAGACGTTTATACCTGTATGTTGTAAATTGCTAGATACAGATGTGATGCTGTTTTCCCGGGTAATTTGGAAGGCATTTGGATTACTGACAATGAAAAATACCTTTCTTTTGTTACTCTCATATACACTATTTTATGCATATCTGAGGTCGGGTGAAAGCCTCATCAGGTTTGTTTAACACTAAAAAGCAGCTGTTGTTACCATGGAGCACCGGTCACATGTTCCGTGCTCGATCCAGCAAAAACTAGAACTGATGTAGATGATTCATTGATGTTTCTCACAGGACATCGGGCATCTTTTTTACCATTTTCATGAACCGTTAAGCCTAACTAGCCTGATTTTACTCTTCATTCTTGGATTTTGAAGCTTCACTGGGTTTATGAACACACAGAAGCATTCTTGGTGCTGTATTTGTTTTCCCATCACACTCTAGCACAGGTCAGACATGGTTCACAAACTCTGCATCTAGCTGGTGTCCACACTTGTTAACACTGAAATGGACTAAGAGAAATAAATGGTGCACGATACAGTTATTAAAAGTAAATGTGCAGGAGTAGCAGCTGCTTGACTACAGTGGATTGCGAGCAGCTTTAGAGGCGGTGAGAAGCGGCTGAGTGGCTCAGCAGGGCTGTGTATATGTAGGCCGTGTTCTGCATGTTATTTCCTTGAAGTCATCAGACCTACGCTCCCCCATCAGGAAAAGGCTCTTATGATAAGTGGCAGCCATGAAATATGCACAGCCTGTCGTAGCCGCCTGCATCGCTTCGCTTCGCGGAGCCTCGCTTCGCTTCCTTGTCCCCTCCCTCCATCTTATTCTCCCAGCCACTGTCCCTTCTTAATGCTTTTTTCTTCTTGCCTCCCTTCATTGTTGTTCAATGCCGCCCTCTCCTTTTCATCTTATATTGTTTCTCTTTTCCAATTGCTCAGCAAAACCCCCGTCTGTCAGCCCTCATCACTCTAATCTCTCTGTCTTCTTACCTCCTTTGCTCTCTCTCACTGTCCTCCGTCCCGTCATTCTCTTTTAAAATCAAATCAGTTCGGTCTCCATGGACAGAAACGGAGCGTGCGTTTGTGTGAGAATGACACGAATAAAGAGCAAGTAAATGAGGGGCTGAAATAAAAAATATGAAAGCATGGAGCCACGGAGCCACAGACAGTTCCTGCAGCAGATTAAAGCGTACACAGTGCACTTGAAAACACACTAAACATCTTGTAATGCGTCATTGAAATTCTTTATTTTGGGTATGTTGGCTTTTCTTGAAAAACAAGCAAAAAAAAAGAAAAGAAAAAGAATGGCACATGGAAAGCATTTTTAAAGCATTTTTTCTTTCCTTTTTTCAGTATATACGTATGCTCATACATAACGTTAATAACAGTAGCTGGAATCACACAGTCTTTGAAGCACTGCTGACACAGAAAACATGGATCATCCTAATATGTTAAATATATTTCATATCTAACTAATAAAAAAGGTCAAACAAAAAGTTGTTTTTTTCATGCACAGTCCTTTTTTGCTTCTCCTTCAGCAGGAAGGAATCATCGAAACAGACACAAATCCTGGAGCAAGACTTCTCTTCCCCCCCACATGTATATATCAGTTTTTAACAGTAATATATATGTTTCATTATATATATTTCTATATTTGCTGTTGATGTTAGATTTCAGTGGCTGAAATAAATACTGACAATGGAGGTTCGACATAGAAAGTAGACACAGGCGACATCGAGTCATAAAACACATTTTCATTCACACTCAAGAAAAACGATAGAAAACTGTGAAATGTTCTCCCCTGCTGAACTCAGCATTTAAAATCAAAAGACATCCAAACGAGACCGTTTTAATCAAAAGCCAAATTACGGTATATTATAGGCCTGTGTCTCTGCTCGCATCTGATTGGATTAGAGGGACCGTGTGTGAAAGTATTCTGCGACAAAATGATGATGATAAAAAATCTTAGCGATGTCAGTTTCCTGCTTCCTCACCTTAGACACAATCTTTACTCTATCTGTAGGCGACAGGGCTCTTTTATTTTTACCATTTTTTTTAAAGTAATGAATTAAGAAACTTACAATCATTATAGAAGCCCAGAGTATGTGCAACTATAGCTAAATCAGACATTACTGTGAGTATAGTTGTCACATATGATTAATTTACTGTTATCTTTTAAAGCTTCTTAGCATCACAGATAGCTGCCACTCATTCAAGCGAATTTACTGTATGATAGCATTTCTACGCAGCGCACAAACCTCTACAATCTGCTAGGATCGCTTGTTTGGACTGAAGCCGACATGATAATTGCAATCTATCACCTAATCCCAGTATAAATGATGAACCCCTAAACCTAAGCAAACATCCAGGTGTGCCAAATAATTTTCACAAAAGGGAATTATATTTGAATAGGATAATTATACTGGATCTAAACATTCCTGCAGTTGCCTTTTTTGGCTATCAAATAATAAGTGGATCTGCAAGTAAATGGTACCTCCTGCACCAAGACTTTCAATATTTTGGTGGGGACATAGAGGATATATTCTACCCAATCTCAAGTAGCTTGATATTTTCTCCTCAACTCATTTTAAAGAGTTACATTTGATGGCAATAACAATAATTAACATTTAAACTATGCATTATAAAGATCGCATTCAACTCTGATCAAGTGGATGCCTGAAGACCTCCAACTGCCACCAGAACAAAAATCATCAGCTGCAGATATACAAGAAGAAAGTTACTGAACCAGAGTGTTAACGCACCAACTTTGCAGACAAACACAACCCCCCAACGACCTCCTCCACTGTCCCTCTTTAATAAGTGGCTAGAGTCAAAGAGACACAAAGCCTGAGCTGAACAGACGTACTGCTAACCTCACCGCCTCAATATGTAAATCACTAACAGGATTATTGCTCGCTAGGGAAAACAAAAGAGAAAACACAGAGTTTTCTACTTCAGGAGGCCTACTGTAACATTACCTTCTGTCCCAATAATTCTTATGGCAAACACAGACAGCAAATCACAGTGGGTTAAACCTCAACTCCTACTTCTAGAAAAGTAGACCAAAAACCCAGGAAAGCCTGATATATTGTTCTGATTTTCTGTTTCTCTGTCCTTAAAGAAACTTTTCATAGGCTAAGTGACTTTTAAAGATGCTCAAGGACTTAAACATGCATTTTGACAGCAGAGACCTGGGCCCACTTTTGACTTTCAGACAAGAAATCCTAACCTGCAAATCAGCTGTGTGTTTGAGGTGGTGCTTTCCAAGGTCTACAGAGGTGGAATTTGGCATCACTGTTCATCCAAACTAAAGATTTTGGACTTTCTAAAGCCCTAGCCGCACAGACCTAGAGACCAACCTCTGACCCCTAGCATCAACCACCTGATGAGCGGATACTAGTAGATATTAGTGGATATGAGTGGATACTTGTCAACTGGTTGATGCTAGAGATTGATTGATGCACTGCTATGTGAACTTGATCTAAAAGAGGTATACGATGATGCTGCACCAAAAACCTCCTTGGGATTGCGTTGCTCACCTTTAAAACTTTTCTTCAAACTCTCACCAACTGAAGCAGTGAAACCATGAGAAGTGCAATGCAAAACTAAAAAGGCCAAACTGTCTCCAGTTTGTGTCAAATTTACTTAAAGTTTCACTGCCAGTCAGAAAGTAGTTGGAGACTGATTGCAGAGAAGCCAGTGTCTTCCTTGAAAACTGTGGGTGACTGTGGCAATCAAGGATCAAGTTTTTGGTGTAGCACCCTCTTTGTGACCAATTTCACCTACCAACTGTTAGCAACCACTTGCCAACCAGTCCTAGTGACCAGAGGTTGCGAGAGGTCGCCAACTGGTCTCTAAAGGGTTTGGATCACTGTTGTGACTAGAAAGAGATGTACATTTTTGACTGCTAGTAAAACATTTTATTCTAATTTCTTTTATTTCTTTCCTAAAATGCAAATAGATTTTTCTATTCTGCCTCTACCACATTAATACTGCTCGATTTAAAGAGGGCTGCCGACATTTACCACGCTAACAAAAGTAAAAGGCAGTATGGACTCACAAAAATGCAAACACATATGTGTGTTTGCATAGACAGTACTTGTTCCCTAACACAAAACACGCTTATACCGACACACACACACACACACACCCACACACACACTGTAAACAAATGGTCAGATATTGGAATCATGCTTTTATAAAACACAAAGAAATAACTGCTAGTCTTTTTCATCGCTTAAATACTACTTAACAGACATCAGATCAGAGTACAAGAAATGGCATTATCTACTTGTCTGACTCAAACCCTCGGTAAAGACTACATTTCCCAACAGCATTTTTTATGGACAGAAATGACATAAAATCTGATATTTGTGGTACAAACCTGAAAACTCGCAGTGTTAATTATTAAAATAATACTCCATGAGCAAATATGCTAAAATGCAGTTGGGAGATAAGGTCCAGGGCTACTCTTGATATAGAAACTCATGCATGCATGTCAAGCATTCCAGTTTATAGGTATAAACACACAGACACTATTATTAATATAAGCCCACTAAGAAGCACATTAAAATTATAGGCTTATCAAAATGCACTGGAAAAGCTGAGGAATGGGTAAAAGAAAAGCTAAGTCACATTTCCCACCTGAATAAAAGTTAGAAAATGGAGTGCCAAAGCTATGTTACACAGGAAGTCTCGCGGTTGTTTAGTTGCGAAATCCTATAGTTAGATTGTAAAAGTTTTAGTAAATGCATTTATTAAAATATAATCACCCTTTTAGTCACACCCTAACTGTGCTATATGAAATCCAATTATTTTGGTCCCTCAGTTTCGAAATCCATGATTTATGAACTTTAAAAGATCCTAATTAATTTCTAATCCTTTATCTGATTGCGCATGCTAAATTAAACACAAACTCTTTGTTCACACTGCAAGCAACACAATTTGAAAATCACCCAAGATTCAAAAAAAGACAGATTTAGAAAGCGCGTCAGATGCTTCTTGGTGTGTACTGTGTCATGCACGCTATTGTTCTAAACTGGTTTAGAACGATCATCCGCAACACTTAAACCACCGACAGCAGAAATGAATAACACACCAGCTGCTTTTGACTTTGCAGCATAATGTTGCAAAACGTCTTCAGGAATGCTTTTAAAGAGCTCAAAGTCTTAACTTCCAAATTCCCCAGATCTAACTTACACAATCTGCTGCTGACATCTTGGTGCTCGATATCACAGGACATCTCAGGGACTCTTGTGTGTCTGCAAGGAGTCAGAGCTGTTCTGGTGATATGAGAGGGATTTAGGCAATATAAGCCAGGTGGTTTTAATGTTGCGGGTGATAGATGTATAGTAATAACCCTCTCAGTGCTAAGAAAAGGCTAACTGCATACTGTATGCTGCACTGTACTAAGTTACAGCTGTGATTTGATTGTGTTTAATCGTGACAAATTTGTATAAATGCATTTATCCAAAGCTCTCAATGAAATCTGTAATTAAATCGTGCTACAGCACACGAAATCAAGCTTTTAAATCTCAAGAAGGGGCCAACGAATTATCCAAGCTGCAACAGTGTGAACAACAAATGTGTGTTCTTCTCATAAAACCTTACTTTGTCTGTCAGTTTAACGACACTAGCATCAGAAATCATCATAAATTTAAGATGGCACGTTTGCGCATGCGTGCGTGTATCTCAGGGTTAGGTAGGGACTGATCCCGAAGAAACAGTTGTGTATGTTTGCGTGTGTGTCCATGTGTCCATGCATGAGCTGTAATCAAGCCTGCTCGGTGGCAGTGGTGGCAGCAGCATTTCCTGTGAACTCTGGGTTGATAAAGGAGAATCCCTGGAACTCGTCTTGGTCCAGATTCTGAATCACTTCCTCATCGGGAGGGGTCAGCACCGGCGGGTGGCGTGTGAAAAAACGGTCAAAGTTTTCGGCATCTCGTCCACACTGTTAAGGGAGGGAGGGCGGGGAGGGATGGAGTACAAGGCAGGGGGGGGGATTTGGGAAGGAGAAGAGTGGGAATGGATAGGAGTGGATGGATCAAAGTTGGGTGGGGGGTAGAAGGAGAGGAGAACAAAAGAAGGGGGGGATGGCAGGTTGAACCAGGGTGTGAGATGACATCACTTTGAACAAGGTTTCAAATATCAGAACAAGTGGCAGTACTTGGGGTGCGCTTGATTTAACTCTCCATTAGTCATGCATAAAATGCCATTTTTTAATTAGAAGTGAAAAAAAGAAAAGAGTAAATCACTTCTTGGAGAAGATAAATGAAGCACGCCTCAGGTATGCTTTCCCTTTTTCAAATATTTGAAGCATTTTCAACTCAAACTTCCAAACAAGGTTACTGAAGTCTCAAACAGCCCGTGGAAGTGCACTACACCGAACTGGTGACCATGCAAGCATTAATGCATGGTGTGTGGACTTTTTCCCTTTATTTGGCAAAAACAAACAAACAAACAGATTTTTCTGCTTTCTTTTAAGGACAGTGGTTGCAAAACTTGGATTTAAATGCATTTCTAAACAGCCGCACTAGAAAAGGCTTAAAGCCACAAGATAATTATTGGTGTAATTGTGGGTTAATTATATGCTGCAGCCGTGGAGACCTGCAGAGATTTGATAGACCAAATCAGATAATCAGGACTGGGAAAAAAAGGCTCTGGATTTTTGCTTAGGAAATGTGCAGTTTGCCAAAATAATTTACTAACCTTCACAATATCCTACATGTGACACTTAACTGAAATCCTTGACATGTAGCTATCATGATCCAACCTGAGTCTCGACAACAGTGAGCACTTACAAAGACGTAACTGGTGCCAGAGTGAAATAATCTTCTTTACGTAGTGTCCAATTTACATCAGATGGAATCTGTTTTCTCGTCCTTTTCCTTCCTCTGACCATTGGGAAGCCAAATCAAGCTTATATACCCTTGAGATGCGTTCCCATCTAAGTACATAAAACTAGTTATTAACTTGAAAACTATATTTTTCCCGGCAGTAACCCTCAAAGGGACGGTGGGCTGAGCTACTTCCTGCACCCTCCCCCATCTCCATCACTGCACTGAGCTTTAATTAACACAACAAGGATTCAGTGTCCTCTGACAACATCACCCAGAGGAAAACTACAAACTCATTAAATCTCTGCAACTCCAAAAAAACCTAATGAAATTAAGCCAAAGTGTTTATAGTTTGGGGAAATAATGTGAAATGAGAAATACGCCAGGGTCAATAGTATTTGCAGCTAATTACTCACATTTGTTTAACCTGTTTGGGGAGGCAGATGAGAAAAATCAGCCGAGAAGGGAAATAAAATGAGTGCCACAAAGTTTAGAAGTTTATGGAAAGTCAAAGAGCCACAACCCGAGGGACACCATGGATGTAACAGGGTTCATTTTGGGTGAATTGTCCCTTTAGAAGAAAAAAACTGGACAAAAGTATTAGTTACTATATTATTTAGATATAATTTTAAGTTGTAATAGTTTAAACTGTATACTACTGTGAGATTTTTGTAGTGCACTCCAGGTTTCATTTGAGACTTCCCACAGAGCATGCAAATAAATATATACGAAAAAACCGTGAACATAGAGGACAAATAAAATGTGTAGATGAAAGGACAGATGGCTTGATGGATGGAGTAGTGGGAAGATGGATGGATGGATAATATCTTTATGAGGATGATGGAGAAAAAGACAGACACTGGTTTGCTGAAAAGACAGATGAGTGGAAACACGGCACAGTGATACAGTAACCACCAAAAAAATGGTATTTGGAACATTTTTTTAGATGTCGGGTGGATGAAGGAGGCAGCCAGTCAGTCTGTCTGTTGGATGATCGGTCAGTCATTCATTAATTCAACAGCTCCTGTTTGTCAGCTAATTCATCAAAGCATCAGCAGCACATAAAGCCACAAACTGACAAAAATCAACAAAATATTAACAAATTAACTCCTGATCAAACCAATAAGGCCTATTGGAATCAAATATCCTCCAGAAACAACAACCCACACCAAAACAGCATCATGCCTCACATGGGAAAGAAAGAAACAAATTTACTATAAATGTTTGTCTGTCTCCTACAAATTATTTTTCCATGCTATTATTTCCTCATTAAAGCTGCTCCTTTTCACATTTTTTAAATGCAAAATAAGCATAAGAATTTTGTTTATTATGAATAAAGCAAACAATGTGTTGCATAAGGAAAGTGTAAAAGATAATCATAATACTAATGATTAGTATTATGAGTTATATGGTAAATAAAACATACAGTACTGTACGGAAGTTTTGAGTAACCCCTCATCTCTTTACATTTAAACTCAGAGGAATTGTTTTTTCTCTTGTCTTTTTTTAAGTGGTCTTGAGCAAGAGTTCTCCAGGTTTTCTGAAATTTTCAAAGTTTTTCTTTGGCTGCTTTTCCCCTAATTTTCAGTTGAGTTCTTGTTTCTAACCATTTTCTGAGAATCTCTTTTTTGTTAGACCACTGAATACTGGCCTATGAATCATTCAAGCATAAAAACTACTAAACTCAAGAATGAGTCTTGTGTCTACTCAGACAAAGAAACAGTTTTAATTTGTATTTTAGGCACTTTGCTGTTAGTAGCCTGTTAGAAAAACACATCATTCAGCACCAATGACCAAGATAAAGCAGTTTGAAGGGCATCAAATAGTATTTTTGCACGAGCAAGGTCATTTCCAAAAAGCTATCGGTCAAAAACTTGGCATATCTGGGTGGAAATAGTCTTGGTGGAAGAGTGGGTGACAAGAAGCAATTCTTAAGGAAGGGAAACAGGGAGAAAAGGCTGTGGTATGTTAAATTATACAAGAACTGGACTGAAAGTTAGTGGTAACAGATCTTATGGAGTGATGAATCCAAATTTGAGATTTTTGGTTCAAAGAGTGAGTGTCTGCATCTGTAAAACATGGAGGAGGCTCTGGTTTGGTGCCTAATTTCAGCCAGTGATGTTGGGGATCTTGTCAAAATTGAATTATGAACATAAAAAACTACCATCTGGAAAGCATGTGACTGGAAATGATTTCATTCTTTTGCTTAACAGTGATCCCAAAAACACTTCAAAGGCAGCCAAAGCAAACCTGCAGAGCAAAATAAACAGTGGAACACTATCAGTCATGGATTGGCCTCCCCAGAGCCCAGACCTCGACATGATTGAAGCAGTGTGGGATCATCTTGGCAGAGAATAGAAGAAAAGGCAGCCAACATCCAAAGAAGAGCTTTGAATGTCCTTCAAGAAGTCTGGAGAACTATTCCTAAAGACTACTTAAAGAAATGATAAGAAAGCTGCCTAAGAGAGTTAAAACTCTGTTTTTGTTTATAGGCTGTATTTCCATGTATGTTGCAAACTAACATATAAGAGGGGTAGCTCAAGACTTTTACGCAGTACTGTACAAAAGATTAAACTCTTATGAGTTAAAGATAAAACAATTCAAGTTTGAGGGAATTTGTTTTGTTTTTCTTTTTGCTGCACGTCTTTGTGGTGATAAGGCTTTTAGTGAGAAATAAAAGGAGAGCCTCCTTAAAATAACACAGAGACAAAAACCAACACAGGTTACTGAAAGAAATCTGGCAACATAGCACCATAAAAGATCAAAGAACTGCCTTCAGATGCTAAACCGAACTAAACTTTGATGTGGCGTAAACGCAATGGTTCCAAACCTATTTATTATCGCCACTCAAAGGCAGTAAGAGAGAAAATAGCAAGTGACGGGGCAGGGGTGAGAAAGATACAAGATGTTGGAGAGACGAGATCAAACAGAATAAAGAGAGAGATGAAGAGAAAGGGAGAAAAAGTAGCGAGGAGAAGAGATCAGATAACAGACGGTATGACTCTGCAGAAACACATCTAAGTCTTAAAAAAAAGCCAGATCCTAATGGAGACCTCTACCACACGAGAACGTACACATGTCCTGAATAAAGAGACACACTGCAGCATTACTGGTCCAACACACACGCATGCACACACACCGCAGGCTGCAGGAAAAGCTCAACTCTGAAAAACTCTTTAGCAGCACCGTGGCCTCAGGGTGCATGGCTGGGGTTTGTGTGAGTATTAGATGACATCATTCTGACTCGGCTCATGATCAAACTTGTTTTGTCGTAAATTAAAAAAAAAAAGAAGAAGTCTAACAACGAACAACACAAACACATTTGCTCTGTACGGACTTATTATCCCCTGGAGGTTTAGTCTAAACTCAGGCTAACCTCAGAGAAATCAAACGCTCTTTTATTTCAACGGCACCAAACTGTAGCTGCCAATTTTGTGCATGTGCATCCAAAAGTGCAGCCAATGTCCAGTATCTTTTCATCTAGCCCACGTTCATCACTGAGCCTCTTTTAGCATTTTTGCCATCAACATCCCTGGCATTGTTATCATCACCGACGCTGCCCTCATCGCCACACATCCTTCAGCATCACTGTCAACATCATGAGCATCATTTCGAGACTTACCTGTGTGCATTGTCCCAAATTAAAGGAAAGGAAAGAGACAGAAACATCACATTGATAGTGAAAAGATGAGTAAGCCAAGAGAAAGGTAGTTGTTGAAAGAAAATAGGAAGGAAATTAGAATAAAAGAAGAGAAGAGAGAGTTTTTATTATGAGTTTAACCTCTAATGAATTAAACTCCACGTCTCTACTCCGGTTGAAGAGTATTTTGCGCACTTATTATTGTGCGAATTGTGACTTGCACATGCTTATCTGCGGTCATGTCGGGTTTGGCGGGGACGGACTTACAGCTCTTGGTTTGAAGGGTGGTTGCACCTCCTTGTTCTCCAGTTTCTCCCAGTCCATGTAGCGGAAGAAGCTGTGCTCTCTGATGTCTCTCTCCCCCTCTGGACCACAGCCCAGGCGTTTCGCTGGATGCTTTGTCATCAGCTGTGCGGACATGGAGAAGAGAAAGGATTACTGTGTGTCCACCTTGCTTTTTTTTGTTTGTTTTTTAAATTCTTTTAAAGTGAATGTTTATTCATCTTTCTACCTTTCTGGTAGCCTTGACACTGCAAAAAAAGCTAGTAGCCACATTAGCAGCTCTGTGAGTCTGTATTTTCATGCATCTCTGCTGTGAAGTAAACCTTACATTTACAATACTAACATATTGATGTTTAGCAAATATGATGTTTACCACGCTCACTGTCATAGTTTCAGCGAACAGTGCGTTGTAAGTGCTAACTGGCACTAGATTCAAGCTATAACTGAGAAAATAAAGTCAAGGCCAAGAGACAAGTTGGCGTCTCCCTGGCAACTTTTGATAACTAATGAAAAATGTGTGGTCCCTGATTGGTTGGTTTAAGTTGCCGGCTGCAGCGTAAGTGAAATCAGTCTAAAAGAGGGTTTTTCACCAAAAACCTCCTTCCCACATAGCAAAATTGGTATGGCCCGGATCTGGCCCACACAATGTGGTTACACATGGTCCACATACCGCAAAGAATGACGGCCCTTTGGTGGCCCAGATCAGGTTTGCCAGAGGTAATCCACACATGGGCCAGCACAAGGCCAGTTGCAGACACACCAGTGGTCTTGTGGTGGTCCAGAACAGTTTCATGTCTGGCCGGAACATAATAGTGCAAAAGTAATATGACAAAACTCTTTAGACTGATTCTTATATAGCGCTTCTCTACTCCCCACATTACTCAAAGTGCTCTATATGACATGCCACATTCACACACTACCTCTAAACTGAGTTCTTCCTAACTACATTCATACACATTCACACTCTTGACAGGCAAAATGGAGGAGCCAGGGATCGAACCACTAACCTTCCGATCAGTAGGTGACCTGCTCGACCTCCTGAGCTACAGCCACCCGGTGGTAAACATGAGTAAACCCTCACTAGGTTTTGGATAAAGTGTAAACTCACAAACCTGTCAAACCTGCATTTGAAACACTGGCTACCATAGCAGTATAGTATTGCAACATGGCATCTGGGTCTTCTAACTAAAATAGGAAAATAGGAACATAAATAGTGCCATCATTGCCAGACCTGGCCCACATCTGGTTGACGTACACCCTGCCATGACACCAGTCACTCAGAAGTGCCAGCTTGATGCCGGATCCAGGGAAGACCTGTTTTCTATGGGCCTGGGCCACATAGACCAAACCACAATCGGGCCAGATGTGGCGTGGCATGGCATCACATAAACAGTGCCATCTACGCCAGGCCTGGCCCATATCTGGATGACATACCACTTACCATGCCCGAAGTCAGCCAGCAGTGCTGACTTGACGCCAGACCTGTCTGCTATGTGGGTTGTGATTGCTTTGGTCCATGGCAGATCACTGATGTCAAACTACTTGCCATCTGCTAATGAAACTGCGCCTTACTGCTGCAACCACCGTGTTTTGAAAGGGTTTACTTTGTTCATGGTGTGTGTCACACTTTTCACTTTTTCACTACTGCTTGGCGAGTAGCTGGTGAGTGTTTGCAGAAAAGTTACCGTCTTTCATACAAACTACTGATGACCAAAGTAATCACAAAGATGATGACCAGTCCAGTCATGGGCCTGCTAATATGGCATCACTGCATGTAGGAAGGCTTCTGACTTAGAGGTGTTCAGTCATAATCCTGCAGCTAGGACTCCAGGCTTCAAAAACCAATTGGTGATGCTTTTTGACTATGCTAATCTTTTATATAGGTGTTGTGGATCATTAGTCTAAACGCAATTAGAATACAAGAACTCATAATGTCTGCAAAAAACTTCACTGCAATCCACTGAAGAGCTGTTGAGATATTTTAGTGTGGATCAAAATGATATAGTGATCCGACAGCCAACATTACAAGCCCTGGAGCAATGCTTCTGGTGTTGCCAAAAAGTTAAACGAGCTGTTTAGTCTTTATCTTTGCCAAAGGAAAAATGTTGTTTTAAGTGTTAACCGTTTCCAAGTTACAAATGATCTGCAGCACTACAGGAAACTACACTTCAGGAAACTCATGATTTTACAACTTTTTATTTTCATGTGTACACACAGTTACATAAAGTAAGTAGGAGCCATATTACTAACCTGCAAGGGGAGTCTAAATCTGATCTGTGCTCAACAGTGTGCTGCTCCAGTGCCCCAAATTTCCCCTTTGGAATCATTAAAGTTTCATCTCATTTATTCCTGATTCCTGCCCTGGGTTTAAACCACAATTCTTCCACTTTCATTGCTGTTTATGAACAAGCTCATTATAGTTATTAGAGTTTCTTAATCCTTAATTTTAACCATCCTTCCATTTTACTGTCATCTTGCATGCCTCTCCCTGGGGAGCAAATACAAGCCACCAAGTAACAGCCTGCAGACAAATGAATAACTGTTGTCTTTCTTTCCTCTTTTGCCACAGTAGTCATCCGCAGGCGTAATTAAAGACCGTTTATAATGTCTGTCCACACAAAACCTCCATGGGGGAGTGATGCTACAGTGAGTGTTTGTGTGGGTGGGGTGTGCCTCCCTCAGGAGCAGCAGTCATAACTCATTACATTACAGCTAGAATAACATTTTCCAGGGGTCAGTCAATCTTGCACTGCTTGCACATGTGCATGAATCTGCATGAAACACATTGACAGCTCATAATGCATGGGCGCGCACACAAATCCACTTTCTCTACCACATATACACACACGTCTAAAGTAACAGGCATAGCGATATATATATATATATATATATATATATATATATATATATATATATATATATACAGGTGTACTTGACCACTAATGCTGGGAGTTGTCTGATTTGTATGAAAGTGAGTTGATTCAGATGCTGTGGCCATTGGTTTAGGGTCACCGGGAGCTGGAGTCTAACCCTGCTGTCATAGGCTGAATGAACAGATACAGACTGGACAGCTGGACAGTGTCAAAGACCTGAAGAATCACATTTGTCAGTTCTTTGTACATCAGTGTGTTATAATCTGACTCTTGTCATGTAGCAACAGTTTTAAGGCCCATTTAAAAACACAGCTGTCCTACAGTAGATTAAAATCCCTTTAGTGACTTCATTTTAAAAGTGAAACCCCAAACTTGTCACCTATTGAACAGTAGGTACAGGCACAGCAGCTAGTTTTCTGTAAAGAAAAACTGCAGTGAATATGAACGAACCCTTTTTCACCGATCAGGAGAAAGACAGATCATCGTATTCAGTCGACCACATAGCAGCCAAACTAAAATTGGGCCACTGACTGCGGATAATAATGGCATATGTGAAAATGACAGGATTTCCCTCATCTCTATAATAATGGGTAATTACCATCTGGCAAACACTAGTTTGACATGCTGTCAATGTATAATGTAATTTCCCTTGGATTTGATTAAATACCTGGAACTCTCATAGATCAACAGGGATAAAGTTATCTGCCTATACTAACCATGTACATCTGCAGTCTTCATTTTGAAGGGTATGCTTCCAGTTTTAACCCAATAAGTCACCAATATTTTAAGTTTCCACAAATATCTTGGAATACAACTGGCTGCATTTGTATGTATACATTTGTATGCATCCAATTAGTAAAACGTACATAGAAGGGCTCTATGTATGTGTGTTGGCAGGCTAACTTCTTTAGCCTGCGTGAATACACGCAAGCCACTTTGCAAGCCACCTCCACCCCAGCTCCTTTTCATGCTGTATTTGACTTGGTATCATTTCTGTTCTCACTGATGCCTCCATTTTTTCTGCATGGAGGACCTTGCTGCTCCTCTCCCTGCCTCTGGCTTTCCATGTAAGCACAGAAGGGACCCATCCCATGCAGATGGAAATCATTTACATGATTGCAATGTTGGAGATGGGCCATCTGAGACTGAGATCAACTGAAGATCCACAGCGCTGCATATATCAATGCATCTAGGCAGGATTCTGACTTAGAGGCGTTCGGTAATAACCCTTCAGAGGGTAGCTTCACACCAAACACATACACCAACCCGCGGTTCCTCTCATACAGAGCAGGATCGATGGCTCGAGGGCCATGACAAACAATTTATTAACTGAAATGGGTTAAAAACCATAATATTTCATGAGGTGTGCTAATGAGTGTTATCAATGTGTCAGTATTTGGATGGGGGATTGAATGTTAAGGATGCATAATGTTGTATGGTGTAAAACCTAAAATAACCAGGCCAAACAAACAAATAACACAGTGCTGGATGGATGGAGAGAAGAGAGAGCTGAGAGCTGAGAACAGCTCCAGGGAGACTGGCCAGGTGCTCCTAGGTTGCAGGTTCTTGGTGCCACCAAGGCTGACATCACTATGAACTCTTGGCTGCCACAGGCAAGGTTACTGCGGTAACATTTCTGACCCCAAAACTCAGACGGATCATGCGGCCCTGCTTTTCATTTGCCCGTCTGCTACACGGAAAATTTCTGTCCTCTCTGATCTCAGGACCGCTGTTTGACAGGTGTACTGCCCCAGTCAAACTCCCCCTGCCACTATCCCAACACTGTGTGGGTTCTCTCCGGGTACTCCTGCTTCCTCCCACAATCCAAAGACATGCAGCTAGAGGGATTACATTAAACGGTGATTCTAAATTGCCTACAGGTGTGAATCTGAGTGTGGATGGTTGTCTGTCTCTTTGTGTTATGGCAGCTGGGATAGGCTCCAGCGCCCCCCTGCAACCCTGAATTGGATAAGTGGAAGAAAATGGATGAATGAATAAACTTAAACTTCATACTTGCGACTGTCCTCATGAGGCCCAGAGATTTCATTCACAAAGCTTCCTGTGGTTAGTGCAGAAAGAGAACAGTGGCAGAAAACACTTTTGTGCTTTTGTGTGCACCTGCGTTCGCTTTTGTGAGGACACATCTGAGCAATTACTCTTTGCTGTAGAATCAAATGAAGTTGAACAAATCATGTACCTAACACTGCAGCGCTACAAAACACACTGTAACAGCAGCCTGTGTGAGTATGTGTGTGTGTGTTTGTGTGCGGGTCGCCCATTGCTGGCTATAAAATATGGATGCTTGATAGGGTGGAAGCAGGGGAGTGGAAATGATCACTCCCTCTCCACACATGTCCTAACCCTCTCCACCTCCCCTCACACACACCCACACACACGCAATTTTTAAGCATTTGATCTAAATACACCAGCCTATTAAAACACTGCATGCTGGAAAGAATTAAACTATTTACTTCTTGTTTGAACTCAGATTACTGAGATGCTGTGAAATCGTGTCGCAACTTCAGCAGAGTTGGACTTTTAATACCTGAAAGTGCGCTAATCATCTGATAATGGATCGGAGGCGTGCAGTGTTGCTTTTATTTGGCTGGCATGGACTTAGGCTTCAAATAATTGAAAATAACTGCCATCTGTTTTCAAACTGAAAACAGATGAGAGTCAGGTACACTGCAATCAGTATGCTTGCTTTTAATCCGACTACTTCTCAATCTGCAGAGCAGATTGCTCATTCTTGTCAAGAAATGATCACCTTCTGTTAAAAATGATTACTTGAACTGTGGTAATTTTCCCATTACAACAACAGGTTATTTAAGGTAGCGTCCAGCATGTAGACAGAACACATCAACATCATAGCAAAGCACTGAAAAAATCCACTTTATGAACAGAATAATGGAATTATCTTGTAGCATTTAAAATGAAGCCTTCATGTTGTCTTCACATACACACCGAGTCTCTCTCTCTCTCTCTCTCTCTCACACACACACACACACACTGAGTTAACTCAGGCAGTCCTAGCAGGGTGCAGAGGGAGCTCTGGGGGTGGACGGAGGCGAGCTTTCATGCTCCACTGAGGATGCACTGTTGCAGCACTACAACCCAGTAATCATCACTAATACATAACACAGCCAGTGTGGGCGTTTGTATTGCAGTGAACGTACTTGTCAGTAATTTACCTATGAATGCCTTTGCCTTTAAATTTAGTAGGAGGATGTATGACTCAGGTCATGCTGGAACAAATGTGTGTGTGTGTGTGTCCTCATCCACGCTCGCGCTACACGCCGATGTTAATGTGTAGGTGCTTTCTGTGGGTACTGCAGAACTTGAAATGATAAAATAATATTTTATGGATATTTTTTTCTCTCTCCAATTTTTTGGTATGTGACAAAGGGTGTGTGACACAAACTGTGTGTCCGCAAAACACAAATAATCCGAGTGCAGCAATCAGTCCTGGCCAGTCTATTCTGAAAAGGAGTTTCTACAGCCAACTGCACAGGCTTAAGCTATTAGAGCCATCTAATGTGTGTGTATGTGTGTGTGATAAAGAGATAGAGGGGATGTACAATGAAAAAAAAAGGCACAACAATAGCTTGACAATGGACACTGCAGAGCGCGAGGGGAAGGATGGACGAGGACAGCGCTACGACAGAGATGGCGGGCGAGATGGAAGCGGGGAAGATAGCGAGAGGGGAACAATGTTGTTTCGCTCCAAATAAATGTTCCACCACAATGGCTTTAATTATGCAGATAATTTTGATGTCTCCTTCTTTTCCTCCTTTCACCCTCCTCCCTCTTCCCGCATCCTTTCCTCAAGCGGATTTAATCCCTTCCTCGTTCTCTCCTCGGCACGTTTGTGTTCAAGAGGGAAGAGTGTCAGGAGGATACGGGAAGCGAGACAGAAAGCGGGAGAGTGAGTTTGTGAGGAGGGAGCGAGGTTGAGCTTGAGAGACGGGCAAGGACTCGCGGCTTAAAGCGTGCTTTGTGCGTGTGTGTTTTTCGTACACTCACCCCTTTACAGATAGCGACAGCCTCCTTGGACATTGACTTGGGATAGGAGACGTGGTGCTCCATGATTGACTGAAATAACTCATCTTCATCCTCTCCGTCAAATGGAGGCTTGAGAGGACAGTAGAGAGATGAGCGAGGAGAAGCAGAAGGCAGCACAGGACAAATAGAGGATACTTGAATTCATTCATTAAAAGCTTTTTTTCCTCACAAGAATCTAAAAGCTGCAGGCCTCTAAATGAAATATTCAGAATTTCAAAATGTCACATCTTAACAATTATTAATGCCACGAGAGAAAATCTCATTATAGCATATAATTTAATAGCTAACCTTTCATTACACAGTGTCACATTTTAAAGGCTGAGATCAGGAGTGTTTGTTTTTATTCACACTCAGCCGTGAATACAAAACGCTGCTCTGAAAGGAGCGTGAATCACGCATTCATGTGGATCCAAAGATGGTGTTATATCTTTTTTTCCTTAACCAAGATTAACAAATCCTTTGTGCAATTACCCACTCTCTCACACACACACAGACACAGAAACACACACAAATACACACACACACAGACCAACCTGTCCAGCCAGCATCTCGTAGAGCAAGACGCCAAAGGCCCACCAGTCCACAGATTTCCCGTAAGGCTGGTAGGCTATAATCTGAGCATAGGAGACACATTGTTCAGAAATGCTGCAGTCATCGCTTCAGTCTATGATACAAAGGTAGTCAGCATTAAAGAAAATGATCCTATCTGTTAAACAATAGCTCCAGTCAAAAAAAAAAAAAACCACCCCAAAAGTCAGCTTCAGTTGGAAACTTCAAGAAACAAACTGTAGGAGTCAAATATAGTTTTTGAAGATATATCTTTATTATTATTATCAGTAGAAATAGCACCTTTACTGGTCACTTTTCTACCTCATTCACATTATAACACTGGTGCTCCATTAGAGCCGGCTTGGACTCAGTATCTTGCCCAAAGATACTTCAGCGTACAGGTTTGAGGTGTCAGCGGTTGAACAACCGACCTTCCAATTAGCACCCATCCCCCTCGACCTGAGCCACAGGAAGCCAAGTCAACAGTGGTAAGTCGTTCTTTCCATCAAGCGTTATTGGCTATTAACTGGGAGACCACATATCACCCATACTGGCTCCCCCTACACCGGCTGCCAGTGATTCAGGTCTAGAAATCATTTTAAGATTTATTGTTTGTTTTGAATGCATCGCACTGGGTTGGGTTGACCTCTCTGATCTTTTGACTTTGCACACTCCCACTAGGTTACTGAGGTCTGCTGGTCAAATACTCAAAACTAAACTACTAAAACCCAGAGATCAGGTTTGGCCCTTCACATCAGCTTTTAGATGCTTTGAAATCTATTTTTAAGTTCTGATCCCTTTGTATTTGTGCTGCTTTATTTATTTATGCTCTCTTTTTTATTGTTTTTATGTATTTTACTCATTTTGTACAACAGCTGCTGTATTTTTAAAAGTGCTTAAAATTAGACTTCACTTTTTCTTGTTATTTGTAATACAAGTACAGTACGCGTCCCCACAGGGCTACTGCCGATACTTAACAAAGCTTAACGAGCACTTAAGGGGCAGAGCGGCATATATTTTTTTTTAAACCAGTACAGGCATTTTGTGGACTGTAGACAACACTGCAGATACTATTTTGTGAAAGACTTTTGTGCACCACATTTATTTTGTATGAGAAAAAATCATTTAGAAAAACACCTGCTTCACGTGCAAGATGAGCTTTATGAGTTTTATGGATCAAAAGTAAGACGTGTGCACCACACCTGCAACTGACTTACCAAGTTCACAGTGGTAGAACTATTTACTTCATGGTTTGGTGCTTGTTTGAGCTTTTGGGCTTTAGCAGAGTGCTGTTAGAGGATTTTGAAACGATAAAATACGAAACTGAAAAATAAAA
This sequence comes from Pelmatolapia mariae, assembly GCF_036321145.2. Taxonomy (NCBI): domain Eukaryota; kingdom Metazoa; phylum Chordata; class Actinopteri; order Cichliformes; family Cichlidae; genus Pelmatolapia; species Pelmatolapia mariae. Next base: position 12,625,505 of record NC_086230.1, read on the forward strand.
AAAGCTTAATGTGCATTTTTGGTGTAAATTTATTGAAAGGCTTTTTTATCGTGTGAATCCAGAAGGTAATAATGTTCCCAAATATAATACCTACACAGTTAGTTAATTTTGAGGGAAGTTTAGACTACATGGGCTGACTGACATGAGAGCAAAATGATAGTGAGGCTGAAATGCAATTAAAGTATCTTTATGTATTCCAGCTAATAGAACTACCAAACTACCACCGACACTTTAAGGGAGAGTTTATTTTCATGGAGAGATGCTCGTTGGCGTTTCTGCTGAGTGTTACATAAAAAGACAGCAAGACTTGAGGAAATCCCTGCTTCTGGCCAAGAAATAGTCTGGCACAAAAACCAGTGCAAAGCTGAAATGTGTCATTTTCAGCTTTGGGTATTTTAATAAATTAGACAAATTTAATGTAGTATTTTAGTGAGCTTTAGAGAGTGCTCCTGTTACATTTGGACAGAAACAAAGTACTATTAATAAGTAAAGCATGGCTCCAGCTACATACATGCAAACACGAGAGTATTCTCTTCTAGTTGTCTGCAAGAAAGCAAAGTTTTTTCCAAAATAAAAGTTTTATTTAGCCTCTTTTGGAGCTGTGTAGCTACTGCAGGAGAACAGTGAGAGATCAATCAATACAACCGATCCAACCACCATCACTCTCACACACTTTACCTCAGGAGCAATGTAATCCGGTGTGCCACAGAAGGTCTTGGTTGTGATTCCATCATTCATATTCTCTTTACACATGCCAAAGTCTGCTATTTTAATGTGGCCCTCACAGTCCAGCATTACATTGTCCAGCTTCAGGTCTCTGTGAGAGGGTGAAGCAAAGTCAAAAAGGAACAACAGACTAATCAACATAACTTGGCATCGATACTCGAAACGGCAAATCTGTATTAAAATTCAATTTAGAGGCTTAAAAGGTTTGTGAAATGTGATCCTCAGCTATTGCGACTGCATCAGTTTGACTGTACAACCCTTTCTGAGCATTACAGATGGATCTGCATTATGTTCAACTTCCAGCTCATGTTAAAGTGAATGCCTGCGTTAGTCCAAACAATGTGTTAGATGTGAAGAAAGGTTAAATTTACATTGTTTCTCATTTCTTTTAGATTTGCGAAGTACCTTATAATAAGACATATATAGTACTGAATAGCTCACATTCACCGTTGGCTTGTAGCAATACACCAGTAGTGATCAAACTGACATCACTCTAACAAATTAAGATTATTTTGAACTGCCAGTCATACAAAACCTCTCTAGTAGTCCAAGAAGAACACAACAGTGCTGGAAATGAGCACAACAGGTTCATTTTAATTATCCTAGCTGCTGCTAATACTGTGCTGAAAGAAACTTTACTTTACTGACAATTCACAAATTCACTCTGAAACTTCCTGATTTTATAAACTTCCATATTGTACAAGAGTATATTTGGCACATGGCAGTAATTCATTCAGTTCAATTGAGTTTTATTTATATAGCGCCAAATCACATCAGCAGCCGCCTCAAGGCGCTTTATACTGTAAGATAAAGAGCCTAGAATAATGCAAAGAAAACCCCAACAATCAAACTACCTCCTATGAGCAAGCACTTGGCGACAGTGGGAAGGAAAAACTCCCTTTTAACAGGAAGAAATTGCCGACATACGCTGGAGAGGGGCAGACAGGGGGAAACTGGACAAAAGATACACCGTGGATTTCATTTGCACTATTTCAGGTACGTACTACTGTGTGAGCTCAGCTATATTTGGTTAATGTTCTGTGTTTAGTAGGTTGTGTTATGGATGTTACCTGTAGATGATGCCCTTTTGATGTAGGAAAAACAGACCAATCGCTATCTCTGCAGCGTAGAATCTGCACACACACACACACACACACACACACACACACACACACACACACACACACACACAAAAAACACAAACGGCAACAACAACGGCAATTAGTCAGAGGCCGAGAAAAAGGACAGCAGGAAAACAGATCATTTGTGTGCGTGTATGCGCGTGTCAGAGTAAAGGTCACTCCTGTCTCTTCAAGGCCGGCGAGCAGCTGATAAGATCAGCGGCAGAGGTCTGGATGGACTGACCGCACAGTCGGCCACGCTTGCACGGGCGTGCGTGCGCTCTCTGCGTTTAAAAAGCGCATTTTAAAGACATCAAGAGTCATTTGGTTGTGAAAACTGTGCAGAGCCCGTTTGGAGCTAATTAGATGTTCTTTCTGTGCTCAGAATGATGAGCAGCAGCATTGAAGAATAAATACAGAAGCTCACAATATACAAAAAGACACTGCAACACTGAAGTTCAAAGCAATTTAATCATCCATGGAGAAGGATTTCCTGTTTAATAAAAAAAGAGAGCGAACAAGCTGATGGCCTTAGTTAAAAGAGTTCCTCGTGTACTTCGACTTACCCCCTCTGCAGTCTGAACCTTCAGCCACAGGGAAGAAACTTTAATTCTCTATGAATTACATGAAGGGCTAACTCCTCAACGGCTCTCGCTCGAAACCAACAGCCCCGCTTGTCAAATGTGTCAGCCTGCTGGTTGGGCTTGACACCAGCGATCTCGCCAGCCACTGTAATTATATTCTGCAGTTCTGGAGGTACTGCGCCATGCACTGAGAACTCTCAGGAGCTGCTGGATTACTTTCATTTCTTTGAAGCTCTTCAGAGCAGCAAGCTGCATTGGGGGCAAACAACATATTTCACCTCCGGGCTCTGCTGGGATTGCTCATCCATCACCAGTCAAACTGATGATGGCTTATTCACCACGATTTAAACAGGTATTACTAAAGTGTGAAACACCTGCTTTCACGGGGCTCTGATTTTCTGTGTGTGTGTGTGTGTCTGTGTACTCACACAGCGTGAGGTTCTTTGAACTTGCCGACCTGCTGTATCTGATACATGAGATCTCCGCCGTTTATGTACTCCATGACAAAATACAAGCGGTCCTGTGGAGGGGGCATAGAAGGGCAAGCAGAGAAAGACGGGTCACAAAGTGCACGTTAATAAAAATGGATGAGAGGTCAAAGGAGCGTAAAATACTGTGGAGGTGGAAGGGACTGCTGTGAGTTTGATGTGTGAATTGAGAGAAGATCAGAGGAGAGATGCAGAAAATATGACAGAGGAAGTGAGGAGGAAGGGGAGAAAAGTGGTGATTGGGTTGTCGGTGGATCCAATAAGTCTTCAACTGAGGGAACACAGTGACATCAATTTAGGGACCTGTAGTCCTCCATTATCTACAGAAATTGCCAATAAGTTTCAGTAAGTGAGAAAATGTGGAGGGATTTGGTGTGTGTGTCTGTGTGTTCTGGAGTTTATTGTGAAGTTTTTTAGTGTTAGAGTCTGTACTCCCTGATAAGTCTTATGAGCAGTTGTTTGCTCTGTGTGCGAGCCTATAGTATCTGTTTGTGTTTGAGTGTGTGTGGTTAAACTGTATTTGCGTATGCACTGCATCGGTGCCATATTACTGTATGGATGTGTGCATGCATGACTGTAATAACTGCCTGCATGTAATAACTGAATTTGATGTACAAAAGCCCTCCTCCAGTCAGAGAATTAGTGATGAGCAGGATTAACATGCACATCTTAAGTTTTTTATAAATGTGTGTGTGTAGGTGTGTGTGTGTGAGTATCAGGTCTGTTTTATTTACTTTTGTCATTCAAATTCATTTACAACACATCACTAATCAGTGAGAATGCAGAGATGAGTGTTAATGAAGCAGGAGAGCTATATTTACTCCTCTGCTGACTCATCATTAGGACTAATGCACATTATAAAACTTGGGACAACAGGTAAGCAGTCACTCCAGATGTTTTTTTAGGTTGTAGTTTGGTGTTTGGTAGCATGTGTAACCAGATATATTTAAAAAAAACCAAAAAGCTCCACATTTTTCCACTAAAAGGTTAATATAATCCATGTAGACTGAATAACAAAACTAATAAATAAAAAAAATACACAATATAAAGTTAAAGTATAAATTACATTTTGAGAAACCAGATCTAAAATTCATCCCAAATACACAGACCACCACTTTAGAAGCTACACCTGTTCAACTACTTGTTCATGCAAATATCCAGTTAGCCAATCACATGGCAGCAGCTCTATGCACTCAGGCATGTAGACACGGTGAAGGTGACCAAACTGAGCATCATAAAGGGGGCGAAATGGGATTTAGGTGACTTTGAATGTGGAATGTTTGTTGTTTCCTGTTAAGAACAGGAAACTGAGAATACAAATCACACAATCTTACCAAAACTGGATGAAAATATTTGAAAAGCATTGGTCTGATTAGTGTTGAAGGTCAGAATTTAGCATAAACAACATGACACCTCAGATTCCTCCTGCCTTGTATGGGGGTGTAATAGTATTTCTTGGCACACTGTGGGCCCCTTAGTACCAACTTAGCACCCTTTTTGCCTACAGTGCACCATCCTCAGGATAACACACTGTGTCACAAAGCTCAAATCATGGTTTCTTGAATGCAACAGTGAGTTGTGGTGAGATGGGAGATTAACATGTGTGATGCAGCCATGTCAACATGGACCAGAATAAATGAGGAATGTTTCCATGACCCGGTTAAATCTGTGCCATGAAGAATGAAGGCAATTCTCAAGGTGAAAACAAGGTGTACCTAAAAAAGTGTTAGCTTCAGCATTGGTATTAATGTCTATTACTCGTGTGAGATCCATGATGGTGAACATGACAGTATATTCTTCTTATTGATGACTGAAAGTGCCAATTAAATTTAAGGAGTGACAAGTTAAAACAGGGTAGCTTTTTAGTTTGTATAAAATAAAATGAATATATCTCAGTGAGATATATTCTGTGGGAACATGTCGGCCCACCCACCATAGTCTGGAAGGTAGAGTGCAGCTGCGTTAAGAATGGGGGCTTTCCAGATAAAGCTAGCACTCTCTTCTCCACCATGGTGCACTCTACGTCATCATCTTGGATCACGACGTCCTTCTTCAGGATCTTTATAGCGTACAGGTCCTCGGTTCCTTTGCGCTCTGCCAGCATCACCTTAGAGAGAGGGCGAACAAAGAACATGTGGGAAATGCAAGAAGATGAATTCATCAATATTCAAAATCTTTAAGGCTCACAGCTGCTGTCATGGCTCTGTACCAACAAAGAAGGGAAAGAAACAGAGAGAAAAGGAGAAACAGGAGAAACAGGGGAGGTATTGTGAAGGACGGGGATAAAGGATCAGAGCGATGAAGGAAAGCTTCTCTGACTGTTTTGGGTTAGACAGTCAAAGTAAGAAATAAAGAGAAAAAAGACAAAGAGAAACCGATTCATCACTTTTCAAGACGCCAATGGAGGCGAAATAACCAGGGGAAATAAAAACGAATAAGAAAGGAGAGAAAGAGGAAAATGGGATGGTGTGAAGCCGCTTACAGAGTCACTCAACGCCATTTTTATACATCACATACATTACATGGGTACAATTTGTGCGAGATAACAAAAATTAATCGTAATTGAGAAGTTTTTTAAAGGCCTGTTCTGTAATCTGTGTTCAATAACCCCTGCTGGATGGCTAGCAAGGCTTTAACAAACATTAATTACATAATGAATTTGAAACTCGCCACTCTTACAAGTATTAAACATATTGGTGCTGTTAGAGGACGCAAAACCTAAAAGCTGCTGCAGCAATCTCCCTGCAAGGGGAGAAAGTGCTTAGCCAGTGGTTCTTCTTGTGATAACTTTGATATTAGTCAGAGTTTCTCAAAGATTTTTATACTGTTCGACTTCCTTTTGCCCTTCATGAACAGTAAGGATAAAGCAAAGGAGAAAAAGACAAAGAAGACAAAAATCAAAGTAAAAAGGGCTTATTTCACATTTCCTGGATCATATGGTTCACAGTGTGGGGAAACTGTAGATAAAGGAAGGTTGATAGGTGAAGAGACTGGGATTAAAAAGCAGAAAAAAAGGTTAAATGAATTATAAGAAGGGCAGGGCGTTGTGAGGGACATATGGGCGAACTCAGAAACTGCCTGGCAGCACTCAAGTTTGACTTTTTATTGGGAATTCAGGGGTGACAGCTTCTTGTAATCCACTTATGAGATGCACATAAATGAAAATAAAAACACCCTGAATTGTGATTACTTTTATGTGGTTGCCAAATGTGGACCAGGTGTCATGAAAGGTTCACACAGACTTGTGACCAGAGCAAAAGTTCAATTAAATTCAACCTTCAAAGAAAGAAAGGATTTACAGGAGCCTGTTGAGGGTGTGTGTGCTGTGTGTGCAGCATTCGTGTTTAAGATAACATTGAGATAGTTTGAGAAATAATGTTTTCATGCAGCAAGTTGGATCAGACCGTGCCAATAAAGCACGGTGTGTTTCATTCTATCTAACCACACAGCTACAAAATTAACTGTTCCTTATAAGTTGAATTTTAACCTAGAGGCATATTAATGTACTACTACATGTGACTTTGGCCGACTCAATGACTGTAAGATGGCCAGGTCCTGTGGCTGCAAAACAACCCCAAATCATCACCCCTCCACCGCCGTGCTTGACAGCTGGTATGAGGCGTTTGTGCTTATATACTGTTACTCATTACCTTAAAAACTAATCAGATTACATTAATGTGTTACTTGTAACGCATTGCTGCCCATCTCTGCTTAGTAGTGAAGATATTTCAATGATTGAAATAAGGGCACAGACACCAACTTAAATTTCAGAATGCTGTGGAAAGACTGCGGTGTTTGCCACAGTATAGCCTGTATGATGTGTAGTTCCCATGTGGCTAAATGACTTCTGTGACCTCAAGAAATTGTTTTTCATTTAGTTGTATTGTGCATTTATATCTATTATTAAACATTAGATTTTAATGTGCACAAACCAGAGGGCGAACCTAGTCACCAAAATTCCACTTGACCATTCCTCTGTGGCTAAAAGATACAGCCGTGAGAAAGAACACAAGCTTGATCTCTACAGGCTGTATAAATAGAAACATATACCACAAAGATGTAAGAAATAAACAAAACTACTTCTTACTCATTATTTAGAGGCAGGAAATGAGCATCAGCTTCGCGGTGCAAACACATTGATGTCACACTTGTTATTCTCTCTAAATTCTTTAAGAATGGAGCAATAAGAGTGACCTCTTATTCCCGCTTTTCCCCTCTGAGATGAGAAACTTAGCAACTTTGCTGTTTATGTCTTATAAATATTCAGGTATGATAATGCAGAGAGGTTACTGGGTTCGGTATTCTATGGGGAGTGCAGCACAGATGGACAAAGAGACGCAGTTATATATGTAGACGGGTGTGTGTGCGAGCACGTATCAGGGTATTAATATGCGTTTTTGGTTATACAGCTGCCAATTTTAAAAACTTCAGCTGGTAGTATACTTTGTTGAACACAACTGAGTGTGCGTGTGTGTGTGTGTGTGTGTGTGTGCATATGGTGGCAGTGTGACTTTATGTAAATACAAACTTTATAGAGTTGAAACAGAGAGGAAGGACACCATCTGGCCCAAAGTTCATTTTATACAACCACAAGGACAAGACCAGCACAGGAGAAAGACATAAAATGCACAGGTCAGACAGTAACAACATGATCTTTTTGGCATCATTACACCACCATCGATTACACATTTTAACTTCTGCATTTAATATCCTTGTTTTTTCACCTTCCCAGTTATTGTGCTTGACCACAAGGATGTTTGGTGTCTGACCCACTCATAGACCGGTTGCAGCATGTGTGTCACTGTTTGCACCCCGGGAAGTTTTTCAGGGTCGTTTGCCAGAAAGCCGTCCCGAGGATATTAGCTGTCATGTGTCGTAAATGATGCCGCTGTGTTTTCTCTGCTGACCTTGCACAGTGAATTTATCCAGGCAAAATGAATGCTGCCCTGCAAGAATCTGCACTGTGCTGTATCACAGTGGGCTGTGTGTATCATTAAAAACTGTCATTTATTATATATAGTATACACAACTGTTGTTTCCACTGAGGCATTGAGTGTTCCAAGAAAACCTAAATGAAAACAGACTTTTAAGACTTCCTTTTGCATTTGGATCATGTCTGCAGTGGCTTTAGTCACAGTGTTTGTGTGGTGGGCTTGAAGAACATTTCTTTTTAAATACCATCAGTTTGTTCATTACTCAAATAATTATTCTTCTGTGTACAGCAAATCTCAGGCTGCAGTGTCTTCTGTGAGGGGAAAGGGGGGAAACTGTAACAAAGAACTAATTTGTTGTGTAATAGCCCACTACCACACAGTCTTAGCTGGTCTAGAGGATTGTCAAGCATGAGGTTTGTGGCCTATTAGAGGTTCCAAACCAGGCCCACTGGATGGGTGCGCAAAGTATGGAAAGTGCAGAGATGTTTTTTTTAATAATTCCTGATGTTGCGCTTCCAGGGAAAATTCAACACTGTAGCCATTGCCACAAATCCAGGCAAGGATGTTGGCAACACAAAAATGATTTTACAGCAATTAAAAATACATGCATCTCTCAGCTGAAGTGTTATTGCTGGTATTGTGTTACTGTGTCCCACCAAAAAACTAAAGGGAACATTCACGTATCCTAACACAATTCCTCATCCGTATGCTCAAAGGCTACTGCAGGGAGCCCACCCGGGGAACTGTGTCAGTCCCCCCTGTGGTCTCTTCACGCCTTGCTGTCTATTCTACAGTGTTTTCAAAAAAAGAAGGCTACAAACTCTCAGAATATAAGTCCTTAATGTATTTTATGTTGTGGACCATTTGCAACACACTTGGATCTTGAGTGGACTGAACCAATGAAACTATACGATAAATGTGCAGAAAAACGTTATGCCCTCCTTCATATTGAAGCTGTGTAGTGGGCCGAATTGGAGTCCTTGCCGGGCTGATTCTGGTCCCTGGGCCTCATGTTTAACACCCTTGACCTTACAGTAATGACAATTTTTGCTTTTGGCTATCATTAAATTAGCTAAAATTCATTATTCTGCACAGCAATGCTTGTTTTTGCTGTGGCGCCGTATGAAAATGAGACACCGACTGCCTTTGGGAAGCAGCAGCTGTAAACTTGAAGTTATTTTTGTGTGTCTGTGCAACTGCAGCTCTTATTACGCCGCAATGCATGCGTATAAAGAATGATGAGGCAGGCTAAAATGAAGCGTGCCCTCTTGACTGCACATGTGTCTTATAATCACAGAGAAGTGTTTGCAGCAGTATTGTGTTACTCCGGTTGTGTAGCAGCAGGTCCTACCAGCCTCCCATGCACACTCAGGAACCTTTAAAGTGACACACACGTCATGTGAGCAACTCGTTTCACAAAATGTCCTGGTGCGTGTGTGCGTCTGCATAGCACAGACTAAAATGACTGTTGGATTTACATTTGCAGGAATGTGCTTTCCAACATGTGTGTGTTTGCTTGTGTGTGTGTGTGTGTGTGTGTGTGTGTGTGTACACTTTGTCTTCTGCTGAAGCTGTGTATCTCTGCATGCTTCAGCAGTCTGTGTTTGTGTGAGTTGGGTATTCCAGTAATGATCGTGCCTCAACTCAGGCTCCATTACAATGACGCATCAGTGTAGCTTTAAATGCTTGTTACCATGGAAACAGGCAGCCGGCATACAAGTCTGATACTCAGACAATGGTCTCTCTCTCTCTCTCTTTCGTGCTCTTTATGTCACTTTCGGTCTCCCTCCACCCTGCTGCTCTACCCATCCCCCCCCCCCCCCCCCCCCCCCCCGTCTGGCTCTCACAGCATCTTCCCATTCTTTCTGTTTCTTGCCTTGATTTTCATTCATTCACATCACTCTACCCCCCCCCCCCCCCCCCCACCTTTTCCCACTCTCCCGCTTTTCATTCAGTCCGACGTTTTTACCTCTCGCTCATTTTATTCACGTCAACCTTGTCGCGATGCCTCACATCTCTCGCCTCTCTTCTTCCATCGCCTACCTGTTTGTCACATCATCTTCCTCACCTCTTTCTCTTCATCCACCTCGTCCTACTCGTGCTTCATCACCTCTGATTCCCTCTGTCTCCATCTCCTCTTTTTGGCCATGTTTTCTTTCCTTTGTTCTAAGCTCTGTTTGCAGTTATACAGCAAAGCTCTGATGCTCAAACAAACACAAACACACAGACAAACAAGAGCCTCCCAGATATATTCGCTGTAGCACACAAGTTATAAAAAAAACAAGGTTTTCTGTATCAATGATAGCTGGCTCATATATCAATTTAAACTACATATAAATTAAGAAGCCAAAGTCACAGGGAGCATAATATAGCAAGAGTTTGGCTCCCTGACCAGTTGTTAAGCTATGATTGTGTTGATTTTTGGATTTTAAGGGTGAGGCCGCTGTTCTTTTTGACTGTGCCTTGTATCCCATAGAAAATGTTTATTATATGTTTACTTTATTTAAAAAGTGAAAATATTAATTGGCAGAAGCGCATAATACAAACGTGCCAGATTTAGCCATGGAGGCTAATTTACATCTGGCATCCCCACCAAGTCGATGGTGTTAAATATCAAAAACAGTAACACACACACACACACACACACTCACACTTAAACATCACATCTTACCTTGCCAAAGCTGCCCTTGCCCAGCACCATAAGGAAGTTAAAGTCAGCCAACTTCATGCGGTCTTGGTTGCCATTGGAGTCAAACCGGGATGCGGCGTTGGCTGACTTCCCGTCTGTGTTCTTCCCAGGACCAATTTTAGCCCTCTAGATGGGGGTGAGAGAAAATAAAGAAGAAATTAGGCAAAACAAATTTGGCACCCGACTCCAGGATTTCATAGTGAGCTAATATTTTTAAAAATGTCAGGATGAGGATGTTGGTGTTATTGAGCCATCTGGACTTAATTAAGAAGTGCTTTTTGTAGCATTTTAATGTTAATGAATACTATTAGTAATTCTGAAAAACACTTGCGTAATTGCCATAAACAAAGATCAAATCAGAGACAGATTGGTAAGCATGACTATAAGACCTAACAACTGAGAAGTAAAGATCTGCTCTTAATGGTTTATATGGTTTATTACGCTAATTACATGATATGGGCCAGTCACAGTAGCTCTAGTTTTCTGGAAACTTCCAGGAGATGGCTGTTGTGGCTTCCTGGTGATTGCATAGAATGTTTTTTGCATTCACTTTACTGATAACAAGTTACTGGTCGCTCACCAGGTCACCCGCTGGGAGGCAACCCGTCTCCAAACAATTACGGTCCGACTCTGAAGGTGTTTTTACACCTGCAGTGTTAAATTGATATCTGGTTTGTTTTCCCTCTTGGTGTGTTTCACTTGTGCAGGTGTGAACACGGTAATCGCACTTGGGTGTGGACCAAAACAACCACACTGAGACCCTTTAGATGGTTTGGTTCCAAATGAACTTTAATGCAGTTTATTTATGGTGTGAATGTGATATGACCTCGATCCGAACCAACTACCGGGTGTACGTAGCCATGCCAGAGCCATGCATGCTTTGTAGGAGGTAGTATAGATGTCCAAACATCTGTATGAGCTAGCAACTAGCCGTGGAATGAACATTCTCCATGTTCATGCTTGTAGTATTCCAGAACACAGAACCTTCTTCCTGTATTTACTTTTGTTGCTCCCGGCCCAGACACAGCTGGCCAATAAGCAGACTGAATATTCTCATCTAGTAAGTGGTGACGCATTTTGGTTTGCTTAGAGTTCACTTGGATTTTTCTCTCTGCAAAAAGAAAACAAACCACGGGGAAAAGCTACAAGTTCACAAACTTATCAACTGATTCAATCCAGAGTAAACAAACTGTAGGTGTGAAAACGCCCTGAGACTGACCATTGTGAGAGTCTGGACAGGCTGGGGATGGTTTGCCTCACATAGTTGTGTCTGATCTCCCTTATCAGGGCGGCAACGGAGCGGCAGTTCTTTACCAGATCATTATTGCAGCCTTTGTGGTAACCTTTAGGATCTCTAGTGTTTCTCCTATTCCTTTGCTTCAGGTTATAAACCTGTTTTTCCTGTGCTACTTTAGTTTAGTCTTACTGTCTCCAGACCCATGCAAACATATTTGGAAGAACTACAAACCTTAAGCTTCCTGGAGTAACCCACCTGGCTTCCCCACTCACCTGCCTGCCCGCAAACTCGTCTCCCCATCTTGGCCTCTCTTGGTAACCCCTCTGTTCCCTCTTGCACAACAGTGTGACGAGTAAGCACCATTTGCTTTTCCCTTTGTTTAATTTAGTTACAGCAGCTCCTTTATTTCTAACTCAGTTTTTTCCCTCTTTTAGATCATCCCACTAAATCTGCACCAGTCGCGCCTCACTAACTTTAATTTGTTGGTTCACTGTAAATAAAATCCCTTTCAATGTCCTCCATTTCTGTGAGTCTGCTCCTTGGGGCCACCTTTTCACTCTTTCTGATAACCATGCTTGGTGAAATTTCCTCTGAATGAAGGAGGTAATGTGAATATATTTGAGATTTTCCCTGATTTATCACATTTAATCTCTGTATTATCATGAACAGCCCATTCAATCACAACTGGTAGCAGACTGACTCTTGTTGCCATCTTATTGTCATTTTATTGCTTTTGGTGCAGCAAAGATTGTGAGTTCATTGCACGCACTCACAATAATTGTGATCGTGTCACGGTTTTATGGGGCGATCGTGGCTCAAGAGTTGGCAGTTCGTCTTGTAATCGGAAGGTTGCCGGTTTGAGCCCCGGCTTGTTGTGTCCTTGGGCAAGACACTTCACCCGTTGCCTACTGGTGGTGGTCAGAGGGCCCGGTGGCGCCAGTGTCCGGCAGCCTCGCCTCTGTCAGTGCGCCCCAGGGCTACAATGTAGCTTGCCATCACCAGTGTGTGAATGACTGAATGTAGTGTAAAGCGCTTTGGGGTCCTTAGGGACTAAGTAAAGCGCTATACAAATACAGGCCATTTACAGTTTCAGTGACATGTACCACTGTTTTCCTTTGTCTTACTGCAAAATTAATTAAAAACTAGTGCACGCAGTAAAACACAGTGTGGCAAAAAGACTTCTACATAGTGCTCATGTGTAAAGTATGATATTTGTTTGCGTTTGCATTTGTAACCTTTACTGGCAAAAACCAGAAAGATCTTTTTTATCATTTTTTTTTCAGTTTATATAAAAACCACTAAGCGCACACAAATAATCACTGACTTTAACATACTGAAGCCACAGACGTAAACATAACTCCATGCTTTTAAATTTTACTGTGAAACAATCAAAATGTGTTGAAAGACAGAAATCTTTCTCGTTGTGTTTCATTTATCATTTATTCTGTTTCATTTTCACCTTCATCTTTATAGATTTGGCCTTTGTCTCTAACTTTCCATTTATTCGTGTCTATCAGCAGCTGTCAGTCCTCTGCTCGCTCTTCATTTCTAACGATCTCTCTGTCTCGACCTTGTCATTCCCTCTCGTCTTATCTCCCTTGTAAGAATTTTAATCGTATTCTCTACTTTGTTAAACCGTGCTTCAGTTTTAAAATGCTCTTAGTATATTAATCTTAATTAATACATGCCTCCTCGCTCAGAAACAGAGGCACAGGCAGAGCACATCTAATCTTTTTCCAATCTTATCTTAAACTGATGATCCACACTGACGGTCTCTGCACTTTTTGTCCTGTGCCGCTGCAGTAATTTCCTCACTGCCACCGCTCTGCGGCTCCCTGCACTGCGTGTGGTGCACGCCATACAGTTCTCAGCTCATCAATGGATAAAAGCCTCTATCTGTCTCCATCTGTTGTCACGCAAACACACACAGACACACAAACAAGCGGGAACAGTCAAGGTGTTTGCGAGCAGCGGAGCATGCTGAAGGCAAAGCCTGCAGAGTAATGCCGCTCTCTCGCACTAACTCTGTCTAAAGCAGGAATGTCAAACTCGTTTTATACAGCGGGCTACATACAGCCCACTTTGATCTTATGTGGGCTGGACTGGTGAAACTCCAGTTTCTGTCAGTGTAAAAGGTTTAACTACGCATTCAATCAATGAGATATCTTAATGTAAAACAAAAAAGAGCAATTTTAACATTATGTCTCAGGTTTTCTACATAGTAAAGAAATGCTGCTGTAGTAAATTAAAGAAATCTGTCAGCATGACTCTTTGAGCTTAGATTGGAAGAATGTGTGTAAATCTATAACTGAATTACTTTGCTGTACTGTCAATGTCCATGAGACTTAAAACTACAGTTAAAAGACCAAAATCTATGCCCTCCTTTACATTTTCCAAAGCCTGCCAGTGGGCCAGATTGGGGTCTTTGTCAGGCTGATTCTGGCACACGACCCTTATGTCTGACACAAAAGCCATGCATATGATAAAACACCACCAGACAAATGCTGAATGCAAACAGAAGGATGTCATTAAATGAACTGAACAGAACTGAAATCCCACCCCCCAAAACTCTGTGCCCTCTTAAGTACAATTAAATTTGGGTACTGTCAGAGTACAATAAGGCTGGGACAAAATACTGATGTACCAATATATTTTACTGCCTTCTCTGGTGACACAATTATCAATATAGTGGTGCCAAATTTGATCAGAACATGTGCCGAAGAGCGTTTACCAATCTCACACAGGAAGAAGAAACTCAAAAAGGCAAAGTATCGGACACGGTAAAATAAAGTGTTATTACTTCTTGATTTCCACCCCTCGAATACATTTAAAGCACTTGTTAGTGATGCTGTGTTTCTACCCTAACAATTACAGTTACCACATGGTACCAATGTGTGTTGCAGAAACTCCTTTGAAATCAATTGATATCAATCTGTGACACCAGGTAAACACTGCTCCCCCAAATATCAGTGGTGACGCTGAAGTCCCAACTGTCTTCCAACAAGCTGTTCTAGATGCTTTTCCCACACATTTACAGTGAACTGTAAACTGAATGTAATCAGCATACAGGAAAATGAGAGCAAATTTATCGTAAAAGTCAAATCGCCTTCTCTTTCACATCTTATTCTGAGTTTCATCATGTGTATGAAATGGAGGCATCGGTGTCTTTCTTTCTCATTGCAACCTCTCTGAAGGCTTCACCCCAGAGGTTGAATTCAAGCTTGTGTGGACGCGCATGTTTCTGTGTGTGTGTGTGTGACATCTTGCCCCCCCCCCCGAGAATTTCTCTCAGTAAACGTCTGAGGAGCGTGACCTTGAGGAGACATGGGAAACAAATACAGATTAAAAGAAAGAAAATCACAAGGTGGGCTGCAAAGGTGACAGCGGACAAAACAGATAAGTCAAGGAGGGAGAGGGAAGCTGAATGAGGACAGGGAGGAGGAACGCTGAGAGAAAGGGAGGATAGAAGGCAGGAATAGCTTCCCTATAAAGCCAACATTCAAACAATTAGCCATAAAAAATACTGCAGCGCACTTACATTAAACTTGTGAATGCTAAAATCAAGAAGAGTTATAGCAAGGTCCAAGTTTTCCTCATCCCCTTTTCTCTTCCCTCTAGATGAATCCATTAACTGTTTTCTAGCTCTTGTGAACTCATCTCTCCTTGTGCGTGTCAGCCAGCTGCCCTCTAAACCTGCTCACCTGCAATTCACCTCTCAGGTTTGCAAACCCTGCCTCTCTCCTCCCCACCAGCTCAGCCACAGACCTCCGGGTCACACCACTTGCCTGGAACTTTCCACTCTACACTTCCCTCTGTGTTACAATAAACCTTTTAAACTCTGATTCTGTGGTCTGCCGACAGTGGCCTGCATTTTTAGTTCACCGTTTCTTGGTCAAAACCTTAAAAGTTTTATCCCCCTAAATCATGTCGGCCTTCAACAGAGGAAACTGTTTTATCCCCCACTGTCTGTGTGCAGACACGAGCGTGGTGCCAATCTTCTTATCAATAAGAAAAAAAGTCCCATACAAATGTCACATACAGTATCGTGTTAAAGTCTTCATTTCTTCAACTTCATTTCTACAAATTCTGCTTCTTAGGAGCCAGACTTTATAGTAATTTTTTTACGTAGTCTTGAGCAATTGTTCTCCAGGCTTTCTGAAGCTCTTTCAAATTTTTTTATTTTCTGTTAAGCCACTGAACTATGAGCCATGAGTCATTCAAGAATAAAAAAGCCCCTAACTCAGGGGATGACCCAGCATTGTGTCTACACACAACAAAGAACCAATTGTAAATAGTGTCTTTACTTTGTTACTAGTAGCCACAATTTGTCGGATGTTTCCATTTCTTCACTTGAACCTGCCAAAAAACATGCCAATGGTAATGCAGTTTCACAGACATAAAAAATAATATTTTTGCACCATCAGGATTAGCTAGATTCAGAAAAATTAGTGGATCTCAGTATGGTGTGCAGCGTGTCTCTAAAAAATTTAAGGAAACTGTACAAGTTGAGAACAATAGAAGCGCCATACCTGAAAAAAAAATATTTAATGCATGAAAAAATTGGGGGTGGGGTTAAAGACCTTTGGACAATACTGTATTTCAAACAAACTGTGTATTTTTCATCTTTCTTTTTTTTTTAATATGCCCTGCAAGAACATTTTCCTAAACTGTGACAGAAGCAAATTTGCCACTAACATCACTATTTTAACACATTCACAAAAAGTCTTTTAAGTTTGTGGCTGAGTGTCACAAAGACAGAAGGAGGCGAGCAAAAGAGAGAGAAAAAAACCAAAGTGGTTATCCTCAACACTGCCAAATGAACGGGCCTACTGGTCAGCTGTTACTCACACACACACACACACACACACACACACACACACACACACACACACACACACACACACACACACTGGGCCTGCAGTGTGCCAGACCGGATGGTGCTATAAGTGTGCCTGCCAACTGCTAACAGCTCTCCCAGAGTGGCCCTCACTCAGACACACACAGATGCATAGTCCTCACACACACACACACATGCACGCACGCACACAGGTAACCCTTTAATCACCTGCACTGTACGTCAACTTTTAAGATTTTAATGCACACACACCTCAAATTTCTGCCGTAGCTCCTCGTTGCCCTCCTCCCCCTCCGGAGGGACGGGTACATTGAAGTACTCGCCTTCTTCCTGGGAGAGCAGCTTAAACCTAAAGTGAGAGAATATTTCCAGTCAAATCAATTCCCAATTAGTTTATACAATTGGGGTGTTTAACTGCTGCCATTAACTGAAGCTGCTGACAGTTACTGCACCAATTTAAGGGCCTAAAGAATAATCAGGCCATTATTTACCAATTCATTCCCCTTCATGGTATTTTAACAAAGCCTGAGATGGGCTCAAAACACAGTGGAGACGCTTATCGTCCCACAAAATCAATACTATATAGTTTTCACATTTTTAAATAGCAAATCATTTGTGCTTGGCCTTTATAGATGCAGGGAAACAGATCCCTGCTCTTTACTTTCTTTGCTGTTAGGAAATATGCCTCCTCAGCCAGTTAGACTGTCAGATCTGAGCTGTGTTTCAAGCAGTTACGTCTCATGCCACAATTATTTTTGTTAAAATCGTTCTTCATTTTCCTGTTTTGGCAGTGATGAAGCATAAGTAGATAATATAACTGGCTTGTTCCCTGTTCTCTGAACCACTTGTGCAAGATTTTAATCGATGTTAAAAAAATGACATGGGAAACAGATATGAAGCGACACTGTTGTTTATCAGGAGCTACCTTTCTGGTTTCTGTACTCCACTTACTAGCAAAAATCTGCCCTTTAAGCAGCAAGGTGGAGCTGTTACCAAAATTAACACATGATAACAAGCTGGTCATGGTTGCTTATCTCATAATAAACACTTATTAATGACAGCCACTATGTTTGCATACTGATGGAGTTTGTGCTAGCTCCTTCAGACTGTCAACAATATATAAAAGGTATCACCAAAACTTTGAATCCTATAATGAACTCATATTCTTACATGTGTACATTTACAGTGCTGTGCTAAAGTCTCAGGCTGCCCCTCATTTGTTTTATATTTTTTTTAGGAAAATGGGAAATTTATTGAAACATGTGCAATCACATATGGAAATAGTGTATATATAAGACAAAAACAGAGTTAGTACATTTCCGATTAGGCTTCGGATTAGGCTGCATCTCTGTGTCAGGTCTCTGCTGGATTTTTTTCCCCATTTCCTAAGGACATAACTTTCATCTGCTGAAAGTCATTTGTTGTAGATAGTTTTTAGGACTGCTACTTCTTCCTTTGTCCTCTACTTGTCCAGTTTCCTCAAATTTTTTTAGGGACATACTGCACACTGTGCTGAGTGCCAAGTTTGCAGCTAATAGCACTCTGGGAATCACCCTGTTGGTGCAAAAATATAGTTTTATGTGTCAAACTTTGACATCTTTTTTAGTTTCAAGTAAAGAAATTGGAATACAATTGTTCTATGAGACAGGCTGCTAGTAACAAAGCACCTAAAGATGCTATTATATGGCTCTTTGCTAATTATGAATGCCTTTTTTATGCCTTTTTTATGCTTTAATGACTCTTAGGTCAGCATTAAGTGGTTCAATAAAGAAAAATACTGGACTGAAGGTGGGTGAAAAACCAGCCAATGTCCAATGAAAAACCTTAGAAGAGCTTCAGAAAACCAGAAGAAAGTGTGTCTCCTTGGATACAGAATAATAAAAAAAAATCAGGGGTGACTCAAGACTTCTGCACAGTAATGTACATACTGTACATATCTGCAAACTATTATTAGGACACAAGTATGTTTTAGCATTATTTCAAATACCACAGTCTCATACAGAGCTTTAGCTTTACTCTCGCTCTGTATCTCCTCTCGCCAGCGAGTGTGAGCCTTCTGGGCTGCTCAAAGACAGAATAGAGGAAAACTTGCACAGGTTCACTCTGAACATCAGGTTTTTAATGGCATCTTTCCACCTCCACCATTCCACCTCAAAACCTGGCATCTCATTAAAAACCCTGACAGGGCAGCGTCAGCAAAAAACAAAAGAGAGGAAGATGGATATAGAGACTGGGCTACAGATAGAAAGTGCAGGAGGGAGGGAGGGAGGGTGGTGGAGATAAAGAAGCAGAGATAAAGAGATGGGGGTAGAGTTGCTCTGGCGCTGAGTATAATCAGACTAAAAAGAGGAGCTCTAACTAAAGTATTTCTCCTACAGCGCATTAACGAACAAGGTCACCTTTCCCTCCTCCTCCTCTACCACCACAGTTTCTCTGCCTCATGTCTCTCTACACCCTCTTCTATTCCTCCTTTTTTTTCATCTCACCATCCATCCACCCCTTGTTTCTGGAGCTCCGAGATGCCAAAGGACAGTGATCCCATGAAGTCATTGCGGCTGGTCAGGTCCCAGTCCCACACCTCCACTGACAGACGGCGGTCCTTATCGTATTCTTTCAGGTGGCTGCGAGAGAAGGAAGGACAAACAACAGTTGGATGATGGCTGAGAGTGATAACTGTAGGTGTTGTGATTGTCAAAGGTTTGAGTTTTAAAGACACACGGGAGCAGTGTTGAATTCATTCTTTTTCATCTTCCACATTTATTCCTGGGATCATTCCTCTGATAAGGTATCAGGAAAGCTTTCCATCTTTCTTCTTTCTTTTATACACATTGATAGAAATGATAGCATTTCAGAGTGAACATCTGCACTTCCATGGTAAATTCAATGTGCCTTATTAAGTAAGTCACTGGAGCCAAATGTGGCAAACGACCCCAAAAGCAAGGTTTTACAAAAATGAGGCGCCAGATGTTTTTAACTGAGCGCCAGCGGTTACACATGCTTGGAAAGAAGAGCATAATGCGACGCGGTCTCAGATCACTGCGCTGAGCGAGTGAGGAGAAAACAAAAAAGAGATAAAGGGACACAGGAAAGACAGGCTGATAAATAAATAAGACAGCCTCGCACTTGGCGTGATAAAGCCTTACAATTTAAAGGTCTCGTTCCAGGTGGGGTTGAGGCAGCACTTTATGGTCTTGGTCTTCTGTTTACTCTCGCTGCGGGGATCCGGGATCAGTTTAAGCTTCACATAAGGGTCTGACAGACCGTTGGGGTCCATGGGAACCAGATTCCTGGCCTCTTTGACTGAAGGGAGAAATAAAAAGAAACAAGATGAGTGAGGGGAGAGAAGGGAGAAAAAAAAAAGAATAACAGAATTAACACTAATTTAAAAGCAGCATTGAAAGTTTTAATTTATAAACCTTTCTTTAGGATAAGTACTCACTGAGACAAAAAAATACGCGTGTAAGAAACCACAGCTTTAATATGAAGGTGAACTATTTCTACATATAAATGTAACTAAATGTAGCTAAAAGAACTTTAATGATCACTCTCATAAAACAAGCTGAATTAGGAATGGTGGGAATTTATGGTGGGAAAATATGAATATAAATTAATGCGGACATAATTTTAATTATTACTATTCTTAAAACTTAAAATAAAGAACAAATATGTTTATTCAAATTTCATTTTTGACTAACTTTTAAGGACACACCACCTGGTTTTAGCCAAATATTTATAATCCCATATATCTGCACTCACTTTTCTGCTGCCTCGTATGAATTTTCCTGCTTGGTGAAGCTGAAGCAAATATGCATTTGTTTTTATTTTTAAAGTGATAAATGAGCTGACATTGCTTTAAATAGAATTACTGCCTGGCAGTGAATACCCATGCCAACCAATCTATTGGTTGTTTTAGTTGTATTGCATCCACGCTGGTTCATAAGAGAAACTTTATTATTCATGCTTGGTCAATAAAGCAGATTTTGACAGAACAATGGTTCAATTTGGATGTTGCTGCAAACAAGCTACAAATTCTAAAATCTGGATGCTTTACACACGTCTTCAAGCCTGCAGCAGGAAAGCTCTACAACCATTTCAGGGTGGGTACTATGTGAAATATGGTCAGAAACTTCCCTGCTGTTATGTGTTTAAACTGTGGCAGGGGTTTCTGCAGAACACTCACAATGTCAGAGCAACTTTTTGGATATAAATGGTCATCATTTCATTTAATCCCATCAGACATTTTTATAAAATTCATGTCATAATTACTAAACAGATTCAAACGGAGCAAACGAAGTCGAGGCCAAAAGCAGTAGCTTTTATTACTGACCCTGAAAATAATCAGTAATAAATGATTTTGCAAAATTTGAGGAATTTTGCTTAACACATATTGCATACCCAAGTTGGGTTTAGCCACCTTAAAAAACTTGCAGTCACTCCATCTTTTAGACCAAGTTAACAGTTCAACTTCAACCTTTATTTATTTCCAGACATTGTGTTTCAGAGAATGCGTACTTGTTTTAGCAGTTTTGTCCTACTCGTTACTGCAATTCAGTCAAATAAGAGCCTTAGATTGGAAACCAAAACTCTGCCCTGAAACCAACAAATTAAATTTCGGCATGCTTAACCTAACTACACAGGAGGCTACAGCCTTGAGGTTAACAGAGTCTGTCTGTAATGACCGTGTACACCGATGAAGGTTGCCAGTTCCAACACTAATCCTTCTTATGTGGCTGTTTGTTATTGGGCTGTAATTGTATTCCAGTGGTGTAAAATCCCCCGCGGTCAGAGTGTGGGTTAAATTGCGTGTGCGCACAGTTACAGTTCCCGGTCAAGTTGTGAGGTCACATCCAATTACCAAAAGCGGGGCTGCTGTGTCTTAGGCAGCCCATTAGGAAAGCAGTTGACACACAAAAGCACATGAGACCTTTGTCACTGCACATGCAACACACACAGAACACAAATGTGTTTGGTTAGAGCTCGGTAATTTTGGTTGTGGACCTCCTGGCAAAACAATGACTTTAGAAGTCATGATAAACTAAGGTGTTATGTGCAATATTTCATCTACACTGCTTTCAGGGCAAACGATCACATCCTGTTAAAATTAAATATAAAGAAAACAGATAAGCACTTTCATTCCATTCATCGATCTCACAGGACTCTATGCTTTACTAGCCGTTCCCAGTGATTGCCTTATCGTAAAGTCCTGCTGTGTCTAACCTTTGCATTAGTTACTTCCTGTTTAATTTTGGTACTCCCTTTTCTCTTGTGCTTTGTATTCATTATTACTTCCTCCCCTGTGATTGTGTCCATTGTGTGCACCTGTGTCTCGGTTGTGTGAGAGTATAAATCGTGCTGTCTTTTCCTTGCTCTTTGTCAGATTGTCTGTATGGATTTGTTTTGGACTTTTGACCTATAAAGTAGGGCTGTTCCATATAACGATATATATCGGATGACGATATAAAAACGTCTATCGTTTCATTTTACGCTATCGTTTGTTTCGTGGTGTCATAAAATAAACTGTTTACAGCAATATTTTTTCATCGTTTTAATGGTCACTGTAGTGGCTATATTAATTTCTTAAAGTTCTCTCTTTCTCTTATATTTAATATCACACTATGGACGACAAGCGCCTGTTTTTACGTGTGGTCGTTAGCAACAATGACGGTAAAACCATCGCGTGGCTCCGACGTCCGCTTGTTTGTTTTCCACGTAAACCTTTCACAATAAAGCTCAAGATCCTGTTGAGACAAAATAAACTGAATCAAGTGAAAGAGTATGCAGAGAGTTTACGGATGAGAAGAAAAAAAGAGCCGTCAGGTGCTAAAAAATAAACCTTAGACTCAAACTTTGAAAGAAAATGGCGGCCGTTACAATTTATGTCTAAAAATGTATAGTTTCATGCATCGGTTAAAACACTCGACTCCAGGTAAAGGACGCCCAGCTGGAAAAACTTCACGCAGGTCGAGTTGCCCGAGATTCACAGAATTTACAGAAAATATTACATTTTTGTGATTTATATCGTTGTCAGGACGATAAATGTCTTATATCGGGATATGAGATTTTTGTCATAGCGCACAGCCCTACTATAAAGGTGCATTTGAAGGACTACATATACATCTTATATTGCCATTTTCTGACAATGGGTCTTTACCCAGATAGGAGACATACTAATTTTGCCTATTTTATTCACTTACAGCACAGTTGT
The DNA here is from genome assembly GCF_036321145.2 of Pelmatolapia mariae. Taxonomy (NCBI): domain Eukaryota; kingdom Metazoa; phylum Chordata; class Actinopteri; order Cichliformes; family Cichlidae; genus Pelmatolapia; species Pelmatolapia mariae. Next base: position 12,648,344 of record NC_086230.1, read on the forward strand.
TGCACCAGCAGATGTAGGATGAGCCAGATGTGGCTCAAATGTCACAACACATCTCATATCTGGCCTTTTATAAGTTGGACCTCTGGCTGAGCTGAGGCAGCCAGATTCACCCTGGGCAAAGACAAATGTGGCCCATAAAAGAAGTGCATAACTTTGCCACTTTTAAGCCAAACATTTATTGCAATCTGGGTTGAGCGTGTGAATTTTAGCCGACTCAGTAGCGGCTTTGATCTCCCAGTGCAGCACAGAAGAATTTGTGCTATTTAACGAGTGGAGGGCGAGAGAAAAAGTAGCATGCACTGCGACTTATTTTAGCTAAATTTGGTGAAAGGTCTGTTTGCATACTGACAAAAAGTGTTGCACACTGTTACTCAATAATCCTTTGGGGGATGTGCAGCATAGCCAGAGGAGAAACTAGAACAGCTTGCCAGTGAAGTCACAGTGTGAGAAAAACCTCAAAGATGTCAGAGAGATGAAGTCTTCATGCTCTTTAACCATTACTCTACACTAAACTCCAGGAGGTTAACCACAGCACACAGCCATTGGCCAGCATTAAGCCCTCAGTGAAGCAGCTCAATAAATATTAGATGATGCCCGTTAAAGTGACCATCAAATGCAGGTCGAGGAGGAGAGCTGTAAAGAGGGTAGCATGCCAAAGAGTCTCAAAGGACACTTACAGTAAAGACGTGCCGTTTTTATAGAAGTGAATGGACCTGTTTGTGTATGCACAGGTGAGAAATTCTTGCTTGCATCCAGTGTGCGCTAACTGAAAGGCACATGTACGGGTCTGTGTTTGTGTGTGAGGGGCAGGCAGAGGTGATAAGAGTGCAGTTACAGCAGAATACTACATGTGAAGTGCTGCGTGGGTGTTGGCTGTGCCCCTTTTCCCCTGTGAAGCAGCTTCATAGGATGGTAAGTAGGATTACTGGGTTATATCCACCTTCTTCTTGCTTGCAAAAGCTTTTCTGAGAATGTCATCCGGTGGATGTTGACAGTGTTCAGTCTGGGATGCCTGAACAGATGACAACAATAATAACCCAAAGTCTGAAGAGTCTAGATATTTAACATCTGATCTGAGCCTCACAAAGCAGGAAATAATGTGCTGTGGCTCTGTGGTTTTCCCAGACAGGCATTGCTACTCCCACCTGTACTTCCAAATGCCTGCAGTGTCACCTGACCCACGTTTTCTCTCTGCTCTTGATTGGCTGCTGCTTTTCAGCTAATGAATTATGCAATATACCGTACATGCTTGCAGCTATCCATCTGTCACTGGTTCAGTTTCAGAATAATGACTATTTTTAAAAACAAAAATCAAAAACATGGTCATGTTTTGGGACAAGCCTACTTCCTCTGCGCCCCCCTCCTGCTCCTGTGATCTACACCTATATGTCTATTCATTCATCTGTTTTCTTAATTGCTTATCCAGTTCTTGGTTGTGGACAGGGTTAGGGTTAGCAAAAGGTGGGTTACATCCTATGTCAGGTCTAATGCAGAGAGACAGACAACTATTTAAGCCCACATTCACACACCTACAGCCAATTTAGTCTCACCAATTGACATAAAATGTCTTCGGACTGCAGGAGGAAGCTGGAATATCTGGACAGAACCCACACCTCCCCTTTTCATTCTCTGATTTAAATTAGACTTTAGTAAAAGCGTCTAATGTAAATGCTGCAACATTCCTTGTTTGTGTTGCATCAAGTTTTTATTCCCAGCTCCTGATCAGTTAGAAGGCCATTTCACTAAACAACTGGCCAGCTATGCACTGATTGGAGAGGAGCTGGAAAGGGTTTGAACTTTGCAGTCTCCTCAGTCTTTGTAGTTATATACCAATACATCCCACCTTTCAGAACAGCTAGAGACACACAACAGGCTGTATAAAACACGTAAATGATCCCCTACTTCACTATTAGGCAGCTTGGGTGGAGTACCAAAGACGGAGGGCACCTTTTAGTGTCCCACTGAATTCTCCCTGCTGGAGTGTCCTTGAGCTAGAGGCTGACTCCCCCTCCATCTCCATGTGCACTGTTCTGCCAGTGACCTGAGCTCTAATCTGACTATGAAAGAGGCCGGAGGTGAATTAAAATTGATTATTAAAGTGTCACTTTACGCCAATGTCAATTGCTTTGATTAAATCCACAACCCAATTGCACTTCTCAGCGTAGCAGCTGTTTTCACCAGATCCCGCTACATTAAGCTGTAAAATAATTCCTAGTGGTTCTGCAATTCATTCTCAGTGGTGGCATTTTCCCCCACCTCTACCTCACTGCATAGAGGGTATACGCCAATCATAGCTCCACACTGACCCCTGTGGACAAAAGCGAGCACTACTCCTCCAACTCCTCCTTTTACTATAATCTGCAAAACACAACCACAAGTTATATGCACATTAACATAAAAATCAGTGTATGTGAAAGACTGAAATATAGATGAGACTAAACTTCATGGTAAATAGCTTTAGTTAATGTACTTTGACATTTTCTACCATTTAGCTCAACTGTCATCTGCTCTGGTTTGCAGCACCAGTGAATTTTTAGCCTTTTCTGCTGTCTTAGTAGTCTGCATGTGATAAGTCTGCTCTCTTATCATTTCCCAGAGTAACCACCACTTAATGATCAGTCTACGAGCGTGGGAATCTGAAAGAGAGAACAGAGGAGGGGAATCTGCAGAGGAATTAAACCCAGCAAGAGCCCATAAAGGGAAAATATCCTACATGCAAAAATAACAGGCCTATGAATGTGCTGTTACAAGTTCTCGCTAACATTTATGGAATATTTAGTGAGGACACTGTTTGTTTTCATGGGTCCAATCAATAACTGCGGCAAAATGCCTGGAACCATTTGTAGATCAGGAAAAAGTCAGCTTCCATTTATTTATGCTTTGTAAGAAGATGCACTGCCAAAAACTACTTTACAAAATCGTTGCGTTTACAGAGCTGGAGGAACAACAAAAAATAAGAGATGAAGCGAACTGAAGACTCGGCATGGCTTAGGAAACAACAGGAGTTTTATGGCTTAAGATTTGAGATAGGATATCTTATGAGATGCTTATTCATATGCTGAAGTTCAGATGAAAACACAAGGACAAAAAAAGGGAAGAAAAACGCACATTAATTATCACTGCGTCACCTGCTGCTTGAGTGTGAACTATGACACATCTGAAGCTGGAGCAGGTTTATGCAGCCGTGTTTAGGAACTCACATCACACAGCTGGAGTATGGATCCTCAATAAAGTTATTTTTTCGTTTGAGGCAAAGCTGTGATTATCAGGATAATGAGAAACGTTAATGTAAATCTCTGCAGCCACCTGCAGGTCATATAAGGCACTGCGGATCAATGTAACAACGTTTCTCCCCACTTTTCCATTTTTTTTCAGTTAAATAGACAGAAACATTGTTCCAAGAACGATGTGAGCATACAGTGTAGTGAATAGTATATCTCTTTGAAACAACACTTGCTTAAATGATACAACATGAATGTCTACATATTGTACTTACATACATACTAACATTTGCCACAATAACCATTTTTATATGTGAACGAAATGAGAGCCATCACTTAATTTACAGTAAAGATTTTTGCAGTTTTTAATAACTTATATTTCACAAATAAAACATTCCTCTGAGTTGTTGAGAAAAAAAACAGTGTAATCAGATGAATTTATTAATAATTAATATTTCATATTTTTGAAAGCTTGGCAGATAGTGATTTCTCTGAGCAGCACCCTGCTTTTTTATTTATTCTTTGGCTGCCAGATACGACCGAGGGAAGCAGGTGAAATTTCTGACTGCCAAATACATAAACATGGTTTCACAAACATTTTTCACTACTGTGCAAATGTCAGTGGTACGCGTAACGTCTGGCAGGCAAATAAAAAAATCAGACAAACCACAGAACAAATGGAGACACAGTCCACAACACACTGGAATTGACTCAACTCGCTTCCCCAGTGTATCCCATCATCGTTTCAATATATTTAACCCAGAGAGAGAGCTAGCTTTGCCTGAATGCACTGGTTAAATCACAGTGTGAAGGACGGCTCAGTGCATGAAGCGACTTCATAGAGGACACATAAATTAAGTCAGCTGATGGAGGAACGCTAAACAGCCATGATATCAACCAAAAGTGAGACTGTTAACGTAATGATATGCGACACACTGCAATCTGAATCTGAAAATGTAACAAATGTAACGTAAAAAACTGAGACTAAAAATTAGATCAAATGTGTTTAACAATTAATTAATCAGTTTTTTTCTTTATTCTAACACCAAATTGATGACTTGATGCCAAATGATCACAAGAGCAGGGAGATTGCAGTTGTTATCATCATCCCTAATATTGCATCACTCTAATAGTTTTCTAGGTCGTGGTGTGGTTAAGCACTAGAGTCCAGCATCTGATAGATTTGCCAAATGACCTTTTAAATCACTGACAGCATCGCGTGAGTTTTGGACCTGGGGATGACACTTCACAGAAATGAGGCCGTGTTCTCACTAGCTGAGTCGAGAATGATAAATGATTTCATGTTCACTCACACCTCAGTCTGCCCAGAAATAATACCAGTAACTGCAGTAGGGCTACTTGGACATAGCACCATTGCTCATGCACTGTAATAACGGTAATGACATGGAAATTAATAAATAACCAAACAGAACCTGTAAAGATTATCTTGGAAAAGCAAAACGTGTTCAGATCACAATTCTCATTACAAAAGCTGCCTGACAGGATAGGCTTTGAAAAAAAAGTCCAACTTTAGAGCCGAAATAAACATGTTTGCAGCCGGGTACAAATAACGCTTTTGGTCTGTATATTTCAACAACTGAACTAAAGATGATTTCTTAAAATATTCAATTAGAATGGAATAGAATAGCCTTTCAGTTTCACTGCACATACAACGAAATTGTGGGTGCTCCACACCAACTGTGCGTGGAATAAAAGACGTCATCAAACATGCAGATCCATCAGCTGTGGCAACTCCTCGGAAATAAGAGAGCAAATATCATAAGTCTGTAACCCAGTTATGGTGATTGAAATTCTAGTATTTTATTAGTGTGTCACTGAGCACTAATTTACAAAAATGTGTGTCTGTGTGAGGCATTCACACAGTCCACGTCTGCAATTTGCTAACCAAGCCTGTGGGCATTAGCCGATAACTCGTCCAAATGTGGTCACGTGTGGATCCAAAAATCCAAGATGGCCGTAGTCCTAAAATTGAGGCTTCCAAAATTTTATTCCACAAGCCATTTTTATACATAGTCTGATTGAAGCAAAGCCTGCTTCTATTAAGTATATTGTGTTAATTTTTAAAGATACACACTGACTGTACTCCAGGCTCATTTTCCTTTCACAGAGGAAACATCGGTGTATTTGAATAAATTATTACATTATTGCAGACCAAAGTGTGTGGCACTTTCCTCTAATGAAAGTGGAAATGAATGCAGACCAAACGAGAGTGACTTCTAAGCGTCAGCTCATATTTCAGTTCCATCCTTCACCTTTGCCAACAGCAGAGGGAGACAGAAGACCGGTATTCTCAAACTTTAAAATGACAAGCAAGCCGGAGGACTGCACAGGTGTGTGTAGGCTGTAAACGTGTGCATGCCTCTGGAATATACTTACTGGTAACAGTGAGAACATTGGTCTTAACCTCGGCGGTGATCTGGATGCGACCTCTCCTCTCAGTGTGGTCTGTGCCACACAGGCTCGGCACGTTGGCCACACATCGCTTATGGATGTTCATCATACAGTCTGAAAAATACATATTCACACACACCCACAGATATGTTTGTAATGTTATGCAAGAGTATTATTCATAGTGATATGTGTGCCATAAAAATATTACATACTACTGCATGTCCTCCCTCACTACATCCATGAAGTTTCTTTGTGGTCTTCCTCTTTTCTTCCTGCCTACGTAACTAGCACCTTTTCCCAATATAGCCACCATCCCTCCCCTTTAATAACATTAAGATATGAATAATGTTCTACCTAATTATACCTTTTGTACATCCCTCTGTGTGAGCATACCACCTAAATACTGTGCAATCTAAATATGGATGGTACAATCGTAAGGCTGCGGTATGTGATACATGCATAAATGGGCGGCGGGTGTACTACATACGGTCACATCTCATGCCCTGGTGTATGAGGCCATAGAGTAGGGAGCCACAGTGGTCACAGAAGGTGGGGCTGGAGTAGGTGTGGATCTTAAACTTGTGCTTTGACCTCGGGTCCTGAAGAGCAAGAGAGGACAAAAACAGAGAATTAAACACTTTTTCACTACAAATTAAACATTTCTTTAATGATTGTGTTGTTCAACTGTTTAAGTGTGCACCGTTCAACCGCTTAAAAAAACCAAACAAACAAAAAAGCTGAATGAATGAAGCTTTGCCTGTTCCTCTCCTCCTCCATCTGTTTGATATTCTCCTTTTATCACCAGCATTCATCTTAGTCTCTCTCTCTGACTTTCCACTTTCCACTGCTCTGAATGGTAATGGTGCATTCAGGGGAAAGTTTTGACAGGCGGGGTTTACATATGGGCAACTGCACTGTAATCTGATCAAGATACATTTCCTCTGAATTTCTTTGTTGGCATCAATTTAGAAAGCCTACAAAGGATGCTACAATGCACATCCATGTGTGTCTGTAGGCAACAACAGTGACGCAAAAACTTTGCATGAAGTCAGCCTCCCGTGACATCTGTTAAAGTCGAATGAATAGCAGAGACAGCGTACGGCTACCGCTACTGCCTGTCTGTGCAGGTCTGCTGTGCACAGTTGTGTTGGGTTAGTGTTACTTCAAAGGACATTACACACTTAGACACGCGTTTGTGTAAACAGATTTATGACCTAACCACACAGGTAAGTCAAGCACACAGATCTGGGTGTGGCTCCGATGATGTAAGAGCAGAAATAACAGAATCAGAATAATTTATCAGTCCCTGAGGAAGTCACATGGTCACAGTTGCTACAAGACCATAAGAACAGTAGCTGAATAAACTAAATTAAATGTTACAATATATTACAAAGTTACAAAATAAAACAAAATAAAATATACAGATAGCTCAACTATAAATATCCCAGGATATAACACAAATGTAAATGGTTGAAATGAAAGCGCCTCTCTTCTCAAACTGTACGTGATATTAAGTGTGTGCACTGAACGTTCTCCTGTGACTGGACAGCACGTCATGGAGCATTGTCCTTATCTTGGACAACATCCGCCTCTCCGTCTCCACCTTAAGAGAGTCCAGTTCCATCCCCACAACATTACTGGCCTTCCGGATCAGTTTATTGAGTTTGCCGGCATCTGCACCCAGGCTAAAAAAAGGGAAAAACTGTCACTTATCTGCAATTTGGTCATTTTGTCCTTTTGACAGTAATTATGTGCTTTGAACTGACAAAAAAATGGATGCCATTACTTTTTATGGACGTTCAGAACTGAATCATAACTGGGGCGGAAACGCGGGCTATTTCTGTCTAATGTGTGTGACACCTGCAACCACACCTGGATCTAAGCACTGTGATGGCAATGATGGCTACTGAGAGGCTGTTTATTCTTACACACACACACACACACACACACACACACGCGCGCGCGCACACACACACACACGCGCACACGCACACGCACACGCACACACACACACACACACACACATTAACTCCTAGGCCGTGCACATCCGATATACCGCTTGTGGAGGATCCAAATTGTGCAGCGAAGCGGGCGTACTTCAATGTGGGAGTTAAAATATTTCTGCCAAGGGGATCCATCGCAGCTAGCAAACATGCAGATACAGAATTTAATATGATTTGTGAGGGATCTCCTCCAGCGCAAAGTGCTTTGATGACATCAAATAGACCAGTGCTTACTGTTAATTTTCCTTTTAAGCCAATTTAGAAAGAGACCACGAGTGCCAGTTTTCTTTCACACGTGCCTTCGTGCCTTTTACTCTCATGAGCCAGGAAAAAATTAGAATGACTGACGTCTTCCTCTCCTCCACACCTGTCCTGGAAATAACATTAAATTTAGGTGACCAGTCAATTATACCCAGTGTCCCCACAGTGTCTTCAGCAGTGTTGCCCTAAGCCTGAGTGTGTGGATGCCTGTGATTTCCGTGTACATTTCCACACGCTACTTTGTGTATTTGTTTCAAATGCTGTTTTTCGCCTTTCTCGAGGACAATACCACCTACTGTTTCTTTTTCGTGCCGCGTAAAAACAAGGGAACATTGTGCTGCTGAAGCTCCAGTGATGAGCAGCAGCAGACAGAGAGCAGTGTGAGGGCTGATTACAAAGAGTGCCAGCTTCTTTATAAATATGAATGATTAAATGCATCCGCAGCGAAAACTCAAACATCAATGAGATAGAAAAATCATTAAGAAGAACGCATGAAAGCAGCACTAGGAGAAAAAAGACACCACTTTTATTGTCTCCCCCTTCTTTGATTAAATTTATTTTGATGTAAAATCAGTTTAATCAGATTTTAAAAAATACCTTTTCTGTCATTTTTCTCACAGAAGTCAAGATATGAGCAAAAATGAGTTAAGTTCTTTTACCCTTCCATCCACCCTACAGGACGTGGACATTGTGATCTATAAGGTTGCTTCAATATGACGGTGTTTTCAAGGATGATGTTAATTTCATGAGTCAAAACAAGCTGTGAAAAACACTGGTAGGTCTGCTTGATTTAATGTTTCCACTTAGTGAACAGTAATCTAAGTAAAGTAAAACAAAGAAATGTAAGTTTGAATCACAGCTTAACAACAATCAGCTTAATACATCATCCTAAAATGGAAGGTTTATGTGACTGTGTTAGGATGTTCTGCCAACATTTGTGTTTAACACTTTTAGATTTGAGTGTGAAAGGATCAGAATTGGAATATTTCAGTGTTTGGACTAATATTTGTATATATATGTATATATATTTAATAGCATCCAGTCACAGCTTCACTGGCTCCAGTTTCTCAGTTTAGGTACAGAGACCAAGCAGCATGTGAAGCTTCCTCTGTCAAAATGACATTAGAGTTGTATATTCATGTCATAATTTCAATATAAAATAACCAATTTGATTAGTAAGCCTTAACATAACAGTAAGGGGATTCTGTTACCTTCAAACAGAGACAGGACATTCTGTTTATACCTTCAAATAGCCAAACCTGTTTTATTATTATGAGATGGAAAATATTTTACCACATTCTTTTTGCCGTCCTTCTACCACCATTTTACTGAAATTGTGAAGGTCTTTAATAACTGATAGCTGATAAATAACTCGACCTTGGTACTGAAATTAACCCGTTCAAACAGGTCCAGTCTCTGAGAGGGCATGCTGGGGAAAAAGTATCTACACTAAACTAAAGCTTCTTTTGGCCGCTCTCTTATTCACAAGGAGTCGCCACAGTGGATGGCTCTGCATATTTGAGTTGGCAGATCTTTACCTCAGAAGTCCTTTCTGACACAACCCCTCCCAGGGGATTTTTGCCTCCTTCCAGACTTAAAGAGGGGATCTTTTTCATGAAAAATTCTACACTGAGCTACGATGGCGTACTAAGGCCACATTAAAAATATATATTATTGTTAATTTTGAGAATAAAGGTGAAGCGTGGAGATTAAATTTCCTGAAAAACCAAAAAACTGCCACGGCTGCTATACCCTCTACAAACAACTTGATCAGGTATCTTCTTGTGGTATAGCATACATCCTCTTTACTGCACGAGGGTGTAAACATCACTATCCTTGCAGCTGTCCACTGCCAACTTTTCCAAGTTTCTGTGTTTTTTGCAACTTTCTACACCATCTCTTTAACGTGTTAATACTTATCACCACGATGTGTATGTGCTAAAGGAGAAATCATTTCCTTGTTACTAAAACCAATTCTCAAGCATGAGTTCACTACCTCATCTAAACAAGGCGTTTTGTAGAGGGGATAGCAGCCGTGGCAGTTGTCTGACAAGAAATGACAACTTTGATCTCCACATTTTGACGTTATTCTCAAAAATGAACAATATTTTCTTTTCTTAATCTGGCCCTGATATTCCTTCATGCCATGGAGCCACTGGGGGAAAAAAGTAAAGTCTTGTCACCAGTTTTATGCTGATATATTTGTTTTTGTGTGTTATCATAGATATGCTTTGACACCTGTTATCTTGTCTACAGTGTTGCCAAATTTCACCCAAAAAGAAGTTATTCAAAGTAGATTTAACAAATTTGATTTTTTTTAGCATCTAAACTGAAAGCCTGCTCATAAAATCAGCCAGCGACTAGCCATTAGTCCATGCTCAGTGCGCCGTTTTGACCACCTTCCTGTCACTGTGTTGTCTCTCACTCGCTGCTCCTCTTTTGTTTTTTAAAACTCTACTGTCTGTTAAATTCCCTGGCATTAGCATCAGTCAGCTCACAACAATTACATACACATCTTGTCATGTTTTCATGATGCTGTGTGACAGGCAGATCTGTGCTCACAGTCACTCACATGAAAACTTTTTATTTTTCAGCGCTGATTTTGCCTTCAGTCCACTTACTCCTCTCAAGCTAGTACTTTCTGACATATCTCCGGTGGCAAAATCGCTGCACAGACTAAACCTGTCATGAAGCTGTCGACGGGCACCACGAAGGTTATTTGTGGCCTTTACTTTTCACAGAGCTCAATTAAAACCAATATAAACATGCTCATGTTAGGCATTATTTATTCAAAATTTTTGCTACAAGCAAGTCTGAAAAACAAAAATTGTTTTTTACTAAAAAATGTTGAAAAACTTAATTTTCTTCCCAGAAAGAAATGCAGATTTTGCTTTACTCATGCATTAAAACACAGAAGTGTGTCAACTTGTTTTTATCTTCATTATATCATTGTGTATAGTCAGATGGCAAAAACAGCTGTTTATAAACATCAAACGCCTGAATAACAAACACATACATCTTTGCGAGCTACATATTCATGTTGTAAGAAAAAGTTATGAATTACAGGCACTGTTAGCGTGTTAGTGTTGATGAACGGTTGTTTACACATATGCATGACATCACACTTTAGTGAAAAATACCACTGCACTAAAAATTGGTTAGCAGATTGTATTTACAAACATCAACATATGCAATGTAGACGTAATGTCACTGTTTGTTTTGGGGTCTAAATATATTATATGATTTATAAGGATCTGAGTGTTAGATCAATAATTACCAAAAGCTATATAGACATTGATAATCCTGGTACAATAGGCAGTTAATATAGTAAGTTTCATCCAGTTGAACGCATCAAGGAGGAGCAACGGAGCAAACATACATAAATATGGTACAGCAGATCTACTGTATGCTAATGAGTAAGCTGTTTTATTAACATGAAAAATGAAACACACTCAAAGCGCACATAAAAAAAACACGTTATTTATCCTACAATAATATCAAGATAAAGAAAAAAGTAAAACAAAAGTAAAACAAAACAAACAGTAATTCAGAGTTTGGTTTGATCTGCCTTTATTTTAAGAGGCACACTTATTTTAGCTTGCATCATCACGTAAAACTAAGTAATAAATACACAGATTAACTTTTTAAATCTAGAAAAACTTAAGTTAGTATGACTCACATTGCTGTTATTGAAAAACTATGTGTACTTCCCCAAAGGCTGTGAAAGTTAACCAGCAAACATTCTTTTGTAGCCACCCACTCCGATTCAATAAGAGGCTGTAAACTTTCCTCCGAAAAAGTAAAATGTAATATAACGCAGGCTGCAACAGCTGCTTTTGCTGCCCTGATCAATAAAAGAAACGCTGTGCCAAGTGTTTACCTGACTCAGGCTTATAATCCTTCCTCTGGGAAACATGTAAGTGAAAGCGTGTGAAATATTATTTAAAGGATTTGAGCAAAATAGATCTCTCAAGCGAGCTTGGGAGAAGGGCCTTGAAAGAAAGACAGTGCAATAACGAGACAGGGGATGGAGTCGGCCGTGCTACGTATTTAATAACAATCTCTCCATCAACCTTTCTCTTCGCCTCTCAAAGGCTACCTCACAGCTTTGACATCTTTTTAACAACCCGTGCAGACATACTGCTAAATATATCATCATGTTGATTTCATGTTGAAATCACATTTATATTGTTTATGTGCAGAAATGAGAATGACCATGTATAAATGCATGCTATTGGTGCATGTGCACTTGTTGTATAGGAGTGTCTGCAAAAAAAACAAAACAAAAAAAAAAAAACAATCATAAAAAGGTAGAAAAGGTAATAATTTAATAGGAAAGAAAGGACCAATCCCTTTCACAAAGTGAGAATCTAAAGCTGAAGCCAGCAGCATGTTAGCAAAACAAAAATAAAGACTGGAAACAAAGGAACAAGATTATTTAAAAAAGCCTTGAAGTTTAACAAAAATGCTTATTTTGTTGTTTCTAAAAATATAAACTAATAAAAACTAATAATTCACATATTCAGAGTGTATGTCAGTCAGATGAAGCTAAAGCTTTATCTCTTTGGTGTGTTTATGCTACATTCTGACTCCAGTCAAACAGCTTTTGAGGAAAAGCAAATGAGCAAATTATGCAAAATAAACTTAATTTAACTCTGGAGAAAAAAAAAGAACTTCATCTACTCATCTTCTCTGACAAAATTAGATGACTAACCTGAACTAGCTTCTATTATTTCTTTTAAAATCTGTTGATATATGATAACGCCATGCAAACAAATTGATCAAATTTACTGAGCTACTTCCACGTCCTCCTACGCTGTCTAGTTTCACATAATGTAATTGGACCTTTTTTACATTTTTTCCCCCTACACATAACATCCATTGTATTTTCTCATATAAGAATCTACTGTTTGGTAACAGAAGCAGTTAATATTTTTGAATGGAAAACATACATGACATCAAATAAATCACAGGAAGTACGGAAATTCCACAAAACAAACAAACACACACAGAGTTAACCGTCTACTTGTCTTGCAAATTTGTAAAGCTATTTTGAAGCGGCGCTATTCTTATGCAACCGGCTTCTCAAACACACGTGCACGCACACACACACACAACACCTTCGTATGGGTGCGTGCCTGAAATGTAGGTTTCATTAGAGGAGCTCATCCCTCGACCTCTCCCACGGGGAGCCCATTCTATTAACCCAGATCTATAATTGAATTTGTCTTTTAATAAACATGCGCAGCTGACAGAGAGGATGAGAGAGAAAGATAGAGAGAGGCAGAAGGTAAAAAGGGAGCGATGGGCTGATCGCCACAGAGAATGATGCAATATTTCTGATCGTACAATCTTTCTAAAAAATCTGTGTTCCCGTATCTTTTTATGACAAAAAGATGAACCTGAGATTTTCTAGTCAAAAGACACACTCAGCCAGAGCACGTCTTTCATATTTGATGTATATTTATCTATATGTAATATTTAGATATACTCTATTTGCTAATATAGCGCAAAAATATTGGAACATTTCGACTGAGTGATCTGAAAATAACTGGAATAGTAAGCTCTCCTCTTTGTGTCAGCTCACAAAGGCAGTATCTGTGTGTGTGTGTACAGGTGAAGACACTGTGTCACGTCTGACATGGTTATTAAAATGTTAATTTAGGAATTTGATAATGCTAATGTAAAAAAAAAAATCTGGGCACTTCTGTTAGCCTCAAATAAGTATGTTACAAAATGCCAGTTTCAAGAAAAACAGGTCTGTGAGTGAGTGCCGTAAGAGGCCTCATCATCCTCCTTTCTTGTAATCGTCAGGCTTCTTGCCTTCCTGTCTTCTATATTTAAATGAGCAGCTAGTTAGGAGAAGATCTACCCTGCATTCCCACTGTGCTGCAACCAAGGTCGTAAGGCCATGAACTCATTAAAGAGATGACATAGTGGAGAAGGCGAGGCCCCGTAATTAAGAGCAGTGGCCCCCTGGGTGGAGTGGCATTTAAATAGAGGACAGAGTTTGGTATGGTGGAGTGGGAAACAATGGGAGACAGATAAAGACATGGGAGAGTTGCATGTGCACCAAATATAGAAATATATAGATAAGTGCCAGTAAAGCTAAGGGGACACCTAGAGAAAATAGAGAGGAGATTATAGAGATATGGAATGACATTTGAAGTTGCTAATGAAGAAAATGGCTTTTGAAAACCCAAGAGGAAAGAGAAGACCGAGAGGAGGGGAAGTAGTTTGAAAAACATGTACACAAAATCAAGTTATTATCATAAAAAGAGACATTAGTTTATCAGCAGGATAACAGTAAAATAAAAAGGCTATGATGTCCACAATGCAACAGCTGCGTGAATATAAGACAAATGAAAGATTTCTAAAGAATAAAAAGTTCAGTCGTCTGCCTAAACTGGCAGTTTACAGGAAATCTGAATGGATTTTTAAGGTCAAAAGAAAGAATTGTATCAGTGTCGGTCGACACAAAACATGGGCAAAGTTTTACAAATGTATTTTTGCGTCCAGCTTGGCATTTAAGGTGCAGCCTGTTAAGGAAGCTATAAAAACATCAACTATTTGTGGCACTGCTGTGAGAAGGAGAGGCAGGATGGGTAAATGATAAAAAGATGAACCACTTGTTCATTGCAGAGAATTATCAGTTATACAGAACACGCTACAGGAAGCCAAACAGCGTTTCCTCTGAAGGCGGCACGCTAAGTGCGCTCGTCAGGCTGAAAGGGCACTCCAGAGGCAGGTAAAGACGTGGCTGAGGAACTTAGGGAGGGGCTTCGGTGAGGATAAAAATGGCACCCTAAGAGCGCTCTTACGAGAGAGAGAGAAAAAAAAAGGCAAACGTCTTGTTCCTTCGGGAGGATCGGTTGGAGACTAGATTTGCATTTTAAGAATATGAATCAGAGAAAAGACAACTCGTCAGCTCCTTGACAGAGCAGCATACCACTTAACGGCACTTCATGTTGTTAGAGCGGATAAGAAGGTGAAGAGAACGTTTAAAGAGAATTAATAATAATACGAGAGTGGCACAGCTTTTAACCTCCGACAATACTCTTTGAATTCATGTCAAAGAATGCGAACTGCAACCTGTGGCTCATACAGATAACACCACAGAAACACTCAACCAGCAAGGAGGGGTGTTTTCAGACTTCAAAGATACTAAAAAGAGATGAAGGGAACCTCTGAGCTTCAGTTTTTTATAATATAAAACCTCTAAGAGGAAGAAAAGAAGCATAGACGAACATAGGCAGCAGTTAGAGGACGATAGGAGCTACTTTGGGTCCATGTGGTTAAATTTAAGGCCATCATTTTCTTCATGTAGCTTGATGAAGAGCAATTACTGTAATACAGCGGTTATATTTGGCAGCTCCAGGTGTTACATGTCTTTTCTGGCTTTTACGGTATCACTTTTTCTGTACTCAGTTTTTAAATGTAATTACTAGAGAAACTCCTGGAGGTTACGGTTGAACTGTCAAGACAGGAAAAGGAGAGTGAGAAGCGAGAAAAAGATGGAGGCTGCTCAAGCGTAACACCGGCGCCGACAGGTGACGGGGGCTCGTGAATGGAAATGTCCACGTGCTCTCTGTGCCTCTCGCTTTCCACGTGTCTTTCACTTACTTGTGCATGCTCTTGCTCTCACACAGTTTAAAATGATTCGTTTATTTGTACTCACGTCTGACGCGGGCCCTTTATCAGCACCTGGGCAGGAGAAAGTGACGAACTCATGGCAACGTTTGTGAACCACGAAACAACACACTGTGAAGAGAGAAAAAGAGGAAGAGAAAGCATCGGTATTCTGTACACAGCAAAGAGATCCTGCGATCTAAAAATGTCTAAAAATCTGACATTTTTTCTTTAGCTTTGACCAGTAAACACATGCTGACTTTTATTTGCTGTTTTTAAAATACACAGTCTGATGTTAACATTAGTTTCAAGCTAACTTGAAGGCTGTTCAGCCAAAATCTTAGTCTGGCACCTGTGAACGGGCTTAAATCAGCTCACATTTGGAAAAACCTCCAACATTTAAAGCTCTTCTTTAGATGTCTCTGCCTTTTGTTCTGTTCTCTATTAAGATGAACCCACACTGCTTCAATAATGTTGAGGTCCGCAGTCAGGGGAGGCCAATCCACGACTGATCCAGGTTTGCTTTTACTGCATTAAAAGTGTGTTTGGGATCATTGTCACGCTGAAAAATGAAGCAATCCGATGTTTTACAGATGTTACTGCATGGTGGGTTAAATTCTGAAGCAGAAATGCAGCCACAATCCATGACAGAGCCTCCACTGTGTTTTACACAGGCCTGCACACACTGACTGTTGTACCTCTCTCCTGAACTCTTCTGTGTGATTTGAACCACATATTTCAAATTTGGGTTCATCTCTCCATAAGACCTGTTACCACTGAATTTCAGTCCATTACTTGTGTCATTTGTCGTACGCCTTTCCCCCTGTTTCCCTTTCTTCAGATTTAGGCTTCGCTGAACAGTAGATGGACCAACTGATAGGCCAGATTCATCTTTCAGGTCTTGTGTCAGGTTTTTACTGGATTTTTTCCTATTTGTTAAGCACATGACTTTCAGATTCTTTTCATCTGCTAAGAGCTTTTTTAGCCCTACCACCTCTGACCCTAACACTCATAAATTTGAGTAAGGAAATGGGAACAATTTATGTGTTTTTGCAACAGGCTGCTAACACCAAAGTACCAGGGACGCAATTTAAAATTGTTTCTTTGCTAAGTTGTCTGTTATGTGTAGACTGACGACCCTGGTTAGGTGACATTTGAATGATTCACATCTAAGCATTAAGTGGCTTAACACAAAAACATTCCTCTGGGAATAACCTGTACAAGGACTGGACTGAAAATGAGTGAAAAAGCAGCCAATGACCAAAGAAAAACCTTTAAAGGATCTTCAGAAAGCCTGGAGAACTTTTGCTCAAGACCACTTTTTAAACAAATGATAAGAAAATCTGGTTCCTTGGAGGCAAAATTTAAAGAAATGACAGGTGGCTCGAGACTTTTGCACGGCACTGTAGGATTCACATAATAAATATACTCATAGCTGACGATGGCTAACACAGATTATATAACTGCACTGGGTGAACAAGTACACTAACCATCTTTATCAAGATCAAAACATGATCCCAGGCACAGGAGTATTATCTGCATTTACTGACTCACTGACTTAATTTTTATTCAACCAAAAGCACCGATATTTTTAGCAGTAGGTTTGATAGAAGCTGAGCTGTTTTGCTGTCCCTGGGCTGTTAGAAGCAGCACTTATTTAACATAAGAAAAGCTTTAGCAGTGGTAAACGTACAGTGGGATTCACACCCACACTCTCTTTATTGTCACTCCAGCACCGTTGAATCACTGTCAGCCACTCTGGATAAGAGCACCTTCTAAATGTCTTGGATGTTACTGTTAAATGTAACCTCTGCTTTATGGTACAGTATGTACAAAAATGACTTTGTATCAACATAATTTGCTATGTTTCTAAAGTTTACTGTGTCAACAAATTAAAATATCTAAAATCTAAATGTGCCATTTTACAGGGTTGAAGAGTTGCTGTTTTTTTTGTTTTTTTTAAATAACAGGCATACACATCAACACACATTTAAAAAGATCAAAGGAAAGCCTATACAATAAGAATCCAAATGTGATGAAAAGCGTAACACTTTCTGTGTTGGTAACAATCAGCGGTGCAGAAACATGTGAAAGCTTTGACGCACAGTGAGTCTGTCATCTCCCCCCTGATCAATGTCAGCTCCACTGACAGGCAAGACTAACAGAGGAAGCTAAATATATCTCACATACACAGTCCTTATGACTGTGCCCCAGAGTATATTTACATAGCGTGTATGTCAGATGGAAGATCCAGAGGCGGCCAAATACACGTTATGATAAAACAACTACTGAAACTCTATTACGGCACACTAAAATAACATATTGATTAATGAGTTAGTGTGCAGTGTTTTGTGAAACGAAGCTGTTTTCAAGCCAAAAATACTACTTAAAAAAAACCAGCCACCACTCTACTGAAGGTTTGCTTTGCTAGAGTGATTTAAAAAAAATCGTGGCCATCAGATTTAAAAAAAGATAAAATTATGTATTTCATATCCATAGTTTGTGGGGGTTTTGTTTGCCTCATTTAGCATGCATAATATGAATATGCAAATCTGCCCTTGTGCCTCCCGCTCAGCCACTTGCATGTAGGCTCCATTCTTCCTGTTCTTCCTAAGTTCTCTTGCAAAATAGAAAAAGATCTGTGCTTAATTTTTAACTCAGGAGGACCTGGAACACAAATCTAGTGCTGTGCTGTGTTGGTTAAAGGAAAGAAGAAAAAAATCCCAGAACACATGAACAAACACTTGCCTTGAGCACACTGGAAAACAGCTAGTTGCTAGCTGTGTAAATTAAAACTGTCATCAGAAGCGAAGCATTTAAACGAACACTTGCCGGGACACGCGGCACACTTGCAATAACATACGTTGCTGTCAGATTGTGTAACATCATCTTTATTTTAATTGTCTCCTCCACTGTGCAGCGTTTGTATGGTTTACAGTGACACACACACTTGCAGACACACAAATCTTGAAACAGAGATAAGAGGACATTTTCCTGCTGAGCTGATATGAAATGAGTCCACGTTGACAACTTTGACTTGATAGCTTAATAACGTGTTGCTGGTGTTTGATGAATGTTAGCCCCGTTCCCTGGCTGATGGGGTCGCGCCCTCAGGTTTGTAACGTATGTTAAGCAAGACGGAAATGCTCAGCTGTGGTGCTTATTTCATGTCCTACATATTTACTGGAACATGAAAAATACCATATTAGTGAAAGAGTTTTAAACTGTTGATTGATTAGTTGGTTTTTAAATTCATCTGTAATACTTTTGAGAACACTTTCAAATCATTAAAGCCACAATGACTGCTTCCTGTTTAGAAACAGAACTAAATTATGCTTACCACTTCATGTTATATAAGCAAAGTCACACAAGCATGAAAAAGAAAAGCATGGCTTTGAATACGAGCGCACAGTTTTCCCTGCACTATTGTGTAATGCACAGTCTGAGTGATTGATAGATCACAACGTTTAACAAAATGATCTTTCACTGTTTCCAAAAATGTTTCTGATATTTTTAGTGTGCATTTATCACCATGATCTCACTTACATATTTGGGGATCAGTTATCTTTGTGTCATATTCTATTTAATCCGTACCTACTGGCAAACCGGTGGTGATCAGAGGGGTTATAATTAACACAAAGGAACTTTCTCCAACACACACATAAATCATGCCCACCTCAATGGTACTTCACTCCCACGCAACATCCTCTCTTTGGTTACACCACCTACTCACTGCAATGATACTGTACCACACACACTCACACACAAAGACCACCCACTCATTCCAGTGATATCGCAGATTGAATACGCAGGGTGTGAGGGTGGAGGGATGGGAGTACAGAGAGAAATGGTGCGAGCTGTGTGCACATATTGCTTCAAGGCAACTGCTCTTTTCGAGTATTGCTACTGCCAAATCCCTAATGAAAACACACTAATGCATGCACACACATACACACATACACGCAGATCTGCCAATAAAATAGTGCTGTATGCCATTCAAGCATATGACCTCTGGGCCAAAACCAAACACCAAAAAATACTCTCAGAGCTAAAATATGCCCCTCCTTTTCTCAATAAATCTGTTAATTAGTCATTAGTTGCTCAATTATTTACACATCCACTTAGCTGACCCGAGACACTGACAGGCAACACATGCAAGACAAAGGGCATCACCTAATCTCACAAACCCAGATCCCATTTGCTGGATTAAGAGAAGGAGGCCATCTTGAAAGGAGTCCTCCAATCAGCCAACTGTGGGTTACCCAACTGCTGTACCACAACGCATAGGTCAAGTGCTAATTGGTTGAAAAGCTGACTTAAAAAGAAAAGGGAACAATAGACAGTAACAAAGATCGATTTAGCTTCGGGGTAAAAATTGAAGCCAAACAAAAGTTCCTTAAACTTGTATTCACCTTCATAGCCACCAGGGGGCGATAGCTGTGACAGCAATAAGACTGCTGCTCCTTGAACTCATTAAATATTTTCCTGATAAGAATATGGATTCAGTTACTCATTTCAGGTCACACTAAATACAACATTATAATTTTATATATTTTGGCTTTTAAATCATCCGTGCATTTTTGCCTGCTTATCTAGGGCTGGTTTGCGGTGACAGCAGCCTAAGCAGAAAAACCTAGACCTCCCTCTCCCCAGCCACCTTCTACAGTGTAACTAGGGGAACACCGAGGCATTCCCAGCCAGCTGAGAGATGTAATCTCGCCAGAGTGTCCTGGGTCAGCACCGGTGTCTCCTTCCAGTGGGACATACCCAGAATATCTGACTCGTTGGGCGCCCAGAGGAAACCTGTCAGGTGCCTGAACCACTTCAGCTGGCTTCTTTTGATGTGGAGGAGCTACACTGAGCCCCTTTGACATGACTGAACTCCTCACCTTGTCTCTAAGGGACAGTGAGAGGCCAGCCACCCTTTAGTGAAAGCTACAAGCCATTTGGTCCCTGTAAAACCACTGTAGGAGCTTGATCCACACTGCAAGCACTAAGTCGAACTGATTTCCAGTGGCTGTTGGACTCCGCCAGAGCTGCCCTTTGTCACCAGTTCTGTTCAGAATTTTCATGGACAGAATTTCTAGGTGTACCCAGGTGGCGGAAAGCTTTCACTTTGGGTGCCTCAGAATTTTATCTCTGCTTTTTGCAGATGATGTTAGCTTCATCAGGGGGGTGGCCTCCAGCTCCTCACGATCAGCACACCCAGATCTAAGCCCATGATCCTTAGCCTGAAAAGGGTACACTTGCTGCCCCAAGTGGAGCAATTTTGGTATCTCCGGATCTTGTTCACAAGTGAGGGGAGAGGAGAACAAGAGAGTGACAGACGAATTGGGGCAGTGGCTGCAGTGAGGAGGCTGTATCGGTCCATTGCAGTAAAGAGAGAGCTAAGCAAAGCAAAGTTTTCAATTTACTAGTCGATCTATATCCCAGTCCTCACCTGTAATCATGAGCTGTGGGTAATAACTGAAAGAATGAAATCACAGATACAACCAGCTGAAAATTTTGGCATTTTAGGACTGCGACGGCCAGTTGGTAACAAACCAAATCCAGCCAACTTGTGGGCTGGGGCCAACTTTTTGGAAGAAGACAGCTGGAACCGAGGTTCAGCTGCTCATATAAAAGTATTCCTGCCCTGTTGACCTGTTTGTTCCTATTTCCCCTCCCCCCACCATCCCCACCTTTTCTCTCTTTCTCTCATTTCTCGGGGGATGCCAAGCCCAGAAGTGATGGTACATATTTCCGGAGGTTTTCCAACCAGCAGAACCACCATCCTGCTCCTTTCCTCCATTTTGAGAGTCCCTAACACACTAAATATTTCATAAACAATCTCAGTAGATGTTGTGGTTTTTGCTAATGAAACCAAAATAAAAGATTTATTATTTTCTCAGCATTCAACAGCTGCCGCTACTGTGTAATCCTGCATGGATTAAACTGAGGGTTGTTCCCTGTCTACCTCCCTCACAAACCGTGCTTTTACCCGTCCTCCTGCTCCGCACATCTCTGCCCCCTCGGTGCCCTCTGTGCACCCACACGTGTATAGTTGGCACCGTGCCGTGCCTTCATTATTTATCATACACATTAAATATTCATGATATTCATCAAGAACACAGAAACACATACTACAAACAGGCACAGTTACAGGTTTCTCCCATCTATCTCTCTCTTTTTTTCTCCATCTCAGTAACTCTCATTAATTTGTTACACTTCAGTTTATATTAAAGCAATGGAAAGCACCTGCAGAGCTTGGCAGGGCATTAAGTTGCTGGTTGCAGTTAGCACCTCTTTTTTTCTTGTTATGAGTGAGAAACTGGTGGATAAAATCAGCTAAAATGGTAAATGATTTAAAGCATCAACTGCTATGCAAGTGCAAACATGTTGTCCACAATGCAAAGGTTTTCATGGGTCTTTTCCCCCAGGAGAGGGCAGGTCATTACATGCACAGTCAGCTGTCCGCAGCATGCGTTCCTTTTCCCCATCAGCTTCTCACTTCACAACAGAAATACATTTATAATAGCATATGTTTGTAGGACATAAATGTTTCACTTAGAGCAAAAAGTATAAAGTAAGATTTTGAGCTCTGGGTCATTTTTAGTGTTGCTTGCAAACAACTGGTTAATCTAAGAAAAAATAACCACCAGATTAATCTATGATGAATTCAGTCATTAGCGTTGATTTGATTCCCTAATTACTTTTAATGGATGTTCCGTTCTTTATATAACCACTGGAAGTAAAATGCTAAAAGTTTCATGAATCGCAAAGGAAATGAAAGCGTTCATCCCAGCAACCGCTGGGTTAGGCCGCTCACACACACACAGAAACATACAAAACACACCTCTTGAAATATGTTTGTGTAACTACAGCTCTTTGAAGTGTGCCACGCTGCCCTAATCCCTCCCCAACAGTCACATGACATGATTATATAAAAGCTTATTGTCAGTCAATATCATCTTCCCATCAGGCTCTCTGTGCATCAATACGGTGCAAAAGAGGAATCAAACAGAGAGACACTGCATTACAGTAAGACTGCATCGTCTTACATGAAGAACATTTTGTGAAAGATTACTCAGTGCGCACAGAAATCTAAAAACTTTCTGAGCGCAGATAATAAACCATTTGCTCTCATACTGAAGCGAAACAAGTCGCAATTAATGTTTTCATTAGGAACACTTCTTACAGACAGCATTTACTGAGCTCTAATGCAGTGAAGCACTTTACTATTTTTTTCAATTTTCTCATTTATACCTCTTTTTTTTTCACTTTGATTTTTTCTTCCCCTCTCCTCTCCTCTCTTCATCTCTCCAACTTGCTCCGGTATATTCTGTTTATGAAATGTTGGCAGAACACCGATGTCGTACACAGCCTTTCCCTCTAATGAGCTGCCAACGTGCGTGCGCCTGTGCGTTTGTTTTGGTGTGCATGCGAGACGCAGTGACATGCAGCGATGTCCCAGATTTAGATGCTTTCAGATTCAGTATCCAGGTTCAATGCTACACCACACAGAAATCTGTAGCTACTTCTATTTATTAATCTATAGCCATAGTAGGATGTCACCTACAGCGTTTCCTGCATTGCAGACACTTACTATAAGTAATACTACCTTTATCACTGAATTAACATGCTGAATATAACAGATCAAGATTAACTTACTCTTTTCTGAGAATGAAGGTCTTGAATCTTGAATAATTATTTGTATATATTCGTCTGGTTTGACAATGAGCATGTTTATCTTAGTTTTCTGTGATGTAGTGAGCAGCCATAATTGCTCCCATTGATGCTGGATCTTACAGCTTTTTTTGTAATTTCTAAAATAATTATAGCAAATGATACAAGCTTTGGATATAAAACTGCCCTTTCAGCATACACATTTTAAGCAAAAGTGACATAACGAGCCTATAATGACAGTACATGGTCTTCTGCTGCAACTGAGATGCTCTTCTGCACACCTTAGTTGTAATGAGTGTTTATACAAGCTCAAAGCATTCTGGCCATTCTCTTCTGACCTCTGTCATCAATGAGGCGTTCTCACCCGAAGGACTGCCGCTCACTGGATATTTTCTCTTTTTCAGACTAATCTCTGTAAGATGGCTGAACTGGAAAATCCCAGTAGATTGGCAGTTCATGAAATACTCAGAAAAGCTGATCTGGCACCAACTGCCATGCCAGCCACTAAAAATCGCTGTTCTTCTGCATGCCTAAATGTATTGAGTTGCTGCAACGTGACTGCCTAATTAGATAGTTGTGTAAAAGAGCAGTTGATCAGGTGTACCAGTGAATGTAAACTGACTGACTTGGCTCACTCATTTGGCTACAAAACACCTGCATCACACCTTCTCCCTGACTGCAGCCTAGCAGACCTGGCACAGTGTTTAAACAGCGTAGGGAAAGGTCTAGGCGAGCACTACTGTTGCTGTTTCTGTTTCTTGCTCTTCCTACTGTCTCAGTGAAGAGGAAACTTCCTCATGAGTGGGGGTGAAAGACTCAAAGAGGAGGCTGGTGCAACAGGAGGAAGGCAAGAAGAAGAAGAAGAAGAGCGAGGTGATAAAGAATCGAAAGCAAGAAGAAGAAAGTCAATGATGTGAACAAAACGGAGCACCATTCACCTTGGGCACCTCCCCTCATGTCTGTGCGTGTATGTGTGTGTAACTCCTTATATAAGGGGGAGGTGAACAGCCTACGCCAATGTATAAATACCCACGATGCCGCTGGTGGAGCAGGGAGAAGGGTCAGAGTGAGTCAGCACACCCATATCACTCCTCCTCTTTCTCTCTCTCCCTTCCGTCAATCCATCCGCTCTTCTCCTCTATACTCCTCCTCCTCCATCTCTCCAGCGATCATTTTTCATCTTGTTACACAAAAACAGAGGATTTCACTTGGCAGGCGAAAATGTGACCTTGGGTTGGTCATGCTCATAAAGACAAGTAGGGGTGTAAACAAAGTAAAACAATCAATTAGACTTTCACAACAGGACCCTTTCACTAGTGCTTTTACGCAACGCTTCCCAGGAAATCTGTCAAATCCTAAAAGATCATCAAAAGGTTATATTTGTTAGATTTCAGGCGTATTTAACATCTATTCTTTTTATTTTTGCAACTTCAACAGAGTCCATCTGCTCAAGTGGTCCTTGAACACTTGCTCCTTTCATTTCACTCCTCTTAGGATGCTCCATATGTGTTTGTGGCATGTGGCTGTTTGCTGTGACTATGGCTGCATTTAGAGAGATTCTTCTCCAGCAGGAAAAATCTGCTATAAAAACAAGTCACTTGTTAACTATAAATGATTTGACAGCTTACTATAGGGGGAGTCCACTGCAAGGCAATCACTAACTATCAGTCTTGAAGCCACAAATGGGCCACAGCTTTTGAAAAAGGGGAAGAAAGAAGCAGCGTTAACACTGTGTGACTTCAGTAGATGATAACATGCAGTCATCATAAGCAGGAACATGCAGCTTTCTTACGTTTCATTTACTATTCCTTGAATAGCAGATAATAAATTATGCAAAATATCAGCAGAACTATAATAGGAAGACGCTTTTTTAAAAATAATGTATCGTTTCTCGTTCAATAGCTATTCTAATATTAAATAGGAAGATAACAGAGTGACAAAACAATAAAACTGCCTTTTCAGGAGACACTACAGTCTGTCTGGCTTCTTGCGCCGCTCGATTTCAGTTTCAGCTCTGTGCCAGCGCTGTAAAAGTTTTGGCACAGAGTGATTTCACGTGGTCTAGCTAACACCTCCACCCTTATCCTCTCTCTCTCTGTGTCTCTCATCTGCTCCGTCTCTAGCTCATTCACTGCATTCCCTTTCTTTCATTCACTCCATCTCCTCCTCTTGATTTCTGGCCTTTCACTCTCCTTCTTTTCCCCCTTTTATCCCAGGCTCTGCTTCATTCATCCTTCTCTTTATCCTGTCACCCAATTCCATCCCCTACTCGCTCGATCACATTTTTCAGCAAGTTGGCTCGCCATCCACCTCGCGGTTAATATATTTGCTTTTTAATCACATACATGCAACTGCAAACTTTCAGATCTGGGAGCTTCCTAGTGTTTGTGCAGTCTGCAGCTGAGCCACTGCTGTGTGGGCGTTACGTAGGTGTCTTGCTTTTTGTGCACCTTGATAGAGCTTGTTAAGATGGGGGAAGCATACGTTTCCATGTGTATCACTGGGTGTAACACTGATGGTGTAAGTAGGCCTGCGTGCAATGCATATATTAGTACCAATAACCTAAAAGAAATCGAGTATGTGAAAACAATTTACTTAAATGACGAAACATAAGTTTGGATTAAAAATATATTGTCAAGAAGATGTGCTGAATAGCTGCACGGCAAAGTAAAAAACACTGACATTTGCACTGTTAATCTCTGCACCAACACTTGTTGTCTCTTCTCGCTCCCTGTTTGTGTGCACATGGAGGGCTCTTCGTGTCCTCTCACTGCAGAAGTACATCTACCTCCGCATCTGCTGAACATGTCCAGTCGACACACACACAGAGACACACCGGTAACCCTGTAATCTCCTGTACTGTACATCAACTTTTCTTCACTATGCTTCACTCTCCTGCCCTCATCTCTCACTCACTCCACCCTTCACTGCCACTCTCTCTCTCCCTCTCTCTTAACTCCCCCGCAAACAGTACCTGCTGTTTTCGGCCAGACAGCAAGAAAATAACTGCGGGTAGGAAAGAAAAAGCAGAGAAACTGAACGCTCGAGTGTATACAGTGTGGGTTCTTTACATTAGACATCCCTGTATTTAGAGTAGGCATGCAGTTTTACCTGATCTGAGGTTACTCATTAACAGAGAGAGAGATAATATGAAGAGGATGAGGGAGAAAGAGTGGGTGAGAGAGGACATTGAGGTGAGAGTGGAGAGCCGATGAACAGCTTTGAATACCAAATAATACATGAAATACAAGTACATGTGCCAGCACTGATTACAGAATGAAACACAAAATTCAGACCGATACAGACAGCAATTTGATTTGTTAATGTGACTTCAACAAATGAGCTAATGATAGCCAATCGTGTTGTTGATATACGGAGCTAAACTCAGTCCAGAGGGCTGTGCTACAGCGTGAGACTAAAGTCCTAGAGTTTTCTGTGTCCTGGCTAAATCACCGTGGTAACTTTATGGGAACATATTTACTATAGGTTTGTATTTTCTAAGAAGTTTGTTTTTTTATTTCATTTTGACTTTTTGTTTTTAATTCAGCTTAGTTTTTTCTTTAGTTTCAGTTTGTTTTAATTAATAACATATGGAGGGGCAGGATTAAGGAAAATTAGCACAAAGTGTTACAATAAAAACACAAATGGATGTGTTGGATGTGTTGTAGATATCCAGAGTCTCATTAAACACATCCATCACTGACTCATCAGCAATGTAGTAAGATTTTTTTTTTTTTAGCAAACTAACAGATAATAAAACGAAGGATATTTCCTCTACATGTTTATTTTAGTTAGTTTTTTAAGTTCACATAATTGGTTCAGTTTGTTTTAATGTTTTTCAAAAGCTTTTAACGTTAAATAAAATGTTGTTCACATCTACTTTTAGTTTAGTTTTAGTTAATTATAATAACCTTGGTCAGGAGCAGGTTATGTTCTGAGTTTTAAAATTGCCAACTGATTTTTTTTCAGCATGTTACGAGTGCAATATAGATTATATATTGATTATATACTATGTTATATACTATGCTCTTTGTTTAGGCACTAATACCACTGAATGAAGCGCAAACTGTGTCACATTTTCACAGGAATGTATTAATTTGGTGATGGAAGTTTGTTATCCTTGATGGTAATCTGCTGCTTAGTCTCTTTTACACTGCAACAACTAGAACACAAAAAAACTCTCTAAGAAACCTGATCAATCAGTCAAATTCATTTCACTTTCACCTGCCGGCAATCTAAAGCGCTCTCCACATCCCCTTCATCAGGCTGTGGGACAGTAACCTTTTATTTTTACAGTAAATGCATCCAGTTTCAAGTTTCAGAGCTCTAATGTGCACGATAAAAATAAACAGCAGAACAGAGAGTGCACTCAGCAATAAAATAATTAACTTAAAATAAAATGTTTATTTTACCGCTATGTGTGCTGATCTCATCCTATTTGCAATACTGTTGCATTTTATTGTTAAGTGTTTTTATCTTCTTTATAGATTTTTATCATCATCATCTGTTGACGGTACCATCATCTGATAACATCTCTGTTTCGAGTCGGCTGCACTCACAGGGATCATTTTGTGTGGAAGAAGAGTCACTTGACCTGTAAAAAGCCTGCCTTATCAGAGAAAGTTGCTAAACATGATTGTAATATCTGTCATCTCCAACTGAGGCTTTAGTTTTTGTCGACCCAGCTTATGCAAAGAAACCCTGGCTGTGCCGAACTCCCTTCGTAGTATACAAGTGGAGGAAATATGGCAGAAATATTGTGGACCTGTTGTGAACTCTACCACTACATCTCCAGCTTAGCGCTACAATATGATTGATCTGACTGACATTATAATGCTACAGTGCTACAAAGCTATAATTCACTCAGTAAAAGCTATTCACTGTATATTTATGGTACGCTGTACGTGATCACGTGATCACACACAGCGTCACTTTTAACTCAGAGTGGATTGCATCCACTAGTAATTTGCAACGTAACTCTCCTTAACTTATTAATACACACAACCTGATAAATAAGGGCTTAAAGAACTACACATAACCCCTGACACAACCACTGATGTTTGGGATTTTCAATGAAAAAGGCAAGCTCTCCAATTAAAACCATACAGGTGTAAAGTACCTATCATCATGGTTATAATAATAAATAAATAAATATATATATATGTTATGTAAGAAATAATGCTGACAGAAATAGAAAATACTTGTAGCACCTGTTTTAAAGTCTAATATTTCCATGTCGCATCCTCCTGACCTCCACTTTTTGCTTCTGACCTAATGATTATAGTCATTACTGCCATTTGTCACATGACCATGAAACTGTTGTCATTTTGGAGAATTTGTTGAAATAACTGATGCTGTCTTACATAATTGAGTCCACAAAATATATCTAATGCTTGCTCAAACAACCTCCGAGGTTATTATTTATTGGAGGATGTTCTGGCGATGCTCAGCACTACCTAAGAACGAGTAGCTGCTTGCTCAGTATTTTCACATACGACTGCTCTCTGCCAAAAAGAGAGACGAGATAAGAGTTAGAGAGTTAGAGATAAAGAAAGTTAGCAATCAGGAAATTTTCTTAAATTTGATAACCTGGATCTTCACGACATAAATCATAGTTGCTGATACAGGCAGATAATGTCATGTCCGCCTGCTTATTTACACAGCATTATGCAGCAATCTGTACAGCAGAGTAGCAGTGCAACACTAGCAGGCTGAGGGGGATAAAACTGAGTACAGTAAAGAAAGGCTCAGCTTTTGGCCGGATTTACTGAAGCCAAAACTTTGCTGTTAAGAAAAAAACCTCCTTGCACATCTCTAATGGGAGATACCAATCAAGCTAGATTTTAGCTTCAAAGATCAGGCGGGCAATCACTGAAAAATAAGGACAGATTTGGTCTGTGATGATTAAGACCAGCCACATATGTCCGCATGGTGTGAAAGCAAATTTTAATTCTGCAAATTCAGACTTAAGATATTAAGGAAAATGTTATGTTATACCTATGTTTTATCATCTAAAAAAGGTCACCTTTACCAAGGAAGTGAAAATGTGAAAGAAAGATACATGGCTGGCATCAAGATAAAATGTCATCCTATTCCTCTTCACCTCAAGCCTCACCTCCTGAACTGAAGTTTGGGTTCTAACACAAAAAAACATGCATATTTACTCCCAGCTAAAAAAAATAACAACAGCTGGTTATAGGCTAATTTAATGCTATGTAACATTAGGCTTAAATGCCCTAACAATACCACTTTCCCACTAGTAAACTGTTTGGTTACATTCTCACATCGTATGAGAGTTTATTCATTAAGTGTCAGAGTCCAACAGTGTTATCCACTTCAAAGCTGGTTTCACTAACAGCAGCTGACAGAGGCTAACAGCAGCTAACAGAGGCTAACAGCAGCTAACAGCAGCTGCTGTTACAGCCTCTACCAGAGAAAATAGACGTGGGCACCAGCTGAAGTTTTCTTGTTCTGTTTTGTTTTCAGCTGAAGTTAACAGCGGACAGACAGCCTCTAACTCTGGATTATTAAATTGGGAAGGCTACGAAAACAAAATTAAGTTGACTGCAGTCGGTGGTGGTAATAGTGAGATTTTACACACTATACTTTTAAGGAAGGTTAGAGAGCAATGTTGTTTTGATGTAGTTGTCAGTGCTACTATTCAGAAAGCCCCAAAACAACAGCTAGAAAAGTAGGATTCAGCAAAAGTAGGATTCGTGCTATGTGAGCGTTTAGCTAACAGTTAGAATACGTAGCACAAAGAAAACAAGAGCTTGTGTGTGTGTGTATGTATGCTTGCTTGTGTAACTGCGCAATTTGGAGGGCAACAGAGCAGGAGCTACACAAAACATACACATATTTTGACAACAAAGAAATTTAGCAATAATTATAGCCAAGACCACAAACAAAAAACTCAATGACACATACTTGAATATCACTTGTTTTGTCTTTCTTTCTCTTTCTCCCGCTCACTGTCAAACTCAAATTTGAATGTCCCTTGATGGCGTGACAAGAAAATTGCCATTATGGTTATACAGAGGTTGTTTACATTCATCTGCAAAGAGTACATGAAATAAAATGATAATGCTAAATTGACACTAGCGTAGGTGGATGATATTTAAAAGAAAGAGGCTCTGTCATTAAGTGACAGCCCATAAAGTCACAAACTTAGATGGTCGGCGAACAATGAGGAAGCTAATAGGGAGTGAGTGAAAGAAGAAGACTGCTGAAGTTAAATCAGAGAGAGGAGAAAGGGACACGTGTCAGATGAGGGAGACAAAGTGACAGATGTGAGGGGAGAGGGGCACAAAAGGACAAAGTCAAATAAGGAAATGGAAAGAAAGATGGAGGAAGAGGCAGAAAAAGAGGTCTGAGATAACTGCTCTCCTGTCGGCTTGTGCCCCTGTTGCTAGGTTACCATCCGTAGACGAATGGGTTAAAGCATCTCAGGAGCGACAGTGACATAGTTTAGCTGATCTCCATCAGCACATACACACAAAAAAAATGGAGCAACTCTGAAAACTGTGTGTAACCCTAGATTTAGATTTAGATTTTGCCACTGAAGAGCTGCATGCAAACAAACTCACATCAAGAAGATAAACATACCACAGACACAAAGTCCAAACTTGGACTGAGCGAAACCTGTGCCAAGTCTGGGAACGCATGTGTTCAGATTTTTTTCACTGCCAGAGATGCTTATAGGATAAACACACGATGGAGTCACTAAAAACCATAACGTACCACAATCTTAACAACGTTCCCGTGAAACAAACCTTCCAGTAACATCGTGAAACTTAAACTATCTGAATATTTCGTCGAGGTTTTTCCAGCGAAACGGTCTCCGCACATGCACTTTGTGGTAAAAAAAAAAGCCACGACTAAAAGCTGATCCACTAAAAAAGCCCATGCAAACAGAAGGAGAGCCACATTTGCACAAATGTTTAAGAAGACCTCGATATACAATATTAAACTGTAACATCTCCATTAGGGAAAATAGATATGTGTAAAGACAATAAACAGAAACAGAAGAAATACATAAAGAAAATAAGTGTAGTATTAATAAAAAGAAGAAGAATACACATGTTAATGAAACAGTGCAAAGAATAAATATAGTTCCTAGTATTTGCCTTTTAGGTTTATCTTTTCTACTTTAGTTATATGTGATATAGTGTGGATGATTGTCCTGTTTTTCCCATGCTGCATGCAGTATTGTGACATACTATACTGCATGCAGTATAGTATGTATACTGCCATTCCCACTCCTAATAATATCACAAATAACAAGAAGCACTCCGAGAGCAAACTCCACCGAGGCAGCTCACTCTCTCTCAGTATTTACTTTTACGGGAATAGGATTATATTTTGAATATTTAATTCGTTTTCATTGTTCTTTTTAAATGTACTTTAAGTAGTGCAGTACAAATCAGATAAGCAAGACAGATGTTTACTTTGATTGCATAAACATCATGTAGGAGCAGGTAATGGATATTCTGTACTGATTTATAAATAACTAGACATGAATAACTTCAGCTTATTACCAAATATTATACTACAGTATATTTCTAACTAACTAGGCAGCTCATTCTTTTTCCCTGACACTTTCTTGAAAAATATATTTTGTGGTGAACTTGAAAAAATGCCACTGTGGGATTAGAGGTCAAATGTGACATGATCTTTTATCAAAGTTTGACCCTATTTGACCTTAAAGGGGAGCGCAGAGGTCCCGGGTAAGATCATATTAAGAATCGCCACATATCTTTCCCTATATGCCTATATGTTGTCAGTATAGGATTATTATCACCTTGACCTTCAGATCAGTCTGTTCACCTTGAAAGGAGGGGTCAGAGGTCAAATATACAATACGCACCAAACTTGTAAGAATCACAGTTTCTAAATTTTGAGGCTTTTGTCAACTTTTGACCAATAAATCATGAACTTGACCTTGAAGACCTTTGTGGATGTGAGCCACCTACACCGCTGGTCGAGTTAATAATAAGAAGAATACACAATTCCTACTATTTGCCTTTTTAGGAACATCTCTTCTTGTGTTCTACATGATATGTTGGATGATTTTCTTGTCTTTCAAGTACTGCATCATCCTACAGCTGTATTGAGTCACCACAGTATCATGTGTCACATACTGCGCTAGCACTGTATCATAAAACTGCCCTTCCTTCCCTTCATTCATTCATATCCTAATGATATAAATAATTAATGTAATTGCTCCTTTTTCTCTTTCTGCAGATGTTTTCACACTTTCCAATCTTTAAACTGATATTTTGAGTGCAAATAATTGGCTGAAAAAGATACAAAACACAGTAAACAAGCTTAAATATTCATATGTCCTAATATTATCCTTTCTAAAAAAATATTCTATAGCTTTTGCAGTAATAATGTTAATATTATGAAGTGTAACTGACAAACAGCATGGACTCTGAACATTACTCATCCCATATTTTTTGTTTTAATTTTCTAATTCCAGTTCGTCTCGCACCCCTGTCAGTTTCACTTCCTCATTTTGTTTGTTTTCCTGACAGTTTTTTGTAACACCTGCTTTCAATTAGCCTGCCAGTCTCTCCTCTACCTGAAGTGTAGCTCTTCCTGTTTGCCACACTGGCTTGGTCCTTCCCAGTCAAGCGTTCCAGCATTTTGTTTATATCTTTCTTCTTTTCCCCCATTTGATCATTGCCTACTATTTTTTTTACTCTGTCTTTTGCATGCTCTTTTGCTTTGCTTGTCCAGGATTTTGGACCTTATTCTCCATTTTTCCTGAGTCTTTTTTCCTGTCCTGAGTCAAAATACAAAAACAAAAACCAAATTATATCATACTTTCCTCAGTTTTGCAACAAAACCATCATGCAGTTGCATCCCTTTTCAAAGAAAGTCTTTCAAACCCACAATAGCAGCACAGCAGCTTCTCTTCCCCAGCAGTTAGTAATCCAGGTGGGCTATCACACCTACACACCATGACTCATGTTTTAGACATTTAGCTCATCTCATCATCATCACCAATTTGCCCTGAATGCAATAGATCGAGTTCAATTCGTAGATCACCTACGCTCCAGTCAGGCAACAATGAGCGATGCAAAGGTGCCGTGACAGTGATCATGTAGGAGACAAGTGTTGGGAGAGTCAGTCACTTAAAAAGACGAGCCAAGGACTTTGAGTTTTGTGGTGGCAGTAAATTGGGTGGAAAGACTTAGCAAACACATTTGTGGTACAGCAATAAGAGCATGCTTAACTTTTATTTGATCAGTCGCCTGTAAAATCATGTTCAGGTAGCACACATAACAGAAGGATTCACTCCAAGGTGATGCTGAAGCATAACTCCAATACAACCATTCATCCTTATGTGCTTTTGTAAATCTCCACACAGGAAGAAGCTGACCTGATTGAGCATGTTTAGAAAGTCCACAATTTACATTAATAAAGGATTAATAAAGGTTCCCCTTTTCAATGTCCAAGTGCCAGTCACCACAGGACAACCTAAAGAGAGCCAATGTCCCAGTGGGTCAGAGCTACTCTGATGGCACAAGAAACCTCTATCCATTTTCAGGCATATGGTTATAATGTTCTATGCATGCTAACATTGTGCTAGCACACATTTCAGATGACGCTGATGAGCTCGTTAGATTTTTGTCTGATATTTACTTATAAACCAACAACAAAAGGAAAACTGCACCAGGTGACACTAAAGGAAGAACTGTGGTGCCAAAGGTCAAAGGTCACGTAGGAGGCAGGGACATCAAATTTCAGTACTTTATTAAATAAATTAAATACTGTGGAAATACTACAAATAAGAGAGCTCATGTCATACACAGCCATTCTGAGATGACGTCAGATTAGCAAAAGGTTTAACTGAAAAACCATCTAACACACTAATCTTCACAAAGCTACCTCCTAATTCAAAGCAAGCTAGAAAAAACCTGATATCTACCTGGTGATTGAGTTGAATTTTTTCACATTCGGCAACCAATTGCACCTTGTGTTGACTACATGGTTGCCCCGAGCCTGAATGTATTGCTCACTCACAACCATTTTTGATTGCAACCTTTCTACAGTCACTCTCAGAGAGCTTGTTAGAGGTTTGCAAATAATTATTGTCTAATTTCTAAATGCACATCAGTCTGAATAAGTCTTTGTCAATGAGCACAACTCCAGGAGGCTTGACTCAACAGGCTGCCAACTGGTTGTACTGGTTATATTCTTACAGAGCAGAAAAGTTGTTCAGCATATCACAAAAACTGCAGTTAAAAATTAACAGTAATATTGTTAGAAATTGCAGTAATATTGTATTGTGAGTGATGTTTCATGATAACATCATATCGTGGAGTGTTCGGTGATTCCCACCTCTAGTAACCACCACAAAAGTGCTGCAATGTCTCCGTGAAGTGCGCTGCTTCGTTTATTTTGCAAATCTAAAGAGGAAGGATCTAAATTTGGGTACTGTGTACACACTGTCCAGTCTCTTTTTTTGTTTAAGATGTCAAACAAGACTGACCCACATGGACTGTCTGGTTTGCCCTGATATGGCTCCAAGGTGTCACCGTGGCAACGGGTGTAGAATTGCCGCAAATGTCAGCAGCAAGGACAACCAAGCCCTGAAGGAGATCGTCTGTCAATGTGTAACTGAAAGTGAGTACGAGCACACACAGACACACACACTAATACAAACAAACACACTCTCAGTGATCAGAGACTTGATGTGTGAAAGTGGATCAGAGCAAAAGGAGCTAGTCCTCAGTGGCAAGTAAAATTAGACTTTGTTTCACACACGCACACACACAGACACGCACACCTGTGGAATAACATGTGCACTCACAGAGATACAGCAGATAGCCACCTCTGACGGGCTGATGAAAAACCGCAATTTTAAGCTCAGCTTTTTGACTTTCTCTCTTATTCTGTACATAAAACTGAACATGCAGTGGTACACACACATGCTGACATGAAAACCACTCTCAAATATGTTCACACATTGGTAGATGCGCGTGCACACACACACACACGTCGGTTCTTTAATGTGCTCAACTTTAAAACTGAGAAGAGGAAGTCATGGGAGGAAACACACTGGGTGTTACAGTGAAATGACTACGTGAGAACACTTACTACAAACATAGTCTTAGGGTGCAAGTTACCAAACTGCAAGTGAAAAACAAACTAAAAATTTCAAACAGCAACTTAAAAAGACTTTAGCCTCTGTGCATTTCTTGTGTTCAAAAGTAAACATCTGAGCAGCACTACTCCTCTTAAAGTCAATAAATGTTGATATGATTATGACAACACACGTATAACCACTTGGTGAATTCACTTTTTCAACATGTTTTCTGTTCCTGTATTTACATTTACACCTATGTTGGACACAAACGCTTTATTCTCGGAAGTCAAATAAATGCAGTAGTAGAACAAAATTCGATAAAATAAAATAAAAATAAAAAACAGCAGCATCTTCTCCACTAGTAATAAGCTGAGTGAGACTTCCCACCTAAAACATATGATTCATACTATGTTGCAGTGTGCCATGGGCTTAAGCTGTTTAGGAAGCAAGCTTGTTGTGTCTGAATAACACAGGGGAATGATGGAGAAATCAATGCACTATAATGCTGCAATATTTTTGGCCCTATCAATAAGTCGACTGTGGCTCGCTTTCAGAGCTATACCCACTACAGAGGCATGGCACAAGAGCCCGCACAATAGTGTTATATAACAGGAAACTCTTGAAAATGGTACGCGTCTTTTACGCTCGATCACTTCACTCCGCTATCTCGACAAAAACACCTCGGCCTCTGTCGCTTTTTAAACCTTACCTTTATTCTGCTGATTTCCACCGTTCTCCCTTCACACTCCCACGCGTTCAGCCCTCCCTCCTCTTCCAACCCCTTTTCACCACTTCCCCCATCCATCCATTCATCCATCCTATTTGTTGGTACTCTCAGTGGAACACTTTTGCTATTTATAAAAGCATCAAAGCCCACAGCTTCCAGCACACAGCCACTTGAGAGAAAGAGGGGGAGATAGAGAAAGAGGTGGGGGGTAGAGAGGGAGGACTAGTAGACACAAGGAGCAACAAGGACAAAGAAGGACCACAGAAAGGTAGAGATATGTGTAAGTAGGGGAGGAATAAAAATGAATGCACAGGATGTGAGTTAGAGAGGAAAGACCTGTAGGTGAAAAGAAAATGTTGGCGTCTACGGGGCTTAAAGGAGGAAAAAACAGCACACTGGATTACAGATGTTCTTAACCACTTTCGTTCATCCAGGATCTCAGTGATCTCACCATCAACGCGACGCGTGCTCATCCGTGTCCGTGCATGAAAACCCAGTGTTTTTATATGTGCGCGTGTGTGCATATGTGTGTGTGTCTGTGTGTAGGAGGCAGGTTGCAGATCCCGAGACCTCCCACCCACACAGGTTGGAGTTGCAGAAGCACCTGAGCTGCATTCGCCATAGCCGACAGACACTGGTGTTTGCAAATATTCACTAAGTCATTTGAACCTGAACAGACTCATGAAAAGCCAGAAGACGTATTATGTGATTCCAGAAGAACTGCGGGCACCGTGCCCAACAACAGCTTTATGGTAGATGGTGAAAGCCAGAGACCACTCGGTTAAACTCGCGCACAAAAGACGGCATGAGTCAAAGGGAAGCTTGAATAGAGCCCTTGAATGGTGCTTTTTATATACATTTTTTTCCCCGTTTGAAGAGCGCTAATAGCTGCAGCAAACAACACCTTTATGGGCTTGTTTTAAGTGCAATCTACACTCTGTGCCTACACCATTTCATCTTCCCTCTCTCTCTCTCTCACCTCTTTTCTACCTCTTCTTCCCTGTCCATTATCTTCTCCGCCTGGCAAAAAATATCTCCCACCTATCTGCTGGAGTGTCATTCCAGCATACCTTTTTCTCTCATTTTCAACCATTTGCGCTGGTTTAATTTATTCCACTTTTTTAGAGTAGATTAGTGCAGAACCAGACCATTTTACTTCTGTGGAGTTCTCTTGATTCAGAGCAGATTCTTTCAAATCAAACACACACAAAAAACCTCAGTTTTGACTTAATGATATCATCGGCAACACCAATAGCACAGCAGTGTGTTTATCCAGGCGTCACACTGCAAGATGATTACATACGGGATGCTAAATATAAACATTAAATAAATTATCCAGAACTTGCGTGCGTCTCCTCTATATCTGTGCTAATTTATCCTTCCTCTATATTTAGAAATTCCTCTTTCTTTTGGCCTTAGCTCCATGTGTTCAAGTGAGTACGGTACATTCTTGATAGGTTTCATTATTACAAAAACTGAAGGATAACTAAATATTTCATACTTTTTTTTCCCCCTGCACTTGATATGAGCCACTCAGAAGAAACCACACAGTCCTCCTCTCCTTCCTAAGCCCTTCCTACTCACTGTCTCCCCCTTTCCTGACTCCTTCTCTTCCCTCTATGAATTCCACCCCCACTTCTTCATTTTGCCTTTCTTTGCTTCTGCCTCCACCCTTCTCATCTCATCATGCTTCCCTTCCATCCTTTCAGCTGTTTCCTCTGTTCTCCATCTAATTCTCTGTCTTTCCCTCCTTATTCCCCTAGTAGCAATGTTTACCACACTTCCTGCCACTCACTGTCCCTTCCACCCCTCTCGAGCTCTCTAAAGGGATAATTTGTCCATTAAGTCTGTGAGGAAACAGTGGAGGACACTCAACAGCCTGTTACAAACTGAAACCCTACTCATTATTAACATGCTCATTTAGGAACACGTGTAGACACACACACACACACACACAAGCAGAAACCAATCACGTGGAAGCATTAGCACAGGCACAGTTTTGCACAAGCAGCCATTAAGGAAATAAGTGCTCACCAGCTTATTAAATGGAACACGAGCCACGTGCATGCACACTCACTCCCAACTCAAAGAAGTAGGGAATACGCTCAAAAATCGCACAAACGTGGAAGCGCGCTTCTTAGAAATACCACATTGCATAACACAAGCTGCTGCTGCCCTTTGAATCCCACAGTCTCTCTAGTGTATGGAAAACAAAACGGCAGAATCCCACTGAGGCATTACAGTTTATTGTTTACAGCAGCAACACTACCGAGGCAGTCAGCTGCTCCAACCCGCAACACTTGATACTGAGACGCACAAAATGCAAAACAGAACCAGCCTCTTTATTCATGTGTGCAGTAATATTAGCTGCAATTCCAACAGATGGGAGTGCCTTGGTGTTTAATTCTTTATTAATAGTCATAGGAAAAAAGCAAAAAACAAACAAACAAACAAAAATAAAAAAAAAATACTGTACGCTCTATTTGTCTCATCAGCCTGTGTCTGTTACTACAAGTCTGTTTATAATCGATTCATCCTGACTCTACCTTCATGATGATGAACTCAAAATCTCTGGGGCTTGGACAGCTGTTGGACAAAACGTGGAATTGGGCTTAATTGGATTTAACTTAAATTTAGGCTCTGGGAAATTTGGATATTCGTCTACATTTGCTGAGAGCTGATAGACAACAATGAGGGGCCATGCAGTTCTAAAAGGGCACAGTCACCAGCTTGATCTGACTGGGCATAACCACAGTAATGTGGTTTGTGAACTTCCACCATGAACTCTCCAGTCTGGCAATTTGGCTATTGCCGTCTTGTTTTTTGTTTTGTTGCCCTGACAAGCAAGAGGTTGATGTCACTGAGAAACTGAGGGTAACAAGCCAGCGGCTTGTCAATCACAAGGTAATCCTGCCCTAAAGCAAAGCCTGCTGTATTGAGCTCTTTGATTTACAAGATGAACACTATGCTGTGTTAAATAAGATTTAAAACAGGCAATTTATATCATAAGCACGTAAGGAAAGTGTGTACAAAGGCAATAAATTAGGTGAGAATTTAAGGTTATTTTCCAATAATCGTACATAACGTACATCTTTTTGCAGCTATGGCAGTCACCCTCTGGTGACCATTAATTCATATAAATGAGTTTTATTTAATTTATTAATATAAATTAATTAATAAGAACAGAGATTTAAGGCATGTTTGCATTGGATTCACTTATCAGACAAGAGTCCTGGACTATGACGCAGGATGTCGGCTAAATGAGGTACCTGGACGTCCCAACAGACACTAACGATCAACATCTGATGATGAAATTTAAATCACTCAGACCTGAGCGAACTTTAGCAGACAGGTTTAGGTGAAAGTAGGGGTTACTGTAGCTCAGGAGGTAGAGCAGGTCATCTGCTAAATGCAAGGTTGGTGGTTCGATCCCTGCAAGCCAAATATCCTTGGGCAACCCGAGTTGCCCCAGCTCTCTAATGCATCCAATGCCTCCATAGGAAAGCACTTAGAAGCTTAAACAAGAAGAAAGCACTTGTGCGAATGGGTGAATGTGGCATGTTGTATAAAGCTTCGGTAGCTTCAGTCCTGTCTTCCAGGTAAGAGATCAGCATACACAAAACTACCACCTACTGACTAATCTGCTCTATGGAAAATAACTTCAGCATTCCCAGAAGAGGACAGTAGCTTACAGAGAGTATTTGAACTCTTTTGGGTTTTCCTGATAAGCCATTACCATAACTGAGAGATTAAATAACTTCCAAACCATTTCATCCTTATATAGTTATAAAGTGACATAAAACAGAGAAAAGCAAACCCTTGCACTTGATGACCTTATATAAAATATGCAACTCATTTTGTCTACTTCTCATTTTAATTTTTTTAAATATGTTCTTTACTTCCCCTTGGGCTGCCTGCACAGTTCTTTTTCGGTTCTTTGTCCACAGCTGCATTTAGAGCAGGGGTGTCAAACTGGACGGCTTTGAAAAATGAGAAGGAGGGGCAACAACTTGGAACTTTTAACTGTATTTTTATGAACTTTATAATTTTTTCCTACTGATAAAGACTTCACCCAGTGTCATTCATACTATAATAAAGTAAGTAATAGTTAAACAATTAAATGACAGAAAAGTTCCTTTTTTTCCAATATTTACTATACAAATGTCTTTTGTTTATTTCACAAAGGATATGCTGTTTCATAGTACAGGCCCCTGGAGGGTGTGAATATCTTATATGCAGTCTATGGTTTCAGAGCCTCCCAGTGGTATTTAACTATGTTCAGTGCATTTACTCAGTGTTACTGGG
Source organism: Pelmatolapia mariae (assembly GCF_036321145.2). NCBI lineage: Eukaryota > Metazoa > Chordata > Actinopteri > Cichliformes > Cichlidae > Pelmatolapia > Pelmatolapia mariae. Next base: position 12,688,664 of record NC_086230.1, read on the forward strand.
GATTCATCTGTGGTAAATCCACACCGTAGGTAGGTTATAACCTGCAAGCCCTCTGAAATCCTACCTGGGGATTTATGCTTCAGCGGGAAAGCTACATCGTAACCTCAAACCCCTCTGTAACCTACGATGTAACCTGACATACTCCTGTGCATTTCTGGCTACTTTTACACCACAGTTTTTGAATTTATGAGTTATAATAATCATAGGATTAATATAAGGGCTCACAAATATCGAGAAATTCCTGGAAGGAGATTGCTAAAACTATCAGAATGGATGTGAGGTACGAGGACAAAAAGTCCCAGCATTTTATTTGTTTCTATCATAGCTGGCACCACCAGGACACAACCACATGGTTTGTAACACATAATGCACCAGCGCAAGCACAAGTAGGTCATGCTGTAGGCCCAAGAAAATTCACAGCAGAAGTCTAAATCAGCCGTCGCACTCACCGAAAACAAACATGTCACAACTATCATCATAACAAAGGACAGCTGAGATTGGCACTGGCACTGCACTCACAACCAGTGCTACCAGTCCAGTAAATACGTGGTGCTGTATTACGATGCTGACTGAGATTAAATATAAACATTATTTGGGAAATAATGCAAATCTTATTGAATTGTCATTCAAATTCAGTTCTCAGAAAAAGAGAGTCGAGAATTTTTTAGGGAGCTTTGTGCTAACACTGGTGGTAGTTTCAGTTCCAACTGATGTTGTTAACGATATCTTTCCCTAACCAGTAGCTTCTGATACTGTGTTAACAACAAACAACAGCTAAATGCCGAAAAGCACTTAAAGTTATCTTTGCTAATGGGGGGAGAGAAATGATATCCATCATCCATCTGATCATTTGTGACGCAGACTCTACACCACATCCTTCGTTATCATAAATACCACCGCAAGCTGCTGCCGCTGAATCAGCTTTGCTGTTCTTTAAAACCAGCTACACTCTCTATTCTCATTCTTTGATTGTCATCTGACCGTCTGCTTTGCAGCAATAAACAAGCATATATAATATCTCCAAACCCTCCATATCATATGGAGATAAATGTTCAAAGGTCAGACAGTCTGTGAGACGAGAATCACGAGGTGAGGAAGAAGTGAACAAAGGAGTCGAGAGGAGAAAAAGAAAATCACAGCGATCAATCATGAAAATGGAGGCAGGATATGTTTGAGGCTTTCATGAAGGAGATCGATTCATACACACCGTGTAGACCGGGAATGTCAAACTCATTTTATAAAGCCCGCTTTGTTCTTATGTGGGCCACACCGGTGAAACTCCAGTGTCAGTGTAAAACGTTTAACTACGCCTTTAATCAGTGAGAAATTTAATATAAGACAAAGAATTTCAACAGGTAAAGTAAAGAAATGCTGGTGTTGCAGATGAAATAAATCTGTCAGCATGAGTCTTTGAGCTTAATTTGTAAGAAGTAATGTGTAATACCCATCCTATGGGCTTTATTGGGGTCTTTGCTGGACCAATTCTGGGTCCTTATAACTAACTTGTCCACTCTGGTCTCACAAGCTATAGTGATTGATCTTTGAGAGCCAAAAACACCATTTCTCTAAAAAAAATTGTAGTCACTGTGACTGGTATACTTGTCTGCATTCACATGAGCTCTCTCCTTCCAAATCTTCTAAAACTGCGTGTTTGTGCGCGTCTGTCAAAGAAACACGACCACGCAAGGCCAAGAGGCAACCTAAACACTGATCCCTTACCTCACTGCCAGTGAGTGGATGTGTTTGCATGCGTGTATGAGTGCGTGTGACCTTGCGGAGGAATTCCCTTTCTCCCCGAGCTCTAAGGAAGTGATACCCTGTTCCAGACGGACAAAAGGGTCAGAGAGCAACTCAGGACACACAAAAACACCCACACACTTCCAAGGAGGAAAGTGCAAATTATCGATGAGTTCTCACTCACAACAACACGCATCCATGATATTTTCCATTAGATAAATCTTTTCCTTTTATAATCATCCATTTAGCCACTAATCTCCTCCCAGCTCTGGTATCAGGACACACAGGTGCTTGCAGCACACACACTCCTTCCTCTCCAGAGGTGTTCAGGGGCCCCTGCAGTGCAACATTTCTTCCAACAAGCAGCACGGATGATATTGACCCGTTACATACACACATGGGACAATTACCAGATAACCTGCTGCTATGCTAAAGCACACCTCTTCCATCCCACAGCATATAGAGGGCTGCGTCTGAATGTTTCACTGTTGCTAGGAGACGTGAAAATCCTTGAGCATCCAGTTGGCAGTTAATACAGTGGAGAAAAAAAAAAAAAAACACAGACTTCAAACAAATTGAAAAATATAAATGCCAAAAAAGCACCTCCACATTTTTGCCACGTTCCTGTGGTAGTTTATATCATTTCCCGTGGCAAAGGCTGCAAACTCGGACACAGAGTCTGTCCACAGTACACTAGGAGACAAAACTGGCAGGGAGGGATGAGAGAGGAAAGAAAAGTGCCTTTTTTTTTTTTGCATATAATTCAAATGTCAACCTCAACATAGAAGGTCGTAAATAAGGCCAATTCATTGCTCTCTTGTTTTGAGGAGGGGTTTTTCCAGCGTGACAAGTCAAATGGCACAAAATTACATACTTTTTCTGATGCAGGCATGCAACAAAACATGACAAAAGGTTGTTTTTTTCTGGTGAGAGTCTGCAGGGACATATTTCATGAGTCTAGATCACCTTCCTGCTGTCTACATATCTTTTCCCCACTGAAATGAAGAAGCAGAAACACAGTTCTAGGTTATTCTATTTAAAAGAGAAGTCAAGTCTACAGCTTTGTTTACACAGAAAATTGGTCATTTTCAACAATGATGACATACTTTAAAATGTCAAAATTATCTTTGCCCGCTTATTCTGTTCATCAGATTTTATTTTTACTCCCAGACGGTCGAGGTGTTATTCTTTGCTCTCATGAAATCCCAACATACTAGGACTTTAGACTGCTGTGCCTTTGATTAACTGCACACCAGGGAGGTTGGCCGGCCTGTTGAGCTAGTTTTTACCTGACAAATGAGCTTTGGAAATGGTGCAAAAAATATAATGCAGTGTACTACTTATAGCTTTACCAAATCCACAATGCAACTTCCTATTTTCTTTTGAGTTTTTTTTTTTGTTGTTGTTTCAATGAAAAACTGTTGTTACTTTCTTCAGTGGATGTTTCCTTCACAAACAAGAGCTTGGGATTTTCTCTTACTCTTGAAAGGAAAAATGAAAACCCGAGAGAAAAGGACAGATGGAAAAGGGAGCTGGTAAGATGAGACAGGCAGAAATAAGAAAAAGGTAAAGTTGAACAGAAGAGAGGAAGGGGTGACAAAGTTTTCAATTCAGATTCAGTAGATCGGTGACAAATAATGTGTGTGTGTGTATTTAATTGTCCTACCTTGACACTGAAATCCCTGCTTCCCAAAACCCCTGTGAAGAGAACAAGCACACAGAAGAAGTTAAAATGTGCACACACACACACAGAAAATGAAAAAAACTGAACAGAAACTGAAACCTAATCGCTTAACCTTAAGATATCTCCATGGAGGCAAACGTTTAAAATGATGTTTCTGCCCAAAATAGCACACACACACACACCCACCCACACAACCACACACATCCACGCACACACACACAGCAGTGAGGTTTGCAAGCACAGAGGTCGTTTAATTATCATGTAAACAGTTTGCTGGGCAGGTACTGAGGTTACATGCTGACACTGACAAACACACACACACACTGGTCTGCTGGGAGGGACTGCCCCAACCACACCTAGTCAGTGGTATGTGAAATGCTGAGATTCCCACAGGTGGACACACACGCATAAACACACAAACACACACCCAGGCCAGCTGATTTTCATACAGTGACTAGAAATAGATAATCTCTCAGGGCCTGAAATCACTTGGTGCTCCCATTGTTCTTTTATCATTGTGCTTATTGACCTAGATAGATAGATAGATAGATAGATAGATAGATAGATAGATAGATAGATAGATAGATAGATCATCATCATCTGGCCATTGACAAATTTAAAACGCTTTAGGGAACAGATAATAAACGGGATAAATAGGGCCAAGCTAGAGCTCAAAATTCCTTTTAATAGCCCTGGAGTATGGGGCTCACAGTCTAGTAAACCCCGGGGGCTGCAGGGTGACCTGTCTGCACAGGTGACTGACAGAAGAAACTGCAGGCGGAAGAGAAGGAGTGGGAGGAGGCGGAAGGCTGGACTTGTGTCAGGGCAACACTTTCTTGTTACCACTCAGGTTATCCGTGCTGGCAGCGCTTCATTCCTTCCTCTTTTTTCTTTTCCTGCTTTATTTTCTCTCAGTTCCTCTGCCTACTTAATAGCATCAAACAGTGGTCTGCAGCTATTCTTTTTATAAAAAACTTTAGAGCTACCCACATATATTTCTCCAGCTTCCTTTCTGCCCTACCTAACGCATATAGTATCTACAAGTACAAAAATAAGACGGAAATCGGTCTTTATTTTTGGGAAAACTAAATCAAGTCCACCTCCCACTTCTTCTTCCTTTAAAAAAACAGCATACATCATGATACCAATTCTTCTGTCCCTACTTTATTTATCCCTACCTTTTATTCCTTCTTTTGCACCACTCACTTAGCCTATATAAATAAAAAAGTGCCTTATCTTTAAAAACGGATTAATAATGTTTAAAAACGGATTTACCGTCTTCTTTAACAGCACCAACACAAGCAGTGACTTAAGTTAAATACTTTTACTTTAAAAAAATATATATATGAACTCTAGGTCCATCCCTGTTCAGGCTCCTCACCAGATGAAGTCGGTGCAGTGGCTGCAGAAGGTGGGCTGCTTGAAGAAGCGCGCGATGAATTTGTGGTCCTTCACCTCGTGCACGTTCTTCTGCCGGAGAGCTCCCTGGCGCGCGAAGCCCCGCATAGGCTGGCGGGGTCCGTCCTCCCCATCACTGTTGGCCGCCGCCGAGTCTGCCATTCTCCCGGTGTTTTCAAGCAGCTGCCTTAATGGTTGTTGGAAATGAACTACCTCAAGTTGCAGGTGCCAGAAACAGACGCTCTCTGGAGAGGCGGAAAGTCTTTCTTTCGTGGGTTGTTCCGAGAGGAGGTGTCGTCGGCGGTGCTGGGACCAGCTAATGGATAGTTTTCGGTAGTTTGGGTTTTTTTCCTTCTCTGATTAAGTTGTCTTGTCCTCCAGTTGAGCAGACGGCTGCCGCTACACTGCCTCCCCTCTGCTTCCTCCTTTTTTCTTCAGAGCGCTCTGACAGCAGAGAGAGCGAGCGAGCGAGAGAGGGAGAGGGACGTCAACTATTAACATTATCTCATTTGCTGTGGCACCTCCTATAGAAGCAACGCGCTTTAGCTAATCTGAAATAGAAATAGTGTTCAATTTAGTTCAGTTCACCTCTGTTTATATAGCGCATTTATATAGGTACTTATACTGTAAGATAAAGACCCGACAAGTAATGCAAAAAAACCACATTTGACGACAGTGGGAAGGAAAAACTCCCTTTTGAAGGGAAGACGATTCTGTTATAAGGGCGGGCAGTCATGTGCAAAAGATCAAAGACAGGCTGTGGATAATAATAACAAGATTTTAATTGCAGATAGTGAGTGAAAAAAAGTAAGTGAAGAAGAAACACTAAGAGTGTTTTCACGCCTGCAGTGTTCAGTCTGTTTAAATAAAACTCTGGTTAGTACAGGTGTGAACACAGTAATTGGCGTGGACCAAAACAACCCCAGGCTAGCAACTAGCCATGAAATGAATGTAAATTATCTGTGGCCTCTTATAGTCCTGAACATAGTACCTTCTTCCTCTACTTTTGCTGCTCCCGCCCCAGACACATCTGGCCAGTGAGTAGATTTTGGTTTACTTGGATCTTACTTGGATTCCTCTGTGTGAAAAAACAAACAAACACAAGGAATAGCTACAAGTTTACAAACCCATCAACTGATTTGGATCAGAGTGAATGAACTATAGGTGTAAAAATTCACTTAGTGCATCATGAGACTCCCACACCAACCCAAGCCTATTGCAGCATAGTATAAGTAATTAAAATAAAGTTTACTTACATGTATATAGCACTTTTCTGGACCAGAAGCTGTCACAAAGTGCTTTAAAAAGGTATTAAAAACCTCGTGAAATAAACACATCTATATCAAAACAACACAAAACCCTGAAACATTACACAAATGCCTGTCTGAACAGATGTGTTTGCAGGTGTTTTTTAAAAGGAGAGAGAGAGGTAAGCTGTTCCAAACAAAGTAAGAATCAAGGTTTTAAACTGATATCTAAATCTTTAACAACAGGGTGATGTGAGAGCATTTATGAGTGTGCGTTGGAGCCTTGCAGGAGCATTCTGGACTGACTGGAGGCGATTCATAGACGCTTTACAGACAAGAAAATAGAGCATTACAATAATCTAAAGGGATCAAGATTTTTGTGACAACAGTCCTGATTTTAGCAGTATAACTATAGGAGCATTCAGAGTCAGCTAATCCAGCCACCACTACAAACCTTATTAAAAAGTAAAGTTTTAAGTCTAATCTTAAAAGTAGAGACTGTCTGTCTCCAAAATCCAAACTGGAAAATGAACCACAGAAGAAGGGCCTGAAAGCTGGAGGCTCTGCCCCCCCCAAAAGAAAATTATAGCCCTTCCTCACTGGTACCTACTCAGCTCGGCTTGACCAGTTTCAAAAATGGCAGTTTGGCTTTCGTGAAGGAGCCGCTATCATGTCTCATCGGGTGATGTCACTGACTATCCAATTGGTGGCATGCAGTCTGTTGATGTCACAGTTTCAGATTGACTCAGATCATTTGAAATCCTGGCCGAGTAGGTACTAAAAAAGTACCTGGTACCAGGGACTACCACCTAATGGAAAACCCTAAAAACACAACATCGAGTCAAGCCGACCCAAGTAGGTAGTAGTGGAAAAGGGCTATTAGTGAGTGAGGGATATGGATTAGTCCTCTGACCTAGTGTCATACTCTGATACTGACAGTTACTTCCTGGAAAAAAAAACCCCAACTAAAAACACTGTTAATAGTTTAGCATCAATAACTACACAAACAAAAGGAGAAAACGCCTGACTTGTCAATTAGCCTGACTTCACTGTGTGATCAGAAATGGGACTTTTCAAAATGTATCCAGCCATGAACACATGAAGTCTACTGGTTCTGTTTTTCCCCCAGCGTTTGTTATAGTGTACAGTATGTGGAATTCTCTGAAAATGCCATGTTACGTTCCCCTGAGGGGTCTAGGCGGTGAGGGGGAAGTAACAAAAAGTGTCCGGGTCAGAAAAAGGAGTCAAGGAGGCAAAAGGGTTAAATCAAAGAGTTTTATTAAAGTAGCTCAACTAAAAGAGACGGACAAGCTGCTATCACCATTTAAGGAAAACAAACAAAACTCAAGCGTTGGTCAATAACGTAAAAAGTAAGTCAAAAAGAGAGAGCAGCTCACTAGCTGAAAACCACAAAACACAGCTCACTAGCTGCAAACACACTCAGCTCACTAGCTGTACACCGCTCACATGGCACTCTGGCCCAGAGCTCACCTTTGCCTGGGCTTAAATACTTTTAATTACTGACGAGAGTCAGCTGTGTAAAGGAGAAAAGGTGGCACCTCAGGCAAAAGAGACTGAAGGACACGCCCACACAGGCACCTTCAGGAGGAGGCCCTGCTAGGGCCGTAACATGCCAGATAATGTCACCAAAACAGGATAGACAAATTAAGTGGTCGCCTTAAATTTAAAGTGTGCAGTGGGAAAGTCTCTCAGTTTTTTTTCCCAAAGTAGAGAGATAATAGGCTAGTAAATGATTAATCTGAGAACCTATTTAAGCACAAAGTCACAAAATAAGCGTTGTGGGTTTTGTCCTCCCATCACTTCAGAGGAAGCTCTCTGCAGCTGGCACAGACAACAGCAACAAAAACAGTAATCAGCAACCCTCCTAATGTTCCTACATGTCAACAAGTTTTAAAATGCTTAAAATATTGTTAAAAGTAATTTATAGGAGACTGCTTTCAATCTTACATCCAGTAAATGAAGCAGTCCTGATAATTGTGATGTTTTACACAGGCTTAAACAATGTGATGAATGATGTATTTACACTAACCATATCATTAGTTACACTTTTCCACTGGTTGGACCCCCCTTTGCCTTCAATTCTTAGTGGCACAGATTAAACAAGGTGCTGAAACACTCCTCAGAGATTTTGGTTCATATTGATGTGATAGCATCACACAGTTGCTGCAGTTTTGTCAACTGCACATTCCATGATATGAATCTTCTTTTCCACCACATCCCAGGAATGATCTACTGGAAATCTGGTGACCACGGAGGCCATTTTACTACAGTGAACTCATTGTGATGTTTAAGAAATCAGTTTCAGATGCCTGGAGCTTTGTGACATATCCTGCTTGAAGAAGGTCGTAAAGAGATGATTATGATCAGCAATGATGCTTAATGTTGCTGTCATATGAATAACTGGTTAGATATTTGCATTAAAAAACAGCTGAACAGGTGTACCCTAATAAAGGGGAATGTGAGTGCATATATCTTATGGCATACATACAAAAAACACCCCCAAAATCTAAGTAAAAACAAGTTTATTCAAGCGATGGAAGATGGAAAAGAAAGATTTTAACAGCTTAAACATTCCCTTGTCAAGAGTCATCAAACAAACAACATAGTCAAGGACGTAAAGTTTGAAAAACACAATTTCAAATGTGCAGTGGCCTATTGATTGTACACATGCAGAAATGACACCTTTCCCTTATCTCAGTTCCATTTTAACCTTGAGTTATATTTGGTTCAGGTTATGTAAGGCTAGCATGTGATAAAACTGGAAAAAATGTCATCTCCATCACAAATATCACACACAGCCATCTGTAAACACAAGGAACGATACTCAATATTTGAAACTGAAGTGTTCATTTCCAAAAGGAGATCTCAACATTTGGGGATGAAAAAAAAACACACAGAATCTCTCCTCTTAGAGTTTGAGTTCTGGCATTGAAACCAAGCACAGTTGTTGAGTAGTGACTCATCTTAAGACTTTTGCTTTCAAAGGGATTTTGAAGGATCATCATCTGCGACTGTTGGATGAATTTCATGCTACAAAGTTTTCCAAGATACAGTCAAGGTATTTTTGGAATGAAACCCATCAATTACATGACTTTCTGAGTCATTTCACCAGCCAGTGTGATGCTTCACAGAAAGAGGCAAGAAACTACAAACCACCTGCATCGCTCAACTGTCGAAGGATGAATTTACAAATTTACATTTACAAAAAGCAAGCACGTTAAACTTTCTACATATTCTGCATTTACACACAGCCAAGAAACTGAAGAATTCATAAAGAACTGTTTTAGTAGTAGCATTAAGGGCATGGAGTCTCATTCCAGGACAGGGATCTACCCCAAATAGTCCATGCTGTCCACATGCATGCTGCACTCACCTCTTATTCTAACAAGCACACCTAAGTGCCTCATCCCAGCCCATATTTTCCAAAACATCTTTGCTCCAATGGTCTAAAACTCAAATTAGTTCTCACACACACACATGCACACACGTGCAGTCAGCTGGCTAAAATGACCTAGATGTGATTGATTCAGCTGCAGGACAGATAACAGTGTGTGCAATCCATTCAGGTCTCATCATTTGGAAGATTGCTGTAGATTTAGCTGGCAGCTGAAATGAAGCTTTTCTTTTTTTAACCTTTTTGCCCCCCGCCACCAGACTTTCTTAGTCATACACCTTCTGACATTAGAAGCACACCTACCTGCATTTTTGCATAATTGTTCTCCTCAGCAGCTGGCAGACTGTAAAAAATAATGACAGCTTAATTTGCTATGATGCCAGGCATCAAGTGACATGAGCATAACCTGTGAGTAGGTCTAACTGAATTGGTCTATTGTGTCGCATGTGTACACTGGAAGTGACTCACTTTACATGAAAGCCACCGGCCTCTTTCACTTTCATCAATGCAGGATCTTTAATGGGGGCTAGAGAGAGCGAACAGGCAAGCCTGAAATCAGCTGCATTTTTGTCTTTCAAGGCAACCAGTTGGCAAAAATCTCCTTGTGATTAAAGTAAAGGTTGTGACTCAGAACTACACCCAACACTGCCCAACTTTTACGCTGAAGGTGAACAATTTTCCATATTTGGTTCACATCACACTTTTGCAGGTTTTACTTTTGCTCATCTATCAGTCAGCAAGTGTTTGCAGACAAGTTGCTGTCTCCCATGCAAACCTTGGTGGCAATCTGCTGGTGAATAAATCAAACATAAAGAGGTTTTTGGTCCAGCAAACTCTTTGCAACCAATTCCACCCAATGGCAGCCAGCAACCACTCAGGAAATACATACATTTCCCGAATGACCAGTTGCTGTATCACATCCAGTATGGCAGACAACTCTTGAGAAATGTCCGCACTAGGCCCCCCTGAGAAATCTCTACAGCCTGTGTGATAGCATGCTAACACGTATCTCCAAAAGTTGATTCTGTTGATCTGGACGTAGCGTTTTCAGTTCTCCCACTGAAAACGCTATGGCCCGATCAACAGAGTGAACTTTTGGAGATTTACTTACCTGGATGATTGAGAATGCATCAAGATGCTAACACGTATTTTAATAACCAGTAAGAGCAAAATACAACCGAGGCTCATGGGAACAAATGGAGCCCCGAAAGGCCTGAGAATTTATTTTACTTGTCAGAACAACTTTATATATTTAGGCCATGCTGCTCATAGTCCTCCATGCAGTCTTTCAGGGCATCAGAGGTTTGAAGCTAAAATAATTTGTTACACAACGGCCATCCTCTGATCACAGCTGGGGCATTTTTTCAACCCCCCGACATACATCTCATTCCAACACATGAAACAGACTGAACATGTTTTTTTTTATTATTATTATTATAATTAATAGTACACTGAAAAAAACAACAACAACATAGCATCAGAAAGAGAACATCAGCCTTACCTCAATATAAGGATAGATTGTGCAAGAGGTAGCGGACATGACACCGACTCTCTAGTGGTGATTACACAGGGATATTAGCTGGTTTCCTCTCACATCAGACCAATCTGAAATCACACAGACTTTGTACTAAGGAGAAGGCAGGTTAAAGATTGGCTAACATTTGAGCTAGCATCTATGTTTGCAAATGCACCTCTGTTAGGTTAAGTCCAAGAAAACTCCAGGTTTGCAGTGCCTTTGTGAAAATGGTTATGCAGCGCTTGAAAGATGGCCAACCTGCTGATAGTGACTCCACTGGACTCCACTGGGTTACATGGTGACTGTGTGCATCCGAAATTGTTGTTGTGGCTAATAATTTTATAGCAAATCATTTTTTGCACACATAAAAAAATAACTTGTTCATACAACATAATTATCTTGTGTGCACATGATAATTATGTTGCTTGCACAAGATAGCAACCACCTGTCAGCCCACCTGCACCTCATCATCCAGTCGAGCCATAGCTATATATCTCTTTGGTGTTCTATTTCTGTGGTAGCAGATGCTTTTCAGCCACTTGGCTCTGGTTTATTGCTGTTTATTTTTGGTGTATATACCGGCTGCTAACTATATATTTCTCTGTGCCTAATGGCTACCCTGCTTGCCTGCCTGGTGGCCTGATCTCCACTGTTTCTCAGTTTTCTTTCTCTGTGCCCTGCTTCTGTAGTTATAAAAACCCTAACAGTGTACGCAAGATACACAGTTTGTTCAAACAGGATTAATAAGATAAGCAAATAAACATGTGTGACTACAGTACTTCCATAGGAACATTGGTTTTTACAGATATTTGGTAATAAATTAAGTGGTCCACCTCCTAACCACAGGCTTACTGTCCACAACATCAATTCTGCAAACACCTCCTGGAAGATTTTCTTTCTTTCTTTTTGCTTCTTAATATTTTTAGACAATTTTATTCAACTAACACAGAATTTTTTTTACAGTATGTCTAAATTGTTAAATCTCAGCACTCACGACTTTTACAGTGTCCTCCAGGAATATTATGATTAGACTGCATAAGGTAAAGGTGTTAATAATTACACTATATTGCCAAATATATCTGCTCGTCTGTCATCACATGCATACTTTGAGTGACATCTCATTCTAAACTAAATAGGATTTAATATGATATCAGCCCACCCTTTGCAGCTATAAGAGCTTCAACTTTTCTGGAGAGGCTTTCCACAAGTTTAGGAATGTTTATGGGAATTGTTGACCATTCTTCCAGATATGCATTTGTGAGGACAAGAAGCCCTGGCTTGCAGTTTCCAATCTAATTCATCCCAAAGTTGTTCTGTCAAATTGTTCCACATCAAACTCGCTCATCCATGTCTTTATGGACCTTGATTTGTGCACCGGTTACAGTCATGTTAGAACAAGAAGGGGCCAACGCCAAACTGTTCCCACAAAGTTGGGACTATGAAATTGTCCAAAATGTCTTGGTATGCTGAAGCATTAAGAGTTCCTTTAACTGGAACTAAGGAGCTGAGCTGAAGTCACTTTGTTTTAATACCACTAACTGTGAAATATTGGAATGTTTAGTAGCAAGGAAATTCCACGACTATACTTGTTGCACAGGTGGAATCCTATCATGGTACATGTTGGAACGTGTGTAGAAGCAGTCTGCATGCCTAGGTGCATGATTGTATACACCTGTGGTCATGGAAGTGATTGGAACACCTGAATTAAATGATCCGAATGTGGGAGTTGATACTTTTCGGTGTACCTAATATAGTCTACCTTAGTCATTTTTTTCTTTCTTTTCAAGCTTTTTTTTTTACTTTATTAAGAAGCATTTTGAAAAAATTGGGAACAGCTGATTGGAATCCAAGTAAATTTTTGTTAAAGGAACAAAGATGCCGATCAGAAGTAAATTTACACTGAGATTTCTGTTTCTTTCACCCTTTTTTTATTCCTTTGTTCTTCCTTGATATCAATATTCAATATTCCAAACCATATCTCCCATCTTTTACTTCTCTGCTGATTTCCATCTCTATATTTAATATACTACTTTTCTGTCTCAGCTCTCAGTCTTCGGCCCTTTGTCTCCGAGCAGCTCTCCACTCCAATTCCATGGCCCGTTTTTTTTCCATCTTTTTCCTCCACAAAGGGAGGGAGTTGTTATATAAACCTGTTGTTTTTCCTCATCATCTCCTGACTACAGTGCAGAACGCTCTCTGATGCAGTTCCCACAAATGCAGAAGCTCACGCATTAACTATGCTGCTGCAGACGCACTGCTGCACTGAGTTTTGATCACTTGTATCCAGTCGGTTCTTTTTGATTTCCCCTCGCACCTTCATGTATTGCAAACAACCTTATACTTTCATCTCTGCATTATCTGCTCTGGTTGTCATTATCACATACGCACACGCTTACGCAAATGGTCAGCCATTAGCACAAGTACAACACTTTGAAGCTATAACCCTTACACGCATATAAACACATTTTGTCTATCTACTCCCACACACTCTTTGTGGCCTATACCAGCCGGTCTGCGGAGCGAATAAGTCCTGCTGTATTAGGCATCCCACACACACACACACACACACACACACACACACACACACACACACACACACACACCCACACACACTCATAAACGCAGGTATGTTTAGATTAAGGTAAGTATATGGTGAACCCACTCTTACAGGCACAATTACCTCCCTTATGCAACTTGGATGTCTCTGATGACTTACCAAGTTCTTCTTTTCCTTTATGTCTCACTCTCATCTCCACCTCTAATCTAGTCTCTGTCACACTCTCTTTTTCTGCACCCCTCAACCTCCCCCTCTCATTTTAAGGGTGGTTAATACAGCTCAAACATCATTGATCCGAAACCACAGCGAGCACATTCTTCTGCTTTCACACTAGATTTGCATATCTGCACTTCTCTCTCTCTCTCTCTTTCTCTGTCTCTCCTTGGCTGTGTGCACGCCTGTGTGTCTGCTTGTGGTTAAATGAATGTGTCTATTGCGTACAACCATACTCTGCTCAAAACCCTTTGTTGAATCTGCATGGGTGTACAGCTGTTGTGTTCCCGTTTGACACCTCCAGCAGTACTGGCAGCTTCGGGGCGATCTATGTAAATGACGTCTGCAGTGTTATTGACTTTTTACTGCATGTGTGTGTATTTACTGTAAGATAATGGTTATATAAGAAACAAGCTTTTTGTTTTGGGTCGCTAAAACAGTCGTATTTATGCAAATGTACATTTTCAGGAACAGTTACTGAACTTGAGGTCAATCACATGTCATATTCTGAATATTTTCTCTCTGATGATTTTATTTATTTATTTTTAATACTGGCTTTCATTGTGGTCAGGAAACAGCAAGGTCCGAATTCAAATCACTCAACTGGGCTCTTCAGCTTTAATGCAAAATTGATCCCATTAATGGTTTTAGATTCAGTGTAATGATTTGATAAATTATGCTTCGCAGTAAGCTGTGCTTCTTTACAAACATACCAGTTCTGATTGATTGGCGTGGGTGATGGCCACATTACTAATGGGGCCAAGGAAACTGCCAGAAATCTTGTTTACTCCCTCTGAGCAGCGCAAACAGGTCAGCTCAGGATCTGTGCACAAGACTAAAATCTCTCTGTTTCAAGCCTTACAAAATAGAACCCACATGCAGCTCTCCCTTTTTCTGTGGCTCAGGAGATAGAGTGGGTTGCCCACCAATCAGAGGGTCAGTGATTTGATCTCCTCCAATCCGCATGTTCGAGTGCCGTTGGGCAAGATACTGAAGCCCAAATCACCCTGATGTATTCATCAGAGGGTGAGAGGGTGGGTGTTAGTTAGAAAGTGCTTAGAAAGGCATAAAATAAAGTCCCGTACAAATCTACTCAAACTCATTTAAAGTAGAAAAGCCTTGTATAAGTACCAGTATAGTTACCATTTTTGTACAATAACACGCCTCCATGAAATGCCACCATATATTGGTTGAGGAATTTTTGTGGCCTAGTGATCCTAGGTGTAATTTGCCCCAGGTAAGGTCTCCCAAAGCAAACCAGTCCTAGGTTAAGGGCAGACTAAGTGTGAATCACGAGATCCTTATGAAAGTTAAAGTAATGGCTCATGATACCTGATCTGAATTGGGGTTACTCGGGCCATTCCTTGGAGCCAGGCCAGGAGGAAGGGCTTGTATGTATGTTTGAAGGTGGAGTTCTTGGCAGTCCGATGCCCTGTTGCTGAAACTGGGTTTAGATACATGGAACATCACCTCTGTGGTGGGAAAGGAGCTTGAGCTAGCACTCAAAGCTGGCAGATACCAGCTAGACATAGACAAGCTGGACTCTAGAGCTGCCCTTAATGAAAGGTGGCGAACAGCAGTGGGTATGCTTGTATCCCCTATTTCAGCACCTGTATGTTGGGGTTTCCCCAGTGGATAAGAGCATTGTTTCCGTCATGGTCTTAGAACAAGTCCTGGTTTGTTATTAGACTTCTGTGCCCGAAGACTGATGATGAGTTTTGTAACTACATCAGATCTTCGGCTGTATGTTCTGGACATTCGGGTGAAGAGAGGAGCAGGGCTGTCAACTGTTCACCACCTAGTTGTGAGTTGAAAAAGGTGGTGTGCGAGAATGCTGGACAGGACTGGTACAACCAAACGGATAGTGAGGGTAATGTCACTGATTCTTCATAATTCATAATGCATAGTACTAGTAATATTTGATAATTTTATGGGGAGAATTATTAGGTGCAGGCGTGTTCATTCTGTGGTCGCAGGATCTTGTCACTGTTTTTTGCATATGTGGTTTTATTGGCTTCATTTAACAAACTCACTGTGACAGTTGCTGGCCAAGTGTGACATTGCTGGGATGAGGGGTCCAGGCCGTGATCCTTAGTTGGAAAAGGATGGAGTGCCCACTCTGAATCTGGAATGGGTTACTGTAGAGTAGAGCTGTTGCTCCTCCACATTGAAAGGAGATGGTTAAGCTGGTTCAGGCATGTGACTGGATGCCTCCTGGGTGAGGTGTTCTAGGCACCACTAAGAGGAGGCCCGCTGTAGACCCAGGACATGCTGGTTATATTTAATCTGCTAGGTGGCTTGGGAGCACCCTGTTATCCCCAAGAAGAGCTGGAGGAGGTTGGTGGTGACAGGCAGGTCTGGGTATCTCTGCTTAGACTGCTGCTTCTGCAACTCGCCCATGTATGTACGTATGGATATATGGACAAACCCAAGCATGCAGAGGAATGAACCCATATGACTTTAAGAGGTAAAACATCAGTTCTACATTAAGGAGAAATGTTTGGATTTTGAAAATTTCATCATCTCTGCATTCAGAAATTATTTTCATGTAGCATGTAAAACCTAATGTAAGCTGATTTGAAGGAAACTTTCCAAGATTTTTCTGGAGTTTGTCACGAAGGACAGCTGGAAATCGGAATTGAGCACATTTGTTTAAGCCATTAGTCATCACAGTGTAAAAGGAACTATATTGGCTGTCTTTTGAAAAATGAAGAGTTTAAGAGACCTGTTTATTGTAAAGGATAAGTCACGTGAACATTAAAGGCTGCTGAAATAGGTTAGCTCTATGTATTTCTTAGTGAAATGCACTGAATATATCTTACTTTAGATGACTGAAAAATAAACTCAGAAAATGTGAATTCAAAAAACAACACCACACATCCAAAACAATCAAAGCCTTAACATGAAATAAGATAAAAAACAATCACTGCCCTTATTCAGAGAAGGCAATGGTGCTTAAGAAAGAAAACACGCATGCAGCGAGGAAGAAGAGATTAGTCAGTGTAAGCAAATAAACTTAAGCTAGTACAATTGAATGCACTGCTTGTTTGCATTCACAGTACACTGAGGCCTTTGATTAAACATATACGTACGCGTAGATGAGACAGATACACATGCGGGCATTGAAATCATATCATTTCTGTAAAGGAAAAGACCAGTATGTGCTCATACAGCTGTGGATTAGGCACTAGATGCAAAATAACAATGCTTTTTCATGTGTGTGTGAGTGTGTGTGCACCTTATTGTTCTAGCGCACCTGTGTTGGCAAGCCAGCCAAAGCTAGAAGCACAGAAAGCAGTGTTTTGCTGGAGAACATTTCATATTTATTGTTGCATTTTTCTGCACATTTTCCCTTTTTCTCCCACACTGGATCAGCCAATTCCCCTCTCACTGTGTGCTTCTTCTCGCTGCTGCTTACTCCCACCACTGGCCTGGGGAGGATGTAAACAACATTTCTCTTCTCGTGCACATGCTTCCATGAGCTTAGCTTCACGTTTTGGAGAGAAGCTTCACCAGGAGATAATAGCATGCATGGAGGGGTCATTATCCAGGCGCACTCCACACAAGGCGCTCAACCAACCCCATCGGAGGCATCAGACACTTTTCATGGCATGCAAGCTCACCTTTTTTCCACAGCTGTTCAAATCCTTACACACATTTGATGTGAAAAGTTTCAGATCCTTTACATGATCTAATTTGAAGGCAGATATTATACAGAGATAGTAACACACTGGCGTTTTCTTTAGTTAGAAAGCACACTCTGTGATATGTTCTCTGCCCACTCAAGAATATAGTTGTACATACGGTAATCTAATGCTAATTGCTCCTCTGAAGAAATCCCTGATCCCTGAACATCAAATGTGTGATGTGGAACGAGAAAAAAAAAGGCTGATTATACTGCGTACAGTACTGCTATTTATATAGAAAGACTGCATCTCATGGGAAAGACAGATGAGAGAGCTGGAGCAGGAGGAAAATTGAGAGAAAGAGGGAGAAAATAGTGAGATACTTTCTACCTCCAGCCTAGTGGTGATCTCCAGCTTTCACCTCGCAAACACACCCACACAGCACCTTATTATGACCTGTCTCTCTCGCTCTGTCTTTGGCTGTCTCTCATCCACAGTAGCTCTTTCAGCTTTCCCTTTCATCTCTCTGTACCTCAAGAGTTTGATCCAAAATGACAAAACAGCGCACTCTAGTGGCTTTGAGCTGTAATTTGAGCTCGCCCAATAGACCAAGTGATGTCAAATTCCTATTACGCTTTGGGCCACATGCAGCCATCTTTGATCTTGAGCCGGACTAGTGACCAATGTTCCCTCTAATTTTTCATGTGTCTGAGCGAACACACAAACTCCCTGAGCGAACCCTTGGACCACTGTGAGCGACATCAGACGTGTGCACTGTGGTCACGCCAGCATCGAATCCATCCAAGTTACATGGTTTATTAAAATAATCAAATTACAGCATTTACATTTATGTTAGACTACTTTTAATTAACTGCTTTAGCCCACTTATAAATGAAAATTTAAAAAATCTTGTTCATGACCTGTGTAGTATGTTAACGCTATTGGAAGTAAAAATAACTTGAACTCCGATTTTGAAAACACAACTTTCTTTTTTTCTTTTTTTTATAAAGCTCTGACTTGTATTATGAGTCTGTGGTCTGGGAGAGAGTCCTGTAACTCTCTATCTGAAAAATACAGTATATAATGACCAATGTTGGGCAATTAATTATATAGTTACTTCTTCAAAAACGTTACTGAGTTTTGCAAACAACAAAGTTTTTTGCAGCTATTTTTTTAATGCAGCCAAGGCGTTTTTAAATAAACATTTCATCATCATCATCATCATCGTTTATTTATATAGCACTTTAAAAACACACAAGGCTGACCAAAGTGCTGAACAATAGAAACATAATAGATACCATAAGAATAATAAATACGATAAAATAATAAACATAGCGAAAACAATAAAATATAAGTAAATACAAGTCAGTCAACCACTGAGTCAAAAGCTAGTGAATAAAAATGCGTTTCAAACTATTTCAAACTATTTACAGAACAATCAGCTGTTCTGCATCAAATCTGATGCCACACAAATCATTTGTGCCACTCCAAAAAAAAATTATTTCTGTCCACTATGAGATAAAGGAGAACAACAGCCTGATACCTGCAGGCCTGACAGCAGGAGATGTATCACCCCTGTAACACATGTAACATTCAGCAGTCGCCTCATTGTTCTGACACACACAACAAAACTATTGACTACACTACACACTAACTACACAAGATTTGCGCTATAGGTCTCAAATCTCTCACATCTCAAAACAAATCCTAAAACTTCCCCCCGTTTCTTAACAACTAGATGCCACATTGCCATATCATTTTATGATTGGTCGACATGGTACTTTTTTCGACCAATAGGAAAGGGTCGGGGGGGTGTGTGTTTTTGCTCACAGGCGGAGAGCGCTTTCCTTATAAAACGCCGTTTTTACCGTTTCTTCCCGCAGTAAATATAAACAACGACAGTATTCAGGAAGAAAACCAAACATTGCATATATTTTTATCATAACTCTGGTTTTACGTGGCCTATCAACACAATTTAAAAACTGGTATAAAGTCCACACTTTTCCCTTTTTCAATTGTTCCGTCTGTTCCTGCTCACATCTCCAGTGGTTGTACACGTTGTCATTAACGTGGCTTCACTCCACATCAGCCACACCGCTTTGCCAGCTAAAACACCGGTGTCGGCACATAAGGACGCTGTCATAGCCTGTCAACGACGTTGATTGGCTGCGTATATACGAATGTGAATCGCATCATTGGCTGGACTATGGGATAAGGTGGCATCGTTCTAATCCCATACGGGAGCAGCCGGTCACTTACTATCTAACACTGCAAAACAGAAGTGTTAAAGTTTTAATTTTAATTTCAATTCAGGTTAGATTTTTTTTGTGCGCAACACAATTTTCTTTGCGCAGAGACCGTGCCAGCAGTGCGCAATTGCGCACGTGCGCAGCTTAGTGCGCTTACTACTTTCTACATCATAGACACAAACTGAAGACATCAAATATATGAAGCAAGATATATGGAATTATATAGCAAAGAAAAAAATGATAAATGACTCTAAATATGTTTTATATTTTAGATTCCTTTGCTTTGTTGAGAGTGCTGCAAACCCTTCTCCCAATGAACTTCATGATGTTTTTCACTTCACAGGTGGGCCTTGTCATGGTTCATTTGTGGAATTTCTCGCCTTCTTAATGGGTTGGGACCATCAGTTATGTTGTGCAGAAGTCAGGTTGGTACACAGCTGACAGCCCTGTTTGACAACTGTTAGCTGATTGGTTCTTGCCATAATATGAATTCTAAGTAAAGAGAAACAGCAGTACATCATTAACTTAGGAATTGAAGGTCAGTCAGTCCATAAATTTGCTAAATCTTCGAAATCGCAAGTTATCAGCACCTCAGATTAGAGCCCAGATAAATGCCACACAAGAAACACAAGGAGTGGACATTAGTGGAAATCTGTGCTTTGGTCCAAAGTCCAAATTTGAGATCTTTGGTTCCACCTGCCATGTGTTTGTGCGATGCAGAAAAGGTGAACGGATGATCTCACCGTGAAGCATGGAGAAAGAGGTGTGATGGTGTGGGGGGGGCTTGCTGGTGACACTGTTGGGGATTTACTCAGAATTGAAGGCTCACTGAACCAGGCTACCACAGCATCATACAGCAACATGCCATCCCATCTGGTTTGCGTTTAGTTGGACCATCATTTATTTTTCAACAGGACTATGACCCCAAACACACCCCCAGGCTGTGTTAGGGCTATTTGACCAAGAAGGAGAGTGATGAAGTGCTGCACCAGGCCTGACATCCACCTTCACATGAACTAAACCCAATGGAGATGGTTTGGGATGAGATGGACCGCAGAGTGACGGCGAAAGAGCTAACAAGTGCTCAGCATCTCTGGAACTCCTTCAAGCCTTTTCCCTGTGCACCATCTGCTGCACCTCCAACCACCAGGTTGTCAAGCTAATTAAGTTTGCACATGACACCACCATTATCGGACTCATCTCGGACGGAGATGAGTCTGCCTACAGGATGGAGGTTGAACGTCTGCTGTGCTGGTGCAGCCGCAACAACCAGGAAGCAAACATCCCCACTCCCCCCCATCATCCTCATCACCACTGTGGACTCATTCCACTTCCTGGGTACCACCATCACCCAGGAACTCAAGCGGGAGCCCACCATCACCTCCGTCATAAAAAAGGTGCAGCAGAGGATGTACTTCCTGAGGCAGCTGAAGAAATTTAACCTGCCAACAGGGACGATGATGCAATTCTACACTGCAATCATCGAGTCCACCCTCACCTCCTTCATCACTGTGTGGTATACTGGAGCCACCATCAGGGACAAACAGAGACTGCAGCGTGTTGTGCGCTCTGCTGAGAAGGTGATTGGCTGCAGACTCCCATCTCTGCAGGACCTGTACACGTCCAGGACACTGGGGCGTGCAGCTCGGATCTCAGCTGACCCTTCTCACCCTGGACGCAGTCTGTTTGACCTGCTCCCCTCCCTTATTCTTATTTTTATTTAAGTGTTTGTCTTAAAGTCAGGACACATACTCACGGAGAGGCAGCTTTTCAGTGGTATGGTCCTCGACTGTGGAACAGCCTGCCGGAGGAGCTGAGGGCCGCAGAGAACGTACATGTTTTTAAGAACAGGCTCAAGACCCACCTTTTTAATTTAGCTTTCACCTAACGTTTATTTATTTTATGTTTATTTATTCTATCCTGTTATTCTATTTATATTATTAATTTAGATTTTACCTAATATTTATTGATTTTATTCTTATTCATTTTTTATCTTCTTACTCTATTTATATTTATATTTATATTGTATCCCATTCTTATTTATTTTATCTCTTTATCCTGTATATATTCTTATTAGGTCATATCTCCAGTGTTTCCTCGGAGGGGGCTCTCTGCACCGGGGCTGTGATCGACCGTGGCTGCTGGGGCTCTGTGGGTCCTCTCAGCCTGGCTGGGGGGCTTCTTTGCCTCTCTCCTGCTGTGTGCCCAGCCTGGAGGCTGCGGTCTGTGACCGGCTCCCGGTGCAGACGGCTCCCTGTGATAGTGTTTCCTCACTTGGCTAATGCGTACCCAGCCCAATTTTACTCTTTAAGTGTGCGTGTGTGTGTCTGTGCATGTGTGTGTGTGTGTGTGTGTGTGTGTGTGTGTGTGTGTGTGGGAGGGTGGGTGGGGTGGGCTGCTTTTAACCATGTAAAGCACTTTGTGCTACATTTTTTGTATGAAAAGTGCTTTATAAATAAAGATTGATTGATTGATTGATTGATTGATTATAGTATGTTTCGCACAAAGTACTGCTGCAATTTCCTAATGTTGTAAATCTGCTCAAAATTTGGCAGTAAAACCCTTTCTGACTGTTGGAAACCCATTTCAGGTGACTAC
Source organism: Pelmatolapia mariae (assembly GCF_036321145.2). NCBI lineage: Eukaryota > Metazoa > Chordata > Actinopteri > Cichliformes > Cichlidae > Pelmatolapia > Pelmatolapia mariae. Next base: position 12,710,904 of record NC_086230.1, read on the forward strand.
CTCATGAGGCTCATCGAGAGAATGAGTGTGGAAAGCAGTAATCAAAGCAAAGCGCGGCTATTTTGAATCTAAAATATAAAACATGCTTTGAGTTGTTTAACACTTTTTTGTTTACTACATAATTCCTTGTGTTCATTCATAGTTTTAATGCCTTCAGTGAGAATCCACAATGTAAATAGTCATGAAAATAAAGAAACACCATTAAATGAGAAAGTTTGTCCAAACTTTTGACTGCTAGTGTATGTTAGTATTAGAAAAGAAAGTTCAATTTCAAAGGCACATGTTAGTTTTTCCTGCATAACAAAGAGACTCTGCTCTAGTAAATGTAAGAAATCTGTTTCAGCAACTTTTGTGCCATAAATCATTAAAAAGGTCAAAGATCTGATATCTCATTGCTCAGACTGTCCTATAATTAAAAAAGATAAAGCTTATTAATCACTGTAAAAGCAGAAAATTCTATAGTCCCAAAAACAGGAAGGTTTAATTGTTTATTTATTACTTTGGTGTGATGTAAAGAGGTGTGAGGAAGATCTTTATCAGCAGGAAAAATGTAAAACTTATAAAAACACAGTTAAATGTCCAAAATTATGACCTCCCTCACGTTCTAAAGCGGTCCAATGGGACTCCAAATTGCAGTCTTTGCTGGGCCCGCAGGCCTTATGCTTGACACCCTCTGCCATAGACTATATGTTTTTTGTACTTTCCAGCCTTTTGCCACGAGCCGGCTTCCCTTTTTCAACCCTTTCTTGCTGTTTGCCAATCCACTGATCTTATTTCAGCCAAAGCTTTGCTGTGTTTTTACGCTGCTTTTCACCATTTCTTTCATTCTCGTAATAAAAACTTAAACAGTGAAGCTGCAGAGTAATTCCATGAAGACTTGGAATAAAAAACAAAACAGGTTATGGTACATCCTTTTATGACATTTGTTTCCTGCCACTAGAGGGAGACAACGCTTTGTATTTGTAAGCTTTCTTGATCGCTGTATCGAGTTTCCATCGTGTGTTAGTCCGCCACAATATTCCAACATCACAAGAATATGATGAGGTGACAAGCTCTGAGAAAAGCCATGTTGTAAACTAATACATTTTACAAATAATACACAGTAAATAAAATTGTGTCTATTTTTTAAATTTGCTGAAGAATAAATAACGGGGAAATACTTGTGTGTCATAAATGGCTGATTAAAATGCAGTTTGCAGAAATTTCAAGAGGAGGATTGTTTCTCTGATTATAATTGACTAGGGTGTGATTTCAGTCTTTAAAAGGACCTTTTGTCTGACTTTTCACAATATCTCCACCCAACCAACGAGATTTGGCCACACACTAAAAGCAGACATCCACAGTAAACACTGCAGATATACATTATACTGATTTATTAATAACCAAAGCTCCACTGTGATTGATTGGGCGAAGGTACCACTCCTACTGGACACATGCACCCATGAAGTAACGCCCGGCTCCTTTCCTGAGGCTGTCTGAGTTTAGGATTCGTCATGAGCTCTTGTTGTCTTTTGTGACAGCTGCATATACATCACGTGTAGGCCTGGGTGAATTGCAAACATTTGTTAAGTGATTCATATGGGTGGGACTTCTTTTGAGTTTTTCAACAGTAAGCAGCGTTTGTACACTGAAACTAAACACGGCCATGGGACCGCACACGGATTGCAGGTGATTGATATGAGACTAAAAAGCCTTTGTGCTGTGAAGGTGCAAAGTCAACTGGCCAGGGACTGCCAACAATGCTAAAAACCAACGTGACCCTCATTATATCAAGAAAAGAGTGGCATGAAAAGGAAGACAGGGAAAAACAGTTGATTCAAAAAAGGACGAGGTGATTTCTTGATTAAAAAGCCTCACAATGAAGAAGGTGAAGATAGATGAGTTTTGCTTTATTAATTAATTATGGCATTGTTGATTTGCTTTGGTTAATGAAGCACAAACTTTGACTTTTAGATTGTTTTATTTTTACGTCAAATCCACCAAGGGGCTTATATTTTGGTAGTGTTTGCATGCGTGTTATTCTGTCTGTAAACATAATAGCTCGTAAAGTTTTGAATGAATTCTGATAAACCTTTGTTGGGGTGTAGAATGGGTTCATGTTGACAATCTATTAAAATCTGGTTTACATCCACCAAGGTTTCAAGGTCAACTTCACGATCTAGTTCGGGATCTTAAAACTATGAGTCTTACAAGTGTGGTGTGTAACATTTAGAAAAATAAAGCTTTACATGTGACCTCTGACCTCTCTTTTAAGGTCAATAGACTGATCTGAAGGTCTAAATGATACTAATACCATATTGAGGTACTTAAAACTGTTTACAGGGAATTATATATAGGGTTTCTAAATATCTCATTACAGTTTGGATCCAAATATTAGGTCTCATTTGACTTCTGACCTCACTTTTACATTTCACATCTGCCTTTCTTTCAAGTTGATCCCAAAATGCAGTATATCTTTTTCTCTTCACCCCTTGAAAGTCTACTAGGAATAACCCTTAAAGCTCTTTTCTAGACAGAGCAGTTTCTGTCACATGTCAGGCCTGCTTATAGAATAAATACCTGGGTATGTGTCAGATATTAGTGAGTGTGGTCTCTGCCTATGGAGCCATTATCGGAAAAACTATTCTAATAGTCGTCAAACCACGTCTTCATCGATATGTCAATCTTAATCACTTAGGGTATGGGGAGGTCGTGGAGCTTATCTTTTAGTCTGTGCCTCTTTTTGTCACGCTACCAGTTGTGCGAGGAAGACCACTTCATTCCTATTGGTCAGTGTTACAAAACATGTCATCAAACGAGAAGATAGCACAGACTGTATATAAAAGATGGATGCAGCCACCGTGAGGTCAGATTGCGAATCCTTGAGCTCGGTGTTTTCGGGATCGCCGTTTTAGCTTTTTAAGACTAGCCTTGGTTTGCATGGTGTAGATTTCACTGTGAAACCAAGGGACTCTGGAAGCTCATTGGCAAACCACTTGTGAATCACAAGTGGTTTAGCTTTACGTCTTTCACTGTCACACCTGGTTTGTGCTCACAGTCCTGGCAAATGTCAAAACTGACATCACAACAGCTGGCACGCAACGCCCTTTTTACATCATTTTGGGTATATTTTTGTAGCCTGGGGCTGAGCCAAAGATAGCTGAGTATGATCACGATCATCGGTTTGTCTTAACCGTGATTTCGATGACATAGAAGTGCAGGAGCTCAGGGATTTCCAGATAATAGAAAGTGAGATGCAGCAGCTGCCTGAAAAAAAATAATACTGTCTGGAGAAGCCTTTGTGTATTTCTATACCAGCTTTGATGTGAAGTGGGGGGTTTTTTTTTTCTGAGTGGAGACACCTGTTGTTCTGGAGAAGACTGCTGGGGGCCCACCGCCACTATAAACAAGGACAAGGCAGCGGTGATGTCACAGCTGGCACACGGCACGACCACTGCTGAGGCTGTGCCAAAAATGATCTTCCATATTTATCCTAAAAATGATTGTGGGACTTTAAAACTATTATAAATGACTTGTTGGCCTATAATCTGTAAAAAATAGGTCAAACATATCTCTGCTGAGTGATATCAAGATATCAGACAGTTCCAGGGTAGCTGCTTTCATCTGTTTCCATTATTTATGCAAAGCTAAACTAATAAATCTCATGCAACTTTCGGCAGGGGTGCAAGTATGCACTCTGCAAATATCTCGCCTCAATGTTGCATTAACTTTGTGTCTCCTTTATTGATGAATGGCTACACGTCTACAGTGCAAAGCCTCTCTCAACACGCATTCTGACACGTAACACAGGCGTTACTAATCTTCAGTTTTAATAAGCTTGGTACCACCTGTTACTGTTTCGTGTCAAAGTGGCTTTTGTGAAAAAAGCCCACTGAGACTGTGACACCAACCCAACATACAGCCACTAATCACCTATCACCTACTTTTCACTATTTACACCTGAGCTGTTTTTTTTTTGTTTTTTTTACTGTGACTTATGCCCACTTAAAATTTTTCATCCCCATCATGCTCACAGCTCGTGACATGACAATGCCCAGCCATTTTCCAATCAGATTTTTATTGCTCTTGTGGCATCATCATATGTTTGCACTGAGAATTATAGCAGTATTAGCGAATCACAACTCAGTCTTGCGCAAATACATCATTAGTACTTAATGGGCCGTGACTTTTCTGGCATCACAAGTGCTGAAAACACAAGTGAAACGGCAACAAATCATAACAAATCCAAAGTTTGTGTGTGTTTTTGTGTGAATACGTGTATTTACTGTAAACGGCTCACTAACATCCTCTTCTTCTGAAATACCAGATTATTATAGAGAAGTGCCGTTTCCCTGTTTTTTCTTATGGTTTTGGATACCAGATTGAGACACACATACTGAGACTACAGTATGGAGAAACACGGGCAGTGCATTTGACCATAATAACCGAACGGTAACATTCCCTTTCTCGTTAAATGGTCGGCAGCGTGATGCAGGTGTCACTTTCAATTCATCGTTACATTTCGCTGAAACTGAAAGGTGTAATTCCAGGAGCAAGCTGTTTTTAACATATGAGATCATGGAGGTCACATCAGGGTTAAATGTCAAATAGGTGTAAACGTCTGGCTGCTTTATTAAAATAGATCTGTCCTATAGTTAGCCACGACGCCTGAAATCATCAGTGGAAAAAAGAGAAGTGGAATTTAAAAAAAGAAAAAAAAATCTCCCTTGATTCATGGTGCAGAGAGAGATGCTATCACTCATATATTAGGTCATAGGCTTATGGGTTTCTGCGTTATTAGATGATTAATATCAGGTAAGAATTATTACCAAGCTAACAGTTGGGGGTGGGGGGTGGGGGGTTACACAGTTTTAACTGAGTCAGCGTGGAAGGGTGACCACAGATCTCTGCCAGACTAGGTGCATTTATCAAAGGTTAGCTTATGACTGTGAAGCGGAAAGATTAAAGTTTGCGATTAGGGCTGTGTTAAGCATGTAACTGTTTGTTCATCTGTGTAGGTGTGTGTGTTTGTGTGTATGTGTGTGTGTGTGTGTGTGGGAGGCTGGGGGGGGTATTTATGGCCACATAGGTATTCTTGTAAGTACTTTGTGTTCACAGTAATATATCCAGGAAAGGTCAAGATATTAAACCATGAGGTAGAGTATTCATGACGTAGCAGTTTCCAAGAAATATGCACTCAGCTTTTGACTCTGTCGCTGGTTTTGTTTGTATCAGACAACTACATAGAACATCAGAAATGTGGCTGTTCGTATTCCTGTTCACTCCATCAATGTCTAAAAGAGAGCAGAATTAACGGTTCCATCAATTACAGCAAGTTCTTATCAGAGTTCCTGGGTCGTTGACCCTGTGTTTTCAGTCTGTTCATGTTCTCTGTTTATTTTCCATATATTTATGTTTCCTGTTTTATTGTGTTAGTCATCTGTTTCTGTGTAATATGTTTAATTGAGGTCTTTCTGTGTTGAGTTAGCATGTTCTCCCCGTGTTTGCTTGGGTTCTCTCCAGGTACTCTGGCTTCCTCCCACAGTCCAAAGACATGCAGCTTGAAACTCTAAATTGCCCATAGAGTGAATGTGAGTGCGAATGGTCGTCTGTGTATATATGATAGCCCTGTGACAGACTGGCGACCTGTCCAGGGTGTACCATTTTTCTCGCCCTAAGATAGTTGGCTCCAGCTCCCCCCCCCCCTCGAAAAGAATAAGCGGAAGCGAATGGATGGATGGATGTTTAATTCTTCTTCCTGTGTGCAGCTGTGTACTCACCTGTCTCTTGTCATTATCAGTAGCCTGTGTATTTAAGTCCTTCGTTTCCTCTCATTCATTGTCTTGTCGTTGTCCGGCATGGGTGTTTTCAGTTCAGTTCAGCCAACCAGTCGGTCATCTCATATTCTGTTCATCCTGCCATCACAATAAACGCCGTCCACATCCTCAACCAACCTGCGAGTCCTGCATTTGGGTCCACTCTTCTCCACATCCACACAGCGACCTTGACACTCTCGAAGCAGAAAAAGCAGTGCCACCACCATTTTTGACTGTTGCCATGATGTTCTTTTCACAAAATGCTGATGTAACAAAGTCCAACTTTTGTCTCATGAGTCCACAGACTATTTTCCCAAAACTCTTAGGGATCATCAAGATGTTTTTTGGGGGGAAACATGAGATGAAGCTTTGTGTTCTTTTTGATCAGGAGTGGTTTTCTCCTTGGAGCTCTAGTTTCTATTTACTCGGGTTATCCATTCCCTTTATTTGATGATCTGAAACAGCCAAGTCCAAAAACAAACAAACGAACAAAAGATAAGAAAGCACGAATGGAGACAGTACTTTTGAACGCAACTGTAGCTGCTTCATTTTTCTATTTCTACAATCCAGACAGGTCTTGGTTTTTCCAAACCAGGATTGGGGCTTATCAACTTTTACACAATAGCTCAGTAATTTGATCCTGACGTGCCACAGTTGTTGCAGTTGTGACTAGTTTTAACTAGTTTTCACTTGTTTTATCAAGATGCACCTTTACCTTCAAAATGAATGACTTTTGTAACACCCATATTTTTAGCAAGGAGCAATCAGGCTTTAAAATTTTAGATCTCGAGCTGAACAGACTGTCATTGTTTCAGAGGTTGTATACTTAACAACTTCACCCAGGAGTTGGCAGATATATTCTTTCATTTTCATTTTGTCACACTGACTCTACGTGGTTATTAGTCTATATACGCTTTCTGTAATCACACACGCCCTGAAAATAAGACTCCAAAGTCGCCTAATCATTGCACAAGCTTGAGTCGTTAGATGATTGATTTTATCATAGGCAAAAATATGTGAGTAATTTTCAAGTTCAAGAAGTTTAAGTTGTCTGTCGGCCAATAAAGATACATTCTAAAAATATGCAGCAAGAAGTACCTTATTTTTCTTAAAATCAATCTAACATTTTTTTAATATTTTGTTCTTTGTGGCCTTAATCAGACAGGACTTCCTATGAACTCTGTGCTTGCGATAAAAAAGGTCATATATCAGAAAAAGCCTCTTCGCAGTAAGTGAGCTTAACTATTGTTTAATTTATGAAGTCACAAGGCCGGCCTGAACATGCTGCCCTGACATCAACTTTCCATACAACTGTAATCACTTATATGTTTTACTAGTAGCTGGTGACAACAGTAATGTGTGTAGATATGCAAGCATTAATAGCATGTCCGCAACTGAATCCGTTGATATTTACAGCTGCATAGTTGTGAGATAAAACTGTTATCTCTGTGTGTGTACGCACACACACTATGAATTAAGTCGTAGGCGCAACGCAATCACCAATAAAACCATAAAATGTGTAGTGACAACACAGCAGCTCTGAATAAAAACCGAGAAGCAGCGCTGTCAGGGCAGTCACCACAGAGTTCTTACAGACGGATGAGTGTCAGTGAAATGATACTGAAATGTGAAATCTGATAAATATGAAAATTTTGTTCTGTGATGATGTTCTAATTGGCGTGAATAAAACAAACATAACCCAAAAGTTTAGGTTAGTGTTTGATCAGTGTACGCATCACGTATACAAACGTGATGAATCATATGTTTTACAATGCAACACACTTCACAGAAAGCACTACAGGCAAAGGTTTAGAAGCATTACGGTAAAACCAATATAAATATGATGACTCTTTTTCTTTTAAAATAGGAAACAGTTGAAGATAAATTAGACAAAGAATGACGGCACAGGAAGTGCTGCTCCGTTGACCCCCAAATGGCCAAACAGTGATAAGTTTCCTTTACCAGAAGGCAGATCTAATGATAAATACTGAAAGTGAATCATTTATTGCATAATAAAGCTACGAGCAGGACTTATAAGGGCTGATAATGAGGCCGTGACACCCCCACCCCCCAAAAACTCCCAGAACAACAGGAATTGGTTCATATCAGTTTAATTTAATTTAATTTAATTCATGTTTATTTCTAAAGCACCAAGTCAAAACAAAAGCTGCTGCAATATGCTTTGTGCTATAAGGTAAAACACCAAATATTCAGGAGAAAACCCTAAAAGTCAAAAGCCCTCCTAAGAGTTAATACCTTTCAATAGTGGGAAGGAAAAACTCTCTTTTGACGGGAAGAAAGCAGTAGAACCAGAGTCAGAGAGAGGCAGTCAACTGCCACAACCTGTTGGGAGAGAGAGGAACGATAAGAGAAGGACAAGAGGATATGGGAGACAGTACAAACAACAAACAATGGGAGACAGAAGACAAAACTATGAAATGATGAGCCACCGAATTGCGTGTGACTTGTTAATCAGATAGACAAACTTTCCCGGTTTAAAGAACAGAATATTTCTGAGATGGCATTCTTAAAACTGAAAGCTTCTCTTATCCTCTGCTTTGTTTAGTCACTTTGTATTAACACAATAAATGCCTCTCATTGTCAACTGCCATTGCAAAATACTGACAGCGTATTTCTATTCAAACCTGCTCAACTGCATTACTTTTCAATGTCCATTCTTATCTTTTCACGTGAGAATCAACAGCTGCGTGAAGGGGACACTGAGGAAATCAAGAAGAATCGACAAAGCTTCAGAGCCAAATGAGTCCCATCATTTAAATGTACTTTAACTATTTTAACTATGTTATTAGATGGTAGCCCTGTGCCCTTAGATTTTTGCATTCCAAACAACTGCTCAATTACAGCCCCCTTAACAAATAAACAAACAAACAAACAAGATAAGATAAGATAAGATAAGATAAGATAAGATAAGATAAGATAACCTTTATTAGTCCCACACGTGGGAAATTTGTTTTGTCACAGCAGGAAGTGGACAGTGCAAAAGTTATGAAGGACAATTAGAATAAAATAAAATAAGAATAAATACAGTACACAACTGTACAGAATAGAATAAAAATAGAATACTATATACAGTAGAATAAAATAGAATAAAATATACAATAGGATAAAAATAGAATACAAATGCTATATACAACTGAGTGAAAAATACAACGGTGCCAGAAAGAAAGAAAGAAAGAAACAAACAAACAAACAAAAGAAAACAAAAATCAAAAAGCCTAAAAATTAAAAGTCAGATAGAAATTCTTTTAGAAGCCCTCAAAAACTACATGGGTTAATTTTCCACTTTTCCAGCGCCGCCTAAAGCCAGAGTGGACAGAAGAGCCAATCATAAATCTCAAATGGTATCTAAATCATCTGTTACTATGTGGAGTGGGCAGATCTGAGTGCTTACTTTCGCTTTCGTGTTCCTTGAAAAAGGCCATTTCTGCTGAGGGAAACCGCAATCTGACCACACACGCAAACTGTTAGGCAACAGTCCGTAATTGTTTCTGCGCGCACGCAAGCCGTGCACAGACGTTTTAACAAGAGGCACGTGCAGTGGAATTCAAAAACCCAAACAAACAAACGTATGTGCGTGCTTGCAAATGTAAACAACGGTGAGTTCGCTGTTAGCAGTGATATTTATCCTATGCGTGCCTATGTGCCTGTGCTCGCAGCTAGGTGTGCCTCTGTCTAGCGTGTGAGTATATGCTCGCATGTTTGCACTGATTACAAATCAGTATGTGCAAAGATGCAAAGATCCATCCTCTTCCCCTAAACCCTGCACTCTTTGCAGCTTTGTGTCTTAAACCGCCTTGCCATTTCCCAGAACTTGGAGGTGAAACAGGAAAGTACAAATGAACAGGACTCCCTACCTCAACATAAAGAACAGGTTCAGGAATTGGTAAAGTGGTTCGATTTGACTTTCATTTTGAAACCTTACAGCTCTTTTTACACCCTCGCCATACATCAACTGCATTCAAATGCTCTTGTTTTTCTTTTACTCTAAAAATGCTTGAATTCTCTAGTGACTATGCATTTAAAGTTTGAGATTTCAATGGCTTTTGTTAACAAAGAGGGTTTGTGAAAAGGTCTCGGGCTGTAACCTTAGCTCTAACCTTTAACCTGTGTATCACAATATGCCATTCATGGCTGCTGTCCTACAGTGTCTTGGCAATAACTTTAATATTTATTAATTATTTCCTGAAAAAACTCCCCTTAAAAAAATAAATAATCCAAAACAGAGGGTTAAGGCTTGGTTTCATTATTCTCAGCAACGAACGGGGTCATCTCAGCCATTGTGTGTTTGAAAAAAACAAACATAAGAGTGCATAAACATTACAACCCACAAGCAATAATTTTACAACCAAAGATTTATTTTTGGAAGGAACATTTTGGACTTCCATTACACATGTACCAGGATTGTCCTTGCTCTGCCATTTGTATCCACTTTATGCAGGCAGGGCAGAAGGCCAAAGTTTAAACACACAGTTCCCAGCATGTCGAGCCTGCAGGAACTGATAGCGAGTTGAAATCCCTGTTTACCAAATCTCCAGCGTGTTTTAAAAATTGTAGTGGGATGAGAAGTGTGCAACGTGTCCATGATGTTACAGATTAATTAATTAGATTAGATGACTCACAGATGCACTGAAAGCCAACAACTGAGAGCGGACTGACTTGATCACACACGCCAGTGTAAAATAAGCAAATGTATATGCATCATTCACAGCAGTATAGCCAGAAAAATGGAGTTGTGTTTTTGGTGCAGATGTTCATAACATTGCAGTAGCAGTATGTTACTTCACCATCTAGCCATCACTGCTAGCTAAAGTTACAGCTGATTCACTGGATTCCACCTTTTTACTGTAGCTGCGTGCTGGCCAGGGTTTTAAATTCTTTTCTTTTTTTAGAAACAGGTGGGTGGCCGAGTGAGGCCTTGGCACACAGGGTTTCCATGGTAGGCACACCTGAGGACTGTTTGGCTCAATTAAGCTGGTGTATTTAAGGAGTGGCGTGGCAGTTATTCTTCGCCTTATCGTTGTATCTCCTTGAGTGGTAACCAAATGGCAAACTTACAGCAGCATAAAACTAAAGCAACTTGCCAGACAGATGAGAGAACACACAACACGAGAGAGATTACAAGAAGGAACTGAAGCCAACTGAGGGCTTAAATACCAACATGAGGTAATTCGGGAGATAGAACACACCAGGAAACACAGGTGAACTAAATCTGACTAACAAGACAAAGTGCACAAGACAAGGGACTGACAAAATAAGACAGGAAGTAAACACACATTGAGACTCAGACTAAGATGCACAGTGGGACAGGGAAAAACCAAACACAGAGACACGACAGACTGGGGAGTGCAGGAAGAACATGGGAACAGGAAAGGTAAAAAACACACGGACCAGGACGATGGACATATTAACTACACAAGATAGGGAACAGGGAGAGCCACAGAGACATGACTGAGGAGACGGGGATCAGAAAAGGATCTCATATTAACCAATGAACTGAACTACAAGTTGTTTTATGTATGAAAAAGTTTTTTGTTAAAAAGTTTGTCAGACACCAGGAAGAGTAGCTTCTGCTATTGCATGAGCTAATTCATTCCTCACTTCTAATCTAGTCATGCTTCTAGAATTCCCATAGCTAAAGTTTCACTTTTATTTCTTCTTAAGTGTTTTATTTGTGCCTCATAAAGTGTTGCAATGCCTTGTAATTGAGTGGCTATATAACGCATTCATCTGGACTGCGCTGTTTTTAAAAAAAATAAATGAAGGACTGCTTGGGGAGGAAGCGTTCGTCCTTTTTTACAGAGCCTGTCAGCCGGGGTCAGTGTAGATATTTTATCTGTGACATGATCACAAACAGCACAAACTCTTTCCATAAACAGATGCTTGCATGAAAACATGCAGAATCATTGCACCCCTGAACCTTGTTAGGTGATAGGCTCGCCCTTGCAAACAGAAGCACTTCAGGTAAACATAAACACACAAGGTTTATGAGAATAAATCACGTGCTAATCATGCGCACGCGCACACACTCATACCCACGTGGCGTATTCATCAAAACATGTTGCTGGACAGGGTCATCATTATATATAGAGTATCACTTCATGTTTTCCTGATGTTTCAGCATATTTTAGGAAGTGGCAGAAAGTACATTTACTAAAGTTTTGGATTATATGTAGTGCATTTTTTGTTGTATTCATTTCTCCTATGCAGTGGGCATATATTACAGTATTTGCTTTAGCTATCCGACTGCTAAATTTTAAACTAAATAAATAAACCAGGGGGAAATATAGCATCAGTAAATATTTGTAAGCAGTTCCACCACATTCCTACCCTCACAGTCATTTAGCAACTAATAGCGTAGAATAATATTGCCATAAAACAAAACAAATATCTGCTGAGGATCATTACTTTATTTTTCTTGTCCTTTCTTCCATAAGTCATCTCACGGCCTTCCAAAATGCAACCCGTTTCACAGGGCCTACCCCTGCAACTAGAAAACATTGTCCGTATATAGTGTGTTTGTCCGGATACCGGTTCTTTCCATTTAGTAAACAGAAGTGGTCCATTCAAGAACTCTGGGAGAATTTCAAGACATTGTAGCTCACGTGATTAACGTATACCAACTATCAATCAGTTCAGTTTGGAATCTCCCCAAAAGGCCCACCAAAAGAAATCAAAATTTTCCACTGCATGATGTCTTTTGTAGTCCCGATGCCAGTGATACATCAGCAAACAAAGACAGTCACAGACAAGACACACAATGTTCACTTTAGCCCCTTTGTCAAGCACATGACCAAGAGCCGACCCGTCGCTTTGTTTGACTCTCCACGTGTTAAAAAAGCTGTTTCATGCATGTCTGATTAGTACACACCCCAATAAAAACACGGCTCAGATAATAGATCAGAAGTTAAAGTTGGCAGCAGACCAAAGCGGATTTCTGAGACAGTTTGTGCGCGTTAATAGGAAATGAAGATCTTCCTAGTAGGCTGGGCATTTCTCCGGAAAACATTTAATGTTAATATCACAATGGGGAAGCTCCTTTCATGTTTAGTCAGCCAGCTGTCTGGCCGGTTCTTCGGAGTGTCCCTTCTTATAAACCTGCTGTTCTACTGGCTGTAACTGTTTTACACTAAACCTTTGCATCTTATAAGAGAGGATCCAAAGAGTAGGTTTAAGAGGAATTTCTGTACAGGGCCATTCTGCTGATGGCTCTTTGGAAACAGCAGTTTAAAAGCACATAGTTAAAAGCACAGAGAGCCTTAGTAGCAGGAAACAACAAGCAATTAGTAGGACTAATAAGTGAATCAAAGTCCACACTCTTGTCATTGAACAGGAGAAATATTTCCTTAAAAAAGTGTCTGTTTGTGCAAGACCAAACCCCAGGAAGCCAAGAATAAGTCTGTGGAGCAGAAAAAAACATGTTAAGGCTCTGGAACGGATCTCAGAACAAGCAGATTGAAAATAAATCTTAAAGGAAAAATAACAATCTAATTTTTTTGTTTTTTTGTAACCTGATGGAACAAAACTGTTTAACGTCAGGCAGGAAAGGAGATGACTGAAGGATGAGGGATTTTTATACAGCTTCCAGTAATGTTCGAAATTCTGTAATTGCTTCCAAATGTTGCAGGAATTCGTGGAAAACGGCTTTACTGTGATCTCATGCACAGTTGCTTTCTTTTTTTGTGCGTCTTGTGTTTTCTGTCCCGGTGCCTCCTTAGAACCTCCTTCCTATAACTGCCGAAGATTAGCCGAAATGCAGCTTCTCATTTCACTCTAACTCCACTTCCACTTTCATTCCAGCTCAGTCATGTTTTAACAGAATACAGGAAGGACTGGATCAAATTTACCCTGCTGGAACTTCAGACAGGCGTGACCGAGGCCTGCCCATTCTTGTCCTGCCTGTATCCAACCCTTGTACACAATAACATTCAGAAAGATAAAAAAAACAATACTAAAAAAATAGACAACAACTACAAAACCAGTCGTGGGTGCTACTTTCCTGAGAATGCTTGAGGTGGGAAGCTTTTTGCTCTGCTTGTTAAGAAAACAACAACCCAACAACCCCCAAATGATTAATTATTAACTCATCTTTGTTGGTTGCCAGCAAAAGAAAAGGTGGATAACACTTCTGACTAACCAGAAAACTTGCTTCCACTCAATTCCTTGCAAGAACATCAAAACACAACTCTTTCCCTGACTGCCCCGCTGACTGCCCAAACTCTTTAAAAGTATCCATCAGTGGATTTCGCTCTCCTTTTTATTGTCTTGATTATTACTATTTAATCTTTCACCTCTTCAGTTATGGTCTTATGATTGGGATTTTACATCTTAAATGAAAATGAAACTGATGAACATAAAGTAAAAGGCTATCATAAAGTTTATACACCACTAAAAGTGATTCGCTTTATGATTTACTGCACCACTGCACACTGGCAATTACAGATGTAGCATAGCAGTTTTACAGCATCCAATGGAAGTGTTGCCTAAAAGTTAACTGTGGCAGCTATTCATGTATTATCACAGTCAAAATACGAATAACATCATCCAGGGCAAGTGAAAGTAGAACGAACAGTGTTTTCCAGAAGACTATGAATTATTGTAAATGATTTCAGGTCCACTTTTGAATCTCTTTTAAAATGAAAGTACAGACACAAAAGGACATGAGTTGACACACAGGCTGTTTTTTGATAGAAAAACCGATTAAAACACTGCTTGATCATTTGTTTCAGGACTACAGGACAAGTTGAAACACTGTAAATTACTGTTGCCAACATCTCTGCAGACCCAAAAAAAGTAAAGGTGATAAAGGACATTAAAACAACAGCTTGCTGCTGCAGAAATTTGTGCGGTGCTGGGACATGTTCATGCTGTTTTTCATCTGCTGATTTTTGGCAACTAATGCTTGTTATTATGCGGGACATGCCGTACTGTGCAAAAGTCTTTTGATAACCTTAATTTCTCTTTATTTTACTGAGGAAATTGGGGAATAGGTGGTGTGATTACTTGAGATATGCACAAGGATGAATGAACAATAAAGAAGGCAAAAACGGAGTTTATACAATTCTAAAAAGCTTGAAATTCAATATTTGGTTTCATCACCTTTATTCTTTAACACAGTCTGAACTTGCTTAAAAAGCTTAGCAGTCTTCAGGAATAGTTCTCCAGGCTTCTTGAAGAACATTCAAAGCTCTTCTTTAGATGTTGGCTCCCTTTTGTTTCGTTCTCTGTCCCATACTGCTTCAGTAATGTTGATGTACAGGTATTGGGGAGGCCAATCCATGGCCTGGCTGTGTGTTTTGGGAATCACTGCATGCTGAAAAAGTGTTAAGTGGCTTAACAAAATAAAGAAAAGGGAAAAAAAACATTCCTCTGAAAATGGTTTACATGAATGTTTTTCAGAAGGTATGAAAGGCCAAAAAAAGCTGACTATTATTGGCACAACAACAGGCAGGGCTTTGTATCTTTATACACCAATTCAGTATCTGACCACAGGTGAAAAATGATGAAACAGTGTGTTTCTGTCCCTGAGCTAAGGCCAGAAATAGTCTTTTGCACAAACGTCATAATGTCACAATGATGTTAACTTTTT
Source organism: Pelmatolapia mariae (assembly GCF_036321145.2). Classification (NCBI taxonomy): domain Eukaryota; kingdom Metazoa; phylum Chordata; class Actinopteri; order Cichliformes; family Cichlidae; genus Pelmatolapia; species Pelmatolapia mariae. The sequence goes on from NC_086230.1 coordinate 12,726,306, forward strand.
ATTTTTGGGATGCATCACCCCTTCATTGTGTCCTGCCGTGCAGCGGCATGAAAACAACACAACAAGCTGTAGTTACTAAGTGTACATGCAAAAAACAAAACAAAAAATCTCTGAGGAAACGAGGAACTCACGTTATTATTTCATAACACTGTGAATGGTATTGGATTGCATGCAGGCTGTTTCAGCAGCTGTAATTTGTATTTTTCTGAGTCATACTGCAGTAATACAAGCAAAATGTTACTTGTCGATGTCTTTGCTGGAATAAAAAAGGCCTTCCTCGAGTAAGATGTCATCTGCATTTTGCTCTAAAACCCATATATCACCGCCAGGATTTCGAGAACCCTCACTGTTGTGCACGCCACCCATGCAGTGTACACCGTAACACCACTGATGGCTTTTAGATGATTAAAGGTGCTTGAAAAATGCAGCTGTTATTGAATTTAATAGGTGCCCTGGTGATATCTTGTATGTATTCACTCATCCATGGACGTTCTGTGCAGCATGCAGCGTGAAGGTGTGCATCTGTCTCTTGATTCTCTCCCTGTTTCACAGAAATGAAACTCATGGAGCACGTGCAAACATTGAAGTAAACACCAAGCGCATTATCATGTAAACGCAAGACATGTGTGCATACACTGTTACAAAACTGCATTGCTCAATGTATCATGATACAAATTTAGAGTACATCTACAATGCATGCAAGGAAATCCAACACTGACATGCAGCACAAGCAGAAGGAGCTGTGGCATGCATCCAGTGTAACAAAATGAATGTGTTTCTCCTCAGGGCTAGAGCCTTTAACCCATTACTGGCCTATCAACACAGAGCAGAGACAAGTAGACCCAGCAGCATTACAACATGCAGATAAGCGTACGAAAAGTTTGATTAAGGTTGTGAGGTATTCTCTGAGCGCAACCAAGAAATGCACAATTTGCGAGCCAAGCAGTTATTTATCGAATGCAGCAGTCGAACAAAGACTCAGCAGCCTGTTTGAAGGTCAGCTGTGCTGCTGCCTCAGAAGACAAAAACCCTGATAGAAGACCGTGAAGTTTCACAATGAGCCGTGAGATCAGTTCTTAAAAATGTAAAGTGATGATTGGCCGTTCTCAAACATCCTCTTCAGTTCTGTGAATTGTTTAAATTTGTATGCGTTACTACAGCAACTTGCACATGGACACTAAAGTTTTCCATGGTAATGCTGTGTGAGGGGGTGTTTCTGCAGTGCCTCTGGGAAGATGAGATGTTTCATAGCGGTGAAGAAGTTGAGCACAGTATCCTGTATCGCTTCAATTCAATTCTGTTTTATTTATAAAGCGCGAAATCCCAACAACAGTCGCTTAAAGCCACTCTTTAATGTAACATAAAGATCCTACAATAACACAGAGAAAACCCCAGCAATCAAACAACCAACAAGAAATTGAGCAAGAAATTGGCGACAGTGGAAAGGTAAACTCCCCTTTAACTTGAAGAAACCCCCGGCATGTCAAGGTTGGAGTTTAGGGGACGGAGACGGGACAAAAGATGCAAAGCTTATCATGGATGTGAAGCTCAAGAGCTCACAGACAGAGTTGGGACATATTTAGAACTATTACTTCTGCTGGTGCAAGCACCAGGCTAATCTGACTTGTCCTGTTATAAAAAGAAACACGCTCACACTCCTCACACAGTCTGCCTCTGCTATCATATGCCTAACCGTGTGCATGTTCCTGCCCCTTTAAGTAATTCACATCAGCTGATCTCCAGCCTTTTCCTTAACTTTCAGTTTACTCGTTTTCAGCCTGACAAAAATGACCAGCTGAGGACCGGTTCCTCTCTCTGTAATGTGACACTGAGTATCAACAGCTGCCACCAGTAGTTTCATTTCTCTATGCCTGGCAAAACTGTACTGAGAGACTTGAATGCTCGCAGCTGTAGGAGCAGAAAAGTAAATTTGCCCTCTTTGTTGTTCTTCACGCTGCAACGACACTTCTTTAGAAATTAAGCAGAAGTGACCTCACTGACCACTTTGTCATTTGTGATACGAGCCAAGCCAAGAAGTCCTCATTCCAGATAAAGCACCGATGAAGTACTTTATCCGCGGTAACAAGAAATCTGGGAATTCTTGAGTTCAATCGGGCATTGAATGAAATTCAAATTTATTGCCAGATTTCTCTGAAAACATGCTTCACGCCACAGGAAACGCAGGAAGAAATGCACCTTGAGAAAAACACTAAAGCAAGGTTTTCTTTAGGATTCAAACACGAATGAAGCGCCACAGCTGGCTGCTGCTGCCTCCACGCCATGTTACACTTGAAGACTCACACACAGACACGGGCACACACTCAATTGCTGTTTCACACACTTATTGTGAAACAAATGGCAGGCATAGTACCATTTTCTGAGAAGTAACACACCTCACATAATCTCATTGGGCGATCAGATTTGAATATTCAAGATAAGACATAAAAAAGCCACCATGAGACTCCAGTTAAAGATAATTATTAACTTTACTACAGCCACTAGTTATCTGAAAATCTGATGACTACATATAACTACTCACCTTAGCTGCAAGGAAGTGAAGTTCTGCAAGCAAAACAGTGAAATTACTGTAAGGATGTCATGCTGTGCACATTTCCGCAATGAATTACCCCTAAATGTAAAGGCCCTGCAGAAAAGAGCCAAATACAAACAACAGAGAGTTGCATCTGGAGCACAAGCATGACTAACTTACAAGCCCAGACCTGTTTTGCTATATGTGCATGTATGTTTTCTTTTTAACATTATTTCTGCGAAAAGATGTGCATATTTGCACTTCTTCGACATGTTAAGACACAGGAATGCTACATGTCATCTTTCACCATTAGTATTTGATGGAAAGGGAGATGATGATCAACCTGCAGGGGCAAAGTTACAAAGAAAAAAAACCAAAAGGACTGAGCCTGATTTTTGATGCCATCTCTGAGCATGAACCGGCATGCATGTTTAGGCAAACAAATCTGAATTTACATCATTTGAATTGATTTTTTTTTTCAAAAAAATATATAATTAAGAAAAACTACAAAAACTACAACCCCTAATGACGAAGTCAATCTAAACACCAACAAAACCTGCTCCCATTACTCGAATATGCCACCTCTTTCTGTAAACGTCCTGCTGTCATGTGGCTTTGCGGTTTTTTGTTTTTTTTTTTAATTCTTGAAATTTCAGTTCAAAGAAGTGAAAGAGTAAGCTAGCTAGCTCTCGTCCCTCTCTTAGTTTCACTTTCATTTCTAAGAAAGGAGGAGGAGCCGGAGCAAAGCCGCTGTTAAAAAGCCTGTGAACTGTTTACCAGGCTTCACACACACAATCCAACGGCTGGAGCTCAAAGCCCAGAAGGTGTAAAGGTTAACCCCAAATGCAACTGTGCACCCTGCAACCTGACACCCGGGGGATTATTTGCAAGGAATTCTGCTCTTTGCCATCACAGCTTTCGCACTTTGGGATTACAGACCATACGGATCCTTAAACCGCTACATCAGTCAGAACAAAACGGTGAGCCTTTATTTCTCTCCATATATATAGTAAGAAAAGGAAAAAGAAAAAATTGATATATTTGGTTGGGTTGCTTTTGGGGGGTGGAAAATGGCGATGGAGAATCGTAGCTGCTTTTGTTTTATGGGAAAACAGCGTTCAGAAAAATGTTAAACCATGGATCAGGCTCAGGTTTCTCTGAGCGCAGTCTGGCTGAAGTGAACGGTAATCATAAGAAACTTTACAAGTCAGAAGTATTTGTCAAGTTTAAGCCATCTGAACGGCTTCAACATGTGATCGTCTCGGATTTAAGAGTAAACGGCCGGATATCAGCACAGGTCGTCACCAGTGTTAATCATTACTCTTTCCTTGAATTTAGCTCAACTTCCATCCACTGGTGGCGCAAGTTTTTTTTCTTTTCCTTTTAGATCAAGAAGGAAGGAAAATACCATTAATCACACACAGGATACTGTTGATTTTTTATTTATAGCTTATAAGAACAGGACGCTTTAAAGAAATCAAGTCAATGCATTTTAGTGTAAATATTTTATCTGAATTCTTAGTTAAATGATGCTTAAGTCATTACACAAGAAGCAGTAAAATACTTTAGTGTGTGTGTGTGTGTGTGTGTGTGTGTGTGTGTGAGTGTGGAGGGGGGGATACGGATTGTACAGTAGTCTGGCTGTGGCAACCATCACTGTCGATTTTATGCCGGCTTAACCGCAGATCCAAGTCATAACAAAGCTGAACTGCTCAGTGGAAACTACAAGGCGTTTCTCGTCTATCTGCGCACACCAGCGCTCTTTCTGCTTTTAGAAGTCTGGGTTTTTTTTAAAGCTGCTGTGAAAGTGATGCTAGCCTCAGTTGTGAAAAAGTCAATGACCTTTCTGTCTGTTTGTCTCTCAGGATGTCAGTGTGGTGGTTAGAGATGGGAGAGGGTCTGGGGCCTCTCTCCCCTGTAGGATGGTAGCCGACGGCACGGTCGAAGGCCATGACAAGACCCGCTTGTCAAGCTTGTCATCATCCTCATCCTTGTCTTCCTCCTCCTCCTCAACACTTCGCACCGAAGTGGAGCAGCTTCAGCGTCAAGCCAATCAACACCGTAGAACGCCCTCCGTCTATCTGACTCACTTTCCAACGTTCACCTGCAAGGAGGACTGCAGAATCATCACAGACACAGCGTCCAAGCTCGAGCGCTGCGGCTTCTACTGGGGTCCCCTGGGAGTGGAGGACGCTCACCGCATGCTTCGGGACGCCCCGCTGGGCAGCTTCCTCATCCGCGATAGCCGTCAGAAAGACGTCTTCTTCACGCTGTCCTACCACGCCAAGACAGGACCGGTCAGCGTGCGCATCGACTACAAGCGGCAGAAGTTCTCACTAGCGGGAAACGAGCGGTCTTTCCAAACACTCTTTGCCCTCTTGGAGCATTACATCAATTCTCCTAAGAAGAGCTTGAGCGTCCCTTACAGGAAATGGGAACCGACGCTGCAGGAGCTGTGCAGGAAGCGCATCTTGGAGCTGTGTGGAGGGGCAAGCCAGGTTCCAGAGCTGCCGCTCACACATGTCGCCAAAGACTTTCTGTTGGAATTCCCTTACAAACTGTAACCAGCTTGCCATACAAACTGTTGACAGTATTATTTATAATTTCAAGAAGGTCGCCCTTACCAAGTAACAGCAAGGGATTGGTAAAGCCTGTCTGCGACTCAATGGAGATTGAGACTGCTGTGATATGGTTACAGAGAAAACCCTTTGAGCTGAAAAGCTCCCAAATGCTCGAAAAGGGAGAACACGTTAGCAGTCGAGTGCAGACAGCCTCCAGCTGGAGTGGGTTTGTGGCTGACATTTCAACATATATTACCTCTAGAGACTCAACTCCCAGTTTCACATGGACAGAGCACCTGTTGCTCTTGAGGAAGTATGAAAAGTTGGGACGTGCTGCATTAAAAGAAAACTACAGACACAACAGAGCTATTACAGAGATGAAAGAACCGGTGGGCTCGCCTGTGAATGCCGCCGTTCCACTGGAAACTGTAGTCCAACATAAATATTATCCAAGGACGTTAAGAGAGCGGACATTTAGACGCATGGAGGGATGGCGGAGGGTACTGTTGCCATGCCACAAGGGAGATATATTTTTGTAGCAGGTTTAAATACTCTAATAATGTGGAATGTTTACATCACACATGAATGTCAATCAGCACTGACTCTCGAACTCTGTGTTCTGTCTCATTCTTGAAAACCCAATGGAGGATGTCAGATTGTGTTGAAGACAGGCCTCAAACACATGTACTGTAACTCTTAGCTCTCCTGTCTCCCTCACAAAGCTTACATGTGAGAGTTTCGTGACTGAATTGAACATATTTTTTTTACATGTCTTATTATTCTATTTTAAATAAAGTATTTAAACTCACTGCGATAGTTATGTTTTACTTTTTAACTTTTCCTGTCATTCCGCACTGACTTGTGGGAGTTTTGTGGGAGTTAAGTGAGAGAAGGAGGGACAAACACACACACACACACACACACACACCCTCACATTACAGACAGACAGACAGACACGAGGAAATGGGGAAGGTTATTGTACAGTATACCGTCACTTGGTGATTCATCTCGGTAGGGCAAAGTGACAGGTGGGTGGGGTTACTTTGGTAGTAAATGGACTGTTACGCTTAGATACAGACACACTTACCAGAATCAGGGGGAGAGGTGACACGTAATGAAGTGTGTGTGTGTGTGTTGCTTTTTCAATCTAATTTGGACCCAGTACAGATTAAAATGCTCTCAAGAGGAAGTGGGAAATTTTTGGGGTTAGTGGTTAGACAGATACATGATAGATCAAGGTCAGGCTTCGAGTTATGAGAAATAAACTTTGAGTAGGCAGGAAATGCATTAATTGTATGTTAATGAACACAGTGAGTTGAAGTAATAAAAGAAATCAGGTGATAACAGTGAAGACAAACCAAACAACAGAAGCACTAACTTAGAGGCTTGCTTTTCAATCAAAGCTGGGTTTGTCTTTGATATAATCAATGCGGCAACAGCAGGTGGGCACACCTGGCTGAGTGTGACTCACATGACTGGAATGTATGCGGATTTTTTTAAATGAAGTTAGCATTCACACTTCATTGTTACTACCATGCTGCCCTAAAATGAACTAAGGGGTGTGACTAATACCTGATGACAGTGACGCAACTGTGACTTTACACATACTTAAATAAAGCTGTAGAAGTAGCAGTAGTAGCAGCTCTAACTGAGCGGCCTCAGCCGATGCTTAAGGGACTTCCGTCTGAACCCACAGCCAGACTTTTTAGACCTCAGTATGAATGGATTTAAAAGTCATTGTTTGCCTGTTTACATGTTGAGTATCCAGCTTGTGAAGACATTCACAGACTACCAAACACCAATGAATCTTTTCAAGTGTGAGTGTACGCAGTGTGAACAGCTCATAGCTACCTGGGAGTGGACTAAAGTATTGGGCCATGCCACTTAATCTTTGGATTCACATGTTTTGTCCCTTTGCTACAAGTGTATAAAGTCAGTCACCTAGCCATGTGGTTTGCCTTTACAAAGATTTGTGAAAGCCCCAAAGCTCACTAAAATAGAGTGTGGTGTTGTAATAGGATGCCATTGTTGCGGCAACCTTTGTGGCATGGATTCCTATGGCTCAGCAGCTCCCGTAACACAATGGCTCAGTACTTTTGTCCATATAGAGCTGTCTACCTTCCAGCCTTCCAAGGCTTTTTCCTGTTGGCATGTGTACTGCTTAAAGGAAATCTGATGTAGTAGTAGAGAATGCTATGATGGTATCCGCTGGTTTACACTTTGGTTTTTACAGAAATCAAAGTGAGGTGGAAGTAGAGCAGGTGATCTACTAACTGGAAGGTTGGTGGTTTGGCCTGGTTGGCTACTGGCGGCTCCAGTCTGCACGCCAAAGTATAGTTGGGGAAGAAACTGAAGCCCAGGTTGGTCTCTGATGTGTTCATCGAAGTGTGAATGTATGTGACTCTCAGATAGAAAGCACTTAGGTGTGGAAAAAAGTGCGTGTATTAATGGGAGTGAATGGGTGAATGAGGTACGTTGTATAAAGTGCTTTGACTGCTGAAGCAGAGTAGAAAAGCACTATATAAGAATCAGTCCATTTCCAGATATAAAATATAGGATGTTCACGAGTGACCGTATTAGTTGGTGTCAATTGTATATTGTCATATTGCTAATTACTGAAAGAACCAGGCTAGGTGTTAGCCCCCCAGGTGCCAGTTTCCCAGCTGATTAAGCCTTTCCTTTTCCTTCCTAAAGTCTGATTTCATGTAAACTGATCTTGTTTTTGTACATGTAAAACTGCAAATGCAGAATGTGTGGGAACTGTGATCTACATGTGACTCCAAAAAAGGTTTATCGCCTAAGAGCATCACAATTTGGCTGAATTTTGCAGTTTCATGACATTTGTGAGAGGAGTGTGTCACCGTTTCACACTGTGTAGAGCACATTTCATTTCTGCGCTGACGTTGTCAGCTTACCTAAACTCCTATCCTTTCCTCACAGCTAACCAAAACTCCAACGCTGAAAACCAAACCTTACCAACAAAGCTCTGTGTTCTTTAGGGGAATTTTTTTTTGAGTCTAGACAATTGAAGCCACACACACACACACAAACAAACATAAAACAATGAGTCATACTGAATATAATACTCACAGTTGATTCAAGTAAACTTGACTAGTTTGAGGATATAATTACCTCAGCTTGAGGAAGAGGAACACACACCAAGTCATAGAGTGGATTATGAGTAACGATAATGATTGTAATGCCCTTGCTTATATAGGCGCTATCAGTCATCCATTCTTATAAAGACTTATCTTGAAATTATATTTGATATTGACATTTGAGCGCAAGCTGTATCTCGTGGAGTGGGGAGGGAGGGAGTTGAAGGCTGGTGACGAGTGAGTCACACAGTAGCGCAGTTTCACTCTGAAGCGTCTTGGTTTTAAGGACATTCCTGACTATTTTGAGAAGTGAAAGGTGAAGTGAGGTGTTCTGCAACTATGTGCTTATCAGCTGATTTCTGTGGAATCCTCCGCGTGGAGTTTTCTGTCCTTTACTTGCACGCGCTTCTACAGAAATCAATTGACAATCAATGCCCAAGGGGAGAGAGAGAGAGAAAGGGACGCTCAGAACGAGGCTGGCGGAGAAGCGTAAAAAGAGGAGGTGTTGCATGACGTTCAGTGTGAATGCGATGCTCCATTTTCAGAACTGTGATTCTGCTGTACTTTTATTCAGAGGGTTCTGATGAAAGAGATCCTCCCATCATCGCAGCACACGACTGCTTCTGCGGTGGAGACTATTAGCCCCCTTTTAGCTTCCAGGCAGGTTGCTGGAGAGCCTCGCTGCTTGCTTGAGTTTTCTTGGACGAGTCTTTCCTGTTACTTCTTGTTGAGAAGTAATGAAAAAACAGATTTCCCTGAAGAATCATTAGTCATCCATTTCCTGTTTTCCATTTCCTTCTTCCAGTTCTTGTTAGTGGGGATATTTCAAAATGAACAATGTGGTGATGGCAGATCTGTGGAATTGCTGGTCATCAGATAACCACAGCAAGCTTCAGAACTGACTTTGCCAAAAGTGAAGAGGCTCTTCACTGAACCAATCTTCTTATCATTTCACAGATGACCACGTTGTACAAACAGCCTTCTGGTCATTTTTTCAAAGAAGTAACTAAGGAGCAGAAGAGGAAGGGTCTCACACTGAATTGACGACACCAATTCTGACACTAGCTATAGCTACGCTCCACTGCTCTATGAATCATGAGAGTCTGGTGAAAGCTGCAACCAGACTGGTTGGAGGCAGAAGCGGTTTTTCTAGTTTTTTTGCTTCATACGATAGTGTGGGGAAAAATATGTTCAATGCTCATGTCTAAATAGTTCCCAGCTGCAGCATTTCCAGACTTCTCTTGTAAAAGACTTCCCTCATAACAAGAGGAACGCACACACAAAAAATTAAATTTTTTCTCAAACGACTAGACAATCACATTTGATCTGATGCCGACGTTGGATTCAAGACATATGACTTTCATGAGAATAGCAGGTACAGTAGTAGCAGTAGCAGTTGTAAGAGTAGTAGGACAAAATTATATTATATATCCATATCATATCACTGTAAACCAACACAGTGACCTAAACAACCTACTAACCAAACCTAACCAAACATAGCAATCAAGATGTGATTGCAGTGCAGACTTTTAGCTTTAATGAATGGGGTTTAACAAAGGTGCTAAGATCATTTTAAATCCTCCCTTGATGTCATATAGCTGAATCTGAGTACACTTCAGAATTCATCAGCACTCACATCTTCAATTAGTTGTTTCTCTCTTACTCTAGACTTTCCCCATCATTCTGGTACAAATGAATCTCGGTTTCATGTGTCAAGAACTAAGCAGGCAAGTCTAATCTGGCCATCTTGTTCTTGAGTGTACTGATATTCAAAGTATCTTCTCTCGCAATATCTTCACAATCTAATGTCTTTTACCCACTTAATATGTCATTGAACAACGAGGAAACAGGTCTCACCTGTAACTGCGATTCAGTCAATTGTTCAATAAAATTCAATTAAATTCAATTTGTAAATGAGCATACTACAATTGACATACCAACTGCATATGTATTGAACAAACAGACAGTTTCATGCTTAATTATCCTACAGTAAGCATATTTTACTAAATACTTAACCTATGACTTACATTGTGGGTGGTTGCAACTAATAACTTGTGATATTAAGGGTAACCCATAGAGCCTCGTGACTAGTAGTAGGATTATGCAGTATAACACAGAGGGGCATAAGAATGTGCCAGCAAAAGATAGAAAACCATCGACCCCTTCACTTTGTGACCAATGTTAATTTTACATTATCTGAATTTCTGATTCATCTATTCATGCCTGCCCTCAGGTAAATGAAACAGGCAAAAAAGAAGAGTATATTTAAAGTTTCCCCCCTAAAATAAAGCTCAGAATTAAAAATTTTCTATATAAGAGAAAATCACCTGAAGCACTTGTTATCTTTGCATTATTACGCAGAGACGTCAAAGAGACTTAAATGGTGCATCATTCATTGCTTTGTGTACTCATTGAGAAAATTTTGAATTACCGACACTTACGAGGAACTTGACATTGTGCAGTTACCAGAACAATTTCAGATCCTTGAGTCACAGAATAGCAATTTATGTTTATGCTTTGCACCCCCCCTCCCAACACCCACACATACCCACACACACTTGGTTTTGAAATGAATTTGTGCGTGTCTTGAAAAGTGTCAAAGAGGCACACTTTGACTTCATTCCATGATTTATCATATCAGAAATACCTGACTGTCATCCATCTACAGCCTGTAGTTAGCATGAGTGTGTTTACCAGAAAAGGTCATAGGGTACTTTGGCCAGAACAACACCTTAACTAACTTACCTCATCATAAGGTAACAAAATCAGCCTTCTAGGTCTCCTAACATGTTACAGTGTTGTGTGAAAGTCTTGAGCCACCACTCGTTTCTCTATTTGATTAATTAAAACATGTGCAAAGATAAATGGAAATACAATATATAAGGCAAAGACAGAGTTAGGATGACTGCCTTTACTCTTCAACATAGTCTGATCTGTCTTAGGCAGCTTTTTTGTCTTTTCTTTAAGTAGTCTTCAGGAATAGTTCTCCAGGCTTCTTGAAGGACATTCAAAGCTCTTTCTTGGATGTTGGCTGCCTTTTGTTCTGTTCTCTGTCAAGATGATCCCACACTGCTCCAATGATGTTGAGGTCCACGCTCTGGTGAGGCCAGTCCATGACTGATAGTGTTCCACTATGTGTTTTTCTATCCAGATATACTCTATGGACAGTGTGTTTGGGGAAAATAATCAAGATGAAAAGTTAAGCATTGATCAGCTTTGACAATATCCCCAACATGAGTGTCTGAAATGTACGCCTAAACCTTGACAGAGCTTCCCTTGTGTTTATGGATGGCTGCAGACACTCACTGTTGTCCCTCTCTCTTGAACTGATATCAGTGATGATTTGGACCAAAGATTTGTCATTGGATTTGTCATGACATGACTTTCGGATACTGTTCCTCTTCTGTAGATAGGCTTGATGCTTTTTTGTCCTTCACTTGTCCAATTTCCTCAAATATTTTAAGGACACACTGCACACCATGTTGAGATAGGCCAAGTTTTCACCTAATAGCTCTTTGGGAATCACATTGTTGGTGCAAAGTTCCTATTTTATGTCTATCAAACTGTGTCACCTTTGGCATTTTTTACAGATTAAACTAAAGACGAGGAAATTGTTGGGACTTTCCTCAAAAAACGATCAGGTACAAGAGCTGCACTGAAAATGAGTGAAAAAGCAGTCAATATCCAAAGAAAAAACTTTGAAAGAGCTTCAGAAAGTCTAAAGAACTACTGCTGTGATAAGTTATTGCTGATCAGATAAAACAAAAGAAAACAAATCACATGAAATCGTGTTTCCTTGGAAGCAAAATATAGAGAAATGAGGGGTGACTCAAGACTTTTGCACAGTACTAAATATCACAGTGTAAAAAAGACATGGTGCGGGTGGGGAGAGTCAGGCGCTGAACCATTTCTTAGCGGAGTGCAGTCACTTCCTGGAATTTGTGCTGTTTGCCTGGCGATACTAAGAGCTAGCTGTTTCCCGTTTCCAGGCTTTGGGCCAAGTTAAGAAAAATTACTTTTTTCTGCTGCACATTGTGGCACACAAGTCTCCTTAAAATATTATAACTGTTCTACACATTATACTTAATCCATTTCTACTAAAGCTGCCAAACGCTCTCAAAGGTAACCTCAGTTCAGCTGCACCGTGCACCACAAACAAAACCAGAGCGTAAGTGCACCAGTTATCTTTGATCAACAGCATCATCTTAAAAGTGGCACATGTGAAGTACGATCCACTTTTAAAGAGAATCATCGTTTCATACATATGAAACACATATGAGTGCACAGACTAATCTCCAATGATCGCAGTCACTGCGGTTAGTACAGAGAAAACACACACACAGAGTGTTGCTGCAGTACCAGGAACCTCTTCACTTTTACGCACACATCACCAGACTTCCCTGAAGAGAGGAACCGCGATAAACAAAAAAAAAGTTGACACGTACAGACCACACAATGACTGAGGGTTCCTGCAGCAGCCACAGGACCATAACATAAGGGTGCGAAGCGTAACGTCATAAGCTCCAGCAGATTACCTCTCACATGCACATGCAAAATATAAGTCAAAAAGCCTCATACTTGGAAACATCCTCATTATATTTGTTAGGACTGCGGAGTGAAAAATGTTTCTTTTTAGAGAAATGACAGACATCTCCGTCGAAGTTTCATAGTGACATCGAGGTGGTTGTCTCACCTCTGTCCTGATGACTCCCCAGATTTTAGGACCAGATTTTGAGGGCCTGATTTCTCAGAAATCACCATGTTTCAAAACCAAATACATCTAAACTAAAATTGAATCAAATGACAAATCAGCCTTAAAAATATTCTGCGAATTCCTTGTGTGTGTGTGTTACTTGACACCAAACTCAGTTGGCGGCAGAAAGGAAATGCAACCCAAACATCAGTGGAAATCTTCCCACACTCTCAGAAACACAGAGGAGAACCTCCTCTGCTGTGCTAGAGTATCGAGCTGTGATTCTGTGAAGAGGGGAAAGAAAACCACAAGCAAAAGAAATGAGCACCATCCTCTCTCACTTTCTGTCTGCAAGTAAAACCTGAAGGGCACTCGGAGAGCACAGACCTCGACCAAGGCCAGTAGTCCACTATTGTTATTAGTGGACTGGGCTAAATGCATTTTTTTTTTTTTTGAAAAGTGGATGCCCAAAGTGATCAAAAGCCGGACAGTTTTATTTTTAGCTTTCTCAAAACAATGTTTCGATTAAGTGCAGTGGAAAAGTACTTTTTAAAAGCCAAAATCCATATGATAATGCGACTTGGTCTAGGGATCATCTGTCAAAGCTGAAAACAGACTGATCCACACACCATATAAAGTTTGTTGTATGGGGGTTTGAACACAAGGTCATAGACTGCCTTGTGATATAAAATGTATTTGTCTTGAACTCTCATACCACTCAACACATAAGTGTAAGTGCTAGCCTTTTCATGGTCTGTAAATATCCATCAATGTGTCAACTTTGTTCCACTTATCAGAGTCATGTGTACCAAGTGGACATGTTGGCAGTCTATCGCAGAGCTAGCAAGTCTGAGGATAATCTGTGCACATTTTAGAGACCTTTTCATGAAATCCAACGAAGTGATCTTTGAACTTGCCCTGATTCATTGATTTCAAAGGTACCTCATGTGCTACATTGCTTATGGCACAGAAAACACCATTTAATCAGTTCAACATTTGTAGCAAGAACACGTCATATAAAAAGTGAAGCTAATGCTAAAACGCTCAGCTTAAACAGCCAATCAGTCGGCAGAGATTTTTTATTAAAGTGACTACCTTTACTTTTAAAACTCGCCTGTTTAAATTTTAATATTGCTTAAAATTATACACAATTAAGCCTGTTGCAACACTGAGTAATAGGTGAGGGCGGACTTGGCTGCTAGCTGGAAGCTAGGTGTCACCTCAGCTAAACCCTCGTCAAACACAGGCCCAGAGAGTTGCCAGTGACTCCCTGCCAACCACCAGTTGGTATGGAAAAAATGCGTAACTCGCAAGTGGTTGGTGAAAGGTTGCTGGAAGTTCCGAGTTGTCGCCAGGTGATAGTTGTCCCAAAGCTGTTGCTCTCCAAACTACTACTGTGGTCACCTGTAGCTTGTACGGAAGGCGCTAATTTGTCTGTAAAAACTTACCTATTTACTCTCAGAGCAGTAGTGAAACTTGAAAAAGGATGACACAACGTAGGGAAGTATTGCTCAAGACCACTTAAAAAAACACACACACACAAAAACAAAACAAGTCTGATGCCTGGGATGCAAAATTTAAAGAAATGAGGTGCCATTTGCACAATACTGTAAATTACAGTGTTGAAAAGATCTGGTGCGGACGAGCAGTCATGTGCTGAACCATTTCTTAGCAGTGTGCATGCACTTCCTGGAATGCGCAGTTTTCCAAGTGACAAGTAGAGCTAGCAGTTTCGCCATTACCGGTGTTTGTACCAGGTTAATGGAGATGACTTTTTTCTGCTGTATATTGTGGCACAGAAATTCTTAAAACGTTAAAAGTCAACACCTGCCTGTACTTCAAAGTGCTAATTATTATGCATTACTTTAAGCGTTAATGAGATTTAAATGCGTGGGTTTGGAAAGACGGTTTATCTTCAAAGTGCCTTCAAAGGAAAAGTTGTACCTCAGCACAACTTTTACTTTGAAGGTGAAAGTTCTCCATTTATGTTTTTCATATTTTCACTGCTTGTAGTTTGCACGTGTTTGTAGACAACTCTTCCATCTTCCATGCACGCTACTGGCAAACAGAGCTACTAACCAAACCAACCCCAGGCAGATGTTTGCTGTAACAATGTGTACCTCTATGCAACCAGTTTTATTCTAGCGACTACCAGCAACCACTTGCCAACTAGTTGTGGAATACACACTTTTCCCTAGCAACTGCTGGTTACCATGGGGTGACTGACCAGTCTGTAGGCCTGTGTGAATGGGGCTTTAGTAATCAATTTTGAGTGACTGCCAGCATATTACATCTGGGTGGGAAACGCACATTTCTACCTTGCGACTGGAGATTGCTGGATTGTCGCTGACAGGTCTCTAGGCCTGTGTGACTAGCAACCCGAAGTGGACCTTTCTTTGTGGTGCTCATTCCTTTTAAAGCATCATCATATTCTGCTGATGTGAAATTGGGATGCAGTGGCAGAAGGCTAAGCAGGTTATTCCAGATATCCTCCTCCATAGCAACACCTCTTTCTCCAGCACTCCCAGGCCTGATAAGATAAGATTTCTCAAGTATAACCAGGGCCTCCTGCTTGAGTGCGCAGGGAAAATCACCAAGGGGAGGTGCCCAAGAGGCACCCTAAACCTAAGCCTTTTAAAGCAATTAAAAAAGTTATCTGCTAAACAACTGTGTGTTTAATTGTAAAAGGTTGTACTCTGTACTGTTTTACACCATTTAAGCCTAATTTGCAGTATCTGTTGACCTAAAAAGCTAGCTAGCTTTAGGTGATAAGTATAAATCCAGCTTCTCATAACCTCTGGCTTTACAAACCATTGGATAATGCACATCTTTTATATACAGCCTGTGGCTTGCCCATCCGCCACCTTTTCCCTGACTCATGAGTCAGTCAGCTACATGGTCTCCTTGGCGGAGATAATAATAAGGTTCACACTGCAGTGTCACTGTAGTTAAGTAGAATAATTTATTGCATTTCTTTATTTAGTCATCTGTTTCAGTTCATTAACAATAATTACAGGTTTAAAAGCTCAAAGCATTTACAGAGCAAACAAACTTATCTCTCTCTCTCTCTCACACACACACACACACACACACACACACACACACACACACACACACACACACTCTACAATCAGAGACTTATGGAAGCTTGTGACTGCATGTTCTGGTAGAGATTGGTAGTGGTTGCAGGGAACATGAAAATATGCTCCCTACAAAGCCTCTTATCAACTCTCCAAACTGTGCCAAGCCTCTTCAGCATGTCCGTGAACTTCACTATCATTCGGCTGCTATTTACAGTAGCAAGATGGAAATAATAAGAGACCGTATTGCTCCGAAGTTCTCATTTTAGAAACTTGTTGAGGACTGTACAGTTAAAAAAATAAGAATGTTCCGAGCATTAAGACTTCAGCTGCGTGAGGATGGCACAGAAAAAGATGGTGTGTGAGCGAGGAGGAGGTGAATGGCAGAAAATTATGGGAATAGATGGACTGAAGAGTGTGCTTTAATCCTATAATTTACAAATCAAGTCACAAATTCAAGTTAAAACACACCAGTTTCATTCAAATTGATCAAACACTGCTGTTTGGAGAGACAGGTTACCCATTACATTCATTTCTCCCCTCGTTGGTTAGCTCTTAAGATTATTGCAGTAGTAAAGCTTCATTCATCTGATTAAAAGAAAAAGGAAAAAGAAGAGGAGCATGTGAGGGTTTCCCCCCGTGACACTCATGTGAGAGCTGTGACTTGTTCCTGAAAAAATTTAACTGTAATGCCACAAGAATAATGAAAAAATCCAAACACTGTGTTTTAGAAATTTTTGGAGGCAGTAAGCTCTTTTTCGAATTAAGGTGTGAAAGCATTCATCTAGTCAAAGCCAGATCCATGGAGAATGAGCTCAGGTTAGCGTGTCAGGAGGAAACCAGCAGATACATTCAACCCAAGTGTTGTTTTGTGCAGACTTGAACATCCAACATCACTAACATTAACCTGTGAGTTTAATTCAACAAACCAACTTTTACTTTTCTAAAACAAACAATAAATAGCTTCTCAGTTAGCAACCTGTGTCCCTACAGACTCTCAGAGTGAATGAATAACTGAATGAACAGACTTGAGCAGTACTATTCCAGTTATTTTACAGCCCTTGAGCGACCCCGATCAGATTTCCCATTAATTCTTTTGGTTAGTCATGGCACCGATTGGTTATTCAGCTTTATGAATTAGATGAGATGATGAACATTTACAATTTGAGACCTGCTCCCGCCTAGCTTATGCTAGAGATGACTTGATAAATTTTTAAATGCGCTGCTCACTAAATGGAAAAATATGTAAAACCTACAAACACGCCCCACCCAACCCAGCAGCAGTTGCAGGGTGACAGAAACTGCTAACCCATCTGACTTGCAGTGGTGTTCTGTGTTTAGCATAGTCGTGAACACCACCGAAATGCATGTGGTGACCCGGTATGTGAAAATATGACACAAAAATAGGTCTTCGAAAAGTGCAGCTCGCAGCAGTAGCGTGTGGTATGTGTTTGAGCTCATACACAATCAGAATGAGTAAAAAACGTTGCTGGTTGCGCGCCTCGACACACATGTGCCAAAAAAAGAAAGAAGAGAAAAACACGAGCTTAGAAAGCACGGAAAGCCAAATGTGCTTTGAGCCCTCGTTGACCAGTGCCTGTTTTGAGTCTTTCTTCATGTGCAAATACAAAATGTTGAGATGCCTCCGAAAGCCTCTTGGACTATTCACATCACTTTCTAACCTAGTTTCCATCATGAGCTTGGTATATTATCTATCACACTGGTGACTGCACGAGTACTGCATGTTCCTTAATCCAGCTCAGGTGAGTCTGGTGTTTCAGTGTCTAACTCTGCATTATCAGATTCTGCAGCTGTCACGCCTTCTCTTTCTTGCTCGAGGTCCTCATTGAGCTCTTTAGGTGTGCCTTCACCTTGTATTTCATCTGTTCTCTCTGGAACCTCATCTGTGGGTGTGACCGTCTCAGTCGTCTCAGTGGTTTCCTCTTTTACCGTTGCATCTGTTTCAGTCTCATCTATCGGCGAGCCGTCCTCCTCGTCTTTCCTAACCAACTCGTCGTCCCCCTCCTCCTCCTCCTCTGCGATAGAGGCATCTGGTCTCTGTAGGGACTGAGCCGCTGTGACGTGGCCGGTGCACAGGTGCAGGCGAGGTGGGTCGGCAGGCGGCAGCAGGGTGAGCGACTCGACGCTCAGGGTGTCTGCGCTGTTGTCGGTAAGGAGTGAGATAGTGGGCTGGGAGGCTGGGGTGAGGCTCGGGGCCAGGGCCGGAGCTGGGGTTGAGGGAGCAGAGGACACTAATGTTACTTCTCCACCTCCTCCTTCACTTTCTCCGCCTGAGGACGAGGGCGGAGTGTGCTCCAAAAGTATACCGTCATCTAGGAGAGCGATAGAGAAGACAGTGAGGGAGCTAAACTCAGAGGCAGACATTTCTACGGATTAGCATAATAGGGTGGGAAATGATGTAGCTTGTAGCACAGTCCACACAGGGGACTGTGGGTAAAAAGAGCAGCTTCTAATTAAAGGAAACAGATAAAAATACAGAGGCACTGGGTGAGTGTATCAAAGTCAATTTAAAGAAAGTTCATATCGGAAGTCTTTGCATAACAGACAAAAACCTTTCAGTGCTCCCTTATTCACAGGGTGTCAGAACCACCGCTAACTCTGCACGTTAGATTTGGCAGATTTTCACACTAGTGCCCTTCCTGATAAAACCCCAAATGAATCTGTGTTTCTTCCTGGGATCAAACCAGGGATCTTTCACTTGTTGGTTAAATGTGTACAACTGTACCACATTCCATTTTGGCAAAATTCAGTATTTTCCAATTCTAAAGGTTTCTGAAACCTTTAATTTTTAAATATACACAGCCAATAGGAACCTGAGACCACTGAGGATTTGCATCAACTGGAAATTGAGGCACACAAAGCGCTCTGTTTACACTGTAAAGAATCTGCCAGTCCCCGCTGACAAGGTTAAGACTATTTTCTAAGCCTCTTAGAGCCTAAATGTCCTCCATCATGGAACCACTGCACAATCTGATTTTAGTAGCTGTAGCAACAGGAGCAATACTAACAAAAACCCAGCCCTGACTGTATACTATAAACTACGATGTAGGCATACTTACATCGTAAGAGTGTGAGGTATGTTTCACAAGAGTAAACAACAACAGAAAAGCTGTTTTAGAGTAATAAAATAAACTAGACGAGTATGTTTGTATGACTTGGAAACACTTGGTTTAGCCTGCTCCATCTCCACCCACATTTGTCTTTAAAAAAAACAAAAACAAAACAGTTTCATCTATTCAACTCCTGCATCACAAGCATTGCTGTTCTACTGTTATCAATCCCATCAGAGAATCCGATCAGAGCAGCCTTTACCTGCTTTGGTATTTAATTCAATGATTCCCAGTTTATCATGTGGTTGGTGGTTCAATCATGGGCCCTTACATATGACAGTGTTATTGTGTAACTACTAAACCCCAAAAATGATCAATATATCATCAGACATGTCTGTGTAGAGGGTGCACACGCAGATTATAGCTTTTTATAATCTTCTGTGTAAAGTCCCTTAAACAGCTGATAAGCCTCACTGTTTTCTCTTTTATCGTATTCACCATTCAAAGACTGTCTCCCTGCACATTCAGAAGATGGCCATGCTGGAGCACCTCTTTTCTGACGCACAGGTCGTCATGCCAACATTACTTTGCAAGCTTGACTATTGCTTGGAAAGACATAAAAGTGGACTCATGAGCAAGAAAATGGCTGTTAGTCAATTTTATTTATTCGGCACCAATCCACAACAACAGCTGCTTCATGTAGCAGGAATCTACTGAATCTGCAAGGGAACAGTGCTGTGTTGTAACGATTTAACTGATGTGGGAGGGAGCCAATATGATTATTTACATTGTCACGTCGACCACACATAGGCATCTATACGACACAGTGAAACACCACTGCCAGCTACTGTGGTTTTGGAGGTTTGTGTATGTAGTTGTATTATAGTTACACCCAAAACTCTCCATATGTCAAGGACGTGTGTGTGCATGCATTGTAACACAAATATAGTTGCTCGGCACACTGGCGTGCTACAATAATTTGCAAAGGACTGAGTTCCTTTGTCACTTAAATGTTTTATTTAAATTCAGAGCATGTGTAATATAAGTTTGTCTTTATGCTTACGCCTGCAGGAGCTGTGGTGGTTTGTGTGCGTCCGTGTGAGCGTTACCTGCAGGACTCTGAGCTGATGTCGTGCTTGCAGTAACAGAGTCGCATCGCCCCGTGCTCCCGCTTCCACTGGAGGGAGGTGAGGGTGAGGAGAGGGGTGAGGGAGTGTGCTGGGGCACGCAATGAGCCACTGCAAACCCTGGAATGAGTGCAACAGACAGACTCTGTTTACCCTTGCCATTAGTAACTCAAACTCTCTCTTAAGTGTTCTCTGTTACAAACACACATAAAAAGAGGCGTTTTTTATTCCAATATTCTACAAAATAAACTAATTAATGTGGCTCGTAAAAAAGCTTGGGTAGAATTTAGAAACCTCTAGGCTTGGGCAGATCCCACAGCTTGCAAACATTTTCCAAGAAACAGTGTCTGTTCTTGATTTAGAAAAGGCTTGATTTTAACTTCATCTGCATGCTACATGTTTCCACAATGAATCCAGCTCATCCAGATGTGATTTTGCTTAACCTACATATTCCTCGCTCAGTTTCTTAGAAGCCTACGGCTGTTAAATATTAGCATAAGGGTCAGTGTATCACAAGCATTTACTGATGTCATGATAACTTTTCCGTAACCACTGGGACACCTGTGGCCAGAGCCAATATGTTTTTGGATGTCTGTCTGTCTCCTTTTAAATGTGGAATCTCTTGAACGTCTGAAGAGAATTTCTTTAAATGTGATACCAACTTTTACTTGCAAGGATGAACTAATTAGAATTTAGTGAACAAATAAATAATAAAGTCAAAGTCACAGTGACCTCGAAGTTACTGTGGAGGGAAGCTTCATTATCTTGCATGAGACTCCATTTGGATATGGGGGCGAACTGAGTAAAATCTGATGGTCAGTCAGACCTGTACTGAATAAAAACCCTGCGGTCGTACCTCAGGATGTTCAGTGTTATTCGTTACACTATTTCACAGCAAAAAACGATGAAACTATGATTTCACTGCAACACTTTCAGGACATTATTCACCACCACAACACAGCAACAGAAGTAGCAGTTGTGAGCATAACATTTAATATTTGGCAGATACAGATTTGGTAACACTAGCCCTTTATACTTGCTTACACACACTGGGCTGACATGGTAAGGGCATACAGTCATATTAATTCAAGCTCTAAACTGTTTCAGCTGAGGTAATGATACCGTGTCAAGATTTAAGAACAGGCTTCTTAATCTACCTCAGGTGTTGCCCTCTGGAAAAATAAAACTACTAATTGGGAGCCTTGTAACTCCAGAGGAGATTCTCATGCTAAGGAGGACAAAAGAGTCGTATTCAGGAGCTGAAGATACAGTGAGTACAGTGATATAACTCACGGAAATCCATTGAAAAGGGATTATATTACTGTACTCAGTGGGACTCACTCACAGGGATTATATTACAGAAACAGACAGAGCGACCAAAGTAATGCACAACAGTACAAACAGTATTCACCGCTTTATCGAGTGAGGAACCATATACAGGGAACTTCACAAGATATCAAAATAGGTCTTGCCACATCACTGTTAGGTTTTAGAACTACATGGATTTCTCTAAGCCAATCAGCATAGATCAGGCTATGTAACAGATAGGGACATCATTGTTTCTAACCAATCAGCAGTAACCCACAGCATTTCGACTTCACAGTTCTTTTGGAATTTGGGAAATTCGGTTTTTCGCCCCTGCCCACTCTTTCATCTGTGGTCATAATACTGAAACTAACAGTGGTGGGTTGATGAAACTCACACATTATGTGGTTGAATAGTTGCCCTAAATGTTCAGATATGTGTTGTTTGTGTAGGATTTCTTGAAATGAGTGAAATTTTGGAATGAAAACGGTGGCGCCACATTTGATTCTTTGACACGTTCAACTAAAACTGGAAAGTCTATTTTTAGATGTACACCAGATGCATGCAGCAAGCCATACTTTGAGTATTAAAAAAAAAAAGATATCGCACATCATAATGTAGCGCTCAATAAGTAAATCCCAGTAAACTGGATGTTGCCACAGGATTGTGTACTATTATACAATGAGAAATTCAACACATTTAGACATTTTCAAGCCATGAATAGTGAACAGTGTCATTATGTTTAGTTTTATGAGCTTATAACACCTTTTATTGCACTTACATTGCCTACACTGTTATCTTGTCTGCCAAAGTTGATTTAGTAATTCAATATGTATGATTTATTTAGTTAAGATTGACTTTGTGTTCTATATTTACAATTTAGATCTCAGTATTTTTCAGTAGATCTACACTTCACTGTTAATGTTTTGTTCAAAGTGGGCTCAGTATAAACTTCAAAATGGACACTCTTTTTCTTTAAAGCCGTCTGCTCGGCTTCTTTATGGAATAAGGGAACTGCAATTCAATTCAGGTTTACAATACCCCAGGGAACAACTTCTATGCTACAGAATAGAACATCCTGTATTCGAGAGTACACACATACTCAGTTTTAGAGTCGGAGCGATCTTAACGCTTTGAATACGAGTATAAATATCTCAGCGGGGTTTGATTTCTCTAGAACCTTCAGTTGTGTCACATTACAGCCTCACTAAGAACCATGAAGCAGTTAAGTCATTGGGCAGGACTGTACTTCGATGTGTGTGTTAAATTTGTGACAAGTAGACATGTCAGCTAAGAAAGTTAAAATAAACATTTATACGTGTTTTCTTGTACATTTCTTGTGCATTTAACATGTAAACAGTGTATATTAACTTCATTGACCTTCATTTGTAACATAAAAATGTCAAAGTATTTCGATGAACGCCCTGTAAAGGATGAACAAATGCAAGAATTTTTAAAATGCAAGTAATGTGAAGGGACTTTTCAGCTCAGTTCTGAAGAATCCCTTTTCTATTCAAAGCATCTAATCTATGTTTTTGGTGAAACACTTATCTAATGTTCAACCCCAACACTAAAGAAATAAAAGCAATAACAAAACCATAGTACCACTGGGTCAGATGCTATAATCAGCTGGTCTGAGATAAAAGCTGAGACGGTACGTGCATCTGTGTGTTACCTGGTACTTTATCGACAGAGGCAAAAACTGATCTATTTGCCGTGGGATCATTTGGTGCCCGCCTAGACTGCTCGTAGAACCGGAAAGGCAGGCCACTGGCTGAAGTGTTTGCAGTCTGAGCGAAACCCAACACCTCTGTTGCACTGGGCTGCACAGGCAGGTCCAACAAAGCTAAAGAGAGAAAGAAAAAGTGAAAGCACTGACCCGTGGGACAGGTTCATGTTACAGTTAAGGATCTAGTGCAAACTCCAGGACACAATATACCCACCTGTCTTTAATACAATGACAGAATTGCACAAGAATCTTGAACCACTCCTTTTTATAATTTGTAAAGCCAGTGCAAAGACGTCTTAACATGCAAACATACATGGAAATAGTATAAAGGATATGAGGAAAAAATGCAGCTGATGCCAGGCAGAAGCTTTTCAGATGGTATTGTATGGTGGTACAATTGTTCAAATTTGGATTCATCACTCCATCAGACCTGTTGCCAATGACTTTCAGTCCAATTCTTGTGTAATTAGGCACAACTCAGCCTTTTCTCCCAGTTTCCCTTCCTTAAGAATGGCTTCTTGGGAACTATCTTTCCACTGACATCATTTCTGATGAGGCTTTTTAAAGGGCACATTACACACCATACTCAGGTATTCCAAGGCTTTGGATAAAAGAAAAAAATACATTCAGCAAGCCTGGAGAACTGTTGTTCAAGACTTCTGTAAAATTAAAAGCGAAAGTCTGGCTCCATGGAAGCAAAACAAAGTCATGAGTGATGACTTTCTGTACAGTACAGTCAATTTAATTTAAGCAAGAAATGTTTTTGTATGCACAATTATATCAGCAACGAGTCAATCTGACAGTGTTGTTGTGACCACACTGGCTATTTTGGTGAGGATCACATCCTCCTCAAATTTGCTGCATTAGCAAGATTTTATATTGTTATGAGTTTTGTGTAATTCTAAAGAATCTGGACTTCAGGGCGGGGGGGAAGTACAAGTGACTGATGGGTAAATCCATCCATATTTGCCAAAGGACTTTTTAGTAATTTTTGCATTAAAGGAAACACCCGCCACTTTAGCCAGAAGATGGTCAAACATATCCTGGCATAACAGCAGGCTTATTATAGCAATGTAAGAAATGACTTTGAGATCATCAGAGCGCCACAAAAAGAAAACAGACACACGACTGACAACTTTTTAAAAAAGGGGAAGAAATCACTTTTAGAACTTAGAAGAAAGCCAGACGCTAATTCAGGGAAATGACCTACACTACGTCAGTTAACAAAGAGATGAACTTTCACTTCTCTTGGACTGAAGTTTCCCAAACACAAAATTTAGTAAATTGAAATGTCTTTTAATAACTAAATAAATAAAAAAAAATAAATAAATGTCTCAATTTAAATTTTGCTTAAATTGAATTTTAGCATTTTGTTGAGGCTGTGAAGCCTTCCTAATGTTTGCTTCAGTTCTGGATTACTGATTTAATTTTTCACTGTTAAATTCTCACTGCAGTTTACTTCTGTTTTTTAAGTTTCTGTTGGCCGTTTTTCCATGTTCACCAGAAAGCAGCGACTTTCTGTTTTAAATAAAGTGTGTTTTCTTGTAAAAGCTGCTGTACTGAACAGTTTCACAGCAGTTTCTGGAAGACTTTCAGTCTCAGCGAAAACAAGCCACTAGCTTAACGAGAAAAGGGTCATTTTGGGTAAAAACAAAAAACTTAAAAGGTGGTTTTTCTCTGTGTGTTTTCTAACCGGCAATCCTTTGCATCTTCATCCGCCGGGCCTGGATACGGCCTTTGGCTAGCCTCTGTTTGGCGATGATGCAGCGAATGTGGTCTGCAAAGATGAAGTTGGCCTGCAGAATGGGCAGGGGCTTGGCGTGGGGGTTGGAGCTGGGTTTATGAATGACGATGTTTAACGCTCTGCTGTCGTCCTCAACGCCGGACACCTGCATGTCCTGTTGAAAGAGGACGAAAAATGCAAGATAAGATGGATCAAATTGTGTGAAATTGTGTGAAAAAGATCCGCATTTTAGTGTCCCCAGAGGGACAACAAAAGCTGACTTCACAAAGAGTCAATAAAAACTGAAACAGAAATAAATCCATCTGTAATGTCAAACCACTCAACATAGTAACAACAAACACGCCACAAAACCCATCCTGCAGATATGTTTTAAACTCTTATTTAAAAGTTCAACATATCTTGGGCAAATGCATTTTTGAAGCGATTCAGCACGCTTTTTAGGGATCTTCTGCCAGAAGGCAACAGCTCATACTCAGGTTGGGAATATTCAATGGGCCTGATAAAATCCTCTGTGCCTCTCTGATTACAGACAGCTCATAAATGGACTGGAGGGGGAGGTCTTCAGTCCTCCCATCACCTTCATGGCAGACCGCACCAGATGCGCCAGCTTTGACTTTCCCTGGACAGAAACAGTGCCATGCCATAATGGTATGCCATACCTTACCAGAAATAAAGTAGTAATCGATGTGAATGCCAAAAACCCCTATATGATGAAATTAATTAGTTTTGTTTTAAATGACATTTTTATAGGTTAGCATTCCTTTAATTTCTTCATTTTTGGGCCATAGTTTATGACTATTTGTGTGTTTGTTGGAATGAATGTCTGACAGCAGGGCTGATTATGTGTCAGTTTACGGTTCTGTGTGTTTGAATTTGAGCTGCTGTGTGGCTACCCATTGATGACCGGATGGAAATCATCACACCAGCAGACAAAATTGTGTACCTTAGTGAAGTACACTTAGGGATCTATGTTTCTGTATAGTGTGGCTAAGTGTGGCAGTGTCATCCAAAAATGTAACAATTAAGTTACCTTGGTTATTGCTAGGACATCTATTTGTATAGTAAGTAAGTAAAGTAGGTGAGCTAACACAGCCCTCAGGTATACGCCAGTGCTGACGGATTTGAAGATGGAGAGCGTACTATTAACCTTAACACTTTTACCTGTTAAAAAGGATAAAAAAAATTAAATAATAAGAGGTGAGACAGGTATTTGACTCTTTCTGTGCTTTCTGTTAAAGTACACGAGGCTGCAGCATGCTAAAACAATCAACAGACAATATATGGGCGTAAGCCTTGGGAATTTCCAGGTGTAACGAATAAGCTGAGTCATGCTGGTGCTTGCGTCATCTGTGTTCCTTTCATGCCTGCAAGTAAACTGTACATTCAGTTTAGCATTCTCATTTTACTAAAATGCTTCAAAACATTTCATGACAAGTTAAAGCCACTAGTATAAAATCACTATTTTCTTTAGGACACGGTTTCTTTGTAATTGGAATTATGGTTATTTTCAGAGGACAGGAACC
The DNA here is from genome assembly GCF_036321145.2 of Pelmatolapia mariae. Lineage (NCBI taxonomy): Eukaryota > Metazoa > Chordata > Actinopteri > Cichliformes > Cichlidae > Pelmatolapia > Pelmatolapia mariae. The sequence goes on from NC_086230.1 coordinate 12,752,767, forward strand.
GTATACGAGTCTTTCACTTCGGCTGCTCAAGAGTTACCTGCTGGCAATAGTACGCGGAACAAAATTCTTACTCAGCATAACTAAGCATTTTCACTGAAACAGGTCTGCACACACCCTCAAGGCATCACTAAGAGCTTTGCATGTCTCCTGTAAAAAGGACACAATGAACTGAGTATACAAAGAAAATGCCTGAGTAATGAGAACGCAACAAGACAGCAATACGAAACATCCTGTGCTACAGAACTAAAGAGCAGAATTACACTGGAGAACAAAAAAGTAATGAGATAAATCAATATGAACAAGAGTATTGAGTAAGTAATGAGTACGATATTGCAGAAAAAAATTCATGGTTTTCACTCAACATTTAATTTCAACTGACAAAACAAAACAATAAAAACAACACACGCGTACACTTTTTTTTTTCTTACCTGCAAGAGGCCGGCAAATTTGACGACACCCCATCCAAGACGCTTGCTTTCTGGTTCCACCAGACTCATCTGGTACACATCTACAGCGAGGAACCTCTGGGCCTGTCCTCCATCTTTACTGACCACCATACAGGCTATCAGGTCACTGTTATCTGAAAAAGGGATCACAAACATAACCATCAATGTTTGTTTGTTTTTTTTAATGTTTTTTTAGATCTTTTTTTTTTTTTACATATATAAAAAATGTAATCCATTTTTTAAACTGTTGTATTTACAACATTTGTAGTTTGAGCCCAAAACAGCGTATTAATAATATGTATATTATTAAATAAAGGACTATTTACTTCTGCCAAAGTGTTTCAAGTTAGCTCTGAGGTGTTTCACACACACCAGTCAATGTCATGACATGTCTGTAGAGACAGATCAAACATTTGTCATGTCTCAAATCTTGGTATGTACTGACTCATGTCAAATGTATTTGTGTAGCACTGGAGGGTCTTACAGCAGGATAGAAAGAGGAAAACAAACATTTAAAAAATGAAAAACATATGTATATAGGTTATGATATAAATCATGGATAATCATGATAGAACTTTGATAAAAATCACAAGCAAAAAGCAACCTCGACTAGACTTGTTTCCATGTTCAAAGACGTCTAGTTATTTACATCTGCCACGCTAGTGTTTACTATAGATGCGACTGTCACCACCAGTCCAGGTTGTTTCCACTACAACCTTGGTAGATGCAATGTCAAACACTGTGAGAGGACCCAGTCCTGTATGTTATGGCCCCAGGACAGCTGCTTTACTCTGCAATGTGCATGGGAAGCTACCCACTAGAAATATAATCAAACAAAATTTAAGAGGAGGATACAGACATGATTTATTGATAAGCCACTTCAAATAATAAACTTGCTACCCTCGATTTAAATGACTGAGATCAGCAAAAATGAAGTTTTAGCTGATCGCAGGTGTTCAGGAAGTTTTTTCATGCTCAGTAGAGCACGCGCTCAATGTTCTCACGAAAAGTGAGAACATTCCAGTACTGGACATGCCAACTGGACACGATTACACAATGCAACGCAGTAGCACAGCACATGACAATAATCGTTGGACAGGTATCGAGGCAGGTGAGATCTAATGTCAGTAATCCAAGTGTTTGAATACAGTCATAGTAATGTCATAGCCAATAGTAGTTGGATTACCATGGGAAAACTTTTCCAAGAGGTAATGAGGCTCTCGGGGACTGAGGTAAACACCCCAAGTAGTCCACACACCACATGCATGTGACTGTTTATTCACCAGAGTTCAGTCCCCAGAGTAGTGGGAAATAACCGTGCCACCCCCCACGCCAACCTAATTTCTTTTGGAAAGCTTGCCTGGTGAAAAGGTCTTAAAATATGGAGGACATTTAAAACAAGACAGTTTGGCCACTTAAAAAATAAAAAGGTGTTTCCAGAAAGTGTACCAGACAGCGTACAATATTTAGCAATAGCAATAGTTATAATATTTCATATGTATTATTAAATGCATATTGTATAATGTATAGGTCCTTAAGTATTTGGATAACAGGAATTTTCTTTGGGAATTTTGTCCCTGTATACCACCACACTGAATGTTAACTCAATGAATCAAGATGCAATTCAAGTCCAGACTTCATCTTTAATTTAAGGAGTTTAACAAAAGCATTGCATGAAGTGTTTAGGAATTATGGCCCTTTTTATACTCAGTGTAAGGAAGAGGGGTTCCCTACAAGTATCATTTGTATTGTGGTAACTTGTACAGCACTTTCGGAGCACCTCTGCCCTTTATTAAAAGCACTTTAAAACTAGAACTTTATTTAGCACTGCACTCAGTACCCCATTTTCAAAAGTAAATCAGACATCTGACTGACAAGCAGTTTCATGGCCAGAAGAGAGCTGTTACCGTGTTATTCCATTATATATAAAGCTTATAAATGACCTCGGATTTGATGGGCAGACAGTGGCAGTGAGTTGACGCACACAAACACACACAGTCAAAACACACAGAGTGCTTTAAAGGACAGTGAAGAAGCTCTGCTCCCACGCCTGGAAAATACATCAAGACACAATAAGCCCACATGTCCAGTTCTTCATTTCAGTTTACCACAAAACCTACTGTAAAGTAAACACGAAATACCGAACTGATGATCTGATGTGACACCACTGGTTTTGGTCTAATTATCACCCACCTCGACTGACTCTAAATGTAAACCAGTAACATTAGACTGACGTACAACCCCCATGAGGAATTTCTCTTGCAGTCTCTCACACATTCCTTCCACTTGATGATTTTTATGTTTCATTTTTATTCCTTAATTTGAATTCTCAAGTATTCTGACTAATCTACTTTTACAGTGCAACATGACTAATCCTATGAACATAAAGCAACTCAGATTCACATATCTGAGAAAACTAGTGGCTTTAATTTAGGTATTTAACAACAATATGCTTCTTACACAGGGCCAGCAAGCTTTTGCTGCACATTCATTCATACATGCGGCCTATTTAAAGATCAATGGGGATTACCAAGAACTCAACAGTTCCTACTGAAACAGTGAGCAGTGAAAGTACCTACAGCTGGAGATACAGTCATCAATTTTCGATGGTAACACAAGGGATGCCGACAACCAAATGGTCAGAGAAACTAGGGGAAGTTCTGCACACTCAATCCCCAGAATAAACGGGGGGGAAAAAACCGTGCCACCCCCCATGCCTACCTAATTTCTAGCGGAAAGCCTGCCTGGTCAAAAGGGCTTAAAACATGCAGGACATTTAAAAGAATACAAGTCGACTCCATTCATTTATCACTGAGCTTAATAAGACTGAAATTACTTTTATTAACACAGACAACTGGCAGAGAAGGACTTTTCTATGAAAGACTTGAACCTTTGATCTATTAGTCCAGAAGAAGAAAGGTCTTCACAAAAGCAGTTCTTGTCCTACTTTTCTGATTCAGATTTTGAGGTAATTAGAATGAGACACCTTGGGCAATAAAGCAAGATATGACTTGAGATGTTCAGCCAAAAAAAACAAAAAAACTCTAAACAAAATCAAACAGCATATGGCTGCCTAACTTCAGTATTCTCTTCAGCTTTTAAGTGTTCCCAGTTGGCTGTAGGCTGCATAAACAATACCCCTATTCACCAAGATGAGAAGAGAAAAATGCAAAACATGTGACTCCAGTTTCGTTACAGGCCGTCTTACCCACAAGCAACAGCTGGTCACATTTCCAAATAAATATCAATGTATATCATCAGTTCTGAGTTACATAAAAGTATAATAATTTGTTTTACTAATTTTTTTCTATGTTGGTTAGGGTTACGAAATCAATACACCTACAGGTCCTTCTCAAAAAATTAGCATATTGTGATAAAGTTCATTATTTCCTGTAATGTACTGATAAACATCAGACTTTCATATATTTTAGATTCATTACACACAACTGAAGTAGTTCAAGCCTTTCATTGTTTTGATATTGATGATTTTGGCATACATAACTCATGAAAACCCAAAATTCCTATCTCAAAAAATTAGCATATTTCATCCGACCAATGAAAGAAAAGTGTTTTTAATACAAAAAAAGTCAGCCTTCAAATAATTATGTTCAGTTATGCACTCAATACTTGGTCGGGAATCCTTTTGCAGAAATGACTGCTTCAATGCGGCGTGGCACGGAGGCAATCGGCCTGTGGCACTGCTGAGGTGTTATGGAGGCCCAGGATGCTTCGATAGCGGCCTTAAGCTCATCCAGAGTGTTGGGTCTTGCGTCTCTCAACTTTCTCTTCACAATATCCCACAGATTCTCTATGGGGTTCAGGTCAGGAGAGTTGGCAGGCCAATTGAGCACAGTAATACCATGGTCAGTAAAGCATTTACCAGTGGTTTTGGCACTGTGAGCAGGTGCCAGGTCGTGCTGAAAAATGAAATCTTCATCTCCATAAAGCTTTTCAGCAGATGGAAGCATGAAGTGCTCCAAAATCTCCTGATAGCTAGCTGCATTGACCCTGCCCTTGATAAAACACAGTGGACCAACACCGGCAGCTGACATGGCACCCCAGACCATCACTGACTGTGGGTACTTGACACTGGACTTCAGGCATTTTGGCATTTCCCTCTCCCCAGTCTTCCTCCAGACTCTGGCACCTTGATTTCCGAATGACATGCAAAAGTTGCTTTCATCCGAAAAAAGTACTTTGGACCACTGAGCAACAGTCCAGTGCTGCTTCTCTGTAGCCCAGGTCAGGCGCTTCTGCCGCTGTTTCTGGTTCAAAAGTGGCTTGACCTGGGGAATGCGGCACCTGTAGCCCATTTCCCGCACACGCCTGTACACGGTGGCTCTGGATGTTTCTACTCCAGACTCAGTCCACTTCTTCCGCAGGTCCCCCAAGGTCTGGAATCGGTTCTTCTCCACAATCTTCCTCAGGGTCCGGTCACCTCTTCTCGTTGTGCAGCGTTTTCTGCCACACTTTTTCCTTCCCACAGACTTCCCACTGAGGTGCCTTGATACAGCACTCTGGGAACAGCCTATTCGTTCAGAAATTTCTTTCTGTGTCTTACCCTCTTGCTTGAGGGTGTCAATGATGGCCTTCTGGACAGCAGTCAGGTCGGCAGTCTTACCCATGATTGCGGTTTTGAGTAATGAACCAGGCTGGGAGTTTTTAAAAGCCTCAGGAATCTTTTGCAGGTGTTTAGAGTTAATTTGTTGATTCAGATGATTAGGTTAATAGCTCGTTTAGAGAACCTTTTCATGATATGCTAATTTTTTGAGACAGGAATTTTGGGTTTTCATGAGTTATGTATGCCAAAATCATTAATATTAAAACAATGAAAGGCTTGAACTACTTCAGTTGTGTGTAATGAATCTAAAATATATGAAATTCTAATGTTTATCAGTACATTACAGGAAATAATGTACTTTATCACAATATGCTAATTTTTTGAGAAGGACCTGTACATGACATGTTCTCCAGCGAACTTGAAAAGTTTGTACTGAAAAAGGTCCTCCGTGGAGGACCAGTTTAGACTCGACGCTGGTTTCTGGAAACCGGAGAAGCACGAAAAATGAATTGTGAATGCAACTGAACATTGTTCAAAGGGTTTGGTTTTATTTCTTATGGCTGAGGTGATAAGAAGGATTTTTACTGTGTGGACCTTTACAGGGATAATAAACAGAGTATTAAGCTCCATGTAAACACAGGCCATGTGAACTCTAAAGGCAATAGTAGAGCGCAGATATTTATCAAGGTTAAAACAACTCCATGCACACGCAACTGAATATTTGTGGCCTCACAATAAAGCACAATTATATACTCTCCCACTCTGCAACACAGGGTGTGCTTTGAAATTCACCAAAAATGTGGCCCAATCAGGAAGCTTTTTTCCTCCATTATCCATTGTTTAATATAATAAAGTTTGTCAGGGCTAATTAAGAAAACATAAAGGATCCAACCCACACAAACACACACACCCTACATTTTAGGCAATGTTCATGAATGAAAATGTCACACTTCCACTGTGTGTGTGTGTGACTATGCAACCACAGATTTATTCCTCCAGAGAATACATATACTAAAATACATATATACTGTGTAATAGTAAAAAAAAATGTTGTGAATGGAGGCGGAGGCAGCCTAATGGTCAGAAAAAGAATTTTGTGGGTGGAAGGTGGCAGGTTTAAATCCCCCGGTATACAGGAAAAACCCTCCACCCTGCATTATTACTCTGAGAAGTTGTGTTCTTAGTCAACCACCTTGCTTTAAAGACAAAGCAAACACAGGAAAATATTTTAAACCATACTAGAGTAAGATATATGACAGAAAATCAAGGGGCATAAAACTACTGGAAATCAAGTCAAACCTGATATGATCAAGACTCTGTTAAAGGCTATCTTTACCTTAATCTGCCACAGACTCTTGACTGGCATTTGGAATCATCAAAACATTCGTGGTTTCAACCACTGAATTAGACTTGAAAGCAAAGCTAAAGGGAGACATTTGGTTTCAATAGCTGTATTGCCATCTATTTGTCACGAGTGTGTTTGAGGTATCAGCCCGGCTTCCCAAAAGACGGGCGTGAAGAGACATCTTTCACTTATAGCCTGTTCACACAATCACAAGACAAAGAGATCACTTAACATAAGCAAACTGCAGCACAACTGTGACACTGAATGAAAGCAAGTTAAAAAAAAACAAAGAAAAAAAAAAGGACAAATTGCTGAGACGCTGGTTTGTTCCATCCATAAGGCCACAGGTTTACATCAACGTGGTTTCCAAGCACCGACAGTGCAGCTGACTCAACAGATGAAATGATAAAACTATAAAGGCCGCAGCTCACCAATACTAAGGTAACAACCCCGGTGGAATTTATTAAGCCCTCTCCCTTTCTGTGGTAATTCTAAGAAGTCGATTTTATTGGTACTACCCTTTTTAAGGCGATTAAGAAACACAATGTAAAAAAAACCAAATACACGCCTGTGCAATATCAGAAAATTATCATTACAAATAATAAGACGTCTTGATTGTCTTAATCAACGACAGCAGTAAAGCCGACTCTGTGATAGACAACCTGAATAAAAGCCCCATAATTTGCATAATAGAGCAGATATGCAGAAATGCTCATGTTTGGGGAACTAAGGTGGGGATACACATGACTACATAAACAAAATTTAAAAAAAAAAACAACTTATTGATGAATAAGAATATAAAAATGATGGAAAGAAATCAAGCAAATACAACTTTATATCAAGTTTTTAAATACATTTATTATGTTTACTATTAAATCTGAGACATATTACATGCTTACCACTTGCGCTTTATATAATTATGCTGCTATGATTGTAGTAAAGTCTGCTTTTACTGACTCATTTTATCCTTTCTGTGTGGTTTAGGGAGTTTCAGTCTAGCGTCTTTACTGGAATGTGTTAATTTGTAAGGGTTTCTAATAAAGACATGGCAACTGCATGCAACTGATATTGGTTTAATGATAAGAAATGGATTTGCCTTTGTCCTGGCTCAGAAACAGTATTGTGTCATTTGGCCTTTTCTAACATTAAAAGTATTAATGGTTTTTGCACATGCTGCTTAAAAAGCTATGCTGATGATTTAGTGTATAGCAAATCCGTGTATTGCTTTTGGAATAACTCTGATCTTCATAAAGATTTCAGGACGTGTTTATACTGCAAGCTGTTGTGACTGTGCTGATTGTTACTTCTCTAAAGGTGTGCTTAGTCTCTCACGAACTGTTTTCATATTCTGTTTAGATACAAAACCTGTACCAGCTAAAGAATATAGATTCTGCAACAGCAATACTCCATTTCTTGAAATGCAATGTTTTTAATGCTACTGCATGTGCACACGCACACACACTTATGTTGTTGTTGGTAGAAAGCGGACTTGCGTCGAGAAGTGGTTTGCTATGAGGTTGACACCTGTACTCGGAAAACCTTGCAAAAAAAAAAAAAAAAAGGAGCCACAGATGCATACAGAAACACGTACACAAGAAATGTTTAAGTATGGATTTGCACAGTTTGAACATTTGCCGTGTGAGACACTGTCATCACTCTCGCTCGCATTACTCTGCAGTTATACTTGCGATCCTCAACAGCAGAGCAGAGCTAACCACGTGTAAGTTTCTATTACGTCTGCATGCAACAACTACACACCTGTGCACAATATGAGAAGACGGTTCAGGTTATCTCTGTGTAAGATAAACCTCTGTGCACAGGTGTTTGTGATTGTTCCTCAAGCTCGTCTCTGTGTTGCTGTGGTTGCGAGTGCTTGTATGTGCATTTACCCACAGTAGTGTGTTGCATCTGTGCTGTATACCTACTGGGTGAAGAGCGTGAGTGAGAGAAAGAGGGTGAGAGAAGAAATGTGACAATCTCGTGTCGTTATTCTTTTATCCTGTTGTAAGCATGGAAATAAATCTGCACAGCAGCTGTAGCTTGTGGTCTGGTATTACACAGTGTACAATGAGTATGCCTTTGTGTCTCTGTGTGTGTCTTACTGAGGTCTAAGACATCGTCTGTCTTGATCAGATCTTCAGGTCTGGTCAGAGGAAGCTGTGTCTCGGGTTCTCCTTGAAGCTGAAGTGATAAGGACCGCAACATGAAGAAAACCCGAATTGCCTGAAGAGATGAGAAGGCCCACTCATAAACAAACAGGCACAAACACATACAGAGAAATTGCATGCTACAATAAATCTTCTGTCTAAAACTGGCAGTTTTAAACAAAGGATAAGAATAAACACCCAACAGTGCTCCTCTAAAAATCCTAATAAGTTTTTCTTTAGAATGACGGATGCAAACCTTTGATCACAAAAAAACCTCCAAACCTTTTTTAAAATTGTTCAAAGTGAAAATTATTTCACTGATTTGCTTCGATGTGCCACAACCCTTCAAGAAAAACTCAACTACAAGTCCTGATTGTCTATGTATGTCCACTGAACTTGGGTGCGTGAGTGGATTTTCTTTTGCCTGTCTGCTTCTCATTTGTGAGGACTGAGATTTCTGGAAGTGTACCAAGAACACCCAGCATGAGCTACAACAATAGATTTCTCCAGGACACTGTCACTGAGCTTGTGTGTGTGAGCGGACGCACCCTGCGTGTCTTCTCCACGTCTCCACAAGGAAGTCTCTTTACAAAGTCAATACCGGTCAGAGGAGTGCCAGTGGGTGGCAGAAGTATTGAGGCATCCATCATTAGATACTCCACATTCAGTGGCTTACTCTGCAACATAGAGACGACATTGTATGAGAACACCCAGACCTAATAGCAGAAAGAGAAATGTGCTTGCAAACTCAGGCTGATGTTTCATTTTGAACAGGGAGGGGAGGAAAGCAAATATTAAACGAAGGCTAACCCACCGTCATGCTCCTGTATTCGTCCTCAAACATGTCCAGAAAGATTTCTTCGCCCTGTGTTGACAGTGACATTGAAAAGAAGTTTAAAAACAAGAGAAAACGGGGGCAGAAAATAAATACATTCAGTATTAAAGAAAACCATTTGGGTTAAAGGCTTTCTGGGGATTTTTTTTTTGTGGGTGCAAGTCTGTGCATGCAGAGTGTGAAAAAAAAAAAACAGCATATGCAAGTGCACATTTTCCCATAGATACATGTTAAGTAACACTTTTATATATAATCCTGTGCATGGTTTATTTGGGTCCACAGTCAACTTCCCAGTGTAATGACATTCTTCTACTGTTGCACACAAGAAACAGAAAGTACTGTTCCCAAGCTAATATAACAAGCTTATGCATGCCCTGTCATAATAAACATGCTATTAGGAGCACAGGGCACAAGTCCATCTCATCTGTCAATTCCCGTCAAAAAAATTAAGGTGTAATATTAAACAGGATATCCAGGCCAGAAAGAAACAAGACACAGACACATGTTTACGGTCTACAGAGTTCATGAGGATCTTTTTTGAGACACTTGACATGGTTTCGGTTTCTTTTTGACACATTTTACATTACCTGCCTATGCAAACAGTTTGTCTATGACAGTTTAATAAGAACAAGGTGTTCTTCTTCAGTGTAAAGTACATTCAATTGGCAGACGTAGAAAAGAATTGGTGACTTTTCCGACGTGTTCAAACACACCACCACCTGATTCTCTTTCAAACAGTGTATATTAATGGTGATATAATCAAAATAAATTGAGATTTTAAAAACTGAAATTAATATGCACTAAAAAAACCTCACTTTGTAGAAAGCAAGCTGTTTCCTGTCCAAAAAGAACAATTTGTCAAACAACTCAAAGGCAGGTCTTTTGGCATAATGTACTATAAACAGAGACACGGACAGACAGTGCTTTTTTCCTATGCCCAAGTGTTTTTAACCTAACATTCACACAGTCACACTCCAGTGTAGGGCTGTTCGATATAACGATATATATCGGATGACGATATAAAAACGTCTATCGTTTCATTTTACGCTATCGTTTGTTTCGTGGTGTCGCAAAATAAACTGTTTACGGCAATATTTTTTCATCGTTTTAATGGTCACTGTAGTGGCTATATTAATATCTTAAAGTTCTCTCTTTCTCTTATATTTAATATAACCACACTACGGACGGACAAGCACCTGTTTTTATGCGTTGTGGTTAGCAACAACGACGGTAACACCATCGTGTCCGCTTGTTTATGTTCCACATAAACCTTTCACAATAAAGCTCAAGATCCTGTTGAGACTTTTCAAAATAAACTGAATCACGTGAAAGAGCAGATTATTTATGGATGAGAAGTAAAAAAGAGCCGCCAGGTGCTAAAAAATAAACTTTAGACTCAAACGTTAGAACAGGCTTTTCCCCGCAGCACGCCGTGTAATAAATACTCACAAAGAAAACGGCGGCCGTTACAACTTATGTCTAAAAATGTATAGTTTCATGCATCTGTTAAAACACTCGACTCCAGGTACATAACGCGCAGCAGGAAACACTTCCGGCAAGTCGAGCTGCACGAGATTCACAGAATTTACAGAAAATGTTACATTTTGTGATTTATATCGTTATCGGGACGATAGAATTCTTATATCGGGATATGAGATTTTGGTCATATCGCACAGCCCTACTCCAGTGGATACATCAGGGGCAACTCTGGGTTCAGTATCTCGCCCAAAGACACTCTGACATGCAGACTGAAGGAGCCGAAAGATCAACTACCGACCTTCTAGATCTGATACAGAAAGCTCTAAGATTTAAGATCATTGATCTGAAAGTGATGTTCAAACAGAAGCAGACTTTTCAGCTGAATAATGATCCAAAACTCATTAGCCAAACAGCCGATGAATTTCTCAAAAAGAAATCAAGTAAAGGTCAGATCTAAATGGCAATGGCAATTATATTAAATTATATAAAAGTATTATATAATATGATATATGATTCGTGATATTATATAATATAAATTCATAATTGAAGTAATTAAACTTCATGTGCTTGCCACAAAAAATAAAGATACTGGCGGGTGCCAGTGCTACCAATCAGTCTCTTAGTAGACACATGTATGGTATAAATGTGAAAGTCATTCTGGAGTTACTGCATTTCAAGACTGTCAGAAGACTTGACCTCTGACTTTGACCTTAAGGTTGAGGACACTGAGATTTGAACTTGTCTGAGATTTTAAGTAGATGCACCTATGGTATCAATTTCAAAATCAGTCGTCTCATTCTTGATTTATCACATTCACAAAAGTGGGTGTCCACGTCGGCCCATCCAGCGGGGTGACAACAATAGCCTACCAGCCTTTAACAGCTGAAGGGTAAAAACACAAACACCTGTGTAGGTTGAAGGCATTGTCTTCTAACATACTTAGCATTAACTTGGTTAATTAGCAGCACAGACAGAAAGCAAAACAACCAAATGTGTTATTTTCTGTTACTTTTTTTAGCTGAAGGATGACACAGCCATGACTTAAACGGACCTAAAATTGATTTTCAAGTCAAAACCGTAGTGTGATTGATGGAATATTGATAATAGATTATCAGTATACTGCCAGCTTAACTGATTTTATTGCTTCAGCTTTATTTACCAAGTGTCTATGATTGCATATGAAAGTGTGGAAAACTCTTGAGCTGACTGTTAGTTCTTTACTTTTTATGTCCAAGCGCATAGTTTTCTGGTCAGTTTTTATTTACTCATATTATGTGCCTTGAGCACTGCAGACTTTCTAAAAGGTCTTTCAAAGTCAGTATCTGATCATTTTCAGAATTTTTTTTTGATTAACCACTTAACACGGACCAATGAATCATTCAAGAATAAAAAAACACCTAACTCAAGCTATGCCCCAGTGTTGTGTCCACATGAAGAACTAATTTTAATATGTATCTTTAGGCGCCTTGTTACTAGCAACCAGTCACGAAAATGATTTATTCCTCTTTTTTACAATGCCTTAGGGCAGTAAACACACAAAATCAGATTCTCACTGAAAAGCTGTGGGGGGAAGTACAAACAGGAAGGCCATATGAGAGAAAACCTGAATCACATTTCAAATGAAAGACTATGTCATTAATGAGGTTGTCTGAGTTTCCAGTTTCTAAGGCCAATGGTGTACTAATTTTTCCTCCAGAAGAATATTATAGCACTGCTGTGATGTTTTTGCTCTTTGAACAAATGGCTTCCCCCTTTAGTTTTTGTTTAAATACACTACATTTTATATAGCACTGTTTTAAAGATGATCAAATATCCTCTTGTCCAAATAAATTAATCTCTTCAAATTTGCCTATGTCCACTGGACATGTTAAAGTTTCTCAATATTTAACTACAATTTTGTTTTTCTTTTGGTTTGTTTTTTTTGTGGTTCATCAGAAAACCCTGTTCAAACTCACAGAACCATAAAAATTCCCACTCTGAGCTTGTAATTGCACCAATAATTTTTTTCTCTGTGAAGGCAAAACCTCCAAATGAACAAAAAACCAGCATTAAACATTTCTGAGTGGTTTTCCTTTGTTTAGTCAACAGATTTAAACATTTTTTTGGTATTATTTTCAGTCACTTCTCTTTAACATTTTCCCAAATGTCGCAAATAACAGAATCATGACTGATGCCAAAACTGATATTCAAATTATCAAAATGAAACAGAAAGCCAGCTACCGGCTATTTAAGCATGCAACTATGACATATAGGGTATGGAAAACACTTTCAGTTTTGTCTCCTATACAGTACAGTACCTTCAGAGAAATGGCTCCAGTTATTGTCAGTGTCTCATGCACCTACAATAAAGTCTTATCTCCAGAAGGTTTTACTTTCACTTGTAAAGTTTCATTGTCAGACAAACCAGAATTTACCGGCAGGTGCTGATTGAACTTCAGTTAAGAGACGAGTCAAGAAGGACTGGATTTAAAGCCAGACTTTTTTTTTTTTTACTTCCTATTTAGACTCCTTGTAAATTATCCTTGTCTGTCTGGCAGAACAACAAACTTTACATTGTACGAGTGCCAAAAATCTCTCGTTGCAACATTAAACACTTAAATGTTTAACGCTAATGTCAATGTTAATCGCCGTGCAAGTTCTTTACACTTTTTTCACGCTGATATACAAAAAGCAAGGCTCTTATTTTTGTAGGTTAGCATATGAATGAGTAAATCTATGTTATTATGTACTCGCCTTGTAGAATTGTCGCAGTAAATGCAGACTCTCCTCTCTGGCACCCTGCAAGCACAAACATGACAGTCTGAACAGTCATTCGGGTATCTCACACACGCACGCGCACACACAGACAGACTCACAAACACATACAAAGACTCACAAATAAACATGTAACATGCAAAAAGCACAGTACAGATAACAGTGGAGGATACAGGGTGAGATAAAACTGTAAAGGATTTGCATTATATTTTGTGCTTCAACCGAAAGCAATTTTTCCTCTACTAGAAGCTCAAGTCCGTATCTGTGTCAGATATCTGTGGTTTCATCTGCACAAAAACACTAAAAAACAAATTGCAAATCTTTTTTTTCTTATCCCCCTCTTCATCTAACTATTTTGTCTCTCAGCTAGCTGGTAACAGAAAGACCTATCATACCTTATCTCAAATTTTTCAGAGCCAATAAGTGTATTTCCCATAACATGGCTCAATTCCTCTAAATAATTCTGCTATTGCCAATGTAGTATAATAAAATGTCAAATCTGCAATGGAATTTTCCAGGTAAGTTGTTCTATGGACATTGATAAGATATAGACTCAGTGAGCACCACTTATCCAGCAGCTTACTTTACTTGTAAAGGCAAAAACTGTGTTACTAACTGCTGTTCCTGAGAAAGACAGACGTGTCAACAATACTTAATAAAAACCCACTAGTGAATTACATTCACAGGAATCTGTAAGTGTAATGCAACTGTAACGTCAACGCCTGTGTGCGTTTTAAATGCTGCTGTGATGAAAGTAATGATCTGAAAGTTAGTAAAATGGTTGATTATGGATGATTATAAGCTCTTCCAATGAGTTTAAAATGTAAGTTTTAGATTATATGGGCCGTATGGTGGTGCAGCGGTTAGCACTGCCAGCTCACAGCAAAAAGGTCCTACGTTTGAATCTAATCTGAAGTCTTTCTGTGTGGTTTCTCTCCTGCAAGAGTCCTCTCTGGATTCCTCTCAAAGTCTAAAGACAAGCAAAGGGTTTGGTAAATTAATAATCCTAAATAGACTGTAGGTGTGAATGTGAACGGATGTCTCTCTCTATGTGTTAGCCCTGCAACAGACTGGGGACTTGTCCAGGGATAGGCTCCAGCCCCCCTTAGACCCTGAATTAGGGTAGGATGAATTATAGCCATGGTCAGATCACCATCTGTGTGATTTTAGCCGTTAGACCTAAATTAAGCAAACAGGAGGCTTGACGTGCAGCATGTGGTAGGGTTGCTGTGCTCCTCCTGTGAGCTGATGCCCAAAATGCCCATATAAAGGATAATCTTTTGTACAAATTGAAGAGGAAAGGCAGTCTTGGAAACTGAGAGTTTATAGCAGTCCAAAGCCTGCTTGTTTGGCTAATAATGCTCATAATGAGCACTTAAACCGTCAACACAACCATTTAAGCTTAAACAGCCTGGACCCCCCCCCCCCCAAAAAAAAAGTGTGTCTTCATCACTATTAAACTGTGTCAGAGGTGGGAAATTCTCCAAGCAGAAACCCCCCAAGTGATGTTTAACCGATACCAAAAAACAGTTAGTTTCACCAAGCCCGCTGCGAAAAATAAAAGCTTTTAAAATGACCAAGATAAGGTTTCAGTTTAAAATTGTGAATTTTGTAAAAGGAAAAGGAACTCATTGACAGCTGTGCAATTTCTTCCTAGAACTTTATGTGAGTGCAAAAAAGCAAAAAACAAAGGGAGTATTACCATGAAGTGACAGAGAAGGAAATATAACTTCCCTGAAGGATGATCACAAAAAAAAAAAAACCCCAGATATGTAAAACAGTGTGGGCTGCAGAACAAATGGAAGAGATAGGAAGAAGTGTCAGAGAGAGCAGGACTAAATGTCAGTGTTTAAACAGGGGGCAGGAGGAGATGAGATGGGAGGTCTGTAAAAATATCATCAGTCACTAAGTGGCTCTAACCAAGAAGCCTTGCAGCTGTGAATTCTACAGAAGTGACAGAATTACATGGAAAAGGGTTGTTTCACTCCTATGGATGACACAATTTTCAGCATTTCACTTCCTGCTGAGGTCCCATGTTCCCTCAAGCAGTTTGTGAGAGTCATAAAGTCTGCTAACAGGACTGTTGAAATGTCACAGGAGCATGCTTGGGTGTGCTGTACCTCCAGGCAGGCCAGATGAACGTCTTTGATAATACAGTTGCTCCCAGACAACACAGACTGCTTTAACAAAAGGCAGCTCAGCTCGAGGGTAGCTAGGCGCACTTTACCATCTGCACACAAGTAAGAGAAATGCATAAATAAATATCAAATATAACACATTGTTTCCTGTTAGGTCAAAAATCTAAGAAATGCATCACATGCATCATATCATGCAAAATGTCTATACATGGTTTGTGAGCTTTAACAGCTAAAATTCTAACTCATTTGCATTTGCTGGGTTAGAAATTCTCGTAACAAATGTTTTTGCTCAGTGTGCCAGTGCATACACTATATGTTCAGCTTAGCAATATGCAAATAAAATGAACATCAAAAGAAAAAAAAAAGAGAAGGTACTTTTTTTTTTAAAGGTATGAAACACCACACCAAATGTGGAAGTGTGTGTGCGTTACCTGGCAGTGCAGCTTGGCTCATAACTCTAATAAGTCTTTCTACGAGGACCACGCTGTAAGAACTCCTCTCCTGGTCTGGAACTGGCAACTGCAGACGCTCCAGAAGATCAAGGTTGATACCTACAAACAAATTAAACAGAAAAACAAAGTAAAAAAAAATGCTAATTCTGAGCCACGATCATTAAGCTGTCATCTTGACTTGTCTTTAGTCTGGGAATCTAATGTATGTAATATGTTTAATTGGTTGATCAGCTGCACAGATAGAAGGCAAATCACTGTAAGCCATGGCGTTTTACTTCCTAAACAGCTGCGACACCACTCCACCACATTTAGGTTTTTTCAGCTGAAGGATGACACGGACATTACTTAGAACCTAAAATTATTTATGAAGTCAAAACTGAGGTGTAATCATAAAAAAGGGACCTAACTCACGAGATAAACCACTGCTGTGTCCACAAAAAACAGACAAACTAGCAAAGAACCAATTTTAAATTGTATCTTTAGGCATTTCGTTACTAGCAGCCCGTTGCAAAAACACATAATTTAATCCCATGTATTTAGCTGAATGAAAACATAACAGTTTGACAGGCAGTAAAGAGTATTTTTGCACCAAGACGTTGATTCCTAAAGAGCTGTTTACCAAAAATGTGGAGTGTGTTCTTAAAAACTGTGAAGAAACTGAAGAAGTGGGGGACATCTGTATAGTGAAAAGGCATTTAATTCTATTCTACAAGAGAAGAAACTGCATGTTTTATGAAATAGGAAAAAATTCTTCTACTGTTCACTGAATCCTTATATGAAATAGTCTCAGTGGAAAGGTGACTTGTCAAGAAGCCATTCTTAAGGAAAAATGCTGAAAAGACTGAAGTATGCTAAATTACAAAAGATGGAGTGATGAATGCAAATTTTAAATTTCTGGTTCAAATTGTTGTCAGTATCTACAGAGGCCTTCAGGAGAGAGGTACAAAGGTTGCAGCCATCTGTAAAACAGTGTGGAGACTCAGTTCTAGTTTGAGGTGTCATTTTATCCAACTGGTGTTGCAAATCTGGTCAAAATTTATGGATTTTGATCCACCATGCAATACTAAAAGTATTAATTTTTCTGCCTAACATTGATCCCAAACACACTGCCAATGCAGTGAAAGCATATCTGGATAGAAATACACACAGTGGATCACTATCAGTCATGGATTGGCCTCCCCAGACGTCAGCATTACTGAAGCAGTGTGAGATCATCTTGGCAAAAAACCAAACAAAAGGCAGCCAATATCTAAATAAGAGCTCTGAATGTCCTTCAAGAAACCTGGAGAAGTATTCCTAAAGACTACTTAAAGAAATCAGAAGAAAGTTGGCTGAGAAAGTTCAGGCTGCAATGGAGAATAACAGTGGTCATATCAGACACTGACTCTCAAGCTGGTTACAACAGAAACTTTTTGCTTCATGTACTGCATTTCCTTGTATGCCTTCACATGTTTCAATAAATCACTGCACCTATTTCCAAGACCTTTGCACAGTGCTGTGTAACACTGAGTGCTCAGGTAGAGTAGAAAAGCACTATATAAGAACCAGTCCATTTACCATTTGCTGTATACAAACAAATGAATCTACATGTATTTTAAAGAGAACAATCATACAGCCCTTGGAGCAAACAGATGTCAATAATTTTCTTTGTTACTTCATATTCATTTACTTAAATAGAGAGACAAAGGCCTTATTATTACATGTCAAAAGGTTTATGCCAGGAAAAGGCAGGAGGAGATGAGAAGGGAGGTGATTAAGAGGCTCTAACTAAGAAACTATGCAGCTGTAGATTCTGTAGAAGTGATAGAAGTTACATGGAAAGGGTTTTTTCATACAATGTGAAATCTAAGAACATCAGTCTTTGATTAATTTCATTAAGAATTACCGGATGACAACAATTGTAGAGAGTTAAATTATGACTCCTAGAACCTTTAGAGCAAGATAAAAACCATCTTATTACAAAGTAAACATCACAAGCCTGCAAAGGAATATCTGGGTATGACAAAACCTCCTTGGAAGTGCTGTGGACAGATAATGTTAACAGTGAGCTTTTGCTTACCTTTGCTGTGTGAGACAGCGTAAAGCAGGCAGAGGACAAACAGCGCGTGGTAGTCGTCACTGGTGCAGTGAAGGGCACTGTAAACCATGTCTAAGAATGGCCTGCAGAGAGTGAGAAAGAGACAATAAAGAGAACATAGCTTCAGTTAACAATTCTGTCTTTCCCATTTTCAATTCTTTAGACTTTTAGATGAGGTTTACATTGCACTGCGCTCACGTGTGTTTGTGTGTGTGTGCGCATGTACCTGCTCCTCTGTGTGTGTGTGCGAGTTGCTGCAGCTGTCTTCTCCTCATCAGTGATGTTCTGCTCTGTCAGCTCTGGCACCTTACACTTCTCCATCACCACCATTTCTATCTCTGCACAGATACACACACCGCGAGATACATACTTAGTATTTACTT
Organism: Pelmatolapia mariae; assembly: GCF_036321145.2. Classification (NCBI taxonomy): domain Eukaryota; kingdom Metazoa; phylum Chordata; class Actinopteri; order Cichliformes; family Cichlidae; genus Pelmatolapia; species Pelmatolapia mariae. The sequence goes on from NC_086230.1 coordinate 12,771,384, forward strand.
ACATAAATCTCCACATATTTGGAGAACCACCTACCTCACAGAGTATCATTCACATCACAAATTTAGCACACTTACAGACACGAAACAAAGAGGCTCTAAAACGTATGGACCAACTGAAGTGTGAATGTCTTAAAATGTACTAAAGCTGCCAGGAAACCTCTCATGTGTTCCTCACAGTATTTAGAGCAAGCAGGTTAAAATTACTAAGTAATAGTAACACATCAATAGACAAAGGAATATTTAAATCTATTATGAAGAATAACAGATCTATTTTTAAACTTATTCTTTAAAATGTTGGTAATTTTATCACTTGTTTTATCAGTCTGTTAACAGCGGTAGGCGTCTTTGTTCCATCCCAAATGGTACTCATGTCATTCTGAAACTATCTTCCCCTGCAGCCCATGACCACATTTGTGCTTTTAAAAAAAGAGTAAAGAAAAAAAAGGTTGAAGCTGTCAATGTCTCAGCATAAGTCAAAGCATAAAAAATGAATCATTTCAGATGCGTGAAATGGTCACATTTTAATATAGACACGAACACACACACACACACACACACACACACACACACACACACACACACACACACACACACACACACACACACAGAGCAGGAGTGAGAGACAGGCGGAGAGATGAGGAGCACAGGATGGATGGTGTATCGCTGTGGGAACCGATACTGCTACGTGGATTGTGTTCAGCACAAGATCAGTGGTAGCCATGATAATCATGGGGAAATTAAATGGTGCCAAGAAGAGGATGCAGCAAAAAGAGGGAGTCCTCATCTTAAAACAAGCTAAAGAGAGGGTTTCTGTTCTGATTGTGCAGCTTTGCCTGTTTTTTACTTCTGTTACTTTTTCCAGGAATCTTTTATTTCCTGAAAAAAAAACCCCAATGATGAGGCTGTATAATATAAATTTAAACACAGCTGCAAAAGCATGGAGATCACATTTAAGCATTTACTTGTAGCTGCAAAGCCACCACATTTCCAGTGAAAAATGTCAGGTGTTCTTTCTCTAAAGAGTTCTCTCTCTTTTCTCTTGAGGATAACCAGAGTGCATGGGAGACCACATTGGATTTATGGCGGTGAAGAAACACTCACAAACACAGTCCTGTACTGCTGTGTCCAGCGAGACACACACTCACCTTCCGCCGTCTCCCCACTCGCTCTGCTTCCCTTAGAACTCCCACCTGCTCCTATTCCCTCTGTACCTTTTCCCTTTTCCCTCTCTCCTCCTCTGCCACTGTCATCATCCCAGCCCTCTTCTAGTCCTCCTCCTGCACTGCTGCTTCCGCCCCCAGCCCTTTCATCATCTTCCTCCTCGCCCAGGTTCTTGTAGTTTGGCCTCTTCTGTGTTCTTTTGCGGCCACGATGGCGGGACAGCTCCAGTGAGCGCTCCAGAGACTCCGGAGGCTTGATGAAGCGGCGCATACCTCCCGCACTTGCCTGATAGATAGAAGCAAAACAGGATAGAGGCCAGAGTATGAGGAGAAACGGAATATATCACCTGTGGATCACTCGGTTATTATTTTAGTCAACAACACATAATCATAACCTCCAAAACTGTTTTAAACATAACATCACAAATGTACGAGCTGCAATCCAAAAGACTGATACAAAACTTTTCCATAAAAAGCCAAAGGAATTCCTGATGTTCTGATTTGTGGTCGATCAAATTTTTAAGGTTGTCTCACTGTGCACCTCTAGGCTGTTTTCAGTGCTGATGCTAATTTTAAAACACTCTGTGGAAGTCCAGTTCTGACAAGTTTCACATGTGTATCTGCAATGCAAGCCTGAACTTCTCCACCGTTTCAAAACAGAGAGCCTCAAGAGTTTCCTTTTGGAAAAGAAAAAGAAACTCAAGCTCAAATCAGAGGACCACGGCTGGTGTTGAGAGAAGATTCCATTGGTGCAGCTTAAAAATTCTTGCACTTTAAATGCAATGCGATTGGGGTAAAATGTTTTGATGGCTCGTAACAAAGTTTGAGTCATTTCTTTCAGATGCTTCAGGATATCAGAGTAGTCAGTAGTTATTACTCCGAGTCAGCAGTCTGACTCTATGAATAACCGTGTGAGCTGTTGAAAATGTTCCCAACTGCACTCCCCACCTGACCGAACATCTTTGGACTTATAAATTCTTGACTCCTATGCTCAAAGCTGCTGTTTGCTCTCTGGGTTCTAAGCTAGAGACCCAGCAATGATGACTGCTGACATGAATGTCAAGTATGTAGACTTCAAACTTCTGCAAAACAGAAATTTGACTCTGAACACTTGTGCTTGTGTTCACAACAGGACTTCCATCTAAAAATAGCAGATGGACAGAAAGCAGCCCAGAGGTGCACAAAGAGAAGGCCTTGCAGGGCAATTAAAATCAGTTATGTAAACTAGATATCATGTATTTAAGTCTTTTTGGCAGGGCAAAAGATAGGCAGTGGTCCAAACAGGAGAAACAACAAAGGAAAGCTGTCAGGTGGTAACAGGAAATGAGATAAGCCCCCGAAAAAAATTAACACATGAACACAAGTATTTGCAGAAATTGCGTATTTAATTCTATCTATATATAATTTTACTTGTGTCTATTTATTGTCACACTAATTACACAGTCTTACAGTAAACGTACACTGATGTTAATCAAAAAGCCACTTCCCACTTCATACATCTTTGGACTATTTCCTCTCTCACACACACACACACACACACACACACACACACACACACACACACACACACACACACACACGTCTGGTTTGCTATCCTCGTGGGGACATCCCATTGACATAATGCTTTCCCTAGCCCCTTACCCTAACCCTAACCATTAAAAATGAATGCCTAACCCTAACCCTTACCCTAAACCTAACCATAACCTAATTGTAACCCTGACAGTAAAACCACATTTTGAGTGTGAAAATTGCTTTCAACCCCGAGGGGACCTGGATTTTGGTCCCCACGGTGCAGAAAGTCCCCACCAGGATAGTAAAAGTCAGATTTTGGTCCCCACCAGGATAGTACGAACCCGTACACACACACACACACACACACACACACACACACACACACACACACACACACACAGAGAGACAGACACACACACACACACACACACACACACACACACACACACACACACACACGCTTTGAGGCCCTTCTGTGTGGCCATACTCGAACTTTGAGAAACCCACTTTCCACATACAGCCCCCAAACCGACACCAAAATGCACATGCACACAATCCCACAGGAAACAACTGGTAAATGATAAAAAAAAAAAAAATGCTGAGCAGTGCTGTCAGGGCTGTCACTTACAGTAAGTATAACATGTGTAATTGTGACAATCTTCCTGTTGCACATTTTAATCACAAACTCCTTACTGCTGCACATGAATATGAAACTCCCAGACGTTTCAGAGACTGCAAGTAATCATAAAGCAATCATTTCAAAACTTGATGATCCTCTAGTTCATTTTCTACATACAACACTAATAGTCTAGTCTGACGGAGTTATGACTTCAGTTAAAATAACAGTTAAACAAACAGCTGACCAAACAGCTAAGTTAAGAGTGGAAAACAATGTCTCATATTCATGTCGATGTAACGTCGACATGTGTTACCCGCGTTAACATTTCTGCACACCATGTCCTTATAGGTCAGAGCTGTTTTAGGGTTTTATAAACAGCTTAAATTTGTGGTTGATTGGTGTATGACACTAATAATTAGCAAATTAATCTATTAACTGACTGATTGATAATTAATGAACAACTACTGTTATAAGTGCTTTTTCTCTTTTAGAAATTATAAGAAAATGATGACGAGGGATCTTCAGAGATCCACGTTGATCCATGTATTTTCAGCTTTATGTTCTACCAGAGAAGCTTTGCAGGATTAAGTTGAAACAGCATCCTTCTTGATCTTTTATCAAGCCTTGGTGCAATCCCTCACTGTTTGAAACAAGCCATTTGGCTCCCTTACTTTTTCCTTTAAGCCATCGGTCCTCTGATTGGCTCCCCTTGCAAATAAATAAGATTTCAGTAACAAGTAAGAGGGGCTCATGGGGACTTCTTGTACTTGTGCTAACCATGCACTTGCAAATGAGCAACCACTATTTCAACAACTCATTGTAAAAACAGGAACTACGGAACATCGTAAAATGAATTTATATTTATCATTCATCCCCTGATTTAGCAATTAATTTAGTAAGTAATTATCAGATTATTAAGGAATTACAATAATGATGGTAGTGGCTCTAAAACTAAAACAAAACACACACTTTAATGGCTTCAGGCATGATGTGAAACAGGACTGAATTCCAAGATAATCCTTTCTCTCTGGTTTCATTTCGTGAAAAGGTTCACCTGCTCTTACACCGAGAGGAAGAAAACTCTGTATCTCACACTGAAACTGCGTGGCCTGATTTCACTGAAGTTCTTGCGCTAACACAAACCACCAAACACAAACATGAGCACGTGACCACGTCAAAACATACATGCACATACATACGAGCAGGTGTCTGAAACCATCCTCCCTATTCAAATGTGTGCCTAGGATAAACCCAGTATCAGTTTCTCTGCATCAACCTCTGGTGAAAGTATTGTGGATGAATCACAGCAAAAAGCTGCATATTTATATACATCATTTAAAACCCTCACTTTGGCCCTTTCTCCTCCATCTTTTCTTTCTTTTTTATTAATTTCTTATGACACAAAGGTATTCTTGTAAAATTCAACTCTTAAAGATGTTGCCACTATTATTTTATTTTATGCTTTTTAATTTAAAATTCAGAAAACCTTAGCTATTAGGTTTTTTTCCATGCTTTAAAAATACTCACATACACTTTGTGTTACTGGTAGGATTACATTGTAGTTGCCGCTAAAAACACAGTGTGTATTTTGTCAGAGACAAACCACAAACCAGTATCAGTGTGTGTGTGTGTGTGTGTGTGTGTGTGTGTGTGTGTGTGTGTGCGTGCGCATGTGTGTGTGTGCATGTGTGTGTGTGTGTCACACCTGCTAGCTGACTATATTCTGGTAAACCGCTCGCAGTCTAAACCAATGCTGAGAAATTAATGGAGGTCAGGGAGCATGCACGACATATCTACAAACACACACACCCGCTTGAAAGTAGGGTGCCATTTGCAGGTCAAAAGATAAACCCAATTTTCCTGCACAGTAAACGAACTGCACGAACTTACGTTACACACACAAAAAAAATACTGCCACATGCATGCAAATATCAAAAACATGTATCTAACTGGTGCACTTGCAAGTAAACACATCTACAAAAGTGTGAGAGAAAGAGAGAGAAAACACTTCTTCCAGGAAAGAGATCTGGGTTAGGTGAGCCAGCTCTGTCAGTGTTCCATCATGTGACCTAATTTCCTGCCACATCAAAGATGAACAGGAGGTGCCATTTGACCACCTGCGCAAAAACAGAGCCCATACCTCATATGTCTGCTGTTTTATCTACAATAAATCAAACAATAACACGGTACATGTGATTTAGCAGATACGCTACGCACCGTGCAACTTCTGAGTATCTACTTGGCATCTTTAGGAATCGTTAGTAGCACTTCCTCAAATAACCATGGTGATGTCACACAAATGCGTGGCATGCATAACACTTGTTCGCTGCACTAATGTGCTCATTAGCGTTTTTACATGCACCAGAACAAAATGCCAAATAAACTGCTGCAGGGTAAATGCCAGTAAATCACACAACCTGCACTGGTATCCATTTTATCAATGTCAATCAGTCAGAAAAAGAATAATTAATGTGCAAACGCAAATTTGTGTTGTCTAGTGAAACAAAAAAATAAATAAATTACACCCCTCCCCCTAAAAAAAAAGAAAACAGTAACTCAAGGATAAACACAACAAATATGATTTGTTAATCTACTTGATTTTACTTGAGAGAAAAATATATAAACAGGGAAAGTGATCTTGAATGAATATCTGGCAGGTATGTATTTGGGTCTGGCTGCCTCCAGTTGTGGTACACCAAAGCTGTGAAGACATCACGCCTCTAGTTATATTCACTGAAAAGGTAGGCCGTTTCTTACAACAGCCAGAGAGCACTTGCGCGCGCACGCACAGACACACACACTCAGCACAGAGAATAACCACAAGGGTTCTCAGAAACGCTCACTACCTCGGCACACCCACCTGGCTTTAAAAGCAGATGGTCAAAAAAAATGTAAGAAGCAGGGGCGGGGCGATGAGGGAAGAGAAACTGAATCAAGAGTAGAAAATGAGAGGTGAGGGGAACTGGATGGGGAACATTAGGTGATGAAAGGGGAAGATTAAAACGGTGGCAGAAAAGAAGAGGGAAATTACAAGAATATGCAGATGGAAATTAAAGGGCACGGAGCAGTAAAAGGAAACCGAATGCTGCTATCCAACGCCGTGGCAGGAAGACAGAGAGAAAGACAGGAATCAGGAGTGTTCGAAAAATGGAAAGGGAAGAAAAAGAAAAGTCAAATAATTTGCATATTGTTGCCTTGATGTGGGTGAATCATGGAGAAAACCATGACCCTTCGATCTCATAACCACCTACGCACACTTCTGGAACACAACTGTGTGTGTGTGTTGTGTATGTGTCCATGCGGTTGCTTCGTAGGTGTGAGTGTGCACATTTCTTGTTTGTATGCTGTACTCACTCACAGTATTACCTTTTACAGTACAGTACAGTTTACAGTACATTAACATATACAGTCAAAGTGTGTGTGTGTTACCGTGCTCTTGTGTGCGCTGTGAATATCTGTCGGTGTGGTGAATACAGACAGATCTCCGTTGAAAATAACATCTGCAAGGGCATTGACCAGTGGCTGATAGTGGATGATTAGAAACACCTGAAAACAAGAATATAAACACAAAATAAGTAAAATTAGTGTCTGGGCCACTAGAGCTGAATATAAAATAAATTATAGTGTTAAGGATTCATTTAGACATGATCATCTGCACCAACATTTAAGCATTGCAAATTACACAAATATAACTGGCTCCCTTTAATTAACACGATTTACAGTCACTGGCCACTTTATTAAGTGTGTGTTAATGCAAATACCTGGCAGGAATTCATGTAAACATGAGCAAGGAATTCTGCCAAAGCTCAAACAAAGCATCAAAATAGGGGAAAGGGGTGATTTAAGCTACTCTGAACGTGGCATGGCTGTTGGTGCCAGACTGGCTGGTCTGAGCATTTCCGAAACTGCTGATCTGCTGGGATTTTCCCACACAAACATCTTTAGAGTTTACAGAGAATAATTTCTAAAAACAAAAATATTCAGTGAGCAGCAGTTCTCTGGGAGAAACTGCTTTGTTGATGTCAGAGGTCATAGGAGCATGGCCAGACTGCTTCGATAACTTCGGTAACAGTAACTCAAAAAACCACTTGAAAACTCAGAAAACTGAGCCTACAATTTGGAGCATAGGTTCAACAAAATTAGACAACATATTATTGGAAAAATATCGTCTAGTCTGATGAGTTTCTCCATGAATCCATCCTGCCTTGTATCAGCAATTCAGGCTGCTGGTAGTTCTGGTGCGGGAGAAATTTTTTTGCACAGAGTATTGTTGCTGTGACTTTATGACTATAGTGCACCCATCTTCTGATGGCTGTGTCCAGAAGGACAACGCACCATGTCAAAAAGCTCATATAATCTTAAGCAGGTTTCTTGACCATAACTATGAGTTCAGTGCACTCAAAAGGCCTCCACAGTCACAAGATCTAAATCCAGCAGAGCAACTTTGGAATGTGGTGGAACGGGAGATTCATATCACAGATGTGTAGCACCTGTAATGCTGTCATGTCAATATGGATCGAAATCTCAGGAATATTTCCAGGACTTTTGTTGAACGTATTCCATGCAGAACTAAGACAGTCCAGGAGGTAAAAGTTGGTTAAAGCAAGTAATAACAAGGTGTATGTAATAACTAATGCAGCATAAAGTAAAGTTTTATTTCCACTATTCATATAATAAAGCTAGTAGAAAAGGCTTTACAAAGAGCAGCTTGACTGTATGACAATATATCACCGAGTTAAGCAGCGACAGCAAGATTACACTCACAAGAGTGTCTGCAGGCAGTTGTGTGTGTGTGTGTGTGTGTGTGTGTGTGTGTGTGTGTGTGTGTGTGTGTGTGTGTGTGTAGCTTACTTGAGACAACAGATAAAGGGACACCTGAGGGTTGATCTTCCGCTCTTCAGACTAAAGAGAGAGAAAGAAACAAGATGATTTAAGGTGATATATAATAACAACAAGAACATAATGTGTGTGATAATCATTTAGTAGTACGAGTATAACAGTCATGACCCATATTGCAAACAAGTAAACATTTATCATGTCAAAAGAAAAAATATTTGATTTAAACAGTGTTTTAACTGTCTAATGTTCAACTATCTGCATTTATAACTCATAATAATTACGCTTTCACCTGGAATATAATCTTTTCAGCTCACCTTTGTTTTTTTATAGATATGTTAGGGTTGTGTGATATGACAAAATACACTGGATGATGAAACACTGTGCTGTTGCAAAACATGTTGCTGTTGCATACTGCAATATTTTTTCATTGCTTTATATGACGATTTGCAATAGTCACCACGGTGTAAAATAGTATGCAGAGTTTATGAATGAGAAGCAAAAGTAAGCTGTCAGGTGCTCGAACTAAACTTTACACTTAAACCTTAGAATAGGCTTTCTCTGTGGCACGCCATATAATAAAGATCAAGATAACTGGTCATTACAACTTGCATTTATAAATATATATGGTTTCATGCATTGGTCAAAACACTCGACCCCAGGTATATGATGCCCAGCTGAAAACACTTCACACAAGCCGAGTTGCCTCATTTATATTGGGAGTGTCTGCAATGCAGCATACTATGCAAAAGATATGTGGACGAGGAGAACAACACGTCTCTGTATGAACTTAACAGTGTGCTAGGACACTCTGCATTTGAGTCAAGTTTCCCGACAACCATACAGGAGCAGTAATGATAGCCAGAGTGAAGAGTGAAGTTGTGTGTGGTCATCTAGTGTGTAACTTTGGAAGGGGTGGGGAACTCCAGGCCTCAAGGGCCGATGTCCTGCAGGTTTTAGATATCGCCTTGGGTCAACAGACTTGAATCAGATGATTAGTTGTTTACCAGGCCTTTGCAAAACTTCAAGACATGTTGAGGAGGTAATCTATCCATTTAAATTAGCTGTGTTGGATCAAGGACACATCTAAAACCTGCAGGACACCGGCCCTTGAGGCCTGGAGTTCTCCACCCCTGCACTACGGGATAATGCCACATAAGGCCCATATTTGTTTAATTTTTGATTATTTACTTTAAATGTAAAAAAAGAAATAGTACTTATCATACGGTGATTACATAACTATTCACTGAATTTATAGAAAACGCATTATATTATGATATATAGTGTTATTGAGATAGAGGGAGAGAGAGTATTAAAAGGCTTACTGACCAATCGAAGCACTTTACACCACACATATGGCATACTTTCTATGTTCTATGTAATTTAAGATTTTACCAAATCATATGCAGGCACAGAAGACCATGCAAACTCCACATGGAAAGGCCCCTGAATGGTTTGAACTCAAAACCTAGTGGTAACCTCTATGTCACCCACACAGCACCACCTGCACAAACTGGCAAATACCTAACCGTAACTTCTAACTCATAGCTTTTCTGAGGTGATCAAGCAAAACCACTGGTTAGTCATTAATCAAGCTAAGAAAAAAAAAAAAACTACTACTGCAAACTGAACATTTTTCAACTTTTTAATTTTTCAACTTGATAATTAGCTTAGGAACAGAACCATACTACACTGCATGTGTGAAATGAAAGGAGGAAACCACTTTAAGACAACACACACTTCAACTTTGAACCTGTGAACATCAGTCTAACCAGATGTATTCAGAAATGCACTTCAGGGTAACGTACCATCTCAGGACTGACCAAAGAGTAAACATAGAGTGGCAGAAAGAGACGGTTGAGGAGGTGGTCGGTTAAAACGTCATTAAGGAATTCACAGTTGATGATGAGGATATCATTTAGGTAGTGGAGGTGGTCAAGGTGCTCTGCTACCAGGTCACTTAGCTTCCCCCTGTTTTTATGTCTAAGACACAGCAATGACAGACAGACAGAAAATAACTAAATATATATAACACAGAATAATAAGCATGAGCAAGATCAAGTCTTCAAACAAGGACACTGCTGACATCTAGAGGCTACAGTGAGAAAAACACTTACTCTTCATCTGTCTGTACACACTTGTCCAGTTCGATGACGTGGCTGCCGATAAACCAGACCAAGTTACTGAAATATGGGACCGCTGTCTTATCTCGAATGTAGTGCAGCATGTGCTGGTTGTCCACTAGAGAGAGTAGAGGCATGGAGAGTTATTATCAAGGTCAGTTCCACAAATACAAAGACTCATTCATGTGTACACAACACATGTGATCCTTGAGGATTACCAGAATATAACCAGATAATTATACACATTTAAAAGCATATTAAAATAAAGGATGATCTTACTAAAAGATTTTTAAAAAAGTAATTATTAAAAAAAATACCCAAAGGGTCAAAATAAGGACACAAATGTCAATCCACTATCAATAAAGCCAGATGAATTTTCCTTTTATATGTTAATTAGTCAAGAATAAAATGCTTTGCCAATCAGTTTTTGCTCTGTTTAACCCAAGCTTGTGGCCTGTGCTTTCCAGATGCACCCTCTTGAGAGGTGGCCAGTTTAGGTAAGAGCAGTTTTCACACATTAGGTGTGTTTACATATGTTGGGATTACCACTGTATTGGTGGAACGAGTGTGCATCAAAAGGGTGCACAGTCTGATTTACTGCTTTAAGTTATGCTATTCAACTGAGGCCTGCAAATTTAAAGAAGAAGAAAAAATCTTTGAAGAATGGGCCTGACCTCTTTGGCTTGCTCCTAACTTCTGCTTAGAGAAAGGCAGCTCAAGGATTACTAGCCACAATTAGAATTTGACCGATATTTTTAAGACTAATATTGACACTGATATTTGCTGATATTTTATTTCTTCCAGGCAAACAAAACAGAAAAAGTTTCCTAAACATCTGTTATTAGTAAAGAATCATTTAAGTTGTTAACATTCTACTTGGATCATTTGTTCACGTGTTTTGTCAAGAGGCAGGTTGCAGAGTGCCCTCTGGTGGCCAAACTATGCAACTTCAATGCTGAAAGCATGCCTGAAAAGTATTTCTCTTCTGTCTTTACTACTTAAATATGAATTTATTGGTCATTAAAAATGCTGATACTTATGGATCATCAAATAACTTTTATTGATAAATCGGTGAGTCTTTAACCACTGCACTGCCTGCAGTCAGATTAGATTGAGGCTAAGCCATGTCTTGGGGAAGAATACTAGAAAATAAGAAACTATCTGTCCTATTGCTGTAATAAGTTTTATTTCTATTATATTGCGAGCCTTTCAGTGTTAGAGCGCAGATTTTATTTGGGGCAAATATACACAGAACAAAATGAATTTGTTCACAGTTAACTGGAAGGTGAAAATGTTTTTTTTAAAACCTGACAATGCAATCAAAGTTGTGCAGGTCTGCTTATTTAGAAAAAAACTTGTTTAAAAAAAATCTGATAAATTTGGCTGTTCTCTTATTCAAGATCATCTCTTGTGGCTGCCTTCTTAGATCGCTTTTTGGAAGTACTGTTTCAGCTTTCTGATAAACATCACACCAAAACTTCTGTCAAACGGAAGAGACCAAAGAGCGGTTATCAGTGTAAGAGTGCTGTTCGACATGTAAATTTGTCACCCAGAGGTCAGCCGGAGTTTTACTGTAATGTTTTACTGCCCCACTCTGGTGAAAGGATAACAAAGATATGACCCCGAAGAAGAGAAGAGCTGAGGTCAAGTCAATATGGTTTCTGATGCTTATAGGTCTAACTGCAGAACTTTAACAAGCACAGTTACACTGAACTCCTCCAATAATAGACATTTTGTTTTTGTTTTTTTTGTTTTTGTTAATTTAATCTGAAGTAAGAACCGGCTTCACTTTAACATACAAGGGTTTTTCAGGGGAAAACAGACAATCAAAAGAAACACAGAAGTAAATGTCCTTTAACTGTTGACTTAGGTGAATGACAAAAGCAACATCCTGTAGTAAACACCACCAGTCGGATTATAGTAACACTTTTTCATGGAAAATCAAAATGCAAATAAAACCACATGGTTATTATACTTCCAATCCAGACAGGTCAAAGAGAGACAAGTAATGCATGAGCAGCCAAATTAAATTCATGAATTACACAATGGATAGGGAGACACTGACTAAATAACCACAGTGATCAAAACTGTTGAGCCCATCACCAAAATAAAAACCAACATGTGGGGCTTAGCTGAAAATTAGGTCGTTGGAACAACAAACCCAAGAAACAAAATGAGACCGTTTTTTACTGCATGAATGAAGTGGATGATACAGAATGATTGAAAAGAATTGTGATGACGTTAATACCCCATACATTTAGAACAAATACACCATTAGGAGCAAGCAGAGCTGGGTAACAATTCACATTAAAGCTCCCCCAGAACCCCCAGACTAAGTTAACACTATAGAGCTGAGGTGTCTCAACATCATTCAACACATGAAGAAGAGTAACTGTAAAGAAACTGAACAGGATACCAAGCCCTGAGAAAAAGACTGAATGAATGGAACCAACTTACATGAAACTGGAGTTAGGCAGATGGGACGCGCAGAAAGAGGAGGAAGAGGGAGGGGAGAGACAAAAAGAGGAAGAGTGGTTGTTGATAAAGGAGAGGGGGGGGGGGGAAACAGACACAGGTTCAATGTGAGTAAAGGGGCGGCTGTGGAGGGGTGGAGGCTGGAAGCGACCTCACAAACATTTATTAAAAAATAGCAAGGGCACACCTGGAAAAGGAGTTGCATATGTAATGTATATATTTAAAACTTGTTTTGGGATTTTATGGAATATTATGTGAACAGCAGACACTGAAACAAGCAGCCCCCACCCCCAAAAAGAACAGTTACATTACTTGAAAAATCAGCACAATAAGAAAACTTGACTCTACACAATGACTAAATGCTTTGGGTTCTGAATTAAATCCTTTTTCAGGTGGCCATCTGTTGCAAGGCATGTCCTAAGGAATCATTAAGGAGCATCAATACGAAGTAACCTTCACTGCAATATTTTTAGTGTTGTGATACTCTAAAAATCCAACTAATTAAAACGATTAAATCAGCAAAGTGTTTTCCACAATTAAATTATTATTATGCACAAGTGTAGTAGGCAGTCTAAAATTCAGATGTTGTGGGTGGTCCCATGACAATTCTCACAGACCTGAAGTCAGAGTTGCTGCATTAAAATGATGCTTCCTCTTTCAAAGATTCCTTATTAAAGCATAGCCCGTGGTCAGTTTAGCAACAACACATCCCCCATAATACTACATTAATTCATAAATGACTTTTGTTCTTATATTGTTTAAACAAGTTGTGCTAACAGTACCTTTGGGAGTTATAGAATCAGGATGTTATGGACGGCGGAAGAAAGCCATGTTGTACAGAACAAAGTGTTACATGCGGGACGAGACGGACAGATACGGACACAAAGCTACAGCTTGTGAGACTTTAAAGCCTTTACACTGAGCAGCTGTTTTATTTAAGGTGACAATAAGCATGACATGTACAGAGAAGCCAAAACCATACAAGGCAATATCAGCTTCCCCTGCAATGAAATGCAGACAGCTTGGACGCACAAGGAGCGCACATTGACGGCAGGAAGGAAAAACACTGCTGCTGAAAAAGCCGCTGAAAAGGTGTCGATGTTCAGACTGCTACTGCTTTCTGTAGTCTTTCTGAAAGACCTGCAGCCCACCGCATGACAGAGCTACAGGTGAAGGGATTTCAACACCTAACTGTGCATGGTGCTGGATTGTGTGGACTGAAGAGTCTCTTTACAGTATGGTGATTGTAAAATTTATACTACCACGACTTATTGTGAACTTTAACCCTGTGAGTTGAAACCTCAGGAAATTTTATTAGAACAAAAAAAACCCCCAAAACAAACTACAACAAGTCTGCTATTTTGTCGAATTTAAATTTTTACATCATCATTATTTTTAATGAAATCTGAAGTGTAAAAGCATTCAATTAGCTTTCCAGGGACTATAAAGAATAACACGAGAATCTTAAAAACGTTAAGGATAAATAGTTTTAGTTTGCAAGTGTGGATAAAAAGTTATAATATTCATATTATCATATCCAGTTAGAATTCTATAAAAAGTAAATGCATGTCATGGTTATAAATAACAACATTGCTTGAACAAGATCTTGTAATGAGTAATTCTCCTAAAAAGGCTAATGAGTATAACCAGGAAGATATCCAGACCTTGATGTGCATCCACATTTACAAAAAAGTTTGGATGATGTACAAAATGTAAATAAAAACAGAATGCAGTGATTTGCAAATCTTATAAATCCAATCTTATTTTATTCACAGTAGAAGACAGATTCAACCTGAACACTAAAATCAAAAAGTTTAACTCTCATGATAAGCACTAAATAATGATTAATTTGATGGCAGCAACAGATATCAAAAATGTTCAAAGAGGGGAGGAGATAAGAAGCTGGAAGAGTAATTGGTGCAACAAAGAAACAGTTGGAAGAACATTTTGCAACTAATTAGGTTAATCAGCAACAGTTTAGAATTAAAAATGTGCAGATGCAATAATGTGCACAAGAAAAAAGCAAAACAAAATAAAAAACCCTTGTTAACAAATTTTTGATCAATTTCAATGTTTCTCAATGGAACATTAATCTTTGAATATTTCACCATCTACAGCACATAATATCAGAAGATTCAGAAAATCTGGAGAAATCTTTGTGTGTGAGCGCCAAGGCCAAAACTCTTTGGCCATGAAAATTTGATGCCCGTGATCTCCGGGCTCTCAGTCAGTGCTCTATTAAAAACAGGTGTAATTCTGGCCTCAGGAACGCTTCCAAAAGTCACTGTCTGTGAACACAGTTCACAGTGCCAACCAAAAACGTGGGTTAAAGTTCTATCACGCAAAGAAGAAACCAAGTATGAACAGATATGATACAGAAATGCTGCCAAAGCTCTTAGCTGCACTGAGACAAAGTGAAAGATGTTTTTTGTGGTCAGACAAATTGAAATGTAAAATACCCAGGATTGCTGAGCAACTCAAATTCCATGTCAGACAAGAATTGAACGGTACTCTCAGAAAAGTCCAGCAGCTGGTCTCCTCAGTTCCCAGATGTTTATAGAGTGTTGTTAAAGGAGATAGGGAGCTATATAGTGGTAAACATGGCTCTGCCCCACATTTTGAAACATGTTGCTGCCATTAGTGTTAGAATATAATTATTGGTTTATGAGATCTGCAAATCAATGCTTTCAGTGTTACCAACATTTTACTCATTGCCCCCAATTTTTTGCAACTGGGGTTGCATGTTGACCCTAAATAATCAACAAAACATTAAAAGAAAGAAAATTTGCCAGACTGCTTTTTAGTGTGTATTTGTTACAGTGTTACCTGTCAGTCATGCTCATGCACCAGAAGCAGCAGCAAGAAGAGGGAAGAACAGAGAAAGGCGGTGGGCAGTCCCAGCATCCCGTGAGAGTGTGTGGATGTAAGCAGCGTGTGCACGTGCGTATTCACGGCACTCACCTTTGTAGACGTTGAGTGTGATGGTTCGGACTGCGATGCGGACCATGCTTTCAGGGTGGTTGAAAAACTTAATGGCCTCGGTGTACAGGGCAAAGTCATTAGTGTGCTGTGTGTGGGAGACAGAGAGTGGGCGCTGGTGAGCAAGACAAGGCACTGCACCATTTTGCTCAGGATGCAAATGACCACAGAGAGAGAAAGAAAGCTGCTAAAGGAGACAAGAGTGCTAAATTTCGAAGGTTAAAACTTAACAGGAGCAGTAATCTTATAACATTACTGTTGTTTTAATGAGAAAATACTTTAAAAAATACAAAATACTGTTTTGAGATTCAGAGGGGTCCACTACAAAGCTAGATTAGTAAGTTAGTGAGCTATGTTGATTCTAAAATCAAGAGCTTTCTGTGTCATGTAAGTGGCTCTCTTTCCCCCTGGCTAAATCACTGTGGAGTTTCATTTTATAAACTGGCTGGAAGAACCACTTTTTTTTTTATAGATTCTCTGCTGCAGCAATATGTTTCATATATGCACATTGTTAAGCTGAAAACCACTAAAACCAATTTGCATAAATTTGGTGGTTCGGAAAATATTTTTTAAATCTCAGTATCCTTGATTCTAATCTGCTGCTTAGTAACAGCTGGAATTGGAGCTACTAGAACACAGTACACACATTAAAATTCTAATTAATTTGACTTTTACGTGCTGACAATCTAAAGCGATTTCTATTTCTCCTTTATTAAGCAGTCTGACAGTAACGTTTAAACTGGATACAATCATAGCTTAAAGTTTCAAAGCTCTAATGTGCAGCTGTCAACTTAGAAATAAACAGCACAGCAGAGAGTGCACTCAGTGATAAAATTAAAATTAAACTGTTTATTTTATTGCTATGTGTGCTCTTCAGATTAATGATTTTCTTCAGCATTAATCTCTTGGCCTTTTGCAACACAGTTGAAAGGTTTTTATTTTTTCCTTTACTTTGACAATGTCTGATTGGAAGAGGTGGCACTCACGTGTGAAAAAAGGGTCACATGACCTGTGGAATGCTCCTTTTTATATGAGCGTGCACAGATCCTTGACAAGAGAACCCAACTTAACAGAGACCTTATAACCACCGTTGTGATACCAGTTATGTCCGACTGGTGTTTTAGGTTTTGTCAAGCCAGCTAAGCTAAAGAAAGCCCAGCTGTGTCAAACGCCCCTCGTAGTATATCCCCCTGGACCACCTCACGTACTGCTAGACCCATAATAATCTTGTGGGCATTGCAGTGTTGTTTGTTTTGCCATTAACCTTTCAAGTTTTCATCTTTTAACTATAAAATTCTAGTATTGGCATAACAGTTCCTACAAGAAATTTGAACAAACCAATGTACTTAATTCTGAGCATAATGAGCTTAACAGCAGGGACTTCTTCTTCTAACCATAATAAGATTTTAGAAGCTCAACACGTCTCAACATACCAGCTCGCTCCACTTAGCAATTCTGCACAACAACCTGATAACTCTGGATACTACTGTTATCTCTCTCTGTGCCAGTGCCCGATCCTCCACCCGACCATTCCTCAGTTGCTGTGACCTCCAGGCAGTCATAGCTGCAAGTCAAGCATTTAAACAGTCACCCAGAAGTCACAGCAAATGAGGAGTTCTGAGCCTGACACCAAACCCAAACCGACTTTTTGCACTAGTTTTAAAAATGTGACTTGTGTAGTTCTGAGAAGGAGGAAAGTTGAGCAGTTATCAAACGGCGCCATCTGCAGGAGAATAAACTACATAGCTAAGACTCCAAAATATGAATAATAATGATAATCAAACTAATAGATTAATTTAAAATATTTATATAACATATAATAATATAAACTGCTTAAAATAGGTTTTAATTATTTTTATAATAAAAAAAATATTTGACTTTAGACCAACAATGTGTCAAGTTGTTTATTAACACTAGGTATTTGTTAACACACAAATTAAAACAAAAATTTAATAGTTAACTTAAAAAGACATAAATGTTCTCAGATCTACACAACAGGTCTGGTTTTGGCTTCAGGGGTAACGCTACCATCAACAGTACACCAATAACTTTCCCCAGCACAAAGAGGTCAATGGAAAGACTATAGATACCGCTGAAACATCAGAGTTTAACAACATCACAAATGAATAGCGTGGTCAGAGTTCTTGGTAACAATCTAAAACCTCATTTGCAAACAAATGACACACAAGCACACACAATATGTATCATATAGAAAAATAGATTTAGAAACAAGCCCAAGAAATAATGTGTTTGTGCCACGTTCTAAAAATTCAGTTATTTGCTGTGTGCAGTATCTCTTAAATCAATGCTTCTACACAGGAAGCCAGTATTTTGAAACAGAAAATGTGCTGCTGATTAGCAGAAGCTCTCTTTCTATGTTCTGCTGCTAATCTGCATGTTGGGATAAGCACACTGATAAGCTTTACTGGCAGAAAATGCATGTGACAAACACGGTTCCAGACTGAAACTTACTTTAAGTGTTTTTATTTGTTTAATTGAAGGCATTTCATTTCTAAGGATTGTGATTTTATAACAAAATCAACACAGGCACAAGTTCAAGTGTTGTGCAGTAATTGTGATTATATACACACACAAAAGAACCACTCAGATGCCTTATTTTTTCCTGTGCAGTCTACAGCTTCCTCATTAAACCACAAAAACAACACTGCACATGTGGAAACAGCCTGCTCGGCCTGCTGGTGTTGCTGCATGCTACTCTCTGCCCCTCACTGCACAGAGTTCACACAATGAAAAGTATGCCTACAGCAGGGCAACAGGAACTCAGTACTACAATTCCTTTTGAGTTGATTTGTCAGTGGGTTGCTAAGAGAGTTTGAAAAGTGGCAAAATGTAATGACAAAGTTAACAATAAGGAGGTGAACTAAAGTTTGTACAACTGTCCCCCAAGCACTATTTGTATATAATTTCATATTAAAATAAGTGCATGTGTGTAGTAAATTAGATAAAGTATTATATGTATTCCTTAAAATTACTTACTGGGGGGTAAAAAAAAATTCCACAGTTTTATCATTTGCAGTTTCAGACAGTTGGCTGATATTACAAATTTGCTTCATTACACACTGCTTCCATCCTTAGTGTCTTATGTTTCACCACTTCCTTCCCTCCCTCGTATCTCTCATAAAGATATGCAGACACTGAACAGAAGGTTCTCCATGTTTTGTCAGTCTGTCTTTTTCCTCTCTCACATCATCCCCCCCCCCCGTGGCCTTACCTCATTATAGAAGAAGTGCACGGTGTGGTTGTTAAGTTTGAGTGACAGGGTCTTAAGGAAGGAGATATAATAAGCCATGATCTCCTCATCCGAGAAGTCAAACTTGTGGACAATAATGGAGTTGACGTGGTTGTTTGATAAGAGATAATCTGTAATGAGAAAGGAGGCGACAAGTTTAGGGTACAGAGAAGAGATGGCTTTTATTAAGCCTCCAGACTGTCATGCAATTTATCTAATAGCTCAGCATTTACAGAAAATGACACAGTGTTAAAAGCTGAAGGTGGACTGATTCATTTCACTACCTTAGGTTTTCTTTCACTGTTACTGGAGCAAAGGTGAGGTAAAGCTCTTGTGTTGACTGCAACACCTTGCTGAAATACCAACTTTAGTTTATGTTTATAACAACCCATTGTGAAATGGACAGTATATAATCTACTAAGATTTTGGTTCCCCAGTAACAATGAAAAATTGCAGCAGATTTAACACTATCTGTGAAGTTGGATTTAAGAAATACGTGCTGAAAGTTAAAGTTTTTAGAACTTGTTTAGTGCCATCTTGTGCCAGTTTACAGACTTACATTAGTTTATGTTAGCTAACCACCGATAGAACCAATAACTCAGTGGAATATAAGGAGACTAAAACTTAAAAATCAGTCTAAGGGGATCACTTTTGTACTGCCCCTCACTGCAGCAATGAGTTAACAAAATCAAGGATATCCTGTCCACTTTCACTGTCTGTCTCTTTAGCTGCAAGTGGTTCGTCATTATTTGGTTAGCTGCACTGAAATGGGATAATCCACGTATTAGCTGTAATATTCGGGTTTGTAAAGCACTTGAAACCAGCGTGAAGGACAGTCTGTTTCAATCACCAGCTCGACAAGCTCTTATACAGGCCGAATGCACCGAGCTGCGTGATCAACTGGCAAACCAGATGTTCGCCAAGTGAAATCAGCACTATTTTATGAAATAAAATAATATCATTTTTTTGTCCATTGCATACATCAACCTATTTTTCCCGCGTTAGTAAGAAACTTTGTTATGTTTGACCATGTGGTAACCTGTTATGTTTTGGTGTGCTTGGGAAAAGAGAGACTATTTTATTGTATAAAACAGGCCTCATTGACTCTTTTGGACTCCAGCTTGTTGGTCCAGTAAACCACCTGTCACCTGAGAAAAACAGATTCTCCTTCACACATAAATCATGTACAAAGTGCTTTATAAACCTGGATATTGTAGCTAACAGGTGGATTATCCCATTTCAGCGCAGCTAGCCACACAATGAAGAACCACTTACTGCTTAACAGACAGAGAGTGAAAGTACAAAGTATAGACTTGGTTTGTTAACAACTGAACATAAACTGTAGTAGTAGAAAACATAAGGTAAAAGAAATGGAAACATGAATAAAGTTTATACAGTTGAAAAGAGAATAAAGGGTTCAAGAAGCTAGCTGTGATCATGTTAATTTCAAGTATTTAATTAATGGTATAAAAATCTGTTAAATTGTTAGCAGAAAACAATGGATAAACAATTAAGTGAAAAACAATAGCTTGCTAAAAATATGAATACGAAGTTGTATATTATTAGAAATGGTTAGCAGTTTAATTATTAGCTGTACACATTTAAAGTACATATAGTTACATTAATGTATGGATAAACTGTGGATTTGTTAGCTAACAACACAAACTAAATAGCTAGAAACATAGTCACATGAAAGAAAGTTTTCACAGAGCTTTATACCGTCAGTGCTTTTTACTGCTTTTACAGTTTTTACAAGGTAAGCAGTAGGCAGTTGCAAAAAAAGGGAAAAGAGTAAAAGACAAAAGTGGAAATGACCCCTTTAGACTGATGTGATTCTTTATTTTTCCCTGAGTTAACGGTTCTATCACTAGTTACCTAACATAAACTAATGTCAGTCTATTAGCAGCATTAGTCAGAGAGTGAAATGATGTAATACTACTTACATAGGGAAGTCTCATGGCTAATGTTTTCAAAAAGTATATTGAGGGTCTGGAGGAGCTGGACACACACGTAACGTCCAGACTTCTGACGGAGGATGTTCAAGAAGAAGGCAAACATGTTCTTCTCCAGGAAGAAACTGATCACAGACAGAAGACACAAACAGGTAAAAAAAATTTTTAATTCAAGTTGAATGAATAACATACAACCATCAAAAAATGGACAATGTCTCTTAAAAAAACAGAGAGACATTACCCTGCTTAGTAATGGTTAGGTGTTTATTTATCATTTTCATACAGTATTCTTAATTTACAGCACTGTGCACTTGAACAACCTCTGAGTGTTGGCTAAAGACTCTTGCACAGTACTGTAATTCTTATTCCTATCGCAGTTGTTCTACTCACTACACCCAAATGCATCTCAGCTGACTCGCACTTTACTTTCCAGAATATTTCAACACTGTTAGACCATCATAATTTATGTGCAGCGATATACTGACTTTCTGCACTTACAGACTGCAAACTTCACCTTTAAAAAAATGATCTCAGACTAGTTTTTTGTTTAATATTATGTTCTCATTTTAGAAAAGTAAACACTTCAGTACTTTGCATCATAGAAACTGGATAATGTTTAAAATCATCACTTTGATAGCATCTAAATAAATCTGCATTTTAAATGAAAAAGTACACAAAAAAATACAGACATTTTTATCTAAATCTACTAACCTACAGATATCATCAGGCCAACCATATCCAAGTTTATTCTTAGAATGAGATGTGGTTCAGTCCAATAAAACCAAAAGTAATGACATGCAGGATTCAGTTTAGCTTTAGCCCAACTAAAACCCATCAGTTCGAGAGTGTTAGTTAGGTTTACTATTGGCCCCTGCATATCAACGAAATAAATCATTTTTTCCCCTCTTTGTGGCACTTTTGGCTTCTCCCGTTTTAATTAAAAAAAATGATATTAGCAATAATGCATACATAGAGTTTTTTTTAAATATGTCTGAAAAATGTGTGTTCTAGTTTGCACAGATCAGATTACACAGGAAATGAGCTGTGTACATGCTATTTTTGCTTGTACTCGAATGACCTGAGATATTAATGGTCAGAGTAAGATGTCACTTTAACTCCCACATTAGAGTGCCACCTTCATATCTGTACCTAAAAGTGATGAATCGCACACTAAGACTTGAACTGGGACTTACTCAAACACAGAGCTGTCATTCTGGTCCCCCCAGATGAGGATCTCTGTGATCGAGCGGATGGTCTCCACCAAAAGGTTCCTGTTGTGATCTGTTACTGTTGTGTTTTTTGTCAAGACGTGGTACATATACCTGATAGAGAGAGATACAGAAATAAGGTGAAAATGTGAAAGAGGAGGTGACAAAAGCCATTTGTTTAAAGTTGACTGAAGCCATTAACATTCACATATCTGTATCTAAACCTAGCAGGACAAAGGTTGCACTGATCTCGTGACATTGCAGAAAGCTGCTAGATAAACCTAATAACGTTTCAGAGGAATATTGACAGATGCAGTAGCGCTATTACTGGGCTAGTGCAGTGTAATAACCACTAACCTAGAAACTTGTGCACACAAGAGGTTTCCCTCATTTAGCCTCACTATATCCCTGGCTCGGGATTTTATGTGCTGATTCAGGTTGATCGAAATCACCTCTCAATGTCATGCACCTGTTGGGGTTAAACGAATGCATGTTTTCGTACTCTGGTAAAAGCCAGTGTTTTCCAGCATGAGCTCTTTTAATTCAGCCTCCATGCAAGCTTTACAAAATTGGTAAATACAGTTCTTCGTGTATTAATGATATTCAGATTAAAATTGAATTTAAACACTTAATCTAAAATAGTGTCAATTCCGTTTTTGTCTGCAAGGACTACATCAGATTTTACTTACCTTGCAAAACATAATAAGAAAATCCAGTAATCCTTGCTTTATTACAATTTGATTGAATAAATGCATTTTCACACATTCACTACTGCTAAATATTTGGCTAAATATAACGCTGGTAAAAAACGACTGTCGTTTTCAACCAACGACCACATAGGCTAACAGTAGCTTATTTCATGCTAACTACTCACTTCAAATGGTCCAGGGAGTGGATATTTTTCGCTTTCCCCTGTCCTCCAACCCAGCTCCGTGACCGGCCAAACATGGTTGCGGTTTTAATGGGACTGCAATTTTGCCGGGCGCCTTGTTTTGCTAGTGTTAGTGTTCGTATCTATCCATTACACCCACTTTCCCGTTCGGCTAGCTGCTTAGCAAACAGGGGGTGATAGGCGGTGATGGCAGCCACTGCGGGGTCATTACGTAATAGCGTGGGCAAAGGGAGTTGTAGTTCTTTTCCCTACAAGAGGGTTTACAGTAGAACTGAGAAAAAACTACAACGAGTGACTTCCCATGCTATCAATGATGGTTAAAGCACGCGACCATAACTGTTATAGTGATTGACAGCTCTAAGACCAATCAAACGCCGAAGCTTTGGTTGGTTGCTGGTTGGGACTGTTTTGATGCGGTTGGCAGAAATGTTAAGACGGGACATTATAAACTATAAATAATTCGACGTGTGTTTTTGTGAATAGTGCGTCTCTCTCTGTCCGAGTGTGTAAACAAGTCCGCAGTAGTTTTCTTTTTTTTAGGTTGACTTCTACGCTACTGTTTTTAGCTCTAGCCACCAGCTGGCATGGCGTGAATTCAACAAACTCACGGAGTCAATGCCAAGAATGCGTCGAGCTAGCTGGCTGTGATATTTGAATGTGTTCCTCTGGTTATTATTAGCTATGGACTTTATGTTGTTTAGCCCGCATGATTTCCTGTCGTTTTCTTCTGGACCGTACAGATAAGCTACCACATTGAGGGCTTCCTCTGAATCGTCGTTGCAGGCCAGGACGGGCCGAAATGGATGCCCCAATCCCAGCTACCCACACAGACTTCTAACGCTGACAGCAACAACTTCAGGCCACACACGCATACACAAGAACTCCTATCCGTGGCTTTCTTTATTTTCTATGACACACCAAATTTATGCCCAGCTAGATTCGGTGGAATCGCTCCTGGACGAACTCCCATATATGTTTTATTTGGGCCTGTTCTTTGTGAACGTCCTGATCCTCTATTATGCCTTCCTGATGGAGTACATCGTCCTGAATGTGGGGATAGTATTCCTGCCTGAGGATATGGACCAGGCACTGGTGGACCTCGGGGTGCTGTCCGACCCGGCCTCTGTTCCCTATGATACCGACACGGAGCTGGATGTGTTTGAGGGATATCTGGAGTGACAAAGCGGTCCTGGAAGGAAAAAACGGAAAAATCAGATTTTGATAATGATGTTGCTGGGATCAAGAGGTCGGGCTGGTGCTCCCTGGTCAGCAGTTTGTTGGGGAAATGCCTCAAAGTGGATGCTTCTTAAGCTTTTTGTTCAGAGAGGCATATCAGGCAAAAAGTAAGTAAATGGCACAAGTGCAGTCAAAAGTGAAAGTATTTAGATAGTCATAGTTTTGCAATTTTGATTCCATACACCACTACACTGTGAAGTACAGACTGTCAGTTTTTCTTTTGCATTAACTTTTTTTTATACATAGTCACCCATTTACATAGGCTGAAAAGTAGTTCTTCAAGTGTTCATTTGGTGATTTCCATGGGTTCAAGACTTCTAGACAAAATATTTTTATCCAAGCAGTTCTTGTATTTAAAATTTAAAATCCAGTTACTTTTGAAGCTCTGAACATGGAGGACTGCATAAAAACAGCTGTAGTTTCTAAACTGTTAAATACTTTTGTGCAATCCCTTACTTAAAGCTGAAAGTCTGCACATGATTGTTTGATTGTTAAAATCCACCGTGGTGGTGTACAGAGGCAAAGATTGTGTAGTTGTCCAAACACTTAAGGACCTGATTGTAACAGTCAATAAGTAAGCACCATATATTCAGTACACTTTAATAGCCAGTACATCTGTTATAAAGTCAGATTTAAAAATCAAGCTCTGCCTTTTTATGATGCGTAAATGTTTTTCTGTGTCTCTAGGTTGTCTCGACTTAAAGGCAGGTAGCCTGAGGATTCATCACTTGCAGACTTATGATCTGTGACTGTTTGATGGAAAGAGCACTGTGGGAAGGCGTGTTCCCAGCAGAATATCAAGCAACCACAAGAGGTTAGCTCTGGCCTCTGCTACCCTCGCTTTGGACACAGCGAAAATGGAAGCACAGCATGGTGCAGGAGAACGGAGAGAGACAGCTGTTCCCTTTGGAAGAAAAATTAATGTTGCCAGGGATGTGGATCTATCCAGGAACTGGAAGTTCACTCTAAAAGCAAAATGTGTTTGAAACTTGCCGCATCAGCCACGGTGTGATGTCTTACAATGCGACATATGTCAGTAGAACTGGTGAAGTGCAGGAAAACAATGTCCAATAAGCATGATGAATACTTAATCACTCACAGAACAACTTAAGTCACCATTTTATCCTCTAATACAGAATCCAATTCTCTCTTAAGAACATCCTCACGGAGATTTGGGTCCACTAACATCACCCTTACTCTCAGAAGCACAGCTAAGAATTATGGAAGCACTGGTAAAGCATAACACTGTCTCTGGACTGAGGCGGGGAAGATGTAGGACATAGAAGTGCTGTAAACGTTTTAATATTGTCACTACGCCATTCACCACAAGTCAGAGAGTATTAAAGTGTCAAGAAAGAGGTATTTCTTTAATGCTGTACCTCTTTGTTTAACCTGCATCACGTCAGTAATTAGGCGGAGTGGTGACCACTGTGATCACAGCTGGCCAAACCTGTCAAATGTCTGAAAGGGAGCCTCTAAAGAAAGGCTTCATTCTTTTCTTTTCTTTTTTTTAAAAAAAAAAACAAACAAACAATTTACTGAGAGACGAGATGCATTATGCTGACCGTCTTCAGAGGATTTTGAGTCAGCTGTTTAATTCCTTGTGTTCTCCCGCTTGTGCTGTCACAAATTTAGAGCTGCTTTTTATGAAGTGTATATTCTCAACAGCAATAATAAACTGGATTCAAGCAATGGACCAGTTACATAGTTATACAAATGAAATGGTTCACAGGTAACCATTTCATCCACGAGCTTGGCTCAATTGTGGATGGGGAGAAAATAAATATAAATTGTCTATATTTTGCTAGGCAGCTTTTCACCAAGATTGCTGGTGCTGGTATTTTCCCTCGTCAGCACTCAATATAGGGAGATAATAATCCACAGCCACACTGTGTAATCAACTAATAGGGAAAAAAGGGAATAAAAAGTGTTGCTGTGATTCAAGAACATGGATGAAAACACAAAGTAATTCAAGAATGTTTTTCAGAGAGTTGGCACCAGAGTTTAACAAAAGCCAATTATTGATACCTGATACCAAATTGTTTTTTATGTGGATTAAGGCCTTGGTGATATATAAGATGTCCATAGCTTGTTTTTTTGGAGGGTAAACGTGTGTTTCGAAACAGTATTTAGACCACAGGGCACTAAAACTCAGGATACTAATAAAATATATAGTATGAATACTGTGTGTATTCCATACGTTTATATGGAATTTAATCAAACAGGAACAGAATCAATACGAGGTAAGGCTGTGAATAGGAGATAATATTTAAGGAAGTGTGTAATCTCGCTGTCTCATGCTGTAAACAATGTTAGGCGGCTTTCTTTTCATTGACCATCAACGTCAGTACAACAGTACTTCTTGGTTTTGGTATGAAAACAGTAGCATCTGAAGCTGTAACAGATTTCCTAATTTTGTACAAAAGTCAGAGGCCATGCTGTTTCCCAGGCATGCTGCCCTGTTCAGGGCCAACATCATCATCATCATCTCACGGGCAACATACAACCTGTGCTTGTGTCGTCCCATCACATCGGCTTCTTTGCAGACATGCACATGCTCAAATGAACTGTAGAGTTTTATTTTCCATTGTGTATTTAATAAACTTTGAGCGAATGCCAGCTTGTAGCCTCTTTCTTTAAACCATCAGCCTGTGTATTTCTGTAGGTGTGAGGGTTTTATTAATAATCATGTGCATCAGCGTGATGTCATATTGCTTTTTAACCACAAGAGGGAGTGAGTGCAACAGAGAACAGCAGCAGTGGCATCAAATTGTGGAAATTCTTTGAAGTCTCCACAATTCGATGATGGAAATCCCCAACAATGCCAAGTGTTCAGATTTGTTAGAATTTGCAAAGCGTGGTGGGAGTACGCTCTGCGTGATAACTGCCAGATGTGACGGCCTGTTATTTGATTCTACTCCGAGAACTGCCAGGAACTGTAGATGGACATTTGCTTACTTTCAGGTCTATTCATAATGTGAATCCAGTATTTTCCCTTTCTATTTGTTGAGATTCAGTCTCGACCCAGTTCTTTCATTACCAACAATTCATGCTTCACATGTGAGATTAGTAATGAAGTATCTCACAAATGTAATTTTGTTTTTTATCACTTCGTCGAGTGCGCACACAGAGACTGACGTTCTTAAAGGTCAGTTTGCATAGAAATAGAGAACAGAAACATGCAGTGAAGGAAGTGAAAAGAAGGGTTTTTTTCAAAAAACCCATTGAATTCAGTGAACACAGGGGGATCAGTGGAAAGAAAACACTATAAAAATAGTAGTAGGGTGACAGTGTCAAAGCATTTTATTATTATAAAAGTAACCAACAATCAGTACTGTATAATTTATAGCCAGAAAAACACACCGTTATCCTCCCCCTCTCTCTCTCTCACACACACACACACACACACACACACACACACACACACACACACACACACACACACACACACACACAGCACCACAAATACACGAATAAAGGCACCTAAAGGCAGATAATGGCAAACACTTGGACAGACAACTATAAAAAAAAATCCAGCCACCTTTAATAACAAAGGGCGACTATAAAAGTGCAATTGTGCTTCTTGAAGTTGAAAGTACTGAAAAACAGTACACACACACACACACACACACACACACACACACAGAGTTTGTAATGCAGATAGTGGAATGTTATGAAGAACCAGCAGCAGAGAACAAGCAGCAAGTACGTCAGTTGTAGTGTAATCTCAAGTTTCACGAAATCATTTGTTTGTGTCCTTTCCTTGCAAGCACACACGTTTGAAAATGCATTGTGCAATTTAAGTGTACATCATGAGTTGCATGATGAAAACAGTTCATAAGCTGGTAGAGAGGAATTGCATTTTAGTGCAATAGGATGCGGCTGTCCTGCTGAATGAGTCTCTCAAGCACACCGAAGGGGATGCACTGGTTCCACATCCTGGGATGATGAAATGAGATGAAACAGGGTAAGAAAACAACACCAAAAAATTGGAAAAAATAAAGATATGTGATGAAGTAACATGAAAGCGCTCCTCACCTTAAAGTCTTAATTTTTGTACAGTTTCTTAGGCTGGCTCCTAAGCTCTGTGCGCCGACATCTGTTAGTTTGTTAAACTTTACGCTGTCAAAGAGAAGTGAGGCAGAAGTTAGATGTGCTTTAACAGAAAAAAGCCTATAGCGCAAATCCAGACATCGCAATATGTTTTGTCTATAATATGAATACATGAACGCTAAAAATAAAACCAAAGCAGAAGTAGCAAAAAATGTGGAAGTGCTCTTTGCTTTTCACTTGAATTCTCAGTGAACTTCTGTTTGAAAATGCTTCATCGCAGAAATAAACATTTTTACAACCTGGTATAAAAACACAGCTTTGGGACCACCGTACAGGGCAAAGACAAAGATAACCTACATAAATATAAAATGCAGTTTTTAAGTGATTTATTTTGATTTATCAAGGAAAAAACTATTCATATGTCACGGGGTGGAATGGACAAGTTTTACTGAGTGTTTTTTATTTTGCATGTGTTGCTGTGTTTTATTAGTTTTAATCTTTTAATAATGTACAGTGTTTAATTCTTATGGTTTTATTGCATGTTTTTATTGTATGTATTTGTTAACTTGTCCCGGAGAGACTCCACCCCCCCTCCTGATCACTAATTGGACACACCTGGGAGATCACAGAGCAAATAAGAGCTCCAATAAGAGGGCCTGGCAGGACAGAGACAAGGGAGTGGACGCTGGAGGAGGGCAGCAGGATGGCACCCTATCTCCTCTCACAGCGAGACTATAGTGTAGGCGAGACACAGCAAAGCAGCAGGCAGAGTTGAGAGCTCTGCCCATCTGGAATTTCTTGTTCTTTCCTATCCCAGTGATAGGAAAGAACAGTGACTGTCGCTGCCCCCTCTCTCTTCTGGCTAGGCTGCTAATAAATCTTTCTTTTTTATTTTTTTGTGCTATTCAAAGGTGTACTTTCTAGTGTGTTTCAGATCATCGTCCTACTGCAAAACCAAAACATGCATGTACTTAGGGCCAGGAACTCCTGGTTAGACATTCTCCCTCAGGTCTATCTGGTAGAGAGCTGAATTCATGGTTCCATCAATTGCAGCAAGTCTTCCAGGTGCTGAAGCAGCAAAGTAGCCCTAGACATCACACTACCACCACCATGTTATGTTCTTTTTATGAAATGCTCTGTCAGTTTTACGCAGATGTAATGGGACTGAAACCTTCCAGAAAGTTCAGCTTTTCTCTTATCAGTCCACAGAATATTTTCCCAAAAGTCTGCGGGATCATCAAGATGTGTTTTGGCAAATGCAAGCCTTTGTGTTGTCTTTAGTCAGAGCTCTACAATGGATGCTTTTTGTGCCCACTGTCTTCCTTTTTGCTGAATTATGAACTCCGGCCTTAACTGAGGGAAGCGACGCCTTGCACTTTAGATGTTGTTCTTGTGACCTCTTGGATGAGTCACTCATGTGGTCTTGGGAAGTTTCACCACTGTTCTCAGTTTTCTCAAGCTGTGAATAAGAAGCGCTCATCATGGTTCAGTGGAGTCCCAGAGCCTTAGAAATGACTTTATAACCTTTTCATATTACTTTGTTGCTAAATTGTTGCTTTAGATTGTGGGATGATGATTGTGGGTCGCTTTTTGAGATCTTTTAGCCTGCTTCACTTCATCAGACAGGTTCTTTGTAATTCAACAAGTCTGCCAGTATTCAGCCCTGAACGTGGGTAGTAAAACTGAACTCAGCTTTGTCATTTAAAAACTGCATTTTGTATTTACTCAGATTATCTCTGACTTATACCAAAATATGTTTGATGATATGAAAATTTAAGTGTGATAAATATGCAAAAACTAAGAAATCAGGAAGGGGCAAGTAACCTTTCACAGCATATTAAAGTGATACATTCTTAGGGGTGTGGCCACTTTGACTGACAGGTGAGCATCACTTATAAACCTGGGCCTCCTGTCTGCTGTCATCATGTCAGCTAATTCAAATGACTGAACCGCACCTCTCAGTCATGTTTGTCGTGTTGTGGTGTAATTTTTAAAAGTATGTGTACGTTACTTAGCACTAAACTCGTAACTTTTCTCACTGCAATGCATCTGTACGGTCTATGGAAGCACCTTGATATCCAAGCTTGCTAGACTGACTCACTTTCATCACAAGCTAAAGACCCCTTCCTAATTTTAAGTAGTTACTGGTGCCTTACTGTGAGTGAAAACATAACCAAACAGCAAGCAAAAAAGGAACTTAAAAGTATATAAAAAATTAACTAAGTGAAACTATGTAGAAAAATAACTCTCAAACATGTGAGTTGTCTTGTGGTCAGTTCTCATCCACACCCAGTCCCTGCCTGTGTAAGTGGACTTTGTCAGTCTTTTAAACGGGAAGACCTTTGCTAAAAAAGAACATTTTACACTGAAATGTATGAGAACCTAATTCTTAGCCATCAGTTCCGAATAAAAATGTCAAGTCTTACTCAAGGTCAGTGAGGGAAGCCATGTGTGGGAGAACAGCTGCTAAACTCTCTGCCCCTTCATCAGAAATCATGTTGCTGTAGAGACTGGAAAAAATAGCAAGATAAAAAGGGAAGTGAAATTATGTGGGTCAACAGTAAGTGCCACTTTTAGGTTCCTTTGTAGTCTGTAGGCAGATGTTACCTTAAACAGTGCAGATTAGGCAGGTCCTTCAGTGTGGCTGCTAACTTCTTCACACCCTCATCTCCTATGCAGTTCTGTGATAGACTGGAAACCAGAAAAAACCCCACACAACTAAACACACGTATCAAAACTAAGTTAAAAGCTAGACTGGGATGTTTTTTTGGGAGCTCAACTAATTGTGTCTTTATACCACCAAAGACAAATACTCACTTAAGGATCTCCAAAGAAGGGAGTGAGACTAACGCACTGGCCAGCTTCTCTGCTCCTTTGTCCCCGATCTTGCTGTTCTCTAGGCTAAAGGTGGTGAGAGAAAGAGGCTGTCAGTTACTAGAAACATCTCATAAACACAGAGCGATGCCTTAAGCGTAATACAAATAGAAAAAGTGTGCTGTATACTTACTCCAAGTGCTGTAGGTTATGCAGCCCTGGCAGGAGATCCCACAGCTTCGGAAGAACCAGAGGACCATTATCTGGACCAAGTCTACAGGGAACGTTATCATCATTATCGTCACCAGCTTCACAGTGACAACCATAATAAATTCAGATATCAAACATCTGAGCTACTTACTCAAACTCCAGCTTGTGTAGCTCTTTAACTGCTGGGACTCCCTCAGACAGGATGGAGTGAGACTCGCTGGAGCTACAAGTGAATATAACATGTTTTCACAAACCAGTATGTTGCAGTGTAAATCTAAATGTGTGTGCATAATAGTGTGGTGTATTACCTGTCTGATAGCCTCTTGTGAATGTGTATGTTCACCAGCTTTTCCAGGTGCTCTATATGGCACACCTGTTTAGCTTTCAGAGGATGGATTGTGAACTTGGACACTGCCCTCTGGAGGAGACTTTCTTCGTCACTCTGCTCCAGCAGCTCCCAGAGGGTAATGGCGTCAGCAATGCATGACCTGGAGGACCCACAACACTGTGTTTAACACTGCTATTGGTGCTGGTAAAGATCAGTGACTATCAAGTCACAAAAAAGTCCCCAATACTATACTTTAACCATTTAAATCCTGAGGATTGAACCATAAAAATGTAAAGAATTACAAAAGATTACAAATTAGTTCTCTGGACAGGCTTAAACAGGATAAGTAAACTATGACTGGACAGCCACAGTTTGTGGGATAGTTGTAGCAGGGTATATAAAGAAGGTGTATAAAGGTGTATATAAGAACTACCTGTATGTGTTGATGTTGTTGAGGCCAACCAGAGCTCGAAGTCCACAGATCTGGATGCCAGAGTCCTCCAGGTCCAAACAGAAACTTCTGCCTTCAGTTTCCCCCTGTTCAAGTGCTTTCTGAACAGTGAACACATCTGGTGGGCTTAGTTGAACTCCATGAAACGTCAGGAACTCTGGAAGATTTGCTGCCAGGTGTGTCACCAGCCGAGTCCTGCCAGCGTCTCGGCCACCATCACTGTACGTAAAACTCGCCTCGTAGACGTAGTGGCATGCCTCCAAGATTTGGGAGGGAGTAAGGTCAGCGTAGGAAAGCCCTTCCAGGTGTTTTGTTACCAACCCCTGCTTGTTAGCCACCATATCTCTAAAGGCAGTCTCTGTATGCGTGTGGAATCGCTGCAGTTCTGTCCTATTGTGGAACAAGAGGCCAACTGCAAATCGCTGAGTGAGCTCAAGTTCCTCCCTTTGAGGTCGCCGACGACCTTTCCCTCCAGACTGGAAAGGGAGGGTCTGGAGAAAGGACCGGTCTGTTAAAGTCCTGGAGAAGCACAAAGAGAAAATGTGTCAAGGGAGATTGGGGGATTCTAAAGGTCTGAAAGTAAAAGAGAAAATAGATTGCAAGTGGAAAGGCTTTCATTTTTAATCTAACAGCATATAAACAGTGGATATTATGATATTTTAGCCCTACCGGCTTTTGATGAATCTGTAAACAGTTGATTTCTACCTTGACAAAGCCAGATGTACTCCTGCAATGTAACTCTGAAGAAAAGGGTTGGCCCACAAGAGGATCTGGTCATTTTGGTGATCAGTTAAATCATTGGTGATCCTTTCACTGTTTTCAGTCCTCTGTTCTGTCTCTCCAGCTTCTGTCTCATTTTCTCCTTCCTCCTTGGTACTATTTGAGAGGCATGGACTCGCTCTCAGCTGATGAGAGAGAAAGAGGCCTGTTCTCAGGCCAAACGCCTTGACTTTGGCAGATATGTCCCGTCCTGTGGGAAGGATGGAAGAGTTGGCTTTGACCCCTTCCCAGGCCAAAGAGCTCAGCTGGGACAACAACTCCCTGTCCTCCGTTACGGCTTCTCCGCCACTGCTCTTGAGATCCTGATCCACTTTGTCTACTTGCGCCTCCTGTTCTTGTGCCTTCTTTGCCCTTTGGGTGCGAGAGGAAGTGCGTGCCTGCGTTCTGGACTTTGCCTGATTATTTTTCGAACACTTCTTCGCCTGAGGGATATTTGAAATTTGTGTCTCAGTGTCTCTTATGGATTGTGCTTGAGCTTCGGTGTGTGTGGGAGTACTCCTGCTGTCTTTATCCATTTTTAAACACAGCACCTGATGACAGAGCCCAGTTAAAGTTCTTGGTAGGACATCCACACTTCTAGACTGCTCTAAAATCAAGCACACCAGCCGGCATAGTCCGGGGTTCCAGCAAAGGAGATTTAGGTAGCTCATGCTTTTTAGACTCTCCAAAGCTGATTCTCTGAGGCCAGGATCAGAGAAGTACTGGGACAAATATGTTTCCACATTTGCTGGGGTAAACCCACACATCTCCAGAAGGCTGTCTGTGCGCCTGAGCAGCTGGCTGGCAGTTCCCCGTGGCCGGGTGGAGAGTAGAAGAGTGCAGCCTGGAAGCAGGACCCTTTGAAGAATGGCAGAATACAACTGCCTTACTGTGAAAGTCTTTGCCTTGCTGTCTTTTTGCAGTGAAGCTGTTAGGTCTTTTTCCTGAGCTTGAAGTAGAGTTTCATAGTTCCGCAATTCGTCA
This sequence comes from Pelmatolapia mariae, assembly GCF_036321145.2. Lineage (NCBI taxonomy): Eukaryota > Metazoa > Chordata > Actinopteri > Cichliformes > Cichlidae > Pelmatolapia > Pelmatolapia mariae. The sequence goes on from NC_086230.1 coordinate 12,805,225, forward strand.
AAACCATCAAAAATGATGAGCACACGCTTAGGGGCTGCCAGGATTTGAGCATACACTGCTTCTGGGTCCACACAGGATGGGGCAGAGGAGGAGAGGTTGAGCAGGAGTGTCTGAAGGCTGTAGACCGGCTCTGTCACACTGAGCTTTTTGCCATCTAATAGGAATACAAAGTCAAACTGAGGGATGCAGTCTCTGGACCAATCAATACACAGCTTCTTGATCAGAGTAGTTTTTCCCATGCCGGCATTGCCAAGCAACAAAATGTACCGTCTGGATTTTTCTCCATTTGAACCATCAAAGATCTGAGTGGAAAAAGATAAGCAGGCAATGAGTTTAACAAGGTTTTTTTTTATTTTATTTTTTTAATTTTTTAAAAATTTTTTGTGATATAATCTGTCCAGTAAAAGTGACGCTCCTACCCGACTCAGTGCCAGCATGGTTTTTTGCCGATCTGTGTCCCCCTTGATGACTAGCTCCTTGTCCAGGCATTTGTTTGTATTTTTCCCAGAGCGAACTACCTCTCTTTGGCTCACTTGAACATCTACATAATGAGAAGACAGGCTGAGGCCCGCCTCCATATCCTGGTAGGTTTGACTCATGTGAGCTTTGGCTTCCTGAATGTAGTCCTTGACATTCTCTAAAAAAGAAACAGGACTGAGTACCAAGTTGGTCCTCCACAAACCATTGTATATTCATGAGATCACTGTAGACAAAGTAAGAAGAGATCCTTAAAAGCCATGCGGTAACTTACGTGGAATATCAAGGATCTTGGGAGACAGAGGAAGAGGTGATTCCTTACATGGAGACATTTCTGAAGTGGAACAAAGAATGAAGTTTGTCACATGCCAGAAACTCATAACCACAAGGAGGAAGATTTGAGACAGATACCGATGCTCACCATTGCCTGGGGATACAGGTGAGGTACAAGGGGGAGACATGGCTTTGCTAGCTGTTTCTGACAGAGAACCCAGTGGGGATGAACTCATTTGGACCGGAGCGACTGTGCCATCGACTACAAACAAAAGAAAAGAGAGTGAAATGACTGCATCGGCACACAAACACAGCAGATGTTACAGAGAGCAGTTTCCATGTTGTCTCTTAAAAGGCAGAAGCAAAACCATAATGAGGAACAACAAATAGCACAACATCACCAGAGAAGACAAGAAGTAGAGAATAGCATGCACACATGGACACACTCACACGCAACCATACCAGATAAAAGAGTTAACCTTTTTTTACTCACCTGGGGAGAGTGGTGGTAATTGGCATTTGGGGGGTGGTGACACAGTAGGAACTATATTAGAAACAACAGTTAGACCATGGACTACTTGTACAGGGTGTGCACAATAATCAGTACACAATAAATAATTAAAGATGCCACTGACATTAATAACACGACCACCAGTGGACAGAAACAACAACGGCAAATCAATAATTACGATTGAAAAGAACTTTTTTTGCATTGTAAATAGACATGATTGTGTTACAGGTGTGTGATTGCTAATCTAGGCTGTAGCTAAGCCACAGTTTTTCAGAAGAAGCTTTATGGTCAGATTGCCAAGGCAATTAAAACTGCACATCAACTCATTTTCTTTCCATAATGCTCAACACCCCTAGTCTGCAGTGTAAATAAAAACTTAACACCAGAAGAGTCACAAATGTTACTTTCTGCTGGGCTATGACATAGCAGTACACAGGAAACACTGTTAACTCTTGGTATGCCAGTATTTAACTCACCTAATATATATGTAGGTGTAGTGGCGCTGCCGGGGAATGGAAACCTAATGAGCGGAGGAGGAGGAGAAAGCTGGACTGGATTTCCGGCGGAATCTGAGATAGTGATAAACTGAATGGGAATCGCAGAGCCTGTTTGGGAAGGGTAGACGCGAAAAATTCTTGATGGAGTGGCGGTGGACATCGGTAAAGTCTCTGCTGGACTCGGCCCTGATGCGGGATCACTGCCTGCAAAACAACCAGAGCTGGCATCAGTTTCTGGGAACTGGTTTAGTCAGCCTTGAGAGTTATCAGAAAGGGAGTTGGAAAAATGACAACAATGTTTTGTTTTCCAAAAAACAGCGAAAGATTTACGGTCACAAACATCCTCATTGCAGAGCGCTGTTGAACTTGTTACTCAAAGACAATCGCATTACGTATTTACTTTGAAATGTGATAACTTTGTGAAAAGGCGTTGCACTATTTACCTCCTATTGAAAGTTATTTCTTACACTACTCTGCATTACTTCACCACTTCATCCCTTATGTACTGTCACACAATTTCCATCCGAGAATGAAATAATAAATCTTACATTCAATATCTACAAAAATGATTAACTCAATAAGGAGAGGATAGATTCAGTATTTGCTCTAAACCATCACTTTCCTGCCCTTTTGTGCAACAAACAGGAAGTAGTGTTTAACCTTCTAACCCTCAAAGGTTTCACACTGCTCTGTCATTTCTCTTATCATCATGTTGGGTGATCATGCAAATGAAATGGCAGATTAAGCCAAAGAGAAATGGACCAAAGTAAAGTGTATTACTGTGCAAATACAGACATGTATGCTTAAATTTGAGTGTCTTATTTCTATTTGTGGTGTAGTATTTCACTCAACGTTGTGCCATTAAATCTCTTCAGTGACCAGCAGCTGCTGATGTAAATGAAAATACATGCTCGGTTTTTTTTTTAACACACTGCGTGGTAAATTGGAACTATAAAAAGCACCAAACTCACGTGAAGCGAGGTGAGTAAGGTGCGAGTTCTTCTTTTAATTCATCAGCGTAAACTTACGACTTACAACTTCAAGTTCCTGTTTTTTTACAAACTTACTGGTTCATGCACAGATATATAACTATCACCTTGTGATCCAAAAGTCTAACCACTGAAATTTCATCTGAATTACCTTTTTTGTAAAAAGTCACTCTCACGTGCACGTGCTGAAAGTGGCTCTTTTTCATTCTAGCATTTTACCTTGGAGCTATTCAAGGGATATTTGTAATATGATATGATACGAATTGCAATATTTTACTTTAATAACCTATCTTGCAACCCTGGTAATCCTCTTTCAACTCCTATCCTGCAGAGTTTCACTTTTTCAGATCAACGTCACTTACAGCGCTTCAAGTTCAAAGCTCCAGATGTTGCCTCAAAAACGGTTTCAGTTTTCATGACTCACCTGGCTCAACAGCTGGCTCAGCCTGTGACTCTTTGGTTTTTGGTTGGCCTACAGGAGTTGAAGAACGAACATTACAACATGACAGCGACAAGACATGCCCAGAACATCCTTAATATGGAGATCTTTTACTGTTACTAGAGAATGTTATTTGTAAACATATCCTTTTCTTTTTGTACCGGATGGTAGTTCATTTTCACGTGATAAGCAAAGCAACTATGAGAATGTTGAATCTTCTATTAATAGTATTATTCCAGATTTGATTAGCAAAAAACAAAAATCCCCCAAAGCATCTCTTAATATAGTGATATGAATGGAAACCAATGGCTGCATTTTAAGCTCTGAGTGTTTGAACTTTTTCCACTAGTCTTAAACATACCAACATAATTAGAAAAGTAATAAAGTGCAGTGTCAAGTGCTATAAATACCACAGTATTATGACTACCATAAAAATGATAAATTGTCATTATAAGTTTAGTTATAGTAGGCTTAAGAATGTGTCTATTCCACTGGGTCCCAAATGTAATGTGGATTGGAAACTCCATCATTTGTTAAACAATCAGAGGAAGACTCTGGATTAGTCACCTGATGGTTTTGGCCGTTTTGCTTTGGGGCTTTTATCGGAGCACAGCTGTGGCTGAGAATCTGCAGAGGGAAAAACATGTAAGCAAGCCTTTAAACAATAAAGTGAAAATGACAAGTTAGAATCCTAAAATTAAGTTTTATATAACAAAAAGATGCTGGTAGGGTAGATGCTGTTCTTTGTGTAGTTACGAGCCAATCATTACCTCTCGGTCTTTTTCTCCTTCGTGATTGACCTTTTGCTTTGGGTTCCTGTATCTGCTCAATGCTGTTGGCGATGGGTGCCTCAGCTGCCGTGGGGAGGTCATCAAAGGTCCATGGATGAGGAACTAAAAAAGTCAATGTAGCATTTAGCAGATGCCCCTACTCCAACGTGTTGTCATTGTCATGGCATTTCATTACTGAATTAAAAATCAGTAGCTTTTCAAGGCATCCTGTGACAGTTAGATAAACAGTAGGATTTGATTGACTTTTAAATGATGGCATTCTGTTTTTATTTACATTGACACAGCCTCCCAGTTTTGGGGGCAACCAGGATGTACATGGGCTGCCTTCATTTCTTTTGTGGATACTAAACAAAATGTAAAGACTGGACCAGAGTCCGGTCCATTGTCTGTGGGCTTAATCACATTTGATGATGTTGTGAGAGGTTTACATTTTATGGGCCGTGCATTTACAATATGCTGGGTGGAGATTTTTGTGTTTGTGTACTAAGATAACAACAAAGGTGTTTAAAATGTATATTGTAGTAGATATGTAGTTTAAGAAGACTGCATAATCTAGTCACTATTGTTTATGTACAGGTGCAGATCTACTGTGGTGGCATGAGGTGGCTTGTGCCACCTTAAAAAAAATCTCTTGCCACCCTTAGTGTCACCCAAGTTTATTCAAATGAGCTAGCATTAACACTTTGAGCCTAGCTACAAGTAACACTGAATATGAGTATATTGCATAATGTTACCCGATGCAAGACCTGCAAATGTGTAAAGAAATGGCTTTGATTTTGCTGATTTCCATGCCACTCTAAGAAAATGTTTCTAGATCCGCCCCTGTTTGTCTAGCATGCTAGGTTGTTAGCACCATTAAGAAATGCTGGCATCTTGCATGAAAACACTGTTGCAACTAATGTAAAATTTTAATATTTACTTATTTAAAGTTAAGAAATTTACTTTGTTCTTACTTATAAGTAAAAGCTATAACAGTCAATACTTGCATAAAACTTGCATACAAAAATCTATATAAATACAATTAATTGTACTCCTTATATTGGATAACACTAAATTAATACATGAAAGGGTTTAGGTGACAATTATAAATAATCATAATTATAATTATAGCTATAAGATACATTTATGACAGCCTGTGCACATGTTTTGTTGCTGCAAAAGTAATGTGATCCCCTTCAAAGACCTTTGAAGAGATTCTGCTAAAAATCTTTAGGTTCATACTTAAAAGATAAAACAGTAACTTTGATGGTCAGTTACTCTTACAGAAAAAATAATCAACAAAAGAGACGCTTATCTTATTGCTAGATTTGTCTTATGCAATATTAAACATTATGACGGATAAAAAAGCCAAATGGGTCATGGCAACAAAGTGCCGGCCTTCAGATTGGAGCAGTAGCCTAACTCTGCTTTGTGATTGGGTCATCATTTAGATGGTTTTTTTTCCTGAAGGTTAATTTATAACTACAGACTGAAATGACTGAATTACTTGTTGACGTCACTTAAACTCTAAATTTCACTGAGCCCCCTGAATGTTCAGATAAGGAAGTGAACCTCCGACTGTGACACTGAAAAAACACAAACATTTTTTTACTACTGCGTTTTGTTGTGTTTTGTCTTCCTTCCTCATTATTCAGAAAGGTCAAAACAACACTGGTGCATTTCTACAACTAGATTACCACGTTGTGGTTGTAGGCCTCCACCACTCAGGCCTATGTAATGTGTAAGACTCCTACACATTACATACACTGGAATTTCCCAATTTAATGGTGGTAGTTTTAATGTTATGTCTTACTGTTGCTTATAGTTTAGATTATAGCTGTCCAATATAAGGCCCAGGGGGGCAGAATTGGCCTGGCAAAGACTCTGATCCAGCCCATTATGCATGACTTGAAAATGTGAAGGGTGGCATAAATTTTGGACTTTTAATTGTATTTTGCTAAATTTTACAACTTTTGCTACATTCATGTTACACCAAAGTAATAGAAAAATAATTAAATGCCAGAAAAGATCCACTGTTTTCACTATCCATTGTGGAAATGTAGCAGCTTTATCTCAAAGAGTCCTTTGACAGATTTCCTTCATGCAGAGACTCACCATGAAATTAATAAATTTACAGGAAAGATTCATGTTCTCTGTATCTGACCAAATGACTACTGGTAAATGATTAGTAATGACACTGGTACTTTGAACTTTTGTATTAAATGAATTAAGTCATGACTTATTAAGAATCATATTTGACATTTGTGTGAAACTTAGTCATAGATTAAGATCATAATGACCATAACCTTTGAATATCAACTCATTTTACGCAGTTATTTTATGAGTCCAAGTGATTGTCTGTGACTGACATACAGAGATTCCTGTCTTTATGTCTTTATCACTGCCATGTTCTTTGTTTTCTTCTGTTTTTCCTCATGTTTCTAGCTCTCCTCCCCTGTCTGTATCTACACTAGGATTGAGATACAAAATTAACAGTGAAGTGCTCTTTTTTTTTTTAGGACATCAAATGAAGAACATGTTTAGCCTTATTATGTTATGTGGGCTCTGTTAAACACTATGTGACAACAGGTACAAGGTAACAAAAGGAGGTTCTTACGGCTGTCGTTGAGTTCTAAGTAGTCAAAGAGGGAATCAACATCTGAAAAAATGCACAGAGGTCATTATAATTAGATAATAAACTTCACATACATGTGAGACACGTAATAGAAAATTACTATGTGTGTTTTTACATATAGTACACTACACATGAGTAAACACATAAAGATGTTTGGCTGCCACTTACCCAGCAATTTTTCATTTATATCATCATCAGCCAAATCATCTGAAAAAATAACAATACCATCATCAGATAACAGAATTTCAGTTTCAAAATATAAAATATGTAAAGTTGATGTATTCATTATACAACACTGTCTCTTTAAATATGTTAATTACTAATTACTGATGGAATAGATTGGATATTAGACAGTCAATGTTCATTTATTGTTTATGATTTATTATTAGCCCTGTGTTACATGTTGGTTTTCAGTCTGTTTGTTTAAGCTTTTACTGTCCTGTGCTGCCTTCCTGACAGTAACAGCTGGTTCAGTGAAATATTCAATCATATTTTGGGGTGTTGGTCCACCCCTATCTCAACTGTTAAGCTACCAGTGCTACTAGTATATTTTCCAAAGTGGATGGATTCATCAACTTCACTTCAACTGAACAGAAAGACAATGATCCCAAATACATGAAACCCAGTTCTGGAATGATAAAGCAGGCTAACTTTAAATCTCTGCAATGATCCTCCCAAAGCCCCCGACCTCAACCCTACTGAAAGTGTTTGGACTACTAAATAAAATTCACCAATTCTTCCAAGAATAACTGTCAGAATTCTAGCAAGAATTAGCAAGAACTACCAAAAGCATCTGGTTGAGGTGCACCTTCCTAAAAGACATTTAGCTATATAATAGTGGTGGAGTATGCATGTATTTGAGCCTCTATGTGAACTTTTGACCCCGTGTGGATTTGAGGAAAACAAAGATAAATTCAAACTTGTGCGCCTAATTCTTGTTTTTATAATTATTAAAGTTGTATGCAGCACAATCGTGTACAGCACATGTGTATATAAACTGTTTAAGATTAAACTGCATTTCATTCAATAGTCGGTGTTAAAAATGTCTGCTCTCAGATAGAAAAATAGAAAGAAAGGAGTGACAATAACCATCTGTGTCTTCTATTTAGAAGTGTTTGTTTGTGTTTTCACAGCCTCAACACATAATTCACCTTTTTATTATCAATGCAGAAAAACAAAGTAGTGACAATACAAACCTAGCAACAGATCCGCCAAGTCCAAAGGGACTGCGATCGGATCGGGATCCACCTCCAGCATCTTGACATCTGGTGACACGCACAGGAAAGAAATCAAATATTCTGATTGGTTATTATTATATTCGTAGGTTAGAGTGGAATTGATCTTTAACAACAAACATTTATTCAGCTTATCCTCGAGTACAGGAGGAAGCTTTTGTCAAAGCTGCAATTCCCTCAAGCTATTCCTAACATAACGCCATCACAATAATGGGTTGGACAGAGACACCCTAAAAACACAATGCCTGTTGTAATAATAGTAATGTGAGAAAACAACCATGGATTTGCTGAAAGAGAAGAAAGAAGGAAAGCAGGAGAAGTAAATCAGCTTCCTGTCAGTACACGATACATTACAGTATCCGGCCACAATCTGAAAAACCATTAACACCTTGACTTTATCACTGTATGGTTAACTGTTCAAACTGTGTTTACAAATATGCACTTTAACTCTGGGGGAAAAGAAAAACGCCTGGGCAGGAAGCTCAGGTAAACCTGCTTACAGAGATAACTACTGAGATCTTTTACAGCCTAAAGACACCTTTAGGATAACCACGATGTGGACAGTAGAAAAAAACCCAACAACACCAGAAAAACCAAAAAGCAACTTTTTGCCCTGATGAATCATTACTTGTACAATAAAACACTTCACTGACTAATTCTACAAATCACCCAAATTGCAGGAAGGCAGTTAAAAAAAGACAAAAAGGATTTCATGCAAAAAAACCAAACCCTCCAGTTGTTTTAAAGGTGATCATGCACATAAAGGTGCCCTTGAGTGGTGTGGTTGTCTAGCAATCTATAACCATGTGCGGTGCCATTTGAGCAGTTAACCAGGTAGTTCACGGCACACACATACACACACACCTTGTTTATTAGACAGAGGACTACAGTCGAATATGGACTTTGGACTCACATCTTTGTTTGAAATTTGTCACTGTTTTTCTAAGAACCACTAAAAATAAAGCTGTAAATATGTGCCCATTACCTCCCTGAATAAACAAACAAACAAATAACAGTGCAACCAGTTGAGTCACTGATTGCACACAACATAACAAAATATGTCTCTAATGAGTAACTTGGGAACCTGAAGCACACAGAGCACTATGCTGTCTGCACAACTAGAATATCAAGACCTTAAAAACTAACAGTGAAAAATAAATATTAAAAAGAAAAGAACAGAAAGAAATATTTTGTTTAGTCCTGAGTCGGAGTACGTGAAATTCTTTGTCCCTGCGCAGTCCCACCCTACATGGCTGCCCACTATTACCAAACTCTTTTAAAAGTTACATTGAAAGGGATTTTCAACAGTTAATGTGCTTCAGTTGCCCGGAATTCCCCACAAACCCCCAACTGGACTTACTTTCACTTACGACAACGTTTGATCTGTTATTTTTGTGCATTGTACACGTGTGGGGGTCTATGATGGTGGGTGCGACTCCATCTGGTCACACAGAAGCATAATGGAGTTGATTCTTCTTGTCGTGGCTGAAACTTTCAAAGCCAAACGCAAAAAATTCAATGCAGGTGCTGAAGCAGCCGCAATTAAAACTTTAACCTAAATTTGCTTAAAAATTATTAAAGTGGCCCCTGTAAATTAAAGAAAAAAAGTTTTGAAAATCCCCGACAAATCTTATTATTCTGTGCCTGCGCACTTTAATGAATGCGCAAACCCAGTCCCACCAGAGCGCACCGTGGCTGATATTCCTACCTGTCGGGTCTCTCTGGGTGATGCTCAGGTCCTGCAAACGCCCTGATGTATAGTCTGTGTGTCTCATATAAATTCTATCAGCCGCTGCATATATCCTCAGATGACCTACACACTGAGAGCGCGCAACCTGCTGCGGCTCAAAATAAAGCCTGCTTTTGCTTTCACTTTACCAAACATGCCTTACCAAACGCACCAAGCCGTTAAAGGGCGGTTCTGTGTGCAGCGTGGAGTGCACCCTGCATCTGTTTTAGGTCTGTTTTAACAACAACGGAAGAAGCAAAGAAAACGTTCAAGCACAAGTGGCACACCACGAGGGACCGGTTTATCATGAGGAACAAGGGTGATGTAAAGCAAACAGGTCACTGTGCGTTACAGTCGCCACAACATCCTCTAATATCACTTTGTTTTTTATTTTTTTCCCGGGCAACATGAGTGTCAAAGGGGGGCTCAACTATTTTGCAGGCTACTTAGCTTCATGTAGCCTGCATGGCATGTTTTGATAGACTTTTAATTAACCTCCTAGGACCTGGCGTCCACGTATGTGGACATCACATTTTGGGTTGTCTAGACCAAAATACTACATTTTGTTCTACAAGGGCCTGATATCCAATTACTAGGACATTATACTGCCACTGTTCTATCGAAATTTAAAGTGAATGTCCTCATATGTGGATGTCATTTTTCTCAGAAACAAAAATCAGGTTAAAAACAAACAAACAACGTAATTCTTTGTTTTTACATTCATCAGGTCCCAATCAGCCCAGATAGCAAAGACAAATTAAAAATGCATGGCGTGGAAGAGTTCAGGTCTTAGGAGGTTAAAGCTTGTTGTTTTAGTTAGGTGAACTATATTTCTCCCTCATTCCTGCATTGGAAGTCTTAAGATCTTAAGATATAACTGCACTTGACCTCAAATCTAAAGCTTGACCTTGCATGGGACAACAGGCACCAGTAGCTCAAAAATGGATCACATTTTGCTTTAATCTCTTACTGTATAATTTTCTTATTAATATTATTATCATTAATAGTCAACCCCTTTTCTACATTCTACAACTATGATATTGTTTTCTATCCATTGCTAACAGTATGCTAAATACTGTATGTTCATAGTTTGCCTTTTGGGGATCACAGTGAGGTGTTGTTCGGTTTATGCTCTGTGATCACCTTAAGACAACCGAAAAACAACATCAGCGTTCACTGCCAGGCCTTTGGAATTGACAAGGAAACATGGGTAGTTTTCAACAGTGGAGTGGAAAGTACCCGCTCCACCTCCACCTCGCCGCAGCCAGGCAGATAAACCAAATAGATTGTGCCTTGTTGCCAGAAACATTTACATCACGCTCATACCATTCATATCAAGCTTGATACCAGTTTCTGCACACGGTTACATAATAGAGGGAAGGGATTTTAAAAACAATGCGTTCGTTTTACAGAAAGTCATGTGTCTGTAATTAAAATGTCGCACTGGCCTACGTTTATTTCCTTGAGACTTATCATTACACTAAGTTAACCAACTTGATTTTTTGTGTTTGATGCTTTCGGAGAGATTTCTGTCTCACAAAGGATGAGTAATATAAACACACACGAACACATTAGAGGTTAAGAAATATGTGGGTAAAGACAAACCGAGGGGGCGGAGGAATTAAAGTTAGGCCTCTGTGTAATTCAGTGGGTTAAGCAGGTATGCCAAAAGGCTATTCCAGTAGGCAAGGATCCATTGTGGAGCATGCCACTCCCTTTGCTCTTTGTCCCCCCTTTCTTATCATAAGGAATTGTAAATGCCAAAAAATGCCAACAAGACACTCAGGTACATCCTTTTCTTTTCATTGCAGATTTGTGTGGTGTGGTAGACAAATGAACAAAAACTTGATCTTTTTATTCGTTTTAAAGCTGCAGCAGTAACAGAACTAAGCAATGGTGTCTACCTTTTAACAGGGCAAAGTTATAACACAGAAACCTGAAGCTGAAACTAAAGCTCCACCTTTGTAACTGACTCAAGGTGGTAACCTCTACCAGGCTAAACATTATCAGAAAGCATTCTTTGCCAAACTTTGTGCAAACCGAAAGTAGGTAGGTTACCACAGCAAAGCTGAACATGGCCGGTTACTAGTCAGACCGGCTTCACCTTCATAAAAAATCTAAAGAATAACCTTTTTGTGTCATCTAACTATTTGTCAGATCCACATGAAAAAGTATTCACACCTTCATAATGTCTTAGCTTTTTGTTGCATACGAATATGACAAAGATAACTCAAATGAGTTTTTAAATGATGATTTAAATGATTAAGGGTAAAAACATATCGGCCGTGGTCGAATTCTTTCTCCAAGTCCATTCCACCACTCTTTGAGAAGATAAGGCTTTTGTGGCAGTTCTTTAGATGTTGTTCTGGACCTCCGGACCTCCGGACCTCCTGGATGAGTCGTTGATGCCCTCTTGGAGTAAGAGCATTTGGTAGGTCGTCTGTTTCTGTGAAGGTTCACTACTGTTCCACGTTTTCTCCATTTGCGGACAATGTCTCTCACTGTGGTTCAGTGGAGTCCCAAAGCCTTAGAAATGTTTTTGTCTCTCCAGGCTGACAAACCATTTCTTCAGATCGTGACAGGATGTGTTGCTTTTTGAGATGTTTTAGCCTCCTTCGGTTTATTGGACAGGTTCTATATAAGTAGAGTCTTGATTCAACAGACCTGGCAGTAACCAGTGAAACTGAAACTAAACCTTGGGGATTATGGGGATACTTTTTCACACGGGCCTCAATACGTTTGGATAACTTCTTTTTCTTAGTAAATGATAATCATTTTAAAACAGCATTTTGGTCATCTTAATTATCACATTTGTTTCACAATCTGAAACATTTAAGTGGCTTAAATATGCAAAAAGAAATCAAAAGGGGGGCAACAACTTTTTCACAGCACTATGCTTTCTTGACAATGGCATATTTACACCTAGAAGTCATAAATTTGCAGCTGTTGTCAGAGAGTGAGTAACCAGCGCAGGGGATTTTGGAAATAAAAAGATAGGTGTTTGGAGGTTTACCGCATCCTATTTTGAACTGGATCCAATATCAGAATCTCAAAATGAAACTGAAAGTGAACCCCACCTTAACCACCAACTCAAGTCCTGGCAGGAATAAAGTCTGGAGCAGGCTTTCTGTTTCCAAACAGACCAAACCGAAAACACCAGAGGATAAATATTTGTCCCTGCCCTGTGCTGACGCCTGAATGAAAGCAGCTTTTGTTCCTGTAATCCTGGGCATTTCATATGAATGATAAATTATAGAAGGAAAAAGAAGGAAAACCAGTGAGAGTTAGAAGCATCTGAACAGAAGCTTAAATGAAACTTACCGCAGTGTGACTCCATAGTGTCCTTTATGCCTGTTATTCCATCTATGTCCCAGGTTGCTGTTCCATAAACATTTTCGGTGACCCCTGCCATCATGTCATCTTCCGCTGTAACTGAAGCATCTTGTGGTGCAAACGAGGGACTCAAATGTTGAAAGGTAAATTGTGCAAGTGCCGAAACTGCGCCACACAGTGTGTCCTCAGGCAGACAACACAGGTCGTCTGTAGTTTCGCCTGGCCACCACGCATCCAGGAGGCCCCCCATATTGTCTGTGACGTTGTTGTTTGAGTCTGTGGCTTCACAGGCTTCCACAGGTGATGCATTTCCTCCTTCTCCAAAAGTTTTAAAGGGATCCATGCAGATTCCAGGTGTCGCCACCTCATCATATAAAGGGTAATAGAACTCCTCAGGTGTGTCAGCAGCTTCCTCAGCATCCAGCGTGAAGCTTGCATTAAAGTTGCCGGTGCACGCATCGAGTGTCCTGCAAGCGGCTGCAAGCTCCATTTCCTCTTCCAGATCTAAAATAGCACATTGTGCTTCGCTGTATGTCACTGTGTTATCACTAGTTGAACATCCAGTTGTGTTATAATAAACTAAAGGCTGTAACATCCTCCTTCCTTTATCCCAGTGCTGCCACAGAGGTACAGCTATTCGCCTAGCAGCCTCTTCAATCTGCTCTAACCACTCCCTCTCAATCTCCAAATTCCCCTGATTTACCCTTTCACTATCACTTACCAGCTTCTGCATTGAAGGTGCACTTGTCAGCAGTTCAGTTATTTCATCATTTAATGCAAGTCTGCCATCAAACACTGTGGGTACAGAGTAGAGTCTTTGTGTGGGGTAGTGTTCGTCCATTGCTGTCCCCTCCCTCAATTCCTGAATGAGTTTATCTCTGGAAATAACTTGATCCTCATATAGTGAGCAAGTCTCTGGCTCCAGTCTTGTGCTGTAATCCACTGATGGGACAAACTCTGATCCTGCCAGGTGGTAGTCAACGGAGGGAGATTGTGACCCCCCTTTCCTTACCTTAATGAGCGGTCCATGGCTGAGGTGCTGGTGGGTGCTAGATGCTCGAGAAGCAAATACCCCATCGGGCTCATCAGATCCCGGTATCCACCCTGATTCCCCACAAAGCAGCTCCGGCGCGAGCCCATCAGTGAATCGATGCAGACCCAAGCTCTTGCTGTACGCTTCTGAGATTATCTGCTCCTCCACCAGACCCTCCAGCAGAGCTCGGATCTCAGCAGGTGAGGCCCAGGTCAGAGCCGAGCGGACTTCGTCCAGGACCTCCTCAAAATGAGCCATGACAACAGCGTCGGCTCCCTGGGCATGGAGGACTAGCAAAAGAAGCACCTCGTATTGGAGTTATTTGAGTTTGTTCTTTATTTTTAAAGGGACTCGGTGATTTTATCCGGGAGGCGGTCGCATGAATGGTAGGAGGTGTTATTTCCCAAAGCCAGAAATGTTATTATTGGTATCATAAGGAAGTGAAGTTACACAGGAAAAGGACTCTGATCGAAGACATTATGTCAGTCTCAAACTTTCATCATCACACATTTCATCTTTAAACAAAGTTACCCGTCTTTTTTTTTTAACAGCTGGTTTAATATTTTGCACAAACTCAATTACATGGCTGTCATGTTTCTGCTTTTTCATCCATTTCATGTTAAGAAAGAGGCAGTGCCACACTGCACACTTTCTTCTGCACAAGTGGGCTGTTTTTCAGCTGAATCACACGCGATAGATTTTATTAAACTATTTAGTTGTGATTTGGGGACTTAATCACCAAATAATCACCAAGGCTGCACATTTACCTATTTGTCCCCTTAAGCTCATAAACAGAACAAACACAAAATTCACACAGAACACCCCCCTCCCGAATAAATGTAAAGCCCTCTCCTTGGGTCACATTGTGAATGTGAAGGTGCGGTCCTTGTGTTAACCGATACAATCTTATGCACCATACTGTGAAGTTTTTTGGCAGGGATTAGAACCGGTTTGGCAAAACTACGCATGCCTCAGTGCCATGCCATATTTAGCATTGCTCATTTGATTAATAGAAAATGAGCTGCACCTTCTTTGTGTACCTGAGGAGCCAGTTTGTTGTCGTTTTAAGTAATTGGGAGTCACATGCTCTTACTGTTTATTGGTGATAATGATTTATTTTAAAATAATGGAAGAAAAAGCAGTTTTACCAGCTTTGTCTCACCTTTCCAACCGTTTCCTGGAGTGTTTTATTATGAGTAAATCTAGTTTTACTCACAAGCTAAAGGTGAAGCTTTACAGGTATGCTTTACAATAAAGATAATACTCTTTTATGTATCATAACTGTGGGAAAGACATTAGCTATACGAGTGTGGTTATGGTTGTTTTGTCTGCTTGCAGGATGCAGATACAGTTTCACATGTATTTTCTGCTTAGCTCTGGAGGAACTACAAGTGTGGAGAGTGTAGTGCACATAAGGACACAAACACACACAGACTGTGAAACAAAAATTTCCAACCAGACTGGTCAGTACAGACCTGGCAAACCTGATCCCACACCACTGATACTAAAACAATTCAAATGAATACTACAACGC
Organism: Pelmatolapia mariae; assembly: GCF_036321145.2. Classification (NCBI taxonomy): domain Eukaryota; kingdom Metazoa; phylum Chordata; class Actinopteri; order Cichliformes; family Cichlidae; genus Pelmatolapia; species Pelmatolapia mariae. Next base: position 12,820,680 of record NC_086230.1, read on the forward strand.
AAATGAAGCGTGTTTAATGAATGGATGCTGTTTTCATTTGGTCATCGGTCACATCAATAATTAGACATGAAGATTTTAACACAATCATGAAAAGACCAAATACATCCAGTGGTTCAAAATCTGTAAAATGATCAGATTTTTATGACAGCTGAGAATGTGAAAAATCACCTGACCCTAACTGTAACTTTTGATCTTTGCAAAACTTGCAAAAGTTTAACTTTGAACATTTTTCAATAAAAAACACAACTTCTTTTCCTGGAGTTTGATGCCAGCGTTGCCACACAGGTATGAAAATGGATGTACATTTTAAAAATAATTCCAGAAATCTACAAGTGTACTTCTTTAAAAAGTAAAAAACTGTTTGGTTTAGCTGTTCTGTAAATTAGTAATGCATACATATGCACAGATATTGTTAAAACTGTACTTTCTGTTCAGAAATGCAAGGAAATGATTTGAAACCAGCATATTAAAAAATAACGATGTGCTTTACTACTTTTTTTTTTTCCAGCTTTGAATTTGTTTTCAGCAAATTCGGGTATAATTTCAATTATGTTTTCAGAACCTACCTGTACTTCTTTATACTTCAAAAACAGGAAGTATTTGGAGGGGATAATGGAAACAATCTGCTCATTTGAAATGCAGAAGCACCGATATTAATGACGAACTAAAATCAAGTTTTTTTTTTCTTTGTTGGCAGCTTAATCTGCACTTTGATCACCGTAACCTGATGCCATAAAGAGTTTAAACACAACAAAAAAACAAATTCCTGACCTTCTCTTAACACAAACATTACCAAACCTTCTGAGGCACTGTGGAACATTTTTATATTCCTTTTCATCTACTGAGGGGATTGACATAATGTACACAAAAGCACCTGAAGCAAATCACTCACTCTAAGCAAATACAAGCTTAATGATGCTGTAGGAAAAAATGGATCCTACGAACGGTATTGTCGATACAGGCAAAGAGTTTTCGGCTGCATATTTTTTCCTGTTTGCCACCAAGCTTCATTCATTCCACCAAAACTGATAAAAAACCCACACAAACGCCAAAAATTGACATCTTGCATGGCCGGGCCTTTACTACCATTAACAGTTTTACTACCGTTCATCTAACCTGCAGCTGGCAAACAGCCCACAACAAATGTGCTGTTAGTTAAAACTACAGTGCTCAAAATGATATTGCTTTTCTTCAGAACAAACAAAGAAACATACATTTGTAAATCATTGTAAACCCTGACAGCCTCATAAAGATCATTCCATAATGAGTGCATTCATATTCAAAACAGGCACAGGTGCTTGTTTGGATGATGACTTTATTTCTTTTATGAAATGGGAAGTAATTTCAGTTTCTACACAATCTTATTATGTATTCATTTCATTTACTCTGAGTAGTTCTTCAGGAAATACTGCTCTGGCAGAGAAACAGTGGCACGGCAGCATCTGATCAATGCACGAAACCTATCACTGAAAACAAAGAATGATAAGATTTCTCTGACTGTCTGACAGAAATGCTGCGATTCTGATATGTACGAGCTCTTGTGCTCTTCGTGCGCCTCTTATTCGGTACTCGTCTGCCGTCATGTGATCTGCCACGGTGTTCTGCTCCTGTATGGATGCCATCTGATGTGGTCAGGTTGTGTTTTGCTCCTCTGTTACCCTGTTGGAGCAGTAATCCTGGATAGCTTTGGGGGAAAGAGAAAGAGGAGAGAAGAGAATGATGATGATAAATGAGATTTGATGAAGCTGATAAATAAATGTTTGTCAATTGATGGTTTTAGTTAGGAGTGAATCAGCTTTTGCTACGCAAACCGCATTAGACTCCACAAACTTGATCTCATGCTTTAAGCATAATTGAATTTCGATACAACTCCTACTGTTCCTCTTTTGATTGGCTGCTTCCCATTTATATAGAAACCGCTTCCTCTTTCATTGTTTAATCAGGAATTGAGCCGTCAGCTAAATGATCTAGTCATCAAAACTGGTGGGGGTCTTCACTGGAAGAAGGAATACGCCTGACTGTGCATCTAACTTCCTTCTAAAGAAAAATGCAAACTATGACGTATGAGGTGCCAAAGGGTTTGTTTATGATGTGCAAATACAGGGGTGGGAGTCATAAAATGCATAACTCTATACTTGGCGCATCTCCTGGATCCCTGCCTACAAGTCCTGCTCTGACTATCTGACCACTGTCTGCATTTACAACTGAGAGAAAACAAAGTCAACATGACAGCTCTACAGTAACATCCTGAGGGATGGGGGTAGTGTTGACATTTGCTGCAAGTGAGCTGAGATGATTTCTTTTTGGTTCTTGTTGTTTTGGCAACAGTTTCACACCATCTTCCCATTCACCAGTTTTGGCATCCTGTGACTTCGCCCACTTCTCAAAACCTCTATTCTAGTTGCAGGATTGGCAGCTGACGGTCAGAAGGGGATTTCCAGGCAAGTCCAGCTGACCTTGACGGCTACACTTAAGTCACACAAGATTTGCTTTGGCCTTTTATGCTTACTGATTGTACGATGCTCATTTGTGTGGATCTCTTTCTGAAAACAAACTCACTTTTCACAATTTCCTGGTAGACTTCCGCAGCGGGGGAGTCGGGCACCTCGCTCAGGAAAGACTTGCCCTCGTCACAGCTCCGTGCTATCCTGGGATCTAGAGGCACCTTTCCTAACAGGGGTAGTTTGAGGTCTGCACACATTTTCTCAGCTCCCCCGGTTGTGGGAGGGAAGATCTGTGACGTATTCTACAAGGAAGAGTTTAAAGAAAAAATTATGCATGGATCAGCTAGGTACTTTCTTAATCTACACATGAGGAATTTGGGATTGATTAACTGTGTAAACATGACATTTTTCCACTGGGAATTCTAGCTCGAAGCTCAGGCCATAACCTGGAAAACTAAAACACGCTGCACAGAGAGAGAGATTTAAAAGGGTTGCTTAAATGGCATCTCCCACTCTCCCACATTGTCTTTAAAGTGTGGCTATTTCACTGTTTAGTGATAGGATAGGACATTGTGGTCCTGTTATATCATATCCTCTAGGCTCAATCACCCCTCCCAAAAAATAAAATGCCAGATGGTGAATAGAAAGGAAACGGCACAAGGCCCTCCCTTAAAGGGGTGTAAGAGCCTCAGGAAATGAAATCTAAAAGGAAAAAAACAAGACATAAAAATGTAGAGAAACACAGAACTTTGTTGATGTGATTTTGTGCAAGGTGAGCTTGCTTGTGGTTGTGAAAATGAGTGCACTGTATCCTGTTCAGTGTATCTGCAGTATATCTGCACAGGATAGCAGGCGAAGCCTCCTCACAACCTGGTTTTTTTTGTAATGAGCTAAAATAGCACAGATGCGAGTACATCTTTCAGACCTCTTTGCCTCGTTCCTCTTTTCTGTGTGCTCTATTTCTTTACTTACCAGAACTAATCAAGCGTATGCTCGCAATGCTTGTACACATTTCTCACCAGATTAGATCAGATTTTTGATTTTTTTTTGTCAATGTGGTTCTGGTTTTTGCCCAATTATCTTATCCAACTCTTTAAGAAAAAAAAAAGAAAAGAAAAAAAAAAGATGTAAAGTTAACAGAGACATGGATCTGGTGCATTTTGAGCTTATCTGTGTTTTGCACAGGTGTGTGTGTGTGAGAGCGACCTTGCATTTAGGGCAGACAAAGCCGCTCATGTTCTCCACCACCCCGATGATCGGCAACTTAACCTTCTGACAGAATCGGATCTCCTTTCGCACGTCCTGCAACGACACCTCCTAGACAGACGCGGAAACAGGAACCACAGAAAGAGAAAGTCAAAAGCGAGGGTTGAAGTTTGTGTGGATGTGTGGATGGGTGGGGATGGGCAGCATACAGTGGACAGGGAGGGGGATGCAGGATGCGACACACACACACGCGCGCACACACACACGCACACACACATGAAAAAAGTTCACAGATTAATCAGTCTGGCTTGTTTGTTTGGTAATTCCCACCGGGTGGGTGTGTGTGGTCGGTCGTGGGTTAGTGAGATCAGGCGGAATGAGGAAGTGTGTCTGTTGCTTTCTGACTTCACCGCACTGAGCCTAATCTAAGAAGCAGGAAATTGGTGCTTCACTTCACCAAGTGCAATACGAACTTTGACACAGCTTAGGTCTTCTTAACTGAACACAAGTAGAGTAAGCCACATTTATTGACAAGGCGCTCAATGTTCGCCACACTAGATCCTGGGAAGAATCATCAGCAGGAAACATGACTGACAGAACTAGTATGGCTGCCGGATCACAGTCTTTTTAATGTCTGCATGCAGGGCAACATTGGGTTAACCTTCAAGTATTTGTGTGTAAATATCATGATGCCCTGTGGGCAGACATGTTGCTGCCCGTTCAGCAAAAACACCACCCTGTGCCTATTCTGTCTGTGGCTTTATCACACCAAAAATCACCATTACAAACCAGGTAACAAAAGCACGTGATGTCAGCAGGTGAAGCGAACCGCTTTTGTACCGAGTTGACTTCCTATTAAATACGAAAATTTATAAGAAGCGCGCCGTGGAAGACAACAATAGAAAATTCTGAATTAATTTTTATTCTGCACAGCTCTGTAGCATGCCATTTCTTTAACAGTTTGTTGTCTACAAACATGCCTGTAAAAAACCTGTATAACAACATTTTATTGTGCGATAGGCTCTCGCTTTTCTTTTTACGATGGTTTCATGATGGAACAGCATCCTCTGTTGGTTGTGGTACGCTAAAAGCATCTTGTGAAATAAAGCAATTCATCTTCACTGACACTTGGCCACAGCGCCATGATTATGACCATGTGGAATTGCTTTATTGCCAACAGTAACAGCACCTGCACAACAAATGTCTTTGTCCCATATAATCCAACCTATTAAAACCTGTCGGCAACTGCACATGATTTTTGTGCATTAACGTGTGCATTCTAAGACAATCATTAGTGTGAGTGGATTCACTGTAAAGCCCTTACTCTGGATGATCCACGGACTTGTGCATTTGCTGGTGCAAAATTCAAATTTCATCTGTGTTTACGTTTCATAGTGGGCTGAAAAAGCAGGGGTCTAAAGACATCCTAAACATGTCAGTATGCTGTAAAGCCATAAAGGGGGAGCACCACCAATTCCACAAACCAGCAGCAGCATTAGTCATAACAGAAGGCAGCTGCATACGGCAAGATGCAACGTGCTGAGTTTTTTTTTGTGGTAAGCCAGTTACCTACCTGTGGTTTTCAGAGTCAATACTACATGACTGAAATGACTCAATTTGTATACAGACGTTCAGGTTGTTAAAATCATTTGGGGGAAATTTAGGGAATTACCAAGTGAAGTCCGTTGGACTGAAAGCAGACTTATATCTGCAGGTCAAATTTCAATTTAAGGCTGACAGCAGGTAGTTTTCATAAGTATTTGGATACATGTTTATATATTATTCTTTTTAAAGCTGCAATTGTTAACCTAAAATAGCTGAGCTAAAACTGAGTAGGTTTTTAATAACACTGAAACCTCTGAGTGAGAGTTAGAGAGCTTTTAGGACACACAGCTCGAGCTATGCATCTAAATGTCGGGCTGCTAAAGTTTCAGTTTCAAATGAGCACATGGGGTTCAGAGTTAACTGAAAGATGCTGAAGTTTAGCTGCAGGTGTCTGTGCAAGCAATAAAGAGGTATGTTGAAATATAATGACTGGAATTTCCTTGTCTGGTTGTCTTTCTAAGAACTATAACTGACAGCATATTCAAACAAAAATTTGCTTTTCATAAAGTCGGAGGTTTCTTCCTGTTAAAAAGGAGCTTATCATTCCCGCTGTCGCCAAGTGCTCACTCACATGGGGTCGTTTGATTATTGGGGTTTCTTTCAATAATACCGTTGAGATTTATATAAATAAAACTGAACTGATTTTCCCCCAAACTGCAGTCAGTTACAGTAAACAAAGTGCTCTGGAAAGAGGTACAAATAATTAACTGTAAATGAGCTGCCATACACCAGCCTGACATACTGTATGTTACCAAACAAAAGCAGGTGTAGCAGATTCATATAACTAAACACATGTCGGGTACTTGCATCACTTTCCGGTTTGTTTATAACTCATCACATAACTGAACATTGAACCTTTTCTCTTTTGTATTTGTCCCCAAAGTTTTTCCTCGTAAAAATGCTTTGATCCGTTGCTCATACCGAGGCTGCTAGCTTGTAGGCGGCTCTGAGCCCTGGATAGCTGAAGTTTTAGCCACTTTGCCTTTGCTAATGTATTTAAAATCTCCATGTTCAGCTGGGTGAAGGGGCTTTAAGCATCTGATTAGCATTAGGTTACAAATGAAAACATTTGTAACCTCATCCTGGAGTTTCATCCTGGAGTTTGTGTGTCTTCATTGAGCATGACTGTCTATGTGTGAAAACAGACATGAACATGAAACCCAGCGGCTCATAACTGGACATATATGAGGATGATTGGCTGCTCATCAGTCAAACAACATCTGAGAATGTTTTAAAAGCAGGTGTGTACAAAGAATTGCAAACTGAAGAAAAACCCTAGATTGCACCACAGCAGTGTTTTCAAAGGTTATTGACTTTAAAAAGCTCCCACAGAGCACTTTACATACTAAAGTAAACCTGCTCACACTAAAGCCGAGACTTGTACCTGTGGTGTGGTGATGATGATGGCTCCATCAACATGGGTGGAGCTTAGGTACTGGACGATGGACAGGTGTTCATCAGAGGTGCCGGGTGGAGTGTCTACGATGAGGTAATCCAGTTCCCCCCAGTCCACGTCCCTTAAAAACTGCTTAATCATCCCTGATTGGACACAAGCACCACACAGGTTGTTGCTATGTGAGATCTGGAAACATGAGCATCTCACATACACACATCACATTACCGCACCATTTTTCTTGGGTCCTCTCCAGATCACAGCATCATCAGGACTACTTAACAGGAAGCCAATAGACATGACTGCCAGGTTGTCGTCCACATACTGCAACACAACGCAGAGGCACCTGTTTTATTATGCTTAAATAAAGAAAATAATTTTAAAAATAAATAAATTGTTCAAATCAGCTCACCACAGGGGACCATCCAGAGCCACTCTGGTGAACCTACACAGGAGTCGACAGAAAGACAGCTCAATTTTTGTGTCCATGTGAGATTATGATTAAAATGTTGCACCAATATATATAACAGCTGTTTCTGACAGCTGCCTACTGACTTACTTGCTCTCCCTCTAAACCCATGATCCTTGGAATGGATGGACCACAGATGTCTACATCAAGCAGGGCAATCTAAAACAGGAAAAAGAAAGTGGAAGCATGAAAAGTCAGAAAACAAAGGATCTTTAAGCTCCAGTATAATGAAGGCAACTGTCTCCCTAAAGGCTACACAAGGCATTTCCTGTCTGCTTGACTGGGCAACACATCAAAACAATGGGGCTGTATCCTAGCACTAGGAGCCATCCTAAAGCATCGCTTTATCAGCATTTTCTCTGAGGAGCTGTAAAAAATTTGGTAAGTGGAATGTTTTGCAAGGGAGTGTCCAGTTGATCCCCTTGCTATGGATGACATCATTGTGAATGAACCTTTGGACTCCAGTGGTTTATGGGTAACAGTCAAAGTTAAAAACTCCTGCCAAGTCTAACATGAGATTTTCTTTCAACTAAGAAATAATGATTTACGCAAACTACACTAAGTTTTCATATGTCATGTTCACCTATATTCAGCCTAAAAAACGACTTTATGTAATACAGTGGTCCCTTGTTATAACACGGTTCACCTTTCGCAGCCTCGCTGTTTCGCAGATTTTTTTTGTGTGCAATTTTTCATGCTTTTTTTTTTTTTTTTTTTTTACAGCTCATTGTGTTCTGCATCCTGATTGGCTGTAGACCATTGTCACTCAATCTCATGCCGTGTCTCCAGTACAGTACAGAATGCGTTCAGCTTGTCAAATTTACATATATCTTCGATCGCTAACAGTGTGACTCCCTCAGGGGTTGGTGCATTGGTGGTTCTTGGTGTCCGGGGCTGGGCGCTCAGGTATGCACCAGCTCACTCCCGGTGGCTACTTGGCGGGGCCTGGTGCCTGTCGCTCGGTCAGGCCTCTTCCGGGGCAAAGGGGACCCCCCGGGCCTCCGGCCTCGGGGTCTGCGGCTCGGTTCACTCTGGCACAGCTGGCTGCCGGCAGAGCCGGCGGGCACGCCAGTGCAGCCCCCTCTGGCTTCTGCTCCGTGGCTACTGGGTGACCCCTCGTCTGGGGATCTCCTCAGCCCTTCCCAGGAGGGTGGCACGGATGCCCCTCCGGTGGTCCACCTTGGGCTCTCGCACTCTGGGGCCTCTGGATGTCTGAAGCCTGGATCTTCTCCATGCCTGCTTCATGCCCTGGGGGACGGGGCTATGGCCCCCCACACCCTCTAGCAGACCTTTTGTATACAAGCGCGCTGATCCACACAGGTGTGCACACGGATGTTCACTGTTCGTAGACATAAACTACACCTTTCTTAGCTGCTACTTCAAAGCACATTGTGCGCTGTCTGTCCTGTGTGCTGCACAACAACATTCAATATTTAGTATTTACTGCTGTTCACACTTAGCTAGATTAACGGGATGGTGTTGTGTTTAGTATGTTGCTTTGGTTTTTTTTTGCTTGTTTTCTCTTCTTTTTCTCTCAACAGGTGATCCAGGAGATTTTTTTTTTCTTTTTCTCCTTGTCTTTGTAAGTGCCCTTTCTCACTGTCCCTCTTCCCTTCTGTTTTTCTTTTCCTTCCTCTCTTTCCTATCCCCCAGTCATGTCTGTCCCATCTGTAACAACTGAAAATAAAATAAATAATAACAACAAAGATTGATCAAATGGACCAATACGGCAATGCCATGATGATCCATTTGGCAAAATAAATCCATTTGGTATCCTTGTTGGTCTTCAGACAACAATTCTGACGGCTAAAGAACCAAATGGGACAGACAAAAAAAACAAAACAAAAACAAAAAACAAACAAAAAAAAACAAAACAGTGTGACTCTGAAGTGCTGCACTGTATGTTTGTAAGTTTTCTCCCCAGCAAACACAACAGTGTCGACGAAACGTTTTGCACCATCAAAGGCAACCGTGGGTGTCTTCGGGTTCATTCTATAATACTGAAGTTATTTTTCTACCAAGGTTTGAAAGTGTTTAAACAAGAGAGAAAAGTGTGAACATGCTCATGCCTGCCTGAGAAAAGTGTATCAAGTGTGTAGTGAGAGGTTTCACAGCCTTAAAACATCTATAATAATTGTTAAAAATAAAGCTGGCTACTTCGCAGATTTTACCTATCGCGGGTTACTTTTAGAACGTAACTCCTGCGATAAACGAGGGACTACAACAGAAACTGCGCACTTATCACGCCATCAAGTACATTCAGGTCTGAAGAGCAGGTTTTTGGTTTGATCATTAATTCTGGCAAACTGCACAGATATTGCAAATTCATCAAAGTATTTTAAGCCGTGCAGATTTAAGGAAAGAAATATATCTGGTATCACTGGATTGCCAGTTTGACACTAATAAAGTGTTATTAACAGAATACTTTAAACAGAAGAAAGTGGTGTACATCTTACGGAAGAAAGATGCGGACAGACTTCCTAATGCAAATTATGAAATTCTAGAAAAATGCCCTGACAGATGTCTAAAAAACTGATTCTCCCACACATTATATCTCTGGGTGAGACAGCATTAGTCAATATAAGATACTTTTTTTTTTTAAAGAAATGCACATAAACTTAACAATATATACAATGATTTCTACTGAGATGCCTCTGATGCAGGACTGGAGCCTGACTTTCATTAAATTTAAAATGCTGTTGAGCACTTTGCCATCAGAGGCTAAGATATAACCGCCAATATTAGAAACTTTACTCTGAAAACAACAAGGAAACTTTACTCTTTAAGAGTAAAGAAGAAATTCGTTAGGTTTAGTTCTTCAGGTTTCCTGAAGAGTTTTATCTTTGGACACTGGCTGCTTTTTCACTAATCTTCACTCCCACCCTTCTTCCTGATCCCTCTCAGAGGAATGTGTTTTTGGTTTGTTCAGCCACTTAAAACTGTCCTATGAATCATTCAAGCATATTTTATCTTTATGCACTTTCTTATTAGGAGCCTGTCACAAAAAACACATGATTTGTTCCCATTACTTCAGTTGAATCCACAAAAAAAATCCCCCAAAACAAACATAAGACAGTTTGACAGGAATAAAATAGGATTTTTGCACCAACATAGTGATTCACAAATAAATCCAGCAACGGCCTGACACAGGACCTATGATATGAATCTGCCCCTCCAGTTTATCCATCTACGGTTCATTGAAGGCTCATCAGAAATGGTTTCAGTGAAACGGTGGCTGTCAAGAAGCTATACTTTGGAAATGAGCTTGTGGCAGTAATTTGATAAGAATGAGAGATACTGTTAGATAAATTAGGACAAGAGGCTAACATATTACCTCCAATATAAAAACAACTTAACTCTTCCAGAGTAAAGAAGAAATTTGTTAGATTTAGAAAGTGGAAATGTTCAATAGTTTATCTGTGGATACGAATAAAAAAAGCAGAATTATGCTGAATATTGTTAATAAGTTGTGAGATGTAGGATTGTCTGCTTGATTTTAGTTCGTTGCTGCAATAATGAAGTGAATTCTTATAGATTTCAAAGTCAGGTTATGATGATTTATGATTTTCTGTCTCAGCTCTGCGACAGATTATTTACGACACTTTTATCTTTTCTCTCTTTCTCCAGGTTGCTTTAGGTGAACCACGTATATCAACAGTTCAGACAGGAACCATATGACTGCTCATTTGAGAAACAGCATCAGAAAAGTTGTCCAGCACTTCATCTCACGCGGGAGATGGAGCAGGAGATATGGAATTAAAAACTCAGATAACTGATGCAGATTTACAGCTGAAAATGATTTTATATAAAACAGCGATCTCACCACCTGCCTGTTTGTACAGGTCCAATAAAACTACTGGTGGCGGCCACTGGTACCCCTCAGCCTCCTAGCAGATGAACCTGTGGTGCCAGTTTTAAAATCCTAGGGGACTCCCTTCTTGAGTTATCGCACACGGATGTCCACTTCGCCTGTCTGGCAGGGTGCCGACAATACCCCCATCAGCCTTTGGCGGCGAGGTAATTAAAGACTTTAATGACTGGGTAATGCTTTAATGAGCTCTGTGTTACCCGTGTCACCAAGACAAGTGTCAGTAATAACGCAAATAATAATAAATACTTGGACATTCAGGGAAGTGTGCTGTAAATTATAGGTAGTGATAACAGCAATGAGATAAGGTGGGTTTAATGTGTGAAACAGCGCTGCATTTGCTTACTGGCTTGCTGTTGGTGTCAGTTCTGTTGTTAATAGTAATAATAATAATAATAATAATAATAATGATAAATAATAATTCCACTGCATTCCACTGTTAATAACAGGTTGTGATTATGTGATTAACATTGTATAATACTATCGAAATTAAATAAAGAGAAGTTCCAAAGAAAAAAAGTTAAATGAAAAACAGCAGCTGAGCAAAATTTTGACACAAGTACTTTTATCAGCCTGGGACTGAGAGCTGTCCTACTCATGTCAACAATCGAGTGTCAGGTTCGCTGCTTACAGCAAACATACATGTAGCACTCACTCTGCAACTGATGCAACACAAATAAAAACATTAAAGCAATGGCACTGTTGTCATATTCAACTTGAAACTGTGAAAGCTATACAAGAAACTGGCGTATAAAGAGATATATCTCACAAAAAAAAAAAATTGCAGGAGACATAGACTAGCCTGATGCAGCTCACTCTATCCTACTGCTGGTTAATATAATCTATCATCGTTGTGGATGTAACTAATACATTTCTTCCTTGATGAATCTGTGGCATCTTTTAGAGTGATAGTGTTGTGTTCCTTGTTAGCGCTGGGTTTCAATTACCGATTTTCCGATTCAAATCGATTTCAGCTTTCATAGCGCAATATTTATTCATTCAATCCTGAACTGATTTTTAAATATAAATGTATTTTTGTGCCAGAATCTCAGGTTAAAGCGCACAAAACTATTTCAACAACCACTAAACAGCTGAAATAGCAAATGAGAGCAGGTGAACAGATTCCACACAAAGCGCAGACCGGACGCATCAGAATCAGTGAGATGTCGGCTTTCTCACCCGACGGCACGTACACGGACACGCCGTCGGTGCTGATAGCTCACAGCTCACAGATTCTGAAGCTGCAGGTTTTTTCTCTCTCCGACCAAAATTCACTGAAGCAGCAGTAAAGAAGATCAAAACTATGCTTTACATTTGATAAATATCGTCATTAATTCCCTCTTACTTTTGCTGTTTTGCTTCCACCAAGATTTAAAAAAATAAAATAAAAAATAAATAAAATATCACACTTCCTCCACAGCTCTCTCTTTCTCTCGCTGTGCTACCAGAAAAGTTTCTCCATGTCAAATCTGCTTTAGGGATTATTAGCTTGCTTATTACACTAAGTCTACCATTAAGTACAGCGCTGTCGGCCGCTGTTTTTTGTTTTGTTTTTTTTCCAAAAAAATGACCCTGACAAGAAAGCCTAATTTCTGCTGTTCAATACTGAAGAAACGTAAACTTTTTAAAATTATACCAAACTGCAAAACGTTTAGCTGTGTCTCTAATAAAACCTCTGTAGCTTTGCTCTGCTTCACTTCATATGTTGATTCATGGTTTTCTTCAGTTTATAATCTACTACAGAATATTTTTAAGGGGGTTATCTGCTATAAAAAGTCAGGCCAGGAAAATCTCCTTCATGTTTTCTGTTTCATCCTCAGTTACGTTGACACAAAGGCACCTGCTGCGATGCTTACACCTCTGATGAAGTCTCACGAGTGTCAGTACTGATAAATGTTGAGAATTTAAATATTCCTAACTGTCAAAATTTCCCCGATTCAAATCAAATCGGGACCCTGTGAATCGGAATCGAATCGATTATAGAAATCAGTGACGATACCCAGCCCTGTTCCTTGTGTCATTTTACTTTCAGAATTCAAATAGATTGTTACGCCATGTCTGCAGTGACCTCTAGTGGTCAGTGCATTTTACCGTTTTATATGAGAGCGCGTCAGGATTTACACACACTGACTACTTTGGACACCTGATCAACCACTTGTTAATGCAAATATGTAAATATAATAGCCGATCACACAGCAGCAACTCAGTGCATTTAGGCATGTAGACATGGTCGACGTGACCTGCTGAATTTCAAACAAGCGTCAATTCTCTGAGTGAAAATGCCTTGTTGAGGTCAGAGGTCGAAGGAGAACGGACCAGACAGCTTCCAGCTAACAGAAAGGGAACAGTAACAAAAATAACCACTCATTAAAAGCAAGGTACTCAGAAGAGCATCTCTGAATACGGAACTCTGAACCTTGAAGTAGATGGGCTACGGCAGCAACTTGCGCTACCGTTCACATGGGCTCACCAAAATTGGACAATTTAAAAGAAAAAAAAAAAAAGAAAAAATGTTGCCTGGTCTGAGGAGTCCCAACTTTTATCTTTTAGATTGTAGGTCCAGAAACAAAAGCAGGAATCCATCCTGCCTTATAAGTTGTACCTATCAGAGTATGGTTGCTACCACTTTATGATCAGTGTGCCCATCTTCTGATGGCTGCTTCCAGCAGGACACAAACCTCAAAATTATCTCAAACTCGATTCTTGAACATGACAGTGAGTTCGCTGCACTCAAATGCCTCTAAAATAACCAGATCTCAATCCAACAGAGCATCTGCAGGACGTGGTGGAACAGGAGATTCACATTATAGACGTGCAGCAGACTAATCTACGGCATCTGTCTAATGCAGTCGTGTCAATATGAACCAAAATCTGAGAGGAAAGGTTCCAGCACTTTGCTGAGTTTGTGCCATGAATAATTATGGCAGTTCTGAAGGCAAAAGGGGCCAAACATGGTGCATGCAAGCTGTGCCTAATAAAGTGTCTCATCATTGTACAGGGTGGGCCATTTATATGGATACACCATAATAACATGGGAATGGTTGGTGATATTAAAGTCCTGTTTGTGGCACATTAGTATATGTGAGGGGGCAAACTCCTCAAGATGGGTGGTGACCATGGTGGCCATGTAGAAGTCGGCCATCTTGGATACAACTTTTGTTTTTTCAATAGGAAGAGGGCCATGTGACACATCAAACTTATTGGTAATGTCACAAGAAAAACAATGGTGTGCTTGGTTTCAACGTAACTTTATTCTTTCATGAGTTATTTACAAGTTTCTCTTTGTTCACAGCCATTAACAAATTGTGTTGATATCTGGTGAACGCAGTAACCGGGTCATTGCAGCAGATTTCAATGCAAGACACCCTACGAGACCACCCATCTCCCATGCTACAGTTAGCAAACTGCTTGCTAAGTTTCATGAAACTGGTTCAGTGTTTGATTTGCCAAAATGTGGACGCAAGAAAACTGTCACTAATGAAGAAACATCAGTGGCTGTCCTAGCTTCATTCAGCAAGAGCCCACAGCGTAGCACTCGCCACATGTCACTGGAGAGTGGCATTAGTCGAACATCTCTTCGGCGGATATTAGCTACTCACAAATGGCACCCTTACAAACTCCAGCTACTGCAGCATCTCAACGAGGATGACCCAGATCGGCGCACAGAATTTGCAGAATGGGCAAAACAAAAATTGGAACAGGACCCTCAGTTCACGCAGAAGATTTTGTTCAGTGATGAGGCAAACTTTTATGTGAATGGTGAAGTTAACAAACAAAACCACCGCTATTGGTCTGACACTAACCCACATTGGGTGAATCCCTCCAAGACTGTTGGAACAACAAAAGTGATGGTTTGGTGTGGTATATGGGGTACAACGATAGTGGGTCCATTCTTCATCAATGGAAACCTCAAGGCCACTGGATATTTGAAATTGCTACATGATGATGTGTTTCCCTCTTTATGCACTGAAGCTGGCACGTTCCCTGAGTTTTTCCAGCAAGATGGTGTTGTTGCCTGTGCTGGCATTTCTCCTGCGGTGTTGCTATCAGTGTGTGAAGAGTGGGAGAAGAGGGTTGCATTGACAATCCAACACAATGGGCAGCACATTGAACACATTTTATAAGTGGTCAGAAACTTGTAAATAACTCATGAAAGAATAAAGTTACGTTGAAACCAAGCACACCATTGTTTTTCTTGTGACATTACCAATAAGTTTGATGTGTCACATGACCCTCTTCCTATTGAAAAAACAAAAGTTGTATCCAAGATGGCCGACTTCTAAATGGCCACCATGGTCACCACCCATCTTGAGGAGTTTGCCCCCTCACATATACTAATGTGCCACAAACAGGACTTTAATATCACCAACCATTCCCATTTTATTACGGTGTATCCATATAAATGGCCCACCCTGTAGATTGAACTTCAGTTACAGAAGCCACAGTAGGGATTAATGAACTATGTGATTTTCTTTCTACTTGCCTCAGACAATAAGGTCTTAAAAGTGGAAACAGTAAAAGGGGGAAAAAACAATCCAAAAGTTAATTGGATTCTGATTTTGAGACAATACTTGCTTGTTTGCTGCTGGATATGATTTGCATGTCAGAAAATAATAATATTATTGATATTCTGTATTACCTCCTTTGTGGTGTCACTTGCCAGAGCGTGAGCCAAGTGAGCGCTAAAGGTGCTCTTCCCCACACCTCCTTTTCCAGACAACACGAGGATCTTGTGTTTGACTGTTGACAGCTTCTCTCCTATCTCTGCTATAGCTGTAGACACACGGGAACGAGATGAGATGTTTTAAGCTCTTAAGTAATCCCCTAATGTATTTGCTGAAGCCCAAATATGTATCAAAATATTAAAGTGATGAGATAATAACACACGGTCTTACCAGGGTCGGGGGCTTTTGTGGCTCCAGAGGCACAGAGTTTCTGGTTGGGACAGCCCTGGCATGATGCAGACTTGCCAGCTTGCTCACTTGTTGTACCCGGACAGTCTAACCAGGATAAAACAGAATCCAGTCATCAAGATGTTTTCTGAGCACCTTAAAGAGACCTAAATATCCTAGATCTGCTTCGAGTGGTTGTCGTTAAAATAAAATGTGGTTGAACAAAATATCTAGAACCTCTGCAAAGTCTGATTGGCACTTCAATAGTCTTTCAAAAATACCTTGAAACAGATGTCATCATAATTTTGAGATTTTAATGACTTCTTTGAACTGTTCCTCTTCCACGGTGGAACGATTGTACAGCACACATCTTAAATGCCTTTAAAAACAAGAACTAGGTGAATTTATTTTGGATTTTTCTTTAATCCATACAGGGTCAAAAGTATACATATAGCCTCAAACATATACACACACATTCATTTTAATGTTTCATAAATGATGCTTAAGGTTATACAGTCTTTTAACTTGACAAGGCCAAGGCCTGTTAACTCATTAGTGATCACGATTGACTAAAACTGGTAGTTTGTTGTTGCTGGCATAAAAATGATTTTCTTTGACAGCATTCAGTAGACTGACCAACACTCAGAACAATGGGAAAGTCCCAGGAACTCAGTGAAGACTTAAGAAGGAGAATTTTAAATCTACACATGTCGGGAAGGTCTCTTGGAGCTATTTCTAAATAACTGCAGCTTCCAGATCTAAGTTCAAAGAATTGTATGTAATTGCAAGCTGTGCCACAATTTTGCCAATATCTGAAAGATGATCCAAACTGTGAACCTCAGATGAGAGGAAATTGGTTAGGATGTTGAGGAACAACCCAGGAACCACTAAGGATCAAGCCTGCCGTAAAGTGGAAACTGCTAAAACACCAGCATCACTGTCCACAGTAAACCGAGTTTTACATTGCCATGGACTGTGAGGGTGCCAACTATGAAAGAAGTCCCTGCTTCAAAATCCACACCATCAAACTTGACTGAAATTTACAAAGTGGATGAAATAATGAAGAAGCAGGACTGCCTCCCAAGTCTTCAACTTCACCTTACATCAGCAGCGACATCATTAAAACCTGGTAGCAGTTGGGTGTTCTAACAGGACAATGAAGCCAAACATACAAACTGATTTTGGAATGGATAAAGCAGACTAATATTAAGTCTTCCTGAAACCCCAACCTCAAACCTACTGAAAATTACTACTTTAAAAGCCAGGTCAAACTAATTTAAATGACCTCTACCAATCCTGCCAAGAAGAGTGGTCAAATATCCAGAAAGAATTGCGCCAGAAGCTTTTTGATGAGTACCAAAATACATTTGGTTTTGCTAAGGGATCGTGTAATACCAAAAGAAAAGCTGCTCGCATACGATGGTCCCTTATAATCCTTTATACACAGCTTAATATAACATGCAGCCAAGAGACTACTAAAATGACTTTATTAAAACTTATTTACATATTAAATCATATAACTGCATAGAAGACTCATCATGACTCAGCAAAACTGGAAGACGTACTGTGATACCCGTTTAAATTCCCTTGTGTGGATTTTATGCGAATTTTGACCACAGCAATAAAAACAAACAAACAAACAAACAAACACTTTACTTTAGTGATACATCAAACGATGCCTGATAAGCTCCTAAATAAGCATCACATTCAACTTTCTGAATATCCCGAATTCAACGTGTAATAAATTCATTAAATTAAATCACAACACGTGGTAAATTAATTTATTTAAAACATCCTTATTAATGTCCTTTCATACACAGACTCAAAGCTATTAATGCTGATAATTCCAACAGTCAGAGATAACACAACGGAATAGGAACAACTGCCGTGTGTTTAACAATCACCGCGACCTTACAGTTAAAAGTAAATTCCTGACAACCACACAACTTGAACAACATGACTGAGGTATTAAAAGTCAAGAAAAGTAAGTTTAAAGGCTTACGCTCTGGAGCATTTTCTGGTACGTCTGCCATGTTTGCTCGGTGTCCTCCAGTTAAAGTCTTCCCCTCCAAAGGTTCCGGATACGCAACATGTGAAACGTCGATTCTTTTCTTCTTATACAGTTTTAAACAGTTTTATCGAAGGACTGTGACAACAGCACTCAATGTACTCAATACAATACTGAGCACAGCAATGAATATGGAGAAAAATAAATAAATAAACAACAGATACATCATTTGTACCGCTCTTGTGAATACAAACACTCAGGATCGGTTTGAGGAATATCTTTACATTTAAGCACAAACGTCACCTTACATACATCAGCTTGTGAGGCTTTATTTCGAGCATGTTGCAATCGTAAATCAGCTAGATAAGAACAAAAACAAAATCAAAACAAAAACATAAGAAAGGAAAAAAGGAAAAGGATAGGACATAAGGAAATTATAACAATAAAAAACATGATAAATAAAAGAAGCAGGGAGAAGCATATTCTTATTTAATCCAGTATTCTCCACTATTTGTTATTAACTATGATCACTGTTACTTCCTATTTATATCCTGTCCTGTCATAAATCGCGCGAAAAGCAACAACAATACACTGACCACTAGAGGACACTGTAGACATAGTATGACAATTTCAAATTCTACAACTACTACTGCAACCGTTCAAAAGATTTTCAAAAAACCTTGAGATCAAGGTCACTGAGATTTGAATTCGTCTAAGATTTTTAATGAAGGCACCTCTGGTATCAATCTGAAAATCCTATGGTGTGCTGTCGGATTCAAAAGACTTTCAGAAAACCTGATCTCTGACTTTGACCTTGAGGTTGAGGTCACCGGGGTTAAAACTCGTCCGCGATTTTTAGTACATACACCTGTGATATCAGTCAACTTAGGTGTCCACGCTGCCCGCCTGCCAAGCCGGGTGACAACAATACTGATGAGGTAAAAAGTTTCACCGTTACACGATGAAGACAACCCTATCGCTCTTAAAGATGCCACAGCTGCATCAAGGAGGAAATTCATTTGTTAAATTATATTCACAAAGATGTTAGATTACACTAATCAGTAATAGGATAGAGTTAGATAGCCTCAGGTTATTAGCCAATGTCGACTGCAATTTGTCTGTGAGATAAACTTTGAGGACAATTTGTGATTGTTTGAGTAATTCTTTGTTGTAACAAAGACATATTAGCATTTTAACAATTTATTCATTAAGCAAACAGGGGCCTCGGTATATAGTATGTGAATATGATTGCCTTTCACACAGATGTGTTACAGAAGAAATAACTTTTGATGATGACTTTTTCTATCCATGGATGGAAATTGAATCACTAGAAGCTAACAGAGACATGTTGTGGTAACGGTGGCTCCTAATGTAGTTAAAATTTTAATTAATGCGTTATCTTATAATGTAAGATAATATAATGTTATAAAAGTGGTGATAATGCCACATTTCTTCTTAACTTCTATGGGAATATACACAGTACACGGAGAAAAAAACCTAATGGACTATTCTAAAACAACTTGTGTGTCCACTAGGGAGCGGTGTTGTTTTAATTATGCTCCAACATGTGCAGGGGGTGGGGGTGTGGGGTATACATTTTCAGGTTTAGAAGTTTTGAACTGAAGTTGCAGGTGTGGGCAATTAATTCTCCCAAGGGGATATGTGAGAATCATGGACTGTTGTGGAGGGCCGGAACAACAAGAGATTAAGAAAATTAAAATTGAGCAGAACTCAGTTCAACTTATTGTGTCTCTCATGTGACCCCTTGAGAAAATGAATTTCCCACTCCTGATTCATAGTGTATTGTAATAGCTTCCCATATCGATCCTGGAAGGAAACACCAATCCCTTTAGGGTTGCACCAGGAAGGAAAATCTGCCAAACCAAACATAGCAAAGCCAACAGTAGCTACTACTGAAGTCAAAATATTTCTGACAAACGTGTCATAATCCTGTATATTTAAAGCTGCTTTTTATGGAATTTCCACGTCACTGTTTTCATTGTAATGACAATACATTTGGGTACATGACTAATAATATATCGAGAAGTCCAGTGACTCAGGAGGACACCAGAAAGCATCTGACCTACTGTAGAATTCAGTGACTGATAATGTAACCTCAACAATACAGCTAGTGTTCATCTTAAAATAGACCAAAATGACAAATTACACACATTTACTTTGAAATCTTTACTTTTAAACTGCAGATTTAAGATATAAACCCTTTTCCTCTTCTCATTGTTCATGTGTATTACACACCACATTAAGTGGGTCTTCACAGTTCGCAGCTGTTTGTGTTCAAACACGTTTAAACTTTATGAACAAGGCTGCCTTATTGGCTCTCTGGTATCACAGGAAAAGGTGATTGTTTGCGAGAGTATCATTTGTCCGCCTTTGTAACCGCGAAACAAAAGAGATATGTTGTTTGCTCCAGTATGTGCATGTGTCCTTGGGTATAATGTGTTAAAAGCCAAAGTAGTCTAATAGCATTACCTAGTACTGTTATAGTAAGCACTCGCACACATTTCTAAGGTTCAAACCTGTGTGTCTGTGTGATTTTTCAGTGTATGTGCCTTCCCCTCCTCCAGCTGTTTGCAGTGTTCAGACTTTGTAATGTGATATATTCTTTGTGTTGACCCTCCCTTTGCTAACTGTCACACTTATTCACACAAACCATTAATAAGCTTTGTGCACCGCTTACCCCTGCTTTGACATGTGTGGCAGCTTGTTGATCTGTTCTCAGACATGTTTCTGTGTCATCTAAGAAGAAAGGAACACAGCTAAAGATGATTGCAAATTACACAGGAAATAAGTGGAGCACACAAGATGCCAAAAGTCAGTTTCACTAAGACGAGCCTAGTGACTGTAATGACTGTATGAAGAGAAAAACAGCATTACAACTAGAGTGTACTTAAAATAGCTTTGATGTCCTTCCTGTTTCCTCTTCACAAGTCCTCCCCTGCCCTTTACACCCTTTAATGTCAGGAGTCAAAGTGTTAAAATGGTATAGAAAAGACACTTAAAACTTGGCATATCCAATGATTCAAAAAAAAAAAAAAGTTATAAAATAAGCTGTCATGTTGTAGGGGTGCATATGCCAGTCTGTTTAAATGGTAAATATAATTGTACATCATCTTTGCAAAATATAGGATCATGGTTTCACTGGTGCCAGTGTACTTCTTGTGCCAATCGCAAGTCCTGATAAATGGGGTGGGTTGCATCAGGAAGGGCGTCTACCCTAAAGTCTTGGAGGAATCAAAAACGCAGATCATAAAGAAGGAGATTTCCATACTGGAACAGTTGGGGCCTGGGTCAACAACAACTGCCTGAGATGTTGTTGGCCAACAAGGTGAAAAATGGTATAAAAAAAATTAAAAGGGTATAAGGAAAAGGAAGAGAGAAAAGGCATGTTAGAACGCAGCGAGAGAGGAAAAGAGGAAGACGTCAGAGGATGTTCATGGATGTTGTGTTTGACTCAATGTGTTATGAATGTGTGGTCGATGCCCCACACTGTGTAATTACAGTGTAATTGTGTGAGAAATACATCAGTGTTTTTAACAAACAAAATATTAAGAAGACTGATAATATGTCTGTGAATGTAAAACTTATATTTTAAATAAAAGTTTAGATTTTTCAAGAAGTTCTTTGTTTTTACAACACACATAGGACAGTTGTGTAGTCAACTAGTTCTCATCTACATAATTACATAATTACATTACATAGTTACATAAATTCCTCTGGGCTCAATTATTCTCAAATATTCTCTCAAATATTTCAGTTTCACAAGATAATTTACTGTAGAAATCACACTATCACTGTAAAGATTAAAGATAAAGTTACAGTGTTAGTAGACATATACACACTTTAAAAATTACATTATTACTCCAAAAGATGGTGTAAAGATTTACAGCACCACTACAGCATTTAAAAAGGTATGTTCCTGTAAAAACTACATTACAATATGGTGGCTGTGTTTTACAGCAAAGCGATGTCAACCCTGCTGCCAGTTTTTAGCTGTACAATTTATAGCTTTTTTTTCTTACTGTGAAGACATGCAGAGGGTTGGTGTGATAGAAGACGATGCAAGGGATAGGATGAGATCGAGAAAGATGATCTGCTGTGGCGACCTTTAAAGGGATTAGCAAAACCATGAACATAGGACGTGCAAACATAAAACCATTTCTGTGAATAATTTGAATGGAGGAAATGTGATATGACAAAAACATGGACTTCCCTGTGTGTGTGTGTGTGTGTGTGTGTGTGTACCATTAACCATCAACAAACACCATTACGTGCAGCTCCTCTGGGCATTTTAAGTATATGGGGCATTATGTTTTGGTAGCTTTTCAGTGATGACACCATCTTCAAATCTCGGTATTACACAGGCAATACCAGCTGACCAGATACCACATAATGAAGTCAGGCGGATTTTGTTTATTCAGCGAGTGGTACACACACACACAACCCCGTTCAGCTATCTTAGTGAGGACTGTCATTGACATAATGGTTTCCCTAGCCCCTTATCCTAACCCTAACCATTAAAAATGAATGCCTAACCCTAACCCTTACCCTAAACCTAACCATAAGCTATTTGTAACCCTGACACTAAAACCACATTTTGAGCCTCAAAAAGGCCTTCAAACTTGTGAGGACCGGTGAGTGTATCCTCACAAGTGACTGTTGGTTCTCACAAGTATAGTAGAATGCAGATTTCGGTCCTCACAAAGATAGCTAGACAGGGACACACACACACACACACACACACACACACACACACACACACACACACACACACACACACACACACACACAGTCACAGAGTTACTCAGCACGAAACTCCAGCCATCACACTGGGAACAGTACCACACACACATTTACACAAACGGCCAGTCTTAACATAACTCACAATTTTCCTAATAGGATTAGTGGAGGGAGTTTTCTGTGTGTGTGGGTGTGCATGTGTTGGTGTGTATGCGGTGGGCCAGAGATGTCACCCAAGTGAAGAGGAAAGAGGAAGTAAGCTGTTTAGAAAAAAAATATTTGGGTGTTACCAGGATATGAAGTTAACAAGTCAGTGTGAAGAAAATGAAACACAGTTGGAAACAAAGTGTTTGTGGATTTTATTTGAGGTTTTGAAGGGTGAACTCTTCACTTTTTCGTTTCCTAGAGTAAATCAGTAAAACAAAGACGATGTGGCCGGAAATATTAAATTACATCTGATAACTAGGATTCGTTTAAGAGTCTTATTGCGCTCAGTCACTGTGTATTTTTTGAGAAATCATTTGACTGAGCTGTGGTGTTATTAATAAGAGTGACAGAGCAGAGCTTGCGTCTATAGATACACTTCCAGAAACAGAATTACTTAGTTTTGATTTGACCTCGATGATTTTCCTGCTTCAGATCTTCCCTCTTCACTTTTTTTGTTTGTTTGAACTCCTCCTCCTCTTTCTTCTTCTCATATGATATTCTCAGTTGCTATAGACATGAAAGGTCATCCCCTTGGAGACTGTCTTAAACTGCACCCACATGGCTTCTGTTCTGGACATTGGCAGAGATGTGTTTCACGTTTAAATTTAGTAAACTCAAAAGTGTCTCACACATTTTTGCCTTTCTTAAGGTTCCTTCAACACTAACAGAAAAAGGATTGTTTGTCATTTTGTCAATGCAACGGAAATGCAAAGTAACCCACTCCCACATTAGGATTAAATACAGGCTATGCAAAACAGCTTCACGACACCATAAGGATTACTTTGTGTATGTGTGTACATAAATGACTGTGGATGTTGCCCAAGGGATAACGCATGCAAATAAATGATGTTACTCTTCTAAGCCGTATTTAATTAATAGCGTACACTGAATTGATGTGTGCCGGTCAACAGATGAGACAACTTGCGGCTTAAAGTTGGGTCACACTCACTCTGTGACGAAATCAAATAAAAGTATATACCAAAAAAAAAAAATAATAAAACTGCGCTCTTTATTTGCAAGAGCCACGCCTCGTTAGGGGCAACTCCCTTTGTTGGTCCGGGTATGCAGACAGCTACACACTTCTCCTGGAATGTGTGGAGTCTCCATTCATTAATTTGCACTGACAAATGAGAGGCCGCAAAGAATTAGTTTTATATAGTTGGAAATACACTTCCATGGCTCTTGACCCACTCCACATTTCTACAGGAAATAGCTGCAGTGATTTATCAGAGCATTAAAAATCCCCCAAAACATTTTGTGTAATTCCAACAAGCTTTCTAATGACGTCTTTATTTTTCAGCACAGCATGAACTTTCTCATGGCAACTTTCTTGTCATTTCTTTAAGTACTCTTTAGGAATAGTTCTCCAGGACATTTACATTTGGATCTTGGCGGCCTTTCTTTCCGTTCTTTGTCAACATGATCCCACACTGCTTCAGTAACGTTGATGTCCAGCCTATGAGGAGGCCAATCCATGACTGAGCTTGAATGACACACTGAATTTTTTGAGTTTTCCATTTATGTGCATGGGATCATAGCCATGCTGTTCTCCAGCAAATGAAGCTGTTGGCAGCCAGATGCTTTCCATATGGTATTGCATGGTGGATTAAAATCTAATGGCGCTTTTGTGTGTTCATAATTGCATCAAGCTCCCCAACACCACTGGCTGAGAAACCATAACAGAGCCACCGCTGTGTTTAACAGATGGCTGTAGATGCTTACTGTTGTACCTCTCTCCAGACCAACCTTCGACACACTGATGATGATTTTACCTAAAAATTCCAACTTTGGAACAACATCCCTCTGTAACACCAGCTCTTGTTTAGCTCAAGTTCTTGTGTAATTTAGCATACCTCTGGCTTTTCTCTCTGTTTCACTTGGTTAATGGTGGCTTCTTCAAAGCCACCCTTCCACTGGGATCATTTCTGATGAGAACAACTGAAGGGCTGGATGCATCTTCGAGATCCCGTCTATAGGGTTTTATCCTATTTCTTAACGGCATGACTTTTAAACTCTATTCATTAGAACTTTTAGGCCTGCCAATTCTTCTTTCGTCTTCCACTCGTCCAGTTTACTGAAATTTTCTAAGGGCACAGTACACACTGTGCTGAATTTTTAGATGATAGTTCTGTGGGAATCACTTTGTTGGTGTGTTATCTTTGGTACTTTTTGAAGATTCAGCTAAATAAATGGGAAAAAATGATGTGTTATTGTGACAGGCTGCTATTAAGAAAGTGCCTAAAGACACAATTTCACAAAACACATTTTGCATGCAAGGGAAATATCCTACACGAAGAGAAGCAACAGCATTATACATCATGTACATGCATTTTGTAGAGGGAGAAGAATTTCAAATGGTTCTTGTGGTTATTTTGGTCAGGCTGTAGCCAGAGGAATCCCAGACATCAACTCTGTCTTGATACTTCCATCCCCCATCCTCCATTTCACCCACTAACAACCCAAACCACTGACCACATGCACCCCCTGCTCCCAGGACCAAGCTAATTAAATGGTGCCCCCCAAACAAAATCACAACACTGCCATAGCATCTGCTTTGTGTTCATAAGTAAACACGGGTAATCAGAGGGGCTAGTAAACTGGGGACTTTTGTAAGACACAGACAGTGTAATCATTGTGTGTGTAAATGCGAGCTGCTATGATAATACCTCACCTTTGACCTGCAACCTCCACCACAGTGCAGGGGGATGACACACACTCTCTCACACACACACATGCACACACAATTTAATACCATGTCAGAGGACATTATCCTGATTTATGGAGACTTACTTTTAGCCTTACCTTAGATTAAGCCTTCTACTTTACAGCATGTGTCCCAAAAAAGGAAGCTGAGCCGCCAAAACACGAGTACAGTTGGAGACCGTAACAGGGGTCACGCTCACTAAAGGGGGGCTGGCTCGTGCCCCTTGCTCGATTACAACTGTCTCCGTCTGAGCAGAGTACTCCAGGATAACAATTGTTATCTTGCTTGGTCTTTGTGGATTCTTTATATGTCTTCTTGTACTTGGGTGCAACAGTTGAGGCTGGGGGGGTGATTATCTTTGTTCCAAGGACCCAAGGACGGGAAGCCGGTTGCGTATGCGTGTGTGTGTTTGCCCTCGCGTGAGATAGTGTTTACGTAAAGGAAGGAAGATTAGCTTGGCCAGCGGCCTATTTCTGGCCACACAATGTTAGACATAAGAGTATTTTCACTGCGTTCATGTACACATGATGAGAAATACTTTTGTTACCGTACAAATGACAAATGCAATATTTGCCGTTTGCAGATTGTGCTGTCAGTCTGATATCAGGGAATACGCATGCTAACAGGCATGGTAAGTTTTGTGTTTCACAAAAGGAATTTGTGTTTTGCTATTTTTGGACTCACAAATTCGCTTTCCAACAGTCGAGGGGCACAAAGGTCGAGCAAAATGAAAATAGCTTGTCCAACAAGAGCATTTTGTCATGTAACAGCAAGTAACTGTATATTTTTGTATCTATAACCATGAAACTTACACACATTTTGAGCTTAGCTCACTGGATTTCTTAAAGGAACAGTTTTTCTGTTGGAGTATAGCATCAAGTCAATTTAACTTCTGGGATATTGATCTGGTCAGTTAAATAGCAGAGGGGGGTTGTTAATCAATTTAAGCTGCTTTTTTAATCAATGAAATTACCAACAGGTGCACTAGAGGGGCAACAACGAGACAAACCCCAACACAAAACTGGTTTTACGTGTGAAGGCCACTCACATTTTTCCCTCCTCTTCTTTTCTGACTTTTACTTCACTCATTTTTGCATTTGGCTAGGGTCAGAGTCACTACTGGTAATATGAGAAAATGCCTGGATACAGAGGTTGCACAGGTAGTTCAACCTTGCTGTGTCAAGAGCATGGACTTGATTGAGAGCTGGGTGTGGTGGGTGTGGCCGTAGAAGGCCCTTAACCCACCAGCAGTACTGTTATCTGCTTCTTTCTGCAAGGGTGAAAAGGATGAACACTGCCAGACTAGTGTACAGCGTACCTGTCTGGCTTTCAGTATCACCTTGATCTCAAAATATTTGTTTTGCTAATAATTAGGCGAATAGACAACATGTCCATTGTGAAAATGCCGGGAACCGTGTGTTTGCATGTATGCATATTTTTGTGGGTGATCCATGTTCATTAGCTTAGAAAGAAATTGCTGATAAAACATGATGACTAACTGCAGATCTTCAGTGTTGGCCTTCTTATCAGACCTACAGTTCCAGTTGTCATTTCCTTTTTGACCCGTTGGTTTTTTATGCATTAGGAAGCCGCAGACCTTTTGCTGCCTAAATTACGCAGTCGCTGCTCTCGGTTTCTTCATTTTCTGTTTTGTGTGTACTTTTTTTAGGCTCTCTGTGTCTGAAGTTCTGTGCCTCCTGTGGCCAGATGCTTACGCAAATGAATGGAAATCTAGGGATGCAAATCCAACGGAAAGTAGCTTGTGTTTGTCCGTTTGTGTGTGTGTGTGAATTCTTTTGGCTTCAACCAGATTGGCCTGGCTAAACCAGCTCACCAGGGTGGGGTGAGAGAAAGGAAATAATAGCAGGAAGAGTAATGACAGGTGTTTTGCTGCTGAATTATTTCTCTTGCTTATACTTGGGTTTTAACACAGGCTGATGATAGCAGCATAAAGATAACTCTAACACGAATAAGACGGCCACTTTTCATTATGTCTCTGAAATTGTGCAAACCCCCAAAGTGGTCCTCCTCTTTTCATTTTAAACAGTGAGCCTTGATTTCTAAAACAGGAAGCTTGAATACATTTGTGACTTTCTTTATTGTGCAGGACAAACACTGTACAAGTATGTTAGAGGAGTTTTGGCCCTCCTTAATTGAAACTCCCGGATAATATTCTGGCATGAGGTTACTTCGGGCAGTGTTTGAAAGGTCTGGATGACACACATCTTCAGCAAACTGAAAAAAAGTATGATTGTTTGTGTTGCCGTGTAATTCTAAAAGCAAATGCAATTATTTTAAATATATCTGCATCAGTGTCAACACTGCCTGAGCCTCTCCCTCCGTCTACCAGAGGAAAGGAAGGGAGGGAAGAGAGAGGTGAAGAAAAGAGCCTGACTGCCAGCATTGTTCCACAATCACATCTTTCTGACTGCTTTCTTTCTCAATGTATAATCTTCTGCATATTTTTCTCCCTCACTAATAATATTGCTTCTGTACAGCACTATCTTCTATCTCTTGGCTTTGTGTAGTTTTTTCCTGCCTTGTTCATTCTGCCTCCTGCTGATTGCCTAGAGTAGCAGGAGTGAGCGCGGACACACAGACACATACACTCTTGTACACACTATGAGAAACAGGAACAGAGGAGGTGGGGGTGCTTCCTGTCTGGCTGGAGATTGTTGTGTTTCTTTGTGCCTGTGTGTGTGTGTGCGTTTGGTGTGCTTCTAGTGGTAGAAGCACTGCAGAATAAAACGAATTTGAGGGGAGTGGGAGGATTTCAGTTTTAATGGTCACACACAGCATAAATGTCTTTGAATGAGTATTAATATGATTAAGGTCAGAACAGAGTGCACAGGGAGGCAATTTTGCATGACTTGTGATTAAGTGAAGAACAATTTTTAAAGGAGTATTTGAGTTTCTTACAGTTTAGACTATTTTGCTATCACTCACAATGTTGAAAATAAAGTGTAAATGCAAAATTTAGCAGTTGGGTCTCTGGGACATGAGCAGCAGTACTAACAGTGCATAATTCACAGTGGCCTTCACAGCGTGGGCTGGGTGTGTCTGTTTCTGAAATGAAACTGTTAAAATGCTAGTTTTACAGTCGACACAACATGTCGACTGTTGAAGCAGATGGGTTACAGCAGCTGAAGACCACACGATGTGACAGTCCTGACAACAGAAGACCAGATCCAACCTCATTAAAGTGGTTCAGGCTGGTGGTGATGGTGCAATAGCGTGGGGGCTATTTTCTTGGCAGACTTCGGGCCCTTTAGCATTATTTAAACACCATAGCCTAAGTGAGTGCTGTTGCTGGTCACGCCTGTTGCTTTATAACCACAGTATAATGCACACACTAACATAATCTTGAACTGTTTTTTTGACCATGACAATGAGTTCACTACTCAGATGGCTTCCCCAGTCACCAGATCTCAATCCAATAGAGCACCTTTGGGATGTGGTGTAATAGAAGATTGACATCATGGATGTGCAGGAACTACATGATGCTATCATGTCAGTATGGACCAAAATCTCTGAAGAGCCTTGTTGGATCTATGCCACAGAAATTTAAGGCAGTTCTGGAGGCACCATGCTAGTACTAGCAAGGTGCAACTAATAGAGTGTCCAGTGAGCGTATGTCCTCGTATTGAATTTACACTTCCAAAAATGTTGGGATGTCCATGTTTGTTGTGTTGCTACTTCACTTCCTCTGGAGGTGAACAAGAGCAGTTGCTGTGGTTCACAGTCTTGGGCCCCATTTGTCATATTTTTTCATTTCATAATGGTCCAGGTCTAAACCACAAGCAGGCCAGTTTAGCATTGCTGCCACGCTGCTGTAATATGTGCAAAATACAGTTTGGCATTGTCTTGCTGAGATAAACAAAGAAAACGTTATCTGAATGGCAGCACATGCTATCACTGGGGTGCAAGCTAACCATGCCATGTCCACTAACTCCCAGACAGACCACTACAGATGCTGCTTTTGAACTTCTGGATCTTGTTTTTATACTTTTTTTTCTTCTTTCTTTGGATGGCTACGATTTAACCCCATTAGTGGATGAGGGTGTTCTTATTTAAAGTTTGAAATTATTTGCAAATCTTCCCAAACAGCTTCACATCACATCTCAGTTTTGTGCAAACAGGGCAGCAGTATGACAGCGGAAATCTAATTCTGCTTTACTAACATTCTTTGCTGCAGGGTTTTGGGTGGAGATGGGTTTTAGCTTTTTGTTACCACCTATATGTCTACAACAATAGCATGCCACTGATATGTGTCCATAGTGACATACTTGCAAGTGGGTGTGTGTGTATTTGCATGAGTAAGTCTCTCATTTTTGTCGTATGTGTGATGGACACCCAACACCTTGCAGAGAGGTGAAACCAGTATGCATGGTGTGTTTATGCGTTATAGCAGTGGTATAGGGGTCGGACACCTGAGGGGCTAAAGAGGATGGGACTGCTTTGTTGTTTAAACAGGCACAGGCTTTGGATGTGCGTGCATTTGCGTGCGAATGTGTGTGTTTGCTGTGCAACAATGGATGTTGAAACGAACAACAAATGTTCACCAAGCTTAAACCAAAGCAGGCGGACAAATTAAATAGAAAAATTACAAAGATGACAAAAACATCTTGGAATATTGTTTTTAAGTTGCTCTCTTAAAATTGTAGCACAATACTTTGCTTAAAAAAGAAAAAAAAAGCGCGTTTCTGTGGAGACACGCTTGCTGAAAGGAATCCAATAAGGAGAAAAAGTAATGACAGCAAATGAAGGATAATCCATTGTATTAATTGGAATGTGGCACCATCAGCTCCACAGCAGATTCCATCCATTCCTATCCCGTCCTGCACAACACATTATGTGTGCATTCTTAAAAAAGATGCATACATTATTTGCAAAACAAGGGAAGCCCAGTGTTTTCTTTGTCCACAATAACCTTCTTCTCACACAGCAACATGACCTGAGGCTTTATTTTAAAACGATCCTAGCAGCTTTCCTGCCCAGCCCTGCCCTCTTTGCGATAATAAATAATGGTATCAAGATACATCAAAGTAATTAATTTCTTCCAAAAAGCTCTTGAATTGTCTGTTTTAATTATATCCATGTTTAAGTTTAGCCAGGACATCCTGAACACACATTCATTTCAATGAAAATCTTACGCTGTCTGGACATGAGCTTTGAAGCTTTATTTAACCAGGATATTAGCGTTATGCCTCTAAGCTCCATTTCCTTCTATTGTTTTAAATCAGTGGAGCTCTTGAATGAAGCAGCCCAATGCCATATGTCTGGCTGGCATAACACTGCTGCCTCACTATGAACGTGATGCTTAATATCAGCTCTTTTTGCATTTGCAGCCATTCTCGCACTGGCGGCAGTCACGAGCTGCAGCTGCCAGGAAAATGCACGGAATTATGAGCTGCACAATGAGCTCGGACAATGCCTTCTTCATTACCTCGTGCTTGTCTTTCCCAACTGCTTCCTTATGACCACAGGAAAGAATTCCACCTTGTCAGAGCGGTTACGCCAGCCAGCAAGGCAGGCGAGACAAAGATGCCCTAAACTCACGATGTAAGATTGGCGAGTATAAAAGAAGTGGTAACAAGAGATGGGATTCCTGATAGTTGTTGAGGTTTAAGTTAGGCTGTCAGTTATTTGCAAATGGCAAGTCTTTATGGGAGAGTTGTTTGCAGACTCAGTCCCACAGCGGATACGCCTTTAGAGATGGGTGTGACATTATATAAACGCCCTTAGTGGTAAATAAATGAAAACACTTATGTGGGAACAATGGAGTAAGTAAAACAAAATGAGAAATTATTTCTGTTTATTCATCCTACCTTTATATGCCTCTTCAGCACATAGCATCGCCCCTGTTAGCACATTTATGAATAGGTGCATTCTGCTCAAGTCAAACTGTGCTCTTATGCATTATTTTTAATGTTTATTCTTATTTTGTGTGTGCTTGTTGCATCCGTATTACTGAAGGCTTCATTCATCCCATAAAAGAAAAACTAGCAATAAGGATTGTTGAATTACTTTCTATGATTCCTCAAGACTTTCTATGTGTTTGCATTTATTGGACCTATTGAGATTAGCAATAAGAGTGAATAGATTTACTTTTGAACCCTTTTGTGAACTCGCTTGATGCTCATTTTGTGCTTCTGGGCTGAGACAGATGAGTAAGGCGCTCCAACCTCTAGCTTGGTATGAATACTGGAAACAAGAGGAAGCTTTGTCCAACAATATAAACAAGAACTATGGAACCATGATGTTTAATATTCCAGATCTCTTCATGCAGTTTTATTATCACCACGCCCTTTATGTAGACATTGTTAATTCTGATGTTCAGCTTCTGACTTTAGCCTCACATCTACCAAACAGCCTCTATGTTTCATTATCTCATCTACATCTTTGCAAGACACCATCACGCATAAATTGCTAGATTGTTCTGTTACATTAGGCAAATGTTGCAGATCAATGGAACTATGCTGACCTTAACTAAAACTGCATCAACTGCATACCATACAAAAATACACTAAATTACCAAAAGTATTTGCACATCTGCCTTAACACACATATGAACTTGAGTGACATCCCATTATTAATCCATGGAGTTTAATATGATGTCGGCTCACCCTTTGCAGCTATAACAGCTTCAACTCTTCAGGGAAGAAGAGTTCCCAAGGTTTAGGAGTGTTTATAGGAATTTCTGACCATTCTTCCAGAAGGAAATTTGTGAGATCAGACACTGATGTTGGATGGGAAGGCCTGGGTTACAGTCTCTGCTCTAATTCTAAAAGATGTTTTATTGGGTTGAGGTCAGGACTTTATGCAGGCCAGTCATGTTCTTCCAAACCAAACTCGCTCATCCACGTCTTTATGGACTGTGCTTTGTGTGCTGTTGTGCAGCCATGTTGGAACAGGAAGGGACCATCCCCAAACTGTACAACTCCTGAAAAACAACCCTACATCATAATCCCCCTCCATCAAACTTTACACTTGGCACAATGCAGTCACACAAGTACCATTGTCCTGGAAAACCCTGACTCGTCCATCAGATTGCTAGGCAGAGAAGCGTGATTCATCACTCCAGAGAACATGTCTCCACAAAGTCCAGTAGTGTCTGATACACGGTCTTGAGCTAATTTGAAACTCACATGGACTTTGGAAGTCTGCAGCGACCAAGTCGGCAGAAGGTTGGTGACCTCTGTGCACTATGAGCCTCAGCATCCGTTGACTCCACTCCACAACCAGTTCATGTTGTTCCCAATCGCTGTCACTTTGTTTTAATACCACTAATAGCTGACTGGAATATTTAGTAGTGAGAAAGTTTCATGACTCGATATGATGCACAGGTGGCATCCTATGACAGTACCACGCTGGAACTCACCGAGTTCCTGAGAGCGACCCATTCTTTAAAAAAATGTTTGTGAATGTGGAAGTGATTGGAACACCTGAATTCAATGATTTGAATGGGTGAGTGAATACTTTTGGCATTATAGTGTATTTTTGCATGACATATTGGAGTGTTAGAGATTGGTAGTGCTTGTCAGCAAACAGACACAGGGCAGGATTCTGATTGCAATGCAGCGACTTGTGAGAGCTTAAAGAGGGAGATCACGTTTTCTGCGCTTGTCTTTTCATGATTGCTCTTTGTGTGGATGTAAACCATGAGCCTTCCAAGAAGCAGTTGTTTTAAATTTGTGGCAGAAACTAAGAGAAAGAACTTTTAATTATAACAAGCTGTGGCAGCCCGCCAAGAAAGCAGTGCTATACTTGGAAACCAAACTTTATGAGCAGAAAATCCAAACGCTGCCCACACTGGGCCTCGGAGGTAAAGTCCAGAAATACCACAACAATGAAAAAGGAGTGTTTAAGGTGGATAAGAATACAAAGGGGGGGAAAGTCCTGCAAACGCAGCAAAGCAGCAATTCCAAATATTTTGACCTCTAAAATGAAGGAATACTTAAAAAAATCTAAATTAAAGGAAACACAGGTAACAGAGACAACTGTTTTTCCGCTCCTCGCCACTTTTCAGTATTCCTTCTTCATTCCTTCCTTTCCTTCACTTTTCATCCCCTTTTATCTCTTTAATTTCCTTTTGTCTCCCTCCCTGTCCTCGGACTCCTTCCGCTTGTTTTCTCTCATTCAGACTGTAGCCATGTGAGGAAATATAAACTTTCTAACTTCCTCCCTTAACGATTTTTTTCACCATACTTTTCTTTTCTTTTCTTTTTCCCGCCGGGCCCCAAATTCCTGTCACCTATCATCGACACGCGCGCGCGCACACGTAGACCTCCCAGTACATCGAGTCCAAACCACACCCAGCTCCAGGTCTCCCTCCCTCGCGCGCTCTCGACAGCCGGGCTAGTGGACGTGCATTTGTACTCTTTTTTTTTTTTTTGGATTACTAGTGAGAACGACAGCTGCTGTTTTCTGACGTTGGAGGCTGTTTCTTGCGAGTATTTTCCACAGAAGAGTTGTTTTTCGTGCTTCGACCAGATTCGGTGAGCGAACTTTTCTTTCCTGATAACTTTTATTTTAAGTTTAGTTTGGCGCTTAAATGCCTAACGGAACTTTCTATGTGGGATTTGTGGCATCACTCAGAGGAACTTTATGTGTTTGAAGTGCAGCATAACGTGTTTACTGCTCTAGAAGACAGCTGTCTAAAAATATAAATAAATACATTAATTAATACATTAAAACAACAAAATATATATATAAATAAACAGAACCTTAAAAAATATATTTTATGGTGCGTCTGTTTAAGCGTATTTGGACAGTAGGCCGTCTCTTACTGTTTGTTACAGGGTTTAAGGGTCTCTTACTGCCGTGTTTTGCCCTGTGGGTATTTTTACACAGATTGTAACTCAGCTCCAAGTTCAGACATTGGAAATAAAAGGGGCGTTGTCAGCCACTTTGATTCTGTGTGGGAGTAAAACGTATTTTTAAGTCCAGTGAAAGAAACTTTAGTGTGTTGGGAAGGAGGATAAACAGAGTTTTTTTTTCTTTCCTTTTTTTCTTTCGTTTTTTTTCAATGGACGCTGGAAATATGCGCCTGTGAACTCTGGGACTTAAAGATCGGGCTTCCCGCAACATGACACAGAAGGCTGTTATGTTGCTGTGGTTGTGGTTTCCGGGACTATGCTTTATATATGTTGCTTATAATATTTTTTTAGGTGCCATCTAAATCCAGTACACACACTGCCTTTATCCCTGTCTTTAAGTTTTTAATAGGGTAGATCCCTGTTTCTCTTCATGCCTGTCGCCCTCTTGTGGATAGAAAACAACATTAGACTATGTTATTTTAGGTTTCTGTGGTTACAGATTTTTTAGCTCCAGCAACAAATAAGATAAAAGTATAGAGAAAGATATGAGGACATATGAAATGGGAGGGTTACAGCTGAACTGCAATAATGTGGACACACTGGATGGCGTGGGCAAAGCTAAATTGGCGGGAGGGGGGGCTCTGTCAAGTTGCAACACGCTCCTGAAAATAGGAACTGAGACATCAAAGCGTTATTTACTCCAGCCTCAATGCCACTTGTGGTATAGACCATGCTGCAATCACAATATGGTAAATGCTAAATGGCCTGTATTTGTATAGCGCTTTACTTAAGCCCTATGGACCCCAAAGCACTTTACACTACATTCGGTCATCCACCCATTCACACACTGGTGATGGCAAGCTACATTGTAGCCACAGCTGCCCTGGGGCACACTGACAGAGGCGAGGCTGCCGGACACTGGCGCCACCAGGCCCTCTGACCACCACCAGTAGGGTAACAGGTGAAGTGTCTTGCCCAAGGACACAATGACCGAGACTGTCGGAGCCGGGGCTCGAACCGGCAACCTTCCGATTACAAGACGACCTGCCAACTCTTGAGCCACGATCGCCCCACAATAAGCTATATTTTGAGTAGAAATCTGGTTTCCATTTCTCTTAATAATCCCATACAGGGAATATACATGTGCGTTAAGCAGGACACTGAGTGAGCAGATGGATGGATAAATTGCTAAATACAGGAATGAAGCTAAACGTGGCTGCATTTTGATGGATACCATCATCCCACCATATTGAAGGTGGTGTGTTTTCATCCCATCAGAGTCAAGTTTTAGAGTGCGAGAGGGTTTGGATGTATAATTCAGGCAGAATAACTCCTGAAGTATTTTCCATCTTACACTTATGTTTTGTGACACGAGGTAGAGAGCCACAAGCATTTCCCCTCATACCGAATGTGGCACGCGGAAAGACATGAGCGACATATGATAGGAGGGGAATTAGACAGCAGGCTTATGGAGAGATTTTAAGCGTCGCTGACAGATGAAAGCGATTAGGGAACAAGTGTGAAGTGACTGACAGAAGAACAGAAAAAGATGAACAACATAAATAAATAGGGATGGAGATGTGAGTGGAGGTCTCCTTTTCATCTCTCTGTCAGGTGTTACTTAACCTCTCTCTCTCTCTGTCTCTCCATGTGGAAGTTATTATTCAGCACTGTCACATTAGGAATGTGTGAAGAAAAGCACGTACACACACACACACACCTAAAAACCATGTTAGCGTCCAACATGAAAGAATGCCTGTGTTGAAGTATTTGAAGCCAGAAGGAAAACAGTTGTGTATATGTGTGCAGATTCTTCTTATTTTTGGGTTCTTTTGCAACTTCATGTTACTCTTCTCTAGTACTCAGCAAAACTTGATATTGTGTGAGTCTTACTTACATATGTCATTTGTAAGCATTCACAGACAAATAACACAAATAACCACAGAAATAACTGGTCTATCTGCAATTTCATAGACCATATTGTACAGTCTACAATAACTAATAACTAATATTTTAGTGTGGATGGCAAGGAATAGAGCAACAGTCAGTCCAGAGGACAACTTTTATTGAATATTTGAAGCCTAATGTTGTGTTGTCCCATTAAAGCTAGTCCCTGAAAGATGAAGCCAGGTTGGGTCTCCTCAACACAGACGTTTAAAGTCTCACCAATCCTTGTTGTGTCCTTCAAATTCAGTCAGATGCTGCATGACTTGGACTCATTTAAATTCCCTTAAAACAGCACAGTACTGTTGACTTGCTACACAATATACAGGGTTTGGTCTACAAATGTAGCCAAACACTGTCCCTAAGGATGAACTGAAATGTTTCCCCATGTAGTAATTGTAAAGTTGCATCTGGAATGCAGCATCATATCTAAAAAAAAGACCTCTTATAGATACATAATGCTTGATTTCTGCCAGTGGTCCTGGGAAAGTGTACCTTTTGTGTAAAGATAAGCCAAAGCTTGGCCTATAAGTCGTATACACACAGAAAGATTTGGTTCCCCTTTGCTATAAGTGAATCTTATGATATATAAATTTAACATTATGACCAAGTCTATGACCAAAGCACTGAAAATGAGTCTTAATTTCTCATGGAGATTGAGTTTTTCATGCGCAAATGTTTCTTAATTGTCAGCTTAAGCTGCTTTGAATATTTGTGCATATACAAAAAGGAGTATTCAAGAGTAAAGGCAGATGAGGGCCAAAGGGCTCCACTGGAAGTCTTCTATCCCTTCTCACTTCTTTTTTCCCTCAATCCAATTTTCCATGGCCAAAGACACAGAGAGAGAGATAAGTAGAGAGAAAGAGAGAATGGGACAGTGAGAGAGGCGGGGGAGTGAGATGCAGAGGCCCAGTTAAGTCTGTGGCTTTGTGTTTTATGAAAAGAGGAAAAAAAAGGACATTAAAAGTCAGCATTTTCCACCAGACAAGGGAATCAGTCGACATGAGCACACACATATACACACTTGCACTCTTCCACTGACTGAGTCCCCCCCCCCAGTCTCCTATTATAAGGCTGAGTGGAGAGGAGGAATGGCTTCATTTGTGGTGTTTGTCAGCGTGTGTGTATCTGTGTGACAGGGAAGGTAACTGGAGTTATCTGTCATTGTGTTTCTCTGCTTACACCTAGCCGTATGCCAGAGTTTCCTAAAGTTAAACACAAAGGGAACTGTCACATCTTGTACAAACAAAACACAGGATAATATACTTACTGTAAAATGACCTGAGTTATACTGCTGCTGATGTGGAGAAAAGCTAAGCTTCACTTTATGTTCTTTTTTCCGACTAGAGACTTTCCATGGTCATTTTTTTGTGCTGAGAAGGTCTCACAAAACTAAAGCCCCTAAACCATGTAAACTCACTTTGAATAGCTCTAAAAACACTAGCCTCACAGGGAAAACTTAACAGCAAAAATTCAGCTTCTGTAGGTTACCCTTTAGCAGCTACATTTCTCTTGTGAACATAGTGAACATCACATCTTAGTCCAGATTACATTTGTTAATGACCACGACAAAGATGGCGTTACAATAGATTTGTCATTACTTGTTCTGGTGGTGCACACCTCACAGTTGAGGCAAATAAAATCTGTCTGTTATGATAGATAAGATGTGACAAATTGTGCCGTGTTGGTGTGAAGCAGGTCAAAGAAGCATGGCTAATGCATGCAATATGAATGTGGATAGTGTGTGTGTCTGTGTGTCAGCTGTTGCCTGATGTCAGAGGAACGACAATTCACACTCTACTATCAGCGCTGAGGGAAACCCATTAGGGTCGCTGGGAGTGCAGGGTCCACATTAAGCTAATGTTAGGGTATGTTTGTAGTAAGTGCTGTTTTCTTTTCTTTAATCATGCTCATGATAATCGGGGGCTGGCAGTCAAAGTAATGAAGATCTTTACAGTGCAAGCACTCACCAATACAAAAGACACTTTTTTCATTTACTTTTAATTATCTACATTTTCCTTATGTGAATCGTATGTTTTTCTTATATATAACTCGGCTCCCAAATTTTTGCGATTTTGCATTCTGTGTATGTGTGCATACATCAAAGTCTGCACGACTGTACTCAGTATGTGCCTCTAGGCTCATGTTTTTGTTTTTCTGCCTTCCCTCCATTTCCCTCCAATTGGGTTCCTTTCCTTGTTTCTCTGTTCCCTCCCTCCTCCCGTGCTCCTCCTCTCTTCGCTGAGATGAGAAGGCAGCTGCAGACAGTAGAAGATCCAGCTGTGTGTGCCCACAAGTGCATGTCTGGGGGATTATTTTTCACTCCAAAGAATGTCCCTGCAGGTCAGATTAGGCTCAAAGAGATGCTTTGCACTGGAAGTGAATTAAATTATCTTTTATTTTTAACTTTGCCCGCCCTTTTTTCCCAAATGTCTTTCGATGCTTCCTTCACTGTGCCAGCTTTTCTCTGTAAAGTCAAAAACTAAAATCAGATTTACAGAAACAGATTTATTATAAAGTGTTATATGTGTGCTACTCACTACTTTGTGTGGATATTGAGAGAGCTGGCATACAGTAGCTACTTTATATATAAGGTGTCACATATAAACACACAACGACACCAAACTACCATATAAACACAGACATCGCAGGCTTTTATCGCCTCAAAGCGTTTATGTTGAGAATAAACATTTTGCAGGCTCACGTGCGACAGGAATTTCACTTACATTTCTTTGTAGTTTTTTTTCCTCACAACCTCTGGTCTCAGTTTAAATGAGTCTTACCAAGCTTTTGTCTTCTCCAGTTTGATTTTCAGAACAGTATCATTATGATCTTTTGGCTTGAAAAGCCCTTACTGTTTGCATACTTGTTGGAAACCTGAACCCTGTGCTTTTAGATGGCTGTTGTTATTTTCCCGCTTCCTTTTTACTATTTACCACCTGGTGCCCCCTTCCCCCCTACTCAGACAGGGAGGACCTATCCTTTGGCACATCACACAACCACATACTCGCACACAAAAACGGTGACCTGCTTCCTGTTGGTGGGCAGAGACTGTTTTTACTGTGACTCCATTTTGGCGGGGAAGACTAATTCCTCTGCAGTCTGGCTGGGGCTGTGTGTGTGTGTGTGTGTGCGTGATTGTGTGTGTGTCTGTGTATGCGTGTGTACACTCACATGCTTTTAAATATGTTTGCGTCTGTGCCTCGTAAGCTTCTGAACCTTAGGTGGGAGGCACTTCCAGAAATCGAAATCATATGTTTTGTTTTATGTGCGTTATCTCCACGGTGGAGTTTGATGTGTGACACTGTGTGACGAAGATGCTAGTCAGTATGTGTTTCAGAAATGTAGGCCTATATTTGCAGACACATTATATTATAAAGTGCCATTAAAGCTGTGCTGTAAAATGTCACAGTTGAATTGTAGATTTTGGAATCCTTTCTTATGTGAGCATTTGCAGCCAAATAACCGAATGATGCTGACAAGGCATTTTTTTATGCTGAGCAAAACTC
This sequence comes from Pelmatolapia mariae, assembly GCF_036321145.2. Lineage (NCBI taxonomy): Eukaryota > Metazoa > Chordata > Actinopteri > Cichliformes > Cichlidae > Pelmatolapia > Pelmatolapia mariae. The sequence goes on from NC_086230.1 coordinate 12,860,506, forward strand.
TACCCTGGATTAACTCACACATGGTTTTCTGGGTATGCTTGAGTTTGTTTGTTTTTTTTCTTTTTAATAGAATCCACATTTTTATTCACTCTAAGGAATTTGTCTGTAGAATACACAAATAAAAACTAATGAAAATAACAAAAGAAAAGAAATCAGGCGCAACCTTGCAGAAAGAGAACACAGTAACTTATTGTTCAAATAACTGCCTGTTCAGACACAAATACGTCTTATCCTAACAGATACACCCAACCTGTTATGACTGTCAACAGTGATTTGTGAAACCATACACTTCTGGACATTTAGTTTGTGTCATACTGCTACAAAGGCTAAGGTCACACTGCAGAAGACACAGGAATAAGCTGGTATTTGAACCCGCACACTGAGTGCCCTTGGTTCATTTAAAATATGTAAACTTTATGGAAATGTATCCACGGCAGTGCGTCTTGATTTACTGGCATTCTTTTTATCAAATTTGTAACTGATAATTGTGTATCATTGTGTTGTAATCTCAGGTTTGAACAAAACACAGATTTAACCCCCCCCCCCCCCCCCCCCCCCCCCAAAAAAAAAAGTTTACTGCTAAGTCCTCGCTGCCATAAAGTCTGAATAAAGGCCTTTAATCACTGCAAAGTATACACTACACTCCCACACATTGTAAATGTGTATATATACTGTGTAAAACACCCACTCTTTCTTTGACACACATGTACACATGATTTGCTGAACAAAACACAAGATGTGTATTTTCTTTAATTTAAGGGAAGGCTCTGAGGCTGTCTGACTGTTTCTTTGACAGCTGTTTGGACACAATGTAACAGAATATACATAGACGGATTGTAATTGAAGTTTTTAGCGATGCTGTACCTACATATTTTCTAAATAGTTAAAAAATCCTGTCTGCTATATTATTATACATTTCATTTCTATACATAATTTATATTTTGTTCTGTATGTATGTTATTCTGTAGATATTGTAATTACTGCTTGCTTTTCTTTGAGCGCTGATATGGGACAGTACTTCAGTTTCAATGTACTATTGTACAAAGTATGACTGTGCAATGACCATAAAGGGTTAAATACTGTGTTGACATGCCCAATATTAGTTATTTGCCATTATGTGTATGTTGGCACATATTAGCTTATAAATTAAAATGAAAAAAATAAAGATGACACGGGAGAAATGCCTTTCAAACCATGAGTGCTAATCTTGCTTAGTTTGTCCACCATGCTGCAACTCTGCACTCAACAGTCAACGACGACTAGTAATCGATGACTTGTGACAATAAAGGAAGACTATTTTTAAACAACATTGTCATATTATCTTAGCTAGGACTCATGAACAACTACATATGAAGATTTTTTGGGACATCTGTTTCTGTTTTGTGTATCTATACGAACTGAATTTTTACATCACCGAATATCGATATTGGTATCAATCATGCATGATGATGATGATGATGATTAAAGAAATCATTTCTTTTTTTTCATTTACTCAGCTATTAAACTCATGTTGCTTCCAACAGGTTCTTTTTTCATCTGATCGACCTTGATCCATTCCTCACTATCAGTCTGCAACCACGCCTGTCTGACAGCCGCCATAAACATACAGAAGTGGTTCCACCAAAACTGACAATCAGCCAGTGGGAGAAACAAACAGCGAGGGGAAACGGCCTGCAGGGTATTTAACCAGTTTGACCGACAGGTGACAAAAAGCAGATAGAAGTTAGACAGAAGGGCAGTCATGTTGATCATCTTAGCTTTCATCATCCTCTTTCATCTGGCTGCAGCCATCCTGCTCTTCGTTGCCACCATTCACAATGTAAGTACACACTGAAAATAAACACTCCTTTAACATAAATCATTTCACTTTTTTTTAACAATGCTTGTGTCTATCCCTGATGTAGGCGTGGTGGGTGGTATCAAAACCTGGCGTTAACATTATTAGTGACTTATGGTACACGTGTAACAACACCTGCGAATCGATTGAGGACAGCCACACTAAGGAAGCAGGTAAGTTAGTGTGTATACTTCCTATATCTCTGTAAATGTATGTCTGGGTATGTTACACCTTCTAACTTCTCTCTCCTCAGCTCCTCTGCAGGCAGTCCAGGCTACCATGGTCCTTGCCACTATATTGTGTTGCATCAGTTTCTTCGTCTTCATCCTTCAGCTCTTCAGGATCAAACAGGGAGAGCGATTCATTTTCACAGCCATTATCCAGATAGTGGCATGTATGTAAAACACATCTAACTTTGAATGTTCTTATGCAACTCATATCCACTATCAATGTGTATGATTTCCATCCTTCTCCTCATCTCTTCTCTCATCTCCCAGCTTTATGTGTGATGATCGCGGTGTCCATCTACACAGCCGAGAACAAAAGCTTTCATAAGCGTGACCTTCAGGAAGGCTCATTCGGCTCCTCTTATGTTGTGGCGTGGATCAGCTTCCCCATGACTCTCATCAGTGGCCTCATGTACCTTGTGCTCAAGAAACGCAAATAGACATAATAGGCTTTACATAAACAATATTCAAATTCTATAAAAGGAAACTTGAACATATGTGAGTACAAACAAACAATTTTTCTCATCTAACATTCTTTTTTTAACCCTTATTTTTTATTTTCTATTGGAATCTGCTTCAAATTCTGCATCATTTCAAATGACAGGTGCAAATCTAGAAAACATTTAATACTTTTTTGGTCCATCTTATGCATGACCTTCTTGTTCCTGATGGTACATTGTTCTTACTGAGTGTGGCAAAGATGACTCTTCGGATTCAAGTCCTTTAGAAACATGGCAGTCCAATTTTCCCCCTGCTTACGTCTGTGGTAGCCACTGCAGTATGTTTCTGCAATTATCTAAGGCGAGAAGTGCACCGTGATTCACATTTGATCTGCAGTGCCTTGTTTAAACAGTGTAACCTTACCTTTGCCAGCATGGCACACTGTGCTGGTTAGCTCCATTTACATAAGGTCAAATCAGCTCGATGCAAATGCACACCACAAGAGCCTAGGTGACTTCATCACCCATCCACTGCTCTGCATAGACGAGGCTCCAGAGGACCCTTGCTGCATTTTGTGAGAACTTACCTTCACATTCCTCCCTTTCCCTTGGCAAAAACACAGGAAGAGAGCCCTGCTTTGTCTCCCCCTGTTGTGTCGCTGTCTCCTGCTTTCCACCAACTCCAGTCACAGGACTGTTTTATCCGAAAGGATAATAGTGGAAGAAGGAAAAAGTGTGGAGGCTTGTCTGACTCGGGGACATCTCCTAGACTTGCTAAAGGCTCATTTTTTTTTCTTTTTGTGAATCTATAGTTGACAGACTTTATTTTGTACATATTTGCTGTGTGTGTATAGTTAAGGCTAGCCTCAAATGATAAAAATTTTATCTATAAAATAAAAGGCATATAAATAAACATATATTAACCACAGCATAGAAGTGTAGTGAATCAGTAGTTAGAGATACAAGATGTAGGATTTTAACCTTTTTGTTATGTTCTTATGTTACTTTTTGTGTTTTCATGGTTAGAAAGGAACCAGTGATTTGCTGTGAGATTTGGGATTTAAAATGACATAGAAATGTGTAAACTTCAAAGAAGAATGAACATTTCTTTGTTATTACTATGCTTGTTTCGTTCACAGCTTCTTTGAAGCTATTCTTTTGAAACCACTGTTTATTAGATTATAGCATCATGCGACTGGCGATGTATGAAGTAATTATCATATTTTTCCCCTCTCTGGCTGGGTTACTGCTTGGTCCATTACTGGAACATTTCTAGCATCTCTGTGCACTTACTCATGTGCCAGCTTTTAATAATAAGCTAGATGTTATACCTGCCAGCAGTTCCTTGCATTACTTTAAAAGAACTGAAACCATCATGGGCATCAGCGATTATAGTTGAGCTGGGTTACTTCAGAGATGCACTGTGCTGATTTTTTTGTAAAGAGAAATGTTAGATAAAGCTTGGACCACAGAAGTTTGTAAACTGCTAACTCACCAGTGATGAAGATTTGGGGAAAAGGCGTGGAATTGAAGTTATTTAGCTTTACTATCCCAAGTCGATACTTGAAAATGAACAAAACGGCATTTTAAAGGCCAAGATTACCATGTTATTCATGCGTTTTGTCAAGTTGTCATCATTAGTGTTTCACTTAGTAAAAAGCCTCTTGTAATTAAATGCCTTTTATCAAAAATGTTTGTTAATGTTGACTCTACTTTAGTTATGATGTAATAATTTTTAAAGCAGACCAATATTTAACTGTGGATAAATCAACGTTTTGAACATGGCATCTGATCAGATAAGTTAAATGAACATATTTTCCCAATGGAGTGTGTTGTTATTTATTCATCTAAATTGCTTTGGCATGAGTCGCCTAGAAATGTCCGCCTCCTCAGAGCAAATTCCCCCCTTTTAACCAAAACAAATAAACAAATAAAAATACTCTGGTCTTTTCCTTTTAAGAAGTCATGACCCAGTTATAGAAAAAAACTATTTGTAACAAGGTTTGTGTGTTTTTGGTTTTTTTGAGTAAGTGGGTTATGATTCTGAGAAAGCCATCTTTAGCACCACAAAGCAATCACCTTGTTATCTGGTTTTATTTTATCCAAAGAAAGCACATTTCTACAGCAGATGGCTCTAAAACTGGGCAACTCATACCAAATCAGTCTTTATGGCACTACAAAGTAAAAATGAAATAGAGTTTGTCCCTTTCTTTTTAGTTGTAGATATTCAACATAAAACACGTTATTATCTTTAGAGTGAATTTATTAGTATACTTTTCTTGTAGTGTGTTTTATACCCATGTAGATGTCATAAGGTCATACTGGCAGAAAAAATTAAGTTGTTGAAAACAAAAGTGTATTTATGTTGATTTCTTTCTTTTTTCATCTGAAATATTTCTAATGTTTAATGAAGTATTAATTCCAAATTGATTTAAAGTCTCATGTTGCTCCATAATTTTGTCAGTGTATATTTTGCTGCGTAGAATTGTTTTCTGCAGGCTAGCAGTTTTTCAATTTCCAGTTTCTGCTTGTTAAAGGCTCATTTCCTTGTATTGTTTTAAAAGCCAATTAAATTACAATATACTAGTGATTTTGTCCTCTGTTGCAGCTTCTGTGGCAGCTTCAGTGATTTGTTAACATTTTTTGTCATGTGGTCACATCATGAGATTGAACGTTTGTCTGCTACCGACACCTAGTGGACCGGCAGAAAACTACATCATGTGTACAAGCTCGTCTATTTTATTCTTCGAACAACACACTGGTCAAACATCCAGTAGATTTATGAACAAGTACTCAGCCTCAACACATGAATTTATCTCTTCGAAAATGCCTTTGAATAAATAAACATATTTGTTTGTAACTAGTGTTCTACTGGGTATTAATGTGTGCATGCGTACTTGCTCTCCAGTTTCTTGTCTTTTTCCCTTTTCCCATGTTGCAGTGTACTACTTTCCATATTTTAGACTTTATGGTAAACTTTCATGGGAATTACACTTTAGATTACCTCTGAGTGCAACAGCATTTTACCTATTTATTAAACCTCCTGCATTGTTTATCACTTTTGTTTCCAAGATGTCAGATGATGATGATGATGACAAAGTTTAAGGCTGTCATTGTTGCAGTTTTTTTGCTTTTTTTTGGGGGGGGGGGGGGGGGGGGTTGCATTTTGTTTCAGGTTTTTAATAAGGGAAAAAAATATGTCCAAATCTACCAGACCCTGTGTGAGAAAGACATTGATCCATCAGGTCTAATTTCTGCAAGACCAAGAAATCAATTAAATAGAAGCCGTCTGACAAAGTGAAATAGACGAAGATCTTAAAGGATCTTAAAATAGAACACAGTAAGTTCGGAAACGATTCATGATTACAACAATAAGAAAGAAATGGCATACATGGGAGATTTTCAAGAAGACCCCCCCCCCGTGGCTGAATTAAAATAATTCTGAAAAGAAGAGTGGGCTAAAATTCATCCGCAGTGATGTGTAAGACTCATTGCTTGTTAACACTTGATTTGCAGTACTGTTTAATCCTGTGGGTGGCGCTAAGCGGTTTTTCCAAACCGCCAATAAGAGGAACACGAAGAAGACGAAGGACGCTAAGAAGAAATCAAGCACAACAGAAGGTACTGTAGCTATAAACACTCATTTAATTTTTGACTCTCTGTTTTGAAACTACGGCATGATATGATAGCGGCCCTTTCTGTCTATAAACAGTGACTCCGTTGCTTTTTAATGGTTTGCTAACCAGTAGACTGGTTTCCAGTGGTTTCAAATAGCTAAAAGTTAGCGAGGGGTTTAATCCGTTTTTAACAGTTTCATTATTCAGTGTTTTTTTGTTTGTTTGCTTTTTAAAGCATCATTACATTATCCAACATTACGTGAGAGTGAAAAAAGTTAGCATTGTGTGCAAAGAAAATGAAATTATGGCTCATAATTATTATTAGTAGTAGTAATAACGGAGCCCTCACAGACACGAGCAGCTTCCTGTATCATCAGATAAGCGACGTTTAGGACACAGGCAGCGCCAATCGAGCTCAGCGCTGTATTACTGCATACTCAGCGGGTTTACTGGGGAAACTAGAACCAATACTCGAAATACATTTTGCAGCATAATAGGAGTGAAAAAACAAAAAGCTGCATTGGCGGTTGTTGCTGGCACATTATAGCTGTCTAATCATTCTTGACACTGCAGGTTTAGTAAAACATGTCAGCACCACAGGATCAAACTTCCACCAGACTAAAGAAATGCAAGCTTGATTTTTGCACAAGCCGATAGGCGACAGGCACGACAAGGAAGTGTGTTTGAGTGAACACTGGATTGGCATTTGAAAAGCGCTCCTGCGGCTTTTTGATGAGCGAGTTAACCTCAGCAGCAGTAGTATGGCTTTGGGAATAATTGTGGCTTGTTTGTGTAGCTACTGCTTGTCCTGCGGCTTGTTTTGCCACCAGTGTATTGTTGCAAAAAGATTCAGATCCCTGAATGCGCTTTGATTGTTGGACTGCCTTCCTGTTAACCATACGTGTCAAACATTCAGCCCAAGCTCGCTAGTAGTGAACCTGGCAAAATGCACACCTCCTGACAGTTCCCCTTTCTGTGAGTGTAGAGAAGCTGCATATTTAATCCCCGAGACCTTTTAATTTACAGGAGTGTAGGTCTGTCACATTAAACAGATGTTGGTGCAATAAATAGTAGAGCTGCAACTAAATATTATTTTGGTAGTCAACTAATTTGCCAATTTCTCTTTGATTAGTCAACGATTATTTCAGTAACTCTTATCTAACGTGTTCTAGCCGCCATACCTCACCTGCTCAAGTCTGCCCACTTGTGAATATCACTCTTGTCTCGTCCCAGAACAAATTAAAATAATGATCTATGAAACATATGAATTGAAAAATAATCAAATGAATCTATAGGATTACTCAATATCAAATGTCAGGTAATACATATTAAAGTGCTACTAGTATTTAATTTAAAAGAAGTGCAAATAAGAAATTAAAAATGGCAAGCTTTAAAATAAACGTATGTTTTCAGTCCAAAGTAACAAGTTAACAAAGTTTACAGATGATTAATTTCATGAATTCACGATTGCAGTGGACATTCTCTGGAGCGACGCTTGCTCTAATCTTTGAGATGATGCTCTCTGTCATGACTTCAGCCATTTGACAGGTGCAAGAGCCTTTTTACAGGACAAACCCATCTATACGCCTGTGCCAGGGGCGGATCTAGAGAAATTTTCTTAGGGTGGCATGAGGGTGGCAAAGAAATCAAATGGGGTGGCAAAATCGAAGCCTCTTTTTTTTTTTCAAACACATATGCAGGTGGTTACATATGGTTAAAATAATTCAAATGCAGTAAGCATACATATAGTTCATATAGTCTATAACTTAATTATTGTCTGTAGCCCACATAATTACACACTTTAGTTACATAAAACATGTGAGTTTTGATCTTATGTACTGTATAGCCTGTATAATAAATCAATATGTAGCCCAATAAGTATAAAATCCAGAAAGCTACACAACATGGGGCGGTTCATTTACAAACACAAGTCTAACTTAAGTTTCACAGTTTTTTGTTAGAAAACAATCACATTGTTACATGCTTAAATTACACAAAATGTCAGAAATCTGCACTGTCATGAACAAAAATTTAAACCTAATTTTTCATGATTTGTTGGATTAACCCTCTGAGGTCTGAAATACAACAGCCACTTTTGACTCCTTTTGAGTTTACGTTTGTATTTCACCCTCAAATTGTTTCATTTTATTTTTCCCCTTGCCTTGTTTGGTATCATTCTTTTCAGCTCAACTGAATTTAGTTTTTTTTTTCACTGACATACTGCATTAGTATTACTGATCTGAAATCACACAAAGAACTTAAAATCCTAGTAGTATTTTTTACTGTAAAAAAAAACCCACACAGACATGTTGAGTAAATTTTTATAATTTGAAATGCAAATATAAAATGTACATTTTGTAAACATATACAACTATTTATCTAAAAATGCAGCCAATACACCTGCTGTTTTTTTTTTTTCCATTTTATGCAACCATTTAAAAATATTACTAAAACTAAAATGAGAGAACAATCAGGTGTCGCAATAAGATGCCCCACAAATGATGTGTGCCAGTAAAATAAAAGTTTGTCCACCAAAAGACAGAGGAGAAGAGCACAGGGATAAACCAGCAGGCCTGACAACAGGAGGTGTATCACTCCGCTGGTTTTCTACTTAGTGACAGTGTTTACATTGCAAATGTGCCTTTGTGACATTCATTAGTGCCCTCACTGACACACAAAACAAAACGACTACACAACAGAACAGCTACACAAGACAACACAACACACTAAGCATACACTCCACACTAAACGTCACAAATCTCGGACATCTAAAAATTCTCTCTCTCTCTCTCTCTCTCTCTCTCTCTCTCTCTCTCTCTCTCTCACTCTCTCGCTCTGTCTCGCTGCTGTTACCGTCACTCCCAAAACTCCTCCCTCTTCCTAAACAACCAAATCCCACGTGTTGACTTTTTTTTTTAATTGGTTGACATGGTACATTTTTCCACCAATAGGAAAGAGGTGGCTTTTTTTTCCTTTCTTTACTGTTTTCGCGCTGTCCTTACAAAACGCTTAAAACACACACACACAAACGTGACGACAGTATTTAGAAAAAAGCGTGGCTTATATATATTATCATAAATCTGGATTTACTGGCCTGTAATTAAAATTTAAAAACTTTGAAGTCCGAACTTTCAATGTGGGCTGAGACTTCAGTGTGGCTGCAGCTTGTTGCTATGTCAGCTTAAATCAGTCATGTGATTTGGAGGTGCAGCGTGTCTGTGGACCACAGAGGGTTAATATCACTCACCTTCCTTCCATTTCCAGAGTGTAACATCCAACCACCTGTGTAAAATCCGAAATTCCCATGGTGTTGTTCAAAATGTGCTCTGGCACAATCATAAGCATCGCTTGCTACTGAAAACAAGGAAAAAGCCAGTCCTGCTATGGGCTGAACCATTTGTTAATGGTGGAGGGGGGGGAACACTATGCAATATATTCAGTTTTAGCATTTATATTCACTGTTGACTGTAACTACACTCAAACTGTAATGCTACTTATTTTAATAAACAACACTGTCATATGCAAAACTGGGGTGGCACTTGGGGTGGCAAGGGATCATTTTAGGGTGGCACTTGCCACCCCATGCCACCCTTCTAGATCCGCCCCTGGCCTGTGCTTAATACTAGTAAAACAGAACAAAACGGAATAAGAAAAGACCGTTACTACTTACAAATTTGGCTGTCTATGATAGTTTCTCACATAGTGTAGTGTTCAATGCCAATTACACTGTTTAACTGATTACATTTAAGATTAATTACTGATATGGCCCAACTCACAGATTAACAACCTAACATTAGGTGGAAGAGGTTTACTATTAACAATAAACGATAATATTAATGTGAGAAAACGAACTAGGAGACAGTGTAGCTACTCCTGTTTAATGTTTTACTGTTGCTTTTCACTCATTAGCTAAAAAAACATAACCCCTGAAAACTGACCCAGAGTTGACGTCACAGCTCCGTATCAGATGCTTGTGCACTGCAGTATTGCTGTCAAAGATGGAAAGCAGCAATGCTTTTAGATTTTTAACAGTTCTTAGTTTCCTTTTTCTGCCATTTCTCCGTTCGTGCAGCGTTCTTTTTCGTTAGCATTAAGTGCAGTCTTGGCAGACGATGTCGATGATACTGTCCCAATAGCTTCCTGCACTTACAAAAACACAGATGTACTAGTATTCAGACGTGCCAACGATAAAATTATATGTCGAAAATGTTTTATTTAATGTTTTTTTTTACGTTTTAGTCAACATCATTGATTATGCCAACGAATCATTACAGCACTAATAAACAGAAGAAACCCGCATCAGGGCTCTTTAAGCTTACACTGTAAAAAATAAAGAAATAAGAGGCTAATACTTACAAAGGCGTAAGAAAACTTTAAAATTGATCAAAATACAGTTAAACATCCCAATTTTATGCCCTCCTTCTTTGAAATGTAAACATTTTCCAAAGCTATCCAGTGATTTGGTGGGATGCTTTTGGCCCACAGGCTGTATGTTTGACACCTCCGCTATGAACCTTTTCTTGAGGCAGTAAAGGGATTTTAGGAGCAGAGTGCAATATTCAGATACTTTTCATTCTTGAAATTAATGTCCTGTTTTCATTACCCTGTTTTCATTGCATGGTAATCATGATTGGAAACAGCTAATGGGTAATATACATGTAATATGTTAAATGTTGCAACGTATGGGCATCATTTTAAATTGTTTTAATGCAAGTACCTTTCATTCTTTCTCTGCAAAGCACAACCTATTTCCATGAGTTACACTCTTGCTACTCGATGCAGAGTAACACACGTCACTAACTAATGTTCTGTTTGTGCGTCTGGATGAAGAATGAAGAGGCGACCCCTGACTCTAGCTTCTGCTGGAGCCGATAACATGAAGATGGACTTCTCCCAGTCAGAGGTAAGAAACAACGTTGGAGTTTGTGTGACTGTGTTAGTTCTGCACTCGCAGGCCTTGCTAGCTCAGAGACTTATCACCGTGAACAAAAGCAAGACAATCAGAGCTCAATCGGTTTTTACTTGCAAGGGAAGTCTGATCAGGATCTTGGAGCTCCAAGCTCCTCACCTGATCCCAGCCAACTTCAAACTCCAGCCTTCCCTCACAGCCTTTTATTCAGTGAAAGCACAAACACCCCATTGTAAAACCCATATGGTGTGTCATAAAAGCTAAGGCACTGTGTGTGTGTGCATGCATGTGCGAGCATGTGAGTGCGTGTGCGTGTGTATGTGTGTTTGTATACGTGACTTCCTGGTTACAACCGTTTAACAACATCTCAAGTCATAAAAGGGTCATCTCCCGTCACCCCATATATGACTTAACCCCTTTAACGGTCCACCATATACAAGCATAGGTGAGCCCATAAAGGGCAGGAAGTGAACATTCCTTACCAGACAAGGAAACCAGAACCTTATATGAAAGTGTGCCTGCAGTTGGAAACTATAGCTAAATAGCTTGCCCCAAATTCCTACATTTAAGGATTAACAGAAAAATATCTAATCATGCAGTTCAAGACAAGGTTTACAAATTTTAAGCACAACAATGATAACTTTTAACAAAATCACTCTAACAGACTGTTGCTTTTTTTGTGCATGGTTGTTAAGAATTTATTCTTCTTCCTGCTCCTTTTCATGCATGGAAACAGTGTTACTGTAATTGAAAGGAAGGTTGTGTATGGGAAATGAATTACTGCTGTACCATGTGTGAAACAAAAAATAAATAAATAAATAAATGCCATTTTATCTGCTGGATAGCACTAACATCTCAGTCTACTGGATGCAGTTCTGCCCTTTGTTTCTGTTAGATAAACATCTGTATACAGTTGTATGCACACAATTTAAAAAAACAAGAAACATTAAAAACAAACAGTCAAAACACTGTATTTTTTGTTCATTAACAGACAGTCATTATTAATTGATCCTGCGTGGATTCCTGTTTATTATGGTATGTCTAAAATTTTGGGCACCCTATTATGGGAATGCTTAAGGGGAAAATGTTCTACTCCTGAACAATGATGTAAACAAGACTTTTTGTAAATTACCTCAAGACATTCAGGCGGTAGCTTTTAGATTACCTTCACAGCCCCTTCCTGAAAGAGCCTTGAAAATCTGTAGATCATAAATATGCTGTATGTGCAAGACGGCTACAAAAAATTTTTTTCACTTGAAAAATGAACTTGAAAAATGAACACAGCAGTATACATGTGTTTTTGCGTACAGGTGCAAAAGCTGATGGAGCAGGAGGTTCCCAGTGCAACTGAAATTAAACTCCAGGGTTTAATAGAAAGTATTCAAAAGCTTGAAAATGGAGTGAACTTTGAAAGGTCCATTAAAAAACTTGAGGTCAGTACTGCACATGTTTACATATTTGTCCAGTTTTTAATTAATCCCCTGTCTCATGTGTGGACATATTCATCGCCGCCCATTGTTTTTTTTTTTTTGTTTTGTTTGTTTTTCCGGTCTTTCTTCTTGTCCCTCTTCATGCTTCCCTGTCTTAATGTCACCAAGCTATCTTAAAATCAGTCTCTAGGTCTGTCATGTTCTTTTTTTGTGTGCATTTGTTCCTAAATTTTAGAGCAAGTGGTAAAACTTTTGGGCATCTATTCTTAAGCTCTGCTGTCTTATATTGTTTCTTAGTTTATTTCTTGATTAGAGGGAATCCAGCTGAATTTGTGTGCTCACCTTTTTTTTTGCAGGTCTAGAGAGTCTGCAACTCCAGTTACCTGGGGAAAATATTGTTTATTCCCCGATCATTTAGCAAGTGTTTGTGGCAGGTTGCTTGCTGTTAATTGGTAAAAATGGTTGTAAAGAGGGTGCTGTGCCAAAGAACCTTATCTGGTCTCTACCACATTGCCATGGTTGCCTGTAGTTTGAATGGAAGACGACGGCCTAACACTTGCCAACTAAAAAATGAGCAGGAGTGAAACTTGAAGAAGCGTGAACACTGCCATTAAAGTAAAAGTTGCATTTTTGAATATCCCTGAAACCAATGCTTTTCAAAAAGTCTAACTTTTCCTTTTTCTTGAAGATGAGCTGTCTTAATTTCCTGTTGCCGTAGTACTCCTTACAGTTTCTCTACTGCTTAGCGAGTAGTTGGCTAAGCAGTAGCCAACTAGTTGTATCCAAACTAAGCCATCGAAGCAATCACAAGAACGTTTTTGGTGCCGAACCATATACCTCTTTGCAATTAGTTTCACTCAGCAACAGCAAGTAACCTCCCACAATGTGATGCCAGTTTTACTTTACTAGTTTCCAGGCAGTAGCCAAACCAGTCTCTAGGCCTGTGTGACTGGGGCCTAAGACGAAGTAGTGTTTAAAAAAAAAAAAAGAAAAAACAAACAAAAAATCCAAACAAACCCTAACACACTTTTTTTCCACAGGCTCGAGTTAAAATATTGTCCAAAAGAGCAGAAGCTGCTATTGACTACGTAACAAAGATGCAAAAAAAGGTAACAAAGACAAAATGCATAGTACAATTAATCACATTTTATACACTTTATTGCTTGTAGTGTAATGATAAATGTCTAAGTAGTAATTTTATGGAATTTAATATTGAAACACTCTTCACTGTGTGCATGCACTAATTTAAAAATCCTAACGCAACATGATCAGTTTTACCATTTTAACTTTCAGAATGCAGTGCCCTCTCTGGTCAGGTATGTAGAACCAGCTCTAATATTATTAATCTTTAAAAATGGAGACCCTGATGTGAATTTATGGTTGTGATTTATTTTATCAGTTTTGTGACAATTTCATTTAATCCGCAGAGCGAATTCAGAAGAAAGAGACATAGAAACTGTTTCACAGAGTAAGAACCTACCAAGCACATTAATATCACTAAGTATTTCTTGCTGAAATTGATATTTATTCAATGCCATTTTATTTCTCAATAGATGCAACCAAGAACGGAGATCTCTTTCAGATGATGGTGAATATGTCATTGTTTATTTAGTCAGTTTTTTAAAAATGGTTTAAAATCACTGATTGATTTAAAGTTTTGTTGGGGTCAGCAGCTTCTTGAAAGGTCTCAGGGCAAAATTTCGCAGTAAAACATCTGCATTGGGGTTCATATTCAAAGCTTATTGGTTCTTTCTATCCAGGAAATCACAAGACAGACACTTAAGAAGATGCGTGCTGACAGTAAAGGTAAGTTTATTCACATGCAGGAGTTTTTATGTGTTAAGATGTATAGTTTTGCATTTGTATGGATGGGCATGACCTGTGTAGTATATGTGCACATGTGAAAATGGAGATTTACTCATTTCTGTATGTATTCTGGTAATGCTACCAGTTATAAGCTTTTATTTTGAACCCCAAAAGAAGAAAGGGATATACTTCTATTTCACCAATGATAGAATAACCAGTCAAGTCTGTCTCAGGGAAATATTTAAATAGATTAATAAGTTGGGCACAAGTTGGGCAGCTAGCGTCTTTGTTATCATGCCGATGATGCAGATCCTTTAAGATGATTTTTACTAAGAAGTTCTTAGATTGTCATGTCCCATTTCTAAAATGTCTTTACTTTGTAAAACAAAAGTATTTTGGTTTCATACATGTAAATGTTTGTGTACCTCAAATCTAAAATGCGTATCTTATTTTGCTTGTGCTAACGTTGTTTCTCAGCAGATACAACAAGCGCACACAATAAGCTGTTATAATACCTTGAAATGTAATAATATCAATCAGCATATGAATAAACTACATCCTTTTCCTGCTATTTCCCATCCCTTCTGTCACTTGTTATTTTACATAATCCACATAAGCTTTGATGGCTGCCATGGCAGATTTAAATGAGGAGCGGCGTCCTCCAACTCCTAACAGCCCATTGGAGTATGAGGTAGGATCCTTTAAAAATAAGCAATATTACATAACTGCACGTACACTCATATGACCCTTTACTAGGTAAACCTTGTTAGTACTGGATTGGTCTCGCTTTGGCTTCATTCTTCATGACAAGGTGCTGGAAAGATTGCTCAGAGATTTTGGTCCATATTGACATGATAAGTCACACAGTTGCACGTCTATCTCCCGTTCCACCACATCCCAAAGGTGCTCTACTGGACTGAGATCTGATGTTTAAGAAACTAGTTTGGGGTTGGTGACATGGTGAGTTATCCTGCTGAAGCTGCCATCGGAAGATTGTTATACTGGGGTTATAAAGGGATGAACAAAGAAACAATAGTAAGAGAGGCTGTGTCATTTAAACAGTGCTCACTGTGTGCTAAGTGGCCCAGTGTGTGTCCCACACTAGTACGTCACCACCAGCCCAAACTATTGATAGAAGGTAGGATCCATGGGTTCATGTTTTCACGTTGTTTACGTCAAATTTTGAACCTGCTGTCTGAATGTTGGAGCAGAAGCCACGATACAGAGCAAACAACATTTTTCCCATTTTTGTATTTTCCAGTATTAGTTTAACCTCAGTTTCCTGCTCTTAGCTGATATGAGTGGCAGCCCCTGTGGTCTTTTGATGTTATAACCCATCTGCTATAAGGTTTAACTTGTTGTGCATTTAGAGATGCTCTTCTGCATACCTTTTGTTGGAAGAAGTGGTTATTGGCATCCCTTTTACCAAGTTTGAACATCAGCAGTTTGTCTTGACCATGTCTAAATGGAACAAGTTGCTGCTATGGGTTTGGCTGATTACCCAGTTGTCTAATGAAGTAGCCAGTGATTGTATATGCCAGTTATGAGAACTATAGAAGCACACAAAAGTAATGCTGGTTTGTAATAAATCACCTACCAGCTGAATCTTTGTCTGTCTTCTGTCTCGAGTTCATTTCTCCATCTTTGTTTTTGGTCTCTGTAATTTAGGGACCCGTCAGGTTCATAAAGAAGGAACCCGAAGTTGAGCAGGAAAATGAAAACGGTGTTGAGGAGTTGATGCAGTTTGAGAATCCAAAGGGTCAAAGAGTGAAAGTAGATGGTATCTTTCGTGACAAGACGAGAGACACTGATAGAGACGCAGAGCAGGTAACTCAAGTAGAATGCATGTTGGCATCTTTGTCAGCGTATAAAGAGGGGATCGTCTCTTTCCCTCCCAACTGGTGATAGCAGATACCCGCCTCCTCCCTCATCCTGAATCTGTTCGAGGTCTTGTTTTTTTCTAAAGAGAGCTCTTCAGTCAGATAGTTGGGATTTTATCATTTTATTATTTTTAATATATACCATATTTTCCGCACTATAAGGTGCACTTAAAATACTATAATTTTCTCAAATATCGACAGTGCGCCTATGTATGAATTCCCGGTTATGCTTATTGACCTCGAACCGATTTTATGTGGTACACAGCGCTCAAAAATTGGTCAAAAAATGTTTTAGTATGACTTTGGTAAGCTGCACCACTTGATGGATTGTCGGAGCAGTACGTCTACCGTAGTAATCTGGGTGCAAACTCCGCTTCAGGTCCCAAAGTCAAACGGACACTGTGACACCACTGAGAGTTAAAAACTCTAAATTCTTTCATTTTTAATAAAATGATCAGTGTTGCTGCTTTACCAGGTGTAACAATTAAGTTTAATATCCAGGCATCCATGAGAACAGATTTTATTACATTTAACGGAGTTAGAAGTTAGCAGGAAGTTAGCTCGCTACTTTCTACCTAAACATGATATATCATGTTCTGACTGAGAGATTTCTGAAAAAATTAAAATGCACAGCTCTGCTATCACTTCCAACATAAATGAAGACAGAAAATTAAACAGCAGTGACTTTTGTGGGGTTACTGAAGTTGGGCTAGCTGGTATATAATGATGTGCTACGTGATCGCTAGTGACACAGCTATGTTAACGTAACATAAACACAGTGAAGCTGGAGGATGAATGCTAACTTTTTTCCACTCGATAAATTTTAACGTGAGGGTTCCTGATGGTTAGGGACAAATGCAATCGCATGGCAGGATGCTGTAAACGGACCAAACTTCAGTCAGGAGAACAACTGAGATAATCCATCCACAATACAAGGTTAGTCAATAATATACTGCAACAACATGGGAATAGAGCAGCTATGAGAGAATTCAACATTAATGAATCAATGGTTCGGAAGTGGAGGAAGCAAGAAGAATGAGTTGAGTAAAGTTTGACTTATCTGACTGTTTTGTTTCGCTTAATGCGCCTTATAATCCGGTGCGCCTTATGGTCCGAAAAATATATATATATATGTAATATATATGGAGATGTTAGGGGCCTATTTAAGATATCGTTTAGTGGATATTGCTGTTAAATAATAGAAAACATATTTTTCATTCTTTATTTTTCAGTCAGTGTTTAATAAACAGTTAAATCTTTTGATCAAAAGTTCAGTTGAATTAGTAGCCCATATTAATATTTTAAGCTATGCTAATACCAGTCAAAAGTTTGGCGTGATGGTTTTTGCGACTGCAAAAAAACAATTTTTTAGACTGACTGAGCTCCAGTTCTTAAAGTAATGATGGACTCTCATTTCTCGTTTCTTAGCCTATTGGTTCTTGCCCTAATATAAATTTTAACAGTTGTCAAATAGTCAGCTGTGTACCAACCTGACTTCTGCACAACACAACTGATGCTCCCAACCCCATTAAAAAGGCAAGAAATTCCACAAATGAACGCTGACACACCTGTGAAGTAAAAAACCATTTTAGGTGACTACATCAGGAAGCTCACTGAGAGAAGGCCAAGGGTTTGCAGCGCTGACAACAAATCAAAGGAATCTAAAATAAAAAACATATTATTTATCCATTTTTCTTTGCTACATAATTCCAGATATCTTGCTATATATATTTTAATGTCTTTATTTTGTATCTACAATGTAGAAAGTAGTAAAAATAAAAGCTGTACAATGAGAAGGTGTGTCCAAACTTTTGACTGGTAGTGTATAACAACAATAATAATAATAATAATAATAGAAATGTTGATGATGATGATGATAATGATAATAACGATGATAATAATAATAATAATAATAATAACAACGATAATGATAATAACAATACATGAATTAAATTTTGCATAATTTTAATTTGAGGTCAATATTAATGTTTTATATTTTAAAGCACTTTGATTTTTGTTCTTATAACGTGCTATATAAATACACTTTACTTACTCGTTATTAAAATTATTATTATTATTATTGTCGTAATAATTTCACCTCTAATTTAGTGGCTTTCTTTCTGCCCAGGAAACCACGAGAAGAGGAGTAAAGAGGACGCATGAAGGTAATGAAGAAAAGTTCGATCCAAGCAAATGTTTGTGAATATCAACCATTTTTAATTTTTATAACCAATCCCCCTTTTTCTACTTCCTCCTGTCTCTTCCCTTCTCCTCCTTCTCATTTTAAATAATCTGTATTAAATTATGACAGCTGCCACGACTGATTCAAATGAGGAGCGGCTGCCTCCAGTTCTGACTCCTCAACGGCCTTTTCACCATAAGGTGGGATGCTTTACTATGTTCTCTCTTTTATTTTATTTATTTTGCCACACATTAATGTGTGGAGGCTATTTGAGCAAGCAAAAAATATTTCAAGTTCTTTTAAATGTCTTTTCATTTTTTTTTATCATTACTGACATCTTCCATTTTGGCATGTGGAAAACCAGCATGAGTGCATAGCTAAGCAAGAAAAAGAAGAGTTTGAAGAGTTTGAAGCGTTTGAAGAGTTTGAAGAGCCCAAGAGTCAAAAGGTGAAAGTAGAATGTGTCTCTTCTGTCGCCACGAGGAGTCCCAGTCACACTGACTCAGAGCAGGTAATACACCTGTGCTGAAAATACATTTGGTTCACTCCACTCTTTGAGGTACATCACACCCACTCACTTAAGTTTCCTTCCTTCCTCAGAACGGGCTCTCGTTACCTCCTCTTCCTTCTAGACCCTTCCCCTCCGTCCTGAACATGGAAGCGGCCTCATATAGCATCCC
Organism: Pelmatolapia mariae; assembly: GCF_036321145.2. Lineage (NCBI taxonomy): Eukaryota > Metazoa > Chordata > Actinopteri > Cichliformes > Cichlidae > Pelmatolapia > Pelmatolapia mariae. Next base: position 12,879,514 of record NC_086230.1, read on the forward strand.
TCAGAAACTTGAAGTGAATCTGGCCCTCATCAGAAACCCCAGCGGCCTCTCTATCCTCTGGAAAGTGATGGAGGAAGACCCCTCTGCTCCACCCATGGACAGTTACACGTAAGAAGCAGTGTTGAACTCATCACTTTGTGTCGAGTGTGTAGTTTCTCAGCCCTACGACCAATATGAAAAACAAAAGGTCTTCATGAGGATCTCACTGTGACGCTGCTGTCAGTTTTTGTAACCACCTGATGGAAGCAGTCAGTCAGTTCTTAGGCTTTACTAGTAATCTTGACTTTAAGTTACTCACTGATGATGTGGGGTTTTTTTTTTTCTGTTCTTTGTCCCTGTTGCAGGATCTTCCTAACTATGGAAAAGGTTAAGGGCAGTGGCGTTTTCCCAGACTGGAATATCCTCGGTGAGGTGAAGGCCTTGAATTTGCCCATGTGTGTGCTGGTCAGAAAGTACAAGCCTGGCCACAGGGTGTGTGCGGCTGTGGTGGGCAAAGATGTATTTGGCCGGTATGGACCTTATAGTGCAGTCGCTACTTCAGTCATACCTGAGTAGTCGGGAAGAGGACGCGGAGCCGCCTATTTGAATCTCCAGCTACTCACTCTTGAGTTTGTGCTTACCGAGCAGCGTGGACAGTCCCCAGCAGCGTGGACAGTCCTTGTGCTGATGTTGTTTCGGGGCCAGTGTTTTGTTCACGCAGTTTTTAAGTGTTTTTAAGTACCATAAACCTTAATGGTCACATGAAGCTAAAGAAGCTGCACTTTGTAACTTGTGCCTTTCATCAATATTTTCGGTTCAGATGGAAAACGGTGAACTTTTATGTTTCAAGCTCTTCTGTCTTTGTCTGCCTTCAGATCGTTAAGGACAGTGTTGCATATCAGTGTTAAGGTCACAATTATTCAATTAGTGTATTACTTCAAAATATGGTACAGTTTACCTCTAATATACATCTCCAACACAATGTTGCATTATTATTGTTGTTATTATTATTGTTGTTAATAAAACTTTATTGTGCTCTTTGTGGGGTTTTATTCATTATGATGAATACTTTGGCTTCTTTCATGAATACTTTGGATTTAGATTACTCTAAAGCTGTACACATCACAAAGAAGGTGTGTTCAAGAAGTGAGTTTCAGGAAAACTTTCAGTAAATGCAAATATACACAGGTTTGTGTGAAGTGATTTCTTTGGTGGCAGACTAAGCGTGAAGGGATTCAATGATTTTTTTTTCCCGATTAAAAACATAGCTTGAAAAAACAAACAAACAAACCAAAAAACGTAAGGCTCTTTTTCTTTTTGCCCAACCAAAAACTTATAATATCAACAAAACTCTCTGCATGAGTGTGAAGCTTGGCCAATTGAATTTTTCCTCAAGTTCTGCTACAGCAAAACCAAACTCAGCAGATGTTGGTTACCAAGTTTTTCAAATATTTGTGTAGTCTCTCTCTTCTGTGTTGCATTTGCAGACAGTCCCCGAATACCCACACTCGAGGGACCAAAGCACTGGGACACCTTCAGGAGCTGCTCGGCCATGGATGCTCCGGGTGCATGTTTTTTTGCTGATGTTAATGCCAGAGGAGGTTTGGCGCTTTGCAGTTACCAAGTCAGCAGATCTTCTGTGACTTTTACACACTACGTGTCTCAACACTTGGGAATCCTGCTCTGTAACTTTATGTAGTCTGTGCTTGCTATCCAAGTTGCTGTGGTTCCTAAATGCTTCCCCTGCTTACAGTTAATTGTGGAATATCTAGGAGGGAAGAAATATTACAAACTGAGTTGTCTGTGAAAAGTTCAGTGACGCTTTCAGAACAACCCATTCTTTCACAAACGTTTGTAAGAGCAGACTGCAAGGCTAGGTGCTTGATTTTATACATCTGGATACAAAGATTAAGGGGTGTGGTCCAATTCTTGTATTGAAATATTGTATCTGCACATAGAGAATAATGATATTGTTGTACGTTAGAGAACAGCTATTGTTGATGGAAAGTAGTTACTAGCTTGATAAAATAAGTCGCACCTCATCTCACAAATCTGCCATGTCCTGAAGAGTTTTTTCTTTCTTGCTGTTGTGTACTAGACTGCTTATTGTTTGTGCTGCTTATATACAGTTTTTCAAGCACTCTTACAAGTGCTTTTCGAAAAAATTCAATATAGGCACTTCATGGTCCGGCAAGCACAGACAAACTGTTTGATGCATCTGGACTCTTGCCCAAGGTTTCTTCCTCATGACTGGATGAGCCCGGGATTCCTGAACCGCAGCCACTTATTTGTTACCATGTTGCCATTCAGACTCAGATTATATTTCAATAAAAGGGAGAGCTTATAAAATGGAAAAAGAAAGCAGAGGTGGTGCAAAGAGAGTTATTAGACAGTAAATGCTTCCTTTAAAATTTATAGTGAAGGTTTGTGGAATGGTGGACCACTTCTTCAGTCCCTTTGTTCCTAAAAAGTAAAAGTGTAGAGTATTATAGACTTTCCTAAATACATGCTAGAAACCAAAAATCTACAGTTAATCCTAGGTTGTGTGCTAATTTAGCCTCTTTAAATATATTTGTTTTAAGTAGGAGGGATTATGTGCCTTCAGATGTCTGCCCTTGAAATTGTGCAGAATGTGTAAATCATCTATGGTGCTGGGTGGGTTCGAGATCTGTGTGCAGCACTCATGTTAAAGCATTGTCATGGAAACATTGTTCATTTCTCCCAGGTTTCAGGCTTAGAGAGTCACACCCCATCTAAAAGTAGTCACACCACAGCACATTTTATGCAATTATTTACCCGGCCACTACAAACTGCTTCTCTTTAACAAATAGCTAAGTCATAATAAAAGTTTATAGCAGTCTATAAAGTAGTCTGCCTTGGATAACATTTGGTTTTATTGCTAAACTGACTAAGATTCTTCTTGAACAGCTGAAAATGAGAGACTACACTTATACAAAGTAAGTATTTGGCACTTTGCATTAGGAGGTTGCAAAAACTTTGTGAATAAGTTTATTATTTTTTTGTATATGTACAGAAGATTTGCAAGAGGTACAGCTACACTGATATTGTGCAAACCTTAGATAAGCAGCTCGAAAATGGTTTAAATGCTTATTTATTTAGCTGCACATTTCCTCTCTGTGTACAATAGTTTTGATAAAGTTTATCTAAAAAATGAGCAAGCGTTAGTCCGTCCTGAATACTTTCACTTTACCATAACAAGTTACTAATTAACAGTCTAACCTCCTAAAAAGAACAGCCTTGGTGTTATTCTTGTCGTGTCTATACAAAGTTAAGCATTTTGAAATATATCAGTTGATTAATAAAAAATCATTTTCAGAGCATCTGTAGTGTAATGGTGTAATAGCATAAAGCACTAACCATCTAAAAGTGTTTTCAGTACTTTTTTTTTTTTTTTGCAGTACTCACAAACAGTGAGAGAGAGAGAGAGAGAGAGAGAGAGAATTCAGGCGTTTCCACCCATCCTGCCAACGGTTCACTTCCTGTCTTGCTATCGTTTAGATCCAGCAACAGACATCTTAATGCAACATGGCTGTTTTACTGCAGCAGCTACTGAAAATCAGACACAAAGGTAAGAAAAAATAAACATATTTTGAACAGCGAGTAGTTCGGTCAAATATCTTACAGAGAGAATAAATTTTTCTAATTAAACTGAAATATCTATGATAAATTCTGCATTAGGTGAAAAGGGAAAAGAAAGTCTGGCTGTGCTCAAGACAGTAGCAATAAAACAGAACTTCTATGTAATAATACTCATATTTAGATGCAAATGACAGACTCACTGAGCTGACAGTGAAGAAATAACATCATGGGGAGCCTATGGTCTGCACATTGCTGTGCAAAAAAGGAAGAAAACAGTTGTGAGCAAGACAACATTTCCACTGCTGAGAAGAGTGAGGAAAGTTCACTCCTCCCTGTTGGACAGCAGAGGGGGGGAAACACAGTGAATGAAACATGGGAGGAGCCTTCATGCACACATGCACAAGAAATTTCAGGGAAAAATGACTGCAGTGAGAACAACAATGATACTGCTGAACTCAGTGCCCTCAGGTGAGACCTTTATTATCTTCTTATAAATAAATATACAATCAGTATTTCTAAGGTAAAAGATGAAATAAATTACTAAGGTTTATTATAAACCATGTATCGCTAAAGCAGTTTTGCCTTTTTCTAGTCCTTGTCTGTCTGCTTCAGCAGTAACAGAAAAGAAAGGTAAGTTAATAATTATAATTTTATGATTAACTCTGATCATAAAATGCACATGCTTTCATTCTTTAGCTTCTAAAGTCCTAAACAACATGTCTTAATTTTTTTAACCTTTTTATAGATGCAGACTTGGTGGACAAGAACCGCTCTAAGCTCATTCAAAGCGTCACTTTGGTGATGCCTATATCTGATGAATTGAGACAGCGGGGTATGATCCATCCAGAGATATACAACAAAATCAAAGCTGCTGGGACGAGCCAGGATCAGATGAGGGAGCTCTACAATTCACTGACTACTCCAGAAGTCAAATCTGCCTTCTACGGAATCCTCAAAGAAATTGAGCCACAGGCATGTGAAAGTATGTGATGTCTTTATTTAAAGCATATATTTCAGTTGCTTGGTAACTATGTGTACAGTGCATAGGGAAAGAGTTTACAGCGTTTGACATTTTGTCATGTTACAGTCTTATGCCAAAATGGATTAAATTCATTTTTCACCTTAAAAAACAATATTTTTTTTCCAATTTTCTAATACATTCATATGAACGTGAACCAAACAGTTTTCACTTTGTTATTTATCCTTCTCTGCGTAGAAAGCAAAAAAAAAAAAGTATCTATTTTGGAATAGGACGAAATGTGAAACACGTGAACTACTGTTAATACTTTCCAGGTGCACTGTACAATTATTAAATACAATTAATATAATGTCACAAATTTGTGTAAAGTGCAAATAAATACAAAATGCAATGGTTTTTAAATCTCATATCCATATTTTATCTAGACAATAGAAGACAATAGAAAACACATGCTTTCTTTTGAAATCAGTGGTTTTCCTCTTTACCTACAGCAGAAGATGTCATCAAGGAGGTCATCAAAAAGAACAAAGAATATCTGAGGCAGAAGTGTCAGTGGGAGTTGGAAGGCACTGGAAAGTCTCGTAAGGATGAAAAATCATTGGATAAAATTTACACAGAGCTTCACGTTATACAAGGAGAGAGTGAACATGTCAATAAACAACATGAGATCTGGGAGATTGAAGATAAAGCGAGAAATCAAACTTTTGAGGGTACAAAAATCGACTCTAATGACATCTTTAAACATGAGAAAGATGACAAAGAAGTGAAAGCAATTCAGACTGTGATGACAAAGGGGATCGCTGGCATTGGAAAAACTGTCTCTGTGAAGAAGTTCATCCTTGACTGGGCAGATGGAAAAGCCAATCAGGACTTGGACTTCATCTTTATGTTTCCATTCAGGGAGCTAAATCTGGTCCAAGATGATCAGATTAGCTTTGAGAATCTTGTGAAAACATTCCATCCAGAACTTAAAACCATAGCAGTTGCGAGAGCTTTGGCTGAACGTAAAGTTTTGTTCATCTTTGATGGTCTTGATGAAAGTCAACTTCAGCTGAAATTCAAAGAAACCACAATACTGGATGATGCTATGAAAGTGTCCTCAGTGGACACTCTGGTGACCAACCTTATCAGGAAACATCTTCTTCCCTCTGCACTTGTTTGGATTACCTCAAGGCCAGGAGCAGTTCGACGCATCCCTATTAGGTATGTCGATCAGTGGACCGAGGTCAGAGGATTTGATGATCCACAAAAAATAGAGTACTTCAGAAAGAGAGTTGAGGACGAAGCAGTCGCTGAAAAAATAATTGAACACATAACAATGTCACGGAGCCTGTACATTATGTGTCACATACCTATCTTCTGTTGGATTGCTGTACATGTTTTTGAGTATTTGATGCGTAAAATGGAAAACACCAAAGATGAAAACCAAAAAATACCCACAACTCTTACTGGGATGTACACAAACTTCCTCTTTATTCAGATGACGATAGCTAATGAAAAGTATGGCGAGCAGGAAGAGCCTGATACAGCAGAGCTCTTTAAGTCAAATGAAGAGTTCATTTTGAAATTAGGCAGGTTGGCTTTTGAACAACTGGAAAAAGGCCGGATCATATTCACTGCTGAAGATCTGAAGAAGTATGACATAGATATAAGGAAAGCTGGAGTTTACTGTGGGTTGTGTACAGCAATATTCAAAGAAGAGAGCGTGTTCTTCACAAAGAAACTTTACTGCTTTGTACATCTGACAGTTCAAGAGTATTTTGCTGCTCTCTTTGTATATCACAGTTTTGCAAATAAAAAAATCGATTCTGAAAGTCTCAAGGATTTCATGCTAAAAGGGTCTGATGAAGAGCTCAAGTCTATCTTGGAAAGTGATCCAGTGGATCTACCTTTGAACGAACTGATTGAAGTTACAATAGCTAATTCGGCTCCTAGAACGACCGGAGAACTGGACATGTTCCTCAGGTTCCTTATTGGCTTGTCTCTACAATCAACACAAGACCTGCTTCAAGGTCTGATTCAACAGACTGAAGAACACTCTGCAAATATTGAAGAAATTCGGTCAAGTCTTTTAGATATAGATTTATATGACTGCTCAGCTGAAAGATGTCTAAACCTTGTCCACTGCCTGACTGAGTTAAAAGACAGTTCCCTACATGATTCAGTACGAAAACATCTAAAACCAAATTGTTTTCCTGAATCACCACTCTCTCCTGTTGAGTGTTCAGCTCTGGCTGACTTGATTCTAATGTCAAACACACCTCTGGATGAATTCAATATCAAGAAATACAGACCATCAGGAAGAGGTATCTTTAGACTTCTTCCAGCTGTGAGAAACTGCAGAAAAGCAAGGTGAGTTGGTGCTTTATGCAAGAATGTTATTAAGTTCAGCAACTCGAGAGCACTGCAATATTTGGGCAGTGCATTGTTCCTCCTCCTGTGCTCCTATGAACAGTCAACTTGATAAGCAAGCTTATCAGTAAGCTTTAACGTAAGGGACTAAGTAACGTCCTAACAACAATAATACAATAAAGCAGTAAATTTAAATTAAATATAATAAAAAAAATGAAAGGAAACTGAAGAAGAATTGTAATGTTTCGAAATAAGGGTAAATTCTTCTCCTGAAATTGTTGCTGTATGGTTCTGAGGACTGAGACTCAGGTGGAGCGCAGGATTTATTCAGAAAAGATATGTTTTGTTAAAAACTATTTCATTACATGAACCTGAAGTCTGTGTGTAACAACAGACTTTTACGATGTGCAGAACAACACATAACAATATTTACCATCAGATTCTGAGATGTGTGTTAATGAAGATGCTGCTACTGTTCCATATGTGTAAATGTGCCTGTGTACAACCATAAATACTTGAAGTCAATATTGCACATTATAATATTCAAACATTAGTCTAGCACACTAACATAGTCCCATCAAGAGCTGCTTTTTGACAGACGTGGTATCATCAACATCATCAATGTGTTATAAAGAAACATGGAAACCACTGTGTACGCACTGCTGAGAAAAGACACGCAGAAATGGGTACCTTGTATATGTCTTGTAACATGAATCTCTGCTTCCTTTCCTCTTATCCTCCATATTGAGTTTGGCTTTGTTTCAGTAAAACACCAGTATTATTGTACTGTAGGAATATGTGGGCATAGGCTCCAAGCACTCAGAGTGAGGACCAGATAAAGAGTTACAGAACACATCCTGAGTTTTAGCACTGTGCTCACAGCTTTGAGCCATCCAGTTACGCAATTGTACTGATAACATTTCCCTCTCTCATTTCAAAAAACACAAGACACACGTTTCATCTTAAATTCAGCACAATTTACAGGAAATTGCTGACCTCAAACCTCAGTAATTCACCTTCGTAGGAGTTAAAATCTTTACTTAGAGAGATAATAATGAAGCAGAAGAGTTGCACTCATTGGTGCACGCTAACTTTCTTGATACATCTTTTTACATTTACAAACTTTAGCTTGTCTGTCTAAAAATGACTACAGCTGGTCAAAGTCAGACTGTGATTGTTTGGTGTTACGACCCCCTCTGCTAGGCGACAGGAGGGGAGTAACATAAACAAGCCCCCACACAAAAACTGAATAAAATAACAGGTTTTATTACAAACTTTAAACGGAAAACTGACAGGACTGTTCAACAGACAAACAATTAACACAACGGGCAAACAATTAACACATAAAGAAAAAAACAGTCAAGAGTAAAAGCTAAGGGTTAACTAGGGCAAGCTGGCGGCACAAAATAAAAGCTAAGGGTTAACTAAAGCAAGCCAGCATCACAAAACTCTAATGAAACTAAGTTCAGCTGTATACCAGGTTTAACAGACAAAGTGCAACACAGCGAACAGGTTTAGTAAACAAAGTTCAAACGCGAGGCAGACGAGGAGGACACTGCATGTTCACTTCTGAGCAGCAGTCCCCGCAGTGTGAGGGATCTTCAGCCTTTCATACCCACAGGTGCACACAATCAGCCAGTCATTTCCTCTTGGAGTGTCATGGGATCTCCAGGCAGCCAATCGTCCACGTGGTCTGGCACACTTTAATCTGCATAAAAGAAGGCTGGCACGGGTCTCCCAGTAACCAATCCCCCACGAGTCATAGCACACTTGGATTTGCATGAACAAAAAAACGCAGTCTCACTCCCTCCAAGGCCCAGGGCCGTAACACCCCTCCCCTTAAAATACAAAACTAGGTTTTGTATACACAGACTTCACAGTTCATGACAGAAAATAAAACAAGTCATACTCACAACCGGGAGAGGCCATCAGCAAGTACATTTTCTGTTCCTTTTATATGCCAAATCTCTAAGTTGTACTCTTGCAGCAGCAGGGCCCATCGCATGAGGCGTTTATTGTGGCTAAACATCCGGGCAAGAAATACAAGAGGATTATGATCAGTGTACACTGCAATGGGTAATGTGCCGGACCCCAAGTAAACATGGAAGTGCTAGCAACAGAGCCAATGGTTGGTCAACGGCTGGAGAAGTTTTTGCAGAAGTACCTGTAATAACCCACCATTCCCAGGAATCTGTGCAACTCCCGCCGGGTAGTAGGCGTGGGATACTCCATAATTACTGCAACCTTGGCGTTAAGAGGTCGCACCTGCCCACGTCCCACCTCTCTGCCCAAGTACGTCACTGTGGCCTTAGCGAATTCACATTTAGCTAGATTGAGGGTTAAGGAGGCCTGAGCTAAATGGTGGAATACTTGGCGCAGAGTGTACAAATGGTCCGACCATGTTTTAGTGTATATTACCAGATCATCTAGGTAAGCACTACAGTTGGAGAGGCCATAGAGGACCTTATTCACCAATCTCTGAAACGTCGCGGGTGCATTACACATCCCAAATGCCATGACAGTGTACTGCAAAAAGGTGTCAGGCGTTACAAAAAGCTGAAATGGTAGAAGCACGCTTGGTTAAGGGGACCTGCCAATAACCTTTGAGGAGGTCTAATTTAGTCACATATTGGGCCGTCCCAATACTGTCCATGCAATCCTCAATTCAAGGGAGTGGGTATGAGTCAGGGACAGTAACGGAGTTTACTTTACGGAAGTCAGTGATAAAACGAGGTGAACCATCTGGCTTTGCTTCTAGCAAGCATGGTGAGCTCCAGGGGCTCTGACTGGGCTCTGCCAAACCGTGTCGTAGCAGGTACTCAGTTTCCTGTTTCATCAACAAGCGTTTGATGGGATTTACGCGATAAGGGTGTTGCTTGATGGGCTTTGCATTTTGGACGTCTGTGTCATGTTTTAGCACTGTAGTGCGTGTCGGCACATCACCAAATAAACAGGGGTACTTATGGACCAAACTAGCTACGTCTTTTTGTTGCTCGGGAGACAGGTGATCAAGCTGACTCTGGAATGATTTTAACACTTCAGAGTTAGGCAAGCGGGGCCTAGAACAACTGGAGTAGTTCAGTTTTAAACCATCAGCCTCGTCTGTGCCTTCTACCTCTGAGTGACTGAAGACGGCCACAGGAGCACAGCACCCAGTGGGTTTTGGTTGGGGTCGGGAGTGGTATAACTTTAACATGTTTATATGGCAAACACGGGTTTTGCGTCTTCGATTTGGCGTGCCGATTATGTAATCAGTTTCTATTACTCTTTTGCGTACCTCATAAGGTCCCTCATACTTAGCAGAGAGAGATGATCCGGGGACAGGCAAGAGAACAAGTACTTTATCTCCTACCTGTAACTGTCGTTTGACAGCAGCCTTATCATAAGTGTGTTTCATTTTCCCTTGTGAAACAGCGAGGTGCTGCTTAGCCAGAGCATTAGCCTGGCTCAAACGCTCACGAAAATCTTGCACATACTTTGTCACTCCCACTCTAGGGCTCCCTTCCTGGATCAAAAGTTCCTCTTTTATTGCTTTAAGTGGGCCACGAGGCGTATGGCCAAACACTAATTCAGAGGGACTGAACCCGAGTGACTCTTGGATGGCTTCGCGAGCAGCAAACAACACAAATGGAATCCCTTCATCCCAATTCACTTTGGCCTCTAAACAATACTTGCGGAGCATGGCTTTTAAGGTTTGATGTTCTAAAGCTCCTTGGGATTCTGGGTGATAGGCGGAGGACACAACCTGCTTGATATTTAGGCTTTTAGCTACTTCCTTGAATAACTTAGACTGGAAGTTAGAACCTTGATCTGTTTGAATGACTTTGGGCAGGCCACATACAGAAAAAAACTTAGTTAGGGCTCTCACCACCGACTTTGCTGTAATTTTGTGTAGTGGAACAGCCTCAGGGAAACGTGTAGCTGCACACATAATGGTGAGTAAATATTGGTTTCCCGACTTTGTTCTTGGTAGTGGTCCTACGCAGTCTACTATGACGTGATCGAATGGTTGATCCACTACTGGGATGGGACATAATGGTGCAGGGGGTATAACCTGATTTGGTTTACTCGCAAGTTGACACACATGGCAACATCGCTGCAGCGATTCATCAGCCAACTGGGCTACCGACAGATTTTCTCTCGTTAAAGGCAGTGGGATATCTTTTACAGATGGACCAGGCTCCTCAGGGTTCACCAAGTCTGGGGGAGACAAAACATTGTTTTCTTTAGGTAACACAGCACCCTCCTCAGAAAATGAGGTCATCAGCACAGAATCAGCGAGTGTAATGTCGCCATCTTTACGGGATTGTGCACGAGTAACCACACAGGCTGGGTACAGCTTTGGGGTCACAGAAACAACAGGGGCATCACAACTGAGGGGCTTATCTAGAACCTCCAGACTAGGACGCACTAATCCGCCCGCAATATCATTTCCCAACAACGTGGCCACCCCCTCTATTGGTAAGGTTGGGCATACTGCGACGGGGAAAAATCCCGTAACGAGCTCTGATTTTATATAGACCTGGTGAACTGATCTGGGAGCATAACCCATCTCTTTTCCACACAGTACAAAATTAAAACCACATGAACTGTCCGCTGAGAAAGGTAAAACACTAGAAAGGATTATAGTCTGCGACCCTCCGGTGTCTCTCAGTATGCGCACCGGTTTCAGATCAGTGGATTTATCAGTTAGTGATACCAAACCATTAAAGATGAATGGTTCAAAACAAGGGTCTGGCACCTTACCACCACAACCAAGCACCTCAGGATGGGACGCTGTTTTCACAAAGGCAACACCTTTGGGTTGCTGAGAATTCACCGTTTTGCGTTTTAGGGTCAAACAGTCCGCAATGACATGCCCCGGTTTATAACAGTAGAAACATTCACGACTCTCTTTAGAACCTAAGGTTTTAGCAGTGTGAGCCTGCTGCGCGGCACTAAGCTGTGACTTCTCATTAACCAGAAAAGAGGACTTATGGGTAAGCACATACTCATCTGCGAGAACCCCCTGCAGTCGCTCAAGTGGTTACTTTCTGCTCATTCAAGTATAACACTATACTCTCTGGAAGGCACTTTTTAAAGTCCTCCAGCAACATCAATTCACGCAATGAATCATAATCATTGGCTTTTGACGCAGAGCACCACTTGTCAAAGAGGATCCCTTTTTCCCTGGCAAACTCCACATAAGATAAGATAAGATAAGATAAGATGACCTTTATTAGTCCCACACGTGGGAAATTTGTTTTGTCACAGCAGGAAGTGGACAGTGCAAAAGTTATGAAGGACAATTAGAATAAAATAAAATAAGAATGAATACAGTACACAACTGTACAGAATAGAATAAAAATAGAATACTATATACAGTAGAATAAAATAGAATAAAATATACAATAGGATAAAAATAGAATACAAATGCTATATACAACAGAGTGAAAAATATAAGTTTAAAAATAAGTTTGGGAGGTAAGTTTCCTCTGTTGCCGAAACTTCTGTCTGTACGCTTCAGGGACTAATTCATAGGCCTGCAACACAGCCGATTTAACACTGGAATACTCTAAACTGTCCTTTAAAGGAAGTGCGACCACCACCTCCTGGGCTTTGCCAGTCAGTTTACATTGGAGTAAAAGGGGCCAGATCTCACTAGGCCACTGCAAAGCACCAGCAATGCGCTCAAATGCTGCAAAATAAGAATCCACCTCAGCCTCTTTAAAAGCGGGCACTAAAGAAATGCACTTACTAATGTCAAAAGGAGTAGTTGACACGGGGCGGTACCTGGACAATCAGCGGAGACAGATGAGGCTCGTGGCTGAGACTCCAGCTCCAGTTTACGCAGCCTCACTGCTTTATCCTCCAGCCTTCTGATCTCAAGCTCTAATTGAGCTCGCCTGACCTGAGCTTTCTCCTCAGCTTCCAACTGGAGCCGTGCCAGTCGCACCTTTAGCCGGGCCCCGTCCTGCGCTTCTGAACTTCCAGAGGTACGGGGATCATAGCGAGGGAGCATGCGCAGCGTCTTCCCCCGCTCATCTCCCACACTGTCATGACCAGAACCATCTTTATGGTCCTCCTCAAATGAGGAAGTTTGACTAGGCTCACCAGAGACCACAGGCATTTCAGGCAGATCAGGAACTTGCATTAGACCAGCCTCCACCAACTTGTCTTTAATCTGCATAAAAGAAGGCTGGCACGGGTCTCCCAGTAACCAATCACCCACGAGTCATAGCACACTTGGATTTGCATGAACAAAAAAAAAGGCAGTCTCACTCCCTCCAAGGCCCAGGGCCGTAACATTTGGAAACACATTGCTGGGAGGTTGAATTTACTGGATAACAAGTTGGTTGCTCCAGCTACTTGTAATAGTTTGCAAACCCCAAAGAATTCAGTGCAGTCGCTCAGTAACCATCCCATTTTACTGTAGAGTGTTTGAGGCTTCACAGCAGCAATGTTTTGCAACACTAGCTAGCAAAGGAATGAAGCTTGCTAATGTAAACAAATGACTGACTCCCACCACAGTACAGACTCCAGTATAAACTCCACAAGTACAGAAGCCCTATCAGTGTGAGCCACTGGCTCCAGCTCACATAATAGCTGATGCTAGAGCTCTGGGAGCTGAAGAAAAACTAGTACAAGGCATGAGCAGACCAAGTTGAAGTACTGACCTACCAATCAGAGCTATATGAGGACATGAAAGAAATAAATACAGCCTGTAGGACTAAACCTAATGTACCTCTGAAGTGTGTCATATCTGCCAGACCAGACCTTTCCATGCACTCTATCTGTTAACTGATTAATCTCACATTGTGACATTAAACGCCTACTTATTTAAAAAAAAAAAAAGAGAAAAAAAAAGAAAAAAGAATGAAAAAAACCCCAACCTATTCAGGCCATGCTGTGAAGTGTTATGGGTGCTGTCACTCCTATTGCAGTGATTTCAGTCAAGTAAATGATTTGTATGCTTCTAAAACATTATCAGACACTGAAGAATAATCTTTTTTTCATCTCTTCAGAATTTCAGGCTTGAATCTTTCTGTTTGGGAATATAAAACTATCGTTTCAGCTCTTCGTATGCCACGTTCTGTGCTGACTGAACTGCACCTGGTCAATAATACATTTTGCAGCAGAGATGACGAAGGTGCAGAGATACTGATTGATGGACTGAGGAATTGCCAGTGTAAACTGAAAACTCTTAGGTTAGTAAGAGTATTATTTTTGTGATGCTTTTTGTTATCATTTGTTTTAATCAAAATTATTTCATTATGTGATTTTTTTTTTGTGCAGGCATTGCATATAGGGATGGGAATAGATAAGAATTTAGAAGTTCCAATTTCATTATCGACATCACTTACCGATTCAATTTTTTATCGATTCTCTTATCTATTCTGTGCAAGTGGAACTGATAGGCAGGATCGATAGGCAAGCAGATTAATAATTCCAATGAAACTGAACTTCTGGGAGAACCGGTTCAATTCCCATCTCTAAGTGTATACATGCAATCACGTGAAAAAGACATCCCAGGAAATTCACCCCTAGGTCAAACTGCAATGCTCAGAGAAACAGCAAAAATGTCGAGAGCAGCACTCGGAAAAGCCTCAGTTCGCTTGTTAAATATTAAAGTTATAATTAGAAAGAGTGAAAAAGAAAGGCATGTTTGGGGGTGCTGCCAGGAAAAGCCTGATCTTCTCTAAAAAGAACATGGCAGCATCGTTTAGCAGCGTTGCAGCTGAACAAAACACAAGAATTCTAAAGTAATGTGACAGCAATGTTTGGCTGAAATTACTCATGCAACAGGACAATGACCCCACCCCCAGAATCAAGGTGCTACAGTGGTCCAGTCAAAATCCAGACTTCAACCTGACTCAAATGCTTGTGGCTTGACCACAGAATTTGAGTGTTTGCAGTAACAAATACCCACAAACCTTAATGTACAGAAGTAATGATGTAAAGAAGAGTGGGCCAAAATTCCTCCACAATGATTGGATGAACTCATAAAATTGGAAAGAAACCAATTACTTACTTAATAATTACAAATTATTGTTGTTAAATGTAGTTCTAAAAGCTATTGTGTATTTTGTTTTTTATATGACAGTTTGAAAACTTTTTTTTTCCATGACTGTGTTCATCTGCCACTTTTCAACTGTGGTCCTTTATTTTTGCAGTCTTTCTGGTAACGGGCTTTCAGAAACACAGTGTGAAAATCTAGCTTCAGCCATCAAATCAATCATCTCAAATTTAAAAGAACTGGAGTTGAGTGACAACATACTGAGGGACTCATTACTCTCTGTGCTCTCCACCGGACTGGGCTGCACTAACCTGGAGAACCTCAGGTCAGTGTTAGATGTTATTTAGATGTTATTCCTTATCTGGGACTTAGCATTATAGCCTGAGATGACACGGCTTTGATCAGAAGTTATTTATACCATTATTGGCTTTCAGTCCTGCTTGGATGTCTAGGCAATAATCTTTCATGAATGTGTGTGGGTAAGCCCACTAACAACAACAAAAAAGTGCCCTTTCCATGTTTGGTCAATACAAAGAATGCATATGATTTTGCACTGGCAAAACTGATGCAACCATTGTTTTATTCTTTATTCTTTTGTGCGGTGGTTTTTGCGTCAAAAATTTCATGAATGGGTAAGAGCCTATCCTATTACAGCCAAATGACAACCTGAAATGATTTAAAGAGTGGAAAACAAGAAACCTTTGACCAGTAATTTCAGAGGGAAATTAAAAATGTTGATGTTGAAATGTTCAAAAGGAACATCTCCCTTCTGACACTAAGCATAAAATATGTGCCACTTAAATGCATATACACTCATTGGCCACTTTATTAGGTACACCTTTTCAACTGCTGCATGTTTGGCTTCATATCTAATCAGGCAACTTAGTGCATTTAGACATGTAGATGTGGTGGAACTAATCTACACAAAGCTGATTTTAGTGACTTTGAAGAACCACAGGTGACTCTTAGCCACTACTATCTTGGCCATGCCTTTTCTGTGGGTTTTACCACTGGAATAGACATCCAGGGGATAAAATAGGTGGTCCTCCAGACGTCCCAACTAGAATTGCTTACTGAGCACATCGGGTTTGTAGCTGAAAAGTCAATGTTTCATCCATAGGATTAATGTTAGCTAGCTCTACTTGCTCCATATTCTCTAGGTCCAAAAACAACATGAATGATAAGGAGAGCAAAGGGGATGCTCCCACTTTGCGAGGAAACAATTTGCCAGATACACTTTGGGAGAGGTTGAGCCTTTCATGCATGCCCAGATTTCATTGTTCTTCCTTGTAGTGTTTACATCAGCTTGGTCCTGTAAGAACACACTCATGTATTGCACTGAGTGAACTGACCAAAAAGAAACCACAACTTCTGTTAACTTGTGTAACTGTAGTCATGTGACATCCTGCTACAGCACTTTAACACAGAGTGGACTTAAAAAGAAATACTACGGTTGTTACTTGTTGGCTTTGCGGCTAATGGCAAGTACATAGGAGCAGCCAGACTTCTGTGTGAAAAAGTCTGCCTTGACTGTAATTAACTGAATGAATCACTTGTTAGAGCATGCAGTCTATGTTGTAAAACAACACAGGACTTGTAGAGATGTGGGT
The DNA here is from genome assembly GCF_036321145.2 of Pelmatolapia mariae. Taxonomy (NCBI): domain Eukaryota; kingdom Metazoa; phylum Chordata; class Actinopteri; order Cichliformes; family Cichlidae; genus Pelmatolapia; species Pelmatolapia mariae. Next base: position 12,896,030 of record NC_086230.1, read on the forward strand.
CAATCAATAGTTACACAGCACAGATGACCTTATTATGTTACTGGCAGGGACAATGAATTATAACAGGCATTTTGGGCTGTACATGGGCTTTTTTTTTTTAACCATATTAACAGCTGAGTCAAATTCTTCTCTACGGTGTAAAATTGTCTTGAATAGACTACCCATTTCTTCCAAGACTTTTTTCTGTTTCAAATAACAGCCTTCATTGGCCTCATTGCATAAGAGTAACAGCCGATTTTTGTAAAAGTGGATGATTTACTGTATCTATGTATATCTATCTAATCTAATGCTGTTTTATCCTCTGTATCAAAAGACTGAACCGAAATTGTAGGATTGCAGAAATCTGTGAGAAGTTAGTAACAGCATTCACATCCAGCACCTGTTACCTGAAAGAACTGGAACTAAGCTACACTGATTTAAAAGACTCAGAAATGGAGAGCCTCTCTGATGGGCTGAAGAACACAAACTGTAGATTGGAGGCATTAAGGTACAACACTGCATTAAAACAACAACAACTTTTAAGTACAAACTGAAAAATTCCTGTTACATTTTAGAGCTTTACATAGAAGAGAAACCTCCCACCTCAAGTTTATTTTAGCAGTCAGCAGGGAGAGAGTGCTATTTGATTTCTTTTAGATATACGCACATATTTGACAGCTATTATGGTATTCTAACTGGCCATCTTCAAACATGAGTTCAAACAAAGACCTTGCACAGGAAAAGGTCACCAACATGTAGCCACACATCTGAAAGCATATTGATGTGCTCTCCTGATATTTAGACTGTAGTATTGATATTTTAACCTTTGCACTTGGTTAATTCTATTATACTATTTTACTTCCTCTTGCACAAAACTTAATTATTTTCTTCAGATGAAAAAAACCTGTTATTATTTTTCATTTTTAGTGCTTATATATGTTATAAAATAATTAGTTTTTAATATTTTTCAAATGTGCAATTTCCTATATTATTAAGCTAAAATTATTTTCCTGCATTTTTTCATTCAGTCTCAGTCACAACAAACTCACCGAGAAAAGCTGTGAGACACTGGCTTCTGTGCTCAGCTTCAGAGCTTCCCACCTGAAAGACCTGGACCTGAGTTATAATGACCTGCAGGATTCAGGGGTGATAGCACTGTGTAATGCACTGACAAAACCACACTGTGGATTAAAAACACTAAGGTCAGTTCACATGATGTTATCACAATAAACCTCCTATAAGGGAAGTAAATAATCGATCTCCTGCTCAATTTGTAAGTTTGCTCATTTACAAACAAATTAACAGTCTCCAGATTTTATGGTAGTCCCATTTTTACTGAAAGAGACAGAATATAAATCAAAAATCCAGAAGAAAAGTATGTTTCATAAAAGTTATGAATTGATTTGCATGTCATGGACTAAAAGAACTTTTTGATCCACTACTGCCTAACCAGAATTCTGGCTCCCACAAATTAGCAGATTACAGTCAATCAATCAGCCAATTACAGATACTCCTGACCTCAACTTATTATCTGTATAAAGCACACCTATCCACAGAATCAGTTTATTCCATTCCAACCTTGGACAAGAACCTCTGTCACTCAGCTAGAACACTGAACATGGTTCGCGAATCAGTCTTCCAGCAGAACAATGACCCAAAACATACTGCCATGGAAACAAGAGTGGCTAAAGAAGAAAATAATAATCACATTAAGATCACAGAGTAGCCTTAATCCTACAGAAAATAAAACTAATTCCATTAAAATGAAACTACCATAAAATTAGAGACTGTTCATTTCTTTGTAAAAACTTCAAAAATTGACAAAACATCAATTTAGCAAGGGATCAAATAATTATTTTCTCCAGTGTACATGGACCCTCTTGCAGTATAACAAAAGTCTTACTGAATTCAACATTTTTCAGACAGTTTAAGAGATGGTCTGTTATAGTGCAGTTGCAATACCTTGGAATAATTTGTACATTTAATATGCTTGAGATATTTATATATAACCACCACCAAGTCCCTTTGTTACTTTCAATGGATGATTTTTTTTTGTTTTAATCTCTGAAATAATCATATGATTACGTATGAATTTAGTTTGTGAGGTATATATGCACAAATTAAAATTGGTCCTGATAATATCATCTACCACACCCACTGTTTGATTTCTGTAGGCTGTCATTTTGTAAAGTGACACAACGTGGAGGCTCCTCGTTGGTCTCAGCTCTTGACTCGAACTACTGCAGCCTCAAAGACCTGGACCTCAGCTTTAATAACCTCAGTGAAGAAGTAGTCAAGCTGCTAAATGAAAAAAAGAGAGATACATGCTGCAGTCTGGAAAATGTCAAGTATGGAAAAAAAATCCTGTCTTAAAAAGAATGCTTTATGCTTAATTTATTATCAGTTTTTCAGTCATTTTAATATTGCAAGATCTATTATTGTTCTTCGTAAACAACAGTGCCTTTGTTTATTTTTCCCATTAGTGTGGACCACAATGAAGAATGTTGGGTCGATCTGAAGCTACTGAGACAGTGTAAGAAAAATATGTTCAAGAAACACTGCATGTGATGTGATTTGCATGCAGGTTGTAATCTATATTTTGAAATATAAAAAATTGTTTTAAATCAGGGGGGTTTTTTGAAAAAGAAGAAAAATCAGTTGGATTTATTAGTGTTTACTACTGAATGAGAATTATCAACAAGGTGTCCTGATAGAGAACATAAATAGCAGACAAAAACACTGAATTTGCTGGCTTCAAATTTTATTTTATATCTCAAAAGATAAATGATTAGTTGGTTTAAAGTCATAAACAAATTAGAAATTATGATGCACAATACACTAAGATGGAGTCCACATTGACCGAGCAATGGAGCAACATTTAATCTTAAATCAAAGTGTGTTGTGTGTCTGTTGTTTACGGACACAATGTACATGCAGTTATTTGGTGGTATCTGTAAATACTAACTAAACCACCTTTGTTTTAAGCTTCATAGCAACATCATCTGAGATCAAGAATGGCACAAACAGTTAACGTTTTTCTACTGTTTTGATTGCAGATGACTGTGACCTAACACTTGATCCCAACACAGCAGGTGTGAATATTATTTTAACCAAGGAGAACAAAATGGCAGAATATGTTCAAGAGAAGCAACCATATCCTGATCATCCAGACAGATTTGCTCTTGATCAGGTTCTCTGTGAAGAAGGTCTGACAGGTCGCCATTACTGGGAGGTTGAGTGTTTATGGGCTGATGTTGGAGTGGCATATAAAAGTATTGACCGGGTGGGAGACTCTTCCTCTGAATTTTCTTTTGGAAAAAATGAAAAGTCTTGGTGCTGGATGAATGATGATGTTTTTAGTCATAACAACACCTGTTTAACATTTTTGAAAAGTACACCACTGAGGTGTACCATAGGGATGTATCTGGACTGGCCGGCAGGTATTTTGTCCTTCTTTGAAGTCTCTGCTGACACAGTTACTCATCTCTACACCGTACACACAACTTTCACTGAACCACTCCATCCTGGTTTCTATCTGGATCAGTCGGGATCAATTTATCTTTGTAAACAAAGAAAAGGAGAAAATTTTAGATGAAAGGAAAGAAAGATTATTCAGGAAAAAAAACTGGATTGGAAGGTTTATGATATCTCTTTATCTTATGTCATGCTCAGTTGCATATAATAAAGACATGGTTTCATGTCTTGCATGCCTTCAACAACACTAAAAATGTGGGCTCACTTTTTAGCAGACTTCAGAAATTTGCCAGACCAAATGTGTGGGACTCTAACGACCTATCAAAGACAGTAGTATATGTTTATCCCAACTGCGTTGACTGTACATTGTGTAAAATGTTAAACATGACTTTTATTATACATTCATTTTTAATGTTTCAGCTGTGCTGTGTTGTAAAATTTTTTGAAAGGTGCTGTATAAATAAATGTATTATCTTAAAAGTTGTTGCAGAAATGTAATATGTAATAATAATCTCTCCAAACAGTGGAGAATGCAGTTTCACCAAAAATGAAGACTGTCAGGTTGACTTCAACCTACTGGCACATTGTAAGAGTGATGTGATGTGGTGTTTAGTAACACTGGGGGACCAAAGGGGACGGTCTTATCTCCATTCCTGGTTATTTTGTACACATCAGATTTCCTGTACAACAGTAAGCATGCCCGTGGGTGACAGCAAAAGACGTAAATCCACGTTAGAGCCGATAACTTTCCTTATTATGACCAAAATTCAACCACAATTATATAGTCGTCCACCACCATGAATTATAAAAACCAATCACCCTTTGTTATGTCTTTCAGGATTTGACCAGTCATTTTCATTCTAGAATGCCATACCCCTCAAATTCAGTCAGACCATCTTTTTACCAAAGCTCTGGTCATGACACTGTAAGTCTGTCAAATATTATGGCATGAAAAGTAAAAAAGGGTTTTCCCATCTTTTCAATAGTTTGTTAGTGTAGTTAGGTTAATTGGTGAGTCTAAATTGGATATAGGTGTGAATACAGGTGCAAATAGTTGTCTGAGTCGCTGTGCTAGCCCTGTGATAAACTGGTGACCTGTCCAGGCTGTACCCTGCCTCTTGTCTTATGGCAGTTAAGATGGGCTTCAGCCGCTCCACAACCCTGAATTGGATAAATAGAAGAGATTGGATGGATGAGTTTTCCCTGCAGCTGTAGCTAGCCAACCAAGCTGAAGGCTAATGACAGTTTATGTGCAGTTAACCTAGCTATTTTTAAAAAATAGTAATATTTCTAATAGTAGTAGTTACAGTTAGAAGAGTCACAAACAAATCTCTGTTTATTAAATATTGTATTAGCTTGTTTGCTCACACTGATAATAATGTGCAAGCATGACAAACATTGAGATTCGTGATTGGGTTGCTAGCTATTATTTAAATACATTGTGGTGTGAATGAGACACGGCGAGTCCACAGATCAAGGTTTTGGGCCATCTTTATTAGTTTGGCTGCAGCTCTCAGCTCTCAGCTGCAGATGCATCACACCACAACACCAACCCAAACACAACCCTAATTCCCCTTCTTGTAGCCAGTGGGTGTGATTGCGGATGCAGAGTGGGTGCGTCCACCTTCCCTGCACTGCACCGCAAACCACGTCCCACCACATACATACCAGCAGGTTAACTAATACTGTTAACTGCTGATGGGAAATTTTGCTGTGAACTGTGTACATATAACACATTAATGAGAATCAATATCACGAACTGAGAAATTTCATTTGTGACAAAGTTCATTTACATGAAAAGAAGTAAACAGACTTCAATAGACTTTAGTTTGTATTGTTAAATGTGAGTTCAGGATACAGGTGCAGAGTACAAAGACACAGCAACATGCTTTAGCAGAAAAAAAGTTACAAAACTACATGATAAAAATTTTTATCCACCACTTCCATATCTATTAGTAAAATACACCAGACACTAACAAATTAAATTTGCAGAGTAAAAAAAAACATCCTGTGGTTTCTCACTGACTTCCAGGAGCTTCACTGACAGATGTGCCTTATACCACCCAGCAGTGTCACAAGAGGAAAAGACTGAAAGAAAAGCACAGTGGTAAAATAATAAGTGGATGCATAAGAAGAGTCACAAGTCATCAGCAGTGTCACCAGTAGTACTTTGTGAATCGATATTGCTAGGCCACCATGACAGATGAACCCTGGGGCTTTGACAAAAACAAAAAAAATGCTCAACCCTGACTTCAGTGCACAGGATATTTAATTGTATATAACTTTATTACATACTAGTGAAAGTGGAAGTAATCTGTTGTTCATCATGTCATATTACACCTTACCATGAATGTTCTTATGCATAATTTCAATTTATTATTTAGTTCACTTCAAACAAATAATAAAGCTTATGAAAATTATACAAAATGCACACACTTTTTTTCCACCTCACACCAGTCACTCACAGAGCGGAAGTGAGACACCAGTCACTCACAGAGCGGAAGTGAGACACCAGTCACTTACAGAGCGGAAGTGAGCTACATATATATAAAATTCTGATGTATCCGCTCAGCCTGACAACTGTTCACTTCCTGTCTTGCTTTTTTTTTTTTTTTAAATCCAGCCACAGCTTCAGAATGCAACATGGCTGTTTCATTGCAGCATTTACAGGACACAAAGGTAAGAAAAAAAGATATATATATATATATATATATATATATATATATATTAGGGGTGCAACGATACACAAATTCACGGTTCGGTTCGATACTTTGGTGTCACGGTTCGATATTTTTTCGATACAAAAAAATGTTCATGCTTTTTTAATTTGTCATTTATTAAAATTATAAATATATATTTTAACTCAAAAGTACAGTTTTTAAATCTAATGTTGCTGAAACGACAAAGTAATAAAAAAATAAATATCTGATGGAGAAATCCCTCATCTTTGGAAAAGAGAGTTTATTACAGAGAAATGGCTCTTTCCAAAATAAAAGCTATACTATACGCTTCTTCTGGGCTATATTCTCAGCAGCATATTAAACATATCAGGTCCCCATAAGGAGAATCATGTGCTAACGGCTGTCTAAATGACACGGGTAAAGTTTGTAGCATGCGTGCTTGTTGTTTTTGTCTGCTTCCACTTGTCTTTGCACTAGGATGATGTTGGAGTAAATGTGCAGTCATATTCATTGTGTTCCCACTAGTGCTGTCAGCGTTAATCTCGTTGAAATGACGTTAACGCCACAACACGGCAAATCTCCGTTAACGAGCTACCGCGGATCGCCCCGTGCGTGGGGCTGGACGGCGTCAACACGTTAAGGAGCAAACTGCGCTAACGCAGTAGTTCCCACCCAATTACATAATTACATAATTACATAATTGAGCATTGCGTGGCACATCCGACATACTGTTTTACTTTTGTCCATGATGCGCTTACCTTCAGGGTCATACTTCACATGAAGACCAAAATAGTTCCAAAGGCCAGATCTGAATGAGGGTGGGGGAGGTTCAATTTGCCATGTTGCAACGAGCTTAGCTTCTGTCTTGCTAGCTTGCGCTGCGCTCAGTGGATCTGCGCTCGACAGTGCAGCCTAGGCGGAGTAGTCGAACGCAGATCCACTGAGCTCTCAACACAGACAGCATCGTCAGAAGAAAAGTTGATAAAATAAATTTAAAATTTTGTATTGTTCGATACACATGCGTACCGAACCGAAAGCACTGTATCGAACGGTTCAATATCGATAGGAGTATCGTTGCACCCCTAATATATATCTATCTATCTATATATATATGTATATATATATATATATATATATATTTTTTTTTTTTTTTCAAACATATTTCATAAAGGAATGCTGGTTTAGCTCACAGATAGAGCAGGCAACCATTTGCCACAGGACTAAATGCTGTGGCCTGGGTCTCACTCCTAAACTCAATATATGTGCAATAATGCTCACATTTAAATGCTTTACAAATGACAGAGTTGGTCATGCTTTTTAAGTTTTGCAACCTTTTATTTAATATTTTCTGTTCAGTACTTGGTGGCTTGTTGCCCCCTTTTGTGAGTGTGGACGCTTCCTCTCACAAAAGCATTTGCTCTTCAAATGCTTTGCTTCTTTTATTGATTTTTATTGATTTTTATGCTGATTTTTTCCCTTTTTTCTGTATGAGCTTACCTGCGAGAGCTTCTGGACACTTATAGATCATTAGGACTAAAGTGTTCTTAACAGAAACAGCAACATTTTTAGTTACCTTATCCTCAGCGCTCCGTGTGTCTGTGGCCTAGACAAGCTGAAGCCTGATTACAGCGTCTGGACTCCGAACAGCCTCAATAGCCTGGAAAGGTGCTAACCGCTAGGCTAACTAGCAACAAGATGCCTTCCCTCTCCACGGATGACTACCACAAACTCCTGCAGAAGATTGCAGTACTGGAGACAAAAATTCATCGCTTAGAAGTAAATGTGGAGGTAAATGGACTGTGTGGAAATGAAACAACCTTGCCTTTGATTCAAAGCAATGGCGATGAGCAAGCTAGTACACAGCTAAGGAGCACAGATAACATGACCAAGAAAGTAGACTCTGTGCATTATTATAAATCATCAAGCGATAATCCCCCTTGGACTGTCCTGGTGCAAAACCAAGACATAAATCATGTCTCCTGGAAGGGGGAGGACGTATCACAGGCAGAGTACAGAGAGCTGAAATCTCTGAAACCGACTGGCCTTCACTTCCTACGAGACAGAGAAGCTCTTCTACCCCTGTATAAGGGAGGAAACAGGACTGGACAACCGTGAATAGGAAGGTTAACAACAAACCTCCAAAACAACTGAATGTGAAACTGCAGAACAGATTTGCTCCACTATCAAAGGGCCCTGGATCTATATCGGACAACCATCCATCTAAAAGTAGCAAAGTAAGGTCTGAAAATCTGTTGAAAAGTAAAAGGCCACAGGGAAAGCTAAAGGCTAGGCCTGAAACTCTGATTGTGGGTGACTCTGCCGTAAAGGATGTACAAAGGATGTGCAGTAAGAACACTAAAGTCCTCTGCTTTCCTAAGGATATGGTCAACAACCTGAAGGAGAGCATTCTTCAGATTGCAGATGAATATCCAACTGTGACAAATATTGTTCTGCATACAGGGTCAAACGATGTGTCCAAACAACAATCGGAGGTTCTGAAACGGGACTTTACTGGATTATTAAATACTGTAAACTCTCTGAATGCAGCTGTATTCATCAGTGGGCCTGTACCGCCCGTCAGAGGAGGAGACGAGAGATTCAGCAGATTGTTTGCACTGAATAAATGGCTTATATCAGCATGTACTGACCACTCAGTGCATTTTATCAACAACTTTAATATTTTTTGGGAACGCAGGCATCTGTTTAAAGCAAATGGATTTAATTTTAACAAGTCAGGGGTGAAACTGTTCACCTCCAACTTGTTCTATTCCATACGTCATCCATCTGTGCTTGGTGCCAAGGCTGAGATAAACGAGGAGTTATCTCATAAAGAGGAACAAACAGTACTCCAAGAACAGACAAAGCCCAGCAGAAACCTTGAGGAGGAGCTCCATCTGCCCCCACCCGGGAAGAGCCTCAGAAAGGAGAGACATCTGAGGCAAGAAGAGGGGTCCCTATTTGCCTCCAACTCTCTCAACAACACCAACGACCAGGACCAGGGACCACGACCTTCCCCAGTCCCCCAAACCCCTGACAGGCCATCACCCTCCTCCCCCTCCCTTTCTCCCTCCTCCCCACACCTGAAATTCACTGAGGAGATGATGGAGCGGGTCAATGCTGGGCTCAGATCTACCCCCCGGCCCAATCCCTTTTTGTCCCCCATTAACCCCCCACCAGAGCAGCCAAAGGTTCGCCATCGAGCCCCGCCCTCAATAGAGCAATCAAAGTTACACTGCGCAGCCTCGCCCCCCTTAGTTCCACCTTACCACCTTCATGCTCTGTCTCCGCAGTCTGATGTGTGATGTGTGGAGGGTCCGGGCTGCGAGGATTATGACAGTGGTGACTTTTCCCAGGAGAAGCTGGGACCCTGTTTATTAGAAGGTTTTAAAATTTCTGTACTTTTAGGTGACAGAAGGAGACATGTGGCCTGGTCAAAACACAGCGAGCTGCACTCTAAAAGATCTTTAAATGTAGTAAACATACCTTGTGTGCCACAGACTGCTCCCAAACACGAGGGGGCAAATAATACCTCTAAAACACTTAAGTTGGCTTTATTAAACGTTAGATCTTTAGCTGGGAAAACATTTTTAATTAATGATTTAATCACTGAGCACAGCCTTGATTTTATGTTTTTAACTGAAACTTGGTTGGACCAAAGTAACAGTGGAGCTGTTCTCATCGAGACGACCCCTCCTAACTACAGTTTTATCAGTGAGGCCAGGGTGAGCAGGAGAGGAGGAGGGGTTGCCGTCTTATTTAATGAATCATTTCAATGTAAGCAGCTATCTCCTGGAAGTTTTCAGTCTTTTGAATATGTGGCGTTACAGCTGAAGGCCCCATCCAAAGTTGTGTTTCTTAATGTTTACAGGCCTCCCAAATACTGCACAGACTTTTTTAATGACCTCAGTGAACTGCTGTCTGTGATCTGTGTTGATTTCGACTGTGTAATTATTGTTGGGGATTTTAACATCCATGTGGACAAAGGGACTAAAGACCTGAGTAACACTCTGGGCAACTTTGGGCTGACTCAGCATGTAACAGAGGCCACACATAATAGAGGACACACTCTTGACCTACTGATCTCCAAGGGCCTGAGCATTTCAAAGGTTACTGTGTCTGATGTGGGCCTGTCTGATCATTACTGTGTTTTCTCTGAAAGTAAAATCTCAGCCCACACAAATATATCAACAGCAGTGATCACAAAACGGTGTATAACTGAACACAGTAGTGAGATCTTTAACCAGGTCTTCCCATTAACACCTGACCTGTCCAGAGGTTCAGTCAATGAGCTCGTCAATAGCTTCAATGCTAAAATGTTAAATGTAATGGACACTATTGCTCCCATTAAGGTGAAGGTTATCTCTGGAAGGAAAAGTCTCCATGGAGAAACTCCACACTGGTGAAAAATGAAAAAAGAGAGTGTAGGAAAGCTGAGCGCAGATGGAGAAAAACAAACCTCCAGGTTCATTATGACATCTATAAAGAGAAACTTCACAATTATAATTTACAACTGAGGAGTGCAAGGAGGACCTACTTCTCTGACATCATCACCAAAAACAGTCATAATGCTCGGGTCTTATTTTCTACAGTTGACAGGCTAACAAACCCTCCTGTGTCAGTGGCAGCTGAACTTTATTCGACCATGGCCTGCAATGACTTTGCCAAATTCTTCACAGAAAAAATCCAAAAGATTAGACAAGCAATTGGTACATCAACAGCAGATCCAGGACATGTACTGTGTCCACCAAAAAACTGTTTAAACACCATCAAACAGTTTCACCCTATTAACAGCAAAGACCTGGAGGACATCTTAGGTCAACTGAACTCCTCCTCTTGCTGTTTAGATGTCCTGCCAACAAGTTTTTTCAAAAAGGTCTCAAAGACTTTGGAGTCAGACCTGTTACAGATCGTAAACTTTTCTTTAATATCAGGTGTGTTTCCAGAACCACTAAAAACTGCTGTAATAAAACCTATACTGAAAAAGGACAATCTTGACAAGACACAAATGAATAACTACAGGCCGATCTCAAACCTCCCATTTTTAAGTAAGATCATTGAAAAAGCAGTTTCTCAACAGCTCAATTACTTCTTAACACAGAATAACTGCTATGATGCCTTCCAGTCAGGTTTTAGACAGAACCACAGCACTGAAACCGCTCTGACCAAAGTGTTTAATGACATATGTCTGAATACAGACAGTGGAAAAATGTCAGTCTTAGTTTTACTGGATCTCAGTGCAGCATTTGATACAGTTGACCACAACATATTACTCAAACGACTGGAGAACTGGGCAGGTCTTTCAGGAACTGTACTAAACTGGTTCAAAACATACTTAGAAAACAGGAAATACTTTGTATCAATAGGTAACTTCACATCTGAGCAGACAAGTATCACATGTGGAGTTCCCCAAGGTTCCATCTTGGGACCCCTTCTGTTTAACATTTACATGCTCCCACTGGCACAGATTATAAAGAACAACAAAATAAACTATCATAGCTACGCAGATGACACACAAATATATATCACAATGTCACCAGGAGACCGAGGCCCTGTACAGGCTCTTGGTAAATGCATTGAGGAAATTAATGACTGGTTGTCCCACAATTTTCTCCAGCTAAACAAAAACAAAACTGAAGTAATAGTCTTTGGTGCCAAAGAAAAACGATTACAGGTCACCAGAGAACTTCAATCTATACAACTAAAAACCACAAACCAGGCGCGAAATTTGGGTGTAGTGATGGATGCAGACCTAAACTTAGAAAAACACATTAAGACAATAACAAAATCAGCTTACTATCACCTCAAGAATATTTCAAGGATAAAAGATCTGATGTCTCAACAGGACCTGGAAAAACTAGTCCATGCATTCATCTTTAGCAGGCTTGATTACTGTAACAGCATCTTTACAGGTCTACCAAAAAAATCAGTCAGACAACTACAGCTCATTCAGAACTCTGCTGCTAGAGTCCTCACTAAGACCAAAAAAGTGGACCACATCAGTCCAGCTCTGAGGTCTTTACACTGGCTGCCTGTCCGTCAGAGGATAGACTTTAAAGTTCTGATGCTGGTCTATAAAGCTCTGAATGGTTTAGGACCAAAATACATCAGTGACCTCCTGACCCAGTATGAACCTTCCAGATCCCTCAGGTCATCTGGATCCGGTTTTTTATCAGTTCCCAGAGTCAGAACCAGACACGGAGAAGCTGCATTCAGCTTTTATGCTCCATATATCTGGAACAAACTCCCAGAAAGCCTCAGATCAGCTGAAACACTCAGTTTATTTAAATCCAGGTTGAAGACTCACCTATTCTCAGCTGCTTTTGAATAAAGCACCAAATCCACACTTTTAAGCTTAAATTTCAAAACTTACATTTTAACTACTGACTTTATCTACTGTTCTGATTTTATCTACTGTTCTGATTTTATCTACTGTTTTGATTTTTGATTTTAAATACTGTTTTGTTTGTTTGTTTGTCTGTTTGCTTGTCTTAATCAATTTTAAATCGTGCTTTTTATTTGTTTTTGGTTTTAATGTCTCTGTAAAGCACTTTGAATCACCTTGTTGTTGAATTGTGCTATATAAATAAACTTGCCTTGCCTTGCCTATTATTTTCCTTGTGCTAATGAGTTAATATTCCAATGCAATGTAGTGCTTGAACTCTGTTTTCTTTTTGTTATTTGTGTCCTCCATTCTTAATTACAGATAATGTTGTTTCCCTCTTACATTCCCCGTGTCTGTTAGGTGTCAGTGTTAGACATTCTTGCATTATCAGACTTGTTTTTATGTTTTCTTTGCCACTGTCTCTTGTGCTATCTGTTTAGTTTTACATCCTTTGTCCAACTTGATTGTGTTTTTTTGTGTTTTTCCCCTCCCTGTGTATCTTTAATATACTTAAATCCTCAGTTTACCTTACTTTCTTATCGTAGTTTGGTTCTTTTTTCCCTGTTTAGCTTTGTGGAAAATGTTTAATGTTTCATTGGACGTGTTCTATGTTAAAATAAAGGTTTGTTTTTGTATAGTAACTCAGCCTTAAAAGTCTACATTTGGGTCCACCGTCACACCAATTCACCAAGTGACTGAGCTGACAGTGAAGAAATAACATCATGGGGAACCAGTGTTCGGCACATAGTTGCTGTAAAAAGATGAACAAGAAATGTGACAAAGAGGGTGTTAACAGAACTGAGAAGAGTGAAGAAAACCCTCCCTTCCTCTTAAGACGGCTTCTGCAGGGGGAGGGGGACACAGTGAAGGAAACAGGGGAGGAGACTTCATGCAGACATGCAGAAGAAACTTCTAGAAAAAATGACAAATTACAAATTAATGCCCAGGGGTGAGACAATTGTTATTTTGTGACTGACAATAAAAAAGTTAATTGTACATAGACAAATAAATAAATATATAATAAAGATAAAAGATAAAATACTTATAGTTGTCTTTGCATTTTGCTAGTCTTTGCCTGTCTGATATAGAAGAGGAAGGTGAGTTAATCATTATAATTTTACAATTAACTCATAATGAAATGTCCATTAAAACATCTTTAATTCTTCTGCTTCTCAAGTTCCAAACAATATTTCTTACAGCTGAGAAATATTCTGCAGACTTGGACAAGAAAAGGTCTAAACTCATTCAAACAATCACTTTGGTGATGCCTATAGCAGATGAATTGAGACAGCAGGGATTGATCCATCCAGAGACGTACAACAAAATCCAAGCTGCCAGGACGAGCCAGGATCAGATGAGGGAGCTCTACAATGCACTGACTACTACAAAATCCAAATCTGCCTTCTACAGAATCCTTCAAGAAATTGAGCCACAGGCATGTGAAAGTATGTGACACCTTTATTTAAAGTATATATTTCAGTTGCTTGGTAACCATATATACAACCCCTTCAATTCTGAAAATGATAGAAAGGAAGTATACACAACATAAAAACAGAATACAGTGATTTTCAAATTTTTACAAACCCATACTTTATTCATAATAGAACAGCTTGCTTTTCTCCAGAAAAGCAAGAATTTATATTGAATATCTGTGATGTTCGGGTCCACTGGAAATCGCTGTAAGCTATCAAGAACACTTCCAAATGAAATTGTGTCCATGTATATAGTTCACTATTCCATCCTCAAATTCAGGTTAAAATCTGTTGTACAAAGACGGAGCCATATGCAAACATGTTCTAACAACTTTGTCATCTACTGGGTCAAAATTCATTTAAAATGGAGTGAGGCAAAGTAGAAAACTGGGGTCAGATGAATAGAAATTTAAATTCATTCTTTGAAAACACGGACACCATATCCTCTTGACCAATTAAGGAGAGGGACCAACTGTATTATTGCCCAAGGAATTGGCAGTTTCCTCATCTATAAAGCATTGTGGCATGGCTTCATAGTAGAAGAGTTTTGTTACCTGCAATCAAGACTTTACAACAACTGAACAACTGATTTGATACATCATTAATGAAACATTTAATGATGTATCAAACAATATTTTAAACATTTGATGATGATTTTTATATGCTCTACTGTGAATAAAATATGGGTTTGGATTTGAGGTTTTATTTAACATATTTATCCCAGCTGTTCTGAGAGCTTTTTATCCTTTACCAAGGTCAAAATGATCAAGTTAACGTTAAAATTATATGTTTTGGTTGAAATTGGTGGTTTTCCTCTTTACCTACAGCAGAAGATGTTATCAAGGAGGTCATCAAAAAGAACAAAGAATATCTGAGGCAAAAGTGTCAGTGGGAGTTGGAAGGCACTGAAAAGTCTCGTATGGATGAAAAATCATTGGATAAAATTTACACACAGCTCCACCTTATACAAGGAGAGAGTGAACATGTCAATAAACAACATGAGATTTGGGAGATTGAAGATAAAGAGAGGAATCAAACTGTTGAGGGTACTAGAATCAACTGTAATGACATCTTTAAACATGTGAAAGACGACAAAGACGTGACAGCAATTCGGACTGTGATGACAAAGGGGATCGCTGGCATTGGAAAAACTGTCTCTGTGAAGAAGTTCATCCTTGACTGGGCAGATGGAAAAGCCAATCAGGACTTGGACTTCATCTTTATGTTTCCATTCAGGGAGCTAAATTTGGTCCAAGATGATCAGATTAGCTTTGAGAACCTTGTGAAAACATTCCATCCAGAGCTTAAAACCATAGCAGTTGCGAGAGCTTTGGCTGAACGTAAAGTTTTGTTCATCTTTGATGGTCTCGATGAAAGTCAACTTCAGCTGAAATTCAAAACGACCAAAAGACTGACAGATGCTATGAAGGAATCCTCAGTGGACACTCTGGTGACCAACCTTATCAGGAAATATCTTCTTCCCTCTGCACTTGTTTGGATTACCTCGAGACCAGGAGCAGTTCAACGCATCCCTCGTGAGTATGTTTACCAGTGGACCGAGGTCAGAGGATTTGATGATCCACAAAAAATAGAGTACTTCAGAAAGAGAGTTGAGGACGAAGCAGTCGCTGAAAAAATAATTGAACACATAACAATGTCACGGAGCCTGTACATTATGTGTCACATACCTATCTTCTGTTGGATTGCTGTACATGTTTTTGAGTATTTGATGCGTAAAATGGGAAACACAAAAGATGAAAACCAAAAAATACCCACAACTCTTACTGGGATGTACACACACTTCCTTCTTATTCAGATGACGATAGCTAATGAAAAATATGGTGACCAGGAAGAGCCTGATACAGCAGAGATCTTTAAGTCAAATGAAGAGTTCATTTTAAAATTAGGCAGGTTGGCTTTTGAACAACTGGAAAAAGGCCGGATCATATTCACTGCTGAAGATCTGAAGAAGTATGACATAGATATAAGGAAAGCTGGAGTTTACTGTGGGTTGTGTACAGCAATATTCAAAGAAGAGAGCGTGTTCTTCACAAAGAAACTTTACTGCTTTGTACATCTGACAGTTCAAGAGTATTTTGCTGCTCTCTTTGTATATCACAGTTTTGCAAACAAAAAAATTGATTCTGAAAGTCTCAAGGATTTCATGCTAAAAGGGTCTGATGAAGAGCTCAAGTCTATCTTGGAAAGTGATCCAGTGGATCTACCTTTGAACGAATTGATTGAAATTACAATCGCTAATTCGACTCTGAGAATGACCGGAGAACTGGACATGTTCCTCAGGTTCCTTATTGGCGTGTCTCTGGAATCAACACAAGACCTGCTTCAAGGTCTGATTCAACAGACTGAAGAACACTCTGCAAATATTGAGGAAATTCGGTCAAGTCTATTAGAAATAGATGTATTGGACTGCTCAGCTGAAAGATGTCTAAACCTTGTCCACTGCCTGACTGAGTTAAAAGACAGTTCCCTACATGATTCAGTACGAAAGTATCTGAATCCAAATTGTTTTCCTGAATCACCACTCTCTCCTGTTGAGTGTTCAGCTCTGGCTGACCTGATTCTGATGTCAAACACACCTCTGGATGAATTCAATCTCAAGAAATACAGACCATCAGGAAAAGGTATCATTAGATTTCTTCCAGCTGTGAGAAACTGCAGAAAAGCAAGGTGAGTTGGTGCTTTATATAAAAATGTTAAGCAGTTTACAGCACTTTATCTATAATTTCATGTTGTTGTTTTGTTTTTTACAGTTATTGTTATTGAACAGAACCAGATACCAACTATGTGACTTTCACGCTCAGTTCCTGAATACCTGAATACCGGACTTTTTAATCCATTCATTCATGTTAACTGATTTATTTGGCCTTTTGACATCAATCAGCTGTTTAAAAAATTGTTCTGTTCATGCTGCAGGAGGTGTTACAGTTAGCTAATCAGTGCCATTTTGTGTGCCACAAAGGGAATATTTTAAACATCTAATGCTTATTTTGATTTGGCATCTTGTTGTGAACTGGCTCTATACAAGTAAAATGAAATTGAAAGATCTAATTGATCCTTTGTTTAATGTTCAATTAGGGAAAACTAAATCCTCTCCCCTATGGAAATCCCGTAATATTGGACAGTGTTAGGGTGCGGATGGAAAAGGGGTTTAATGAGTTCACAATTGTCAATTAAGTTAAGAAATAACGTATGCTTTTAAAAACTTTATCTGATATTTAAACAATTGTACTTTTATTAATTCTACAGAATCTCAGGTATAAATGTCGGTGTTTGGGAATATAAAGCTATCTCTTCAGCTCTTTGCATGCCACACTCTGTGTTAACTGAACTGCACATAGTGAATAGTGCTTTTGGCAGTAGGGCAGATAAACGTGCAGAAACCTTGGCTGATGGACTGAAAAATTCTCAGTGTAAACTAGAAGCTCTAAGGTTAGTAAAATTATCATATTTATATGATTGTTTTGTAACATATTGTACTGATTTCTTATGATTTTGTGTCCTTTGATCCTGCAGTCTTTCTGGCACAGGGCTCACAGAAAGAGAGATGGAAGATTTTGCATCAGCCATCAAATCAGTCATCTCAAATCTAAGAGAACTAGAGTTGAGTGGTGACATACTTGAGGACTCATTATTCTCTGTACTCTCTGTTGGTCTAGGCTGCCCTAAACTTGAGAAGCTCAGGTCAGTTTAAGATATCGTTGCATGATGTGTTGCTTTTTGACATCTTTTAGCCTACTTTACTTTGACAGACGGGTTCTATTTAAAGGAACTCTTGATTCAACAGGTCTGGAAGCAACCAGGCCTGGGTGTAGATAGTAAAATTTAATTGAGCCTTCTAAAAATACCTAGTGGTCAGACTAGAGCTTCTTCTTCCCTGCAGCTAAAGGAGAAGATTGTGGATCACCAAGTTTTCTGGGGATGAATAAATTTTGTGTTCATGTAAAATGCTTTGGCTCAGAATGGGAGCACTAATCTGCAGTAGTGGGTCCTGTTTGGCAGAGGAGAAACAGCCTCTGGAGATTTAAGTAGATACATCTGAGGTGACACCATACAGTAACTCTAATTGTAAACAGTGTTTAAAAGATTAACAATTAGTCAAAATCTTCTCTGTAAAAGTGTCTCCCCCCACAGTCACTAAAATTCACAACTCAGTGTCTTGTTTTTGTAGATTAGAAGGACGTTTGCTAAAACTTGGATAGTATAATCTATGTTTATATCTAATCTAATGTTTTTTATCCTCTGTGCCAAAAGAATGAACAGACATCATACGGCTGCAGAAATCTGCAAAATGTTAGTGACAGCATTCACATCCAAACCTTGTTACCTGAGAGAACTGGAACTAAACTACACCCAGTTTAAAGACTCGGAAATGAAGATCCTCTCAGATGGGCTGAAGAACAAAAACTGTAGACTGGAGGTATTGAGGTAAAACACTGCATCAAAAAAACATTTGAAACAGGATTTAGATACTTGAAAATTTTTACTTTAAGTTTTTGAGCTTTTGCCCAGGGTGTACCCTGCCTCTCGCCCTAAGACAGCTGGGATAGGCTCCAGCACCCCCTGTGCCCCTGAAAAGGAGAAGCGAGAGCGAATGGAGATACCGTCCACAGGGGCCAGAAGGGAATTTTCATATATATATGTGTGTGTATATTAGAGATGGCACAATACCACTTTTTTATGTCCGATACCGATACCGATATCATAAATTTGGATATCTGCCGATACCGATATGAATCCGATATAGTGTGTTTTTTAATCAATAAAACTGTTTTTTAATATATTGCTGCATTTTGTATAAGTTCATACTCAAGTTTAAATAAACAACAACACTAAAGCTATTCTGTTATACCTGTATGTAAAATATACACTGCACCCAAAATATTTCATAGTTCAGCAACACTGATCAATCTAATAAACTTAAACCTACTCCATCCTCCCTATTCTGGTATTTTAAAGAGTACTTTGCAGAAATATTAAGCAACCTAAGTAATAGGGTTGCAAACTCCCAGCCAAAAAAAATAGGGACCCCCCCTCATGATGCTTAATCGACGTAATCAACTTTTATTTGATGCAGTGTAAAAAAAATGCACAGAATTTTTCAAGAATAATTAAATAGATTCAACATCTTTCTTCAACAGAATTGCAGACTGCACAGATGGTATCTTCCCAAAGGAAAAAGCACTATAGCTTACTAGGGTATATTAGACTTAACAGTTACTATATACAGTAATGGACTTCTATACATTTTACATCAGATTAAAACTTTAGGTGTAAGATTCAGATAATTATTTATTAAAAGGTAGACATTTTAAATGAGAATAAGAAAGAAAAGTATGTCTTTGTGCCCCCTTTTCCCTGTTCATGCCCTATCGGCCCCCCTGGCTAAACTTTGCTAGATCCGCCCCTGCACAGTTACCAGCCCTCAGCTACGTAGAAAAGGATCCTGGTGTAGAAAGTAATATTAAATAAATTCTAACAACAGCTTATCAAGCTTAAACGTGCTGCTGTTGTTCAGCCGCTGGTTTCCTCTTTCTGGTGCAAAGTGGGCCAAAAACAAAGAAGAGAGACGGGAGTCACGACAGAAAAGCCGATCAGCTGATCATTAAGCAGTTTCATGATTGAAGTAGCAGCAAGAGAGGGAGAGAGAGAGAGAAGAGGCAGTCGCTCCATATATCGGTTGTTAAGCTTAACGTGGGAATGCTTTACAAACATTCAGAGATGAACTTACACACTTGCTTTACTTCTCTCTGGGATCACTTCCTCGGAGATTAAATGCCGGTTTGGTAGCAAGGCTACAAATACACACAGCCGCTCTATCACGTGAGAACACTGCTCTGACGTGCTACGGTTATGAGCCGAGTCGCAACTTTTGTGAGGTGCTTTTTTGATATTTAATGGATCGGATTACATTTTTTATTTCTGTCCGATATCCGATCCAGTAATTTACGTCAGTATCGGACCAATACCGATACGTAATATCGGATCGGTCCATCTCTAGTGTATATATATATATATATATATATATATATATATATATATATATATATATATATATATATATATATGTTTATTGACAGAGATCTCCGATGTTGTTCCTGGGATCTGCTGGAGACACTCGCCTAGCCTGGGAGTCACCACACCTAGTGCTCCGATTACCACTGAGACCACCTGTTACCTTTACCCTTCACATCTTCTCGAACTCTTCCCTGAGCCCTTGGTATTTTGTACCTGGGATCTTGCCTGGTGTGATAGACAGCTACAAATACCTGGGGATCCCACAGGCAAACGGGAACTGCTAGAAAAGCTGCAACCATCAAGTACCTGCAGAAGGTCAGGTAAGTCCTGAGGAGTCAGCTGGACAGTAAGAACAAGATCCGGGCTATCCAGACCTACGCCCTGCCCGTGATCAGGTACCCTAGATAGAAGCCATCGACATCAAGACAAGGAAGCTCCTTACCATGCATGGAGGGTTTCACCTCAAGTCCAGCACCCTGAGGCTATATGCTACACGGAAGGAAGGAGGCCGGGGACTAGTGAGTGTCAGCACCACAGTCCAGGATGAGACAACGAACATCCATTAATACATCAGGAAGATGGCCCCAACCAGCCAAATGCTCAGTGAATACCTCAGGCAGCAGAAACCCAAGAAAGAGGAGGAAAAGGAGGAACTATCATGGAAGGACAGGCCCCTGCACAGTATGTACCACCGGCAGATAGAGGAGATGGCTGATATCCAGAAATCCTACCAGTGGCTGGACAAAGTTGGACTGAAAGACAGCACGGAGGCACTAATCATGGCAGCAAAGGAACAAGCTCTGAAGGAACAAGATCCATAGAGACTGGGGTCTATCACACCAGGCAAGATCCCAGGTGCAGGCTGTATAAAGATGCCCCTGAGACAATCCAGCACATAACAGCAGGGTGCAAGATGCTAGCAGCCAGGGGATATATGGAGCTTCATAACCAAGTGGCTGACATGGTATACAGAAACATCTGTGCCGAATATGGCCTGGTAGTCCCAAGGCCAAAATGGGAGACGACATCCAGGGTAGTGAAGAATGACCGAGCTAAGATCCTGTGGGACTTCCAGATACAGACGGACAAAATGTTGTTGGCTAACCAACCGGACATAGTGGTGGTAGACAAACAGAAGAACACAACCGTAGTGATAGATGTAGCAGTTCCGAATGACAGCAACATGAGGAAGAAGGAACACAAGACGCTTGAGAAATACCAAGGGCTCAGGGAAGAGCTCAAGAAGATGTGGAGGGTGAAGGTAACAGTGGTCCAAGTGGTAATCGGAGCACTAGGTGCAGTGACTCCCAAGCTAGGCGAGTAACTCCAGTAAAGGAATGACTTTAGAGATCTGCGCAGGACCCTCAAGCTCCCAGGCCTCTGATAGAGGACCTGAGCATGAAGGATAAGACTGCCCGCAGGGGCAAGAGGGGAATTTTTAGTTTTTTAAAGGTATATATGTTTTTTTTTTTTTGGTTTTTAAAATCTTCCTAACATTTACCTGTTTGTATAAAGAATTAGTATATTGTTTGTTTGACACAGAAATAATTGACTGATTAAGTAAGTTTAAGTTTTAGTGCTGCTAACCTTTCAGGTTCTAAGTCATCAATGTTTAAATGAGAAAATTTCAAGAGTAGACTAGCAGCCTTGACTCTGCATGCAAAACATGAAAACTCCATAGCAGTGATGCTCTTTGATAGGTGCACTTATTGTTGTGGTACTTTAATGCTCCAATGAAACAAGATCTCATTTTAAAGTACTTTTTTTTCATCCTGTGATCTCATTTGCCATATTCTCTTAATATCTTATAGCTATTTCTAGAGGCAAGAATTTTTATACTAGATTCTGTTTTAAATCAGGTTGTGATCTTAAAGTCAATAATACCGATTTTAAAGTAATGTACAACAATTACTTTAAAACCTATGTCTTTTAAATCTTGAACTGCCTTTTCCCCTGTAAGGGTTATGGTGAAATTTAAGTTGTTCTTTTGTATGATTGCACACTGCCTGCATGAGTGGACCCCTTAGTAATCTGTACAGGAGAAGTTTCAATTCAGTTTTATGCATACATCGAGAAATTACAACAACAGTCAGCTGGAAGTGAGACTGTTAGACACACAAATGGTGGACAAAAAGTAATTTTCTAATTTAGCATAAACCAAATGACGTAATTAGATGGCGGCGCGCACGGGTGCAGCGGCTCTTAGCTCTCCAGTTTGGTGCGACATCTAGGACTGATGCCTCGCTGGCTGAGGATCTAAATCGTTTCTTCGTCCGCTTTGAGACGACCAGGCCCTCAGCTGTCACACCACTTCCACCCGCCCCCAGCACCGGCACACTAACACTTAGGGAGCATCAAGTGAGGTGTGCTCTAAGGTCAGTGAATCCCAGGAAGGCGGCAGGTCCTGATGGAATACATGGAAAGGTTCTCAGAGCATGTGCTGACGAACTGACCGGAGTCTTCACAAATATCTTCAACCTTTCCTTGTCATTAAACACCGTCCCACCCTGCCTCAAAACCTCCACCATCATCCCCATCGCCAAAAAGACAGCTGTGGTCAGCCCAAATGACTACAGGCCTGTTGCACTTACGCCTGTAGTGATGAAGTGCTTTGAGAGACTGGTCTGTCAGCACATCAGGGCCAGTCTGCCTCCCACTTTGGATCCCCACCAATTTGCCTACAGGACAAATCGATCCACCGAGGACGCTATCACCATAGCGCTCCACACTGCGCTGAGTCACCTGGAGCACAGAGGAAGCTATGTGAGAATGCTCTTTCTGGACTTCAGCTCAGCATTCAATCATATCATCCCGGAGATCCTGGTCCAGAAACTGTCTCACCTGGGACTCTCCACCCCCATCTGCCTCTGGATCAAGGACTTCCTGACAAATAGACCACAGTCTGTCAGACTCGGCCCACACCTGTCCAGCACCATCACACTCAGCACCGGGTCTCCACAAGGATGTGTTCTGAGTCCCCTCCTGTTTACACTCTACACATCCGACTGCTCCCCTACCCATCTCTCAAACACCATCATAAAGTTTGCGGATGACACCACCGTGGTTGGACTCATCTCAAGGGGGGATGAGTCGGACTACAGAGATGAGGTCAACAGACTGACTGAGTGGTGTTCAGTTAATAACCTCCAACTGAACACCACAAAAACTAAAGAACTCATCTTGGAGCAGACCCGGCCCCACTGTACATTCACGGGAGCTGTGTGGAGAGGGTGCACTCCATGAGGTTTCTGGGCGTGCAGATCTCTGATGATCTCTCCTGGACTGCAAATACCACGGCGGTGGTAAAAAAGGCCCAGCAGCGTCTCCACTTTCTGAGAGTGCTCAGGAGGAACAACCTGGAGGAGAGGCTGCTGGTGACATTCTACAGAGCCACCATAGAGAGCATCCTAACGTACAGCATAACAACATGGTATGCAGGGTGCTCAGCTGCAGACAGGAAAGCACTGCAGAGGGTCATCAACACAGCCCAGAAGATCACCGGCTGCTCTCTGCCCAGCCTGGAGGTCATTGCAAACTCTCGGTACCTCAGCAGAGCTGCCAATATCATCAAGGACCATTCTCACCCCAGCAACCAAGTGTTTGAACTATTACCATCAGGCCGACGGTACAGGTCACATAAAACCAGGACAAACAGATTCAGGGATAGCTTCTTTCCCAGAGCTATCACCATAGTAAATAAGCACAAAAACAACTGAAACTGCTTAGCTACTCCATACTGTCACTGTCAATTATTATGCTGCTATTCTTACTGTCATTATATTAATGCTGATATCCTGTATATATTGTACCTACTATTGTTTGTTTTATTGCACCTTTTATATTTTACATTTATATTTATTATTGTATTTTTGCACCAAGGGAGTGGCACTCCAATTTCGTTGTACCCTGTACAATGACAATAAAGGCTATTCTATTCTATTCTATTCTATTCTATTCTAACATTATTGTTTTTATTTACTATTACACCTTCTTTTATCAGTCCTCTTACATCTATGACAAAGTGTGTTCAGGCTGTATAGAGGACCGTACCTTGACTGTTAAACTCACCCTTTTAACATATGTCTATGTGAATTACTTATCAACATATCAACAAGTTTATAACTTATCTGTTTTTCTTTTTTTAAAGAAAAGACAGAAAACTTAACAGTTACAGCAGAATTTCCCCAAATGTGTACTTTTTCAGTCACTGTGATTTTACAGCATCGACATTAGCTCAGGTAATACTAATACAATCACCACACAGACAGGAAATGAACTTTAAGAGTTGAGGTTCTATTCTAGTCTTGCTTAAATGTTGTGAACCATCTCATGGAACTCCTTTTTTGTATTATGCATCAACCTTATGCAAATCACTTGTACTTTATTTGATCAAATGTGGGGAGACATTCACAAATTTCATCAGGCCATCTTTAACGTCTTAAGTTTTTATTTTTCTATGTTTTACATAAAAAACTTTGACATTTTATATCTTCAAATGAAAGCACAATGACATGGAAAGATATTTTTCTTTAATGATGTTGCTGCGTCTCAAATACTAATTTTCTGGGATTTTATGGTCAAAATGTGATTTTCCTAATGTGAGTGGAGTAACATGGCCTTTCTTGGATGATGCAAATGTTGTGACCAAGAATCATTCAGGATTAACAACACAAACTGTTCTTTTTCTAACTTCACTTGGTGTTTCCCTATGAGAATCCCCTCGGCGTGACCAACTACGGAAGCTCCATTGACACGTCTGACCAGCCCCTCCTAACTCATTCTCGCTTTCGTCCCGTGAGAAACTACTTTGAGCCCTCTCAGCGCATCCAGGCAAACTTGATTGGCTGCTTAACAGTTCTCAGGCATTCCTCCTAGGAGTCTGTCGCTGAATACAGTTTTTCCGGTTCCAGTTTGGATTGTGCTGAACAAGTCCTTCGAAAGAAGGGTACTTATAGTTACACTCTGGTGAACTGTAATCGTGTTAGGTGATCTGTTGAGGCAGTTCCTGGTTTTAGTTAGCGAGGTAGCCGACTTTGTGTAACTTAGGCTAACGCGTTATGGCGAGCCTTTTCAGTGTCCGTCTAGCATTAGCTTGTTAGTCAACCTCAGGGTTCGGTTAGCATGATGAACCCTAGCATGCTGCTAGCTCTGACTACGAACAGGCTAATGTGTTGCAATGAGCCTGGTGTAGCCTAGTCTCACCCCCTTTCCGCTAACCATGTCTACGGCTCTTACCCCCGCCAAGGGGTCGGAACCAAAAGCCAAAGAGGCTGCATCCCTCATATAATGTGCATCATCTGTAAGGGTGCCAAGCATGCTCAGGCTTCACTGGTGGACCCTCAGGGATACCCACACTGTGCGTTGATGCCAGAGAAAGTCCTGGAAAGGAGGCTGAGAGTAGCAGCAATATACATTCAGGACCCCCGCCTGTCGGCCGCTATTGCTACGAGTGACATCCGTGATCGGCAAGCCTCCACGAGCTGGGCGGACATGATGGAAGAATAGTCCCTGCTCATGACTTCATTGTTCGTGGACCTCCTTGATCAAAACGTGGGCGAGCCGGGTGGCGAGGACGCAGAGGGTGATGCCAACTCCGACCTACTCAACCTAGAGGACATATATGATGATGAGGAGGATGACTCCACCTACCCTCCTGTTGGGTCTAAACTCAGACCCCGCTGTATCCAGGACTTATTCCCATGAAAGAAAAACAAGGCAACAGCGATAGATCGTTTTTACTTGCGCAAGGGAGGCCTTTGGTCAAGAACCAGCTCTTGGAGCTCACGCTCCTAACCTGTCTCCAGCCCAAAGTCCTTCAAAGAGCAGCTTCCCTCGCAGCTATTTATTGACAAACTGTTACAGTTCACACAATAGTTTACAACACGTACCTCCCCTCTTAACCCCCCCTTGGTTACAAAGACGAGGCACTGTATGTATATGTGTGCGTGTGTGTGTGTGTGTGTGTGTGTGTGTGTGTGTGAGAGAGAGACCTCCTGCTGGGCAGGAAGCTTACATCAAACAGACCTTCCAGATAGGATGTGTCTGTAATCAACCCTACAGCCCCTCACCCAGAACCCCGAGAATCTGGGGGGAAGGACAGTGGAATCCCTTTCATCAAAGTTGGCAAGCATAAAAATGACAAACATTTAACAATCCACTCTAACATTCCCTCCTGTTTTGTGATTTTTATGCTCCAAATTATTCCTGTGTAGTATATTCTTAGCCATGCACCTCTTGCTTGACAATTTCAGCGCAGGCGTCATTTATACACAGACTTCTGTCATGTCATTCATTTCAGTCAATTCTTACTGTTATAAAAGTACATAATTAACAAATGTATTAGAAATCATCTTAGTTCGCATTGATCTTATACACGGTAAAATGCATCCTATACATAAGCAAATCAAATGTCAACAGTCCAAAAACAGGAATTAATATTTTCAAAAGAAGATGCCACCAAGGACCAGACATTAATCAAGCTCTCCAGCCTCGTGGTACATCTACTCCTGTCATGTGATTCATTATGTATTCCTGCAAGTAAACAACTGAATGTAACAGTCAAACAAGAAGAATCAACATTCCCAAAAATCATATGTCACTACAATCCAACTGTATACAGACATAGGCATTCAAACACATCAGTTGACCTTATTGTTTGTCCACGTGGCTCTCAGCTGACTTCAAAGCTGTAGCCTGGTCAACACCCTTCTTTATGACTTTATCAACCCCCCAAATCTTCTCACTATAGGCATCCTGTGGGGGTTAGAGTCAACTGGTGAATTATCTGCATTTACAACTCTTCTCCTGTCCTGTTGTCACCACAGAAAAAGCTTTGTAAAGGAAATTGGATCAAGGTGTTTTGATCTTCTTGGCTCACAACCTCAACCAGCTTAGAGAAGTGTTCATGATGCAAAAAGGCTTCTCTGTTTGCATCCTTCTTGCAGAGGACACAAAGAATAGGCGACATTGCACAAATTTCATGATAAATCTCCAACTTGGACTAATCCATAGCCCTTCATACACATAGGCAACTGGGCTGTTTCCAGTTCGTTTAGCTGTTCAATGTCCTGCAGCAAGTCAGACACTTTGAGTCAGACTAGCAGGTCTGTCGTACCAGAGCAGTTCACCTTCCCAGCTACTGGTGAATCAACCGTCCATTCAGGTTCAGAAGTTGAAAAGTTGGCAGTGTTCCAAGTACGTTTACTCCTGGATGTGTTGCTAAGGCAACCAAATAAACTGTCTCACTCTCAGTGATGATATATGGCCACAGTCCAGAAGAATGTGTAGCCAGTGGCATCACAAGCATAACCATTGGTCTCGTTCTTTATGTGAGCGGTCGTGTTCACAAACTGCCACCAGTAGTTGGTTGAAACCCCATGCGGGTACTGGGTGTGATTTGCTCTGTCCCAGTGCGCTCCCTGTCATCCCACTCTGGGTCCACAGGCACAAGAAGGCGCACAGCACATTCCCAGCCATTCTGATGAGTACCTGTGGCTCAGTTGGTTTCTTCACCGGATTGAGACGAGGGGCCCTGGAGGCTTTCCCCCCCCTTTGTACCCGGTCTTCCTGCCACTTACCCCAAGCTGGCCTGGATGTGTGTCACCTTCTTGCAGTGCGCTTGATGTATCCAAGTGTTCCTTCCAGCGATCTTCACTGCTGTGGTCGTCGTCAGCAGCATCCGATAGAAACCTTTCCACCATGGACTGGACCAGCACTTCCTCTCCATGGCCTTATCAACGTCCAATCTCCAGACTTCAGACTGTGCTCCTGCGGAGAACAGAATCATCTGGCAGATCATTTGTTCTCAAGACTTCTTTATTTTTAAACATTTTAAGCATCTAATCTGCTAATATGCTCTCTCTTCTGCTCTTCTATCATCACTACAGAAGACTAGAACTCTAAATGCTCTAAAATATATAATCTCAAAGAGTCAGACCATTCTCTGTTGGAGTAATCCTCATGTACATCTTAACTAATTCTATACAGTTTAACCATGTCCTGCGTCTCTTCCTAAGTCTTAACTTTACTGTTCCATTAGTTCTTCTCTATCAACCCTGCACTTTGTGGGTGATATAAAGAAATGATGTTTTTAGTGTTATCCCTAGATGTTGTGCCATTAATCTAATCACTTCATTTACAAAATGTGGACCATTATCACTAAACAATACTCATAGTTATTACAGTTGGACAGCTCTATAAAGTTCATGTAAATAACTTGAAATGGGTGACTGGGTCTTGGGAATTTCCCTCTCTTAGGTCTCAAATTACCCAGAGAATTATGCTTACAACATATCATACATGACCTGCAAAAAAGTTTTTTTAAGGGTATTTAATCTTAAAGTATAAACTACTCATTATCTCGCTCCTGTTGCGACATGGCAAAGCCCATGGCGCAAAATAGCAGCAGTCCTATACAAATTCTTAGGCAGTATTGGTTCATCACACAGATAACAAACACCATCCTGCAAGCTCGCTCCTTCTGTAAATCACAACTGTTTTCCTGCAGTAGGTGAGTGGGCCTGCATGTCTGCTAATACATCTGGTATAATAGACAACGTCTACTGGTGTTGCATTGCTAAAATGTTAACCCCATGTTCTCCTAAAGTTGCCTCTTTCGCGATCTTA
Source organism: Pelmatolapia mariae (assembly GCF_036321145.2). Taxonomy (NCBI): domain Eukaryota; kingdom Metazoa; phylum Chordata; class Actinopteri; order Cichliformes; family Cichlidae; genus Pelmatolapia; species Pelmatolapia mariae. The sequence continues at coordinate 12,924,679 of NC_086230.1, forward strand.
TCTGTAAAAGCATCCTCTAATACAACTGGATCTTTCCCTCACATGTGTGCTACACATTTACAAACAGCAATTCTACTTGGCAATAACACTGCCCAGAGGCAAACATTGGTTTGCCTCTTATTTGTAGTTATTTTTATTTAATTTAATAACTGTACAATACTCTGTATATATAGCAACTGTATAAGATAAAGGTCTAATCATCTCTTACTTTACTCAGATTACTGCACTCAAATTGCACAGAGTGTATATTTGTTAATAATTTGAATTATTTTGGATAAGGATAAGTGTAACATAATGGGTAATTCCAGTTTTTACTGTATAATTTTGTTTAGCGTAATATTTACGGTTGTCATACCTCGTCTCACCCACTGCACTACAAAGAAATGTACTGTAGCAAATGCATACTAACTATCAGTGTATATTGTCACATCTTGTTTCTCTGCAGCTTTACACGCTTCCGTTAAAGCTACTATCCCTGCTGCTCAAGTAAATATGAAACATGCTAGTTGTCCTGCACAGATAACTTTCTCACTATCTACTACAGTAAAACCTGTTTTAGCCTGTCCCTCTGCCGTTGTAAAACTCAAACCATCAACAAACCAAACCTTTCCCTCACCAAGTGGCACATCTGTTAAGTCATCCCTCGGCTTACACTCCTTCTCGACGTGTTCTCTACACTCATGAGGAGTGCGCTCTTCTTCCGTTGGCAAAAGGTTTGACGGCTTCAGAATTGTGCATCACTTTATGGTAATATGTGGTTATGAGAGTAACAGTAACATTAAAGACAAGCGTTTGTAGGTGACAGAAATGTAATTTTAGTCTGCAGTAGTAGACATCTACCTCGTGTTGAACTAACAGTGTCAAAAGGTGAAATAAACTATTTCCTGAAACATTGCACAGCTTAAGCTGCTGCACATACTGATCTCACGCATGGAGGTAAAGCACAAGCAACTAGAGCTAATCTGGTAGGATAGTAAGTTACTGGCTTCACTTGTGGAAAAAGTGCTGTTAGTTATTTCACAGTCACCTGGCATTTGTGCTGTTCACAGAACCACAAGTCCATCGCTGGACCTCCTCTGCGCTGTCACTTTTTGGAGCCTGGCACGCTCCCTCAAGCTCTCATGATTCAACTTTGCTGAAGATTTTAAAGGCAGAGCATGTCGTACACCTTAGTTGTCTTCCTCAACGTCAACGTTGAAAGTCTTTTATCTTATTTAAGATTTTGCTGTGCAGAGTCTCCTCATGACGATCTCCTGGAAGCCCAGTAGCACAGCTGTCTGTGCTGAAGGTGATCTCCGACCTCCTGAAGACTCTCTCCAGGCTTCAGCTTCCATCTTATGGACGATCCTCTCAGTCACTCCTTCTCGTCATGGCACCTCACGACATCTGCAAATTAAAATGACACTCCTCTCGCCACATGGCTTCCGCCATGTGTCAACTCCCCAACGAGACCTGTACAAGAATGTTGCACAATCTCCAGGGTTTGTCCCTTGGAGCAGCTTCACTCCAACCTGTAACCCTGTGTAAAAACATTAGTTGGCAACTAAATGTTTGGCTTGTCTAACTCCCAGCTCCACCTGGAGCTTGTATCCTGGAAGACAAAGTCTTTAAATCAAACTTCGCATTTTCAACCAATAAAGTAATAAAGTATTCAGCATAAAAGACAAATATCATGTGCAAGTTTTCTCCAGTCATTAAATCACTATTATTATCATAATTTGTCCCAAATCATGAATCATCCCAATTTATTCCACAATTTAATCGGTGACTTTCCTTAAGCAATGTCACTCCACTCATTTTATCACTGTGAGCTCAATAGTGGCCAGCTAATGAGCCCCATATTCAACTATTCTGTAACCACTGCACATTTGTTCAATTGTCACTTGTCTGTCTGTGCTGAATCCTTTACAAGCACTCTTAAAAAAAACAAACATTAACACACGGTTCATCCTAGTGGTCAGGCGTCAGCCATCCAGATTCCAGAGATGCTGTAAAAAGAAGTAACACTGGTTTCAAACACAGTGTCACACTGTATTCACTTCTCCCTTGTAACATTCATATTTTCTCCAACACAGTGTAAGTTAATCACCAACACACAGCCTGCAACCACAGTTTTCTTCACACAAAATCTCAGTAATCCTGTGATAGAAAAACATCATTAAGATGTGTCCTGCTATAATCACATGATCGAATCACATGATTAACCATCTGCTGTAAAAAGAAAGGTAAATGTTAGCGCTGCGCATTTGTATACACTCTTTCTCACAGTAATCTCTGTGAGCAACACAAAGTAGTTAATGACACACCCATGGTGAATTCACAGACACAGAAAATTTTAAACTAAAAGGTTAAATTTGCAGAGTTCACATAGTCATGTGACCCAAGTTTCCTCCTGTGGTCTCCTTCTGCTCCTGCAACAGAGACACACACAGAGATACATCCACACCTTTGTCAGGTGGGGGTTAACTTCACACAATGGTGTTAAGTCAGTCAGTCTTGTCAGCTTTTGTCAATCAATTTTTCCACTCATTCATTTATTCTTTCTTTGCTGATAGTGGAAATTATCGTTTCATTTCAGCAAAATGACATCATTTCAAAAGGAAAAGAAAAACTTTAGAATCGGATTACGTCACTGAATCCTTTTTGGCAGGGACTTGTTTTCTGATTGTCCCAAATAAATGGCTTTCTCCCGAGCCCATTTTAATTTTTGGAGAAACTCACTTTTGCAACAGTTTTCTCGACGACGAGTCGTATAACGCTTCTGTTCTAATCGTGCATATCTGCTCAAACAGAGATCATCAAACGAAACCTTCAGTGCACCATGAAAGTAACAAAATAAAAAGAAAGAAAAGAAAATAAAGGAAAGAAAGGCCTTGTTTAAGTCATGACACGTGTTTTTCATGCCAGGGGGATAAATTGTAACAACCCATTTGGCAGGCTCAACTTAGTAACAAAAGACAAATCAACAGCCAGTTTAATCTCAAACATTCATCCAATCAGCCACACACAACATACAGCATAACCCTGTTGTCTCATCACATAATAAGTTTCTTCTCATGTAACCAAATGTGTGCCATAGTAAAACTTCTTCACACACCAGAAACTCACAATCAGCTCACTCAGCTCACACATTCAAGACCCCTCATCAGCATTCTGTTTTCCTCTATGATGCAGTCATCTGTCCTACTAATAATATTCAGTCCACTAGTCTATGTATCACTTTCATCTTACTAGTGACTTGGACAAGATGACAAACAGAATCTTATGCTTAAGATGCTGTCTGGTCTTCATGAGTATCATTTATTGTGTATGTGCATGTAGAGTTAGTATAGTTAATCCATTTTCTGTATGTTCTTGTGTTCCTCTCATCACATTTTCATTATTCTCATCACTGCTTAAAACAACACGCATCTCTCTCTCTCTCTTTTCTTTTTCTTTTTTAAAAACTGTCCTTTTCTCCAAAACAGAAAGTAGCATTACAGCTGTTTCAGGCTGAGAAACATCAAACACTCTTCGTGCTATCATTCATCAACACAACTATTTTATTTCTTTTTGTCCACTGGGCAGGTGACCTGCAGAATCACGTCTGCCCCAGCTGGATACCTTTTCACACACACCGTGACGTCAGACACACTCGCACTCACTTCTGCTTAGCGCACAATTTCACTTCATTCTTCAACGATCCACACACCACGTGCTGCCCAATAAAAACGTTGCAGTGTATTTCATGGTCTTTCAAGGCAGACTTACTCAGTTTAGTCTCCATTACAAGACAACATCCACACTCACGCAGACCACGTCTGGCCCGCACACACACAACATAGGCCTATCGCTTGCGTCTGCACGCACAGCTCTCATGGACCTGCGTCCTAAACGCACAGTCCAACGCACTCCCATGCTCGCGTAAAACCGCGCAGCTACGGAGCCGTTTCTTTAGTAGCCTGCGACCTTCCCGCATGGCTGGCGCACTCCCGTACCTGCGAGAAACCGCACGGTCACGTAGCCGCTCTCTATTGTTTTAGGTTCGCGTGTAACCCGCGCAACCAGCGCTCCCCCGGACCCGCGTCTGCCCGCGCAGTCTCAGTGACGCATAAGGCCTTTTCTACTCACTGTTCGTGTTGTTTTCGTTCATGGGAAGAGTCTCTGGTTCCTGTCAATCGCCATCCATCCATCCAATATGGGGAGTTCAGGCGCAAACTGTCCGGCCTAGAACAAAGCAAAGTACCAGGGCTTTCATCAATCGTCCCAGACGATGGCTGCTAGCAGACTACGGTGGCGTCCTCTCCCTCTCCTCGGTGAATGCGATGTGTTAGGCTCCGGCTCTCGAAGGACCAAATAAATGTTGGGTCTAAACTCAGACCCCGCTGTATCCAGGACTTATTCCCATGAAAGAAAAACAAGGCAACAGCGATAGATCGTTTTTACTTGCGCAAGGGAGGCCTTTGGTCAAGAACCAGCTCTTGGAGCTCACGCTCCTAACCTGTCTCCAGCCCAAAGTCCTTCAAAGAGCAGCTTCCCTCGCAGCTATTTATTGACAAACTGTTACAGTTCACACAATAGTTTACAACACGTACCTCCCCTCTTAACCCCCCCTTGGTTACAAAGACGAGGCACTGTATGTATATGTGTGTGTGTGTGTGTGTGTGTGTGTGTGTGTGTGTGTGTGTGTGTGTGTGTGTGTGTGAGAGAGAGACCTCCTGATGGGCAGGAAGCTTACATCAAACAGACCTTCCAGATAGGATGTGTCTGTAATCAACCCTACAGCCCCTCACCCAGAACCCCGAGAATCTGGGGGGAAGGACAGTGGAATCCCTTTCATCAAAGTTGGCAAGCATAAAAATGACAAACATTTAACAATCCACTCTAACACCTCCCCAGCAGTCCAGGCCACTGAATGGGGCAGAAGTTGCACCTCCGGCGGACAGCAATTTGTACGAGGAAGGGGCAGGACGCAACCTGTATGATGGCAAGAGGCTCCCACCAGCCTATCAGTCAGAAATTCTAGAAGACATGGGCCGTCAGCTGGACTCGGGTTCCCTAAATCCAGCCCTCTGGGATGAAATCTGCGTGGTTAATGATCTCATCCTTCACTCCTCCAGGGGAGCCGTCCAAGGTTGTGGGCGTGTAATGGGCCTTGCAGTCTCGAGTGAGAGAGACTTGTGTCTTAACCTGTCAGGCTTAGATGATGCTCAGAAGGCTGGGGTCATGGATGCAGCCTATGACCCGACCAAGGGTCTCTTTGGCCCTGCCCTGGAGAAAATAAGAGAGACAAGCACCCGCAGCAAGCAGGAGGGAAAAGCATTCAATCTCTGCTTGCCCAGAACACATAACCCACAACCTCAGCAGGTGCCAAGAGCTGCTTTGCGGCAGCAGCAGTAGCTGTGAGAGGGAGACAGAGTGGGGCCAGAATACAGAGAGGAGCAGGAGGCCCTCAATCTGCTCACCAGGTCAAAGTTGAGAATCCAAGACCTTGGGACAAGCATTCTGCAAAGAAAATAAAAACAAAAGAAAATCACTGCCATTTCTCCTTGTCCCCAGCTGGGGGAGCTTACGCTCTTTGCGAGGGGGACAGCCCCAACTCCTTCCAGGAGACAGAGGTGATATCGTCTTTCAGCAGGGGAAAGTCGTGCAGTTTCAACACTGTCTCCGCCTCCTCGGCCTCATAGTCTTGGTAATATCGTGGTACATTTGGGGCTGCTCATGATGAGGGATTTTCAGGAGTGAGTTGCCCTGTGCACGGCTTGACAGGTCTGTCATAGACAGAGTGGTGTCATTAAAGCTTCCGTAGTTGGTTAGGTCAGGGTGATTCCCATAGTGAAACACCTCACTCTGTTATCAAAGAACCAGCGATTACATTAAGTAACCCAACATTTTGATAGCAGAAACAGTCTGTCTTATAGTTCTCAGATGGATGAATGAATGAATGAACATATATATGTGTATGTATATACAGGTCCTTCTCAAAAAATTAGCATATTGTGATAAAGTTCATTATCTCCTGTAATGTGCAGGGTGGGCCATTTATATGGATACACCGTAATAAAATGGGAATGGTTGGCAATATTAAAGTCCTGTTTGTGGCACATTAGTATATTTGGCAAACTCCTCAAGATGGGTGGTGACCATGGTGGCCATTTAGAAGTCGGCCATCTTGGATAAAACTTTTGTTTTTTCAATAGGAGGAGGGCCATGTGACACATCAAACTTATTGGTAATGTCACAAGAAAAACAATGGTGTGCTTGGTTTCAACGTAACTTTATTCTTTCATGAGTTATTCACAAGTTTCTGACCACTTATAAAATGTGTTCAATGTGCTGCCTATTGTGTTTTATTGTCAATGCACCCCTCTTCTCCCACTCTTCACACACTGATAGCAACACCGCAGGAGAAATGCCAGCACAGGCATCCAGTATCCGTAGTTTCAGGTGCTGCACATCTCGTATCTTCACACCATAGACAATTGCCTTCAGATGACCCCAAAGATAATAGTCTAAGGGGGTCAGATCGGGAGACCTTGGGGGCCATTCAACTGGCCCTCGACGACCAATCCACTTTCCAGGAAACTGTTCATCTAGGAATGCTCGGACCTGGCACAAATAATGTGGCGGTGCACCATCTTGCTGGAAAAACTCAGGGAACGTGCCAGCTTCAGTGCATAAAGAGGGAAACACATCATCATGTAGCAATTTCAAATATCCAGTGGCCTTGAGGTTTCCATTGATGAAGAATGGACCCACTATCGTTGTACCCCATATACCACACCAAACCATCACTTTTGTTGTTCCAACAGTCTTGGAGGGATCCATCCAATGTGGGTTAGAGTCAGATCAATAGCGGTGGCTTTGTTTGCTAACTTCACCATTCACATAAAAGTTTGCCTCATCACTGAACAAAATCTTCTGCGTGAACTGAGGGTCTTGTTCCAATTTTTTTTTGCCCATTCTGCAAATTCTGTGCGCCGATCTGGGTCATCCTCGTTGAGATGCTGCAGTAGCTGGAGTTTGTAAGGGTGCCATTTGTGAGTAGCTAATATCTGCCGAAGGGATGTTCAACTAATGCCACTCTCCAGTGACATGCGGCGAGTGCTACGCTGTGGGCTCTTGCTGAATGAAGCTAGGATAGCCACTGATGTTTCTTCATTAGTGACAGTTTTCTTGCGTCCACATTTTGGCAAATCCAACACTGAACCAGTTTCACGAAACTTAGCAAGCAGTTTGCTAACTGTAGCATGGGAGATGGGTGGTCTCGTAGGGTGTCTTGCATTGAAATCTGCTGCAATGACCTGGTTACTGCGTATCAACACAATTTCGATCCGCTCATCACGTGTTAACCTCTTCGACATGGCTGTGAACAAAGAGAAACTAGTAACTAACTCATGAAAGACTAAAGTTACGTTGAAACCAAGCACACCATTAATTTTCTTGTGACATTACCAATAAGTTTGATGTGTCACATGGCCCTCTTCCTATTGAAAAAACAAAAGTTGTATCCAAGATGGCCGACTTCTAAATAGACACCATGGTCACCACCCATCTTGAGGAGTTTGCCCCCTAACATATACTAATGTGCCACAAACAGGACATTAATATCACCAACCATTCCCATTTTATTATGGGGTATCCATATAAATGGCCCACCCTGTACTGATAAACATTAGACTTTCATATATTTTAGATTCATTACACACAACTGAAGTAGTTCAAGCCTTTCATTGTTTTAATATTGATGATTTTGGCATACATAACTCATGAAAACCCAAAATTCCTATCTCAAAAAATTAGCATATCATGAAAAGGTTCTCTAAACAAGCTATTAACCTAACCATCTGAATCAACGAATTAACTCTAAACACCTGCAAAAGATTCCTGAGGCTTTTAAAAACTCCCAGCCTGGTTCATTACTCAAAACCGCAATCATGGGTAAGACTGCCGACCTGACTGCTGTCCAGAAGGCCATCATTGACACCCTCAAGCAAGAGGGTAAGACACAGAAAGAAATTTCTGAACGAATAGGCTGTTCCCAGAGTGCTGTATCAAGGCACCTCAGTGGGAAGTCTGTGGGAAGGAAAAAGTGTGGCAGAAAACGCTGCACAACGAGAAGAGGTGACCGGACCCTGAGGAAGATTGTGGAGAAGAACCGATTCCAGATCTTGGGGGACCTGCGGAAGAAGTGGACTGAGTCTGGAGTAGAAACATCCAGAGCCACCGTGTACAGGCGTGTGCAGGAAATGGGGTACAGGTGCTGCATTCCCCAGGTCAAGCCATTTTTGAACCAGAAACAGCAGCAGAAGCGCCTGACCTGGGCTACAGAGAAGCAGCACTGGACTGTTGCTCAGTGGTCCAATGTACTTTTTTCGGATGAAAACAACTTTTGCATGTCATTCGGAAATCAAGGTGCCAGAGTCTGGAGGAAGACTGGGGAGAGGGAAATGCCAAAATGCCTGAAGTCCAGTATCAAGTACCAGCAAAAATTCTACTTGCTGTTATTTTATTTAAGTATTTTTTGTCTATTGAAAAAACATTCAACTGAAGACTCATTCCACACACTTATATAAAAACAAATTAAGGTGCATATGGACATTATGGACCATGCTGGGCATCCTCTGCATCCTCTGCACACGGCCATAAACAACTAGAGGAATCTGTTCAGTGACAGGTTGCTTCTCCCAAAGTCAAGTACCAGCAGACTTAAAAAGTCCTTTGTCCCACACGCCATCAAACTGTTTAACTCCTCTGGAGGGGAAACGGGGACAGAGGAGGGGGGAACAAGTAGCTGTAGTGCCTTTTCACTGTGCAATAGTTTTTGTTAATATCCAATGGTGTAATAGACTCACAATACTTGAAATGTGCCGTTCCATTGTATTCTTATTCCTATTTATTCTATTTATCCCTTTTGTATTCTCTGTATTTATATATGTGTAAATATGGTATATTTCTGCTCAAATTCTGCAACTTCTGTCGGTGCTGTGCTACTGGAAACTGAATTTACCGGAGGAACCCACCCGAGGGATAAATAATTTTTCATCTAATCTAATGTAATCTATAGGGCAGTACAGGGCTTTGTATCTACCACTCCGCTGTGATATGACGAGCGGTCACGGTCACGTGGCTTTCCGTTGCCCTGGAGCTCCACCCATTTGTAGTTTGAGCAACAGAAGATGCCTGGGACAGTTCAGCCATAACTTTAAACATCTCCTGCTCATACATGCTTGGAACGATCTTGTCACTGAAGTGGACGCGCAACGAGATATCATAGCGTGGCTCAAGCACGTTCATCACAGTTTAAACTCCTTGTTTTGCACAACAGACGACGGCCTCCCGTCTGCAGCTGAACATCCCATTAGCTTTTGTAATAGCTTTAGCCCGGTCGGACTGGGCAGCAAAGGGCTGCTTAAATGCCGCAAACTCCTCTGCTCCGCTACTAGGACCGCTAGCGCTGATCATAACTACCACTTGACAGACTGACCACGCGCACCATACGCATACTTTATTTTCTTTTTCGAATCTTCGGATCACGTGCGTACCGAACCGTGGAGTGGGATCGGTTCGGATTTCGGATCAACCGTGATCCGTTGCACCACTACTATATGTGTGTATATATATATATATATATATATATATATATATATATATATCTGTGTGTATGTGAGTGATAAGATTAGAATTACTGAAAAAAAATGTAATTGCTAATATTTTTAAAGATTTTGTTAATGATTATATTCCTATATTTTTCTGTCAGTCTCAGTCACAACAGACTCACTGAGAAAGGCTGTAAGATACTCGCCTCAGCAATCAGCTTTACAGCCTCACAACTGAAAGAGCTGGACCTGAGTTACAATGATCTGCAGGACCAGGGAGTGATGGAACTATCTCAAGCATTGAGGAACCCAAAGTGTGGTTTAAAAACACTCAGGTTAGTATAATAAAGCTCATTTAACTTCAAACCATGTTATCACAGTATATCTAGATTTAGCAATTGCAAAAGAAGGGTTAAGTCTGCATTTTTAAAATGGTTTAAGACAGCCAGTAATTTCCAGGTATGGCATTGTTGCAATGCACAGCAGTCTATCTATCTATCTATGTTGGACCATGACACGCATGATGCTAGGTGTCCAAGGGGAGATTGAGAAAAGACTAATAAAATGGTGCTCAGGCCATGACAGGAAGTGAAAGTTTGCCCTGATTTAACACACATCTGCTGTTCGATTTCTGTAGGCTGTCATTTTGTAAAATGACGGGAGATGGAGGCTGTTCTTTGGTCTTGGCTCTAAACTCAGACCATTGCAGCCTCAAAGATCTGGACCTCAGCTTTAATAACCTCACCAAAGAAGTTGTGAAACTGCTGACTGAAAAACAGAAGGATTTGCGCTGCAGTCTGGAAAATCTCAAGTATGAAAAAAAAAACCTGTTCTATTTAGAAGAGTTTTATATTTAAGACTTTTATACTGATTTCTAAATCACTTTTATTGTTCTTCATAATCAACAATGTTTGTTTGTCCATCAGTGTGGACCACAACGATGAATGTTGGGTTGATCTGAAGCTACTGAGACAGTGTAAGAAAATATTTCTTGTTCATGATATTCTACATCTGTGATGTGATTGGAGAAGAATGAGCCTGTGCATGCATGCACGTTCATGCACACGTACATGCGCATGTGCACGCACCCTCCAGAACTGCTTGCTTTGTTCTTCACGTAACCCACACCTGTCTCCTCCTAGCGGGTGTGTTTTAATTAGGTTTATCTGTTTTATAAACTGGTATTTCAGTTTTCAGTGTAAATTTTTACAAGCAGGAATTACTTTTTATAGATGGAGGAACCAATTATTTAAAGTTGCTTTATTCTAACACTATGGAGGAGCCTTATAGGAAGACCTATTTGCCTTTTAGTCAGCAATCTGAATGGAGAATAAAGCCTTATGTGGAGTGGAAGACCTATTTGGTTTTTGCATGTTAGAAGCAGTCTTAATGGATTTGGGGTTTTTTTGTGCGACTCTTTTGACTTGTTTTAACAGCGGGGCGTTTTTCTCAAGTGTCCTTCGTGGTTGTTTATTTCACCTGTTTTGCTTTGAGAGCTTTTATTGCTCTTTCCCTGTCATGTATAATCTTTCTGACTGAGAAAAAGCAGTCTAAACCTTCAAAATGTCCTCTCATCAAAAACATTTGTTTCCTGAGTAGCCGGACACCTATGGACGCGTTCGTGTGCCCTCAACTGCCCCCACCCAGCTGTCACGTTTACTTGTCCGTGTAAAACCGAGTATTTTTGGGATCTAAATTTCAAAATGTAAGACAAATCGATGCCATCTTTAAAACGTAGATGTGTAATGTGGCAAGTATTTCAGATTTCAGTGTGAATTAATACAAACAGGAATTACTTTTATAGACGCAGAATCAAATTATTTAATGTTGGTTTTTTAGACACTGATCTGAAAGGTAAATTTGTATGTTAGAAGCAGCTTTGTTGGATTTGTTTTTAACTTGGAGAAACAAAGTGTGAATCTTTTTTTCTCTTAAAAAAGCTTTTTCACAGGTTTAAACTGTGTGGTCTGTCTTTCTTGGAAAACGCAGGACAACTTGTGAAATGAGAGCATGCACTACCCTCCAGAACTACCCTCCAGCTTTTCCCGTCCTTTGCTAGTGAAACTGAATATTTTATGGATATAACTGTTTAGAGAAAATAGCGAGGTACTCAACTATGTGTCTCTTTAAATTGTAGATGTTTATTCTAGGCTACATGTTATTTATCTCCCACTGAGTCTGCTTGTCATATGCTATGTATAAAGGTTCTGAACTTTTCCAAAATGGCGTAGAGCAGTCAATTTTCCCTCTTGTGGCTATAAGCAGTGTGGCTGGTGGAAGTTTTTAGTTTATTTGTGAAACTGAAAGGGGTTGTGGACAATTACTGTACTGTTTGATTTGAGTTTCGTGTTGGATCCCTTTCTTCAATTGGTAATTCTCTTGGAGATATGAAAACACAGACTAGGTCTTACAAGTTTTACAAGCCCTGCCCCTGGGTTGAGTGCGAATTTGTGCAGCAGATCCCAACATGGAAGCTGATGGTCCAGAGTGAGGGACCAAGCAGCCAAGGCATAGAGGACAGGAAAAAATGTCTTCAAAATGGGTTTTCTTTATTTTAACCCTCAAAAAAAGTTCAAAAATATAATTAGCAGGCCCACAAAAAGGTCAACTAAATATAACTCTACAAAAAGTAATTTCCAGAAACAAACCATTTACACACAGCAGGGGAGAACAAAAACAAACACCTAACCATACTAACTACACACAGAATAGCATAAGTAAACCTAAAACACCCCTGTTTTTAGGGCTGCACGATTTTGCATAAAATGAGAATCATGATTTTTCTGCTTAGAATTGAGATCACGATTCTGTCACAATTTTCTTTTCCAATATAAATATTTATTGCACTTATTAACTGCACATCACCTTCGTAACAGTTGAGACTGAACATAAAAACAACAAATGTCTCACATTTTGTCGTTACCGCAAAATGTTGTACTGCTTGAAATTCCGTCTCCACCGTTGCTCGACACGTCGTGTATAGAGCAGGTAGTGCAACAATAGAAAAATAGTTGCGGGATGGCACTGTGTAGCGTCTAGGGCACATGTGTCAAAGTCAAGGCCCGCGGGCCACATCTGGCCCGGCCTACATTTATATCCGGCCTGCGAGATCATTTTATATAGATGGATTATTATTGTTATGCATGGCCCAGCGATATGAGGCGCTAATAACATACAAACTACAGATCCATCTTAAGATGGATCCAGACCATCTTAAGATGGCGCCGCGGATGGCAGCCTCGGTACTGCGCTCTCTCGCACTTTTCTTGTTTCTGTTTATTTTCTGCACTTTTGGTCACTCAGACCACATCACTTTCTCCAGAGATGAACTGCTAAACATCAGGCAGTCATCTCACTATAGTTCTTATCCATTTTTCACAAACCCGGAAAGTTTTTTGGAGATTTTAACTGGAGGCGCAGCAGCTCTCTGTGGCTCCTGGAGGAGACGTAGACGGGGGACTCGCGCTGGTGCGCTGGTGAAACTACGTCGGCGAGGATTCCGCACAGCACTCCCCTCCATTCACCTCGCGAATCTCCGTTCTCTTCCAAAAAAAGTCGATGAATTACTGCTCTTAAACCGGACTAACAAGGACTTTGCACGCTCTGCTGCCCTCTGCTTCACTGAAACCTGGCTCAGTGAGCGAGTCCCAGACGCTGTTTTAAATCTGCCGGGCTTCCAACTTCACCGGGCGGACCGCGAAACGGAGCTCTCAGGGAAAACAAAGGGTGGTGGAGTCTGCTTCTACATTAATGAAGGTTGGTGTACTGATGTCACAGTGTTACAGAAACACTGCAGCCCACACTTGGAAAGTTTTTTCATCAATTGTAAACCGTTTTATTCACCGCGGGAGTTTTCTTCCTTCATGCTGGTCAGAGTTTACATCCCTCCTCAGGCCAACGCGAACAATGCACTGTGCGAGCTGGCTGACCAGATCACCACCCTGGAAAGGAAATTCCCGGATTCCTTTACAATTATCCTTGGGGACTTTAACAGAGCAAACCTCAACCACGAACTCCCTAAATACAGACAGCATATAGACTGCCCCACCAGGGACAACATCATACTGGATCACTGTTACACCACTCTAAAAGATGCCTATCGCTCTGTGCCCCGGGCAGCTTTGGGACATTCTGATCACTGCATAGTCCATCTTATTCCAGTTTATAGGCAAAAACTCAAACGTGCCAAACCTGTAGTCAAAACTGTGAAGAAGTGGACTAATGCAGCAAAGCAGGAACTGCAGGACTGTTTTGACTGCACTGATTGGACTGTTTTTGAAGCTGCATCTGATAACCTGGATGAGCTCACGGACACTGTGACATCATACATCAGTTTTTGTGAAGACGTGTGTGTGCCAACAAAGACCTTTTGCACATACAACAACAATAAACCATGGTTCACTCCTAAAGTCTAACATCTTCGTAAGGCCAAGGAGGACGCCTACAGAAGTGGTGACAGGGCCCTGTACAAGCAAGCCAGGAACACTCTGACCAAGGAGATCAAAGCAGCTAAAGGATCTACTCCCAGAAGCTGGAAGAACGGCTCTCAGCCAACGACCCTGCGTCAGTGTGGAGGGGCCTGCAGGAAATCACCAGCTACAGACGCCCCCCACCCACTGTTGAAGCAAACAAAGACCTGGCCAACGAGCTAAATACATTCTACTGCAGGTTTGAGACGGACAGACTCCCACGCCTCACCCTCCCCTCCCCAGAGACACTGCTTCAGACACTGACCCCCAACACACCTTCCACCTCTCCCCCCTTCACCCTCACCCTCCCCAATCCAGTATCAACGGCCACCCGCACCCTCCCCAATCCAGACCCAACGGCCACCACCACCCTCCCCATTTCAGACTCAACGACCACCATCATCCTCTCCAATCCAGACTCAACGACCACCACCACCCTCCCCATTTCAGACTCAACGACCACCATCACCCTCTCCAATCCAGACTCAACGACCTCCATCACACCTCTCACCCCACCTTTCCTCCTCCCTGAAACTTAGAATACACACTGAGGATGTGAGCCGACTATTTCAGAAACAGAAGCCCAGGAAAGCCCCCGGACCAGACGGTGTCTCACCCTCCTGCCTCAAGACCTGTGCTGAACAGCTGGCTCCCATCTTTACGCGCATCTTCAACAGATCCCTGGAACTGTGTGAAGTTCCCTCCTGCTTCAAACGCTCCACCATCATCCCTGTTCCCAAGAAACCCACCATTACAGGACTGAATGACTACAGACCTGTCGCCTTGACGTCTGTGGTCATGAAATCCTTTGAACGACTGGTGTTAGCCCATCTGAAGGACATTACAGGCCACCAGCTGGACCCTCTGCAGTTTGCCTACCGGGCAAACAGGTCGGTGGATGATGCAGTGAATATGGGGCTGCATTACATCCTGCAACACCTCGACCGCCCGGGAACTTATGCCAGGATCCTGTTTGTGGACTGTAGTTCGGCTTTTAATACCATCGTGCCTGAACTTCTCTCTTCCAAACTCTCCCAGCTCAGCGTGCCACCAGCTACCTGTCAGTGGATCACCAGCTTCCTGACAGACAGAAAGCAACAAGTGAAGCTGGGGGAGATCACCTCTGAAACTCGGTCCCTCAGTATTGGTGCCCCTCAAGGATGTGTCCTCTCACCACTACTGTTCTCCCTCTACAATAATGACCGCACCTCCAAGAACTCAGCTGTAAAACTCCTAAAGTTTGCAGATGACACCACCGTCATTGGCCTCATTCAGGATGATGATGAGTCTGCATACTGGCGGGAAGTTGAGCGGCTGGTACTCTGGTGCAGTCAGCACAATCTGGAGCTGAACACTCTTAAAACTGTAGAGATGACAGTGGACTTCAGGAGACATCCCTCAACTCTGCCCCCCTCATCATATCAGACAGCCCTGTGTCGACTGTGGAGATCTTCAAGTTCCTGGGTACCACTATCTCCCAGGACCTGAAGTGGGAGACCAACATCAACTCCATCCTCAAAAAGACCCAGCAGAGGATGTACTTCCTAAGACAACTAGGGAAGTACAGTCTTCCACAGGAGCTGCTGATCCAGTTCTACACTGCAGTCATTGAGTCTGTCCTGTGCTCCTCCATCACGGTCTGGTATGGTGCAGCCACTAAACAGGACAGGAGCAGACTGCAGCGGACTGTACGGGCAGCAGAAAGGATCATCGGCGCCCCCCTGCCCTCCATCCAGGATCTGTACCTCTCAAGAACCAGGAAACGGGCAGGGAAAATCATCACAGACCCCTCACACCCTGGACACAGACTTTTTGATCTGCTGCGCTCTGGCAGACGGTACAGAAGCCTGCAGACCAGGACCACCCGGACTGCAACTGCACCTTATGTACATTCTGTAGTAGAGATGGCACGATACCACTTTTTTATGTCCGATACCGATACTGATATCATAAATTTGGATATCTGCCGATACCGATATGAATCCGATATAGTGTGTTTTTTAATCAATAAAATTGTTTTTTAATATATTGCTGCATTTTGTATAAGTTCATACTCAAGTTTAAATAAACAATAACACTAAAGCTATTCTGGTATACCTGTATGTAAAATATACACTGCACCCAAAATATTTCATAGTTCAGCAATACTGATCAATCTAATAAACTTAAACCTACACCATCCTCCCTATTCTGGTATTTTAAAGAGTACTTAGCAGAAATATTAAGCAACCTAACTAATAGGGTTGCAAACTCCCAGCAAAAAAAAAAAAAATAGGTAACCACCCCCCACTCTCCACCTCATGATGCTTAATCGAAGTAATCAACTTTTATTTGATGCAGTGTGAAAAAAAATGCACAGAATTAAATTATTTTTCAAGAATAACTAAATAGATTCAATGTCTTTCTTCAACAGAATTGCAAACTGCACAGATGGTATCTTCCCAAAGGAAAAAGCACTATAGCTTACTAGGGTATATTAGACTTAACAGTTACTATATACAGTAATGGACTTCTATACATTTTACATCAGATTAAAACTTTGGGTGTAAGATTCGGATATCTATTTATTAAAAGCTAGACATTTTAAATGAGAATAAGAAAGAAAAGTATGTCTTTGTGCCCCCTTTTCCCTGTTCATGCCCTATCGGCCCCCCTGGCTAAACTTTGCTAGATCCGCCCCTGCACAGTTACCAGCCCTCAGCTACGTAGAAAAGGATCCTGGTGTAGAAAGTAATATTAAATAAATTCTAACAACAGCTTATCAAGCTTAAACGTTCTGCTGTTGTTCAGCCGCTGGTTTCCTCTTTCTGGTGCAAAGTGGGCCAAAAACAAAGAAGAGAGACGGACTCCCGACAGGAAAGCCGATCAGCTGATCATTAAGCAGTTTCATGAAGTAGCGGCAGGAGAGGGAGAGAGAGAGAGAAGAGGCAGTCGCTCTGTATATCGGTTGTTAAGCTTAACGTGGGAACGCTGTACAAACATTCAGAGATGAACTTACACACTTGCTTTACTTCTCTCTGGGATAACTTCCTTGGAGATGAAATGCCGGATTGCTAGCAAGGCTCCAGGCACGCAGCCGCTCTATCACGTGAGCACACTGCTCCGACGAGCTACGGTTATGAGTCGAGTTACACCGTGTCGCAAGTTTTGTGAGGTGTTTTTTTGATATTTCATTTTTTATTTCTCGCCGATATCCGATCCAGTAATTTAGGTCAGTATCGGACCGATACCGATACGTAATATCGGATAGGTCCATCTCTATTCTGTAGTATTCATTCCACCTCATTTCATTTCTGTATTTTATGTATATACGTTTAGATTAGTTATTTATAGCTGGTTTACACAGCTTTGTGTATGTATGTGTATGCATGTGTAATGTATATATAGACACGTGTGTGTGTGTTTTACATTGCTGTGCTTGAGAGCCACCATCTACCGGAACCAAATTCCTTGTATTTGTCTGCACATATACTTGGCCAATAAACACGATTCTGATTCTGATCCCATAATGCAGCGCTGCAGCCTCCTTGCTGAACACTAGGCTAACTGGGAACATTCCGTCAATCAAGTCAAACTTCTGTTATTGCGAAGCTAGCCGCTCACAATGGTAGAGAGAAAAGTTGATTCTGAAAGCAGAGCCTTTCAGCGCCAGTGGGTGACTGAATATATGTTTACAGACATTGCTGGTAAACCCGTGTGTCTTATTAGTGGAGCTAATGTGGCTGTAATTAAGGAATTTAATTCAAGACCGCACTACGAGACAAAACGTCAGGATAAGATGAAAAACCTAAATGCGGAGCAGAGACTACAGAAAGTAGAAGAGCTAAAGAAGAATCTGACATTTCAGCAGACTTTTTTCACCAGAGCAAAATCACAAAGTGAAGCTGTTGTGAAAGCAAGTTTTACTGTAGCAGAGGAGATAGCCAAATCAGCCCGGTACCACTCTGAAGAGCTGCATGATGAAGGTGTGCGACGTCTTGTGTCCAGACAAAACGCAGATTTTGGCAAATGTGAGCCTGAGGGGAAATACGATTGCTGATCGGGTTTGTGAGATGGCCACTGATTTAAGAACACAGTTGTGTGAAAGAAGCAAAAACTTTATTGCATACTCTCTTGCTGTGAATGAAAGTATAGACATGATGGACATTGCACAGCTGGCCATCTTCATCGGTGGAGAGGAAATATTGAACATTAAATCGATGCACGGGACAACGACAGGAAAAGACATTTTTTAAAACGTATGTCAAAGTGTAACCGACATGAAACTGCCCTGGGACAAACTTGTTGGACTTACAACAGATGGAGCGCCGGTGAAAAAAAAGTGGACTAGTCAGCAGGATGCGAGTAAAGATGCAGGAGAACTGTACCGGTGAGTTAACAGCATATCACTGCATCATACACCAGGAAAGGCTGTGTGGTAAAGTCCTAAAAATGGAGCATGTAATGATCACCGTAACGCAGACCGTGAATTTTATCCGAGCTAAAAGTTTAAATCACCGTCAATTTCAGTCTTTTATGTGGGAAATAGATTCAGAGTTTGCCGACATTCCTCATCATACAGAGGTCCGTTGGCTGAGTTGGGATAAAAATTCTCAATAGAGTTTTTGAGCTCAGCAAGGAAATCTGTCAGTTCATGGACATGACATGGATGATGCGGTGAAGGCATTTCAAGTGAAGCTGTCACAAATGCACTAGTGCAACTTGCCTCACTTTCCCTGTTGCCAAGTAATGTTGAACCAAGTCAGCGGACTTTGCTGAACTGCAGCTGTTTAGATTCAGATGGAGCTGCAGTGTAATGATACACTCAAGGGAAAGTATGACACTGAATGGCCCGCACAGTTTATTAGTTCCATTCCTGACCCAATGCCCCAGCTCCGTCTACATGCGGCTCCAACCTTGTGTATGCTATCATTTATTTTTTTCTGGGGTTTTTGGCTGTATGTTCATATCTCTAACTTGCATAATTTTGACAGGATATATTTTTATGAAGAGCAAAATATTTAAAGTTAAAGTTTTTTTTTTAAGTTTATTTAATCTGGAATAATATTCCTGTCTGTTTTTATTCATATTTATGTTTAAAAAACATTGTTTTAGTGTGTTCAATAAATGTTTATCTTGTTTGGCCCGCGACCTAAAGTGTGCCTTGAGTTTTGGCCCCCTGTGCAATTGAGTTTGACACCCCTGGTCTAGGGTGTTGATCGTTTTCCTAAAGCCCTCGTTTTCCACAGTGTTGATGGGAGCCATATCTTTAGCCAGGGGATAAGTGATAGCCTCCGAAATTTCTTTGTGCCTGCGGGAGTTCGACGGGTATGGGGAAGCGCTGTATAAGGTTCCCGTTATTGATGTTTGGGTGGTTGACCAGGAGGGATTTTCTCCTGTCACTTTCTCGTCATCTCTCACGTGCTCTCCGTTGTTTTTTCCCTGCCAATTTTAGCACCCAGTTGGCTTCTGTATCACGTGGTATAAGGCTCCGCCCTTGTCGTTTGTTGAGCAGGAAGAGTGAGCGCTTGTTTTGATGCAGAATACGTCCCGGATCAAAATGCGGTACAATCATCGTCGTCGTCTTTTTTTTTTTTTTTTTTTTTTTAAATCGTTGTCATTTGGAAATGAGATCGCACATAAGTATGAATTGAGATCGCAATTTTCTAACGATTAATCGTGCAGCCCTACCTGTTTCTATTAAGCACTTGGTTGTTCCTGTTGAGCAGGCATTTTGTTTTCAAAGGCCTTAGCCACGCCTTTTGCCCAGACAGGAAACAGCCACCTCCACAAACCAGGTAAAGCGAAGAAAAAAAAAAATCTAATTAATATAACAGAAAACATTTTTAGAAAAACCACACAATGCCTCATAATATCAGTATTAGGTTTAAGCAAAAACATTAATCAATTATATTAGTGAAGCAATTGTAAATCAAACTAATGAAGTGAATGAATGGACTAGTTTTACCCATGTGTGGCTGATGCTAACACATCCAGCCAGGCAGCAGAAAGGCCAGTTGATCCCTGGACATGCATTGGAGCCTCACCCCACAGCGCAGACTTTACCTACACAGAGCGTTTCTGACAGGTGGGCATTGCTTATGCAAAAGAGAATTACAACAATTCAGTGTGTTTCTCTGCTTCAAGACACCTGCAGTCCTTTCACATGATGAGCATGTCTGTTATAGCCTGCCCTTCATAAATATCTGCCTGTTAGTTCCGATTATTCAAACCGTGTTTAAAATGTGAGTTACTTGTTGTCCAAAAACATTTCCTCAAGATATGCAATGTCGCTGATTTAAAAATATATACATATTTTCAAGTTTTTAGCTGGATGTCAAACATATGAAAGAATCTTAAGCAAAGTGTGCACCAGTGCACCCTAATGTAGTCCTTTGAACTGTATGTTAATAAGTACATTAAGTGTACCTCTATACCTGAAAAGAGTCTGTATCCATAATTTGCTTTCAATGTGGCATCTTTGTTTTTATGAACTGCAGATAAAGAACTCCTCGCAAAAGCAAAACAGGTGGTTTTGCTTTTTTGCAGCTATCATTTATATTCTTCTGATTTGCATGTGTTTTAGAGTAAATGCATATTTTTGGATGTCCTGAGATATCTTTTACATCAGAATTTCAGTATATATGCATCTTGAAAAGCATCCTGTTGTGGGCCTTAGTGCATACAGTTGAGTCTATAATTTGTCTGAAATTTTTTTGAACAATTGCTACATGTCTGAAGTTCAGACTTTAGTTAAAGAATTTTTAGAAAAAAATATTTTTAATGAACAATGAAGTAGACAGTTTTCTAGTCCCCCATTTTTGAGAGTCTCATTGGACAGTTAACAGCACACAAGGGGTGATCAGGGGAAGTTGAAACACATGAGGAGATAGCTGACCCAATAAATCATAATGACACCACAGGGGATGTGTAAACTAAGCACATAGAACATGGAAACAAGACGATACGCAGACATGACACGATCTTGACAACATGAACCACACAGACATGAAACATGAGAGGTAAGACACACTAACCAACAAGGGAGACTTAACACAGGGGGTGATAACACAACAGATTCTAAATAAACAAGGAACTATAACTAGGCAACCTAGGAGCTTCTGACTGGATGGACTTAACCAAAAACAATGAATAACAAAATACAAGGTAACTCAAATCCAAACTAATAACAGCCACAACACAACACAAGAACTTAACATACCTTCAATATACCTAAGAAATCACAAAAATATAACAATAACTCAAAATGCTCAGTCACAGACCCAGCACCTGACAGTGGATGATGACAGAATTATTTCCTTAGTTAAGAAAAACAACTTCACTTGACTGAGTTGACTTGAGTTGGCTGAAAGTCTTTAGACATCATTTGTGTTCGACAAAAACACAACACTATAATGAAGTGCATTGAGGGGAAGCTGTTTTGCCTACAGCTTTTTGTCAGACACCACAGTGTTGTTTTCTGCGTAGTCATTTCTCTTTTTGTCAGGCTTCAAAAAATTATATATATATAGAAGGGCCTAGTACCAGATAATACCGCCAAATTGAAAACTCTAACTGCAGAGTCAAGTCTTCTTGGGCCAAGCCAACTAGGTACCAGTGGCAGAGAGTGATAATTTAATTCTATAATCAAGAGATCCCTTCATAAATGGAAATATAGGGTTTACAACAAAGTGCAACCAATGGTTACACTCAATAACAGGAAAGTTAAATTAGACATTGCCAGAAAACAATGCACTATGCTTTTCAGATATTAGATGCAAAACTGAATACAGAAAGATTCACAAATGAGCAGCAACTTAAGATGGCTACAGCAAAAGCCTGGCAGGGCATCTCAAAAGAGGAAGCACAGCATTTAGTGATGTCTGTGGCTTGTAGACTTCTGGGCCCGTATCCCTAAAGAATCTTTGTGCAAAAAGTGGCTCCTAGCGGCCAAATTCTAAGAAAATTCTCAGAGTCATGACGTTTTCTTAGAATTTCCCCTAAAAGTGACACAACAATCCCAGTTAATATAAAAGCTATTCCTCAAGATTCCTAGCGCTTAAAAGGGCTCCTAAGGCGAGATCTGCTAAGAGCAGGGAAGAGGACTTTTAGTGGCTTAGGAGTTCCCCTAAGCAGCTGCACAAAATGGCCAACAGAAGAGGCAGGAGAGATACCTTTATGTTCGTTCACCAACTGGGCCAGCAACAAACCTTGCTCCTCAGCCCAGTTCGGCTTGCGAGTCCTTTTTTTCTCCATTTTCTGTGTTTGTAGGATATTTGTTAACAAGCCTTTATAAATAGACCAGCCAGCAATCACAGACATTGATAAAAACTGAGCCGTGTTACCCTCGTTAAGACCACACTGGACTTGTAACGTTGTGATTTCTACTTCATTAGGCCATCTTGTTTTCAATGGGGTCCATATGGGAGTGAAAGTACAAAATATGCCAGCTAGGATATTGATATGAGCAAATAAGACACGAATCATTATTTGAACAGGGTGTAATGAGTTTAAGTTTTCACATATTTTAGATTCTAATGTTAGGCTATAACCCCTACAGCTTACTATTCTTTTTCCAGATATTTTCTTGAATGTGAAATATTATTTACAATTACAGTCAGCATAAGATTAGAGTGTATAATTATGTTTATTGATTTGAGGGTACATCCTTTGCTCATTTCCATCAAACTTGTAGGATCAACCAATCACGGCTTTTGAAATGATGACTCATACCTAAGCAACGGGGTCAACCACACCTTATCACTAAGATAGGATTTTCCATCCATTCCTTACTCAGAGTTCACTGAAAATGTTCTGGAATCACTTCTAAGCTAAAACTCCTGGCAAGGAACTTTTAGGTTAAGTTAGGAGCTCTCTGAGAGGATTCTCAGAATCTTTAGGGATACGGGCCCAGGTTTTCACTGACTGCAGAGAATTTTCATCCTAAAATGATTAAAAACAATTCTTCCATTTAAAATTATGTCAGGCTGTCTAATTCATTTTGAGCTTCTGAAACTGGAAAACTGTATAAAAATGGCTGTAATTCCTAAACAGTAAATGCAAATGTTTACCAAAACCTTTTTGAACTATCTACTTGATGAAGTTTAATAGTTGCTTCTATTTTTGTTCTGATCTGAAAAAGTGTGTAACTGGTACATCAAGTTTCTTAAAGTTGTGACCCCAGTACCATAATTTGGACTTTATTTTGTAGCTCGCTGCTTATTTCACATCCTGAATATTTAGAGATAAGCCTCATAATAACTCAGTAATTATGATGAAACAGAACAGAGCAGAACTTAGCTAATATAAACTCAACAGACAGAAACTGTCACGGCGAGTGAGATGAGCCGTGTGGGGAAAAAAGGGAGGATCCAAACGCAGGCACTTGTAAAGGTGTGAGGGTGGTTTATTAAACACAAAAGAAGAGATGGACAAAATGGTAAACGGAGAACTAAACTATACTGGGATAACTAAACTACTGAGCCTGAGCAAGAACACAAACCTGAACACGAATAACAGCGAGCAGAAAACAGACGGCGGTTGACAGCAGGGAAACACACAGATGAAGCAGGGTGGATACACAGACGGACCAGCAACTACAAACACAGAAGACACAACTTAAATACACTCAGAGAAACACAGGGAGATTACACACAGGTGGGGAACACAGCTGGGAATAATCAACAAGACGAGACAGGGGTAAAACTGAACACACTCACATGAGACGCAGACCTTCACAATAAAACAGGAAACAAGAACCCAACACAAAGACGCGGACTCGACACTGAGAGACAGACAGAAAATGACACCTGGAACTAAACCCACACAAAACATGAGAACACAAATCCTAATCACAAATAAACAGAAACATGAACCTAGTAATCATCATCATCACCACCACCATAATCAGCACTACAAGAGAATAAGAAAACAATCCATCATTCAAAAATAAACCAAAACATAATAAACTCAAAATACTGGGTCCGACGGACCCAGAACCGTGACAGAAACCACACTGACATGATAATACTGTTACAAATGATTCACTGTTTTTCCTGCACTGATTACAGATGCCTGTGACCTGACACTTGACCCAAACACAGCATCTGTGAGAATTCGTTTAACCGAGGAGAACAGAAAGGCAGAGGCTGTTCCAGAGAAACAACTATATCCTGATCATCCGGAAAGATTTCATATAGCTCAGGTTCTGTGTGAAGAAGGTCTGACAGGTCGCCATTATTGGGAGGTTGAGTATTTTTTTGCAGATATTGCAGTGGCATATAAAAGTATCAACAGGGTGCCCAACCTTCCCTCTTATTCTTCTTCTGACTATGGTTTTGGTGACAATGAAAAGTCTTGGTGCTTTAGAAACGAGGACAATTGTTTTGCTCATAACCATTCATTTGTAAACCTTATTAGAAATAGAAACTCCGTTGGTGTCATGGGAGTATATCTGGACTGGCCAGCAGGCATTTTGTCCTTTTTTGAAATCTCTCCTAATACAGTTACCCACTTGTACACTGTGCACACAACGTTTACTGAACCACTCCACCCTGGTTTTGGTGTTTCTTTCAATGCATCAGTTTCCCTCTGTAAAATAAAGTAATTAGACAACTTGGATGAAAGGAAAGCAAAATTATTTTAAGCACCAAAGATTGCACACAACATCCTTATAAAAACATATTTAGTTGTCCTAGACTTAAAAACAGTTTTGAACGGTTCCATATCTCATGCATTACATTTGCAAAAAAAGACGTGTTACATTTGGCAGTAAGTCTTATCAACATTGACTTAAGTGTCGTGCTTTACACTTATATGTGTGTAGGTGTGCATGTGTGTGGGCTTCCTGTGTTTCCAGCTGTTCCTGCGGTTAGCATGCAGGCACACATTCATTCACCTTTGTGTTATTCTGTTATGTTAAATGTGAAAAATGTAAAAATACTGTTTCTTATACCTCAATTTTGTATTTGTTCATTTGATTGGTATACTACTACTTTACTTTACCTTACATTTCTGCAACTTTAGTTTCTGAACTTTATTAAACTGCAAAATTAAATAGTTTCATTTTTTCTTTTGTAATGTGCACTGCTTTGTAAGATTGAAAGGTCCTGTATAAATGCATTTATGATTCCAGTGTTCATGCACTTTATACTCACCTCATACATGATTGCAGTGCCCCTTGTTTTAACTAAAAAACAGCAGCTATCATAGAAATAAATAACAGTTTTATTCCATGTCAAATAATCAAGTTATTGGTACACTTTTTGCTCAAATTTGCACAAAATGTTATGGTATGTTATTGCTTTCTAGATGGTACTCTAACTGTAAGTCAGAAAATAATTTTGTTAGATTTGTGCTTTTGATTTAAGACCTGAGTCAGTCCATCTTAAATCATCAAATTTTCTTTGAAATCATCTGCAATTTGCAAAAAATGCAAAAGTTTAAAGTTTGACAATTATTATACTAAATTATAATAATAAATGTTTTTGTGCAGATTTATATTAGCATGTACTCAAATATGTGACTTTGTTGGACTGCTTGAATTTTCTTAAATATTTTAACTAGCCAAAAGTGCATGGATGGACTGTTTTTCCAAAAAAACAAACAAACAAACCAAAAAAAAAAAAAAAGATAAATGAAACTCAAATTTCAGTTATCATTACATTTGTCCAAACTTTGTTCTATGAAACTTTTATCCAAATTGAGGATGGTGAAGCAGAAAAACCTTATTGATTTTACATGGGATTTCATTGTTTTTGAGAGAGAGAGAGAGATTGAGTTTTGAGATGTGAGAGATTTGTGACGTTTAGCGCAGAGCGTATAGTTATTGTGTTGTTTAGTTGTTGTGTTGTTTTGTGTGTCAGTGCGGGCACTAGTGAATGTCACAAAGGCAGATCACAGTGTAAACACTGTCTTCAGGTGGAAAACAGGAAGAGTGATACTCCTCCTGCTATCAGGTCTGCAGGTTCTATACCTGTGCTGTTCTCCTCTGTCTTGTGGCAGACAAACATTTTTTTTTCACTGGCACAAATAATTTGTTGGGCACCTTATTGTGACACCTGATTGTTCTCTAATTTTAGTTTTAGTAGTAGTTATAAATGGTTGTACAAAAAAACCACCAGATGCATCGGCTGCATTTTTAGATAAATAATTGTATATAACTTTGTTTATAAAATTTGTGCATATGTTTTCATACATTTACAATTTACAAATGCATTTCATGGTTATGAAGATAATTAACTAAACATGCCTGTGCTTTTTTCAGTAAAAACAAATATACCTACTATAACTATATTAGGATGTTTTGTTTTTATGTGATTCCAGATAATTTGTGTTAATACAGATTGTCAATGAAAATTTAACTGTAACTTCAGACATGTGAGGTTGAGCTGAAAAGAATGATACCAAGTAGGGCTGCCACAAACGATTATTTTGATAGTCGACTAGTCACCAATTATTTTTGCGATTATTCGACTAATCAGATCATGCATCCATTGAACGTAAAACGTACAGCTTATTGCACCAGCATGCATCTGCTCTTATATAACTATCATTAGCTTACAGCTTTAACTGTTTAAGGTATGTGCTAACTAAAAATAAAGACAAGATGATAGTTTATTAAATTTTAATGAAGTTTGCAGATTGTTTCAGTGAAGTTTAATAAACTCCTTGCTATCTAAAATATAACAGGACACCGGAGTATATTCTGGAGCATCTCACACTTCTGATAATCAGCTGTCTGCTTCACGTTTATTCAGCTGTGTAAAAACTATAACTTTAATCTCAGCCAAACCGATTTACTCAGGAACAAATAAAATACTAAAGAAAGCCAAACAATAACATTTTTAAGTTATTTTAAGTGACTTATGTATGTTTAACCTGAGTAGCGATAGACGGCGGTGGGTTTGAAAACGATTTGCCGGGAGTCCGGTGTTCTCACGGGCTCTAGTGAGCCTTGCCCCCGGCTAGCTATCGAGCTGGTGGGTAACAGACGTCTCCGAAAACGTCGGAGCGCTTTTGAAAATATGTGGTTACTTGATAAACTGGCAGATATTTGAGGTTTACACAGTTACATTCTCGCCTGAAAATATGTTAAACGTTTATTTTGTGACCCAGAAAGAATAATAAGAGTAATATTAAAACTAACTAGCTGCCGCCATTGTTGGAAACTGAGCTGGACTGCGCTATGAATTCTGGGACAGAGCTACTTCTTCTTCTTCGGGGTTTAACGGCAGCTGGCATCCTTGTACATGCAGTGCTGCCATCTTCTATTTTAGTCTGTTATTACACTCCTAAATCCTACTACTTATTCCTGCGTCTTTTGTGATCTTACAAAGCTTTAAACGACACGTCGACTATTAAATTAGTCGTCGACTATTAAATTAGTCGTCGACGATTTTGATAGTCGACGTAATCGTAACTAGTCGACTAATCGTGGCAGCCCTAATACCAAGCAAGGCAAGGAAAAAAATAAAGGTGAACTACAAAGGTAATATAAAAAGTCTTCAAAAATGGCCAATTATATTTTGGACCCAGAGGGTTAAGAAATCATGAAAATCTGTTGGGTTAATCGTGACCATACGCTTGTAGGTGTCACGATAGGTTGCTTACACAATAGCTAGCTGTTATAACATGCTGTGTATAAAGGAGTTGGAGTGTAGTAAAGGGAGTTATTAGAACCACACTGAACACCTGCTTCAAGCATCAACAATACTGTGTGTGTATGTATGTGTATAACCAGTGGGATCCAGTGGCGGTGCACACTAGAGTGATGAGCCTCTTAAGACCACTTGCACTTGGCGGGGGGTATCCCAATTGTCATAAGACTAGATGTGGGTGCACCCTGGACAGGTCGCCAGTCTATTGCACGGACAGATAAGAGACAGATAAGCATTCGCACTCAAAATTCACACCTATGGACAATTTAGAATCATCATCAATTAACCTAGCCTAACTAGTTTTGGGAGGAAGCCGGAGTACCCAGAGAGAACCCACACAAACACAGGGACAACATGCAAACTCCTTGCAGAAAGGCCCCGGCAGACCCAAAGGGTAGGAACTCAGGATCTTCTTGCTGTGAGGAAACAGGCTAACCACCCAACACTGTGCTACCCCAGAATTTATACTCTTTTAATGTATTTATTTTATATGATATATTTTATATTGTTATATTTTTATTCCCCTACTCTAGCAGGAGGAGTTTTGTGTCTTGAGCTGTGAGTCTTTGAATTTGTGCAGAATGTCTGGATTATCTGTGGTGTTAGGTGAGTTAGAGGCACTCATGTTTTATGTTTTAAAGAAAAGAACAATTTAAAGAATTGTTTAAAGTCATGTAAACATTGCTCAATTATCTGGATCTCCAGGTTAAAGAGTTGCACCTCATCTAAAAACAGTAACACCACTGCACACTTTACATGCAGTTAGTCACCTGGCCACTAGAGGTTGCTTCTCTTTAACAAATAGGAGTTTATAGGATAGGACAGTCTGCCTTAGCCAATTTTGTTTTATTACTACCTTGACTAAGATTCTCATTAAATAGCAACATGAGAAGCTACACTTGCACAAATCAAGTATTTAACACTTTAAATTTATAGGTTGCGAAAGCTTTGTGAATGAGTGGATTATTATTATTTTGTACATTTACATATTTAAGACAAAAGGCTACACTGAATTCATGCACATCTTAGAAGCACAGCTGCAAAAATGGCTTTAATGTTTATTTCACTGGCACGTTACTCTTCATATATAAAATGCAAGGGACACTAATAAAGGTAAATTAAACATTTTAAAGCTGGCAGTAGTCTACTGTGAATGGGTTTACCTTAACAAATTAATAATGTGTTTGCTATTACTATCTGAACATAAAAAAAATAACTCACCAAACCACCAGTGATGTTACATTGAATCTGATTCTTTACAAAATGTACAAAGCAAGAGAGGGAGAGAGAGAAAAAGAGAGAGCAAGAGAGAGAGAGATAGAGAGAGTGAAAGTGATCAAGTGAACAGAGAGAGATTTGCCCAGCCGACTCTCATATTTACTGCAGCTACTACAGGACGTCGAACACAAAGGTAAGAAAAATATATTAAACGCATATCACATTCACCCAATCAAATATCTTAGATGTCAGTGATCATTAATGCTCTGAATGCTTCATTTTTTTTCTTACTTTTACTTTTACAGACACCGGACGCAGTTGTAAAGCCACAGCACTAATGCAATACAACATGGTAGCCAAGATTGCACTTAAACGCTATGAGTCATTGAGCTGACACAGAAGAACAAACATGGGCAGCCAATGCTCTACACACAGGAGGGGTCAAAGGCAAAACAACAAATCTGACCAAAAGAAAGAGGTTGTTTGCAGCACAGAGGAAAGTGGAGCGAATTCCTCCCTCCTAAGACGGCCGTCTCTGCAGGGGCTGGGGACTGCACTGAAGGAAGCAGAAGAGCATTTATCCAGACATGCAGAAGAAACCTCTGGAAAAAACAACTGTAGTGAGAACAGCAGTGCACATGACTGTGCTACTGCTGAAGTTAACACCTTCAGGTGAGACTTCATTATTTTTCATTCATAATAAAACTATTTAGTCTTTTATTATCACACTGATTTTATTTAAAAAAAGTTAATATACAATCAGTGTAACAACATAAATGTAAGATGTAACTCTTACTTTTTTCTTTTAAAACATAATATAGTTTACACAAAAACCACTTACAGTAACTTTGTTTCTGTCCTTTGTCAGTCCTTGCTCCAGCAAGAAAAATGGTGAGTTAAAGTTAATAATTTTAAGACGAACTCTGATCATAAATTACCCATTAAAATGCAATCTCTTACAATTAATTTGTGTTTTTTAAAGAAGCTGAATGGGTGGACAGCAACAGGTCTAAGCTCATTCAAAGCGTCACTTTAGTGATGCCAATAGCAGATGAAATGAGACAGCAAAGCATGATCCGTGAAGAGACATACAACAAAATTGATGCTGCAACAACAAGCCAGGACAAGATGAGGGAACTGTACAAGGCCCTGACTACTCAAGAAGTCAAATCTGCTTTCTACAGAAACCTCCAAGAAATTCAGCCGGAGACATGTGAAAGTATGTAAGGTGTTTGGGTGAAGCATGGTGAAAAGATTACACATTTTCTTGTGCAACTGCCCTGTTATCTTTTTGTTTTCATTTAATGCATAAAAGATAAGACAATTTTGACATACAGGTAATTCTGCAAAGGTTGTTGAGAAGGCTTTCTATCCTTATATTCTGTGTAAAAAAAAATGTTTTGGACTCACATATTTTAGTGCATATTTGGAACCAAGCTCAATGTTTCAGATCCAAATAAACTGATCTCACCAAGCAGATCACTGTATTTGGCTATAGGTGTGGTTGTAGCTCAAAACGCACACCAGTACCTCCAACACACAGCTACGAGCTGCTCCGGGTCACTCAGCTTTCTGAAATGATTTCTCTGCTTTCTAAGATGTGGTCCCAACTCTGTTAACAAGAGCTCAAACAGCGACACCAAAAATATGTATGATAGTGGTCGTGATGAAAATTCAAGTCCTCGATCAAACCACGAATTTGCCCCTGCTACTGCCTTTTCAGAAAAATGGATGAACCCAGAATGTCTTTGTTTTTTGTTTAGAAACAACAGGACGGACTTAATTAGTTTCACAGTTTCACAGATGGCGAATCTTTTGCAAAAACACGTGTTCGGTGTGTAATGGCCCAAATGCTGAACTCATGGATAGACATTGTTGGGTGTAACGAGTTATAAAGTAACGCATTGCTGTAATTACTTTGGATTTTTCAGTAATGGAGTAATTTAATGTGTTACTATACTAAATTCAGTAATTACACAACAGTTTCAGTAGAGAGGAAAAAAAATCAGATGTTTCTTTTCCTGCGTCCTTGCGCTACAATCAGCTGATTTGTGTTTGTATGCATGAGGAGGAAAATGGTGAAGAAGTATATCAATGCAGCTTTTGAGAAGTGGCGATATGGACATTACTAATTTGTATTGCCCAAAATGACAAAAGTGCAATGGTAAAGTCGAAACTATAATTTGGACTAAAAAAAATGCATAATTGGTAACAAAACTTTGGTTCTTTACAAGGACAGCATGCTAACACAAAGCTAGTCAAAAATCCAGAGTGATATTAAACTGAATCCAACCCCAGCCCAGCAGCCAAAGTCTGATCTTCAACAGGTAACAAAGGCAGTGATGAGCAGTCAGGCTTGAAGTATCTATAGGAATAGTGGCGATCAATTTGAAGTGTCTATGGGCTGAAAGTTGATTCTGTTCATCTGGACGTAGCGTTTTCAGCTGGAGAAACATTTCATCACCCGTAACTTCTTCAGTCTTCAGGTTTCCCTGACCTTATAAACAGAACATTTGCATATAGTTGTGTAACTAATTACTTCCTCTGGTTAGTAATTAAATAACATGCTGCATTACTTTAAAGAACCCAACACTGTACATACATAAATATATAAATAGTTGAGTAGTAGAGTCCACACAGACAACAGAGTCCGAAGAAACAAGAAATTAAAAAAACTATGTAACCCTGGAACTACACCAGGGATAATGATAGTTATAAGATTGTTCTTTTTCCTCTTTACCTACAGCAGAAGATGTTATCAAGAAGGCCATCAACAAGAACAAAGAATATCTGAGGCAAAAGTGTCAGTGGCAGTTGGAAGGCACTGAAAAGTCTTCTATCGAGGAAAAATCATTGGATAAAATTTACACAGAGCTTCACATTATAAAAGGGGAGAGTGAACATGTCAATGAACAACATGAGATCTGGGAGATTGAAGATAAAGCGAGAAATCAAACTGTTGAGGGTACAAAAATCAACTCTAATGACATCTTTAAACATGAGCAAGACGACAAAGAAGTGAAAGCAATTCGGACTGTGATGACAAAGGGGATCGCTGGCATTGGAAAAACTGTCTCTGTGAAGAAGTTCATCCTTGACTGGGCAGATGGAAAAGCCAATCAGGACTTGGACTTCATCTTTATGTTTCCATTCAGGGAGCTAAATCTGGTCCAAGATGATCAGATTAGCTTTGAGAACCTTGTGAAAACATTCCATCCAGAACTTAAAACCATAGCAGTTGCGAGAGCTTTGGCTGAACGTAAAGTTTTGTTCATCTTTGATGGCCTTGATGAAAGTCAACTTCAGCTGAAATTCAAAACGACCAAAAGACTGACAGATGCTATGAAGGAATCCTCAGTGGACACTCTGGTGACCAACCTTATCAGGAAACATCTTCTTCCCTCTGCACTTGTTTGGATTACCTCAAGACCAGGAGCAGTTCAACGCATCCCTCGTGAGTATGTTTACCAGTGGACCGAGGTCAGAGGATTTGATGATCTACAAAAAATAGAGTACTTCAGAAAGAGAGTTGAGGACAAAGCAGTTGCTGAAAAAATAATTGAACACATAACAATGTCACGGAGCCTGTACATTATGTGTCACATACCTATCTTCTGTTGGATTGCTGTACATGTTTTTGAGTATTTGATGCGTAAAATGGGAAACACCAGAGTTGGGAACCAAAAAATACCCACAACTCTTACTGGGATGTACACACACTTCCTCCTTAATCAGATGACGATTGCTAATGAAAAATATGGCGAGCAGGAAGAGCCTGATACAGCAGAGATCTTTAAGTCAAATGAAGAGTTCATTTTGAAATTAGGCAGGTTGGCTTTTGAACAACTGGAAAAAGGCCGGATCATATTCACTGCTGAAGATCTGAAGAAGTATGACATAGATATAAGGAAAGCTGGAGTTTACTGTGGGTTGTGTACAGCAATATTCAAAGAAGAGAGCGTGTTCTTCACAAAGAAACTTTACTGCTTTGTGCATCTGACAGTTCAAGAGTATTTTGCTGCTCTCTTTGTATATCACAGTTTTGCAAACAAAAAAATCGATTCTGAAAGTCTCAAGGATTTCATGCTAAAAGGATCTGATGAAGAGCTCAAGTCTATCTTGGAAACAGTTCCAGTGGATCTACCTTTGAATGAACTGATTGAAATTACAATAGCTAATTCGACTCTGAGAACGACCGGAGAACTGGACATGTTTCTCAGGTTCCTTATTGGCTTGTCTCTGCAATCAGCAGAAGAACCACTCCAAAGTCTGATTCAACAGACTGAAGAACACTCTGCAAATATTGAGGAAATTCGTTCAAGTCTGGTAGATATAGATTTATATGACTGCTCAGCTGAAAGATGTCTAAACCTTGTCCACTGCCTGACTGAGTTGAAAGACAGTTCCCTACATGATTCAGTACGAAAGTATCTGAAACCAAATTGTTTTCCTGAATCACCACTCTCTCCTGTTGAGTGTTCAGCTCTGGCTGACCTGATTCTGATGTCAAACACACCTCTGGATGAATTCAATCTCAAGAAATACAGACCATCAGGAAGAGGTATCTTTAGACTTCTTCCAGCTGTGAGAAACTGCAAAAAAGCAAGGTGAGTATATATTGAAGCATCAGACAGACAGACAGACAGACTATCAGACAGACAAACACCAGTGAAACAATACCGCAGGTCTAACATATGTCAGTATACCTTGTTATATTGTTATGCCAGTTCAGAAGATCCATAAATAGACTACAGTCTGAAATATAGTAGTTATGATTTTTATAACAACCATGCCAGTCAGTCATGTTCAGTCTCACATATATCACCCATCTATCTGCTGTTGTTCACATTGCTTGTGCCAAACTATAGTGGGATCAAATGTGTAAGGATAAGCTAGAGGATGCTGACTGGTCTATTTATTGGCCATGTGTGTCAATCATAACAATTGTTTTCTAAACATTACAAAGGGAACCATTAAAGTAGAAATTTACTTCCAGCTGTGAGTATAACGCTACCCATGGCCCCATGACTATACTGAAAAATGTTACGAATTGGGCAAAGGACTGAGATGGGTGACTGCTAGTGACTGCTTAATAGACTTAATGCACAATAATGCATAAATCTCTTTTAAAAATGTGAAATATCGGCAAAATTTCCTGGTCAGTCAGTATCTCTTTTGGCATGCTGACAAGCTGAAACAGTGCCTGCAACAGACTCTTTGCCGAAATGCTGCCCAGTGGTATAGCTTCAGGATATCATGTTGCATAATCCACTAGAACTAAAAATGATGTCCCCATGTACTTCAATGAAATGGCCCAATAAGGTCAATGCCAATGTGGTCAAGGAAGATCTCCACTAATGGTTATGGGTGCAAAGGCACTTTTGGAATGGCATGCTGTTTTACTAACTGGCATGGATGCACACCAACGGAATACAATCTCCCGTATGCCTGGAAAATTAATTTTCAATGGTTCTTAGGCACCAACAACTGTTTGTGTTCTTCTCCAGTGTGAGCGTCATTTTGTACAGCCTGTCCCTGAGTATTATAATTTGGGGGGTATGACTCCAGGGTGCACTATGTGACCATCAGCTTTTATTACTTTGTCTAAGGCTGACCACAGACTGTCATCATAAAACTTCTCTATGTAACTGAGGCCTTAACTCTGTATGTTTTGCCCTTATGTTTAAAATCCATTTTTACCATGGGCTCTTTGTAAATGCCACCATGTACACATGTAATTTCCATCCATACTGCTTCCAACAACTCCTGGGGGTTAACCAAGGTTTGTTGAACCAGCATCTGCAAGTAGCCTGCATGAAGTCCTGGTGTGTACATCTTTGGCATCTCACTGGAACGCTGTACAACCCTTTCGGACAGGCTCAAGGTGTTGGCAGATGAGCGACACAGATCACCTCTCTCACTTCCAGTAATGGACACTCCTTACAGAAAGGCCCTGGCCTCCTGTCTTTCCAACACCACTGCCCTTGTATCTTCATGGCTTCCTGTAAGTGGGAAGGAGTTCCTGTAGCCCCTGGGACCTAGAGAAAGAACAGATGAGATAGTGTTAGTGGGTGCAAGAGCTGGTAGCTTCTTCTTGGTGCTGAAATCGGCAGGATTTCTCTGGCTATGCTGAGAATTAGGTGCTCAGTGAGTCGTTGGTACCGGGCCGCGAGAGTTGAGGCTTGGGTGTAAAATTTATGGTTTTCAGGGTTTTTATCGTTAGCTCGGTTTCCCTGGGTCATTTCCGGTGTTGTAGCTGTTAGTATTATTTTGAAAGAAATATTTACGTGTTACTATAGTGACCAGAGAGCATTAAGGGGCAGAGGGGAGGATGTTGTTGTCGCATTTCAGGAGGACACTAATAATAAAGTCACAAAATTACACTGAATTTGAGTTTATTATTATATTTACAAAATACCACACTTTTTGTCTTGGTTGTATCATTTTATTTTGTTGTATTTATCCACAACACTTTAAAGGCCGGTCCGTGAAAATATTGTTGGACATTAAACCGGTCCGTGGCGCATAAAAGGTTGGGGACCCCTGCTTTAAAGCCAAGCATACTGAATTTGATACATGTTTTTGTGAGGTTTTGAGACTTCTACATCACCAGCGTGACTTTTTTTGTACCCTCAAAAAATGACATAAACTGCAAGACACATTTTTATTGACTAAATTGCAAAAATATGGCTAATGTAGGAAATGTGATTCAAATTAAAACTCATATGTGCAGATTAAAATTTTATATCTTTTTTATATATTTTGTCTAAAGGTTCAACAAACACTCCATTATCAAGAGATTAAAGATTTCTGGCAGTTATTTCATTGTTCAGGTTTTAAAGGGTTAAATAAAAAAATTTAACTGAGTATAAGTTTCTATTGCTGAGTTGGAGAAAACTGTAAAACTGTATCCTTTTTACTGTGAAAATTGTCGGAACAGACAACAAATATATAGTTGCGTTTATAATTGCTTGTCATTAGGCTACTAAATGATTTATGTGCCTTTAAAACTTTATATTGAACAATGATCTTGTTTTTAATTGTTTTTATTTGCAGAATCTCAGGCCTGGACCTTAGTGTTTCGGAATATAAAACGATCTCTTCAGCTCTTTGCATACCACGCTCAGTGTTGACTGAGCTGCACCTAGTCAATAACACATTTTATAACAAGGACCACGAAGGTGCAGAAATCTTGGCTGATGGGCTAAAAAATTCTCAGTGTAAACTAGAGGCTCTAAGGTTAGTAAAATGATCATTTTGAGTTTTTTTTATGATCTGTCATTTCTTGTTATGATTTTGTTTTTTGTGTGTGTATATACTTACTGGAAACTTTGTCCATGTTGACATGTTAGTCTCACATGGTTGCTGCAGATTTGTCAGCTGCACATCCGTGATGAGAATCTCCAGTTCCACTGCATTTCAAAGGTGCTCTACTAGATTGAGAGCTGATGTGACAAGATCTCAGCGAGGTCATTTGAGTACAGTGTTCAAGCACCCAGTTGAGCTTTGTGTGTTATCCTGCTTGAAACAGTTGCTTCCAGACAATCCCTCTGTGACCATACACATGTGTATACTATGGTTACAAAGGAATTAACTGAGGTATTTAAATAACTCTCTATTAGTACACCCCCACTAGCATCAAAATCCCAGTAGATCTCAGATCAGCCAGTCAAACAAACATGCCACATTCCCAGTCACTTAAATCACCTTTCTTCCCCATTGTGACTCTCGGTTTGAAGTTCAGTAGAGGTACAGTACATCTTGATAGTTTCTACATGCCTAGTTACACTGAGTTGCTGCCGTGTGACTGGTTGATTAGATATGTGAACAGGTATAACTGACATAGTGGTGAGTGTTATCATGTGGATCTTTTCACCTATTGTCCTTTGTCCTTGCAGTCTTTCTGGTAAAGAACTCTCAGAAACACAGGCTGAAGATTTGGCATCAGCCATCAAATCAGTCATTTCAAATCTAAGAGAACTGGAGTTGAGTGGCAACATCCTGAGGGACTCACTATGCTCTGTGCTGTCAGTTGGATTAGGATGCCCTAAACTGGAGAAGCTCAGGTCCGTTTTATATGTTATTCTTCATCGAATTCCTTGGCTTTCTCATATGTCAGAAATTCAAATATACAAATATTCAGCCACGTAAAAACAATAATGCCATTTTATCCTCTGTAACAAAAGACTGAACCGAAATCCCAAGCCTGCAAAAATCTGCCAAGAGTTAGTGGCAGCCTTCAAATCCAGCACCTGTTGTCTGAGAGAGCTGCAACTGAACTTTGTCAATTTTAAAGTCTCAGAAATGAAGATCCTGTCAGCTGGGCTGATGAGCCCGAACTGTAGACTGGAGGCATTAAGGTAAAAGTCTTTACTAAAAAGTAATTATAGGTATTATTAAAGTTTAGTCATCAGGAAGAAAGCTCAGTTTGAAATATTTTACCTCTAAGTACTTTTGATACTGGTAAACATAGATTCTCAACAGGGAAAAATTAAACAGCACTTGGCATATTTATTAGACTACCTGTCATTAAACCTGTCATTAAAGAAGAAAAGTAGAAATTTAATCAAGCATAAATAATATTCAGTCACTAAAATTATTTTTTCTGTTCAAAAATATTAATGCATTGCATATTAATAAAGTAATTTACTATTTTTCTCCTGAATTTTCCAATTCATGGATAATAGCAATTATATATAGCATTAAAAATGTCATTTTGATTAAAGCGCTTGTGCAAAATGGTCGGTTAACCATTACAGAAGCATTAAAAAAGATATGACTGTAATAAAAATAGTTACTAATAAAAGGCAGCTGTAGCATAAACCTTACACTGAGTGGCAGTCTAATAAATTTGTTAAGAGCTGTATATAAGAAAAAATGAGAATATTGTAACAGTAATCTTTTTTTTTATATAAAATAATTTTGTAGTTATAATATCCCAACCTTTTTCGTTCAGTCTCACTCACAACAAAGTCATGGAGAAAGGCTGTGAGATGCTGGCCTCAGCACTCAGCTCCAGACCTTCCCACCTGAAAGAGTTGGACCTGAGCTACAATGACCTACAAGACTCGGGTGTGATGGAACTGTGCAATGCACTGACAAGCCCACACTGTGGTTTACAAACACTCAGGTTAGTATAAAAAATAGCCCAGACAAAAGGTAATGCTTTTTAGTCACACCTTTTTAAAAAGAGAAACTGAATATATAGTACAGTTGTGTCGGATTTCGCTAGTGAGAGATCATTATAAGGAACTGAACATTTATTGATATATTTATTGAATTTGTTGATATACAAAATTCAGTTAAGGTATTTGGCAATTAGGCTCCAATGGCCAATCACAGTAGAACAGAATCTCAGCAGTGATAAGGGGCAGGAGCCCCCTAGAGTCTGGACGCTGGTGGTGGAGATAATTGTTGAGTAACATGGGAGAGGCATAGACGGGGAGGAGGGTTCCACAAAGGAAGAATGACAGATGACAGTGAGATTTAAAGTATGTGGAGTCAAGGCTGATTGGCCTTAAGAAGGCATGCAGAAACATGATTGGACTAGATCAGTGATGTTGCAATGAGCTTGACAGTGTGGGAAAGTGAAAGTGACGTAAGCTTAGATTAGCCACCAAACGCCTGGGAAGCAGACAGATGTGTGACTGCAGGTCTTCCTTATTGAATTTAAGCATAAGCTTCATGCAATAATTTTTGCAAACTAATCATTTGATATCACTGAAAATAAAAAGTGTGAGTGCTGTGAAAATTGGCATTGATGAGAGCATCTACAACTCCTTGTTTGCTTTTTGTTAGGCTATCATTTTGTAAAGTGACAGATGATGGAGGCTCCTCTTTGGTCTCAGCTCTAAACTTGAACCACTGCAGTCTCAAAAATCTGGACATCAGCTTTAATGACCTCACTGATGACATAGTCCAGATGCTGAAGGAAAAACAGAGGGATTCATGCTGCAGTCTGGAAAAACTCAAGTATGGAAAACCAATAACAAATACAGTTTTATACTTGATTAGTATTACTTGCATTAATTTTGCAAGATTGATTTTTATTATTCTTCATTGGCAGTAATGTTTTTGTTTTTATTTCCCATCAGTGTGGACCAAAACGCAGAATGCTGGGTTGACCTGAAGCTGCTGAGAGAGTGTAAGAAAATCTTTTTTTGTTCATGAACTGCTACATGATACATGTGATTTGCATACATGCAATTATATATTTGCAAGTGTTTACAAGTCCCGAAACATTTTTCTAATCAGTATGGACATTTAAAAACGATCGATAGTAATTTACTTTAAGTAATATTTTCTAAATCAGGACAAGTGTAACATCCAATCAGACTTGTGATTAATCAATGATAGTCTAGTTTAAAGTCATATCCAAACTAGAGCTATTTTCTGTGGGACAGTGTTCTTTATAAAAAGTGGCTTTTAGTTATTCCTGGTCTGTTGACTCAACTGGTATGGGGCCAATCAGATACAATCCACATTCCTCGTGCATGGAGTTACAACATTTAATGTTAAACAACAACAACCAGGAAACTATGCAAACTGAACGTTCACATAAACAATTTACACAGCATGTCAGTTGTAGTGACAGGGACTTGGGGAAATGTATAAATACTAAGTAACCTAGCTTTGTTTATGTTTGTTGACACAATAACCAGAGATGAAGAACCACACGTACATAATTAACTGCACTATTACAAATAATTCATTGTTTGTCATACTCTGATTCCAGATGCCTGTGACCTAACACTTGACCCAAACACAGCAGGTGGGAATATTATTTTGACCAAGGAGAACAAAATGGCAGAATATGTTCCAGAGAAGCAACCATATCCTGATCATCCAGACAGATTTGATGCCATCCAGGTTCTCTCTGAAGAAGGTCTGACAGGTCGCCATTACTGGGAGGTTGAGTGTTTATGGGCTGATGTTGGAGTGGCATATAAAAGTATTGACCGGGTGGGAGACTCTTCCTCTGAATTTTCTTTTGGAAAAAATGAAAAGTCTTGGTGCTGGATGAATGATGGTTGTTTTTATCATAACAATTCCTGTATAAACTTTGTAGACTGTGCAGCACTTTCTAGTCATATCATAGGAGTTTATCTGGACTGGCCGGCAGGGATTTTGTCCTTTTTTGAAGTCTCTCCTGATACAGTTACCCACCTGTACACCGTGCACACAACCTTCACTGAACCACTCCATGCTGGTTTCAGTCTGGATAATGGATCAGTTTACCTCTGTAAAATAAAGTAAGTAGACATTTTGGATGAAAGGAAAGGGACCCTATTTGAGTATAAGCATACAGTATACCATACATTGCATTACAGTATACTACAGCCCTGTCACACATGGAACAAGTAAGCAGGTTGGCTATGTGATCGTGGCTTTGATTATTTTTTTAATGTTTGTCAGGGTCTTATCCAGACATACCAAGAGTAGCAATAAATAGTAATATATACACACAAAACTGATGGAGAAAGACTCTTTGCATTGTGCCAATGAACATTGTCAGTGTCAGCATTAGTTAACTGTACTTTTTTATATTTAGCTCTCCCTTTTTTTGACACCACAAGCAATGTCTGGAAAGGTGCTGTACTTAATACAAATTAAAAGAAATCGTGTTTGTTCATTTTATTTTCTTGCACCTCATACACTACGGCTGGATCACCCCAGAATTGGGAATGATAGTGATGCAGAACTGCCAAAAAATAAAAAAAAAGTATTGTTATTCTTTGCACACTTCATGATTCAATTTCCCTGGAAATAGTTGAACCTCACCCTAAAGAGCTTTTATGGGTTGGACTGCATTCCTTGTGACACTCCTCTCTTTACTTATCTACTTTGACTGACTAGGGTGAAGGGAAAATACATATCAGATGTTGTTGGTTTTAGGAAGAATATTTATTGCTCAAACACAAGCTATAAGAATCACAAACTGACTTAAGACTAATAGAAGCAAAATGCTGGTTCTATCAGTGTTGCCAATTCAAAGCCTGAACTAAATCGTTCAATCATTGTGTTTCTCTTTGGTTACTAAAGTACAATGGAAAATCTGAATGCAAATAGCTTCCTGCCTAAACTAAAGTACAGAATAGTGACAGCCATGTGTCTAAATAAAAGGTGATCTAAAGAATTTGTAGTGCGATTCGAGGGTGTGTGACTGTGTTTCTAAACCTGTCCCAGCCCCAGGCAGTGACACAATTAACTCTGCCTTGTACCTGAGCTCAACCTTTTAGACTTTATCATAGCCGTACATTCTCCAAGTGTGTGTCTGTTCACAAACTAAATAGGAATTTCAGACAAGAGGCACAAAGGGGTGACTGCTCACATTAAATCCAAGACCATGTCACTGAGTGAAATTTTAATAAGAGGAGATCTTTTGGATGAATTAATAATTTATTGATAAACAGAATTGAAACAAGCCGTCTGGTGATTGGACTCTGATGGCTAAATAGATCCAGACCGTTTATAGGGCAGGACCCCACCCGGAGTCGAGATGCTGGTGATGGTGATGAAGATAGAGACTTGGATAGAGCTCTGAGTAAGGTGGGTTGAAGCAGAGATGGAGAGGAGGTGGGTTGCGGGAAGTAGTCAGAGGAACCGTGAGATTTAAAGTATGTGAAGTGGAGGCTGATTGGCTTGAAAGCGGCAGGTTGAAAGATGATTGGACTCGACCTGAGCTTGATGGTTTGGGAAAGTGGAAGTGGTGATAGATGTGTGATTATTGATCTGGCAATAACCAGATGAATCTTCTGATTGGTGGGCTGGACTGGGCTGTTTACCAAAAATCAGTTCAGTCAGGAAGCCAAATGACTAGGACACGATTCACGGGATCATAGTTGAGGGACTGCAGAGCACGATCTACAGAAACACTGGTGAGTTAGGCAGATGGGGATGACAATTAGACCCAAAATACACAAACATCTGTAGTCTTTACCTGCAACCTACAATTCAGACTTATGAAATATTGAAAGTGATATATGAATGTCACCATGTCCGAATGTTGTAATGACTTGTACCATTATTATTATGGAATTGTGACCATGGCACTTTAAATAACCCTGATCTGATTTCATGAGGCTGATGGCAGGAGTCTGTGAACATCAGGCCAATGCTGATGTGAAGCTTTAAGTTTTTTAATTTATTGAGAAAGCGTGAGGTGTGCAGCTCATATCCTGCAACACTTCATCGATATTAACATTTCACTCTCGCTACTCCTTTTTGTTCCATTGCTTCATATGTTCTAGGCTTACCCGCAAGCTGTTTTCATAGTGAAGTCATACTTTCATTTTCCTAGGAGATTTTGTATGCAGTAGAAGATTTGCATAATGAAAAGCCAGGCTTAGGGGCATAGATGAATTACCGCATCGGTAAAGAGGGCCTCAAGATTCAATAATATGTATCACTATTGTGAATATCGGTGTAGATCAGGGGCGATTCTAGGATCAGAGCTTTGGGGGTGCTGAGCACCCAGAGAGCTGCCCAGCCAGGCAAGATAAACTTTACACGTCACGATGAGACTTCTTCCCTGTCTCTGTGAGTCCATGCATCCTTAAATGTCTCCAGTTGTCCCGAGTTCCCTCTGACTGTCTCCTTGGTGCATTTAAACCCCTGTTCTCATCGTCTGTTGTCTTCATCTCCGCTATCAGTCATCATAATTTTACCATCTCTGTGCAAGTCTGCAAATTTCTTTATTAAATCATAAGATTCTTAAATTCATCAAGTCTCTCTCTGCCTGGGTCCTCGTCACAAAACATGACATCACCGTTTTGTACATTTTAACACAACCCCCACATTTGTGAAAGAAAAGCAAAACACTTTTTTGAGAAGTCTGTAACAAAACCATCAAATCTGATAAAGGTTATTTAAATGATGCTCATAGTGAGTAAGAAGTAAACTGAGTGCATGTTTTGGACAGAGATTCACTTTTAATGTGTATGTATAATATAATACAGATACATAAAAAACACTCCCAAAACAGAATAAATTATTACAAAATATTAATAAAAAACTATAAAAATGGAGGCAACTTTGCCTGTGGTAGAATGTATACAATGTATGAAAAAATCTTTACTGCAGATACTAATTTAACTAATTTAATAATACTAATTTTGTGTTGTAAGATTTATGAGTTTCATGCTTTCATAGTAGTACTTGGGAGAGCTTGACATTTTTCTCAGGTGGTACACACTGTAAAAAGTTTGAGAAACACTGATAAGTGTTTCTCTGCCGCATAAGTCTGTATGCGGCAGTCATACAGACAACTGGACAGTCCAAAAGTTGGCCTACCTATTACTGGCTGAGGTTTGAGTAGAGTTGTGGCTGAACCACATAAAAATATATCATTAATTTTAATTTAATTAATTTGGAATGTTGTTAAAGAGGGTCAAAAATGTTTCAACCCAGTTTGTTTTGCAGATTCTGTATAGCAGCTTTATTATAGGGAGG
Source organism: Pelmatolapia mariae (assembly GCF_036321145.2). Lineage (NCBI taxonomy): Eukaryota > Metazoa > Chordata > Actinopteri > Cichliformes > Cichlidae > Pelmatolapia > Pelmatolapia mariae. Next base: position 12,968,032 of record NC_086230.1, read on the forward strand.
ACACAACTTCCAGACTGTATGAGTAAAATCAGGTTTTTTCTCTTCGTCAGTTTAATAGTTTCTCTTTTGCCTGTCACTGTTCTCTGTCTGTTTTCTTACCTGGTTCTTCCTGACCTTGTACTTTCTCCTCACGTTCCCCTCTTTCCTCGCTCCCTCTTTGGACTGACAATCATACACAAATAGATTGTATTCAATTAGATGAAAAAATTACATTAATATGAAAAAAAAAATTATTAAGATCACTAACGAAAAGTCCCCTCTCAGTGTACTTTCAACCAAACCACATGAACATCTAATAAAAGATATAAAATATTGAAACACTGATCCAACATTATCCTTTATTGATGGATCATTTGTTCTTACACTTTTACCTGAATGTGGCTCCTGTTTTTGAAAAAACTTCCTTATATCCATTATGAACCTGGCTGTCTCTCTGTACACAAACACACACACAACAGGAGTTATAAGGTTAATGGGCATTCAGTCAGTTAGCTAGTTAGTATCCATTTCAAACAGGACAGTGGTAACAACAGCAGGCTACGGAAAACTTTAAGTTTTAGATTTTAAATAGGCTGTATACATTTCAGTGGGAGCAACAGGACGGTCAAATGTCGCTGAAATTACTACAGAGTAGGACGGATTGTAGGGTAGCAAACATCATTGGAAAACACGTTTTCAACACTGCAGGTTACCTGGGTGTAATGTTTTTCAGCTAAAAAGAAACATGACTCCTATCTAACTACATAAAGAGTAACTGAAGGTTAAATGCTGCTAATATGTCCTGTTTTAATCCAGGCACTCCACCTCCGCTTCGCTGTGTCTCAGCTACCATCGCTCTGGCAGCAACGACCAGTGTTGCCAACTCCTCAGTAAGGAAAATCGCTATTGGTTGTCCTAAAAGTCGCTAGAAGTCGCTAAATGACATCATCACCTAATTTGCATAATTGGTCATGCTAATATAATTGTAACCTATGTTGTTGGAGAGAGAAATAACATCGTGGAAGAGACATAAAGTGAGTAAAAAACATCCTAAATGCATTTAGAGTTTATTTAGAACTACAAATTAAATTTCTTTTAGCAATTATTGTTTTTTTTAATGTCACAATTCCAACCCTGCTCCTTTACCCGGGCTTGGACCGGCAAAAGTGACCCGAAATAGGCACTCTGGTGGAGTTCCTTTATGTGTGTGTGTGTGTTTATAAGTAGTTTTAAACCTTGTGATCCACAAAACAGCATAAGAGTAAAAGAATAAAAGAACTGACTGCGTTACAGCACCCGCTGCTTGTTGAGAGTAAAAGCGATACGCGCTTTCACGTCTTTTTTTAGCGACTTTTTTTAGAAAAAAAACTGAAAACTCGCTAAATATAGCGACAAAGTCGCTAAGTTGGCAACACTGGCAACGACCCTAGAGCCAGAGTGGGGGCGAGCTGGAACAAACCATTTTGGGAGGGGGGAGGGGTTATCTATACTTTTGTTGTTAAAATGTTCCGTCTCAACCAAGTACTGTATGCTTTTTATATTTTTAGTAGTGTGTCACACAAACAGCAAATATTGTCAAAAATAAGTAAGAAATCTTTGGGGGTGCTTTGATTCATGGGCTAAAATCGCCCCTGGTGTAGATTGACATTAAAATTGGAGTGTGATAATAAAAGTGCTTAAATGTTGTGTAAATAGGGTCCACCTACATAATAAGGCTAAAACGCTGTTATACAGCTGCCCTTTATAGGCACATAGTTGGGTCACACATTAACCCAAAGGTAGCTTGCACTATGGCATGTGTTACTTTGAGCTTCATGTTAACATTTATTAACATTATTAATTAATTACGTTAAATCACTGCTTTTCTGTTTCATTACATGTTACGTTCTTAGTCTAGGCGTGCACTGAACGCAACAAGAAATTGGCCCCACTCACGCACCACCCAAGAAAGAACACAAACAGTAGTATCTTTTAAAGTGCTAAGCAGCCATTTATTTGCTTCAGCAGTGAGCAATGCCAAAAATAACAAACAAAACTCCCTAATGGTCCCTATGCTTTCATACACAAATGAAAACCAACCAAAAGACAATTCACTTACCTAACTTTCTAACAAAAAACAGGAGAAAACTTAATCAACAAAAATGACTTCTCACGCCTACTAGGCTGCTGCAGCGAACAATATATACAAGGTGAAAAAAAATACACAATTGCTACTTTACAAATCTATTTACAGCTATTTACAAGATTAAGGTTCTAATGCCAGACACACACACACAAAAAGGTTGTACTTGGTTATACTTGCAAATCAATAGGCAAAGACACTCTACAAAACAATGAATCAAAAACACATGCTCTTTGTTGGGTGGTGGAAGTTAGGAGACTGGGGGGCCAGGTGGCTGTCATCTGGTGGTTAAATACTTGAAGTGATCAACCAATTATCCAATCCAAGGACAGGAAGAGACTCCACCCAACTACTCAGCAGGCACGCCCAGGTGTCCACCCCCTAAGAAAGAAAAGGGGAAAAAACCCACAGCCATCCTCTGGTGGGAGGAATCACACATAAAACAAACACTGATAACATTGGATCATAACACATACATGAATGTACTGCATGAAATATACAAATTAAGAAGTGAAGTAAACTTAAATTTATATACACCCTCAATAAAAAAAAAATTCAGAGTACTGAATTTTTCCATTGCAGAAAATCTCAGCCTTCAAAGAGCGTCTCTTTCACTCAGTGGCGGTCCTAGCCTGTTTGGCGCCCCGGGCGAACACTCCCTCTGCCCCCCCCCCCCCCCCCCCACACACACACACATAAAACATATTAAGGACTGTACATTAACATAAAACTGTTGTCGGAACTAATTGATATTAAAATCTGTAACGTAATGTATTGTTTGGAGTTTAGTCTGTTACTGTTACTATTTTCACCATATGTTTTTGGAGCAACTGTAACCCACATTATTTCCTTAGGGATTAATAAAGTATTCTGGTTCTGATTCTGATTGTTTCAGGATGACCCACCATTATCCAATGACACATCGGCTTACCTGTATCTTTTGCTCGTTTCTCCTCCTCTTCTTTTCTGTTTTTTTCTAAACTGAGCACCTGATGGCTTTGAACTTTTCTTGTCCATCTTCCATTGGTTTTAATTTTGCACTCCAGTATGAAGACTAATCCCCCGTATCGAGGATCGCCACAACATAACCTAATAGACCTACACCTTAGTTCACAGATTCACTTTGTCTAAGGTGTATTTCTGGGATTTCACACAACCCAGGATTCAAATCATGAATAGATAATGGGCTTGGATTTACATCATTATGAATGAAATGTGCTCTATTTGAAAGCAGCCGGCCCCTCCCCTTTCGACGGGTTGTGTGTGAGACTTTAAATCATCAAACTGTAAATTATAAATTTTAAATTGTTATTGATCCCTTTACCCCTAGTCCTAAAGTCTATATTTATTTTCTTACTCTTCTTATATTTATTGTTTGTTTTCTTGCACTGCTGTAACTGGAGCCTCGTCGTCTCGTCTCTCTATATACTGGACTGTATGTAGCGGAGATCACAATAAAGTTTACTTTGACTTCAGCAGCGAGCAGGCGCACCGAGGGCTCTCGCGCTCACTTTTCGCGTATAGAATTTCGAAAAAACATCGGTGCAAATTATAAGTCTGTATCATAATGTCTGGTGTTTTCGTGTTTGTTGTTTTGTTTTTATTTTGTTTTATTTTGCGAGTTGGTTATTAGATGCCGCTCCAGCCAGCCAGAGAATCCCCCGCCGCCCCGCCCTCTCCTCCCTGTGCCGCAAGCAGCAGGCGCACCTCGCAAACGGAGGGCACCCTTACTCCCAGCAAATTATCATGACGTAATTTTATTGGCCTTACTACCAAAATATTTACATTTTTTACAATCATGCTACAATCTTGGAATAATTTTACACCAAAATTTGAGAAATACAGACAATTTAAGAATAAATCTTAAGGCCTATGCTCCCTTTGGCTTCAGTGCCAACTGTGTCTATATGGTAGTCTTTCTTTGCTTGTTATTACCAAACAGCTAAGCAGCTGAAAATGCAGAAGGTCAGGTTAATTTTCAGGTTAATTTGGCCAAGTGGTAAAAAGTCATGTCTTTGCTGCTGAACTAACACGCAGGTTAGACACATTGTTTTATATGACAAGTTCTCAGTAAATTCTTCCCACATGTTGACGCCTGGTTTTCTGAAAAGGAGTCAACCTACCACCATGCAGCATGTACAGACAGGTTCGAATTATTCATCATAATCCGCTCCTTCTCATGTACTTTTCTAACTGAGATACCTGCAGTGTTTGATATTTTTCTCATTACCTGCTTGAATGAACTTTCTGGTCATTTTGATAGCTCAGAAAAAACAAACAGAAAACAGTTCATTTACTAAAATATGATATTTTTGTTTCCACCTTTGATATTCATTTAAAATGTTAATTCAAACGGAAGGATAATTGCAGGGTGTCAGTTTGTTAAAAGGAGTCCTCTGCTTCATTATTGTTTGCTTTATGTGTGCATACTGATTTACTCAAAGATATCATCTCTGCTGCTGCTGCCGCGCTGAGATAACCAGAGTGCAATTTTCTGCCTCGTACAGGATTCACATCCCACTGCAGAAAACTTCAAACTCACATATAACGATGTAGCTGTCTTATCATTTTTTATCATTGCCAGATACAGTTAAAAATGAAGAATTAAAAATGAAAAACAAGACAACTAGTCAATCAAATAAAACCTATAACACAGGGCATACAGGAGATGACGAAAAAAATAATGTTAAAAGATACAACAGCAATATTTTTCCACAATTTTAACAATAAAAAGACTTCATATGACTTTTCTGTGAGATGAGAAGATTTTAATGAGTTTAAAATCTTTAAATCTCCAGCCAGTTTGGATAATATGTACAGATTATTTTTAAGAAAGCAATAATACCTACTAGAGTATAGCTGTGCATTGTATACACTCACCAGCAACTTTTGTAGGCCTGTTCGTCGTAATTACCAGTATATAATCAGCCAGTCATGATCAAGACAACCTGCTTAAGTCCAAACCAAGCATCAGAAAAGTTATTTAAGTGACTTTGAATTTGGCATGGTTTTCGATCTAAGTGTTTCAGAAACTGCTGAAATTATCCAGGGTTTACAGAGAATGGTCCACAAAAGGGAAAATATCCAGTGAGCAGCAGTTCTCTGTGTGAAATCACCTTGTTGATGCAAGAGGTCAGATGAAAATGACCAGACTGCTTCCAGATGATAGAAAGCCAAAGGTAACTCAAATACCTACGTGGTACAACGAAGGCAGAAGAGCATCTCTGAACACACAACATTTCAAAGCTTGAAGTAGATTGCCTGTATCAGGGGCCTCTCCTGTCAGGTAAGAACAGGAAATTGAGGCTGCTATCCACATGGACTCACCAAAATATAATTCCTACAACAACATCTAAATGTTAGGTTCAGAATTTTGTGTAAACAACACAAAAGCATGGATCCATCCTGACTTGTATCCATGGCTCCATCTAGTGGTGATGGTGGTGTAATGGCAAGTACAAACAGTGCTGTTTTAAATGCAACAGACTACCTTAGAAGAGTTGCTGTCCATCTCTAGACCCTTATCAAAACACCTATGTTCTGATGAGGATCAGATCATCTCAAACTGGTTTCTTAAACATGACAATGAGTTCATTGTATTTGAATGGGCTCCACAATCCATCAGATCTCAATCTAATAAAGTACCTTTGGGAAAGTGGTAGAGTGAAGATCCATATCATGGATGTGCATCCAGCAAGTCTGCACCAAGTGTGTGATGCTATCATGTCAGTATCAACCAAAATGTCTAAAGAACGTTTCCAGCACTGTGATGAAAGCCCTTCTGAATAACATTAATTATGAAGGTGTACCTGATATATTCGACATTTGTATAAATATGTGTATATTGCTCAGGTTTCCACATCTTCTGTGCTTTGCTAGTCTCCCTTATCTTTAGTGGAATCCAAATATATAAGAGGAGATTTCTTTCTGCTGAGTTCAAATGTTGTTGGGTTAGCCTGGGTGGGATGTGCAGTTTGAGGGTGTGATCTGTCTCTTTAAAACTTGATTTGACAACATTAAAGCAGTATGTGCAGCCTTCTGTCAGCTGTGTGACACACATGGGGATTGTCCCGTCTGCTGTTTGTTTTGTCACTTTGTTTCTCCCATGGTTCCTTTCAGTTGTCAGCAGAGCAGCAGCCTTGTTAGCGTAGCTCCCTCTGAGTTTCACTGACACACACACCTCAGCACCGACAGATAAACACACACACATATACAGGTATGAACCCTCAGGTTTACAAAAGTTTTCCAAGTTATTCGGATGGACAACCACAGTATCACGACATAGTGAGGCATACTTCATCTTATACTTAGGCACCTACTGTGAATGTATACACAGTAACATTAAAGATTAGTTAGAAGATATTGAGAAATAAATATACTTATGCTTTCATGCATGCTTGTTTGTTTGGTAAGTATACAGTTATGACCAGTTTAAAAAACATTAATGTGGCTTTGTGCAAAATTAACAGAATATCTCCCTTGTTGGTTCATGTTTGCAGGCAGAAGGTATCTGCTCTGGTGCAAGAAATTTTGCGGTACATGCACTAAACACCTGTAAAACTGCAAACCTTTTTACTTTTATTGACTCTAATCAAGAAAATATTATGTATTATGTATATGTATATGTAATGTAAAAGGGATGTATATGTAAAAGGGATCTTCAGAGGTGTTAGGAGAAGTGAATGCTTTTTAAGTTTTGGAGATGGAAACACAATCTGTACACATATACACAACCAACTGTTTGTCTCTTGCACTAAGCTAAGCTAAGCTAAGCTAAGCTAAGCTAAGAGAATCTTTTTATGCAAACGCACATAAATCCCCTCCCAGCCCACCCCTTCCCCCTATTTCAGCATTATCAAACAAATATATAACCTTAAAAATGCCTGGTTACTGTGTGGTATCAACAGTTTTTTTAGAGACAATGTTTAAAAAAAATAGTAAATCATCTGTGGTGTTTTCAGTTACTCACAGATAATGTACTTACCACAAAAGAAGCATTCAGTATCCTAATATTGTTGTTGTATACCCGAATAAATAAAGTTGTTGTATACAGTTGCAAATATTCACAGGTTTTTCACAGTTTTGCAACTTTCATACTTTTTCCAGAGAAATGATATGTATCAACACAGATATATTAAACTGATGACATATCTGTAATCTTGCATTATGAACAAATACAAACACATTGGTTGAGAGAATATGGCCTTAACTATGAAGCAGGATTGTAGCTTATCCAAGTAACTTGAAATTAACCTGCTCCAGGGTAGGATTTGTTCTACAGGGTGGGCCATTTATATGGATACACCATAATAACATGGGAATGGTTGGTGATATTAAAGTCCTGTTTGTGGCACATTAGTATATGTGAGGGGGCAAACTCCTCAAGATGGGTGGTGACCATGGTGGCCATTTAGAAGTCGGCCATCTTGGATACAACTTTTGTTTTTTCAATAGGAAGAGGGTCATGTGACACATCAAACTTATTGGTAATGTCACAAGAAAAACAATAGTGTGCTTGGTTTCAACGTAACTTTATTAGTGTGAATGCTTGTAAAAGCATTCACAGTATTGTTGTTGTAATCTTTATTATTAGTGTGAATGCTTGTAAAAGCATTCACAGTATTGTTCTTCTAATCTTTATTATTAGTGTGAATGCTTGTAAAAGCATTCACAGTATTGTTCTTCTAATCTTTATTATTATTATTTCATATTCCGTACGTTTTTTGGCATCTAACTCCTTCAAAACCGTTCAACTTAGAAAAACCATTCAAACACCGTTAGATTCCTCTTCTTTTGGACATGACTGCTTCTACTTTTCTCATTTTTAACATTTATATTTTTAATTTTATTCAACTTTTTCCAACAAAAATTTCCCATGTATTTCAATGGGGAGACCCTTCAAATTCGCCTTCAAATCACTCCTCTTTGAACTCTAACTACTTCCACATACATTGACGTAGAGCCACCATTCAAACTTTAAAACGAAGCCAAGACATTCAACTATTCAACTTGTATTTATCTTTTCAATATCTATTATACTTTTTCTATAGTTCCAGTTTAAGTTTCATGATGTTTTTTCACCCATTTCAGAGTTTATAATGGGTGTGTATGGGACGGAATGTTGCCGCTAGAGTGAGACAGCTCAACTGGTAGAGTGAGAGCAGGGGGGGAATTAATCTTAAAATATTTTATTAAAACTGCTGCTGTGTCCGCAGCGTTTGGTCTACAGGTATGATTTTACCCTCAAAACGTAGCCATCGTTGTCCTCTTTCACCCAATGTGTTTATTATTGTACTAGGTGTTATGGTTCTTTCATAAATGTCACCAATGCACAGCCTGCTCCCTCCAACTCCTCCATAGACTCCAATGTTAAAGTGGCTCAGAAAGTTTGTTTGAAAATCAGAAGTGCAGGCTGTCTTTACACTGTCACCACATCCATATAATAAGCTCCACAGGCATGAAAACCGATAATTCGGTAGACTAGACATTGCTGCCGCTCACGGTGAAAGAAATTTGTCAATAGGACGTGTACTTTTCATTTGGGAGCGATTTGTTTCGGCCAGACTTTTCTGTTCATTTTAAGCAGCAAAAGTGAGGTGCATGTCTGTGTGTGTGTATGGAGCCATTGGCTGCAGTCACTATAGCAACCAGGCTCACACCTGCCTGCCTAACCAGCTCTCTCTCTCTCACTGTGCCAAGATTCATCTTAAACACTTCTCTTTAAACTGCTGCTGTGTCCACAGTGTTTGCTCTACAGCCATCATTTTACCCTCAAAACGAAGACCTCGATGTTCTCTTTCCAGCACCGTGTCTTTCAAAGCTGATAGTCACAAACTTTTAAAACTGTATGGATTCAAGTGGAGGGATCACATTTTAGTCATTCAGTTATTCAAAGAATATGAAGTTTTGATATTCATTCAGATGTTTTTTGACTCTAAATTTTCTTTTCTTATTTCTTAGGTTTTTCTAATTTTTATTTAAAAACTTTTCAGCTATTTTCCAACTTCTTCTCTGTAATTGTCAGCTTTTAGCAGTTCAGCACTTTTGTTTTCAGGTTATAATTTCTGTATTTTTCATCTCATTCAATATTTTTAACTTAAAATTCAGCAATTAATTCATTTCAGTGCATACATTCAGATTCAAGCATTCACACTGCAGTTTCTTCAGAAAATGCACTTTCTAGTTCTATTTTATTATCTATTCCGTACGTTTTTTGTACTCCTACTCCTTCAAAACCGTTCAACTTAGAAAAACCATTCAAACACCGTTAGATTCCTCTTCTTTTGGAATGGTGTGCTTCTATTTTTCTCATTTTTAACATTTATATTTTTAATTTTATTTAACTTTTTTCAACAAAAAATTCCCATGTATTTCAATGGGGAGACCCTTCAAATTCTCCTTCAACTCACTCATTTTTAAACTCTTACTACTTCCACATATGTTGACATAGAGCCACCATTCAAACTTTAAAACGAAGACAAGACATTCAACTATTCAACTTGTATTTATCTTTTCAATATCTATTATACTTTTTCTTCAGTTCCAGTTTAAGTTTCATGATGTTTTTTCACCCGTTTCAGAGTTTATAATGGGTGTGTATGGGACGGAATGTTGCCGCTAGAGTGAGACAGCTCAACTGGTAGAGTGAGAGAAGCAAAAAGATTAATCTTAAAATCTTTTTTAAAACTGCTGCTGTGTCCGCAGCGTTTGCTCTACAGCCATCATTTTACCCTCAAAACGTAGCCATCGCTGTCCTCTTTCATCCAATGTGTTTACTATTGTAATAGGTGTTATGGTTCTTTCATAAATGTCACCAATGCGCAGCCTCCTCCCTCCAACTGCTCCATAGACTCCAATGTTAAAATGGCTCAGAAGGTTCGTTTGAAAATCAGAAGAGCATGGTGTCTTTCCACTGTCACCACGTCCATATAATAAACTCCACAGGCATGAAAACCGAGAATTCGGTAGACTAGACATTGCTGGTGCTCACGGTGAAAGAATTTTGTCAATGCGACTTGTACTTTTCATTTGGGAACAATTTGTTTCGGCCTGACTTTTCTGTTCATTTTAAGCAGCAAAAGTGAGGTGCATCTCTGTGTGTGTGTATGGAGCCATTGGGTGCAGTCACTATAGCAACCAGGCTCACACCTGCCTGCCTAACGAGCTCTGTCTCTCACTCTGCCAAGATTCATCTTAAATACTTCTCTTTCAACTGCTGCTGTGTCCACAGTGTTTGCTCTACAGCCATCATTTTACCCTCAAAACGTCGCCATCGTTCTTCTCTTTCCAACACCGTGTCTTTAAAAGCTCAGAGATGTAAACTTTTTAAACTGTGTGGATGCAAGTGGAGGGATCAAATTTTAGTCATTCAGTGAGTCAAAGAATATGAACTTTTAATATTCATTCAGATGTTTTCTGACTCTAAATTTTCTTTTCTCATTTCTTAGGTTTTTCTAATTTACAATTAAAACATTTTCAGCTATTTTCCAACTTCTTCTGTGTGGTTGTCAGCTTTTAGCAGTTCAGCACTTTTGTTATCAGGTGCAAATTTCTGTATTTTTCAATTCATTCAACATTTTTAACTTAAAATTCAGCAATGAATTCATTTCAGTGCATACATTCAGATTCAAGCATTCACACTGCAGTTTCTTCAGAAAATGCACTTTCTAGTTCTTTCATGAGTTATTTACAAGTTTCTGACCACTTATAAAATGTGTTCAATGTGCTGCCCATTGTGTTGGATTGTCAATGCAACCCTCTTCTCCCACTCTTTACACACTGATAGCAACACCGCAGGAGAAATGCCAGCACAGCCATCCAGGTGCTGCACATCTCGTATCTTCACACCATAGACAATTGCCTTCAGATGACCCCAAAGATAAAAGTCTAAGGGGGTCAGATCGGGAGACCTTGGGGGCCATTCAACTGGCCCAACGACGACCAATCCACTTTCCAGGAAACTGTTCATCTAGGAATGCTCGGACCTGGCACCCATAATGTGGTGGTGCACCATCTTGCTGGAAAAACTCAGGGAACGTGCCAGCTTCAGTGCATAAAGAGGGAAACACATCATCATGTAGCAATTTCAAATATCCAGTGGCCTTGAGGTTTCCATTGATGAAGAATGGACCCACTATCGTTGTACCCCATATACCACACCAAACCATCACTTTTGTTGTTCCAACAGTCTTGGAGGGATCCATCCAATGTGGGTTAGTGTCAGACCAATAGCGGTGGTTTTGTTTGTTAACTTCACCATTCACATAAACGTTTGCCTCACCACTGAACAAAATCTTCTGCGTGAACTGAGGGTCCTGTTCCAATTTTTGTTTTGCCCATTCTGCAAATTCTGTGCGCCGATCTGGGTCATCCTTGTTGAGATGCTGCAGTAGCTGGAGTTTGTAAGGGTGCCATTTGTGAGTAGCTAATATCCACCGAAGAGATGTTCGACTAATGCCACGCTCCAGTGACATGCAGCGAGTGCTACGCTGTGGGTTCTTGCTGAATGAAGCTAGGACAGCCACTGATGTTTCTTCATTAGTGACAGTTTTCTTGCGTCCACATTTTGGCAAATCCAACACTGAACCAGTTTCACGAAACTTAGCAAGCAGTTTGCTAACTGTAGCATGGGAGATGGGTGGTCTCGTAGGGTGTCTTGCATTGAAATCTGCTGCAATGACCTGGTTACTGCGTAGACTAAAGTTACGTTGAAACCAAGCACACCATTAATTTTCTTGTGACATTACCAATAAGTTTGATGTGTCACATGGCCCTCTTCCTATTGAAAAAATAAAAGTTGTATCCAAGATGGCCGACTTCTAAATGGCCACCATGGTCACCACCCATCTTGAGGAGTTTGCCCCCTCACATATACTAATGTGCCACAAACAGGACTTTAATATCACCAACCATTCCCGTGTTATTACGGTGTATCCATATAAATGGCTCACCCTGTAGATTAGAGATCAGCAGGTATTTTATTTTTTTATTTTTTTATTTTGGCTATAAACAACGATTGCTGATTGTGGCTCAAGAGTTGGCAGTTTGTCTTGTGATCGGAAGGTTGCTGGTTCGAGCCCCGGCTCGGACAGTCTCGGTCGTTGTGTCCTTGGGCAAGACACTTCACCTACCGCCTACTGGTGATGGCCAGAGGGCCCGATGGTGCGATATGGCAGTCTCACTTCTGTCAGTCTGCCCCAGGGCAGCTGTGGCTACTACTGTATCTTGCCTCCACCAGTGTGTGAATGTGAGAGTGAATGAATAGTGGAATTGTAAAGTGCTTTGAGGGTCTCGAAAAGCGCTATATAAATGCAATCCATTATTATTATTAATTGTATTCCTCTATAAGCACTATTATTATATAATAGGACACCTAATTGTACTTGCTGACCTTATATCAAATCAGAATCTCTGTTTAAAGTCTGTTTCTATTTGAGAGTATTTACTCTCAGAGCATTAAGAACCATCTGGCAACTGAAGGAATGAAAATCAAAACTGTCTTTGCTCAATTATAATCCACCAGATTCTTCTGTGTCTTAATGGCCGAGCTATATATTGGCAAGTTTGCTACTTTACAAAATGAGTATTTTGTCAGATTTCTTTTGTGACTCCAAATATGCTTTATTGGTGTAGTAGATCATCTACAGCAGCTGTATTCTGTTTTTAACCTTTTCATGGTTTTTTTAATATTATAGTTTTATCATTTGTTGTAAAATTGGTCCATTGTAAAAAAAATATCTGTGACTGTTCAGATACTGCTAACAACAGCCCTGTCACCTGAATACCCTATGGAGTCAGAACAATACCTCCTGATTTTGCTATTGGAAAAAAATGATACGTTAATAAATATAATGGAATGATACCGTGGGCATATTAAACTTGTTTTGTAGTATGGACCTTGTTGGATAGCCTTACTGCACTCTGATTTTCTTCCACTGCAGTCTAATAATATGACACTAGAGGGTGATGCATAACAGGATATGGCATGCCAGATGTATGTGTGTAGACCAGCATATGTGTGTGTCTGTGTAAAAATTAAAGCACTTGAAGGCATATTTGCAACATATCTGTATGTTGATTATAAGGAAAGATATCCTATAAAAAATTTCATCTGTGAAGGTTTCAGGGTTATTTCCTGAGAAATCATTCTGTGTGTAATAATTTTTTCTTCTATCAATACTTTAAGAACACACAATAGCTCATGGACACACACACACACACACACACACACACACACACACACACACACACACACACAAACTGAAGCAGTAAATGGAATTAAACACCCTTTTAGAAAAGACAAGACCAAATCCTTCACGCTTGAGTCACCTTCTGTTTGAGATTATGTATGCATATTATTTATTCATATTCTCATCTTGACTTACCCATATGTTTTAAAGGTCAGGGTGCTATTACTGTTTTAGAAGGTTAAAAAGTTAGTGGAGGGCCAAAATCATTAAGGCACTCTGTGTATGTCACCAAATTGTATAGTTTTTTTGTTTTTTTGTAGCTCAAACAGGCTGCATGTCAAAGTGTGCAGTAGCCTGTAAGAGCCAAACCCCCCACAATGATAAATAGGATAAGGAGCTGATTCTCCTGTGGTTTCTCTTTTAGCATCTAACGGTATCTAGTATAATACTTGCAATAAACTTTTTAGGTCTGCACATTAATCCAGCACATGAAGCTCATGTTTTAGACAGCCTACTTAAATCATCAGTTTTTGGCTAGCTACCAGTCCACGAGATACAATATTAAACCACAGCTAGCAGTTAGCTTAGTGGAAAGACTATACATATGTGAAGATATGTGTTTTATAGTCTTAAGCTGTATTAAAACACAATACTTTAAATGTGTCTTGAATAGTCTATTATATTTTGCTGCTTGTAGATGGTTAGCATGTGACAACTAGCTAGCATCCTGTAGGTAGGCTAGCACTCACAACCAGCTGAAAAAAGAACAAAACAAACCCCTAAAAATCCACAACGTTATTGCACCCTTTACCCGTTAATCCCTTTTATATTTCCAGAGACTAATTCTCTTTGTTATTAAGAGCTTAAAAATGGTCTATGAACATGACTTTTTGTGCATCTGCCTTTTGTATGTGCAGTCAGAAATTGGTTTAGAGCAGCCAGAGGAGCTGCTGGCAGCTAAATTAGAAGCACATCAATCTTTTATGGATGTTGTTTTACAGTTCCTATCTCACTGTTATCTCGCTGTCTCTTTTAGGCCGGAGGGGCTAGCTGATTTGATCACCAGCCGTCTTATGCACACATCTTAGGAGATGAGGAAACAGATTAATTTGAAGGACCATTTAAAACACAACATTGTCAACACAACCTGTCTATAGAATCTCTCAGTTATACACACAAGTGGGTGATATTGTAACTGACTTTGTTAAGCATGCAACCCATATCAAAAGCTACTGCAGGGGTCTAGTCCACTCCAGGCCATTTTCCTGGCACCACTCCCCCAAACTCTCTCCATTCTTTCCTGTCTATTGTCAAACAGTTAAATGGTGAAAATGCACACATACACACACCACCTGGGCAAATTTACGTAATAATTTGAAGTTAGGCTTATTATTCTGTCAGTAGATTTTTTTTTCCTGTGCCAACCTTCTGCATCATTCAGTTTAGTGAAGAAGTCATGTCTAACAAATTTTAATTTTAATTTCTTTTTACCCTGTTATTGTTGATCCCCACCGTTCAAACCCTGGAACAAATGAAAAATCATCATCTGTTATCTGATCTGCAAAAAGCAAACAGAGTGTAGGGAGGTGATTAATGTGATCTTTGCACATGTGTTAATGTACGCTGGTGCGTGTGTAAAATAGGTAATTGTCATTTTCCTGAGCATGCATCGGGACTCTGAATTCTTTTACACGTTTTCACAGCCACCCAGTGAGCCGTATGGGTCGTTGGCAGTACAAATGTGATTTTCATTGCTGTAGTTAATTCATTGCTACAGCATTAGGCTGTAATAAAGACAATATTCATAATTAGGAATGAGGATAGGTAACTCACACACATTTGTTACCTGCTCTACATATGCATGCAGCGTTGGGGGTCATACCAATCTACTGCACAAGAAAGAGAGGTATGTTTTTGTTGATTAACACAACAAAAAGTAATGTCTTTCAGTGTTGATGGCTTAGAAATCAGAACATAACGAAATTATCTTGGTTCATAACAAGTTAAAAAATTAAATAAATTGAACATCAGATGAACAACAACTCATGACACATTACACCACGCCATTATTTATTTAACAAATCTAAGTGAAAATGCAGAAGCATTGTGACTTAATAGTTTTTAGCAGTAAGAAGTTGATGTATGACTTTATCAATCTCTCACATCATTATGGTGGGATTTTGGCCCACTCTTTACAACATTGCTGGAGTTCATTGAGGTTTGTGGACAGGTTTATGCACAGCTTTCCTAAGGTCCTGCTATAAAGAATTATAGTCGGTTGAGGTCTGAACTTTGACTTGGTCATTGCAACAACTTGATTTTTTTTTTCAACTGCTCTATTGTAGATTTGCTGCTGTGTTTAGGATCATTGTCCTTTTGCATGGCCCACTTTGGGCCAAGGTCTAGGCCAAAATTGACAGATGGCCTCACATTTGATTTAGAATAGTTTGGTAAACACAAGAGTTCATGATCAACTCAATGACTTGAAGGTTACCAGGTCCTGTGGCTGCAAAACAAGCCCAAATCATCAACCCTCCACCACCCTCTGACAGTTGGTATGAGGTGTTTGTGCCAATATGCTGTGTTTGGTTTTCTCCAAACATGGTGCTGTGCATTATGGCCAAACATGTCAATTATGGTCTCATCTGACCAAAGGACATTGTTCCAGAGGTCTTGTTGTTTGTTCAGATGCAACCAGCTCCAGTGTTCTTTTTAAACAGAAGAAGCTTTATCTTTGCAACCATTCCAAAGTGACAAAGACTGATAAAGTCACACAGAAATGAATGTTTCAATGACTAGATGGGTCCATAGCAATTTTTTTCTTGAAATTCGGTCCTGATGCAAAATCCTTGAAACCCTGAAAAAAGTCTACCGCTCAAAAGACTACATCATAACCCAGAACTTAAGAGCAAGACTGTATGTTTGATTTATTTCCCTCAAATAAATCAAAGCCTAGATTCAACTTCTAAATCTTTACTCACAACTCTAAGGGGAAAAATGAGCAGGTGTAAGCTCTAGGCTGTATTGGATCTTACTGAAATTAAACCACACATTTCTTTTACATGTAAAATTTGAATGGCTTATAGCTTATACAAGAGCTTCAAAAAGGACCATGGCTAAATTGCCAGTTGTCTAAACAGTGTTTATTTATTTTTACATAGGTAATAAATTCGATCTGGATAGTTTTTATGTTTGTTACACCGTTGATAAAGTGATGAGTTGTCATGTGTGATGCAGGCAGGATTAGAACCCAAAATAAGACATGGAGACAAGATAGAGACAGAAACCAGAATCAACTGACTACACACTGGGGATGCTGGGGAGGACACACAGAGACAACCAAGAAAAACGGGACAGGAAGGGGAACGAAACTTAACGACCTACGAACTAGAAACTTGGGTAACCAAACTAATACTCAAAAATGAATATTAGAATCACACAATCCCCAAAATGAATAAATCTAAACAATACAGAACATATCTAGTAAATACAAAACACCTTAAAAATCCAAGAGTCAACAACCCAGGAACCATGACACAATGACAGCTGGGTTAGTCTTCAGCCTCACTGTGACCCTGAAATTGATATGCGGTTATGGAAATGGATGGATGTAGCAAACATATTTATACTTATGTATTCTACTTTCCCTCCACATACTGAGATTAATGATAAAAGGGGGCCAAGGCTAATGCCCTGTGCCAGAATTTTAAAGCAAATGATGTGGATCTGCCTCAAAATTGAAAAATTTCTCCTGTTGCTCAGGCTTCATTATTCCACCATGTTTCATGGAATAGTTTTTTTACTCATAATCTTGCTATAAAATCAACAGAACCTAAACAATAATCAGACACAAAGTCAGAGGGACAGACAAATGCATAAGAAACACACTCCTGTTTTACTGAATAAACAGTTTATGACTTGCCAGTTTATGATTACGTGTGACTGGCACGGCTGTGTGTACAACATGAACTGAACATAACTGGTGATAATGAATTACAGCCACATGTGGAAAAGAAAAAGGGACAGATTATCCAGTAGTGAGACTGAGGCTATATACAGTATTATGTTCCTCCACAGGTGCATTTATCACAGAGCCTTGCAGCTCTTATTTCAGCCAGTGGAACTAAGAAGATAACAACACACAGAAGAAGCACTGACAGCTGCTGATTCAAAGGAAAAGACAGATAAGGCAAAGAGGATGGCCATCAGTCTGAAACATGACATTAATAACACTACACAGTATGTTATAATGAGCCTGTACAAACCAAGCATGCATTTTCTCTCATTACATTGTCTTTACCCCCCTTTTCTGCTAGATTTACTTTGCTAACTACTTGAGTTTCACACTGTTACTGTTTTCTGTTTAATTTTGTAAATCTTACAAATAATTTAAACCCCTCTTCTGAGTGTTTTTCCACCCTGTTTTTGGTCTGTGTCTTAGTTCTGAAATGGAGCTCTTCAGGTGCCACGGGGAATCATTTGGCGGTCCATTTTTACTCGTTCCATACAGTACTTTGAAAAAGCAGTACCGGTGGGCTGCAGCGGCGTAAGATGGCTCTGTTAAGAATGTTAATGCAACATCCTTGTTTGACAAGATCTTGCATTAATATTTCAGGGAGCAAGCTTTCAAAGGTAAATGTTACATGTAAAAGCCTCATTTTTTCAGGCTCCCTGAGCAGATTGGCTTGGAAAACAAAAGGTCACGCTGGGTTTCTTGACAGATAATACACAGTGGAGGAAGCGTTGATTGAGTTCAGTAGTTCTGATGAGTAAAAAACTTTCCCACTGGAAACTGTCCTTAGAAGCCAATCACTATATGATTAATATATCTGAGACATTTCACCTCACTTATAGGGGTTAAAAACATGGCTAACACACATATATTTAAAGATCCTTTAATTTTCTTTCTCTGTTTCTGAACAACAGTACGTTTGTGTGAACACCGTGGTGGTAGAAGTAGGCCTGTAGAGTTTGATGTTTCCTTTCTTTGCTTTCATGAATATTTAATCCAGCTCACCATCCCCAGAAGGTTCTTTCCAAATGAAAGCTAAAACAGCATCAACAACAACTACAACAGCAGCAACCAATATGGGAACATGCGCCCAATCACCTACCGTATAGCCTCGCAGAGGTTATTCGGTGTTACGTAATATTGTTGCATTTTCTTGCCAGTTAGCCTCTCATGAAAAAAATAAAAAGCTAAAGTTGAAAAAAACTGAAATATGAAATTTAAGAGTATAGCAAAAAACACATGCATGTTGTGATCCATACACCACACACACACACACACACACACACACACACACACACACACACACACACACACACATATACATACACTGAGAAAATTAAGGAACATGAGGTAAGAAAAGCTCTGCAGCAGAAGCTAGATAATAACATAAAAGCTTAAGAGGAGATAGTGAAGAGGGAAGAATGACTTAAGCAGTCTTTGCTGTACCTCCTAAAGCAGTGTGTGTGAGTACAAGCATTAAGATTTTGTGTTCCACACATTTTATTATTGTGTTTGGTCCTTGAAGGAGATAGACCCAGAAAGCTCAGTATAAGGTGAAGATTGCAGAGGGAAGATGAGGGAAAAAAAGAAAAAAAGTGACAAGAAGAGGACAAAGGATAGGAAGAAAAGATAGAAATCTATATTGTAAGCTTTATGGATAAAGTTCTTATTCTTAGCCAATTATACTGCATATTTACCTGCTAAAACGACATCTGATTCTCACATTATTATCTCTAGATATCCAAACTTCAAGATCTCCTTCCACTGCCCAGTTACATCACTTCTGTGAATGCAAAGACAAAACTTTCTTTTTACATTATAATTTTGAAGTCCTTAAGCATTTCAGTAGAAAGAAACCCTTTATTTCTTCACTTTTAACATCAAAGTTTTCAGAATCCTGTTATGCAACACCACCTTTTGCGATTAAAGCAACAAATTGAAGTGGATCACGATGAAAAATCATATGCAAGGAAACAAAGTAACATTGCTGAATGATAAAACTCACATATACCTGACTAGCATGCACCTTGTAGGATAACATTTATCATGCGCTAAGTCAGCTCTAACCTCCAGCATAAGGACATACGCAAATTACATTTAGACTCAAGCCTTAAAAGTCACATGAAAATATTGGTTGGTTTATAGCAAAGACTTACAGGTAAATTATGGTTTAACAATTCTGGTGGATTAGCATCTGTGGGCAGTTTCAGACTGGGCCATCTACCTGCGGAGAATGTCTGTTATTGAATGGGGGGAGTGTCAAAACTTGTAAAATCATACTGTGGTCTTTCAGAGAAGAGTGAAGTCAATAGCTGAAGTCTAACCAAATGTTAGAAACCTGTATTTTTTTTTTTTAATTTTTTATCTTTAATGTTTTTGTTTGTTCTGCTTCTGCTATTCCTGGTGAACTCTGCTGTCACCCCCTGCACTGTTCTGGCCCACTTGTCAGCCAGTCAGCGTCCTCCACGTGGAGCAAAGTGCAGTTGGGATTTTGGAGGAGTGACAGTTAGGATCAGGTGTGGTGGTATGCTTTTGGAGAATGGTGTTAGTAATGCTTGCTTCAAAGAACAGAGCACTTAGCTCTTACCAGACAAGAAAAAAGAAATGCAAGGCCCCCAAGCATAACTATACAAGAGTAGATATATGTTGTGATGTACTTTGAAAAGAGTATTTGTTTGAAAAAGCAAATACTCTTTCTTTACGTATACAATGGTTAGCATAACTTTCCTAACATATCACTAACCGCTAACTTACCTGTGTGACTTGAATTCGCACTTGAAACAGGGAGGACATATAAACGTACAAGGAGAACATTAAAAAGGATGAGTGAAATAAGGAGAACAGGGACTCCACATGCTACACTGATAAACAAACTGCATGTAGCAGGACTTGAAAATATGTGTATTTTAAACAAAAGCCAAGGGAAAAAAATGATATTTTGCAGAAGCAAAACTAGCTAAAAAGCTGGGCAGCGCTGATAGTGACAGCAGAGTAAAGAAAATAAGGTGAGCAGTATTGTTTGCCAAGCAAAATAAGGGATGACAGTCAAGTTGTTGTATTACTCAGTGTTATAGTTGCTAACACTTACATTTTACTCTGCAGTCTCATTGCCCCAACCAAACCAGCCGATAACAGTTTTGATGAGATCAAGGAAATACTAAAGACGCATTTACATCTGATACCAGTGATAGTGGAACGTGTCAGGTTTCACACAAGGAATGAATCAAAGATTGAATCTATACCTGAGCATGTGGCAGAGCTCCTTAGATTAGTGGAGCATTGTCAGTGAGGGGAGAAGCTGTCAGATGCACAAGCGACAGGCTTGTGTGTGGGCTGCACAATGAGGGCATTCAGAAACGGCTTCCACAAAGGATAGACTAACATTGACTTGGTTTGTGAAGATCCCCATATCTAGGAAGCACAGCAGAAGATATTGTCAAGTTACAAGATGAAAATGCGACATATAAGCACGATCAGTGCACAAGGTACACACAAAACAATGCAATGACAAAAAGCAGCCTTGCTTCAGATTGTAACAAAATCCACTATAATTTAATTTGGCTAAACTCAATTCAGTTCCATGAAGATGTATTTTTATAGCGCCAAATCACAAAAGCAGTTCGTTCAAGGTGGTTCTTATTGTAAGATAAAGACTCTAAAATAATACAGAGAAAACCCTAACAATGAAACATCCCCATACGAACAAGCACTTGGTCACAGTGGGACGACACTGTCACACACACACACACACACACACACACACTGTACTGTAGAAAAAAGCCAGAGATTAAATTGCTTGGAAAGTTCTGGTGTAGTTAAAATGAGTTCAATCGCCATAAAAATAAATTAAAAGAAACTCAAAAACTAAAGTATGCATAAAACTTTCTATTGTGTATCAGAATCTCATATCCCACCAACAAAAATCTCACCTGTATAGTTGGAATATGTAATATTATGATATTTGCCACTCATAATTCATTAAAGCTACAGAGGCAGTGATTTTAGCTTTTAACCACTTCTTTTCACTTTGTGTGTGTGTGTGTGTGTGTCTGTGTGTCTGTGTGTCACAGGACTGTGCTAACGCAGTGAAAGACTGCTGGGCTTTGTATGGAAGCCTAGTCTGGAGACAGTACTCTTCCCCGTAGACTTGAAAACAACCAAGGTACACGGAACATCTTCACAGTCTCCTTGCACAGCTGTTTACACATAACCGTAAAACTGAAGTCACACCTAACAGATGTTTTAACATTTTACAGCAATTAATTTAAGCAGCAAAACACAAATCCTCAAAGCTTCCTGTATTAATGATTACAATTTTAATTTTATATCCCAAATATCCATCTATCCACTTTCTTCCTGGTGCCGTTGGGTGAGAGCCAGGCTACACCCTGCCAGTCTGTCACAGAGAGGGACAGACACACAGACCTTTCACACCTACTGCCACTTTAAAATCACAGACGCCACTAACAACATGTCTTTGGACTGTGGGAGCTGAGTTTAGAATAAAGGGAGCTTTGCTGCTGGAACATATTTACTAACTTAGTTCATATCATCTGACTTTTTCCCCTCTTTTTAATAAAGATGTCTCGAGCAGGAGTCATCCCAATAGGCAAGTTTCAAGTTCCAGCTGCTGAACAAATGTTATGTTGTTATTTTTGTTTATCTATTAAATAAATAGCAGTAGGACAATATAAATACATACCTCTACACACATCAGGATAGTCTGGTGTTTTTGCTCTTTATAAAGTCAAATTACTGATGTCATTGATATTTAACTTTTACAGGTTTTCCCATTCTTTATCTGTTTTCAACACGGTGGACTCATCAACTGTAAATAAAAGATGGACGTAGCTTCCAAGTATGACAAGTGAATATCTTATCTGTATCTTATATTTATATATACAGCTGATGATGGATGCAAGAAGAGTGGCTGGTGTGCCTTACTCTTCCTATAAGGTGTAAAGATGCTGGTTAGTGGGGCTGTTGGAATGGTGGAGTACTGCAGCTGGTTGAGTAATGGTGATGCTTTAAGTGCAGCTACAGGAGATGGGCTACACCTGGGGGCAAGCTCAGTATGTGGCAGGGGACAGGATTAAATGGAGGGAACTTGGTGTGGATTTACGTAGCAGCCAAATGCCGCTGCTAGTGTTCCTCAAGAAATCTCATTTCTGACCTCTTGCATGGGGAACATGTAGCATTAAGTTTCAGTGAGGAGCCTTAAAAGTGCGCAGACTTTTACATTATAATAAGATTTCTTTTACATGTGAACACCAAGCATCAAACATCACTTATTAACCACATGAACAACATAAAACATGTATTTCAGTGTGCTTGGGTGGGTCGATGAGAATCTGCTGACTCTGTGTGTGTGTGTGTGTGTGTGTGTGTGTGTGTGTGTGTGTGTGTGTGTGTGTGTGTGTGTGTGTGTGTGTGTGTGTGTCCATGCTAATGTGTACTTCCTGTGGTGTCCTAGTTTTTGCCTGGCAGTCTTTGAGGTCAAATAAGGAGCAAACTTTCTGCATCATGTAAAGAAGAATCCCTCCCACAGGCACAGTACACACACATATGCATGTGTTGCTACATGCACACGCTCACACACTCACATGTGAACACGGATGAAAACAGTAATTCTGAGTACATGTTGGTCATGCTGTCATTATACACTTCCATAGATGCAATTAAAGCAGTACTATCATCCACATAATCACTAACATACACAAGGCAAAGAGACGGCCAGTATCCATGGGTCCTGCAGGAATGGGAAAATACACAGACACACACACATACGACACACACATCCAAATCTTGAGAACCATGCACCATGACAATTTAATGCACATGAAATATAAAACTGTCAGAGAAAGCACAGAAGACATACAGACACATGCAGAGGGCAGAGCGGTGTCACATACCATCACCATAGACAGGTCAGCATACGATGACACAGCCAAGATGGACACCACAGCTAGCAGGCATATTGCTACCCAACAAACACACACTCAGGAACAATTTATTGCGAGCAAAAAGGAGACATCATGGGACCTGACGTGGGCCGGGGGTTTTCATCTGATTGGCTGTCACATGCACTCTGGTTATCGTGACAACGGCTGTCCCTGCAGGATAGTGGCAGCCCAAGCTCGGCATGGAACTGAGCCATGACACTGATGAGGGAGATGGAAACTTTTTGAGCTTCTGCGAGGATTTCCATTTAGCGAACACTATTAATTATAATTTAATCAGCTATTAATTTACCATTTGTCCATAAAGGCTTTTAGAAAGTGTTCCAAAAACAAAAATCTGGATGATTTAAAGCTTCTGATGAATATTAGGAGAAGGAACGCTGTGATTACTTTCAACGTCCCAAAGTCCACTCAATTCCTGTCCAGTTTGGGGCTAAAGTTGGCAAAAAAGTGAATTTCCACCATCCACTAGTTGGTTCCTCAGAGTTTACTCACTCTTTGTTGAATATCACATTATTGCTGATTGCAAATATCTTATTTCACCTCGGCATGTTTGTGTGTATTGCCTCATCTCATTCTTTTCCATTTTGCTGAAAAAAGTCCCATTAAGAGGTGATTCTGTTGTCTCAGTGTGTGATTCTCCAGCTTGGATAATGAAGCCGCAAGAGACACACATTCATAGCAGAGTTAAATCATTTCTCTCTCTCTATCTCTCTCTCTCACACACACACACACACACACACACACACACACACACACACACACACACACACACACTCATGCAGAGGGGACACAGAGTCTGTGATTGGAGTTAAATCACTTGACCTTTGACCTCTTTCTGGACCAATGAGAACATCCCAGACGCCCGGGTGCAGTTCTGAAGAAAGCCTATAAATAGCAGGCAATTTAGAACAGGAGAGGAGCGGGCATCCCAGATTAATGACTTCTCTCTGCATGCATTTTACTACTTTTTGTTCTGCTCGTCTTATCTTTCTTCTTCTACCACCACGCTTTGCTATCTCGCTTGTTCTTTTTTGTGCTCTCCCAGCACATTCTTACTGCCTGTCACTTCACACTTATTGTCTTTGGATGGTGCTTGCTGTTTTGTGCAAGTGTGCGTCGAAGTCGTACAGTGACACAGAGATGAGAGTTTTTCTTGTGAAGATTCTTAGTCATCCAGGTCATGGTTATACAAGATTCAAGAGTTTATGTTGATAAGATTACCGTAAGATAAATCTATACCCTTTTTTTGTCATTGTGCCAAAGATTTTATAACATGGGGAAGTTGCAGAGTGCCCTCTGATGGACAAACTCTGCACCATTAACCCTTGTACCACAGCTGATGGATGTTGTCACATTTATTCTTTACTTTTTAAATTTTTATCGGTTGTTATACAAGCCAATACTGAAATACTGGCAAACAGCTAATATCAACGAATATATTAACAACACTGAGGATGTTCAGAAGGTTGGTGTTAAAGAGGAGGATGATCCGCTGTGTTGACCTCTAAAAGGAGCAGCTGTGAAAAGATATAGTGACTGGGCTATATTTTACATACTTGATACCTGATTCAAGCTAGCAGTGCACACCTATAATCATACGTTGCATTTCACTTTCACACAGCCGTGAGGCCTCTTAAATTGTTATCATCTATTATCATTTATGCATCATGATTGATGAGTTTTATTCAGTGAAGCAATAATGTGTAGTGCTCTTCAAACCATCCTGATTGCGCAGAAGAAGCTTTTGCTCATAAAATACTCCCTCCTCTCAATATTCTTGTTCCTAATGATGGGAAATCCATTTTTGCTGTGTAACTCCATTAACTGTGCGAGAATATGATGAGGCACGAAACTTAACCCAATAACAAATATGAAAACTCATTTAAAGGAGACACAAACGGCAGGAATGTGTCGAGCAAATTTAGATCTAAGATGTAGGAGTGGTCGCATAATACCATCAGACTGCTCCTAAACAGCAGATGAGCAACAGTTTTTTAGGTTTTTTTGTGTGCACGTGCACACACACACACACACACACACACACACACACACACACACACACACACACACACACACACAGCCTTTTCCTCTGTAGAGACCATGTGATTACAAAAACTGGCTACAAGACAGTGACAAGAAGAGACCCCTTTAAAGAGTTATAGAAAACACACATATAATAATAATCCACAGTGCTTATTTATTAAACCAGTCACTTTTGGAACAGCATTCAGGAGTTTATCAACTAGCTTAGCACGATTTCAAGATTATTATTTCATCCTTTGTGCAAAACTCGAAACACATTCTGAGCCGCTAAAACACCTTCTGCTTTGTGACGCACTTGCAAAGTGTCGCTTGCATGCAACAATGGTTAAAAATAACTAAAAATAACCACCGCGTCGTTGTCATCAACACAATGGCTCACGATTGCTAACGCATGCGTCTAACCATGTGATGCGCTAAAACCAATCAATAAATAGGATTAGGGAAAAAAAAGCTGTGCAACTGCAAGTGGCATTTTTGAGTTCAACTTTCATTCATTAATGGAGCGGAACAATAAAAGAGAAAGATTAGCACTGAAAGATGGCGCGGCTGATTTAAAAAGCGAGCAGCTGTAATTTCATTCGGAAGTAGATAATAGATCACATTGTCGTACATTGTATGATTTTTTTGTTAACCATATTTTATGCATGTTTTTCCTTCTATCTTCTACCTCTAACCCTTCCTCAGTGCCATCAAAGATTTTTGCCTCAGCTGGTGCTGGAAAGTATTTATTGCAATCAATGGAAGTTACTCTTGGATATGTAAATGTGGAATTTTGTAAAGGGTGGATTTGACACACTTGAGGATTCTAGCGATGGGGCACATCATCTGTGATATACAGTGGCTTGCAAAAGTATTCGGCCCCCTTGAACTTTTCCACATTTTGTCACATTATAGCCACAAACATGAATCAGTTTTATTGGAATTCCACGTGAAAGACCAATACAAAGTGGTGTACACGTGAGAAGTGGAACGAAAATCATACATGATTCCAAACATTTTTTACAAATAAATAACTGAAAAGTGAGGTGTGCGTAATTATTCAGCCCCCTTTGGTCTGAGTGCAGTCAGTTGCCCATAGACATTGCCTGATGAGTGCTAATGACTAAATAGAGTGCACCTGTGTGTAATCTAATGTCAGTACAAATACAGCTGCTCTGTGACGGCCTCAGAGGTTGTCTAAGAGAATATTGGGAGCAACAACACCATGAAGTCCAAAGAACACACCAGACAGGTCAGGGATAAAGTTATTGAGAAATTTAAAGCAGGCTTAGGCTACAAAAAGATTTCCCAAGCCTTGAACATCCCACGGAGCACTGTTCAAGCGATCATTCAGAAATGGAAGGAGTATGGCACAACTGTAAACCTACCAAGACAAGGCCGTCCACCTAAACTCACAGGTTGAACAAGGAGAGCGCTGATCAGAAATGCAGCCACGAGGCCCATGGTGACTCTGGACGAGCTGCAGAGATCTACAGCTCAGGTGGGGGAATCTGTCCATAGGACAACTATTAGTCGTGCACTGCACAAAGTTGGCCTTTATGGAAGAGTGGCAAGAAGAAAGCCATTGTTAACAGAAAACCATAAGAAGTCCTGTTTGCAGTTTGCCACAAGCCATGTGGGGGACACAGCAAACATGTGGAAGAAGGTGCTCTGGTCAGATGAGACCAAAATGGAACTTTTTGGTCAAAATGCAAAACGCTATGTGTGGCGGAAAACTAACACTGCACATCACTCTGAACACACCATCCCCACTGTCAAATATGGTGGTGGCAGCATCATGCTCTGGGGGTGCTTCTCTTCAGCAGGGACAGGGAAGCTGGTCAGAGTTGATGGGAAGATGGATGGAGCCAGTTACAAGGCAATCTTGGAAGAAAACCTCTTGGAGTCTGCAAAAGACTTGAGACTTGGGAGGAGGTTCACCTTCCAGCAGAGCAACGACCCTAAACATAAAGCCAGGGCAACAATGGAATGGTTTAAAACAAAACATATCCATGTGTTAGAATGGCCCAGTCAAAGTCCAGATCTAAATCCAATCGAGAATCTGTGGCAAGATCTGAAAACTGCTGTTCACAAACGCTGTCCATCTAATCTGACTGAGCTGGAGCTGTTTTGCAAAGAAGAATGGGCAAGATTTCAGTCTGTAGATGTGCAAAGCTGGTAGAGACATACCCTAAAAGACTGGCAGCTGTAATTGCAGCAAAAAGTGGTTCCACAAAGTACTGATAGCCTGGCCTAAAAACAGACCAGAAGCTTTTGCTGAATCAAAATGAATAACAATAGTAATTTGCTTTGAATAGTCTGGTTGAATTTGAGTAGCCAAAAAGGTAACTTTCTCTTCTCTTAGCTTATTTAGTGTACAAAAGAATATATAAAACGTTTTTATTTTTACTTAACTCAATAATGCTTTAAAGATCAATTTCAATGTGATTGGTTACATTATGCTTCTGTGTTAAATCTACACCACAAC
This sequence comes from Pelmatolapia mariae, assembly GCF_036321145.2. Lineage (NCBI taxonomy): Eukaryota > Metazoa > Chordata > Actinopteri > Cichliformes > Cichlidae > Pelmatolapia > Pelmatolapia mariae. Next base: position 12,995,807 of record NC_086230.1, read on the forward strand.
TTAAGCCAAATCGGAAACACCTTCCTAAAAAATCTAACTACACGTCAGTGGGCTTCGCATCTGCTATGACTGGCCCATTCAGTACTGTTACTTGCTATGCATATCCCAGGTAAAGAATGGTTCAATTTGAAGAAGCAAACTCTTAAATCAACAGCATAGAGTTGATTTAAGAATGCAAAAGTAAAAACTAGCCATAGTCATTAGAACCTGTGACTAATTCTCAGAATGTACTGGTGTTTTGTGTTTTCTCAGCTCTCCGTTGTGATACATGGCTAATTCCATTCACGTGTTCTGGCGCTCCAGTGTAAACAGCGCCTAATTAGACAACCGAAATGAATAAAACTCAGCAGAATAAAAGCCCAGCAGCACTGTGACCTTGAGGACCTATTCTACAGGCTGGTGACTCAGAAAAAAATAAAGGTGGTTTGCCTAGGGAGCCCTGGCTGCTCTCCAGCTGTTCAGGTCTTTGCAAATCACAGAACTCTAACCTGCAAGCCCAGGCAGTGTGAAAGGTTAAAATGGTGATAAATATAACAAGCTAACAGAACATATTCGAATGAGACAGGCTGAAATCATGAATAGAAAAGCGAGAAACACAAAGAGAAAAATATAGAAAAAGAAACAGAAGAAAGGGCAGTATGAGAAAATGAGGCACATGCTCTATATCTGCAGATTGTCGCTGAACTTATGAGTAACAACAGCCGTCAAAATAACATTAAAAAATGCTGAAAAGTTTTTTGAAGGTGCACACAGGGCCTACAATTGTTACAGTGCGTCAGCTTATGTTAATAATTATCCATTGTTGCACTTTTGCTTAAAATAGTTTGAATGTTCTAAAAAGTAAAATTTTCACATGAACCAGAAAAAAATAAACTTCAGACCTTTCCAGCTATATGTAAATAAACGGTCGTCTAACCATACTGCCACTCCCTTTGTGCATACCTAATCTTGCTTAAAATCTTACAGAGTTTTCTTGTTTGTAGATTTTACACAACAGACTGTAACGAGTATGCTTGACAACTTGACACCTATTGAAAAAAATTGTAGTAAAGCAGAATATGACTTAACTGCAATAACTGCATTTTGGCCAAAGTAAGTAAATATTAGTAAAATAACTTTGCATTTAAGTCCAATATCCCCAAGTAATGTAAATATGTTAGCAGGGCTGACATTGTTTGATCATAGTTCATGAACAAACAACAAATGCTGTTGTTTTTCTCAGAGGGATGGTCCCAAGATGGAGGTATAGGTGAAAGGATGCCATTGTAATTTTTTCTGCCACCTTTGGTTAGATTCATTGGACCTTTTATAACACCTTAGTGTGTCCCTCTGTTAAATTTAACACAAGTGCATGCACGTGCACGTCCACACATGCATTCAGTTTGTTTGTGAATGTGCATACGGATGTAAGAACATGCCCGTTTGTGTATTGTTATGCATGCAAACACTTGTGTTCGTGCACATAGGTGTGTGCTTATGTGCAAGTGGCTCCCTGCAGCGGCCCTCTGGCCGTGGCTTCATTAAACATTTCATTAATGTCAAACATAATTTGCTTCATCAGATTAAACAAGCCCCGTTCATACACATACTCTCACACAGTCTCTGACAGAGACCCAAACAGCGTCAGAAAAACCTATGTGACATGTTCACAGCAGGAAGACGAAATTAAAGCTACACACTGCAAATTTACTGTATCACACATGTCAACACAGAGAATCCATAATGACAGGCTGATTTTTACACAGAGGCACAGGACACACATTTTTTTATGACAAGTAGGGTATAGATGAAATTATCTGGTTGTCTGCATATATTATCGGGATTATTTTCTTTGTGTATGCTGCGTATGAGTCATCATTGAGATCCACCCTCTGTGGCTGAAAATGAAGACAATTCAGAAATCTTACAGTAAATGCTGCTGTTCCTCATAATGATACTTGACTAGCTTCACCAGTGTGTTAGTCCACATACTGTACAGTTGTGACCGATGTTTACACTTTTACAGCATATATGTTTAGATTTTAAAAAATACATGCTTAAATTTTATTAAGACAAATTTATGAATAAAAAAATTTTTAAAGTGTGGTCAGGAGTGGCAGGTTTGAATGTCACCTAGTTGTTGGTTTGTTTGCAATGTGTTAATTGACTGATTGATTGATTGACTGATTGATTGATTGATTGATTTATAATACCTTATTCATCATGAGGGAAATTGTACTTGTAGACTAACATATATGAGCATAAATTACCAGATGTTTGTATAAACATTAATAAAAACATCTTAAAATTGGGAAGAGTTTCAAATTCCAGTAGAGAGAAGGGGGGGGAATGACAGAGCAATAGCAATAGTTTCTTTAAAGCAGAGAAATTCAGAAGTCTAAAAAATCTAAAAAGTAGAGGGAACCTCTCGTCCAGACATCTTTTAGACAGTGAAGTATAACTCTTAGCAAATTGAGGTTTTCCATGTACATTTCACATTAAAAGTGATAGAACCACCAGTTTTTAGTGTGTATTATAAAATTTGTATTCCCAAACTGGTTAGCAAGTGGTAGAGAAGATTGCCGGCTTTCTGTGAAGCTGATCACTAAAGCCCAAGTGACGCAAGCCTGGGAACTGGTCAGTGACACAAAACAAGTGTATTCCCTGACCAGCTGGCAAGTGGCTGCTGGAGGGTGTTGGAAGTCTCTAGATGCAAAGCGGTATATGGTGCTTCATTGACAACCACCAAGTGATTACTTTGGATGCTAGCAGGTTGCCGTGGTCATGTTGCATAGAAGATGTATACTTGCCCTCATATCTTTTGTCCTGTCTTCCTCCTCTTACCCCCAACTGGTTGTGGCAGGCGGCTGCCTTACCCTGAGTGTGGTTCTGCAGGAGGTTTCTTCCTGTTAAAAGGGAGTTTTTCCTTCCCACTGTTGTCAAAGTGTTTGCTAATAGGGGATTGTCTGATTGTTGTGGTTTTGTGGTATTATTGTAGGGTCTGTACCTTACAGTATGCCTTGAGGTGACTGTTGCTCTGATTTGGGGCTATATAAATAAACTGAATTCAATTCAATTCAATTCAATTCAACTGCAAACCAGAAAAAGAGACTACTGGCCTTAAAAGTAAAGGTTGCACATTTTCAAAGGTGTTGAAGCTACAACTTCACAAAGGTGAATGTCCTCCATTTGTGTTTTGAACTCTACTTTTTACTTTACTTTTTGAAGTTTCACTACTACTTGGTGAGTAGGTGGTGAATAGGTGGTGAAGTATTTGCAAAGTACAGGCCACCAAAGAATCTTGCCAATGACTAAGTTAATTACATGGAGGTTTTTGTCCAGCAAGTTTTTCACAATCAGCTTCCCATGTTAGTTGCCAACAAGCTCCAACAACCACTTGGCCAACTGGTTGGTGAATACATGATTTTGCTAAGTGACAGGAGGTTGCCATGGGGTCACTCACCAGTCTTTAAGCATATGTGCCTACCCATATGGAAAAGAAATAGTAAAAACTTATATGATTTACTCATGAAAGTGGCCACTTTCATGAGTAAATCATATAAGGCTTACATGATTTACTCATGAAAGTGGCCACTTTCTCATTACTTTCATATATTGTTTTAGTAAGTATCCAAGACATACAAGTTTCATTATATAATTTTTCAAGGGATCTTATATCTGTTTTCATCCTTGTATGCTTTTCATACAAGTTTCACACAAGACAGATACAAACTTTATAAGATTTATATATATCTTTATATCTTTTCCATATGGGTAAGGTCTTGTTTTTTTTTTTTTTTTCCTATTACTAGGCACCCATGTGGTTGGAGCATATCACCTCTGATGCTAGGCATCATCATTGACTTCACAAGAGATGACAAAGCCTGATGGGACTATTCATAATGCTTAAAATATCAGTTATAGCTTTTAAGTCTTCTCACAGCAGAAGTTTAGTATCACATTTATTTTAAGACACAGAAGCAGGAAACAGAATCAAGAAAAGTTTGATAAACTTTTTCATTACGTGGAAAATCCTGCAATGGTTTACATAAATGATTCACATCTACACTCGAATCATTTAAATTGGCTGTGCTGAAACCAGACAGGATGCAAAGTGCTGAAATGGCAGGAAGCCCTAATGAGGACACTGGTGGCAAGTGTGTGTCCATGTGGGAGTGTAGGATAGAGAGAGAGGGACAGAGAGAGCACTTGCTACAAAGAGCCGATAGCCAGAGCTTGAGCTTTCATCAATAAGATCGAGCCTTACAGAAAACCAAAGACTTGAGTATCTGAACACTTAATATTTCATTTTTGATTTGGGTTTTCAAAATTCCTAGAAAGAAAAGGCTTCGCCATTGATGGAAACTACATATACGCAAACTGAACAAGATATCAGCTAATTAACAGTTTACGTGGCTCTATCTTTTTTTTTTTGTAATAACTGAATGAGAGAAATTGTATCATGGAATATTTGGGGGTCAATCAGAAAAGGCTTAAAGGCAACAAAAACCACACTTGCACAGATTGTTGATTCTTAACTGGGAATATGTTGCATGCATTCATATAACATTATGTACTCAATGGACATACCTCTCCTTTTCATGTGTTACTATGTCAGGTGTCTTTAAAGAGGTTAATTTTCCACTCCAGTAACAAGCTCATCTGATGACAGACCATCTCCAAGGGGTTTTTCCACCCTCTCAGCCCCTTGTGCCCTCCAGGCTTTTTTTAGTATTTAGCTTTGGAAAAAAGTGCCCTGATTAAAGTGAGGTTGGGGTGGATTTGATTAAAGGGGACGCGGAGTGGACCTGACTCAAGGCTTTATTTTTCTCCCCATCCCCCCTTACTGATTAATTGGGATATTTCTCATCCCACTCCCGAGGCCATGGCAGATTGCGGAGTCAGATTTTTTTTTACTTAAAACCACAGCCCACAGAAGTGAGCTTTCTGAACCATTTAGGTGCCTAAAGTGTGGCTTAAATGCAATGCAGAGCTGATGAAAGACAATCGATAGTGGAAAGAAGTGGCTGTGTGTGTGTTTTTTTTTGGGGGGGGGGCTGACTCAGTTTGCGTGAAGGTGAATTAAAAGTTCTCAAAAGTGCAACAGTACAATAATAACAAGTGTGTTAAAACAAACTGTGGAGTGCACTGTCATCGGCTAACATTTAATTTGGAATATTGAGATTATTCAAGACTGTGTTTAAATGCAGATACATGTCAATGTCGTTCAGCAGATTGCCATGAAAAACAATTTTAAGTCTAGGCATTTCCAACAACTGCCACCTTTGTGCATTCCAGTGATCCCAGGAGCTATGCTGCCGTAGGGTTTCCGATGGTAAATTGATCCTGGGTGATGGGCCATGCAAAACGCTCCTACTTATCGAATGGAACCAGTTGAGTTGGTTCGGACCCAGGGCTTGCTGGGCTGATTACATCTCTCAGCTGGCTTGGAAACATCTTGGCGTCCTCTTGGATAACCTGGAAGAGGTTGGTGAGAAAAGTCTGGGCTTTTCAGCTCAAACTGCTGTCCATGCAACCTAAACCTGGATATATGTCAGAAAATGGCTGGATAGATGGATGGTGGCATTTTATGGAGAAATGCATTTAATTCATTTAATGCATTTAATGCATTTCTTTCTTATGGCTCTACAACTCCTTCTACACTGTCACAATACACAGCTTTTACAAACAGAAATTATCAACATGTTAAATGTGAACTTTATAAGTTAGACATAAGTTCAGCTGCTAATCTAAATAGCTAATGAGCCAATTGCGCAGCAATAAACTGATTGGCTAGGCTAGTAACGTTGTGAGGATGGAACTGGGCTCTCTGAAGGTGGTGTTGGATAGACGGATACTGTCTTAAGTTAAGGACAATGCTGCACAATACCTGCCACCCACTCCATGATGTGCTGGCCAGTCACTTGTAATAAACTAGTTTGATTCTGATACTAAAATTGGGAAAGAAAGGCAATTTAGGTGATTTTGAATGTAACTTGATTGTTGTTGCCAGGTGGTCTGATCTGAGTATTTCAGAAACTGCTGATCTGTAGAGATTGCTTTGGACAAGCATGTCTAAGGTTCAGAGAGAACAGACTGAAAAAGAGAGCTGCTGTTTTCTGAGTGAAAATGATCTTGCTTATGCAAAAGATTAAATAACTACTCTTTACAACCAAGACGTACAGAAGAGCATCTCTAAATACAAAACAGGTTGAACCTTGAGGCAAATAGGTTAAAGCACAGCACCACACTGGTGATAAGTGTTGCTGGGGCCTGGGGTGGCTAACCAAGCTTGTGGTATGATGTGAGAGGTGGGGAACAGCTTGCCAGTCCATCACAAGGCTAGCACAGAGCGCAGGGACACAACCCTTGGCGCTCACCTTCACAACTATGATCAAATATTATGCATCTGTGAACTGTCGGGGGAAACTGGAGGACCTGGAGAAAACTTACACTGATACACTGAGACTGAGAAAACCATAGTCAATGGATTATCAAATTCCTAAAAACCAGAGTTCTGCTTGATGCTGGCTTTAAAAACATATATTTAATGCAATGTTTTAAATTTCATTGACATTATTAAAGTGTTCTCTAGTTTTTTTCTTCATTTTCCAGGTGAATATTTTTACCTCTCTCCATGTTTTTATATTAATTGTGAAAGGTCAAACACAGCAGACTGCCACACAGCACAAGTGTCCGAGTGAAACAGTCCATTAGGGCCTTAAATATCAGAGACCTAAGAAAGCCTTTCAAGGGCCCTATTTATGCATAAGTATGAATGAAATGACCTTCAACATGTATAAACAAATCAGTGACTCAATACCTGCCATAAAAGCCCCAACTCAGAAACTCTCGAGCCTTTAGAAAATAGATACAATGAACAAATGTTAAGGTTTTATATATGAAATGGCTTTTTTGGCTGGTCTCATGAGTATTGACTGTATGCATTTCTGTAATGTTGAATCCAGGCCACAGGAGGAAACCTTTTATTATAAAAAAATCCAACAAGAGTAATTCCTGCATATTGTTGTGCAGCAAAAGGTTTGCTGACTGAACTGAGAGTTGTTTTTACATCTATGCCTCTTGGCAATTTTGTGGTTTAGTATCTTCCCAAGCCTTCAGTGTAAGGACTGGAGCAGCAAACTTCGAGCCTTCCTAGTGGATGACATGCTCTACCTCCTTAGGCACAACCTCCCCCTCATATCATGCCACATGATTGGGGCCTTAAGAACACATTTGCAATCATTTTGAAGTATATCTTTAAATTTATGTTCAAATTTGTGCGAAAGAAGAATTTATAAATCTTTAAGTAAGGTCTAGACTTTGTGTAAGAGAATATTCTGTTGTCTTTTTTGGAATTGGGTCACACATCACACACATACGTTCTGCCTCACCTGCTTCCACACACAGGCAGCACATTCCCAATCTGGGTGTTAGCTTTCATGTCAACCCACTATTAATTGCCCTGTCTTCAGTCTCCTCTATGACTGCTGTGAGGTTGTCTTCAAGAGTTTGTTTTTTGCTTTGAGAGCCTTTTTTAGACCCTCATTTGCACTGGCACTATTCAAGTCGATTTAAGATTTACAAATGGGATTCTTACTAAACATACTGAAAGTGTTCAGTTTTTATTCTCCTAAGCTGTTTTTTTTTTGAGTCAAATACAAGCATGCACATTTTTAGCACATTCATGATCACCACAGGTGATGGGAAGCTGATCCCAGTGAAGTGAGTTCTACCAGCTTGATTGCTGGTTTGGAAGCCGAATAATACATCACATACTGGGTGAGTCATAAGCGTTAGACGGCGTTTTGTGTTAGAGCCCGCGGGGTATGACAAGGCGCCATGTAAATAAGCAATAAAAGCTAAAAGTTCAACATTAGAAACCAGAATAAATGGCAGGTTTTCACAGACAGACGCAGAACCCAAGACGACCAATTAGAAGAAAAATGCAAGAGAGGGGAGAAGAGGAAGTAAGAGAGTTGGGGATGGAGAAAGAAGGGCTAAATGTTGAATCTCTAATTGGCCTGAAGTTGGAAGATGTGTGTGCATGTGTGTGTGCCTGCTTGTATGTGCAACAGTAAAGCAAGTAATTATGTGTGAGAGAGCCCCTCATTATAACAGGCTCTTGCAGCTGTTATTTACTGAAAAGCAGAAGCCTTCCAGAAGCTACCATGCAACAGTAATGCCACAAATCACTCTCTTGCTGTTTATTTCTGAGTACAGTGAGGGGGGATCTTTCACATCTTTCCTGGAATCCTGTTTAACATTATTATCTCTGAAGATTACATGAGCAGTACCACCTGCAATTTTAACACCATGAAACACAAACTCCTAATGAGATTTTGGGGAATGAATGCATTAATTAATAAATTAATGAATGGATGAATTAATCCTTCTCACTGCACAATGTCAGAAAGTATAATAAAACTAATACACTGTCGTATAATGGCGTGAAGTAATTAAATAATTAGAAAAGAACATTGCAAATAAGTTACTTTTATGTTACATAAGTTGCATTTGACAGCATAATTTAAGAGCATTTAAGTGACTTTAATATATCTTCACAGGTGTATTAGGAAAATGCACCAACCACAGCATGCTGGCATTGTATAATGTGCTTGTAGCAAGCTATACTGAACTTGTAGCTTATCTTCTTTCTGTTGCTATCCTGAAAACCCAATATTATACAGTGGTATACAGTAATGAGACAGTTGTTTTAAACCAGTCAGGGAACGAGGGTGAAAAAAACCTGATATCAACAAAATACGGGAATAGTCTGGAATGTAGTTTGGTAGCACCTTATATTATAATGTTATACTATTAAGCATTAGTAAGGTACTAGATAGTGCTTAATTCATCATATATATACCATTACTCCTCCTTAGCATGCGATTTATAAATACAGATATGTTTATCCATCGGTCACTGTTACAAAATTTCACAGCTATCATTGCTACTACATCACTGCTAGTAATAATCATAATGATTAATTATAATCATAATCATGGTCATAAGAATATGTTATGTATTGATTGATTTATATATGATGAATTCAGCACTTGCTATTACCTTAAAAATGCTTAAAAGTGTGACTTTATTATGAAGTTATTATAAGTTATTATGCTACCTGTAGTTTTTATTACATTAAGCTAGTTCATTTATTTATCCAAAGAAACAAAGGTGAATTTGACTTTATCTCCAGAGGAAAAAAACCTAGATGTCTTTAAAACTGTGTTGTTCTAGTTGAAGAATCTGCTATAGTTATGGCACACTGCATGAATACACATGATGACAATTTGTTCAATATAAAAATGTAGGTTGATATTTATAATCTGTTGTTCCCATCCACTGGACACAAAGTTCTCTTGTTTTGTTAAAGTGTGTCAGTAATGTCACTGGGACTTGTCATGTTTTTTCCTGCAGCAATGTCACCAGCAAACTATATATTTATTTATCCTGGCAGATAGTGGAGGTTCTTGTCTCTAAATTGCTACAGCAGGTCTAACTGTAAATAGACACAGTATTTTGCCCCAAATCCTGAGAACCGATACAAAATCCAGGGCTCTGCTTTTCCTTAAATAAGTCAGTGCTAGGAGGGTGAAGATGACGCAGATATGTTTTTGTAAAAAAAAAAAAAACTTGGATGAAATATCCTGTTGTTAACATTAGTGAAACAAAATGTACTTGTTGTGTTAAGACTATTATCCTGTTGAAAGGTGCAACTCTAGTTAAGCTACAAGGCAGTGAAGCAACCCCAAACTGTTCAGGACACATTATTTCACAAGGCTGTCTTTGACTGCATAGTCAGTGCAAACTGCAGGTGCAATTTGTAGAATCTCTTTTGGATTGGAGACACATCTCCAAGTACATTTCCAAACCAGAGATATCACACTGAAAAGAAACCTAAAGGAAACCATTATGTCTTGTCTGGTATTATCACCTTAGCCGGTGAGCTGAGGAGGCAGGCAGTATCTAACAACATTGCCATAATTGGACAAACAGTGGGCTCAAGGATCAGACTTATACAACACTTAGCAAGTGTAAGAGTTTTATTGACAAAAAGTGGAAAAACCTGAGAAAAATCTTGAGGATTGGAGGTTGTGCAGCACAGCAGTGTCACCCATGGTAGCTCTGCCAGAAAGGAGATAAGACAGAAGTCCACAAGATAAACGGTGTCAGTTTTACTTGTTTTGTAGGAGGGTGTAATCAAGGAAGGGGTCTGTGGGTGACTGGTGGCAAACCAAAAGCTGGCAGAGATTGAATAGGCTGACTGGTTAAACAGAATGGGTGATGAAGTGGACAAGCTTAGCTGGAGGTTTCCACAAACAGCAGGTGAGTGTGTTTCCAAGGTGGCAAGGTTTCCGAGAGAGCTCGGAGCAGGCAACTAGGAGAGGCGAGGAGAGACCGGATTGCTACAGACAGGCGATCGCAAACAACAGGTAACAAAGGTGGGTTAATGTTCACAATAATGGTGATGGCAGTCTGGCAAAGGACTACTGCAACCTCCAGCCTTGATATACCCAGCACTTCATTATCACACGTGGAGCAGGTGTAGCAAGGATGGAACTACGGGGTAATTGCGCCCGAGGGCGAACCCAGTGAAAGGAGCCAGCCCGGCAACTCCACCTGGGACAAACAGCAGAAGGGTCAGAGAAACTCAAAGCCCAATCAGCTGAATCACAACAACTATGGTATTAAATGATGCCCCAGGACAGGAAGTTGTTAAAATATCAGCAAAAGATGTACTTTCTGACTGCTGCAAAAGCTACAAACAGGTCCAGTGATGAAGTTGTGGCAGTTCTTTCAGACTGCTTTTGGCATGAAGTCCTGCTTTAATTGGCTGCAGCGGACACTCTTTTACAAATAGGAGATATAAAACTCACAGTGGAATGATTTCAGATGATAAAGAGATCTTTTACATTCCTTGCCACACTTGTCAGTATGAACAACCTCTTTTTTTAAATGAAAGACAACTACAGAATCCAGATGTCAGCGGTTTAAAGAGACATAAAAATGTAAGGTGAAGCTAACTGATACCTTATCTAGAACACTTGATTCTAGTTGTATGCATTCAAAGTTAAATGTCTCAGCAACTAACGCTCTGCGTTTGTTTAGAGGAACATATGTTATGTGTGTATATATTTTGCAACAGTATGATGTCCGGGGACATGCCTAAAGGAAAGATTTTCTTGTTTCGTCACTTGTGATTTAAGCTTGCACTCCTCTCTTAAATTATGTACCTCCAATATAATGGAGACATACACAATATGCATTAGTCATGCCCTCTGAGGTTCACACACTGCCTCTAAGTATGAGGCATAATGAGTACTGTTTGAACAATGGCTGTGGAGTTTAAGGATCCGTGTGCATATGAAGGTTAAGGCAAGGCCATGTGTAAATGGAGGGGTGGGGGCTGAAATAAACAGAAAAGCTTTAATTACTGCAATATATATTTGCATTTTGCAAAGGAGGATGCACATGCAAACACACACACACACACACACACAGCAGTCACCTAGCTGCAACATATGTTTCCTCTTAACCTCTAGCAGTCCCTTGTGAACTCCAGGATGATACATTACAGAGTGCACTCGACCATATGAGCATGTGTGTGTTGCCCCAAATACAGGCCACAAGGGTGTGGTTAATGTAGGATGAGTAGAAGGTTATGTCAACATTTGGTGTATTGATTTCTCCGCAGACTCTCCCTCTAACCTTTTCACTTACACCCTTTTTAGCCTTCTGTTGTTTGATCTCTCGTCTCCTTGCCTCTCCTTTCCTCTCCTTTCCTCCTTCAGAAATAAATCACACACAAACTGGAACACGCACAAATGCATTTAGTCAGCATCAAGAGCTTCATGTTCACAGCTGCCTGAAATCAGCAGTCTGGCTGTAAAAGTGCCAGCAATGAAATTAATATGTAACCTTGTTATCACTCCTCTTTAATTACACTGATCCGATTATTCAATTAACAGTCATTACCAGTTATAGTTATTACATCTTGGAGGTGTGTTTGTGTGTATGGGTATGATTTTAACTAAAGATTAAAATTTGAACCAAAGGCAAAAGATGTGCGTGTTTATTGCTCCATGCAGTGAGACAAATATTGTTTGAGTGTAATAGTGCCACAAAATGCTGATATTGTGGGTAATGTGGCAGAGAAGCTGGCGATGCTTGCTACATTTAGATTTCATTTACTTATTAATTTTTTTTAATTTAAGGCCAGAAACAGTAAATGGAAACTGTTCACCTTGACCTTTTGAAATATGTTGGATGGAGTGATAAGGTACGGCTTTTACTTTGAAGGTAAAAGCTCTTCATTTCCAGTTTTGTCAAATCCTTCCAAGTTTCAGCTCAGTTAGTAGTGAGGGAGGATTCGCTAACAAGTTGGCATCTTCCATGCAACCATAGGCAGCGTAAGGTGTAATGTGTTAGAAAGCAACACGTTATTATAATTACTTAGAAATTATCAGTACCACAGTAATGCAATATATGCAGTGGCGGTCCTAGCCTGTTTGGCGCCCCGGGCGAACACTCCCTCTGCCCCCCCCCCACCACACACACACACACACACACAAGTTTAGTCTGTTACTGTTACTATTTTTACCATTTCTTTTTGGAGCAACTGTAATCCACATTATTTCCTTAGGGATTAACCCTGGAGAACCCATGGGGTCAAATTTGACCCCATGGGTTCTCCAAGGTTAATAAAGTATTCTGATTCTGATTCTGATTGTTTCGGGATGACCTGCCATCATCCAATGACACATCTGCTTACCTGTATCTTTTGCTCGTTTCTCCTCCTCTTCTTTTTTCTTTTTTCTAAAATGAGCACCTGATGGCTTTGAGCTTTTCTTGTCCATCTTCCATTGGTTTTACTTTTGCACTCCAGTATGAACACAAATCCCCCAACTCGAGGATCGCCACAACATAACCTAATAGACCTACACCTTGCGCTCACTTTTCGTGTATAGAATTTCGAAAAAACATCAGTGCAAATTATAAGTCTGCATCATAATGTCTGGTGTTTTCGTGTTTGTTGTTTTGTTTTTATTTTGTTTTATTTTGCGAGTTGGTTATTAGATGCTGCTCCAGCCAGCCAGAGAATCACCCGCCGCCCCGCCCTCTCCTCCCTGTGCCGCAAGCAGCAGGCGCACCTCGCAAACAGAGAGCGCCCTTACACCCAGCAAATGGGCGATAGAAAACCGATAGGTGCCTATGCCATTCCCAATATGCGCTGGCTGATGTCGGGGCAGCATGAGTACGAGCAATTTTTTTATTTTTTATTTTTGCCGATGCCCGTGATGCCGCCCCCCACCACGATGCCACCCCGGGCAACCGCCCGTGTTGCCCGTATCAAAAACCGCTACTGCAGTGGTTCCCAAACTTTTTTTGCTGGGCCCCCCTTTGTTTTACACGAAAATGTTCGCGCCCCTCCCCCCCCTTTCTCGCGCGTGTACGCACACGCACGCACAAACACATCCTCCAACCACACACAGCCATATTTTGCTCCATTGCGGTTTATTTCACACCTCAAACATTTAGTAAACAATTAAGCAAATACGAGTAATCTGCACTAAATTACAGGTAGTAATAAAATAAACTACTAACTCTTTTACGCTACATCCACACCTACACGGGTATTTTTGAAAACGCAGCTGTTTCGTCCACACGTAAACGGCGTTTCGAATCACCGAAAACGGAGATTTTTTTAAAACTGCTTTTTTGCGTTTACGTGTGGACGAGGAATACAGAGTTCGTCACACAACGTCAAAGGTATGTGCCTTTTTTCACGTCACGCTGTGCGCCATGTTATTGTTTACATGAGATGAATTGCAGAATGGCAGATAGAGACGAAATACTGTTAATCTGACTGTCTGCAGGTTTTACAGGCTTACATATACACACGCAGTTACTGTCCCTCCATTTAGAAAGGCAGAGGCATCATGGTGTGGTTATTTTACATGTAGTTGTTTTTTCCTGTGTAATAATGTTCAACATTGCTATCAATACATTTTTCAAAAAATGCCTCTCTGTGCAAAATGGGTTTAAACACATAAACAGCTGTGGGATACTGTTTGTCCGTGATTTGAACCGGGGGAACAAATCGTGGCAGGATCAGCCTGATATTATTTGTATCCCGCTGTAACTTTACTGTATAAAGAACTAACATCTCCAAAATTTCAGGAGTAGTTTGTCATTACAACAAGTGTTTGTAAACTAAAAATCAAGAATGTGGGATACTGTTTGTCCGTGATTTGGAGAGCCCAGCGCATGCTCCCGACGCAGGGAAAACCAATTCTGCAGGGGAGACCTACCTTGGCACTTGTGCAGGTGAAGCCAAAGGGCAGATATGCTTCACCATATTTTCTAGTATTTGGCTTAGAATGAAGTTGGTTTGGAAACATATTCATACCACGCCCCCCCTGCAATGGCTCTGCGCCCCCCCTAGGGGGCGGGCCCCACACTTTGGGAAGGTCTGCGCTACTGAATATACAGTGGCTTGCAAAAGTATTCGGCCCCCTTGAACTTTTCCACATTTTGTCACATTACAGCCACAAACATGAATCAATTTTATTGGAATTCCACGTGAAAGACCAATACAAAGTGGTGTACACGTGAGAAGTGGAACGAAAATCATACATGATTCCAAACATTTTTTACAAATAAATAACTGAAAAGTGGGGTGTGCGTAATTATTCAGCCCCCTGAGTCAATACTTTGTAGAACCACCTTTTGCTGCAGTTACAGCTGCCAGTCTTTTAGGGTATGTCTCTACCAGCTTTGCACATCTAGAGACTGAAATTCTTGCCTATTCTTCTTTGCAAAACAGCTCCAGCTCAGTCAGATTAGATGGACAGCGTTTGTGAACAGCAGTTTTCAGATCTTGCCACAGATTCTCGATTGGATTTAGATCTGGACTTTGACTGGGCCATTCTAACACATGGATATGTTTTGTTTTAAACCATTCCATTGTTGCTCTGGCTTTATGTTTAGGGTCGTTGTCCTGCTGGAAGGTGAACCTCCGCCCCAGTCTCAAGTCTTTTGCAGACTCCAAGAGGTTTTCTTCCAAGATTGCCCTGTATTTGGCTCCATCCATCTTCCCATCAACTCTGACCAGCTTCCCTGTCCCTGCTGAAGAGAAGCACCCCCAGAGCATGATGCTGCCACCACCATATTTGACAGTGGGGATGGTGTGTTCAGAGTGATGTACAGTGTTAGTTTTCCGCCACACATAGCGTTTTGCTTTTTGTCCAAAAAGTTCCATTTTGGTCTCATCTGACCAGAGCACCTTCTTCCACATGTTTGCTGTGTCCCCCACATGGCTTGTGGCAAACTGCAAACGGGACTTCTTATGGTTTTCTGTTAACAATGGCTTTCTTCTTGCCACTCTTCCATAAAGGCCAACTTTGTGCAGTGCACGACTAATAGTTGTCCTATGGACAGATTCCCCCACCTGAGCTGTAGATCTCTGCGGCTCGTCCAGAGTCACCGTGGGCCTCTTGGCTGCATTTCTGATCAGCGCTCTCCTTGTTCAGCCTGTGAGTTTAGGTGGACGGCCTTGTCTTGATAGGTTTACATTTGTGCCACACTCCTTCCATTTCTGAATGATCGCTTGAACAGTGCTCCGTGGGATGTTCAAGGCTTGGGAAATCTTTTTGTAGCCTAAGCCTGCTTTAAATTTCTCAATAACTTTATCCCTGACCTGTCTGGTGTCTAAATCCAATCGAGAATCTGTGGCAAGATCTGAAAACTGCTGTTCACAAACGCTGTCCATCTAATCTGACTGAGCTGGAGCTGTTTTGCAAAGAAGAATAGGCAAGGATTTCAGTCTCTAGATGTGCAAAGCTGGTAGAGACATACCCTAAAAGACTGGCAGCTGTAATTGCAGCAAAAGGTGGTTCTACAAAGTATTGACTCAGGGGGCTGAATAATTACGCACACCCCACTTTGCAGTTATTTATTTGTAAAAAATGTTTGGAATCATGTATGATTTTCGTTCCACTTCTCACGTGTACACCACTTTGTATTGGTCTTTCACGTGGAATCCCAATAAAATTAATTCATGTTTGTGGCTGTAATGTGACAAAATGTGGAAAAGTTCAAGGGGGCCGAATACTTTTGCAAGCCACTGTATGTTACAGTTGTGTTTTAAAGGTTCTTCAGTCATCTGCAAGCAGATTTGGTAGAAAGAAAAAAATCAATCAAACATTTTTTCTTCCTACCAATGCACTTATGCAGCAAATCAGCTGATTTCAGTTTTTGTGTGGAAGAAAATGGTGGCACAAAATGATGGTAAAGTGCAAACTGTATCCAGAACAGAAACAACTGCATTATGCTGCTAACATAACTTTGGGTTTTTGCAGACAGGATGCTAACACAAAGCTAGCAAAGGAGCCAGAGTGATGATAAAGATGAGCGTATGCTGACCCCAGCCCAGCAGCCAGAACCTGACAGCCAGGCAGTGATGAGCAGTCAGGCTTGCAGCCTCCGTGGAATTGTAGCCTACAGTTTATATTGTTAAATAATAACTATGTGACAATGCATTTCAGTTGAGTAATTAAGTAACATATTGTATTACTTTTAAACAAAGCAATGAGAAATTCATAATACATTGCATTTTTTGACGTAACAACTACAACGATGAGCAAAGCAATGACAAGGAAACTTTTTCACAACTGGCGGCAATCTCCAGAAACTTGCCAAAAGAGGTTGCCAGGGGGCCAATGACTAGTCTCTATGCCCGTGTGACTGTTGCCTTAGAGAAGCAGAGATTTTTCCCTTCCACACTGAGGTTTCAGGGACTAACCCATTTGACCATTGTATCCTACTATCTGCCATGCATTAACAGAGCTAAAAGGTAATTCCAACAGTTCCATTATTTTTTCATTGTGTGAAATTTACACTATACTGCTTCATCACTCATCAGCTGTCCAGCTCAAGCCCAGTAATGTTACAGTAGTGAAGTGTAAAAGTTTAATGGAGAAGCTGACTACTGCAAAAGATTTGCTTGGTCATCTCATAGCCTTTATGTAGTGTCAGTGTAATGAGCTGCTACTGACACAGTAAGTACAGGTGGTGGGTGTACATTAATAATTTGTCACTGTTCCATTTTGAGATATTGGTGTAATTGCCACAAACACGTGAGATAAGACTGTGCCTGAACGTGTTTAGGCTTCATATTAACAGAAAGTGTGTTCGTCCATCTGGCCAGAGGAAAAACTTCAGTGAAGCAAAAAAGAAAACAACTGTACAATTTAAATTCATGTCAGGGAACATTTTGTTTTGGTTAAATACAAATCTTTAATATGGTCTGGGGCTCAATGAGAGATTGAGTCTCAAAGGTAAATAATAAATATAATGCAACATTGTAAAAGAGGCACATGAAGTATTTCAGTGGAACACACTGGAGTTTTGAGATTGACAGCATATTTTGGTAAACAAATAAAAACACTCCAGGCCAGTCATGAGGGCTATTTATGATTAAGAATCAAAACCGGTTTATAGAAAACGATAGCACAATTCCACTTAGGAAGTGATTTCCTGTTATACAAAATTAGTATACTGCTCACTATGTGTGCGTGTGTGTGTGTGTGTGTGCATGCATGTGTGAAAGTGCATCTTTCGCCCTGAAGGCTTAGATGGAAACTGATGGACAAGATAGAGGGAGCGATGGTAGAATCAGGGGAAGGCATCAGGGTGTGAATGCTAATAGTCTCCTAGCTAAGACATCCACAGCATCTCTGCATCTCATCTATTTCTTATCCTTACCTGACTCCCTTCCCTTTTTCTCTCCATTTTGGTCACCAACTCCCCAACTTTCTGCACTCCTCTGCTGCATAAACTTCTGTTTCCTCCTGCTTCTCTAATGATGGATGGATGGAAAATTTGCTACTTTGATTCAAGGATAAACTGATTGCACGTTGGTGATCAAAGGTCAATGTCTTTGTTACTTTTCCCACTTTTTTTTTTTTTTACAGCCATTACTAAAGAACCCATACAATAATAATGACACAATAATAATGCTAGCACTGGGATATGACAATGTTATGAGAAAAGGAAAATCTACTGAGGAACAGAATGGGAGAATGTTTTCCAATTCCAGATTTGGCTGACTAAGAATTGATGAAACAATCTTGCAACAGTGCAGAACAGAATTTGTTTTAGTAATTGTAGTTTCTTTGCACCAACATACGTGCAGTATCTAAAGACGTCTACTAACATGGCGCGAATCAATATTAGTTTTATTGACGAGGCATGTGAACCCATTCAAGGACTCTAAATCTGTTTATACTTTCTCTTAATGAACTAATGTTGTTGGTAGAGGCACTGGACCGCAAGGCAGTAATTCAAGTTTTTTTTTTTTTTTTTAAATCTTTCTCCAGAAACAAACACATTAGCAGAGATTGGAAGGGATCACATCATCTTTAAATCAACACCCCTGCTGTTCTCCCAGCAGGGCTCTTCTTGCACAATATTTGTGTAAATGTATTTTTGGCTTTTTTGTGTTAATACATGATTAAGCATGTGCATGTTTATCCAGGCCCCAAATTGCAGAATTCGCAAGTGCAAGTATGTGGGTTATATGCATTTCTGCCTTGACAGGAGGCTGTACAGCACTCTCCCATCCTGCAGGCATAGAATAGAGAGTGGGGGGAATGTGCTTACCACTGCAGTAAATGAGAAAAAAAGAGGTGATAGAAAAAAAAGAAGTGCTGCAAAGTTGCTGAGGCACACAAAAGAAAAGAGAGAGAGAAAAAAAGTCTCTTATCCTTAATTAGAGCTTCCGCCTCTCCCCTTCTTTCGGAGAACCAAAGCATGAACCCACGTTACTTTTTTCCCTCCGTGAGAAACATTTAAAAACATTTTCCCTAGCTGCACTCCTCCTGTCAGACTTTAAAAAATTGTAGATGCTTTCTTATCTTTTATGCCATCCAATTTGTTTCTCAAAATGATCGAGTGGTGCACCTTCTCTGCATGCGTTTCTCTTTGTTTATGCTGGGTTTGTGCTTTAACTAACCCTTAGAGAGTGATACTGATGTAGTGCTAGTGTGATCCTAACTATTATCAGAGTGCTCTTCATCAAAGCCCTGTCAGGATATTCAGTCCTCACAACGGCTGAAATACAAAGCAAATGCAGACAAACTCACACTTGTGCATCATGGCCCAGACTGTGAATCTTCACCCTCCTCTTGTCTGTGGACCGTGACAGCTGATGGCTCATTATGGTGAGGATATATAGGATTCTGCACCTCATAGATATTAACCTTGAAGTAGCTGAGATATTTTATGATTTATCCTGAAATTCTCTATGCTGCACTGATCCTGAGATATATGCAAACCATACATGCATGCACACACAAACTTACAGAAGTAAAGACCCAAAAACAACATGGATATGAAGTGTCAAACAATTCAGGACTAACACACAGTACTTGTGTTTTAAACACCACCTGAACACAGCACACCTAACACTTTGATCGATATCTAGGCATATGTGTAGGCCAGTGACATTCCATCAGGACAAGCAAGGCAGCTGTCCTGCTTGTCCTGATGGATTTGTCCTGATTTTAGATTCAAATCTAAGAATAGACGTGAATTCAAACATCTCACAGTAGACCAATCTCTCTCTTTAAATCGCAGACAGTGCTGCTTCACTTTAGACTGTTGCCATCCTTATTTACTGGGTGTGTCCATTACCTGTTAAAGACGACTGGATTTTCTGATGGTTTTCGCATACAGACTGTGCATAAACCGCTATTTTTTTCAGAGTAGGAGTAAAAGAAAAATATATTATTGATCATTTTGAGAATAAAATCAAAATTTTTGAGATTAAAGTTGAAAATCTATATTGAGAAAAAAACTGAAGTTGTATTTAGAGAAACAAGTCAAAATGCAGAGATTACGGTTGTTGTTTTAAGACAAGCTGCCATGGTTTCTATACTCTCTGAGCTAGTGAAATTGTACTCAGAATCAACTTTAGTAACAAGTATAAGAACATCAAAAAGACGCAGGTGCAGAAAGCTTCATCTGGTGAGATGGAAAAACAGACAAATGTGGAAGAGTGGATTGTACAGAATGAAATGGCTAGTAAAAGACAGATGCAAGGTTAGCCATGGTTACACCCTTGTGTAATAAAGTGGATTTATGTTGTATCACCAAATTGTTTCATTAACGTATCTAAACAAGGCATTTTGTAGAGGGCAGAGCAGCTGTTGCAATTTGTCTTGAAACAACTGTAATCTGATATTTCAACTTCTTTTCTCAAAACACAATTACAACTTTTTTTCTAAAAATAGTATTACAATATAATTCTCAAAATGATCATTGTAATTTTTTCTCTTAACGTGGCCCTAATACTCATTCGTGAGCATGTGAGGCAAGCTGGAGGAAACACAGCTAGCATTAGCAAGTAAATGAGCTTCAGTGATTTATCATCGTAACAGATGAGTTTCTTCTCGCTAACCATCTTGGCAAACGTGTGGTGTAGAGAAGATAGAGTGTGAAAAATGTGTTAATAACTTATTTAATACATTAGGAAGGAAAGCTGACCATGATGGAGAGGGGACATTAGCTCTGACCATGTCTGGTCCAATGAAACAGGCAAGTTGAGCAGATGAAGGCTAAGCAGCATTAACAGTGAGCTAATTAGCATGATCAGTGAGAGTGACTAAATGTAATACATTTAACCGGCTGGTTTGCCAACACTCCACATTCATTTTTCATTAATGTTTTAATACCCCCTGTTGATATTTGTGGTTAACCATGCCACACACTGCTTAAATTGCTTTTAAAGTCAGCAGATTTTTTGTCAGTGGTGCATTTCAGTATACTTAAAAATCAATTTGTAGGCCTGTGTTTCTGAGCTCATGATCAAGTGTTTTTCACAGATATGTAGTCCTTACAGGAGGACTGGTTTTGTCTGATTTTGTCATCTAATACACACTGGAAAGAAAAATAATCTGTAAAAACTTTATGGATGTTTTTCATATCTGCTAAAAAAAATTGCAGTATGGTAGAAAATTACCAGGACATTCTCTGTGATTATTTAAATAGATTTTTTCTTTTTACAAACAACAAATCTTTTGTTTGTGCCCCTTAAAGAAGAATACATTATCATTTAGTATCAAATCAAAATCAAATCAAATCACTTTTATTGTCACATCACATGTGCAGGTACACTGGTACAGTACATGTGAGTGAAATTCTTGTGTGCGAGCTTCACAAGCAACAGAGTTGTGCAAAATACAATAATGTAAAACAAGCAAAATATAAAAATGGCTAATCTAAAAAGTAATAAATATATGTACAATATGTAAAGGTATATACATTACTGAATGTGTATACTAAATATGTTTTTCTACGTGTGTGTGTTTGAGTGTGTATATAGTATGTATATACATGTTTTACAAATGAAATAAAGTAAACAATAAAATAAGATATATAAAATACACAGAGGTTGGTATGTGCAAAACAGTGGTATTTATATACAGTATGGAGTGCATAATGTTGAAGTTCCAGTAGTGAGGGTGAGGTGTCTATGAAGTGTTCAGCAGTCTGATGGCCTGATGGAAAAAGCTGTCTCTCAGTCTGCTGGTACGGGACCGGATGCTGCAGAACCTCCTTCCTGATGGTAGTAGTCTGAACAGTTTATGGCTGGGGTGACTGGAGTCCTTGATGATCCTCCCCGCTTTCCTCAGGCACCGCTTCCTGTAGATGTCTTGGAGGGAGGGAAGCTCACCTCCAATTATCCGTTCAGCACACCGCACTACTCTCTGGAGAGCTTTGCGGTTGTGAGCGGTGCTGTTGCCGTACCAGGTGGTGATGCATCCAGTGAGGATGCTCTCAATGGCACAGCGATAGAAGGTCCTGAGGATGCGGGGGCTCATGCCGAATCTTTTCAGTAATGTTATACGAAGCTAAAGCTAGTTAATAAACTCAGAGGAAAAGAATTCGAAGCAACAAACTAAACTTATTCTTTGACTTGCTGTTTTTTGCTGGTGGCTTCTTCTGTGAAAAATATTTAGGTAATGTTGGTTAGGTAAGTCTGGTGTTCATGGGTGCCACTGTCTGGCTTATAAGGTATGAAAATGCAAATTATCCAGAATTTATACAAAAGGATATAAAATGCATTAACAAAAAAAATTAAAATAAATAAAAGCCATAGATTCGTTTGTGAGTTGTGTTAGTTAGTGTTTTCAGTATAAGTGTTGTGCTGTATAGAGTCAAAGTTGGGAAAAGGCTCAGAGAGCCACCTCATGAATGCACCTGGGAGGCTGCACCAACCGGAAACCTGCAAGGCAAAAGAGAGGGGCTAAAAAAAAACACACAGGAGGAACTGTTGTAAAGTGAAATATCTTTCTGTATCTATAAAATGGTAAAAATTGTACTGCCTCCATTTGCAACAGTGATATTTCTTTCTTTATTCCTAGTTAAATCTTGTCTTGAAAGGTAGTCACATACCTTTGCACGCTGGCCTCAGCTACACACACAAGCAACAACATTTTTTAACCACATAAAGAATTTGAGGCCTTGATTCTCCTTCTGTTTGTGTATGAGTGTGTGATTTTTTACTTCTCTCTATCCATTTACTGCATGTCTTTATCTCTGCCTGCTATTGAATAGAGAGAATGACAGCTTGGCTTGAAAAAAAAATCACTTATTGTAGCCGTTGACAGTTGAGCTTATTCTGCATAATGGTCTTGAAATAGTTCATGACGAGTAGTTTCAGCAGAGACGGAGAGCTTGGCATGACTACTCAATAAGCACTCAGTCTACAGTGTAGTGACACGTCTTGCACAGTGAAAATAGGGAGTTAATGAAACCACTCGCACCCAGATAGACAGTCAAGTGATTCACACATTGCCGATAAATGTAATTGTAGGGAAGAGTTCAATTGCTGTCTCTAAAAGAGGCGATTTTGCCAAAGGCCTTCAACAGTAGCAGGCGTATTACACTTGGCATGTTATGAACAACCCTCTTCTATGTGACTGCCTCTCTGTTATATATTTCACTTGTAGCTACAACTATGTTTCATCTGCCTTTTCTCTGCCCTTTGTCTTGTTTCAGAGCTTTCTCACTCACTTGTCCATTGGAACAACCAATAATAATCTGAAAAACTTTGCTTAGCTGTAGGTTAGGGTACAGCGAACATGTAAAAGTTGGTCACATCACATGGTGTCCCGTCATTCTTTAATTAACACTCAATGGACACTTTTAATATGGTGTAGAGCAGAGGTCCCCAAACACTGGACTGAGGACACACCTCACTCTTGCACCCAACTCAGTCTTGTTTTACTTTTTCCATACATCAGTACATCTGCAAGCCAACCCTTGTGGCGACTGGCTAGCTATAAAGCAAGCTCAGGGCTCCCACAGATCCTGCATTATAGTAAATTATCAACTGGTATGATAACATAATAGGTATTGATAGTGCATTTTATAAAGTGCTGGTGTAGCATACATGGATTCTACATAAAAATATGTATCCACCGTGACATCACCAGATGATTTGTGGACCCCTGTTCACTTTCAGTCCATTTGTGCGGTACAACATATACAACATGGGACATGCATGTCCTGGCTTAAGACAGATCAATTCACGCTTTTATCATAGTTATCCATTAGTTTAATACCAGCCTGGCTTGTTTTGGTTCCTCTCCTTCGGGGAGCAGAAGTTATAATGATAACATTTTGTTTTATAGTATAGTATAAAAGCTATTGCCATTTTTTTTAACCCAGGACTGAACTTGGATGAGAACATGTAGTGCAAAGTTATCGGCTAGCACTAGTTATGAGAGCATGAGTTGCATTGTACAAAAAAGGATACTAAGTCCTAACATATACAACACTAACAGGCTAAATAAGTAATTAATAGCATTCGATTAAAAAGTACACATAACCAGTCTGTTTACGTGTTCTTTCAGTACAGTTGAGCTCACATTAAGTCATATATTTTATTTACTCGAATAAAGTATAAGTAATCCTACCTATAATAGGAAGCCTTTTAGCTAGGACGTAAACATTTTTATTTCTGCTGGAAGGTTTGGAATTCTAGCACATACTGTATATAGAGCCCAGACAATTTAAAAGGAAACAAAGAGAAACAAAATGGTAGCCTCTCTGTCACACTCATTCTGGTCTTGTCTTACCATGTTCCCCTCTGTTTTCACAGTGATTAATAGAGACCTTAAGTCCACCGTGGGTCCTCCAAGAGCTTTGATTAAAGGCCACTGCACCTGTCAGTCTTAAACACACATTTTCAGACACACACAGAGCAGCAAGGCAGACAAAGGTGACCTGAACATAGGCCCAGCCATATCTCTCCTCAGATAAACACAGACACTCAGGTAATCAATTGAACACTGAAAGCAGCCACAGGGGTCAATGTCATAGTCATAGATTACACAGGAGTTCTGCAAACTTTGCAACAGGGCTCGGTGACCACATTGCACTGTTTTGTAAATCAATGTGCAAACTGTGACCCTGACAAGTTAAGAAGTTTAAACTCTTTTATATATATATATATATATATATATATATATATATATATATTAGGGGTGCAACGATACACAAAATTCACGGTTCGGTTCGGTTCGATACTTTGGTGTCACGGTTCGATATTTTTTCGATACAAAAAAATGTTCATGCTTTTTTAATTTGTCATTTATTAAAATTATAAATATATATTTTAACTCAAAAGTACAGTTTTTAAATCTAATGTTGCTGAAACGACAAAGTAATAAAAAAATAAATATCTGATGGAGAAATCCCTCATCTTTGGAAAAGAGAGTTTATTACAGAGAAATGGCTCTTTCCAAAATAAAAGCTATACTTTACACTTCTTCTGGGGTATACTCTCAGCAGCATATTAAACATATCAGGTCCCCATAAGGAGAATCATGTGCTAACGGCTGTCTAAATGACTCGGGTAAAGTTTGTAGCATGCGTGCTTGTTGTTTTTGTCTGCTTCCACTTGTCTTTGCACTAGGATGATGTTGGAGTAAATGTGCAGTCATATTCATTGTGTTCCCACTAGTGCTGTCAGCGTTAATCTGAAATGACGTTAACGCCACAACACGGCAAATCTCCGTTAACGAGCTACCGCGGATCGCCCCGTGCGTGGGGGCAACACGTTAACGAGCAAACTGCGCTAACGCAGTAGTTCCCACCAATGTAATTGAGCATTGCGTGGCACATCCGACATACTATTTTACTTTTGTCCATGACGCGCTTACCTTCAGGGTCATACTTCACATGAAAACCAAGATAGTTCCAAACGCAAGATCTGAATGAGGGTGGGGGAGGTTCAATTTGCCATGCTGCAACGATTAGCTTCTGTCTTGCTAGCTTGCGCTGCGCTCACTGGATCTGCGCTCGACAGTGCAGCCTAGGCGGAGTAGTCGAACGCAGATCCACTGAGCTCTCAACACAGACAGCATCGTCAGAAGAAAAGTTGATAAAATAAATTAAAAATTTTGTATTGTTCGATACACATGCATACCGAACCGAAAGCACTGTATCGAACGGTTCAATATTGATACGAGTATCGTTGCACCCCTAATATATATATATATATATATATATATATATATATATATGTATGTAAATTGTAAATGTAAATGTGTGTGCATGTATGTATAGTTTTATTTCTACCCTAACCTCTATGTACACCTGCCTGTGGTCACTGTTTCATATCTGTTTAGTAAATATATTTCTACAGCCAGTAGCAGACTGGCTAAGTAAATGATTTTTAATCTTTCTTATTTAGCATATAGCATATTACAAACTGAAAGTAATTTTGTCTGGTCTGTGTGTGTGTGTGTGTGTGTGTGTGTGTGTGTGGCTGACATTGGTCACGCTGCGTATTTTTTTGAGAGGAAATTGTTCTCTGTCATTTAGTTGGCAGCCTGGCAGAACTGCAATTTACTCTCTCTAATAGATACATCTGATTATGCACTGATGTCCGTGGATGCACCCAATATGAGTACAAGGGATCACAAGGTGTTCACACCGCCACTATGCAGCATCAATCTTTTGTGTTGTTACATCACTCCAATACAAGGTTGCCTCAGGGGGAGACATCTTCTGCCTTCCTTCTTTCAAGTGCACATGCACAAATCTGTCAGACCCCTATGGTGGCTGCAGGCTTTGTCATATACTGGTGACAGTAACAGGATGATACATGTGTCAGCAAACTAATCGACTGCCACACGGCCACTGTGGACACTTGGATGGAACCCACTGGTGTCACATTAGCGTTGTCTTTTTATTTAAGGGTTAATATTTTTAAAAGGTACACTTTAAGCCAAAGCTTGCGTAGTTTTGGTGCTGAAACCTAGTGAAAGCGAACAAAAAATTGATTGTGTCCTGTGTGTAAGCTTTAATTTAGTTTCACACTGCATCCTACTGGTGACGTTCTTGTGATTTATGCTATCATCAGCTCACCGCTCTCCGCCTAATGCGTCTTTGTCACTTTTTAAAAGAAGACCGTTAGCTCTCAGAATCAAATACTGCTGCGACTAGTGTATCAATGAACCTATGTACGCCAAAGGACACCTTGTGCATATCTGAGATGCCAGCAGCTTTGACTCTATTTGATGTCCTGGGAAATGAGATGAGATTGCTAGAGCCAAACGTATGGCAAAGCTAACAACCTAAAGACGTACTGTATTGTTTAATTGCTTATAGTTCCTTTGGTTGTATTCATATCTTTCTGACATTTGTTTTTAAGTCTCTTAAAGAACAGAAAAACACACAAACACGCACACACACATCCATACCAAATACTGTGACAGATGCTGGGCCAAAAGCAAGTCAACAATGTACAGTAGATGAAAAAAATGAACAGCTTGCACACTGCAGGACTCCAATTTTGCCTATTTATTGAACCATGAAAAATACACACAGTTACAGGCCTTGTCCCCACACTGGTACATACATATATGTATATATAGATATATACCCTTTGACATGTAGCCTGGGTGGAGGTGGGATCTAATTACTAACAATCCAAATAGAAGACAATCCATTCCATCTCCTACGCCTCTGAGGCCTCCAGCATCTACCAGTCAATCAAATCAGTACTATGTTGTTATTCAGTATGACAGCAATACTGCTCATGTTAGCATAATTGGTCAGTTTTATCATTAAGAATCTCGTATTTATTTGTTACTATTGCCAACACGTATTGTTTAGCACTTTAGTACTATTGTTTGGAAGGCATGCTTGTGTGTGTACCCCATATTTGGATTCCTCAAACATTTAGACGAGCTGGTTTTATTGTTGAAGTATCATCTCTATTGTCAGTAACTCTCAAGTGTTTTTACACATTTAAGACATCCACTAGTCTAAGCTCTTGGAAAAAAGAAATACTTAGTAAAATCTCTGACAGTTGCTGCCAGAAGCTCTTTGTTCATTTCTGGCTGGAGATACATGGGACTTTTGATGCAGGTGGAATTTCTCAAAGTATTTCTTGAGAGATGTTACCGAGCAAAGGATAAGATATTCATGTTCCTCATACACAGAATCCTTGTGATTTTTTATTGTTTCTCTCCAGTGTGTCGTTGTGATTGTTTTTGTTTTTTCACTGAATGTCACTGTGAAAAACATCCTCAACTTTTAGGATGTATAAGTTACGGAGCCCCGCAGGGGACATGGGAGAAGAAAAAAATTAAGACGGACTTTTGCGAGATCCCGAGTTAGTGTTGCGAGATCTCGCAAAAGTTTTGCGAGATCCCGAGTTAGTTTTGCAAGATCTCGCAAAAGTTTTGCGAGATCCCGAGTTAGTTTTGCGAGATCTCGCAAAAGTTTTGCGAGATCCCGAGTTTGTTTTGCGAGATCTCGCAAAAGTTTTGCGAGATCCCGAGTTTGTTTTGCGAGATCTCGCAAAAGTCCGTCTTAATTTTTTTTTTCTCCCATGTCCCCTGCGGGGCTCCGTAATAAGTTGGGTTTGTGATCCTGAGTCACTCCTTTACCCTTTGTCCAAAGTGCAACTAAATGTACGTGACCTTGTTGAGTAAAACCCTTCTCTGAGCTTTGTGTTGTGGTTTAAAATGCACTGGTCTTCAGGTGAAATTAGTGGGTGGTGAGATTTGTCTTTTTCTGCTTTTCTAATCTCTTACACCTTTGAAAGCTTTCATTAGTAGCTTTGAGTTCTGGCTCCTGCATTAAATTCCATTAACAGCTAACTGGAGGCAAACTGAACAAAATCATATCAGCTAGCCCAAAGTGCAGCTGATTTTGTTGTTGAGCCCTGCCTTAGTTGTTGAGATTCATCAAATTGCCTCAAGATTGTATTAATTTCAGCAAATTGGTGATTATTATAATTTGCACACTCAGCCAAGTCCTAAACTTGTTCATTTTTTTTTTCTTTTTAGCTCGGCATTGGCAAAGTTATAATTAAACAAACTTTGTGCAAAGTTTAAAAAAGAAAAAAACCCTACTCTTTATATAATAGCATATATATACAAGAAAATACCAATCAGCAACTTTTAAACAGTATTTGAAATAGAATTTGAAATCGATAAAGGTATTAAGCATACAGTTTTGTTTTTGTGTTAATGTCCAGGCAATGCTGATAACACATTTTCTAAATGCAATATTTAAAAAGAGCACTTGACAAAAAGCTTATCTCATATCTCAAAACATATCTCGGCATGGTGTGCCCAAGTGGACAACCAAACAGAAGATGAACACTATCTGAAAGTCACATCCTTAAGAAATGGGAGAGAAATCCAGCAAAGACCTGACACAGTATCTAAAAGATGCATCTGAGCCTTTGGATGATCCATCTACTGTTCACTGAAGCCTTAATGGAAACAGTCTCAGTGTAAGGATGTCTGTGAAGAAGTCGTTCTTAAAAAGAGAAACAGGGAGAAAGAGCTGATGCATACCAAAGTACACAAGAACTGGACTGAAGAGTAATGAGTCCAAATTAGAATTTTTTAGTTCAAATCATCATTTCATCATCAATAGGGCAGATAGGGAACAGATCAGGAGAGAGGTGAGTATGAGTGACTATCTACAGGTATCAACACAACATCCACAGATGAGCTTTGAATGTCTTTCAAGAAGCCTGGAGAACTATTCCCGAAGACTACATGAAGAAATCACAAGAAAGCTGCCTGAAATAGTTCACATTGTGTTGAACAATAAATGTGGTCATACCATAAATTGACTTTCAAATATATTAGAATTGCACAGACTCTGTTTTTCCTTTATGAATTGTGTTTCCATTTTTGTTTTCACCTAGATTTGTCATATTTTACTATTATCCAAAATACCATCAACCTGTTGTCGTCACCCAAATTGTAATATCCTAACCTGTAGCTTTGATAAGCTTTATCTTACTGGGAGAAGGGATATGGAAAAATTATGGCAATTCTTTTTTTAACCTCTTGAGAGGTTTTGTGTTTTCTGTCACTTCTCAAGGCTTTAATGAATGATTAATGATCCCTCCATCAATATTTATTGATCATCAAGAAGCTGCAATGAGGCTTCCATGCAAAGGCTGATGAAAGTTTAATACTCCAATCAAAAAACTGATCCCATCCTTCCTTTGACAGAAGGCGAGAAGTGTCCCATTATCTTGTACTGAGGCATGCACAAATTCCCAGCAACACATAGAATTTCCCAACACAAAACTTGCGTTACTTTTGGGAAACTAAATGACGTTTTAGCGAAGCTAGAAGGTCATAATGTGAATTAGCATAGACTAAATTGTGGTTTTCTGACTTGAAAGCACATGTACTACACAAAATTACTGTTCCCATGTGTTTCATGATCCACACAGGCAACTTGATTATTTTCCAAGCAATGACGTACTGTATATGAAAAGTTCTTTCACAAAGACGTTTAGCAAATTAGGAGAAGACTGCGCTGAAGTAATTTAGTGGATGCACAGCAAATCTGTGTACTTCCCGGTCGTGTTTAGGAAGCAGATAGGAAAATCAATTCTAAATACCTAGAAAAATAGACACTCTTATTGGATATGCCTGTAATAAATTAAATTACAGCTAACTCGATTATTGCTCAAGGATTGTACCTTTTTTCCTTTTTCCCCCCTTTAATAGCACATTTTTTAAAATGTAACATTAACAGTGCCCTTTGTGATTCAGAGTACTTTATATTTAAATTGACTTATTAAAAGACTTTAAATGAAAGGAACTTGCCAGTATTCTTGATGACAGTGACCCAGCAAGCACAATAAAGTGAATCATGCTTTACTCATTCTCAAAGGGAGCCTGATTTTGTATACATAAGCACTGGGTGCAGCAGTAACACATAAACAAAGGCCACACCGAACACATCTTGCCACCTACAGGTGCATTTTGGAGTGAATTTGCATATGCCCTTGAGACTGCCTCTACTGCCTGTTAATATTCTCCTCACCATTAACAGCATTATTGCGTGCACGAAACCGCTCTCTCCTCAGGTCCCACTCTTCATCCGACCATTACCCTCCTTCTTGCGTATACGTGTTTCTGGTAATAATTCTCTGCATGGACTAGCACTTTTAGTCCATAGAGAGAAATCAGAGGTGTGTATGTTTGTGTTGTGTGTGTGCCTTGTCTCGCTGTATGTATTGGGTGTACTTGTGAACATTTATTATTCCCATCTCTAATAACTTGTTTCTGCTGTCGTTGTGACCTTGTTGGTGATAGTTTCTAACCTGCTTAGCTTGAACAGACCCAGTGAAACTTTGGGCTGACATCAACTCCAACACTTATTTACGAGTCCAGTAGGGTTAAAAGTATCTGACAAACGCACACAGTAAGCCAGATAGAGGCATAGAAAGTACAAAGGCAGGGTGGGGGCGGTGACTATAACTGACCAACCTGTGCTTCTCTGAGCATTAGGTGAAGTTGTTCCCTGTCCTCTTGCTCCTTCTGCGCCTCTTTTTTACTCTTGCCTCCCTTCAGAACAGCCAAGGCAGCACTTTGAGGCTGTGGCTGTGAAAGGAGGCCACAAGTTTACCTCACAAATAAATCTCTCTCTCTCTCCCCACTAAGTTTGACCTCTGGGAAGAAGTGGAACAAGGCCTGAGTCAAGTTCTTACTTAGAGGAAAGTGCACTTCTGCACAATTCTGTAACTGTCTAAACAAAGGTGGAGAGCGATACAAATTGACAGGCTGAGAGGAGTTTGGGGGCAGTTTTTTTTTTCCATTTACACTTTTGGATCTCAGAAAGTTAGAGTTCTCTTTGATGATTTGCATTCAGCATATAAACTAGATGTGATGCACTAGAATCCTTTGCTGCTCTCCAATCACTGAGCAAATCGTAGACAATTTTCTCTGGAATCATTTTAACCTTGCAGAGTCCCTCTACTCAAACTTTTACTCAAAGCTATCCTTATGCTAACTTTAAACTGAAATATGATTTATATACCCACAATATGAGTAATACGAGTGTACACTCTGTCAAGCAGGGATTTTGCTATTTCTGAAGTACTTCACAAAGGTAGAATACAACTAAGAGCCACTACTCACACATTGCATACCATCACAGATGGACAACTGTTATAATGCACCGCTCTCTTTCAGCAGTGCATTATACTATAACATTCAACACAGTATTTGTCATCATCTGGAAAAATGCATTCTGTATAGTGTATGTTCATAACAAAAATGCACTGATATTGTTGAGTCAGCTAATAATTGTGTAACAGGGGTGTTACAATTATTGAAACTGAAATAATAGCTTAAACAGTGTCTGAACATGTTTATTCATGTACTTAAGTATTTATATTATTTTGCCAGTAACATCTCTAGTTATATGTTCCTCTACAAAGACCTTCTTATAGAATTAAAATGTAATGTAACAAAAACAATTAACTGAGTCCAACAGAAATGACTAAAAAGATTGCTGTAAGCTACACAAATCTCATAAAACAAATAGACATGTCCAGTATCCTGAGGGTCATGTCCATATGTTTAGGACAGAAGATGAATCCAGCACTTTTAAAAGGCCGGCTTCAGCAATCAGCAAGTCTGTGCATTTTTATGTGCCCTCAGTGTAAAACACTTATCCTGTGTAATAACAATCTCTTGCACATGGCTGCAAACAATTTGCATGCATGCACATCTTTGGTAAAAAACATTCAGCTTATTCTTGACCTCAGTGTACATTGGGCTATTTTATTGCTAGCCATTAGGACATTTATGTAATCCATTTGTGGTATGGGGTAGTGTTTATTTAGTCATGCATTTATTCATGCAATCAGCACAGTCCGAGCAGCCCCGGTTTCCAATGTAATGATTTCCAAGCCTCACCTGGTAAGCTGTCATATGCTTACCAAAGTTTCTTTCTAATGCAGCACACGACAATATAACTTTGTTAGAAGCATTTTTGCTTTAAATTTGTTAGTTTAGTGACACCACTAAGTCTACATTTAAGGCTCAAAATCACTTGTAGGCCTTTCAGTGGTGTGAGCACAGTTGCAAAAACAAAAGAAGCTCAGATTAATCCTGTTAACTTTTGTCGTTTGAATCTCCTCCTCCTTCAAATTGGCCTACTTGTCGCTCTTTATTTGTCTCTGCCTGCCTCATCTATTCCTCTCAACCTCGGAGTGTGACATACTGTTGACACCGGATGGGTTGAGGCAGACAGACGACTGATGAGATGAAAGTCAGACGTGATGAAAGCTGATAGAGCCAACAGCAAACTCATTTACAGACCGGTCTCTGCCCTCCTGGGACAGACCTCCTTTTGTCAATATTTTCTGGAGTGTGACATGCTGCAAAATATTTAAACACACCTACTGATTTTTGAATTACAATTTTAGAATTAGTACTGCTGAAATTGCAGGGTTTTTTTTTTTTTATTTTAATGGGAAAAGAACAAGGTGAAAAGTACAGGAATGATGTACAGATTATGAACACATCAGTGAAATTGGGCTTCCCACTTTCTAAAAATGCCTTTTCCCATTGCTAAACACAAAACTAACACAAACTCCCAGGTAAAATAAGTCAACGCTCATTGTAAAATGTTGTGTATCCTCCCGATTTCTTTTTGATGTGTTACAGCAAGAAGGCTCTGCTTTCAAACGTGCTGGCCAGTTCGGCCCTTTCTATGGGGAGTTGGCATTTTTCTATGTGCTTTTATGGGCCCTACAGATACACGTTAGTTTAACTGATAATTAAATTAGCTGAGATGTGGGTTTAAAACTGTGCTGCTGTCTGTCTGTCTGCATTAGCCCTGTGATATACTAGTTGTCTATCTAACATGTACCCAGCCCTTTGCCCCTTTACAGCTGGAATGAGCTCCAGACTCCCTGTGATCCAGTGCAAGTAAAAATATGCACATACCATCCGAGTCTTTTTTATTACCAACAAAATGCTGGTTATTACCTGCTTCAGAGGTTGACTAAAGCTATAGTCATTCTCCAGATAGCTGACAATGAGCAAACAACAACAACAGCTAGTTGTAAGCTAACATTATGCCAGCTAATGTTAGGCTTGGGTGTCCTAAAAATCACAGTTTCCCTCTGATAACAGTTTTATTATCGTCTCATATTGTATGACAGTTTATTTGCTAAGTCCAACAATGTTAGAACATTGTGACGCCCGGCGTCAGTGAAAAAGAGGTTAACTGATGCTGGCCTAACAGCAGCTAACAGAGGCTAACAGCAGACCTCACCTAGGTATCACTGTCATTTGTTAGAAGTGAGCTCTACTGACTTATCGACTTGTATCAGAGTCTTCTTACAAAGTTTTACAGCCTCCTCCACCTCTACTTTAGAGTAGATAGATGTGGACAACAACTGACATAAACAGCGGAATGACACCCTATGCTCACTGCACATTAACTAACAAATTAATGCTTAGTAATTACATTGACATTTCTGGCAAGGAACCCAACTAATCAGGAAATACTGGGGACCTACCTCACCATTAATGTGCTGCAGTTGATCAAATGTTTTACACCACTGTCTCGAAAGCCATTAGGGCACCTTATTTTCTTATGTGCTTCCTGAGCTTTTTAGCGTGTACTGGTGTGTTCCACTGTTGTGGGGTTGAGCAAAAAAAAATAAAAAATCTTGCTGTCTAGTTTTGCCAGATGAAAAGATGCACACACAGATACAAACGCATTAGATGGAGTATGAGTTTCTGCACCAGTGGGTGGTTTCAGTGAGCAAAGACATGATGTGTGTTTAATGTGTTTGTTCTTTAAATTATAAATTTGGGACAGTATGCGAATGTGTGTTAGGTTTGCGCTTATCTCAAAAAGCAAGAGTGAGAGAGAGAGCACCCGAGACTGATGACGAGGGAGCATGAGTTGTTTTCACATCATGTCGAAAATTTAACACCTGTTTTCTTCTGCTCTTTGGCATTCAGGCTTTTATCTAGTCTTTATGCTTCGCTGTTTGTCTGTTAACTGTGCTCTTTGCCTTTATGTCACATCACTGCCATGGCAAATCCTGTGGCAGAGCCCTCCTGGTCATTCTCACTCATCCCTCCCAGCCATACTGTCCAGCCAAATATCCTGAGGGTGATTGGGTCTTGGCTGAATGTGCCTAAAGGCCTTGCAGTGGCCTTTCTGAAGAGAGGAAATGTTAGCTATTAAATAATTTCTTCAAAGCGTAAGGCTAGATTTTAAAATAATTTCTTTGCACTTCTTTGATTCGTCTTGTGACTTAATATTTTATTGCAATGCCAATAATGTATAAATTTAAGCTTGTTCTTTGCTTGCATATACTCCCATAAAACATCTGAAAATGGTAAATGGACCAAGTCTTATACAAAGCTTTTCTACTCTAACTGGGCACTCAAAGCATTTTATACAACTTGACTCATTCACACCAGCACATTTTTCTATGCTCTTTCTATGTAGGCGCTTCTAACACTCACACACATTCATACTCCAATGGATGTATCAGAGAGCAACTTCGGTTTAGTATCTTGCCCAAGGATATTTGGCATCCAGATTGGAGCAGACAGGGATCAAACCACCAACCTTCTGATTAGTGACTTGGTCTACCGCCTGAGTTACAGCCACACCACATGAGATTTAAATGTAGGATAAAATGCAAAAGCAGTGATGGCTTGAAGCAGCCTAACAAGATGAAATCTAAAAATCCTCAATTTTACTCCAAATATTTGACATGTTGGGATTTTTCCACTGCTGCCTAAGTGTACTAACATCACTAAGTGAAGTATAGCTTATTTCATCACATTAGTTTTTGCACATCTCTTTCTGATTTTGCTGGCATGAAAGTAGATTTGAAAGCACACAGACATGAATGCACTTATGTAGCATAAGGAGCTGCACTGACGTATTGTTTGAATGGCCTTATTTTAGGATGTTGTTAGTTGGTTTCTTGGCATTGTAACTTTTGTTACAGTCATAAAACGATAATGATAGGATGCTTTCATAAGGTGTTGTAGGTGTATAAAGGCTGAAAACAGGTCATTCTAGCCTGTTGCTAGGTGCTAGCAAGGTGATGCTTATCATATGTTATGCATAATTGAGCTTTTGTGGTTATAAATTAGACAGTATTTCCATGAACTGGTAATCAACGTGATGACATCATAATATCTGATATAGATAAGAACCTACAGGGACCTTGAGCAGTATCCACACTGGAAGTGACATGGCGACCAAAATGAATGACGTCAAGTGACTAAGGCTGAAATAATCACTGGCAACTTTTGTTATAGTCATAAAATTATTATTAATGTGGTATAGACTATAAATAAAATAGATGTGACAGTCAATGCAAAAGGGTTCAGACATTTTTTACGGTGCATGTTTGAGGCATATTTTTTTCATTTCCCCCAAAAATTATTTGTTTAACACAAGTTATTGGGCTACATCTGATTTTGCTGGCATGAAAGTAGATGTGAAAGCACACAGACATGAATGCACTTATGTAGCATAGAGGATAGAAACAAACTCCTGATCCTAATGCATTAGTATAGATCCAGTATCAATACCAGGATTGATATAGATACTATCAAGATTTGGATTGATCCGACCACATTTAGCTCCAGTTTGGGAACAGCTTAAGATGTACCTGGGTGCCAAATTTGTTCACTGATCTCCTGATGGTTTAGACAGAGTTTGGGGACAAAAAAATGACAGACCGATTTCATGTATTATAATAAGACATGTATTGTTTGGCTTTGGCTTACCTCTCATGTTTTTACAATACAATTTCAAAAATTTCTATCTCCCGCATCTACGAATAATCTTAAGCTTCTTTGATGTTAATAGAGGCTGTAGGCCCCTTATACCTCATTCATTCATTAGGTAAATATGTTATGGCTTTATTGTGTTGCAGAACGTCGACTGTTTAATTCACTTCCTACACAATACATCTGCCTATAATGTTTCTGCTATGATTAACAAAGGTATGATATGGTAAATTTCTGAGTAAGGACTTAGAGATTATCCCAAGGTTTCAATATTTTGAGTGCTGAGAAGGGCAGAGTTACAAATCGTTGAAGCCTGGATGCATACAGCTACATCCTGCAGGATCTGTAACCTGCAGAAGAGAATGGATAGGTGCCCAGCGTCAGGGGTCAAAGATTTTGAGAGGGGTTGTAGACATGAAGAAAGTTAGTGAGGCACTGATGGGCAAGAGTGTTAAGGGACTTGGAGGCAAAGAGAAGAATCTTGTAGTTAATACAGTAATTTACTGGGTGCCAGTGTAGGAGGATCTGGGACTTTCCTGGAGATTTCAGAAAGGATTCAATTATAGTAGTCCAGGCAGAAGGTGACAAAGGTGTGAATGAGTATTTGAGCAACAGGATAAGAAACTGAAGGTTGGATAAATGAGATGCCTCAAAGGTGGACATATGCAGATGTGGCAGCAATATTAAGTGGGGTTGTTTTTGTGTCAGTGGGTGGCAGGTCAGCCCATTTATGCAGGCCAGGAAGTACTTTCTTTAAATTGGAAGACCTCAACTGACTACAGATTGGCTTGGTTCAAAAGTAGGCTTTCTGAGCATAGATCAAGCTGCTGTGAGCTACAGAGTGCAATATTGTTTCCGGGGTTCTTGCAATTGGTATGCACCAGTCTTTAAATATGTTATTTAAAATTTTTTTTGTGTTTTTGTTCTTTTGAAATGATGTTTTAAGGTCACTTTCTTGTTTTAACTAGCTGGGATATGCATACAAGATGTTTCTTTTTCCTTCTCCTGAAGAATATACAGACTCTGCACTGTACTCTCAAACTTTAACATCTTTTAAAATATTGTTTACTTTGTTGTTACTTTGTTGTTACTAGCTGCCACTGTTGAAGTTTGTTTTTAATACTAAGCTATGTACTTTGTGGCACCAGAAGTTTGTAATTGATTTTTTGTTTTTTGTAAACATGATTCATTAATCTTTGAAAATAAATAGAAATACATGTATTTTAAATAAATTACCATTTGATTTGATACCATGTCTGATTTTCTTTTTTTTAACTTTGCAATTTTTTCTGGGTTTAGCTTTTCTCTTCGAAGTCACGCTAGTCTCACAGATTTGTTAACAGATTTTATGTTGATGTAGGTGATGATGTAGGCGGATTGTGATCAGCAGTGCATTGAATGTTGAGACCTTAAGTGCAGATTACCTCTCCAAAGACTTAGACACTAAACAAGAGTGGTCTGAGAACTGACCCTTGGTTAACCCTTTGAATGACAGGAAGTGAAGATGTTGATGCCATTGTGATGAGAGACAGGACTATTTTATCCTGCAAAAAATCTACTTGCTGAGGGCTACTGGATTTGTCAAAGGTTCAGAAGCCACCGAGAACACAATTAAGTCCATCAGGAGAAGGGGCACTGACCTCTTTTATGTTCTTGAGTGAGATTTACTGTTTTTATTGCTGTTTATGTGGCTGTATAGATGAACACATTGTGATTTGATACTGAATTGGTGTTGCCACTGGAATAGACCAGATCAAGAGTGTAGAGTCTTTTAGGAGTCGGAGTGCAAACATGCTACTTCAAATCAAGGCTCTCAAACAAGTTCTAGCAACCAAACAGCTACTGGGCAGCCAACATTTGTTTGAAAATCCCAGAGTAATGGCAGTTTACAGAGAGTTTACAGAGTGTTACTGGCTTTTTCTCTCAGAATGACAGATCCTACAGAGATACTTGTCATAGTCTTACACTGTACAAGAACAAAAACAATGAGATTTTTAAAAGAATTACATTACCTGACCCTTTCTAGTAAAGGTTATCCTGTTCCCGCAGGACTAATGACTTTACTTTCAGTTGTGCTAATCCAGTAGCAGGCTTATGAATTAGAAAAAGGACAGACATGACTGAAGGAAGACTAAATTTGGCAGAGTCTTGCACTCTTGAACCTTTGAAGCGAACTGAATCCCAGATTGAACAGCTGTATCTTTCCCTTTTTTTGCCAGAGGCAGCAATCCACTCCTCTTCATCAGGCAGCAGGGTGGAATGTTTTCACCCGATGGGGTTTTTGGTTCAAGTCAGTCCCATGAGAGCAAACATCTGCTCTGCTGAAGTGCCCTTGGGCAAGACACTGAACCCCCAGTAACTTTATGAATGGGTGCTGTTGTACATCTGCTGCAGTCAGATTTTTCTATGTAAACAAATCAATAGTCATTATTATTCAGGAGGGTTTGTTGGGGTTTATATCCTTGCTGTGCCCTTTGTCACAAGAGGTCACTCACTTTTTAACTGCCATCAAATGCAGCTGTTTTAGGCACTGGCTGTGCCAACCCCCTGACTCTGTGATTACTTCTTATTATTTGGCTCACTGTGTGTGTTTCAGTTTACAGCAAACATCTTAATGTCTGCTTCCATCCAACTGCCTATGGCATGATCGCATCATTTAAAACCATTTTGAGGTTAAAACTGATAACACAAAAGAAATCATAATTTTATGTGACAACACATAGTTTGTTTGTGGCACTTTCGCCTTTGTTGCCACAAAGTGCCCCCTTCGGTTAAATTTAAATGGATCAGACCAGAATACATCTATCTGGAGCACATCGTAACTGTTTACCAGGCAGATTAGATGATTGAATGGGTGAAAAAGAGGAGGTGTGCAGTGCTGCGTTTTCAGCAGTAGATGGCATTTGGTGTCACTGTTTCTTTGAAGAGTAGGAGGGAAGCACTGCAGCAAAGCAGGGAAGAGTGACTACAGTACGTCAGTTTGGGGAGGGGGGGACAAAAAAAGTCCTCTCAACTTGAATCCACAGCGGAGCAGAACTACTGGTGTGGTCAAAATCAAAAGACTTGTTCAAGGTCGACTGCTAAACCAGACTGACTGAGTCCAAATGAAAACTACGAGTATGTGTGAGATACAGATGGAGAGAGCGCGAGGGAGAGACAGAGATTTTCTGGGCGAGTGAAAAGGTGAAAGACAAAGGTAGCGATCTAGATAGACAAACTTGCAGCCCGAAAGGCAAACGACTCACCTGCCAAATGCACAGCTAGACTGACAAATCAACAGCAGGCTCTCCACTGGGACAGGGGGCCGAGTCAAGCTGACAGCCTTGAAGATAGAGTCCAAGTGCAGAGAGGGTAAAAAGACTGCAGGACAAAAGGAAGCATTTGCAAGCATGTCATGTGTCCTTGATACAACACATTTCCACAGATGAAAGCAGCATATCAATATATATACAGTGAGTGAAATGATAGTATAATGTTGAGGGTGTTGGTAGTAATAACTAGCGGAGAATTTGGCTCTACCTTCTCACCTGGAACCCATATGAGCTGCTGAGCATGTTGCAGTTTTTTACCAAATGTGCTGAAATACCAAGTGTTTAGACTCTACATCATTATGTTGATTTTAGAATACAAAAAAATAAAATAAAAAATGAAATAGTAAACAAACAAACAATACAACAATAAAATAAATAAGGTGATGTGGCTTTAAGGCAGACCATCACTTCAATAATGCACAAGAGACATATTTTAACAGCTCAGTATACGACAATTCCTATCAGTGATAGCATCTTTATACCATTCTCTGCTTCCTAAATGCCACCTTCTTTCAATTTCTACACCTGCAGTGTGGGTATGTTCTTAATTCTTAAGCACCAGGATTATTTTGTCAAGCTTTATAAAGCTCATCCACAGAAGATTTTACAAAACCGTTTTCACAAGCAGAGCAGTACTCTGTACGGGGTGCACATTTAACTTGCCAGTCACATTTTGGAAGAACGGAAAACAAAAAAGAAAACAGAATTTTGGTGATGTAGGAGCTCATCTAGCTCATTCAATTAGGCGATCAATTAGGTGTTTGAGTTTGATTAAATTCTTACCAACATTGTAGATGGAGTAGAACTTCTTGTGTAGGGTAGGTAGAGGGATAGACAACCAACATCTCACCACGACATGAGCTTATCCTTCAGAAAACAGCAAACAGCCCCCTCATGTAGCAATAAAAATCTCCTGCTTGATTTACCTAAAAAATATCAAAAACTTTTTGCTATCATGTTGCAGCTCAAGCAAAAAGCTTTGCCAAAGTTGAAGGTAACACCAACGTAACTTTTGAATTTATATGTGATCTAGTGAGATTTCAAATATGAAATATACTTAATTTTTTAAATTTCCATAATATTTTCTTGGAGTGTGATCTAATGTTGGGTGCAGTCGAGTCATGCGTCTCTCTGGATGTCTGATGTGTTTAGTATCCAGGGCTATGGAGGCAGAACTGCTATTCAAGCCT
Organism: Pelmatolapia mariae; assembly: GCF_036321145.2. Taxonomy (NCBI): domain Eukaryota; kingdom Metazoa; phylum Chordata; class Actinopteri; order Cichliformes; family Cichlidae; genus Pelmatolapia; species Pelmatolapia mariae. The sequence continues at coordinate 13,036,424 of NC_086230.1, forward strand.
CCTGGATACTGTATCAATCAGTGCTATTTTGACATACTGAACAGACAACAAAAAAATTACAGTAATTAAATTTGATCTGAGAGCAATGACTGTAACAAAACTGCAAATCATAGGCAGTGAATTGCAGTTTCACTGGAGCGAAACTGGAGCGTTATTGTGGTTGCCGTTAAAAGCAGAGGCTCAGAGAAACAATGAGTGGATGCTGGGTCCTCTAACTTTGCAATTATATTAAAATTGCAGTGTGTGGGTGTACCTCAGAGATTTGGCTGGAATTAGGTTAATGTATCTTGCTAAGTAAAAAGAAAGAAGCTACTTAAACTATTTGCCTCTAACAATGCGTCATGCAAATGCAAATTAAAGCTTGATACAGTATTTTAAAGTGAAAATGCATCTTTAAAATCTTTAATTTAAAGTGTGTAAGTTTGTCCACAGGATTAGTCCGAATGATGCTTAAAGTGTGCTCAAAAACACCCTGCCTACGTCAGGTGTTTGGACCAACTGAGTTAGTGTTTGTGTGTGTATGCTCTTCCTTTACTTATTTCTTTATAGCCTACTTTCCACCAACTAGGTCACATCATGTACAGTGCCTCAGCCATAACCTCCGTCTGCTGCAGTATATGTTGGTAAGAATAGTAGGTAGTTGTATGTGTGGCACAACCTGCATTCACAGTGACCATCTATTTATACTCGCTGTCCTGTCCCCATAAAAGATATGACACTAGCTCTAGCTCTACAGCACCTCCACAGCACACACACACACCCACACACACAAACTCACTCGCTCACCTTTTCCTTGTTCCCTCCTTCCCATCTGCCTCGTGTTTCCTTTGCTGACTTCCCACCTCCATTCCTGATTTTCATGTAGAGTAATGAAATGTACAGACAAGCAAAGACTCAAAGAAACAAACAGAAAATTAAAGGGAGTAAAGAGTAACTTTGAAACGCATTACACATGAGTTTAAATGTGACCCGTTCAGTTTGCTTCATAGAAAGAAAATCTCTCCTTTTAGGTATTTTGCTCAGAGTTGTTTGGCTTTTTATTTGCTTTTTGAGTCATTTTCCTTCATCTTTTCTGTTGTTTTCCAATTTCAGTCCTCTTAAACTATATCTCTATCCATTCACATTATCTCTGTAACAACATCGCAACTCTCAGCATTTTATGATAGGTCTCCAGCATTTGTAAGATCTCTGTAACCCCGACAAATACACGTGTGTTTAATACAGTAGATAAGATACAATCTAGGCCAAAGAATGCATATCACAGAAGAAGGAGCACAAAACACACTCCTCTGTATTACCTAAGAGGTTCCCTTAGAGTGCACATTGTTATATGTGTTGCAGTAAAGCATTCTTTTGGTGAGATTTTCTTAGGTCGGCCGTTTCAGATATACAGAAAGATAATGTGACCTGCTTTACAAAAAGCGTTGTTTGATTGTGATGTTAATTTGCCCGAAGCTGAGTTTGACAGAACTCCCCCTCCCTTCATCCCCTCCATGAAAGGTGAAGTACATTTTACCTACGTCCTCACCTTCCCTGGGGGTACACTGTCACTGCCCATACTGAAACTATTTTCTCCCCCGCTGTTGATACAATCTTCCACATGGCAGAATAACTCATCAAAAACTCTGACCTTGAGTACAGAGGTAAACGGCTGCATGGGACTGCTTTGCTGGGAGGTTTGAGTTTTACTACAGGTGTTAGAGGAAATAAAAGTGTTTCTGTCAACCATTTCACAAATTAGAAATCACTTCTCTCTTCTCCTGTTCTGTTTAAATCTCTTTGCAGTGACAGATTTTCTGTGTGATGTAAGTCGGGGGCTTTTGCTTTACCTGAGCTAAGGTGGCCTGACTGTCTCTGTGTGTGTTTGTCCAGTGTTTCAAGGTGAAATGAGCTGATGCCTGATGACAGGATGAGTGCTGACCACACAAATGTTTTACCTTTCCCTTCTTTCCTTTGCTTACTGTATCTCTCACTCCTGTTGCACCGCATTGCCTTGCTCTATTCTATGCACCAATATAAATAGGCATGCTGTATGCTTACTGTATAACCTTAAGGTTTATTAATTAATTAAAACAAACAGGCTCACAGACTGTTACAATGCCACACATACTGTAGATATTGTAAAACCATCAGCACTAAATAAATGTTTCCTACTCACTTTCTATAGTTTATGTTTTACATTGTTGCATTTGAAGATTTAATAAATTAGATAAATCTGTGTCCAAATCAGAATTGCTTATCACATTTCCATAGCAACAGTCATCAATGATTTTTCACTGTCATGAAAATATGTCAGAATTATTATTATTGTTTATGTTTGTTGAGCTGTTTTTATTTTACTATATCAAAAGAAATGCAGTTCTGAATCGCTAACACCATTACCGTATGTTACTGAGACATTAAGCTAAATCTAGCTAGTGCACAAACTGTGCCATCATTATGTTAAAGTGGTAAAAAATAATGCAAAAGCATCTATTACATATCTATCTGTATATCTATATAATCTGTAGTTTATATAATCTATATAATATGCATCTGTTGCATCTGTGAAAAGAATGTAACATGTCTCTCTTCATTGGTTTTAGTCATATGTTTGGTGGGGAGACCTACAATTGGTAACTTGCTATCCAATCTGTATCTGTGAAACCTGAGCTGTAGTGCTCCACTTTCATAACATTTCTGAATATGTTGTGGAGTATCTTTACACTGCTGGGATGAAAGTGTATAAACATACAGTACACTCAAGAATTTTCAATCTTGATGGGTCAGTGCTGCCACCGCTTAGAGGGTTATGGGCAAAATATTCATTTATGTTGATGAAACGTGAGCGCTGGTTGCCTGTCTCATGACATAAATGTACTATATCTAATCCAAACTTTATTAATTTTGACCATTATTACAGTTTACATAATCGACTAAAACCAGGGTTGCTGGTTTATTGTTAGCTAATGCATGTTCCCATTTTTTTTTTTTTGCAAGAGGTGTGCGAACATCGTGTTTATTTGTTTATTTGTTTATTTATTTAAACTGTCACTTAAAGAAAAAGAAAATAAAAACATACATCAATAATCAGTAAATAATGGCAAGACAGTAATTAATGCTTTGCTAGCAGCTACTGATCCTAAAGGATGTTTTACCCACCTTTTGCCTTAAAACCGAAGTAAACATCTTTAAAGAAAAAAACCCTCTATTACTATATTACAACTATTACTATATTAATTTGCTTATTTGGTGATCAGTTCATGACTGTTATATTGAAGACAGATGTAGCCACCATGACTTTACAAGTTGGTTGAGTGAATCCAGTTGTAAAGCCTTGAGATATATTGTTTCATAGGTAAAAGGAGCTGGAGGGTTTCTAGAAATTTTGTCCCCTGGGGGTCATAAGAAAGAATGCAAGTTTAAGATACTTCCACACTGGCTTCAATTTTCAGACATGGAAACAATGTCTGTCTTTTAAATACTGAGTATGGCCACAATTCAGGTGTATGTTACACAACTAATGGACTGTTAGGACATGATGCTAATAGTAGCTCTGGAACTTCAATGCTTCAGTGCAGTCCCACTCCATCACTCTTCTTTGTTGCTGGAGCCAGTGAAGATGCATGACTACTGCAGAGTCATATGACAGACTTTACCCTTTCCTTTTGATGGTTCTTGTCCATTCTTACTTATTTATTGTAGTTATAAAGTTTATGCACTTTTATGTCTTTTTTTCTTAATTTCTCCTCCTCTCACTTGGCTGAAAAAATGAATAAAATGTAAAAGTTTTTAATTATGCTTTCATAGAATGAGTAGAGTTAATAATTACAGATTTAAACTTTTTACAGATTTCAAAGTATACGAGTCATCACATTTAATGAGTCACTTTATGGCATTCACGATTTTGATTTCACAGATTAAATGAGTATTAGAAATGAGAATATCTATCAGCACACATCTGATAGCAGTCACTGTCTATTGCGACATCCAGCTGCTTGTTATTCACCCATGCACACATTTTCTGCTTTGGTTACTAAACTCCTGTTGCTCCTGTTGTATCTATTTATAAGCCTGCAATTGTTTTATTGGAAAAACCAGCCTCCCTGTATGAAAAACCGATGGAGTTTGTTATGCTTGTCATAACTAAAATATAAGTTGGGTTTATTTGCCTAAAAGTATTGTGAATGAATATTTCAGACATTTAGGTCTTAACATGACTTCAACTCATTGAGAACTGTGTTTAGGTTACTCTGTCAGTAACCCTTTCGGCCAATTGCAGCAAATTTTGGGACAAGTGTATTCCTAGGAAATGAACAGACTCTCTAAATGTGCCCGTTCTCCCCCACACCTTCTCTTACTTTCCCAGCCTCTGCAACTATTGCTCACTCATATTTTACCTCTCTCTCTTTCATCCTCTCATTTCCTCAGCCACTCCATTAACCAGAGGGTCACTTTTCCAGCTGGTTAGTCCAGGCCAGATTTCCATCAGGTTGCTGACATACGAGACTGTCCCACCATCTGTACGTGTGTGAGTGTCTGTCTCTGTGTGTGTGCTCAGATAGGCAGGACAGGTTCATTTGTCAGTTTTACTCCAGTCTTGTCCTCCGGTGTGAAGTTGTAATGACCCCAAGAGGCCCAGACAGACAGAAGAATGACATTTAGCAATACCACCTTCCCCAACACACACAGCACACTGTATTGTGACATCATAACATAATAACTTACATCTCTTTCCTGGAGAAACTCAAACTTTTTGTCACCTTACAATTTACTGATTTTACTTTTCAAGGAGTTGATTTTTTGCTCCAAAAATTATGTAAATCCCAATGATATACTAAGTATGTCCTTCCAACACACATCTCCTTGCATCGCAAACAGTGTCCTGTCCTAAAGCTTCTCACCCTTATGCAGCCAGTCTTTAAATGACTGCCATCATGTGGCCACAGTTGGCTATGGTCTCTGGAAGCAGTCTTTACTGCGCTTGACTATGAGCCAGTAGCATTTATAGTGTCTCTCCATTTCACTGGCATTAGTGTCCCATTAACAATTTCTTCAGCTTTTCAAGCTTTTAGGCTAGCAGCTTTTACTGGTTGTTTGTGTATAAACCTGTGGTCTTTGATGGGAGACTAGACATGCTCTATAAGCTACCAATGGCTGTGCTTTTCCTGCTCTGAGGTCAGTTATGATCTGCATGTTGTGTGAAAACAAAGCATTAATGAGAAAAAAAAAACCCTTGTTTAATCTAGTTTCCTCTCATTAGCCACTTTGATCAACATGTGATGTAGTGGAGTTAGCAGTGTAATAGTTTTCTTTAATAACTCCTTTAGCATTTTAGAAAGTAATGTCTTGATGATGGGGAGGGGAAGTTAACTCCTGTGATGTCTGGTTTAACCTAATAAAGCGCAGGCCTAACAAACACTTTCAGATTAGAGTCTTCGAGAAATCATTCAATCTACCAAAAGTACATAGTTTAGTCATTTGTTTTGTTTATACACCACCTTCATTATTCATTAATATTTCTAATCCCCCTGCAGATACTGATTAGTTAATGTGTTACCTTTAAAGCCTTTAAATTCAGCCTTGATTTTTTTTATGTCTTAATTTTAATTTTAATACACTTTTAAAATCCAGGTATAGGCCTGGTTGTCTGAGCATTTTAAATTTTCTTTGCATTTTTCAGTTATGAGGCCCTCACAGGACAGCCACAATAGCCATATGCTATTACGATCCACCCTTATAAAGTATTTAAACTGAACTCAACCTTAAATATTTGCAGGAGGAATAGGAATCTAGGTAACACAGATGGGGAAAATCTTTTTCAGTAAAATAATTTTTACTTGTGATAACTTATGGAGAATTTGCCAGTTACATAGGTGTACTGAGGTGGAGTGGTTTTGCTATTTCTACTAAAGGAATGTTTCAGCTAATAAATATTTTGATGCAAACTATAAAAATAATAGTAATTTACAATTCTTCAACCAGGAAGGAGCGCCGAAAGGTGAAGACATCCGAGCAGAGTGCAGAAAGATGCAGGAGGCTGTCAGCATGCATAAAAGAATAAAGCACAGGCAGTGGATCGGTGTTGTGTTTTCTTTTTTTCTCTTTTATTCCGTGGAAGTTGGGGGTGGAGGGTGGGCATTGCCTCTGGTTGTCTTTCTGTAAACCTCATGCATCCACATGCCAAATTTAATATTTATAAATAAATATAAAATTTTTGTAAGCTATATCAATACTTTATAACCTTTCTACAAACACCATTTTTTTGGATATCCTCCCTGAGCTGCAGAATCTACACAACTAGTCAGTCTATCTGTCAGTTAGCTCACATTTTCACATATCATGCTACTAGAAATTGAGGATGCATACAAAAGCACATGTGGAATATTTACTGTCAACAACTAGTAAGCAGCCTGAAGCTTCTAGAACAGTAAGTAAGTAAACTTAAGCCAAATATCATTAAAAACATAAAGTTAAAATACCGGCTTGGCTTTCTGTCTTGCAACAGCATTAGTTTGCTCCTCCAAACATGCAGAAATCTACAAACATAACAACGACTTTAAACTCTATCCTATCCTCTGTTTTTCTCTTATGCTATCTAACTTTCTCTCTCTTCTCTTCAATTCTGTTTTAGATGGAAGGAAATTTACCGGGAGCAAAAGAAGAATGACTATTATTATTATTTGTTTGTGTGTGTGGGTTTGGAGAACACTCATCTTACCCAGAACTCACAAATTAGACTTCCTGAGGAATTATGTTTTGTGACATTAAGGTGTTTTGTTATTTTTTTTTTATTTTTTTTGCTTCTTAAATGCATTTATATAGTAAATAAATAACAGTTGACATCTTACTAAAAAAGTGATTTAAGACAGCTTAAAATCACATAATAATTTAACATAAAGAAAGAGCTACATAGGGGCATTTAATCTTTTTAGGCCTTTTGCTGTCCTGTATAAGCCATCAACAGCCAGTTAAAACAACAGGCACTAGTGAGACTTCTGCTGCACAGGTTCAGCTTTAATTGATCGACTTTTATTCTCTGACTATAAAACATGAAGAACAGCAGTTGCTGAGAGGCTCATTAAAGAAAGCAATTTAGTGACCATAATGTTATCTTGCAGAAGCTGTAGATGGAAGACCATAGGTGTAAGGTGAATGAGGAAAGCACTGGCTTCTGAACTGCACATTGGTGCTGTCAAGTCCCATGTGTTAATATGTACAACTGTGATAAAGTCTATTGTGATAAAGATAAAAATGCATGTAAAGAAAGTATGGAAGTACATCTGGTCAATGAACCAATACCCAAGTGTTCATATAAATGAAGAGCAAGGAGTGAGAAAGTGTTAAATGAACAAGTTTTTTGATTTTCTCTGTGCAAATTCTTCCATTGAAATACATATAATCTAAAATGGGGCCTCTTAAAGAGGTTTTAATGGACTTATCAATTTAGAATCTTTAAGAAATTTACCAGCAAAATGTGAGAGAGTAGGAAAGAGAGAAAGAGAGAACAGGGCTCAATAAATATTGTTCCAGGAGTGAAGTCATCTGACATTTAAGAATCAGCCAGCCATGGCCAGCCAGAATAGTGCAAGAGTGTGTGTGTGTGTGTGTGTTTGTACGTATTTGTGGGCAGACAGGAGAGCCCAGAGGGCACGCAGCTCAGACAGAGTCATTATTTAGTGACACACAGACGACAGTGTGGCCTTAACAGCAACTACACACACACACACACACACACCTATACAAACATTACATGTATAAGGCCTGGGGTGTCAGGATTTTAACAAGAAACATCAGTAACCTTACCTGTTGCTACTCCTGCTCTCTGCTTCTGAACATAAAAGAGAACATACTGTAATTCATTGCTAGTCATTAAAGCCACTTGACTTCTCAAATGTAATACCACCTTTCTACTCTTTATATTATTTATCCTAACTAAATCATATTCTGAAAATGCACAGACATTATGTTGTGACCTTCAACGCAGTTCAGTTACTGACAGCATAAAATTTCCCTACAGCAATGCAAAAAGGGTCAAATACTATATTAACAGAACATCTTCAAAAATTGATATATGTCTCTAATGTCTATGTCCGTTTAGGTCTAACCCTTTATTTGAAAAGAAACCAATAAAAATAGTAAAACTGTCAGAAACACCACTGGCATCTTCAAAGCCCAAGGGTGTAGGGTGAGGTCATGTTAGCAATCCTTTAAAATTTTGGCTTATATCCACCAAGATATTCAAAGTTAACTTAAGAATTCATCGGTTGAAAACTGACAAAACATCTTATTAATTAGAAACTATATTAGTGAATGATATGTGGCGATTCTAAATATCACATTACTTCTTCTTTAAAGTCAAATAAGGTCAAACTTTCATAAAACTTCTTTTATATTTAAAACTATGCTTAAAATTGTACTGCCTTTGGGGATTCTAAATATCACGTTATCGTTTGATCTCCCTCTGATCTCATTTTTACATTTCACATCTGCCTTTCTTTCAGGTTAACCCTGAATTACATCATACAGAAAAGATTGTAATATACTGTAGCATAATGATAATACATAAGTGCAAGTTATTCATGTCCAGCTCGTTACAAGTCAGTACCTTTTATCCATCACCTACATAGTGTTAGTGTAATCAAAGTAAAGACTTCTTAAAATTTATTTAAAAAGAACAAAGAAAACAAAATGAATATACAAAAAAGTACAACACTATTGCCTTAAAAGCAAATACTACCCAGTGAGTGAGATGTTTTGTGTGATTCTTGTTGATATATACATTTACTTCAGGAGACCAATGAAACACAGTGATATCAGAGTTGTACCATGTATGGTAAATCATTGTGAAGGCCTTTTTAGCAGTCCGAGATTGTTTCCAGCCAGCCTTTCTCCCCAGCATACTGACCACTAAAGCTGGACCCTGAGTAGAAACTGCACAGCAATGTGAAAAACAACAACAGTCACTGACAAACATTTATGCACCACAGTTTCCATAATGAAATTCGCAGTTCTGTTTTGTTCTAGTGTGATTAAAAGTTGGGTGAGAATTTAATTCAAATATGTTGAAGAGTGTACAACGGAACATATCCAGCGAGCACAGCTGTGTAAAAGAGGATTTGGGTTTGTTGTAAGGAGAGCACAGTGGTGCAGAGTTTGGGTCTGTGTGTGTTGGGAGGAGATTTTGGAATGTATTAGTGAAGGAGTCTTATCCTTAGTATGACTCCATGACCTAACCCTGGGAAAAACTGCATGGTAAAATGGCAAACACACATGCACGCCAAACACACAAACAAACAGACACTGCTGGAGGCAGCACTTGATGTACACCACTCTGTGATCGTAAGCCAAAGAGGTAGGAGGCAGAAAGAGGGAGAGAGAGAGACAAGCCCAGAGAGTCAGCACAGCTAAAATTACAGTGCTGTCACACCACATCAGTGCCGATGACCGTGTGTGTGTGCATGCGCTTGTGCAAGTGAAACAGAAAGTGTTGTGCTAGGCTCTGCCTAAAGACACTGGAAGTAAGTAAACAAAACACACACATGGGCACACATATATGTTGTTCATGTGCTGCCGTCATTAGAGCCTCTGTGGTGTCTTTTAGTTACACCCCCCACAGAGCAACATGGACAGAAAGATCAGCTCTGCCTAGATTTTACCTTGCACACTTCACATTACCATAACTCTTCAACCATCTTGGGCTGCAAACAAAATCTAAATGGTTTCTTAAAGATAATAATTATTTTGTAATTTCACAGTCAAAAAACCCAGATGACTTGTATGATACTTGGGTGACAAAGAATTAACCCTTTTCCTGCCACTGGTAGGTTATATTGATGTCACCCACTGCCTCTATTTGCCAATGGTGCAACTCATGGAGGGGCTTGGTCTTCCACAATTATTTCTAGACTGAAATTAAGTACCACAGTTCAGCACCCAGGTTGCTGGACTTTGGGTGGAACCCTTTGTGCATTGTAAGGAGTTTGGTATTGATTTAATGCAACACATTTCAGTGGGCTACATACTGAACTGATGTATTGATTCTATCACGCTAGTATATACCCAATACCAATACCAACTTTGGGATCAGTATTATCAATGTATATTCTGGTGTATCTTTTCATAGGAGCTAGGATACTGGCTGTACACTTCTTTCTGCACATATTCTTGATCTTATACCCAAGTAGTTCCAGTACTACTGTGGCAGTGGCATATACAAGCTCATTAGTTTTTCTGATGTGTTTAATATCTGCATACATTACTTGTTATGCGAGTTTCTCAGTGAGCCTGGGGATTTGTAGCCTTGGTTGTGTTGCTGTCTTCAGTCTGGTGACAATCTTCATCCTCAGGCCAGTAGATGCATCTCTGATTGTAGATGGTTGGGTATCTTGGAGTTCTTTAAAGGGGCAGCCACACATTTGCTAGTCGCGCATCAATTTGTCAGTGATGGTTTTCACTTATCATCACATGAAGACACTAAATATCATTGCCTATCTATGGTATCCGGTTGCCACATCATTGCAAATTACTTTCTTCAGGATGAGCACTATCAAAGCCTCACAGAATGACCTCCTGCAGGCCACTAGCTTGAATACAACTAGGTACAAGGTGGGATGCACAGACCTCTGAAGGCTAGGCAACGGCACCCTGACTGCCCTTATGCATTGGGATAAAATCCTGGGTTCCACCTGCTCCGTGGCAATGCCAGGCCTCAATTGGCAAAGGTATGCAGGCAGTTTCTTGTGGATAATGGAATTAATACCATTGACTGGCCCTATGCTCATCTGACCTAAATCCAATAGAACACCTCTGGAACATTACATTTCGACACGAAAGTGCGACCTTTGGTCAGCACTGCCAGTTTGCACCTCAGACTCTGCTGGAGCTCAGTGATGCCCTTGTCTAGATCTGGGAGGAAATCCCCCAAGAAACCATCCATTGTCTAATTAGGAGCATGCACTAACATTGTCCGGTATGCATACAAGCACATGGGAGCCATACAAACTACTGAGCACCATTTTGAGTTGCTGCAATGAAATTTCAGAAAAACGGACTAGCAGATCTTTTTCAATTTGATTGTCAGGTGTCTTTGAATTCAGCTTTCTGTTGTTTGATAAGTTTCATTTCTATCAAATGGTGTAGCACAGTGTAGATATTCAGTATGCTTTTTCCCCCAATGAGGTCTGATGTGTCTTCAATATTTTTGGGCAGTTTATATATTCATTCTCATTAGTGGTATGGCAACATTGATTTTTATTTTTTCTATAACAAATTACATGTTCTTGATCTGACAGAACAAGAGGAAGAGGGAGCTAGATCTACAACTTTGTCTTTGAGACAAACACAACTGCACATGAACAAAAACGAATGTAAACCATTGTGAGCTAATACGTCTTTGGGAACACCATATGCTGGAACAGGTGGTTTCTCTCGCAGAACTGCATTCCCTTGTTAGCATAAAAAATGCCTCTCTCTTCACAGTTGAAAGTTGTGCTAAATGAGAACCATTATTCTGTTTTGTATTGGTGTCAGCCTATCGCCACAGTTCATTGTTAAACCAAATGCTGTTTCTAAGTGACGTTAATATAGTGCTATGTGGTTTAAACAGCTTTCACTCAATTTTTAATGTTTTGTATGGGTGTCATATAAAAGCCTATAATATAATGGTGCAAATTTGTAAATCAAATTATAAATGATTAATCAGTGGTAGATATTTGTTTTAATCAGCAGTGATGTTTTGGAAGGAATTATCCATAACAGGTGTTGGGAGAAGAAGCCATGTCTCGTAATTCTTTTTCATTCATTTGCTTCATATCTACGTTTCACTCCACAGAATGGGAGAACTGAGTTGGAAAAACTCACATTAGTATCCTAGCTGTAATTCAGTTGTAGATAATTTATGACAGTTGCAATATCTCATATCTCTTTATTCATCTTATGAGTCATTAAATGTTATTCATAATTTGGTTAATGAGCTTTGCTAGCATACATATATTTATTTATTACACATACCAGCTTTTTTATCATTCATCTAATAACATGGTTAAGTGGCTGAGACTCCCAATTCAGAAAAATTAGGAACATCTGATATGATCTTAATTTTTGATATATTCACCTTTTATGTATTTTATATCAATATTTCATATAACCATGATGGATTAGTGTTTCTTTTAAACTCATTTGTATAATTTTCTGTTCATACTGAAACCAGATGCAGCAATTCAGAACGGAATGAAATATTCATGCCAAATTTTTTCTTTAAAAAAAATCATATTATACTGTTATTTAAATATGCATGTTCAATTTTAAAATCAGATCATAAAAGCCGGGTCATTTTTTGTTTTGGTCCTCATGTAGAGTTTGTGAAATCTCACTTACAGTGAACCCTTTGGTTCTAATTCCTTGAGTGAGTCGTAGCTGCTGTTGAGCAATTCTGCATCCACTTCAATGCTGCTGCTGTAGGTAGACTTCTCTCTGGTCCCGTCTTCAAATGAGGGATCTATGTGAGTTTGATAGAATATGTCTTATGTTTCTGTGTGTGTCTGTTTTGTGTGTTATAGTGTGTGTTGACAATGACAAATGAGGTTTACATTAGAGCAATCTGCTACCATGGCTCAATAAAACAACCACAAATTACTTCAGGAAATATGCTTTCAAAGAGCGCCTCCAATGTCAGGAGTTTGCTTGTGTGAATGCACCTGTTCTCAAATCATCAAGGATAGGTTTGTGTTTGTATGGCATGCATTCTTACCTGGTTAAAAATATTTCTATGTGATTTCCATTTAGTCCAGTGGACCTGAAAGAGGTTGTAAAATAGATAATGATGGACAATGATTGAATTGCATTAAGCACATTTTACAAATACACTACAAATTGTGTTTGACAATTACAAACTAGGCTAAAGGGCAAAATTTTTTATTGACAATTTGTGTTTGGATATTCTGCTCCTTGTCACTGTTCATCTTATAGACAAGCATCTCTGTGATCACTGCTGCTGTCATGTAGATCAGCTGGTCACATGATGGTCACAGTAGGGATTGTGCTGCACTCCATGAGCATCTGGCAGCACAAATGTACCAGCTGCTTATTGATGAGAGACACCCAGAATAGCTAACTAAAGGCTGAATAGCTCTGATCCACAAAGATTCCTAGAAGGGACCAGTCCCATCCAACTACCGGCCAATAACCTGCCTCAGTACCACATGGAGAGCCCGTTCTCACTCCCGAGGCGTAACATCCCGACGTTTTGTCACGTCCTGCGGCGTTCCTGAGAAACGCGAAAGGTGACCTTCCACGTTGTTATGGTACGCGGCGGTTTCCAGCCCTGTACTGCAGCCCTAAACTTAACCTTATCACTAAGCCTAACCATAACCTTATGCCTAACCTTAACCATAACCTTATGCCTAACCATAACCTTATTCCTAACCTTAACCATAACCGTATCCCTACGCCTAAACCTAACCTTATCCCTAAACCTAACCATAACCTTATGCCTAAACCTAACCATAACCGTATACCTAAGCCTAAACCTAACCTTATCGCTAAACCTAACCATAACCTTATTCCTAACCTTAACCAGCACTTTAATGAGGTGAAATAGTGTTTTCTAAAGCGATTTTAAGGGAAAAAGCGAAGATGTGTAGATTGAGTCCAAACGGTTCTCATGTGTCCGCAGTTTTCCGATTTCGTGACGTAGGAACGCCTTGGGTGCCCGAAAACGTAATATGTTGACGATTTGTCACCTAGCGTAAAATGTTACGATTTGGGAGTGAGAACGGGTTGACATGGAAGCTCCTGTGAGGCATCATAGCTGCTAAGATGAACAGGCATATGGCTCAATTCATGAGCAGGGCACAGAAAGGAATACTAGAGGGGTAAAACACCAGCTCCTGGTAGATTGAGGAGTCGCCCGAGACTGTAAGACCAGGCTCACCAACCTGTGCACCACCTGGATTGACTACAAGAAAGCCTATGAGTCAATGCCCCACACATGAATCCTGGAATGCTAAACAAAACCAAAAGGACAGTAAGAGCCCTCATAAAGAACTCAGTGGGGATGCGACGAACAACACTAGAGGCCAACTTCAAGTTAACTGCATATGTCACCATCAAGTGTGGGATCTACTAAGGAGATGCCCTGTCCCCACTGCTGTTCTGCATAACCTGCAACTCCCTAGTGAGATCCTTGACAAGACTGGCTATGATACCAACTATGGAACGAAAAGGAACATCTCCTCTACATGGATGACATCAAGCTGTATGCTTGTAACTCTCTCTACCACACAGTAACTCTCTCTACCACACCACTAAGATCTACAGCAATGACATTTGAATGCCATTCAAACTGGAGAAGTGTTGTTGGATGGTATCAAAGAGAGGGAAGATAGTCAGAACTGACGAGATTACACTACCAGAAGGCAACATTGCAGACATTGAGGACAATTGCAAATACTTGGGAATCCCACAGGAAAATGGGAACCATGAAGAGGCTGCTAGGAAAGCCGCAACCACCAAATACCTCCAGAAGGCCAGGCAAGTCCTTAGAAGTCAGCTGAATGGGAAGAACAAGATCTGACCAATCAACACCTATGCCCAGCCGGCGATCAGATACCCTGTTGGGATAAAAACCTGGCCAAACAAGGAGATAGAACCCACTGACATCATGCATAGAAGGTTTCACCCCAAATCCAGCACCCTGAGACTCCTCTACATTAAGCAAAAGGAAGGAGGCCGAAGACTAGTGAGTGTCAGAGCCACTGTCCAGGATGAGACAACAAACATCCATGAGAACATCAGGAAGATGGCCACATTGGTCATGTGCTTAGTGAATACCTCAAGCAGCAGAAGCCAGAGAAAGAAGAGGAGCAAGGAGAAGAACCATTCTGCAAGCACAGGCCCCTGCACAGTATTTACCACCGGCACATAGAGGATAAGATAAGATAAGATACCTTTATTAGTCCCACAAGGAGAAATTTCATGTTAAGGCTGCCGACCTATTGCACGCAATGGCGGCTCCATCTTTCCCTCCGACCATACATACATTACACAAAAACATCACATGGGGAAGACAGGTCAGAGAGGTATAACAATGGTAAAGCACCACATGAGGAAAGAAAAGGAGAAAAAAAATAACTCCCCCCAGACTGAGCTCCAATAGGGAGATCAGTTTGAGAACAGAAAAAAAAACACCTCTACACATTGCACATGAAAAAACTCTTAATACACCAAAGAAAGGAAGTGGGTGATATCCATAAATCCTACCAGTGGCTGGACAAACCTGGACTGAAAGGCAGCACAGAGGCACTAATGATGGCAGCAAAAGAACAAGCTCTCAGCTCATGATGTTTAGAGGGTTTTACCACAATAGGCAAGACCACAGGTGAAGGCTGTGTAAAGATGCCCCTGAGACAATCCAGCACATAACACCAGGGAGCAAGATGCTAGCAAGCATGGCATGGAACGTCATAACGTTCCATGCCATGCTTAGTATACAACAACATCTGTGCTGAGTATGGCCGAGTTCAAAATGGAACATGTCCCCTAGGGTGGTTGAGAATGACTGGGCTAAGATCCTGTGTGAATTCCAGAGACAGAAAGTGGTGATGGCTAACCAATGGGACATACTGTAGTAGTGGTGGGAAGAGTGTTGTAGTGATAGATGTAGTTATACCGAATGATAATAACATCAGGAAGAATGCACAAGAGAAGCTTGAGAAATACCAAGGGTTAAGAGAAGAACTCTTGAAGATGTGGAGGGTGAAGGCAACAGTGGTCCCAGTGCAAATCTTGCAGCACAGTGCCCCCAAGCTAGGCAAGTGACTCCAGCTGATCCCAGGAACAACATCCAAGATTTCTGTCCAAAAGAGCACAGTCCTAGGGACAGCTAAGATACTGTGCAGGACCCTCAAGCTCCCAGACCTTTGGTACGGGACCAAAGCTTGGAAGAAAAAGACCGCCCACAGGGAACAGAGGGAAATTGTATATATTATAGATAAATGTGACATGTATGCATGCACTACTACTCACCCTCACAGGATGTCCATGTATGTGTTGTGTGTAGCAATGACAGTGGGAGGTACAGGGTACAAAAGGGGGTACAGTGACAGTTACTTTCACTGTGTGCTGAAGGGCAAAAGCCCAGCATTGCCAATCCACTTGGAAAATATTCTTTTTCTAAACCTTGAAACAGAGTGTAGATTGTTCCTTACATCTCCCTCTTTTTCACTGCCTGTTTACTCCTAACTTATTGCTCCCAATTTTCACTGCCTGCCTTTTTTCCCACTTTCTAACTCTCTTATAACACCTGTAATTTGTGCTTTCTCCCCCTAATCAGATCCTAATAGAAAAAAGATGCAGTTGTCAGCACTAGTTAATTAATGTTCTCTTCCTCTTTGCTCTCACCCTCTCTCTTAGTCTCTCTCTGGTGCAGACACATTTATAAATTCATGACTAGAGGAACAAATTAGAAGGCCTGCTGTTTTGATATACTTGTGTTATATTGTAATCTTGGGGGGTACAGATAATTATTATCCAATCAATAAGCTTTCAGCCAGTGACTTGGCCAGTGAATTGTTTTCAATATGAATTTACATATTTTTGGAGTAACTAAGCATTTGGGACAAACAAATCAACATTTTGTATTTTGGTAGTACTGGATAAAGTATGCGGGTTAGGACGGGCAAGAATACAGGTGCTTTGGTTCACTTTCTGAAAAATAACAGTACACTTTGTCTGTCCGGAACAAATTGTGCATTAGTTCAGGGCGAGCATTAACGCCACTCTCAGCCACTATCCTGGCAGATAATTGTTAGGGTGCCTGGGTCGTCGACCCAGTGTTTTGTGTTTTTGGTTCCTTGATTTTGTTCATTTCATGATATTCTAGCTTTGCCTTATGGGTTATAGGTTTATTCTTAGTTTAGGTTTTCTGTGTGGGTTTTGTTAGAGTTTTAGTGTTCTGGTTTTCTGTCTGTGATCCATAGTTGCTGTCTCCCCTGTCTGCTGTATCCCCGTGTCCAGTCAGTGTCTGTGTCTGCCCTGGTCCCACGTCTCTGTTCCCTCTGTTGCAGTGCCTGCCTGTGAGTCTGTAAGTTCAGTCTGTGTTATGTTTCCTGTTTTACTTTGAGGGTCCATGTCTTATGTTAACGGATCTGGTTTTGCTTCCCCTGTTTCGTTAGGCCTGATTTGCCCCAGCTGTGTTTCCCTCCTGTTACCCATTCCCTTATTGCTCCCTCTGTGTATTTAAGCCCTGTGTTTCTCTGTGTCCGTGTCATGATCTACTGTCTACTATGCTGTGTGTTCTGTCTGCCAGCCTGCCGAGTTAGTTCATTTTGTATTCTAGTTCAGCCAGCTTTCTGTTTGCCGTCCAGCATTAAAGCTGTATTTAAGTTCACCTTTTGTTTCCGTGAGTCTGCGTTTTGGGTCCTTTTCCTGCCTGCACACAGCCTTCACATGACTAATCTGATGTCAAAACCACACACAGCTGATGGCTCAGATGAGATCCTTCTATATATACCATATGCCATTTATGTCTCTTTAGTCAGGATAGTTGCTTTGCATCTGCAAGCTGCTTTGCAGCCCACCACCTACATCTTCCTTACATACTGTGTCTTATTCAATCAATGCAATAGTTGTTTCTTTTGTCACTGATTTGTACTTTGTTCTGTTGCTGGTGGTCCTCTTTCTAATGTCCAGAACAGAGCCACACTAACAAGACGAGTTTTTTTTTAGATACTCAAATGCAGGACACAATTAAGAACAAGTACATGGAATTTAATGAACAATTTCATGATTAATTTAAAACAGTGACAGTATACCAGGAATTTTCTCATGAACCAGATTGTAAACTAATAAGTTTTAGAGCTACTCAGATCAGGTGAATCCTTCTTTCTTTCCACTTTTCCACAGGACCAGCTTCCAGTTTCTAATTCTGCTTAGCGGAGGTGAATTTGTAGAGAAAGTGGACTAGGCAAAATCACAGGTAAGTATTTTAGCAGGCACATTGACAAGGAGGAGGAGAAATGCAGGTAAGTACAGTTAACCTGTTGCAGGTCTTCAAATAAGCAGGTAATGGGAACAAGGGGACACTAGAACAGGATATAAGTACTCCCAGGTTTTAGAGATGGAAAATATGTGTACCTTCCTTCCTGAACCACACCCACTCCTACTTGAGAGTGGTTAGTGCTACACCCACACAGATAGAAGAGAGAAAGCACAATACAAACATAGAAGTGTACACTTGGAGGATGGGGAAACCATGACAAAAACAACCTTCTTTTAAATGGCTGTAGCTTAAGAGGTAGATCAGGTTGTCTAGTAATCAGAAGGTTGATGACTGCTTAAGTTTCCAGTCTACATGCCTAAGTATCCTTGGGCATCGGGTATAAATGGGTGTGAATGAGTGAATGAGGCATGCTGCATAACGTACTTTGAGTGCTCAAGTAGAGTAGAAAAACACTAGGTAAGAACCAGTCCATTTACCAAATGTCTTCTAAATATTTTTTAAATGTTTTTAATTTAAATTCTGTATTAACAGTGTGGTGTTACACAACCAGACATTTTGGGGATGCTCAAATAAAATAATGAGCATGGCTATTCTCTGAGCCCTTTCAGAGCTCCGCTTTACAACTGCCCTCAGTTCAACCCCTGCTGAGTGCATGTGTACATGAAAAATGCACACTGAAGAAGCACATCTTTGCTTTGTGAACATCCATTCAATTTACACAGCTGGATCTGTTTAATGGCAGCATCTGCCGAAATCTGGAGTAACATTTCATTTTGCTGCCTCCACAACTTTCTCACACAATTCTTGTTGCTATCAATTCAGTTTTTTTGTTGTTGTTGTTATTGAATTGTTTATCTCAGTGCTTTCTGTCTCCCCTTTATGTCTTCTTTTATTTGTTTTAGCCAAACCAGCATTTGTGATGTCAGGAAAGTCTTGCAAAAATCAGTATGCAAACGAAACCTATTAAGAGACACTCATAAATGGGCTACACCTGCGTCGCTGTAGTCAAAAGGCCAACAACTCAAGCAACAAAGTGAAAACTGGTATGATATCAATAGAAACAATTCTAATGAAAGTAATCTCCTACTTTGCACTGAGACGCTGCAAAGATAATCACTTTGAAATAAAGTCTGTTAAATTATAAGTAGCAAAATTTTTTGTTTTACCACATCAGCTTTGCATTTTGCAAAGAAAGCCTTCATGTGAAGCATTATGCATAATTCCAATCTTAAAATCATCAAAAGCTCATTATCATGATAGCTCTGTCTTTCATGGAAGACTACCACAGAGAAGATAATTTCTGTTTCTGTGATTAGCGCTGAGAACACAAAAGTTCTGAATTCTTTTTTCACTCACTCTGATGCAAAACATTACGTACACTTTCAAATCTAAATGAACGTGTGAGGGTGCGACATGCCAAGTATCATTTCATCGAGGTACTTCCACCTAACTGCCCCTCTGTGTATTTTGATGTCGTCTGCAAAGGTCGTGTTTGGTTTTTGTGTGTAATTGAGTTTGTGTGTTTGTGTGCAAAGTCTCATGCCATCCATTACACACTGGCAACATAGTCACTAATAACTGATATGGAAAAAGAAGACCCATGAAGGTCTTCATGTAGAGTGGAGCGTGGAATTGACATTTCCTTGTTATTACCCCACAAATCACCACATTTGTGAGCGTGTGTGCGTGTGTGTGTAGATGATTTACAGGGGCTAAAAGGGTGTCAGAAGTCATTTTTTTGTGGGCAGAAAACACACACAGACATCCAAACATGCACAGAAGCATACACAAAAGTACACAGATAAGAGGAGCACTCTCATTTCCTGTTTGATCCACTAAACACACGTGATAGTACTCTTTGCATGAATGTGTACACACACACACACACACACACACACACACACACACACACACACACACACACATACATACACACATATATATATATACATACATACATACCCACACACACACACACACACACACACACACACACACACACACACACACACACACACACACACAGATATATATACGGTCTGTTGAGTCAGTATGTGTGTCTTCTTGTCTTCTTTTTGAAGACTGCTGGGTAGAATTGCATCTAATTCTTAATGACAACTGTGTCCAGAATGTCAAACTAAATGACACAGGGACAAAACCTCAGGGTCACTCAGCCATCTGTTGTTTTTCCTCATGTTGATGTATATATATATATTTAAACTAAAAAAAAAATTCCCCACTCGCCCCTGTGGGCGGTTAATCCTTCAAGCTTGGGTCCTCTACCAGAGGCCTGGGAGCTTGAGGGTCCTGCGCAGTATCTTAGCTGGTCCTAGGACTGCGCTCTTCTGGACAGAGATCTCCGATGTTGTTCCTGGGATCTGCTGGAGCCACTCGCCTAGCTTGGGAGTCACTGCACCTAGTGCTCCGATTACCACTGGGACCCCCGTCACCTTCACCCTCCACATCTTCTCGAGCTCTTCTCTGAGCCCTTGGTATTTCTCGAGCTTCTCGTGTTCCTTCTTCCTGATGTTGCTGTCATTCGGAACCGCTACATCGATCACTACGGCCGTCTTCTTCTGTTTGTCTACCACCACTATGTCCGGTTGGTTAGCCACCACCATTTTGTCCGTCTGTATCTGGAAGTCCCACAGGGTCTTAGCTCGGTCGTTCTCCATCACCCTTGGGGGCATCTCCCATTTTGACCTCGGGACTTCCAGGTAATACTCGGCACAGATGTTCCTGTACACTGTGCCGGCCACTTGGTTATGGCGTTCCATGTATGCCTTGCCTGCTAGCATCTTGCACCCTGCTGTTATGTGCTGGATTGTCTCTGGGGCATCCTTACACAGCCTGCACCTGGGGTCTTGCCTGGTGTGATAGACCCCAGCCATATATATATATATATATATATATATATATATATATATATATATATATATATATATATATATATATATATATATATATATATATATATATATACATATATATATTAGGGGTGCAACAATTCTCGTATCGATATTGAACCGTTCGATACAGTGCTTTCGGTTCGGTACGCATATGTATCGAACAATACAAAATTTTTAATTTATTTTATCAACTTTTCTTCTGACGATGCTGTCTGTGTTGAGAGCTCAGTGGATCTGCGTTCGACTTATCCAGGCTGCACTGTCGAGCGCAGATCCACTGAGCGCAGCGCAAGCTAGTGAGACAGAAGTTAAGCTCTTTGCAACATGACAAATTGAACCTCCCCCACCCTCATTCAGATCTGGCGTTTGGAACTATTTTGGTCTTCATGTGAAGTATGACCCTGAAGGTAAGCACGTCATGGACAAAAGTAAAACAGTATGTCGGATGTGCCATGCAATGCTCATTTACATTGGTGGGAACTAGTGCGTTAGCGCAGTTTGCTCGTTAACGTGTTGACGGCGTCCAGCCCCACACACGGGGCGATCCGCGGTAGCTCGTTAACGGAGATTTGCCGTGTTGTGGCGTTAACGTCATTTCAACGAGATTAACGCTGACAGCACTAGTGGGAACACAACGAATATGACTGCACATTTACTCCGACATCATCCTAGTGCAAAGACAAGTGGAAGCAGACAAAAACAACAAGCACGCATGCTACAGACTTTACCCGAGTCATTTAGACAGCCGTTAGCACATGATTCTCCATCTTCTTCTTCCTAGCGGTTTATATCCCGCGACGCAGGGTCCGCTATCTTGCATGCCTTCCTCCACTTCTTCCTATCAAGGGCGTCTTCTGGTGTAACATTCACAGCCTTCATATCATCCTTGATTCGGTCCATCCAGTGCTTTTTCGGTCTTCCTTGCGGCCTGTTTCCCTCCAGATCTAATTGGTGGACTGTCTTTGCGATGGAATTTTTATCGCTACGGACAACATGGCCGTACCATCGGAGCCTCACCTCTCGCATCTTGTCTGTGATCGGTGTCACTCCCCATTGTTTCCTGACATCTTCGTTCCTCACTCGGTCAAGTCGTGTGAGACCCAGAGGCCACCTCAGCATCTTCATCTCCATGGTGTGAAGAGCTTGTTCATGTTTGGTCGTCGCTGGTCAGCACTCTGACCCGTAGAGTGCCACTGGGTGCACAATCGACTTATAGACTTTCGCCTTAAGATAGATTGGCATTCTCTTGTCGCATAAGGCTCCACTCACTTGATGCCACTTCATCCACGCTGTGTTGACACGGAGTCTGGCATCTGGTAGGGTTTCGCAGTCTGAGGTGACAAGGAATTGGGCAACTTTAGTCAGTGGCTCGCCGTCGATAGTGATGGTACTGTTGGTCTGGGGGCCGCATTCAAGGTACTCAGTCTTCTTGATGTTCAGGCGCATGCCGTTTTCGGAGAGCCGGTCTTTCCATGCTTGTGTTGGGTTTGCAGGGCTAGGCAGTTTTCTGTTTCTGATAGGCACACATCATCTGCATACAGGAGGCTTCATGGATGTGGTGATTGCAGATCAGCCGTCGCGGTGTCCATACAGAGAGTGAACAGCAGGGGCGAGAGGGCCGAGCCCTGGTAGACGCCAACGGTAATCGGGAAGGCTGGTGATGTTCCCGCTGAACATCGGACCTCGCTTGTGACATTACGGTAGAGCAGCTGAGTCCATTTCACATAAGCTTCCGGGGCACCATGAGTTCGTAATGATCGCCAAATCAGCTTGTGGGGGACCCTGTCGAATGCCTTTTCCAGATCCAGGAAGACCACGTGCACGGTCTTGTTCTTTTCCCGGTGCTTTTCCATCAGCAAACGGGCCGCGTGTATGGCATCGATAGTTCCACAGCCCTTAACAAAGCCGCATTGATTCGGGGTGATTGTGACCAGTTGACGGATCCGATTTTCCAGGACACGTTCGAAGATCTTCATTGCATGGCAGAGTAGACGAATTGGTCGATAGTTGGTGCACTCTGTGACGTCTCCCTTGCCCTTCCAGATGGGCACTGTGATGCTCGATGTCCAAGCTCGGGGGGCTTTGTCTTCGACCGTGATACAGTTGAAGAGTGCCGCAAGGTATGTTGTACCGCGGTCGCCCATCATCTTCCAGATTTCAGCTGGGATGTCGTCCGGTCCTGTGGCTTTTCCGTTTTTCATTTTCTTCAATGCGTTTTGGACTTCGGCAGTGGTGATTGGTGTGACAGGCCCTGCGACTGGGTCCGCGGGCGGGATAGGCGGATGTGTAAATTCTTCATTGCTGATTCCAGCGAAATAATCTGACCAGCGCTGAAGGATGTCTCAGGGGTCTCGCAGAACCTGCCCGTCGGCTCCCTTGATTTGGACAACATGGTTTGTATCAAAGTCCTGCTTCGCGTGGTGGCGGGCTTTGGCAAGTCGGTAGATGTTATTGGTCCCCTCTGGGGTTTGGAGCTGGTCATAAAGATCTTGGTAGTGTCGTCTTTTCGCAGAGGCCACTGCCCTCTTTGCTGCCGATTTCAGCTAGCAGTATCGGGTGAGATCTTCATGCGCTCGCGATCGCCACCAAGTCTTATAGGCCAGCTTCTTCGCTTTTATTGCTTTTTGTACCTCCTCATTCCACCACCAGACCTGTTTCTCAATGTATTTTCTGCCTGGTTTTGTTGAACCAACGGTGTCCTCCGCAATGTTGTGGATGCGCTCCGCCGCTTCAGTCAACATCTTCTCAGCAGGTTGGTCAGTGTTTACTGCAAGTGAGAGGAGCATAGTTGTCAGTTTCTCCTTGTGCTCTTTCGCCTTCCACCATTTGAATCGTTTTGGTCCTGTCCAGCATCTGGGCAGCTTTGGCTTGACAATCTTCGTATCCATGACGAGTAGACGGTGCTGGGGGGCCACGGATTCATATGGAATTACTTTGGTGTCCGTGACCTGTTTGAGGTCTCGCCGCCGAACCATCCAATAGTCGATCTGAGTTGCATGTCCGCCGCTGGTGTAGGTGGCTAGGTGCGATGGCAGCTTCTTAAAGAATGTGTTGGTAACGGCCAGATTGTGCGCCGCCGCAAAATCTAGGATACGTATTCCGTTGTCGTTCCTCACGCCGGGGCCTTGTCCCCCATGGCACTGTGGATAGCCGCCCCTGTTCGATCCCCCGTGGCCGTTCAGATCGCCTCCGATTAGAATGTGTTCATCCAGGGCAATGGTCCGTATGATCCTGTCCAACTCGTCCCAAAATTCATTTTTCGTTTCATCACTGCATCCAGTCTGTGGTGCATAGCAGGTCACAACATTAACGTCAGCTGTTCCTAGTTCGATTCTGATAGACATTAATCGATCAGATGTTCGCTCAATCTTATACAGGGATTGGAGCAGGTGTTTGCTGAGTGCGATGGCCACTCCATTCCTAGTGGCTCTCTCTCCGTAGTAGAAGAGCTTATATCCCTCTCCAATCTCCGCCGCTTTGCTTCTGGTCCATTTGCATTCTTGAACACAGGCTACGTCGATGTTCCGCTTCTTGAGTACCTGGACCAGCTCTCGGCTGCGTCCAGTCAGAGTTCCAATGTTGATTGTTCCGAATCGTAGATGAGCTGGCTTCTTTTGGTAGAAGTTTCTGGCTGGCATGTCTGTAAGATGCGACAAAACTTTATACTTTAACCGACGTGTCGCACCGCCTGTCGTCAAAGACCATCACCGTTAGCCAAGTTCCAGAGGATCTTGTTTCCAGCCGACACCGCGAGGAGGTGGTGACTGGATTTTGCCGGTGATTGGATTTTGCCGGTAAATAAATGATTCTCCATATTCTCCTGATTCTCCTGATTCTCCATATTAAACCTGATATGTTTAATATGCTGCTGAGAATATAGCCCAGAAGAAGCGTATAGTATAGCTTTTATTTTGGAAAGAGCCATTTCTCTGTAATAAACTCTCTTTTTCCAAAGATGAGTGATTTCTCCATCAGATATTTATTTTTTTATTACTTTGTTGTTTCAGCAACATTAAATTTAAAAACTGTACTTTTGAGTTAAAATATATATTTATAATTTTAATAAAAGACGAATTAAAAAGGCATGAACATTTTTTTGTATCGAAAAAATATCGAACCGTGACACCAAAGTATCGAACCGAACCGTGAATTTTGTGTATCGTTGCACCCCTAATATATATATACTACACATATATACTACATACATATATATGTATGTATATGTATGTAGTATATCCTAGTATATATGCAAGGATGGAAGTGTTTCACCTGTGTGCATGCATGAGTGGATTTCGGCATTGTATGCGTGTGTGTGTGCGTGGGTGTGTGTTGTGTGTCTTGTGTACATAATGGGCATGTGCAAATAAATGATGCTGACAGTTTTATTCCTTTACCGTTACTGTGTAATCTGCAATTACAGTGTAATGGCCAATCATTTGGAATAGGATCTTAAAATGTGCGACTGTGTGCATCTATGTGTGTGTGTGTTGGGGGGGTGGGGGGAGTGGGCGCTATGTGATAAGGAGCTAAATGCGAATGAAGACTGTGAATTGCTTTTGCAGTTAGAGCTCAGTTAGGCTGGTTATGATTATTATACTAGTGGCTGTTTCTCATAAAATAGTCTCCACAGTAAATCTGCCGTATTTATCTGCTTCTTTGAATGTGTTTGATAATGACATACAGAGAGTAACTGCTTGTTAAAAAGTTATTGCAGACCTGAATGTTCTCCATACTGAGATACTCTGGCTTATGATTACAGTGTCTATGCTTGGCCTTGTTAATGTGGCTGTGATTATTTTCTCAAAATAAAATATATCGCCATCCATCCATCCATCCATCCATCCATCCATCTCTATACAGATCATTGCTCCAATGATCTACAAAGTTAGCACGATACACAGTCTAACATCTGCAGCTTGTCTATGTTTTACCTGTACTATCTTTTGTAAGACTTACATATCTTCTAACATGTGAAAAGTACGGTATGGTCCAAATTTGGATCTTGTTAAACTTTTTTACTAAACTTTTACTTTTACTAAAATAAAACAAAAAAAACAAAACAGATTTTGTGTCTCTCTTTGTTTACTTTCTATGGATTTTTAACTTGAAGATGCTGAATTATGTCTGTTCTTTGGATGATTGTGTTTTAATAATGATGCAAATGGATAAATACTCCCTTGAAGTACATTCATAAATGATTACACTTGTGATAACAACAACTTTTGATCTATCACAGTCACCGCAGTGTTACAGCCACAGACCAGAGACGGAAATGTCACAGCATCAAGAGGGCAAATTTTGCTGTGTGTATGGTTGCACCACTATGCCTGTGTGACTGAGCTGAAATCTCCCCCTTACAGCCAAGAGACATCAAGTCAATGAACTACATTTTTCAGACATAATTTTGAGAGCTATTTGCAGCCAGTCACATGACAATAATAATAAAAGCCTAGTTGTTCTTGATTGCATCATTGCTTCTCTCCTGGGCTGGGTGTTCAGGTGTTGTTATTGTTTACTAATAATAGTGCCACCTATTTTTCTTTCAGAAAATAGGAAACAGTTTGAAAGTTTACAAGATTGGGAGGCAGACCCTTCAGTTTTCAGATCCCTCCTCTGTAGAACCAGCTCCTAGCTTGGATTCAGCACATAGACACCCTGTCTACTTTTAAGGTTAGGCTTAAAACATTCCCTTTTGATAAAGCTTATAGTTATGGCTGGATCAATTAACCCTGGCCCCTAAGTTAGTTACGCTCCAATAGGCCTAGGATGCTGGGGCTTCCTATGATGCACTGTGTGTTTCTTCTTCACTCTTTTATCACTCTCTATGTATTTATACATCACTTTGCATTTAAACATCAGTTATTATTAAACTCTGGCTCTCTTGTGTTTTCTGTTCCCTCGCCCCAACTGGTCGCAGCAGATGGCCGCCCCTCCCTGAGCCTGGTTCTGCTGGAGGTGTCTTCCTGTTAAAAGTTTTTTCTTCCCACTGTCACCAAGTACTTGCTCAAGGTGGTTATTGTTGAGGTTTTCTCTTTAAAGTTAAAGATAATATAAATAATATAATGTAATTATCTATTTTATATTATATAAATGTAAAGGGCCTGAGGTGACTGTTGTTGTGATTTAAACTGAATTGAATTGAATTAAATTCAATTAAGTACTAATTAAGAAAACCTTGCTTTGTATTTAAAACATTTCTAAATTATAGGTTGAAATCTATATGACATATTCAGCAATCTATATTTTGTCCCAGAAACAAAAACCTACTGGACCTCTTAAGAAAACCTGCACAAGTATACGAAGACAAAGCATATAAAATTCCTCACAGATGGGGCCTGCTTGGGTTTTAACCCAAATGTACAGAGCAAACATTTACTATTGGAAGATTTTCATATACTATATGGGTTTAAACCCCAAAATGAGCATTGCATTAGTTCAGCCAGGCCATCAAGTCAAGCTCTGCCAGAATCCCAGCAGATCTCAATATCAAAGCCAGCCCTGATGGTACAGCTCACAAACTTCTATGTATCCAATTGTTCTTTTCATCAAGAGAATACTTTTCAAGATGCTTTTGTCTGCTGCTTTGCAATTGACTTTCATCCCAGTTCTTCCCTCCGAGCTGTGCTTGACTTGATCACTGCCTGTCGTCTCTAATACTCTTTTCTCTGCTAGCGTGGTTGCTGCAGGTCTCTCCAGAACCAAATATATCACCAAATATAGAGAAATAATATTCTTTTATAGCTATAATGGTTGTAGCTGACTCCCTGTAGCATTTAAATCAGGCTAAAAAGCTTAAATTGACCAGTGTTTTATATGCACAGTTATGATTTTTCACCAGTATAGTGCAGCAGTGGGAAATACTTGGTTTGCACTGGGATTCACTCAATGCAATTCCGATATGGCTGTAGGAGATTGAGCACAGCAGATTACCCACTAGGTTGGTTATTGTTAATCCCCAGTGTTTGTAAAGGCACTGCTGAATAATGACACACTCATCCATAAATCATGAATTGTTTCTCTTAACTTGATTCTGTGCAGAATTGAAAACATATTTGCCATGCTGCATGCAGGCTTTAGTCAAAAGAACAAAAAAGAAAAGAGTTTATTGATTGATTATTGTGATCGCAGGTCTTTTTCTGTAATTTGAATTTTAAGATTTAAAATAGGAGTTGTACATAACTGTCACACTGTTCAGTTACTGTGGAGTTAACATCACTCATTTTCCTGAACTTTATCCAAAGATCACCTCTCCGCTTGCCTCAGGTCCTTGCAAAACCGAGTCAGCCTCTTTGCTGCCTCTACCAAAGCAAAGACACCATTTAGTAAACTTTAACATTAAACTGATTTAAAGCAGAATTTCCAAGCTTTTCCTGTTTCAGCAAAAGCCAGAATGAAAGAAAGAAAGGAGAAGAGAAGCAACACTGTACAGTATTTGCGCCTTCCTTATTCCCCCTCCTCTTTGGGATGCTCCAGAAGATAACAGGGTCAGGGAGAAAGGGATGCACAGTTGGAGGAAAAGAGAAAGGAAGAGAATGTCAGAGGAGATGAAGCAAAGGTTGACACTCGCACAAGGAAAGAGTTACATTTTCCTGCATGTGAATGCCCAATATTTTGTGTTTGTGTGTGTCTCTTTTGTATATGAATGCATTGCTTTGTGCATGTTTGCCTGCATCCCTGTGTTCTGTGTAACAATATGGCTTTCCTTGGTCCATCCTTGTAAGTGTGCAGTTTGACAATATGTGTATGAGTGTGTATGATGAGTATGAGGCTGCTTAGGGAATCACTGTGGTCAGCAGTCTGGAATTATGTGCGAAATATGTGTGTTTGTAAGAATTTACAGTTGGATTTGATCGTTCAAGGTTCCTCTCTCTTTCTCTCTCTGAGTGTGTACGTCTGTGTGTGCGTGTGTTTTTTCTCTCTCAGGGTTATTTTTAACCTCACATCACATAAAGAACCACAGTTTCACTCCAAGTAGGTCACAAGTGATGATCTCAAATAAGGATAAATAAAAGGCACACAACAACTGGCTAGCAAGTTTGTGTTTGGATATATTTAGTGTTATTATAATCAAAAACCACACCTCATCATCTTGTTTCTATAAAACTCCAAATGCAGGGCTCTCAAGAAAGATTTCTGAGCTTTAACTTTAATCACACTAACTGGTGGTGGAAGAAAGGTTGCAGAGTTCAGGTACGCAGAAACGCAGAAACGCACTGAATTCCAACAAATCCAAACAAAAAAAAAAGGAAGTAAAAACCAAGTACGGACAAGTAAAGACGGGAAGGCAATGCAAAAACATGAGATGACACTCAGGAAAAGAAGGCTGGGTACACAACTAAATAAGTCTTGGAAGTAAGTAGTCAAAGAGCAAGAAATACAGCAAAACATAGACATAGAGAGATGAAAAAGTTCCAAGAAACAAGTAACACTAAGAAGCAACCTCCTCCAAGGTTTAAAAAGCAAGTATTGCACTCAGACTTATTTTTAAAAATCGTGGCCTCTTTGAGTTTTAGCTGAGTGCAAAATTAGAGTAAGGTTAACATGTGCTGAGGACCAAAGTGCGCACACAGACATCGACAGAGTTCCAAACTATGGCTGACATTAACATCAGCACAAAACCTTTGCTCCAGGAACTTCATTGCATGGATTTCTATGGACGACCAACTCCTGTAATAATGCGTAGGTGACCCAACACTTATGTCCATACGCAAAAGACACAGACACAGAACATCTGAGATATTAACCTTTTTGCATCCTTTTCACTTTGTTAGAGAGAGATTGTGGCATGAAGGATCCAAAGCACACAGCATTATAGGCAGGGGTGCACATAAGTGGTCCGCAGGTGCGCATTCGCTGTCAAAGTAAAAGACGCGCACCAGATAAGAAGTTGCAACGCGCGTTTGCGTACATATAAAAGGCACTGTTTTTGTCCTCTAGAGTGGGATTTTCACGGCATGTTCTGCACCACATTTCTGTGCGTTCATCATTTGTTTGAAGTCAGCTAACCTCCTGCAACCACTTTTTCGAGAATGTTTTGCGGTTCGGACTCCTTCTGACATTTCTTTGGAGGTGGAGGAACACCAAAGTAATTGCTTAAAGGAGCTTGCTTCTTCGACATCTTTAAGAGTTCTAAACAAATGTCTGTCCTCCAGAAAATCTTATGTACTCAAACGCGTGTTGCAACTTCTTATCTGGTGCGCGTCTTTTATTTTGACAGCGAATGTGCACCTGCGGACCGCTTATGTGCACCCCTGATTATAGGCACATGGATGCTTTATCTACAGTATTTTCTTTTCTTGTGCAGCTTCCAGCTGCCTTGTCCCCCACAGCATACAGGCAGGTCCCGGCAGTCTCCTGATAGGGAAGGCATGACCAGGTGATGCAGAACAGCTGTGTGGGCCAGCCTCCCCTGACACCACACCCTGAACCCACTGCTCCAGCCCTCCCCTGCAGCTGAGCTACAAACCACGCCCTGCCACAGAGATGTTTTAATACCATATTTGTCGTATCTTTAAAGCTTGTGGGACTCATCATCTTGTAGGAGGTATTGAGGAAAGGCTGTTGCTCCTATTCTGGTCTTTGTTGGTGTTTGTCACCAGATGGAAAGTCCTTTGTTTGCATCCTCAGCACTGTGCCAAACTTGTTTCTTGTAACCGGTGTTTGATCCTCTGTTTTTCTGATGTTGTGAGCAGAGCTTCAACAAACTGGGAGTTCCAGTTTTCCTTTGAAAGTTTGAATCAGACCTCAAACTCTGATGTCACACAGACAGTAGCTTTGTTACTTTGGGCTACAAAGATTTAAAAAACATTTAATGACACTACAAAGTAAAGCTGACCAAATTCAACTTTATGGAAATGTCCTCCACATGATGTCAGTGACATCCAAGAATAACTCGAGTCTTGTTAATGCTCACAGAAACAGACACACAGTTTTGCTTAAGACTCTGTTCCACAAGTTCTGAGCATTGTTGTTCCTGCAAAACAATTGCGGTAACTTACATCACGGTTCTAAATATGACAAATTTAATTTTAGAAGGCATTACAAGGTAACCATTATAAGTCTACAGAACTCACCAAGCTAGGAAGCAAACTACTCTGGCGAATGAGGGTAAGATGGAGTGTGACTTTTCTGGCAAACAGAAAAAGGTGCTGAACTTGATGGTAGTCTTGTTTGGATTGGGATCACAGAGGAAGAGCAGAGGGATGCTGTTCCGGAGAATGATGTTAGTCCCATTTGTAGTGGTTTGCTTGCCTCTCTGTTCCATCTATGTGGTCTGTTTCTGGTGAATACAGAGTAATGTCAACTTTAAAGAACAGTGTGTTTGGTTTTTCTGTTGATTTTTCCTACTCCACTGGTTTTAATATTGTTGTGTTTGGAGCTTTTATTTATGTTGTTTTTGAGGCACATGTCTGCTACCTTTGGCATTTCATTTTGTAGTTTATTATTATTTTTGTTCTGTTTTTATTTTGCAAGTGCTTTTCATTATGTAATTAGAGCTCTGGTTCCTGAGTGGTATTGGATTTTATATATTGTGATTGCGCTTCACTCTAAACTGCAGTGATAACAGATTATTGCTGAAGCACATCTATTTTTTTGCCATTTAAAGCAAATAATAAAGTATTTTCTCTGGGAATGCTGGTCTTATCTTTCTTTTTTAAACTTAGCAGAAAAGGTAAAGACATTTGTGTTTGGTTGATTATTTCTCTGTTGTAACAATGCCCACATCTACTCTGCCAATGCCAACTAGGTCATTCTGCCACTGACTCTTGTTTGGTGTTGTTTATTGGACTGGATAATTGAATAAAGTCTGAAAAAACAGAACGCCCATATTGGCAATTTAACATTTTATTTATTTAACAAATAGTCGCCTACTGAGGCCACATGCTACTGAGCATGTGGAAGGACCATACAAGATAAGTTCAGTTTGGAGACTTCATTAGTTTGGAGAAGCAGACCATCAGAACACTTAGAGATACCCGGGCAGATACTTTGTTTCTGTAAGACTCTCTAATTTCTAATAAATTGTCTAATTTGTGCCATTTGAAACATCTATTATCTATTCATGGTTTTCTTTCTTTGCTCAGTTTTCTACAGGAAGTGTTTTTGCATTTTCACAAATCTTATTTAGAACATCAGCAGCAAAGTGAAGAAACATTTATATCCTAATGCAATAAATCCAGTGGACACTGATGACTAAAGAAGCAGTTCCAAAGCAATGCTATTGTAATGCTTCCTGCCACAACCTTATGGACTGCTTTGTTATAATCTCAAGGTACACAGCGAGTCCTGAGAAACAAAATTTACTGTACAGCAACTGTCAAGGACGCTTCTATTGCCTTATGAGATTTAGCACAGATGCTATTTTTACACTAATTTTATATGCCAAGTGCTTTTAAAGCTACTCTATTAGTTTCAACACAGTAAACTGTGTTTCACACTTTGTGACATTTTAGCAGTCACAAAATTAACTTACCAGCTACATGATCTATAGCTTATGCATGTTAAATACTTATTCATGTGTCTTACCACTCATTGTTAAGTTGCTACATGTGATATACCGAAAAAATGCTTCTGGACAGTATTAGATATGACTGACTGATTAGTACTGCTGCTCCCTGCGGTTCCCCCATTGGTTACAGCAGTGGCAATAGATGATGGACTTTTCTCCCTTTGTATATTTGTCTGCTGTTACTCTACAGCTACCAGAAAACAGCTTATGACGTGCACTTCAATGAGGCTTCAAGATAGATAATCTATATTTCAACCTAGGCACACAAAGCCAACAGTGAGGCGTGAGATGTGAACATGCAGAACACATTGATGCAACATTTAGGCTATGTTGCAATGTTATTTCTAAAGAAAGCATGCTTTCAAATTTTGCTTTTGAAAGCATTACCATGACAGTCTGCTTGGGAGACTTTTCTGCAAGTGTGGTGCATTATATTCCAGACAGAGTAGCAATCCTGCCTGCTCAACTGAGATCTTGACCCTTTTTTTTATTAAATGCTGTAAAATCACCCATATTTAGGCTGAGTAAGAACTCAGCTACACCTACCACAAAGCAGAGGTTATTGCTTTCTCATATATATATATATGGGTTTTTTTTTACAAGTTTTCATAAAAAGTAAAAGCATTTTTAGAAAATCAGTTATGTGAAGGGGATATAAAAAGCATGGTCAAAGCATCACAGTGCTGATGCACTCCTCAGAAAGCAGGATCAGCACCTTTATGCAATTTAAACACTGACGGTACGCACCCAGGCTTTAAGGGCCATCAAGACAAAATAGTTTCCATTCTGGAAAAGACAGTGAATGGAAGTGGAAGAAGGGAAACAAATTATATTTATTCAAATAGTAAACCAAAGGGTAAATAAAATACCTCCCCTTCATGGAGGTAAATTCTGAAACACCTGGCTTTCCGGGTCCCCAGAGACACTTGTTGATGCTTAAGATACAACATTTATAATTTCGTTTTTTCCCTTTCACTAATTGTCGCTGGATGTAGAGAGAATGCCAACAGTGATTTAGTTCCTTTTCCTTATTGTCCCCTGTTTCCTCACCATTCAAAACATAATTTATCACACTTAAACTTTTTTTCTGTGTGTGTGTGTGTGTGTGTGTGTGTGTGTGTGTGTGTGTGCGTGTGTGAGTGTAAGGAAAATTGCAGAACTGAATAAAACATGAATGTGGTTTGGCCTAAATTAATCTTGCATAGCCAAGTTCACAGAGGTCTAAAGAATTCAAGCACAATAGTTTGAGAAGAGTGGAGACAGTGATCTGCGGTTACATATTAAACCCCCCAAATTACACCTGAGAGTACTTGTTTGTGCTCAAGCAGAAAGGTGACCTGAGGTGACATCTCCAGAGGCTAGACTTTTGGCACTCACATGTCATCAAGATTTAAGAACTAAAAACATAACTGAATTAAAGGGAAGGAAGTTTCTCCTCTCAGTTTTCTCTGCTCAGGAGAGACCAAATTGTACAAACAAGTAAAAAGAGACAAAATAACCAGAAAAGACATTTGTGTTGCTTTTTTTAATTTTAAATTTGTCGCACACCTGGAAAACACTAACTAACCTTACTTTGATAATAAGCACTAGCAATAACTGTTACAAGTATATGAAGTGATTGGCATATACAGATAGATTATCCATCCATCCATTCGCTTCCGCTTATCCTTTTTCAGGGGCGCGGGGGGCGCTGGAGCCTATCCCAGCTGGAGCCTATAGGGCGAGAGGCGGGGTACACCCTGGACAGGTCACCAGTCTGTCGCAGGGCTAATTAGCTTAGCCCCAACTTACGGCCATACCACCCTGAGCACGCCTGATCTTGTCTGATACAGATCGATTACTGAAATAAAATAAATATGGCCATTTCTTGTTTGTTTTAAAATACAAGTGTTATGTTTACTTCATTAACGAAGAAGATGAACGCTCATATATAGGTATAGATCTTGCGTGTGCTTACCCTTGATAATGTCATGGCAGTCTTTCTCTAGCTCTGTTCTCTCTCGCTCTTACATCCACCTTCCTCTAGCTCTCAGCTGTCTGTCTTCCAGGACTGACTCTGTTAAGAAGTCTGTCACAGCTGATTGGTTGTACCTGGGAAGGTCTGTAGCAGTATGTCTCTTTTTTTGTTGCTAAGCCACAGGATGCCTTCCTTGTGGTGATCACCTCAAATAACCTTAAATAAGCGTGTTTTTGTGTTATTTCCCTTTATTTTTGTATTCTGTGGGCTTTATACCACTGATTCCTAACATTCCCATATTTCATTATAATGGCAGATTTTCAAATATCTTGAGCTCTGTTGCCTGGTAATACAGAAGTTAAAACAAACAAACAATATTATAAGATACTCAGAGCTGCTCATCCATGGAAACCCATGCCATGAAGCTCCTGAGACACAGTCTCTGTGCTGATGTTAATGCCAGGAGAAGTTTGGAACTGTGCAGTTATTGATCCAGCAGAGCGTTGCTGACGTTTATGCACATTTAGCGACCCTGTGCTGTTAACGTCTGCTACTTTTATCGTTCCTAAATGCTTTTGCAACTCTTTGGACACACACTGCTACTGCTGTATTTGCAGGAAGTTGCTACAGTGGAGGGCTCTGCATATTTAATTTGGCACAGATTTTCACACTGGATGCACTTCCTGACACAGCATTCCCAGGGATTTATGTCTATTCCCAGTATTGAACCGAGGATGTGTCCTTTTTAAGAGGGAGACTACATGTATATGTGCTTCATTTTGTACTCCTGAAGTAACAGGACTGGGAGCACCTGAAATCAAAGATTAAGAGGTGTAACCCAGCACCTTTGCCCATATAATGTATCTTTCCAGCTTTTGATTATGTGTGGCTCTCTGTCATATTTTTTGGGGGGTGGGGTGGAGTGGGGTTGTATAAGCCATTCTCCTATTTAGCCTCCAATTTTGACAGGATATTGCACTTATATTTGCTCTGGCACCTGTGCATGAATTAGAATTTTCAGTTTTTTGAAACTAAAGATAAAGTTATTTTTGACAAGGAATTGTATGTGCTTTTTTTTTTCTTTCTTTCTTTCTTTAAATTTCATTAACAGATTACGCTATGGGAGTATATGCGAAAAATTAGTTAATTAACAGTATTTTTAAAGAATTTTTTAAATAAAAAAGCTGTTAGGATAGTTGGTGATTGGAACCCCTAAAAGACATTTATGGTCATTTAGGGACCCTACAGTCTTCATTGCACATAGACATGAGGTGTGCAGTTGAGTCCTTCTCACTATTAAAGCTCCTATTTTCACTATTGTTTTCTGATCGTACGATATAAAGTAGGTAAAATAACAGATGGAGCAGAACATATTTTCTCTACCTTTTCCTTGGTGGCCGTCACTAAATCTGTTTACACATTTTGGGTATGTGTCCGTCCAAAAAGAAGAAAGAATAGTTACATGTATGTTTAAAGTATTGATCAGACAATTAATGTAAACCTTGTAATAAAATACAAGTAATGGACTGCCTCGTGTGTGTGGTGCAGCGCATGTGCATGTGGTAAGTTAAACTGTTGGATATGTGTGTTAAAAAGTCAATGAGAGGGGAAGAGACAAAGAGTGACAGGTGTTAAAGCTGGCCATTTTATCACCTTCTTCTGTCTTTCTGTGACAGTGCAACTTTGTAGCTGCGTAGCGTATTTACCTCCTGGGAATTTGCATAAGTGTATGGTTTAAAATTGTGTGTTTTGGTTTATTTTTCCACACAGGTGCATTTGGCTGTTTATGTGAAGGGCTCCTGATCAAGGCTTTGTACATTTTTCTTTTGGTAGAAGGACATACATTCCTTCAGGGTATGAATTCAAACTGTGACATTTTCAAATGTAGCCTATTTTGATCTGAACTCACACAAACACAAACACAAACACAAACACACACAAACACACACACACACACACACACACACACACACACACACACACACACACACACACACACCCACACACACACACACACATACACAAAGACACACGTAGTATGTCAGAAGTTCACCGCCCTGACAGTGGTACTGACACAAGAAGAAAACAAGGATGACATATTGGAAGAGAAAGATGGGAAAGACAAGGAGCTAGAGAGAGAAAACTGAATGAGACGGCTTAAATACAAACACTGAGAACAAAGTCATATTATATAAAATTATTAAACACACCTGAAGTCCATATTCATCACAGTCTGAGTGTGAGCTGTTTCCTAGCCTCATGGCTCTGAGGTGTATTGACGTTCATTCTTTGCCATTAAACCCATTTAGATGCAAATCTAGCAGCCACCGGCATTCTAAAGAAGAAAAACACAGCAAATCAAAAATCCAGAGGAAAACTAATGATAACTGAAGTTCAAAGACAAGTTTGCCTGTGATTTATTGCTGAAAAAGAAACAGTAACTTAAATGTCAGAAAAAGTCATTTAGATTTAAGTATCTCATGAATAACATTCAAGTACTCATTCAGTAACATTCAAAATACTTGCCCTCTTCCTGATTTCTTACTATCTGCATATTTATCACACTTAAATTTTTAGATCAAGCAAATTTTAATATTAGACAAAGATGACCTGCGTAGGCTGCTAGTTTAACTCGTTGTTTGAGCTGGCACCCACATGCCTTACAGCTAAAATGCAGATTCTCTTTTCCTCTCTCCTGTCTACTCCTCACTGCTGAACTGTCAAATAAAGACATAAAGCCCATAAAATCAAATCACGGGGGGAAAAGGATAACCTGAGTGAATACAAAATGCATTTTTAAAATGATAACTTCATTTACAGTATAAAAAAGCTATCCAAACCTACCTGGCCCTGTGTAAGAGTAATTGTCCTCTTGTTAAACTCAGGCAAGGAGGAAACTAGGAAATAGGAAAGATGGAAACATAGGGAGGCGAGAATGCACACAGCATGAAGGATGATGTGACAAAGGATGAAGGGACAAAGGATAAATGGATACTAAGGCATTATATGCACACTACGGTAACAAGGGAAGGGGAAACAGGTGCATGCACAGCAAAAGGTGACAAGGGAAGTTGAAGTGAACATAACATATACGGAACAAGGGACTATCAAAATAGCACAGCAAACAAACACTGAGACAGAGACTGAGACAAAGTGTAAACAAACAGAGACATGACTTTCTTGGAAAACAGAAGGGGGAACAAAACATAAACAGGGAGACATGACTGAACGAGAAACCATGGGTAACAAAGGAGAACAGGAGGACAAGACAAGGGACACAGAGAGACAAAAAACACACATGGATACACTGAGACACTAGGGAACACAGGAGAAAACAAAAGGTTACCAAAATAAAACAGGAAATCAAGACTGAAACGAAGACTTAAAACGAGACCAAAGTTGTAAACAAACATGACTGAACCTGGAAGACACTAGGATAAACACAGAAGACTAGGGGACAGAAAGGGGATGCTACAGGGAACTAATAAACAAAAATCAATTAGGAATTCACAAGTTCAAACATAAACTGTCATGGTCCTGGGTCAGTGAACTGGTGTTTTGTGTTTCCTAGTATTTTGTAGTCTTTGATTCAATTATTATTTATCATTTCTAGTCTTTTGGTTTCTGTTTCCGTGCTATTTCTGTGTCCCGCGTTCTGTGTGTCTCTTCAGTCAGTGTTGCCTCAATGTCAAGTCTGTCTATGTGATTGTCCCTCGTTTCCTGTTTTACTTGGATAGTCTCCTGTGCTATGTTAGTGTTTTCACTTTTGCTTCTTCCTGGTCTCGTTATGTCTGATTACTCTAAACTGTGCTCTCCTCCTGTGTCTCATTCCCTCATTATCCCTCTGTGTATTTAAGCCCTTTGTCTTCCTCTGTTTGTTGCTGGATCGCCTGCATATCATCCACTGCTAACCTCCCATGTCTCAGGTATTCATGTATTTCCTAGTGTTCCTGGTTTTTGTGTGTTTAGTTTTCCTAGTTTAGGTTTTTGTGATTAGTTTCTCATTTATCTGGTTTGCCGTGTTTGGTTCCTGTTCTGTTTTTCAGCCTCAATAAAAGGCACGCCTTTTGTTATAATACAGTTCCGTTTCCACGTTTTGTTTAACTGCATTTGGGTCCAGTACTTTCCACTCCGCATGGTCTTCCTGCATGACCATGACACAAACACTGGGTGTGACAGTCTGACAAAGTCAAGTAGGCTGAAAAAAAAGCAACACATTGTGCCACAATCTAAAGAAACAGCTGAGAAACAAAGTCATTGATATCTATTAGTGTGGAAAGTGTTACAAAAACATTTCTAAAGCTTTGGGACTCCAGTGAAGCATGAACCATTATCCACAAACTGAGAAAACCAGAACAACATCTAAAGAACAGCAGGCCTCACTCGACTCAGTTAAGGTCAGAGTTCATGATTACTCAATAAGAAAGAGTCTGGGCAACAAAGGCGTCCATATTAGAGTTCCAAGGAGAAAACCACTGCTGACCAAACAGAACACACAGACCCATCTCACATTTGCCAGAAATGATTGATGATCCCTCAGACATCTGGGAAAATATTCTGTGGACCGGCAAGAAAAAAGTTAAACTTTTCAGGAGGTTTGCATCCTGTTATATCAGAAGTAAAACTTTTCATAAAAACAACATGGTGGTGGTGGTGTGATAGTCTGAGGCTGCTGTGCTGCGTTAGGACATGGACGACTTGCTGTAATTGATGGAACCATGAATGAACAGTGGGCCAAAATGAAAGACTCATTGCCAGTTATTAAAAACATGTAATGGCATTTATTGCTCCCAAGGGTGCCACACTAATCAGACTGCCTAATAATAAATAACTTTTTATATAGGACCAGGTCCATTTTTGATAGCTTTTTCCCCTTAATAAATGAAATCATAATTTCAAAAGTGCATTTTATATTTCCTCTGGTTATCTTTTTAATATTAACATTTGTGTGATGATCAGAAGCAGTTAAGTGTGACAAATATGCTAAAATCTAAAATACTTTTTCACAGCACTATAAGTTGTAACCTTACTTGACTATTCATCTGTAGAGTTTTGCTCGGTTACTGTAATAAACTGTGGTTAAACTCTTTAATCCACTCGTTAATTTAGGGACGTGAACAAAACAGCAAAGGCACTGGACTTAACCGATTAATAATAAACTGTATATAGCACAGACAAAGACACAGACACTGTAAGGTATGAGCACAGTAACTGGGGAGGCATGAAGAATGAACACAATATTACAGTGTAGCACTGGAGTGTAATATTGTGTTAAGGCTCTTTCACACAGGACTTGACATTTGCTGTGCTTGCTGCTGGGTTCAGTGCCCTGTTCGAGGGCAGAGCAGATTTTCAAACCAGAGATAGAGAATCCATCAATAAAATATTCAGAATGAAAAACAGCGACCTCTTTTCTCCATTACCTAAACTGAGAAACTTTTAAAGCTTTAGAACTTTAGAGCTATTGGCAAGTATACAAAACTTATATTTTGAATTTATGTTCACACATATTTAGATGAAATTAAAAAACAAACAAACTCCACTCCAGAAAATTAAATTTAGGGTAAACATAAACTGAAACTAAACTGGCACTTTTCATGCACACAGGAGAATCTGAGACTTTAATATTTGTGATGAAGCTTACTGATCATTACTCACTAGCTTTAATAGGGACAGACTCCAAGACACACCTTAAATTGGAAAAGTGTTTAAAATCATGGATCGATGGATGGAATTGCTATTTTTTTCTAAAACAGTTGTTAAGTGAAAATGATCAGTGTAGAGGTTACCTTAAAGGGGGTAATAGTAACATAGTTTTTGAGGGCACTGAAAAAAAAATACATTGTTTCAACTGTATGTTCTCTTTGGCGATGTCATATTCATGGTTGTTCGGTGGGGATGGATCAAACATTAGAAACACCTCTGAGGTGTATTCAAAAACAATGTTAGGTTCTTAGAATATCTTTATGGGACTGGGGATAGGGGGGTGGGGTGCAGTTTGTGTGTGTGTGTGTGTGTGTGTGTGTGTGTGTGTGTGTGTGTGTGTGTGTGTGTGTGTGGCCTTTTATTTTAACTACAATAAAATAAAAGGCACTTTATTAAACCTTATTGAAGAATATGACAATGGAGAGAGCTGTGGGGTAGAGCAGAAAACGAGCTAAATCCAGTCCCGAGTGAGATAATAATAAAAGACAACAAAAACTTTCTAAAGGAAAATGCAGAGATCACACAAAACACCTCAAAATTTAAAAAAAAGGTAAAAGATATGGTGTTTTAGTTTCCATATAAACTATATAGATATAAACTGATAAAAGCACGTGTATCTGGGCAAGAACAGTTGTTGCCTGGATGACACGGGAATGTTTCCCCAAGCTCTACATTTATGGTCCGTACATGTGGGGAAGATGTTTTTTTGCTGGATGGTGGGTGCACCCAGCACCACGTATCGTGCGTCCCCGGGGGGAAGGTTGGCTTATGCAACATAAACACTGTGGTTAAAGCAAGCGAAACTTGTCGTCTGGCTTCATGGTGATAAAGTATGCATTCGGTGTCACGCTTCAAGTCACTTTTCAATAATTAAACAAAGACACCATATTTTGTCAGTAACCATTTTCATAATGCCAGTTGTCCGTGTTTTCTCGGAAGATGATATAACAGAACATGTCCTCATTACTTTCATCACGCTGGAGATAACATCCTCGCAGTCGAGATCCTTTGCTAATTATTGGAGTACTAGCTGCAAAGAAAAATGTATTAAATACAAACAACATTTAATGAACATCTCAAAAACAACCACCTCCAAAATTTAATTTATAATAGAATAACACAAAGTGGCGAGACACAGATAACTATAATAATCATAATAAAATAGATACAAGAAAGACTAACATGATCAAAAATGGGTAGATGAGAAGAAAATCATGGATACGACTGATGGTAAACTACAACTAAGAGAAAAATAAACTTATTATCTTTTTCCTGCCATTTTCTTCTCTTTAAGCTTTTTCCACCTTCAGTTCACATCTACTCCTTGACCCCACGTTACTCTCCGATTTATTTCCCATGCCCTGATCTTGCTTTTCTTTACTTTATCATCTTTGCTCTCCCTCTGGCTCCACTCCTTTGCCTCTCTCTACCTTCAAGCATTGTTTCCACTGTTGGTCTCTCTTGCTTCGTTCCCCAGTTTTCACGTCTCATGCGTTCATTTCTGTTGTTCTTCCAACTTCACTCCCCATCCTCCCCTGCCTCCCTTCCTCCCAGTGGCCAGCCATGACATAAACATAAAGTTTTGCCGCAAGTTGAAAAGTTGAGCTGATTGGTCAGACCATCACATGGCCCGATGTGCGCACAGCGTACACACACACGCACACACACACACACCCACCGTGCGTTCTGCTTCAGTTCCCAAAAACAAAAATTGTAGCCAGGGGCTTGAAGCTGAGCCTGATGTTACTTTGATGAAGAACAAACATAATTTTCTTTCTTTCTTCCTTTTTTTTTAAACATTTTTTATTCACTCACATCAAGTGTAGCATGATTTATGTAACTTGTTTACAGTTATGTTGAGAAATCCAAGAATTTCAACTGGAAAAAGAAAGAGGATAAGATTTTTATACCTATAAACTTTCAGTATTAATGTATCCCTTTATCTGATTTTGCTACAGAGCACAGGGTCTATACAGGGTCTCATTTTGTAAGCATGGAAAATCAATGCAGAGACATGATGACAGCATGAAAAGGATGCCCTGAACTCCACCCTACAACTCTGCACTCATCTCCACATGTGTGTTTTTCTTCTTCCTTTTCTCCCTCTCTTTTTCTACCCTAACCCTGATGAGATGCTTTGTGACACTGCCACTGGCTGCTGGTTCCCCAAGCCATCTGCAACACACACGCAAACACACATGTCCATACAGTAGCAACACAAACACTCATATTCACACACTCAGCACAATCAAGAAAAACAACATGAGGGAAACGTCATCGTTAGCATGCTTTAACAATGCTTAATACCTTGTTTTGCTCCACATGGATCACAGTGTCAGATACTGTAGCAGGAAACAGATACATTAACTTCAAGATTTAAAATTTCACCAAAGAAAGTAATAATAAGTCATAAAAACAAGCACAAACTTAACACATCCTACCTGATTCTTTTATTGTTTTACATTTTTGTTGACTTGTGCCAGATGCTGCTGGCATAGCAGAGGTGCACACCAGGTGCTCTTGTCTTTCATGCCTTGAAGCACGGGCCAGAACAATACTGAGTTACATAGAGAGAATAATTCTATCTCAAAAGGCATAGAAAGTCCTAAATTGAAGGGTGGTGTGATGGTGATGGAGTAAACAAGTTTATTAGCCAGGAGACAGTGATTTGTGTCCCACTGGGGATTTTGTTTGTCTCTGTTTTGACTTGCTGACATGTTTCATTTTCACATGCTTTTTACTAACAGTTTCACCCGCTGGTGAGGTTTGAGCACTAAAAGCTACTTGATTAGTTAAAAGGAAAGACTTTGGTTTGCATTAAAATGTTCCCCGTCATAATATTAGCACTGCATTTTGAGAAATGCTGGTCGCCTTGTGGATTTAAAAACTACACTAAATGTTACTTTTTTGGTCACTGACAAAAAGGACATCTTGTGCATACACACCAGAGGATTTGATGAAACAAAGACATGAATCTAAGTCATGTAATATAATTGCTTTAGGTCATATTTACATCTCTACAAACTACAAAGGACAATATATGTTTCTGGTCATTATTACACAGCAAGATAGTTGTTGATTGATCAAAAATTGATAAGAAATCCTTAATTTTTTTACAGAATGTTTTCTAATCTTTTCCCACATGTTGCTACCAAAAAGACACTGCCAAGAGCACCGAACCTGCAATTATCATGATATTAGCTCTTTATTTAAAATACATATGATCACAGACACAAGAAACTCTAAAATCCAAAATAAAATAGAACATCAGACTTCTGTGAGGTTTGTCAGGGAGGTGTTAAATTTTGTTTCCTATGTGCTGTAACGCCATCTTAAATG
Source organism: Pelmatolapia mariae (assembly GCF_036321145.2). Taxonomy (NCBI): domain Eukaryota; kingdom Metazoa; phylum Chordata; class Actinopteri; order Cichliformes; family Cichlidae; genus Pelmatolapia; species Pelmatolapia mariae. The sequence continues at coordinate 13,079,824 of NC_086230.1, forward strand.
TTGCTTCTTTTTGTTTATGTGAAAAAAAATAATCTTGCATTGTCTCAACAGCTCCTCTTTCTGGTCATTGTACAGCTCACTAAATGGGATTATACCAGTTCAAAGCTGGTGCTGTGGGTGTCTCATAAGTGGTTCTGCATAAATTATGGCATCTACTGTTTGCAGGTACTTTTTAAATGCAGTTGTGTAGTTGGTTGTCAGTCATTTGTCATGGGTGTAACAAGCTGGGAGCTGGTGAAAACTTGCTAGTGGTGAGCTTTTTATAGAGATGAGCTGCTAACTTTTATCATACATACTGTATTTTTTTTGCCACTGATTAGTCAAGAGCTGTCAAGGATCAGAGATGATATGTTATTAGTCAAGGCAGCAATCAGCCCAGTGACATCTTAAACACAGCTGTGCCAGTCTTTACAAAATTATAACTGTCAAGTGCTGACAGTGCTGAAAACCCTACCCTCATGAGGCTCATTTTACGCTAAAAGGGTGAAATTTTCACATTTATACCAATTACCCTTTAACATTCTTCTTCTTGTACTATTACTGCACCTACTGGAAGAAAACATTGCATTGTGCTGCCAAAAATTAAAGATAAGGGATCAACTACAACAGAGACATACATATGTGTCTGTATACGTGTCGTGGTGAATCATGTGAGGCAATGAAGTAACACAAGTGAAGAAGTTGGATGTAAGATACCCTGAAGAACGTGTTGTCAGAATGGTAGAATACGTTGCTGAAACCCATGCATAATTTAGCATTTTTGCTGGCTTCACATGCAGGGTACCTATGTCATGTGCTCCAAGGTATCCCCATATTATCACAAATGGTGGCAAATGAACTTAAGATAAGAATAGTCCCTACCATCATTATTCACCTGGAAACAGGTTTGTAGATGCCCAGGTGCTGTGGCTGCAAAACAAGCCCAAATTATCGCCCCTCCATCCCCATGCTTGACAGTCGTTTTGAGCTATTTGTGCTGATATTTTGTGTTTCAAACGTGGTCCTGTGCATTATTATAGCCAAACAGTGTTGTTTGTCCATTGGACATGCTCCGCAAGTCCCGTGGTTTTTTTCACATGAAACTTTGCAATCCTAACCTAAGTAAATATTTCTCTAGCTATGAAATTTCAGAAAGAAGAAACATTAAAATTATAAAAAACACATAATTTTGCCCTTACCATAATTAAACCTCTTTGCTAAACTACACTAATAATTCACTTTTGAGAGAGAATGGTTATTTTTAAGGGGGCACATTCATTCAAGTCATTTTGTTATGGAATCGGGACTGCATCTTTTTATAACACATGTACTAAGCAATGGAATTACACAGATAAGTATGCTGATCTCTTCTAAGGGCAGCCATGCACACACAAGTAAAAAGCACACACATTTGGTTAGTAGGCTGAGCTGATTATGCATGACCTCTTGAAATACCAGCAAAATGCCAGCGAGGAGCACAAAGAGACCTGTCTGAATGCACTACGCACAATTAAGGGTTGCATATACAAATATGCTATGGTATACAACTGCATACATGTTACATTTTACGCTTTGCTTCTACTGATTAATCTTTAGGTGTACCTTTGTTATGTTGTGCAATATCTTGTAATCATTACCATAACTTCATTTTAGGCCACGCCCCAATGATTTTTGAAACAAACCAAGAGAACAGGGAATCTTTAAGTATCCTAAATCACATTTCATAATCACTTTTCATTTTCCTAAGTTTTACTTCAGGGGCTCCTGTCTTTTCTCTTTTTCTTTTCTTTTTTTTTCCGTGACTCAACTTCCCCCTTAATATACGTGTGAGTGCATGTGTGGTATTTGGCTTACTGAGTCACCCCTCTTGTGTCCAAAGAGTGATTCTGCTGACTCCAGTGTTATGTCTTTAATCACGGAGCGCGTGTGGGTGAGAGTGTGTCTACTGAAGGCTTGTGTCTCTCTGTGCACGGTATCCTTGTTTGTATGTCTTTGAGTGTATATTAGTTTGTGTAGATCCAGAATCTGAGTGCGTTTGTGTGGCTGTTCATGTGTTGGCTAATGGGTTTTGTCAGTGTGACTGAACTGAGGTCAACACAGTTGATTAAAGAAGCGAATTCTGCCGCTCTGCCTACACATTTACAAACACACAGGGTACCTCTCCATTCTAAGCCTCCACTTTACTGGTGCTCAGATTAAAAATTTACTGCTTGCAGTGACAGACACTAAATCCACTGCTTCACATTATTAAAAGTTTGAATGACTGCAGGCAAAATGAACATCTGAACTGGTATTAGTGGATGGAGATGGATGGGTAAAGAGAAAACTCTCAGACTGAGGCTGGGATCAGCTTCCAATTCAGCGCAACTTAGTTAAAACTGAACAGTTCTCTTTCAGCTTCCTTTTGACATGGCGTTTTATTGAGGATGTACTCACAGCTGATTTTCCTTTAAAATCACAACAGATAACTCATAATTCTCTGCTTTCATCAAATCCTATATCAGTAGTTTTCTCTTTGTTCTTAGCTATTAAACAAAAATATATTTGGGATTTGTGGTGTTGGGCAAATAAGTGAAGGATTTAAAATCATAGCTATGCATTAGGAAATTGTGATGCTTCACTAGTTTGCAGCTATGCATCCACCACACTTTCATCTCTTTGAGCAGAACATGAAACCCATGGGCTACATCAGCTTCATGTTTAGAATTTTAAGAAGTCAGCTCCTTTTCTCAGCTTTCAAATTGTCTGATGTAGACTTCGGCTCAAGCTCATATGCTATTTAAATCCTAATATATATATTAAAAAAATAGCACTGCAACTTTATGTTGGTTCTTCAGCTTAGCATAACCAGGGTAGGCTTTTGTTGTTCTTGTTGCTTTATCCCCTTAACATTTTTTTTCCATTAAACTATAGGATTAGAAGAAATTCTACAGTTACATATATTTTGCCCAGCTTGTTCAAATGAAATATTTTACATATGAGTATCTATTTTTCAGTTTCATTGTTTTTGAATAACATTTAGTTATAAACCTGTACTGAATAATAAACCAGTAGATACGCAGAAAAGCTCAATTCTAATAGCTAAATAATAGCTTTCTGAAACATACAAGTTGTGGTGCAGTATCACAGACAAACAGGATACCGAGAAGTTGCAGAAGGCTATATCCTTTCTGAAGCCAGCTACTGATTTAACCAATGAGAATGTGGCACTGGTGGCTGACAGGCCAGCGGTGGGAAATGAGAAGCTGATTACCCTGTGGATGAGCTTGGCTGACTTGGCGGGATGCTAGCATTCAGGGGACGGTGACTAGCATGCTGAAGCTGGCAACCTATTGACTTGGCTCATCATTAGCACCATGAGGCTGACATTAGCTAAAAAGTGACTAGCACTCTTCTTCTTTTGTATTCTTTTTGGCAAATTAGAGCAAAATGTGGTGATTACTGCCACCAGGTGTCCCTTGCGTGTCCATGCATTCCCATAGCACTATCAAAAAGTGTTTATGTGCACCCTCCCAATCTATGCAGCCATGCCAATGATCGAAGGAAAGGAAAAGGAATACGCTGGCTGAAATAGAGGAGAAAGAAAAAAATAGAAGAATTTAGCTTTCAAGTGTACATTTCTTGCTATGTGCATTTTACATACAATGAAATTATTATACTCTGGGACACAAGGGACACCTGGCTCAGACGAGAGAATTTAGACAAGACTCTAAAACTGACAAGGTTTAACACACAAACACCAGGTAGTAGGAGGAAGTAAGAACATTATCATCAGTATTTTATATGTAGAAATTAAATTAGTGCAGGATACTTCAACATCACACTAAGAAAAATACGATTAAAAAGATATAAATTTATATTACAGTAAGAAAACAGGGTTTAAAAAAATAGTGCATCACATAAATACTCCATGTACTACCAAACTCTCAGAGCTTTTAGCCCTCCTTGCTTGTCTGAGCTTCCTACTCTCATCAGGGTGAGTAGAGTTGGCACCTGACTGCTCACACTACACTACATACATTAATCACAGAACCCTATGTGTGTGACACATACACACACACACACATCCAGTACATAACTATGAGTTTATGCCTGAGAGCACTTACTGACATCTTAATCATGCATTCCATTTCCTGTTTCATACCTCTAATGTACTTCCTCTATTCATGCGTGTGTATGATTTTAATCTATTGCCGTACTGGGTTGTTTGTGCTTCCATAAACAACCCAGTTTTCATTGTGTCGTACAGTGAGCAAGTTGACATTTCATTATTTGTTCACTGTCTGCTTTGCAGTCGCCTGTCCGCCCTGTTGGTATTGCTGGTGCTTACATGTTTGTTAATGGATTTGGGTTCTTTTAATCTACATTTTCAAAGTACAAATTTAAAGTTCAGTGACAGAAATCTACCACACTCGTTTTTTTCTCTAAAGGCTTAGAAAGGATGTTTCTATTCATTACAGGGTGATTGAAAATTAGTTTATACTGGAAAGCTCTCCAGCTACTACTTGAATATGAGCTTTTAATTTTAGTGGTTCACAGTTTTTTCTTTTACAATATTATATCCAAACTACAAAAAAATTTAAGATCCTGCAACCCTTAAATACATGGAAGGAGTCTGACTATACTGAAGAAAATATAGAAAAAAGTGCTGTCAGTGTTAGTCTCGTTAAAATGACGTTAACGCCATAACTGCACGGCGTCAATGCGTTAGTGAGCTAACTGCGCTAACGCGTTGACGCTGTGCAGCCCCATGCACGGGGCGATCCGCAGTAACTCGTTCATGGAGTGCTCACAGCACTAATAAAAAATGTTGAATTTGTAGCAAATAAATTCTGCAATTATGATATGAGATTAATGAATCTGCTACGAGTTACTTTACAAGCAAATTTAAACTGAAAATTGTGCATGAGCGTGAATAAAAGTTTGTCTGAATGAGGCCCAATGAGGCTTTCACACAACTGTGGTAACTCATTTTTATACTTGAGTAAAATGCAGCAGAGCCCTCGTCAAACCAGAAGTGCCCTGCCTCATGTCACTGCCTCTGCATATGTCACAGGGTGTTCATGGTTTTGGATATATCATAGCTCACAGAGCACACATCAACACAGCTGGAAAATCAGAGCGGTCAGACCGTTTAAAGTTTTTCTTTAGTTTTTAGGAGGTTGTATTTTTTCTGCCCTAGCAGTCCCCAATGTTACCCTCCGTTTAACTTTTTAATGAATTTTTTTCTTCATTGCGTCATTGAGGGAGATAACAAATGACAGTTCACACAAAACCATGATTTGTCAGCAAAAGTAAAATGTCAACACATAGAGAAAAAAGAAAATAAAAGAACACCCAAAACACAACAGTCACCTACACACACAGCTGTGACAGTAACAGAGAGTGTGGAATTCAGGGCAGTTAGTTAAGCAGTGTGGTTGATGTAGTTGCTCGGTCATGCCTACTCTGTGAATTCAAATACATTGCATTTATTCTGCATAACTAATTTCACTCTTACACAAACACACAGGCGGAATCGCACACTTAACTTCACACAGTGCACAAAACTTTTCCTTTGTTTTCTATTCCTCTCTTACTGTTTTAGAAGCATTCACTGATGACTGAACTAAAAACTTCGACATACCATCTGATACAGACCAACACATTCTCGAAAGCACACACACTCACACGCACACATACACCTACAGAGAGCGAGAGAGAGAGGCTGTATTGAAGTTGTCCTGCACGCAATGGAGGACATAAATCAGTGTGATTTGTTGGGGGCAGACTGAGTACAGCAGCCAAGCTTTTTGTCCTGCTGGGATGCCACTACAAGTAGACCAACTCTAATGGCGTACTAATACTTTTTGACAAAGGAAACTGCATGAGTTTCACTAGGTTTAAGTAATTAAAGAAGAGTGATTTGAATTTTGATGTGATTTGAAGAGACAAAGACAGATGGATTCACATGTCCCCAAGACTTGTAATTTTTTAAAGTGGTCTTGAGCAATAGCAATGAGTATTTTCTTTTTTTTATTTTGGCGGTGTTAGAGGATGTCGTCAGGAGAGAGGTATAATATTGGGTGTCTACACCATCTTTAAAATACAGTAAGAACATACCCTAAGCACAAAATCCAACAAGCGGGAGTCTAGCACAGCCGAGAGGACAAGCGCCCTAGAGACTATTTACCACAGCAGGACGTAAGATGCAAGTTGGGACTACATACAGACAACCAAGTGGCTATAGTAGTATACAGGAAAATCTGTGCCACATGGGGATTAGAACGTCCCAATTCCTGATGGGAGACACCACTGAAGGTAGTTCAGAACAACAGGCCAAAGGTCCTGTGGGATTTCGAGTTCCAGACAGATGGGCACCAGCTTGCCAACCTACTAAATACAGTAGTGGTTGACAAAGAGCAGAAGCCCACAGTTATGACAGATGTGGCAGTTACAGCAAACAGCAACATCAGTAAGAAGAACAAGAAAACAGAGAAGGACCAGAGACTGAGGGAACAGCTGATGTATGTGTGTATGGTAACATAACATACATAATATTTGTTGGAGAAAGCAATTTCTTACAGTGCTTTGGTGTTTTTCACTGACATAGCCTTGGGCGATTGTGCCTCAAGAGTTGGCAGTTCGTCTTGTAATCGGAAGGTTGCCGGTTCGAGCCCCGGCTCTGACAGTCTCGGTCGTTGTTTCCTTGGGCAAGACACTTCACCCGTTGCCTACTGGTGGTGGTCAGAGGGCCCGGTGGCGCCAGTGTCCAGGAGCCTCGCCTCTGTCAGTGCGCCCCAGGGTGGCTGTGGCTACAGTGTAGCCTGCCATCACCAGTGTGTGAAAGTGTGTGCGAATGGGTGGATGACTGAATGTAGTGTAAAGCGCTTTGGGGTCCATAGGGACTAAGTAAAGCGCTATACAAATACAGGACATTTATACAGTTATATACAGTTAACTATACAATCCTATGACTAAAGTGCCACACACTGACACAAATCTCTATCCTAATGACACACAAAAAGCTTTAACACCTCTCTGGGTTCTTGGCTTGGTTTGTTAGCATGCTGTCCGTGCAGATGCTTGCAGAGAGCCAATGTTGTGTTAGTAGCATAATGCAGTTGTGTCTGTCCTGGACGCAGGATGCACCTTACCATCACACTCTTGTTCTTCAGTGCCATTAAAGAACAAGAGTGAAGCAATAGGTTATGGTAGGCAAAAGTTATAGGCTTGGTATGGTCTTCAGTTATAATTTAACAGGTGTGCAAATTAGCATAGATGGCCAACATCACTGGTGTGCAACGGTTGTAATGTTATCTTGGACTAGTCTGGTAAGTATGAAGAGCTTAAGTCTTATCTTTTACTTTCAGAGCAGTGGACTGGCAGCTTCACTGACTTCACTCTCCATTATATGACAAAAATGTGACCACAAAGAGACAGGAAACACTCACTCCTTCTAGAACTCACTCACTCCTACTCTAAACTAGTGCTAAGTGCAGCAAAAATAGGGCTGGATAGGTCTAAGCACACAATTGCAATGAGGAAAAAGGCGATAACTAAAAGCATTCTCTTTCAAAGTAACCCAAAGTCCATTTCTCTGCTTTGCCTCTCGAAGCCAAAGCTTACAATTCTTTGTCTTGCCATTTGGCCTGTCACTTTCCCCAAGAGCTGTTACTCTCTCTGCAGCCTTAGACTCCCTTCAGTTATAGGCTTTCAAGATCCTGCCATATTTAGAGGACTAGTTAACCTGTGATCCCTCTCAAGATCAACTAATCTGAGACATGGAGAAAGTGCTTGCTCATGTTCAGTCCTTAGAATTCATAGGTAATTGGAAAAAGAGCAATTTTCCAGCCTCGGTAGCAAGTAAATTTCCTTAGCCTCCAGTTTGATTCGATGACAACAATTATATGTCTCACTTTCCAAAGCCCAGTTGGTTTCTAGAAAGCACTAAGTTACTTTCAATTAGGGGAGAATGATACTGTGCACAGGTTTCAGAAACTGCTGGGGTTCATGTCTCCAGCTTCTGTAGTCATTTTTTTGGACCTGGTTCCCATACAGCAGCGGTTCATTCCCCCCCCCCCCCCCCCCCCCCCCCGCCTTCAACCCCAAAACGACATAATAGTAGGTCTAATTGTGACACAGTTCTACATTTGACCCTTGCTCATAAAGCCTTTCTTGTCAGAGATACCTCACTGTAGGACACTTCAGTGAGTGTTAGTGATGACAACAGATCCCTCACCTACAGGCTAGGGAATCATGTGGGAACCATGACCAACACTCTGTCCAGGACCGGGCCTTTCCCAGGGGAGCGGTTGTAAATTGTAGCCCAGATTGATGTTGACCATGGAGACAGCCATTCGCCTAGTATGGTACTCCATCATGGGTCAGAGGATCAGTTAAGGCCTGTTACACAAATGGCTAACAAGCTTGTCATATACTTTCTTACTCTTTTTCTAATTCCTCAAGTTCTACAGAGGATCAGAGAGGGTGATTGCACAGTTCTGCTGCTCACTTCACACTAGTTAGCAAAACTGTGGTTTGGAGACTTAATTCAGCTAATTCAGGGTCACCCATGGCAACTACCATCCCAGGTGGATCTTTCGACACATTTAGATGGGAAGACTTGGCATCCAAACCCACTTCCTCGTGCCTGCGGGTCTGGTTGGTTGATACCTTTAGCTATGCTTATGCTAAATTGAGAGTCCCAGGTTTTTCCAGGAGTATGGGTTCACATAACCAGAGTAGCTGGACTGTAAAGTCTCAAGAAGGCAGAATAAATTCTATCAGCCTATTTAGGCTGTAAGGATAAGTATTTGGTCTCACAGATCCATAGTTACATTCATAACCTATGTTATGCACTGCACCATGCTCCCACGATTTACAAACCTAAACCTGACAAACACTTGCATGACAAGACTTGAGGGGCTATTTTGAGTGTCCCACTTAGGCTGTGAGGCAGCTAAATTCCATACGTCCTCATGTGGCTGTGAGGCATACATACATATGCACAAATGCATCATATACACACAGCTATCTGAAACGATTCCCTGTTTTGAGTGTGCATTTCGTAGCAATTTCAATATTCTTTTCTTTTTCTTTTTTTTGTAGTTAAATCATGTTTTAATGATGACATTACTGATATCGTTGACCCTCCTTTGCATGGAAGATTTGCACAATGCTGTATTGTTGTGGTACCTGTCTTCTTTTAGTCTTCATGGTGAGAGAGGAGACATTTATCACCACGAAGAAAGGTTTGGAAAAGTCCTTTTTAAAAGATTCATGAAGATCAAAGGGGAAATAAACACATGCGCGTGCACGCACGCACACACGCACGCACGCACACACACACACACACACACACACTTTTATAAACACAAGTTAGAGCTATGATGGTTGAGAACATGAATACTAAGTTACAAATAGGACTGAACAAATGCTAGACATTATGAAGCTAAAATTATTAATGTAGACTGTAGTTCATTTTTTTTTATTATTTAATTTTAAATCATCATCAAAAAAAACCCCAAACATGCCCTCACAAAATTTAACACCACGCACACACTTACTGCTGCAGGGTCTGAACTTAATTTGAACTTAAAACACTATGGTGACCTTTACATAAGAGAAAAGAGCGAGTGAGAGACAGGCAGAGAGAGAAAGCAGAGAGGGAGCAGACAAACAGAACAGAAAAAGAATGGCAAATAGAAACAGGCAGAAATTTCTCACTTCATCCCTCAGAATAATACAGAGAGGCAGGCAGTTAGGTAAACCTACTTGGAAAACCACTGGACAACAAAAGGAGGAGGAAGATAAGGGGGTTGGGTGACTGGGGGTTTGGAAAGGGGATGAGAAGAAATAGAAAAAGGATGGATGGAGAGGGTAAATGTTGCTCCCAGATGAAAACAAGCAAATGACAAGAGATTGGAGGAGGCAGTTTCTGCAGGAAAATGACAAAAAGAAAACAAAGAGGTGCACAGGAGAGGTGGAAGAGGTTGAGATGAAATGGAGAAAATAAGCAGATAAAAACATAGGGAGAAAAAGTTAAAATAAGAGGGTTGCTGAGAGGTAACAAACATGATTAATGAAAATGTATGAATCGATTCGTGCAACCACAAAAAATAAATGAAAACTATGTTTCAGGTCAGTTTTCAGTGCATTCCTGTATGAAAAATTCCATAACCTTTTGTGCTCGGACATCGCTGTTGGATCTCTCTGTATGTCTGTGTCCCATAGTGTGTGCATGTGTGTGTATGTGTGTGTTTGTGTGTGTGTTTCTGATGGCCTAGAACAGTAATGTATGCCTTCTCCTCAGCCGGGTTGATCTCATTGTGTCAAACTCAGGGCTTTGACTAATCACTCTCAAATAAGAGGACTCAGCGAACAGTCGCAACCACACTTACATGAACACACACGCACATATACACAGAGTAACGCAAACTATCTCTGTATTTTCCCGCTGTCCACCCCCCATCTCCTCTGCTGTCTGTCATACATTCAACACATCCATCTTCGCTGCTGTGCCTCCGCATTTGCCATCTGTCTCTGAACAATATATTCTTTTAGCCTTTATTGTACTCTCTGTAGGTTAGTCGCATGTCTCCCCCTTTGCAGTTTGCTCTCTCTTTAGTTAAAATAGGTTTTGTTGCATTTTACTTTTAGATGGTTGACGGTGTTGAACACAGGAAAGCTGGAAAGGTTTTTGGACTAGATTTAAAGATATAACTTTACCTGTTTTCTCTTCACTGTTTGCTTTTTTCAGTTGTAGATTCAGAAGGATGAAAGCTGGAAAGTGGAATGTGTTGTCTGCTTCTGCAGTGAGGACAGGTGGGTGTTTGTCGTGTGGCAGTTGGGTAGATCTACAAATCAAAAAGGTTAATCTTAAAAAAGAGCTATAATTAAAAAATGTGTTCCTGTGCTCAGTGATAACATACCACTCTTATATTGTAAAGTTTACAGAGCTATAGAAAGCAATCTGTTAGCTTAGTTTAACTTTAACCCACTTAAGTTTGCACAAAAGATAGACTGCTTCACTGTGCGATATAAAGTACTATATATTCACTATATAGCACTTTGAATTCACCAGAAGTGCATCAAGTGTATAGAAGTGGTCTAATTTTTCATTATTATTCTATATAAATGTACTTTGTCCCACATGCTAGTATTCATAGTTATGTTGCTAATATATTCTGTGGAGCAGGTGCATGTCTGTGTGATTGTGTGTGAGTGTGCATTTGTTTCTTATGAGTGATTGCAGTTCGACCTTTCCTTCTGGCAACCTCTCCTGGATTGCGTTCAGATCAAGATGGCAAGTACTCCAAATCTGTGAGTGTGTGTGCGTTAACATGCATGCATGTGTGTGTGCGTGGTTTGATGGATGCCACAGATCATGGCTGTTGGATTGCATTGTGGAGAGCCAGCTCAGCCAAGTCATATCACATTAACAGACACACATGTGTGCGTGCGCGCGCACACACAAACACACACACACAAACACAAAAAAACACACCTCCTCTCATGAATGGATGAATGAATGAAGGCCAAGATGATGAAAGATGATTGGAAAGCAGTCTGTGGAGGGTAATTTCATTCCTCCATCACAGTTTGTGTGCAAGTATGTGTGTAGGCACGTGTGCCAATCTTGCTACGTAGATGCAGACAAAGTTTCTATCCATCCATCCTTCCTTACCATCTCTTATACGTATTTCTGTTTCTGTCTTTTATACATCATTGTTGTGAGGAGTTCTCATGCATGCGTACATTGCGTCATCTCACAGCGGAGAAGTCACGAGTGCTTCTCCTGCTGTTGCTGCAGCAGCTGGCCTTGTCAGACTTAGATGCATTACTCATTGCAGCCTATTGGAGGCACTGTGAGCTATACATTATGTGCTGATCTTAAAGTAGAACAGCAGAAAGAGCAGCAGTGTAACAGCTGGCTTTTTTCAGGACTGTGTGTGTGTTTGTGTGTGTTTCCAGGTTGGGTGTGTTCAGCGTGGCATGGCTGAGAAAAGAAAAGAAAAAAAAACCAGAGAGATACAGTGTGATCAAGGTATCCTTTACTTGTATCCTATTGCTGCTAACTATTCGCTTTTCAGATGTTAAGAATCCACACTGCAGTTTCATGTGTATGCTTTTGTCATGTATTATTAAAATCCCATTGTTTATATTAATAAGCAGTAATTCCCCATTGTGCTAATTTGTTAATGTAAAACAGTACGCACCATACCTTTAAGACAATATTTGAGGTAGTGTGCATGATAGCGCACGGCTTTTATTTGGATCTCTTTGTTCTAAACATATCAGAGAACTGTGCGTGTATTCTTTATTAGGGGCCACAAACATGCTCAAATAATTGGCATGAAACACTCCTTTAATGTCAAATGAGGCAAAACTCATGAACATACATTTAATGAATCATCATTTGTTTTGGCGAATCTGCTGTCATCTCGCTTTAATGAATCTGAAAGGAAAGTGATTATATACATGTGGTGGACGGTCAAAGAAGCTGTCATATAATTGTGAACACTACACAACATAAATCTCTGCATTCATTTAGAAAATCAGACCAAACTAAGAGGATCTTTGGGGTCCAAGCTTGACAGCTTGCTTGATTTAGAAGTAATAAATCTCCATGGATCCACCTTATGAAGTAGGAATGAGAGTAAAAGATGATAAATAAGTGTTAATGGACCACAGTGTAGATACCAGTGTGTGTTTGTGTAGATAACTGAAGGAATTTGCACCAAACAGAGTAGAATAGGTCTCTACTGAGACTAAGCAGGCCATGGTAATTCAATAGGCTTGATAAAAGTGTGCCAGTTCTTGTACATGTGTATAATTACGGGCCAGTGTGTATGGCTGAAAGTGCCTCACTCTTTATCTTCATTTACATGAATGTCTGTGTGTCTCTGAGTGTGTTGTGTGTTATTTGAACACAGGGCTTGGATTCAGCATCAAAGGACCATTCACTGTGAAGTGGCAGAGGCAGTCTCTCTGCCTGCCACCAGCTCTAATTAGTCATTCACCCTGGTTATCGCCAATCAGCATCATCTTTTAGCTCTCGAGAGCTAACACCACACAAACACACACGCGCAGACACACTCCCACAAATATAGACATACAAACAAACATGCACAAACTCTCAGAAGAACGCCTGCATCCTCCCTTCATAAAAAGCAAAGATTGCTGTATATCACAACAAAGAAGCCTAGCATAATAGGGTCTGAAGCATGTCCCAACATGAAGGCATTCAAGAATAGAGCATAACAGACAGTGTATAAGTGGAAATGAAATTGACAGGAAGACGAGAAGCAGAAAATGATGGCTGAAGCTCACGATGTGTTTTTCCTACATGACTGAGACAGAAGAGATGGATGCACATTGTTTCTTGAAGGCGCAAATTAGATTTCTATTTTATTTCCCCAATCCAAAAATGGCAAAGCTCTTAAGGATTCGCATTTAATTTGTCCAACAGGATGACACATCCACAAATGAACTGTCTTTATTAAATGTCACCAATAGTGTTTGAAGGGTTTCTCAAATTTAAATGGATTACTGGCCTTTTACAAATCTTGCATTGTTTAGTTGTTTTTTCCATTTCTTAATTTAGCTAGTCTTTTGATCTACTCCTGCTTTCAAGTTTTTCCTTCTGCATATTCCTTCTTTATCAGACATAACTTCTACAGGCCACAATCACCATTGTTTAGGACTAGTTGGCGAGAGTTCGGTGAGTATATTTTAAGCATTAACTTTTCAACGTACAGGCTAAATGTTGCAAATGGGTAAATTTTATTACATGTTTACCAAACCCTAATCAAACCGAACCAACCAGCAAGTGAAAGCAATCCTTGTGTAAAAGAAATCTTAAAAAAGATGTGAAAATACCTTTTTACTTCCAAACTGCCTTAATTCTTCATGGCTTAGTCTCAATAGGGTGCTGAAAACATTCCTAAGAGATTGTGGTTCGCGTTGACATGACAGCATCAGATGGTTGATGTGGAATTGCTGGCTCCACAGCCATGATATGAATCTCCCATTCCATCATATCCCAAAGATACTCTATTTAATTGGGAATGAACTGAATACAGTGACCTCATTGTCATATTTAAGAAACCAGTTTGATATGACCTTTGTGCATGACATGTTATTCTGCTGGAAGCAACCAGAAGAGGGGTACACTGTGGCTATAAAGGGATAGGCATGGTCAGCAAAAACATTCAAGTAAGCTGTGGTGATCACGCAATGCTCTGTAAGGCCCAAAGCGGGCTAACAAAATAGACCCCACACCATAACACCACCATCAGCCGTGGTGGTGTGAACTGTTAATATAACGCAGGATGGATCTATGCTTTCAGGTTGTTTACAGCAAACTGTGACCCTTCCATCTGAGTGTCACAACAAAAACTGAGACTCATCACACCAATTTTTTTGCAATTTTCTGTTGTCCTTCAGTCTAGAATTGAAGCCTCGGTTTTCTGTTGGGAATGCTATTATGCATAACTTATTTCAGTGACTGTCACCTTCCTGGTTGTGCTGGAAAATCCCAGTGGATCTGCATTTTCTGAAATACTCAAAGTCACTTAAATCACCGTTCTTCTTCTTTCTTATGCTCAGTTTGAACTTTGGCAGGTTTTCTTGATCATCACTGGGTTGCTGCAACATTATTTGTATTAATGAGCAGTTTAACAGGTGTACTTAATAGAGTACCTCCTTATATTGATTGCTTGCTCTTAACAGTACTATTTCATCTCAGGATCAAAAAAAGGCTCCATTCTGTGTAAAATTTACTGATGCCTACTATCTCAGCAAGGCCTTAAACATCGAGTGATCGATCTATATCATATGAGAGTTAACAGTTCAAAAGTAAAAGATTTATCAAAGTTTTTGACAAGCCTCTGTTTCTAAGCAGTGTCCTCATCCTCATTTCTCGAATGTTCGTCAACTGTCTCATAGTCCTGATCATACAGTATAATGTTCAGTCCTCCTTTCCTGGGAGACTGTTTCCTCCAATCCATTTTCACTGACAGTTCCATCTGTGTATATTCATGTGTGGACACTTATGAAGAAATCTGGTTGTGGAATCTTTCAATTTAATGAATGGAACTTATTTCAAAGGTCTTTAGTTGTAAAATGTTCCTTTTAACTTCAATTTGATTCCGATGGCTATTTTTTTTAAAACCATGAATATAAAGTGACAAAACTTTAATTAAGTCTTGTGGAAAAGGTGACTTTGTAATTTTTTTCAGTCTCCATTATTTCTGTGTGGAGAATATAAAAAAATCTTGTAACAACCAGATAAAATAAGTTACATTTTTCAAGTCATAAGAAAAAAACTGTCCATCCATCCATCCATCTTGATCCGCTTTATCCGGGGCCGGGTCGCGGGGGCAGCAGCCTAAGCAGAGAAGCCCAGACCTCCCTCTCCCCAGCCACCTCCTCCAAGCTGGAGAAAAAAACTGTGTTTGAGACAAACACAAAATGATAAGAAAACACTTTAGTTTAGTGCTTCCACCAAATATTAGGTAAATACTACTAATTATTTCATTGTAAGGAGAAAAGAAAAAGTAAAAATAAACTTCAGGTGTTAAAATGTGAGGCATATTCATTATATTTTTGAGTAAACCTACTTAGGAATGGCATCTTCATCACCATTTTGTGATGAATGCTCGAGGTACTCAGCTTCCACGACCAAAACAAAATCAAAACAGAACAAATAGGCATAAAAACATACCAAAATGGAGGGAAAAAAAGCAGCATGAGTGCAGCCACTGGCAAGCAAGCAATCACTAGAGGCAAACCACAGTGCCGCTCTTTCATACTAATGATTTTTTTTTCTACTCACCAATCCTTTTCTTCCGTCTCCACATTTCTAACCTATTCTTTCTGCGATAATCAGCCATCTGTGCGAGGCCATTGCTAGAGAGGTATGGACAGAGTTTGTGTGTGATGCAAACTCACATGAAACTTGCAACAGCCTGGAGAGAGAACCGGGAGGAGGGGAAAAAAAAGAGAAAGACACGAGAAAGACAGAAACATATGTTTTATGTTTACTGTCAGGTGCTCATTGAGGCGAGAAACTGGTCCATCACGGGGCTACAAAGAATCACATTCATACTTAATGGAAAGACGGAGTGTTGGATTTTTATCTGGAAAAACAAGCCTTGCAGTAGAACTATATATATTTTAAAAAAAAGAAAAGAAACAAAACATGCATGCATACACTTGCATCATTCAGACTACTCAGCTGGGAGTTAAAGCCTGGTCAGACTGATCATGTTTTCCAGGTCAGTGTTCCCACTAGCAGCCAATGATGGGACATCATCTGTGAACATATATCCCTGCATCCATGATGTGAAAAGACTGCACTGAACACCAAGCTTTAGACATTATCTCTCTCTCTCTGTGTGTGTGTGTCTCTCTCTTTTTGTCCTTCTTTAGCGATTTGCAACCTTCCGCTCTCCTAAGTTGTGACCTTGATTTTTTTTCCCCTTTATTTCACTTTTCACCTCCATTCACCGTCACTGGCCTTGATTCATTCCTAACACCTACAATCCTAGTTTTTTTTATATCACCAAACACTGAGAACAGTCACATTAGTTAGCTAAGAGAGAGGTGGGAGAGGCAGTGAGTGCTGACCTTCCTAAAGACAAAGGCTTTCTGCATCTTAAGCAGCAAATGTTTCGAAAAAGCTGAAGCTTGCAGATGGTTACTCCCCTGCTTATACAGAAAGCTATTATCGTGTTAGGGCCCACTGTCATTGCTGTCAGTACTCATCACACACACACACACATACACACACCCACACTCACACAATTGAATTTCAAAATGGTGATGAGGAGAAGCATTTTAATAGAGAGGGGCATTTGAAAAACATCACACCTTGCGAAAGGAACACTCAGTAAATAGTTTGGGGAGAAGAATACAGAATAATGGTTCACTTCTGCACATCATTGTGTTTTAATGTTCTTGTGTTTGTGCTTAACATTATTGTAACTGTCTCACTGCGTCTTTCGGTAATGCCCACCACCACTAAGTCTACAGCTGTCTCGCTCATCGCTGGCCACCCATTGGCCTCCAAACTTTATTACTTTAACTGTTCCCTTGTGTCTTGTCTAGCCACCTCTCTGCTTCTTTGTGACTATAATGAGTAATACTGCAATGATGCCATGTCTCAGCAACATCTCCACTGCTGCAGGTCAGCCGGTTACCAGTGGGAGTCCTCTGGTTCCCACAGCCCATCTTGTCAGCTTTGAACACAAATTAGATTCTGACACCACTGTCAGCAGAGAGTTCACCAGTTAATCAAAATCTTTATTAACCATTTTATTAACCACCATATGCACTTTTACAACACTATTACATTCCTTCTGAAAATTATATTTGTGATGGGACAGCCATGACTGATGGGCCTAAAGCAGCGGTCCCCAACCTTTTTTGCACCACGGACCGGTTTATGTCTGACAATATTTTCACAGAGTGGCCTTTAAGGTGTAGCAGATAAATACAACAAAATAAAACCAGTACCGATACCAAAAAATATATATATATATATATTTTATTCATTGATTTATTCATAACAAATGGGAAAAGACCCAGGGAAACCGAATTAAAGATAAAAACGATAATAAAAAAAACAACGCTAAAAACCATAAATTTCACACCCGAGCCTCGACTCTCGTGTCCCAGTACCAAACGACTCACTGACCGGTACCGGTCCCTGGCCCGCGTGTTGGGGACCGCTGGCCTAAAGTATATATAGTTTATTACCCCAGCTAAGTAAACAAACTAAAAATAAACAAATAAATAATAAAGACATTCATAAATCCAAATTTACACTGAGATGTTTACACTGTTTTAATAGTAACACCAAACAAACCAAATTATTCAGTGCACTTTTATGTTTTGAGGTCAAGCATAAATGCAGCATCTCCAATATTCTTGTGCGTATTCTCCATTGTTAAAGCTGAAGCTGTTCTGTTTCTGGACAGATTAAAAACATTTACTGCAGATTGTGAAGGTTAAACTCCTTGGTCTTGGTCTTCCAAATTGCCATCTTCACTCAAAAGTCTTATGGTGTGTTTATAGTGGCAGGATCACAGCAGTGGAAACAACTTCATAAAATACCTCCATAAAGTCCCTCCTTCCCTAAAAACCCCTACTTTTATGTAGAGCTGATGTTTGGTGTGTAAACCAAGTAAATCAAGAGAAACATCATCCTATAGACGGCTACTATTTGGAATTATACCCACAGGCTGACAAACTAACAGGATAACAAGTAGTTTCACTTTTACTGTCTGACTCTGTTATAAGAACAAATATGACGAGACCTGAAGCTCCCAGGCCGCCTATGGAATATTCGTTTGCATACAGGCTGTGTTGTGGCGTGTACAAGAAGTCTCAAGGGCAGTGAGTGTACACAAGAGCTGCTGTCAGCACCAGCTGAGTCAAATCAGGCATGCATTTGTATGGGTTTTCTTAATTGACCTGGAGATGTCTCAGCAGGAGAGCAGCAGGCGCATATAGCCATGGAAAGCCCAGCCTTCTGTGGGTGCTTCTCCAAAGTTTGCTTTTAATTAGGCCTCTAACCTTAACTGCAGAGACAAATAACATAAGTATTCCAGTCAGTATTTGAATGTCCCAATACATGACCATGGCTTCAGATTCTTGTCAGCTGTTTCACAGCAAAGATAAAATTTTACCCAGCCCTACATGGCATTCTGTTTTAGGTAACATCAGTTTATGTATCAGCACAAGTGTTAGAGGAATATCACAAACTGTGACTGTAGGGATGCTGTTCTTTGGGTCATGCTCAGCATTTCTCTTCCTCCAAACGCAGAGAGTCTAGTTGATATCAAAGACCTTGATTTTGGTTTTATCTGACCACAGCACTTTCTCCTAAACCTTCTCTGAATCATTTAGATGTTCACTAGCAAACCTATGACAGATCTGTACATGTCCTTTGCTGAGCAGTAGACCCTCCAGTATAGTTTGGTCTAATCTATCACCTTGCTCATCATCCTCACCCCATTAAGCAGATCCAATGGGAAGCATAGACTGAGTGTGATCATTTATTATATCTTCTATTTCTAAATAATCAGACCAACAGTCGTCACCTTCTCACCAAGCTTCTTGGTGATGGTCTTGTAGCTCATTCCAGCTTTGTGCAGGGCTACAATCCTGCCCCTCATGTCCTTTGGCAGCTCTTTAGTTTTCCACGTGCGTGCAGAAAGGTTGGAAAAGAACAAACTGAATCTGAAACTGCTACATGTTTAATTTTATTGAGACAAACACCCACCAATGTTTTGCTTACCATTGTGAATTATTCCAACACTGTTTATATCTCTAGAGAGAGTGTAGCTGATGAACTCCAGCCTGTGCCAAATGCTAACTTTGGTGTCCTCTTTCGGCATTCCTGATACTTTGGAGCTTCGATGTCAGAACTCGAGAATGATGTCACTCCTGAATTAACGCATTCCAGAAAAAGGGATTTTGTTCTTAGCCAGGTAAAGTTACTTGAGTATCACTAGCTAACTGGGTTGCTGGTGCTGCTCTGACTATGCAACTGGGTAATTCAGGTTAAGGGAGTGGCCCAGATTCAGTTTCTGACTGGGAACTGGGAAATTCGGACTTCTGACTTATTCAAGAATGCATCATAGATCAGCAGTTTTTGTGTAAATGGCTACACAGTTCTCACTCTTGTAGAGCAAAATTTAGTATTTTGGTCTAAATAACCCCAAATGTGATGTCCACATATGTGGACGCCAGGTCCTAGGCAGTGTTGGTCAAGTTACTTGAAAAGAGTAATCAGTAACTAATTAATGATTACTTCCCCCCAAAAGTAATCCCGTTACTTTACAGTATGTAAAGTACCTTACTTTACAGCAGACCTTCCCAGCCATTGCAGGGGGGGCGCAGTATGAAAAGGGGAAAAAAAAAACAATGCTTGGACACTGCTAGCATATTGGACAGGTTTTTGACGGGGCTCCCACATAAACGCAAAGCAGGAGAATGAAATGGCTACACAGTTGGAAACAGTGAATATGTTTCCAAACCAACTTCATTCTAAGCCAAAGACTAGAAAATATGGTGAAGCATATCTTCCCTTTGGCTTCACCTGCACAAGTGCCAAGGTAGGTCTCCCCTGCAGAATTGGTTTTCCCTGGGTCAGGAGCATGCGCTGGGCTCTTCAAATCATGGACAAACAGTATCCCACATTCTTGATTTTTAGTTCACAAACACTTGTTGTAATGACTAACTACTCCTGACATTTTGGAGATGTTAGCTCTTTATACAGTAAAGTTACAGTGGGATACAAATAATATCAGGCTGATCCTGCCACGATTTGTTCCCCCTGTCTAAATCACGGACAAACAGTATCTCACAGTTGTTTATGTTTTTAAACCAATTTCCAGAGAGAGGCATTTTTTGAAAAATGTATTGATAGCAATTTTGAACATTATTACACAGGAAAAAAACAACTACACGTAAAATAATTACACCGTGACGCCTCTGCCTTTGTAAATAGAGGGACAGTAACTGCATGTATGTAAGCGTGTAAAACCTGAAGATAGAGACAAAATACTGTTAATCTGACTATCTGCCATTCTGCAATTCATCTCATGTAAACAATAACGTGCGCACAGTGTGACGTGAAAAAAGGCACATACCTTTGACGTTGCGTGACGAACTCTGTATTCCTCGTCCACACGCAAACGCAAAAAAGGAGTTTTAAAAAATCTCCATTTTCGGTGATTCGAAACGCCGTTTACGTGTGGACGAAACAGCTGCGTTTTCAAAAATACCCGTGTAGGTGTGGACGTAGCATAACAGAGTTAGTAGTTAATTTTATTACTACCTGTAATTTATTGCAGTTTACTTGTATTTACTTAATTGTTTACTAAATGTTTGAGGTGTGAAATAAACCGCAATGGAGCAAAATATGGGTGTGTGTGGTTGGAGGACGTGTTTGTGCGTGTGCGTGCGTGTGCGCGCGCGGGGGCGCGAACATTTTTCTTGTAAAACAAAGGGGAATGTAAAACAATTACTTTTTTACTTGAAAAAAGTAATTGGATTACAGTAACGCATTACTTGTAACGCGTTACTGCCCATCTCTGGTCCTAGAAGGTTAAAATGAAGCTACCATATAAAATAGTGACTGTTCATTTCTTTGGAAGTGAGCAAACTTACAAACTCAGCAAAGAATCAAATAATTATTCCAGTAACTCTGAAATAAAAGCGATGTGCCCATGAGAAGTAAATCCTCTCTAGTATGTTTAGAAAGTAACTTTTTGTTTGCTTTGGCAATGCTGTACTTGACCAACTTAAAAGGAGATATCTTTGGATTTTATTCTTTTCCTTTAATTTCTCTTTGGAGGTGGAATCACTCCAGTTTTGCTCTGCAACAGATAGTGACAACAAGTTATAAATCCCCGTCCAATAAAAGATACTTTACATAATAAATTTGCCATATACTTAAGAGTATAATCATTTCTAGTTACTGGTACACTTTCAATAAATTTCTAAATAAAATTAAATGAATTTCTCAAATCAAGGATAAATAAAGTATGTGTTACTTCCCTTGTAAACTTTCCATGTGAAGGATTTCCGCGAAGCTCTGTTTTCTACTTTCAGAAGTAAGAGAAATTGTTTTAAAAGTACTGATAGTTCAAAGCTGCAGCAGCATTATACTATTTAGAAATGACATTAAAAGCAAAAGAAGTAAATTGCATTATTCTTCTTTTTACAATGTAATGCTGTGCTGGGAAAATCTGTATCCTGGCATTAATGTAGCTGTAACATTGAAATGCAGCACCCAGACAAGCAGACCGAGAACCCCAGCTGCCCTCCCTGCCCCTCTGCCACCCACTCACTGCTGATGGGAAGCGCACTCACTGATGACAGTGACTTCACATGTGCCAGACAAGCCCGGTCAACAAATGCTCCACCCTACAATTTGCAAAAACCCAAAGGGTCCCCTGTCAAAGTACTGGTGCCAGACAGGATAAGGGACCTACTCAATATAAGGTGGTTTAAATATTTAGCCTCAATTAATATTTTTGCTAACTACAAAATCACTAATTCCACGAGGCCACAAAATCTCATGAATGCAGTGTATTCTGAATGTGGGATAAATTCACATTTTGGATTAACAATTCATATGAATCAGAAACACAATTTTTTCTCATGTATATATTTGAATTTCCTGGATAAATCGAAGGTATTGAAGTGAAATTCAACCAAAAGAGGACTCGACAGTAAACAAGATAAAATATCTCTCTTTTTATCTCAAACAATTAAAAAAAAGTTGCAGTGTTTATCGACCCCATTTCCACATGTACACAAATAACAGCACAGAGTATAAAGAGCTTGGGATGTGATGTTTGCAAACACCAAGTCGCCAAGCAACCACCTTCACCGCTAAATGTGAAATTTCTCTTTAAACATTGTGAAAATCCAGGATGCAGGGAGCTATATAGAGAGCTCCCTCTCTGTCACCATAGTTTTTTTTTCTGTCTCACATTTTGAATCTTTAATGCTTTTTTTCCTCTTCTCTTTACATCTCCCTCTCTCAGTCTACTCTCCGTTTCTGTCCATCCCACCATGTCTCCCCGTGTCTCTCCTTTTATTCCAGCCTTTGTCTGAACAATTGTGTTTCCGGTGCTGTCAGAACCAATTTCAAACTAAAACACGACATAAATGCAAAATGTTGTGGATGGATTGGGGGTGGGTGGTGGTGGGTGGGGGAGTGAAACATATCACAAGGAGGTAGGAGACAAACAGTAGGGGTTAGAGGGGAAGCAGCGGCGGGTCAGGCTGCCTTGAGCAGAGCTCACTCTAGTTGTTTTTCTGCTTTGATTGGTCTTGTTTTAGTTTCCCCTCTTTATTATTTCAGTGCGCCAAGTATTTTCGCTGCAGTTTGAAGAAACAGACTCATCATTTTGCCCTGCAGGGGAGAATTGCAGATGGCAAGATGCTCCACTCCTCTCTCTCATCCCTCACTCTCCCACTCATTTTTTCTCTCCTCTTCCCCATTCCTAATGAATCAAGAGAATTAATTAGAAAAATGTAAAATTAGATGACTGGGGGAATAGAGAAAGAGAGAAGGGGGACAGGAAGAAGGACACAAATAAATCCTATACTGTTCTTTTTTGGGAATGTAATTACTTATTTGAACATGTGGACATTCTGCCCGGGCATATGGGACAGTGGAGCTGTGATTGTGTGCGTTGGGTAGATATGAGGAATTTGGCAAACGGGATAATTTTTTCCTCTACATAATATAGTTCATGTTAAGCTAGCAAATTTTATAAAAAGCTGCTTGTGTTTTTATAAAGCTCACCATCCACAGAGAAATATTGTATGTCCAAAAGTGCAATAAATCTATTACATCTCTTTTTATGTTTGACATAATTCAAACATAATAGAAGGGATGTCAAGGCATGAATGAGTGCTGTGTATATACCTAACAACAATTTAGCTATTTTAAATTTGACCTTTTGGCACTTTGTTGATAGCACCTATCACCAAAAAATAAAACACATAGCTTCCATTTCTTAAGCTGAATTGATGAAAAATACCAAAGATGTAAGTTTGACAGGCATAAGATATATTTATTATAAATTTTTCAGCAACGAGGTGATTCCTAAAGAGCTATTAGCTAAAAACGTGGCATATCTTGGAGTGGTTTACAGTGTGTCCTTAAAAGAAATTAAGGAAACTGAACAAATGGAAGAGATGAATTGAAGACCTGATCTACAGAAGATGAACAGTATCTGAAAGTCATGCACTTAAGAAATAGGAAAATGTCCAGCAAAGACCTGGCACAGGACCTGAGACATGCATCTGGCCAAAGCCATATTACAAATGGTCTCAGTGGAAGGTGGCTGTCAAGAAGCCATTAGTAAAGAAAGGAAACAGGAAGAAAGGATGAGATATGCCAGTTAACACAAGAAATGGAATGCAAATCCGTGGCACAGATTGGATATGCAGCGCTAAATTCAAATTTGAAATTTTTGATTCAAACTGTCGTCACTTGGTATGGAGGAGGTCTGGAGAGAGGTATAACAACGAATGTCTAACGTTGTCTGTAGCATGGGGGATTCTCTGTCATGGTATTAGCTATTGATGCTGGGATCTTGTCACAATTGATGAAATGCAGAAAAGTTCCAGATTTCAGATTTTGGTCCATCGTCCAGTACTATCTGGAAAAGCGTCTGATTGCCAACAGCTTCATTTTTTAGCATCACAATGATCCCAAACACAATGTAGTAAAATATTACCTGAATTTAAAAATACACACACACACACCTACACCTACACACACACACACACACACACACACACACACACACACACGCACGCACACACAATGAAAGAGCTTAATAGAGAGCAAAACAAAAAGGCAGCCAGAGCTTTGATTCTCCTTCAAGAAGAGTTCAGGCTGTGTTGAAGAATGAAGGTGGTCATACCAAATATCTGTATTTACTGTATTTCGTTACCCTGTATCTATACATGTGTAATGACAATTAAGTTGAATCCTAATCCTAATATCGATATTCAAGCTCAGTAGAACTGTACAAATTACGGGTGGTTCAAGACCTCTCCATAATAAAGTACCTAAACAAAATTGATCACTCACAACAATGAAACAACAGAAAGGTGACATGAAAAACCTACAAAAATGTAGTTTTTGATTACATTAAACATCAGGAGAATCACATCAGCATTGGAAAACTGAAATTCATTAAAATCTGACTTAACCTTTTGTCTGGAAAGGGCACATCCATCTGTTTAAACACACAATCATGCATCTTTTATCATACACACACACATACACAAATGATACATTGGTGTATATGTTAATGGTGTTGCCAGGACTCAAACTACCTGGTTGTTTGTTGGTAGTCACCGATATCTTTTGAGCTACAGCAACCGCTGTAACACCATCTTACCTGCCTAACCTCTTTCATTTTAAAAACTAACTAAATACTTTTCTCTTTTAAAAAGTTGGACTGACATTTTTGCTTCAGATGCCATCTTTTGATGTCAAACACGCCAGTTTACCTGACCAAGTGTGGACAAAATTCAAAAAGCAAAGAAAGACAAAGCTCACAGTGGACACACATGCACAGTCAAATCCATTTGACCAACAATGTGAGGGTATGAGAGGAAGGAGCACAGTGGGGATGTTGTACAAAGCCAACATGACTAAGCCTCACCTCTTAGGTTGAGTCTCTCTTTCTCTGTTTTTGGTGACATTTACTTTGCTTCTGCTTTGAATCTCCCATTTTCTCTTTTTTCCTCTACCTATTCTACAGAAATTTTTATCTTTTCTCCTTTTTTCACTGTCTCTCATCCTTTATTTAAAGCATCTGTGTTATTTTCTTTTCTTTCTTTCCCTCAACTCCTTTTACAAGCATCTTGCTTTCCTTTTGTGTTTTCATCTCTGCATCTGTTCTTCCTTCTTCTTTTCAGCTCTTATTTTGTTGTTCCTTTCTTCCTTTCTTTGTGTGTCTGCTGCTGCCAGTCTACTGCTGTCTGCCTCGGTCCCTGGGGGGATACAGTACAAGTGTTTTTGATTTGGAGCCAGGGTAAAGATGCATCAGACAGTGACTGGTGTGTTATACCAGCACAGACACACACACACCTAGATGTGCAACATGCAAAGCACGCATGCATTCAGCAGACAGGTACAGTGAAAATGTTCACAGTGGAAGTGAATGGCATGCAGGAAATGAAACCAGAGAAAAGAGATAATTTTATCAGGGACAATTTAGAAGGGTAGTGAGTTATTTTACTTTATGCTCTGCTCAAATAAAGTGCAGAGATGGCTAGAAGTGGGTCTCGGGAGTAATATAGAAGTTGCTTTGTAAAAGGGAAAGGGAGTGTCCATCACCCGTGGTGTAATACTGTGTATGTGGTGTTTAGTCACTTATAGCAACATCTTGCAAAGTGATGCTGAAAAACTAGTCCATGCATTTATTCCTGCTAGGCTTGAAATCTATATTTATTTTTGTTTTAAATTGTTGTAATAGAGCCCTCAAAAGCAGAAACACAATCAACAACTTTTTTCTGATAATATCTCTCACCATTATGTGTGAAAGAAAAGTCAAATAGAGTTTTAAATACCCCTTTTTATGTGAGCATAAACAGAAGCATACGGTTTGTTAAGTGATCTCTCCGCTCTGTTAAATATTTCATATGTATCGGCATGATCCCCTGCTAGTCAGGGTGTGTGGATACTTTCACTTGCTTGGCCATGCCACACGACTTACCTATAAAGCAAATGTTCTGGTATTAATTTAATCAGAACATATCTCTAGGTGTTTTTAATCTTGAGACATCATTTTTCACTCAGAGAACCGAAGTTACCATGTAACCATACGTTCGCTATTATGTCAGGAGGGGGTAACTCTTTAGCATACCCCAAGAGGAGACAGTACGCCCTAATATCCCAGTACACCACAGTGCAAACAAACAACCCAGACACCTGCTTTTGCTGAAGTAGAAGCTCACACGGTTTTCCACTGAAGAGCTGGTGATCCTTGGGATTGGCTCACAGAAGAGAGGAGAAGCTAGCCCAACCCTGCTTGATTGTAAACTGCTGTAACTGTGTTGTCTGTCCTCATGATGACATGATGGCCTCTCACTCTCAGCAGGGACTTTCTGAGAGTGAGGAGAACACTTCTCCTCTCCAGCACATTTATGTGCTGAGCTGTCCAGCGGGCAACCCAATAGCCACTGGGTTCTCTCTCATATTGCAAGGTTTTTTACTGTATAACCTAAAGTGCCTTTACCAAAACTGAATCGAAGTGAACTTTTATTGACTAGTAAAGACATCACATTGAGAGAGATGTCATTTTACTGATACCCTGCTGAAAGGCAAATAAATACAGCTTCAAGGACTTTATAAAATAAGAGTCCATTACATATATCTGTCTCGGCTATCTCTTAGAGCTTTGTTACATTACAGCTGCCTAGCAACATCTTTTCACCTGGTATGTGTCCTTTATTAGGATTCAGAGTTTATATTTCCTGCCCAAAGAAGATTTATTAGTTGTTTGAATGACTAGAATATTTTCTCTGTTAAATACACTAAAAGATTGATCATGGTAATATTTATTAGTGGGATGTTCTGTTGGCTAGTGAAGTATGCAGATATATGTACTAAATCAGTAAGATCATGTAGAATTTGCATTTAATGTTAGAATGCAATATTTACAAGCTATTTTTTTTCATTGGGCGGAATCTTTATGTCTTAAGAATACTGATTAACACATCTTTTGTAAAGCTGTATAAAAACTAAAGCTGTAGGTTTAAAAAAGCAATCATGGCCTTGACGTAGAGAAACACAGAGGATGTGATTCAGTAAAGCTTATTGAACACTCTGTTCCTGAGAAGCCATTATGAGTTGCAAGGATTTAGGTGCCGTCATGCACACTGGCTGTTGAATCTCTACTGACAGATGATTTTTCTCTCCGACCCTGTTCAGCCCCTAGTCTTTATTCTAACATTAAAGTTGCAAATTGGTTTAAAGGTTTTTTTGTTTTGTTTTTTAACAAAGAGGAGTTGTTGGTCATTATGGATTTTCCTTAAACAACTAAAAAGGCAATCCTTCATGAGGATTTTGGACATTCAAAAGGCATCACATGGCTAATATACATAAAACTCAGTGTATCCCATGCTTATTGTCTCTAGTATCGGTAGCTTTACCACCAAAAACTATTTTTGTGACTATCTTGTTCCACCTAAACAGCGCATACTGGGGGATTATTCTTGAGGTTCAAGGAACTGAAAGTTTTCAAAGCACTTTGTATACTCACTGAGCAACCAGTGTCAGCCAGGAGCAAGAGACACTGCTGCACAGAACAGAACAAACTAGTGAGGGGGAGGATTTGATGAAGAGTTAAATGCCCAGTGGGATCAGTGAGGGGACTGAAAAGATTAATGAATGGGAATCCAAATGCAGTTACAGACACTGTCAGTCAACAATGACAATCTGCAACATTTAAACAGAATTCTATTACACTATGTGGTTTGGATATCAGAACACTAAAAACTAAAATAAATAAATAAATATATATATATTTTTAAAAACCTGGGGAATCGATTAAAAAAAACAGAACTAGCAACGAGCACAAGCAAAATAAAATACAACTTACCTGCTTCCTAACTCTCCACCACCCCAGATCTCTGGATTTACCTTGGTTTCCCTCCTCACTTGCAAATTAAGGAAAGACTCAAAATAATAAGGAAATAATTCTTTAAATAAGAATAATTCCAGTATTTTCACCATCAGCACCACCGCTTTGCTTTAAACACCTTTTAAATCCAGGTTGGATCGGGCAGGTGCGAACCCGCCTCAGGGTGGAGTCCTCCACTCTTTGTCCAGTCGATCAGTTTCTCATTAGCCTCATCAGCTGCCTGTACTTAAGGATTAGCTTTGCCAACCAGTGTCCACCAGATTGTCTGCAGTATTTGAACGATAATCAGGGGCTCTTATCGCTCTTCTACATTCCTTTAGAACTTTGATGTTAATGTCCTTGTCTCCCTGTTTACAGTGTTGTCCTATGTGGCAAAAGAGTGGATCCATTACCAGCCCTAACTACTGTCGAGCAGGTAGGTTTCTGTCTCGATATTCAACTTGCAACCACTTCTGCGTGTCAACCCTCCTTCAATCTCAGCCAGTAAAGCAAATTAGTGACTCCCCTCAGACGGTTATATGCAGCGCTTTAAAATAACTAGCTAGCTCATATAAACCTGGTTCTGCCAGAGTTTTCTTAATGTTTATAGGGAGTTTTTCCTCCCCACTGTCACCAAGCGCTTCCTCAAAGGGAGACTATTGTGGCTTCTTTTGAATAGCGCAGGGTCTTTACCTTACAATATAAAGTGCCTTGAAATGACTATTTTTGTAAACTGGAATCACCAATTAACCTATCTCCACTAACTGCAAGTATTTGGACTGTGGGAGGAAGCCTGAGTACCCGGAGAGTAATAATGCTTCCTGTAAGTCAAAATGCCAAAATTAGCAAAAGAAAGAATAGAGTGGAGGAAAAAGGATGAAGCAAAAGAAAAAGAGGAAAATGTGAATTAAGTAATAATAAGTAGAAAGAAGTAATAATATTAACACAGATTAACATACTTCGATTCAGAATTTAAGAGGTCTATTACCAGCTAATTTCACTAAACACATTTAAATTCAGACAGAATAGCAGAGTTGATAGCTTAATTAAAGACTCCAGGGTGGGGGTGAAAAAAAGAGGAAACCAATTGAGTCAATGAAAAGAGAAAGGAAGGAAAGTAAGCAAGAGGGGTATATTCTACTGACAGAGAAATCATGTTTTCAGTGCAGGTCTATGGTGTATGAGCTTGTTCATTCAAACTTGCATGAAGTCTCTGATGTTCTTTAGAGACTTAAGGTTCTTTTCCTGTATTCACAAAGGCAGGAGTGAGCAATTTCAGTTTTCCTCATGCACAAATCTGTCTTTATGTGTCTGCTCCTGTTTGGTAATGTCCTGGCACCAAACCAGCATATTTGTGCCAAGATTTGAGGGAAGTTATATCTGAGTCTCTGTTTATTCTGAGTGGTTCTTAATTAAGTGTTTGGACTTAATCCTGCCCAGACCACCCTTTGTAAGGATTGCTCAAGAGGAACTTTATTAATTTTTTAAATCAGCTGACATGGCAACAAGACATGTCGGAAAATAACAAGAAACAATGCTCTGTTTTTTCTTATTTCTACAATAGAAAGCTATTTCCATCCATCCATTTTCTTCTGCTCAACTTGCTTTCACTTTGGGCATCTTAACTGTCATCAAGATTATGCCTGAGGTTTAACGTATCTTTCTAATATTTATTCTAAATACAAAAAGGCCCAAATTAGACTTTAAATACAGTGTTATATTTTGATGGATCATATCTGAAACTTTCATCAGCTCAGGCTCCTGATTTTAACATTTTATTACTGATCTCATCCAGCAGCACCATAGTCCAGTGTACCAAACAGCACTATGGTGTCCAAAAATACCTGAAGTCTACATGTGCTTGTAGAGCTTATGGAGGCTTGAGAAGAAAGCAAGTTGCGGGAGTGATGGTTTAAAAGACAAAACGATAGAACAGCAATGAGCTTCAAAGAATGTGAAACATACACTGATTGGTTCAGATAAAGCAGGCAAGAAGATTCTTGGATCACAATGATGACAAAACTGAGTTTGACGGGGTGGAAAAGCAGATATGACAAAAAGTGGAGGACTCTGCCAAATTTCATAAATGAAAGCAGATGTGAGAGGACAGATTTTCCTTACATAAAGACTTAAACAACTGAAAGATTAAAGTATACAAATGCAGGGCAGGAATACACAACCTCTAAAATCTATATCCAGGATTGACACATTTGCATGAATACTGCATTTGTTTTCACCTTTTCCAGATGTGCAGCGTCAATTCTATACGCACTAATGAACCCCACACTATCAGAGATGTAGCCTTTTAAACTTAGCTCTGATAGAAAGCCAGATAGTCCTTATTTTTAGGACAAGGAATGTGGTGTCCATGTTTTCCAAAAATAACTTAAAATTGAAATTTATTAACTTTACCGCTGCCCATTTTAACCCTTTCACGCATAGTGGTCACTACAGTGGACAGCTATTCAAAGGCTGTTTTCTTGTATTTGTGTCAGTGTTGATGGTATACTTGCACATAAACCACTACATTGGACACGGATTTGTCACCCCATACACTGCCACCCAGTCAAAACATTGTCCACCTAAGTGGACATGTAAAAAAACTCTTTGAAAAGTACATGTTTAAAAAAATGAAGTTCAATTTTTTTTTCATGCCTAAAGATGTTAAGAAAAAAATCCAGATTGAGGTTGTCATAATTCATGCATGAAAGGGTTAAATGAGCTTAGGATCAGAGATAACAGCAGAGTTTCTGGATCTTCTTCTTCTTCTTGGCATGATAGAACATTAATCTGTATTTGTGTATGAGGTATCCCATATTGATTTTCAACCTTGTCACTTGCGCACAGAGATTTCTTCAGATGTTCTCAATCTTCTGATGGTATCATGTCCTGTAGATGATGATACATTCACAAATGTACATTGAGGAACATTAATCTGAAATTGTTCCACAATCTGTTGACAGTTTTTTCCAGATTGGTGAACCTTTTGAGAAAATCTGCCTCTCTAAGATTTTTTTTTTTTTTTTTTTGTATCATGCTAGTGAACTGTTGCCAAATGTTCCTCTCGCTGTTTCATTTTAGTACCACTTACTTCTCCTGTTGTTGCCACTGTCAACATTCAAAATAAGCAAACATTTTTCAAAAAAGACTAAAATGTCTCAGTTTAAACATTTAATATGTTTACTTTATTCTATTCTGAATACAATTGGTGTTTATAAATCTATATAAATTCATGTTTATGCTAATCATTTCATTCTGTTTTTAGTTTACACTTTACACAGCTTCACATCTTGTTTGGAGTTGGGGTTGCACTAACATGGGTAATTCATTTCTCTCACTCTCTATTATGTTTTTTTTCCTCCGTTGAAGAGATTAGGAAGTATTCTAAATGTCAAAAGAAAAATCTACCAGACATGTCGGTGTGCACAAGAAAGACACGTACACACCTTAACAATTCAGAAATTGCTTGAAAAACAATAAAGAACAGTGAGCTCTCGCCACCAAATTGCTACACTAAATGTAGAAGAAGCACATTAAATGGTGCAGATCTCTTATAAATTGCCTTTTTACTCAACTGAGATACAGGAGACCACTGCCCTAATATGAATGAGAAGATCCTTTTACTGCTGAAATGACTGTGATGTGTTACCTGCATTTTCCTCTAGTTATGCATGGGTAGGAAAGAAAATGTGTGTCACCATGTGCCTATTGCTAGCTAGCTGTGAAATTTGTTATACCAGAACTAAAGAGAACTCCACTGCCTTTCCTTTTTTTATTTTAACCATACACATTCATGCACATTCTTATTCTTTCTCTAAGGTTCTGTATATAGCAAGCTCCACAGTGGTTTTTTTTTTATATATTTCCCTGATTTTCTCCTTCTAGTTGCTGATTCCCGATTTCTGCTCCTTTTTTGTGGAAGCATGCTTTCAAGTTGCTATTTAGGGTACACTTCATAGACAGAAACTGAGAGCTGAGAGAGGGAGAGAGAGGGGGATAGTTCATTGCCTCTGATTTAGGACAGTGAGGAGAATGAATTGCTACTATCTATCCTTCAAAGATGCAGTCTGACTGGGCATTATGCCGACCCGTACCGCCCATGTAGACACACACACACACTAGCTAGATAGATTTAGAGGGTAGTAAAATGGCCAGTGCTACTCTGCAATCTGGTAAATGACCTGGCTGTTAAAGTTTCCCTCGTTCACCACCACTGAGCTCAGGGAGGGAGCAGATGAAGACAAAACTATAACTTTAAAATCCTGCCATCGTGGATTTAAGATAAGGTTTTATAAACTAGAAATGTGTTATGTGCACACTCTTCAATTCTATGTTCAAACTGTAAATATTGGAAACAAAGTTCTGTTTCAGTGCCTTCAACATATGTATGTTACTGGAGCTGGTGCTGAAATGGATCTCCAGATGTATAAAATTATGTTAAAAATAAAATGAAAAATTTTGTGATGTAACAAAATCGTGTTCATACCATTGAAAATGGCTTTTTTCTTTAACTTTTGTATATAATGTATATAATACAATACAAGAGCCATAACAGAACCATATTTTTGACAGACAGCAAATTATCCATCCAAACTACACTCACTGGCCACTTCATTAGATCCACATGATCTCATAGTACCAGGCTGGACCTCCTTTTGCCTTCAGAACTGCCTTAGTCCTTTGTGGCAGGTGCTGGAAACATTCAACAGCTATTTTGGTCCATATTGTCATGTTCAATAAAGACACTTTAGCACATCTGCACATTAGCACATCCAGAATGTGATTATCTTGAAATCTGTGACTGTGTAGACCTTTTAAATACAGGGAGCTCATTGTCATGCCAAGATGTTCAGGTTTGGGACACGGTGCATTTTCCTTCTGTCAGAAAATGGTTACACTGTTGTTATAATGGGATTCTTACTTAAATAAGAAGTAGTAAGAAGTACCTCTGCACTGAGAGTCTTGTGATTACACTGCATATCCCAACAAACTGTAAAACTGCTGCTTAGTTCAAAATGTTGGACCAGCATATATGACAAAACTCACTCATGTCAGAAAGCATTAATATGATCGTGTTTTACTGTTGTATGAGAATATTTAAGCGTGTGCATGTCTCCACAGTTGCAGTAGAGCGCAGCATGTGAGAGTGTTCTGCACTGTCTGTGCCTTTAGACGCATCAATAAAACATTCAAATTCTCTTCATATAAATCACAGGTCAATGCACTGCCAAAATAAAGCACTTTAAAAAATTATTTTCTCAGTTCATACAGGGGCTGCCTCACAGCAAGAAGACACTCGGTTTAAATCCACCAATCGGCCAGGGTCTTCCTGTTCCTTTTTGTGGAGGTTGCATGTTCTCCCTGTGCCTGTATAAATTCTCTCTGGGTACTCCTGTTTACTCCCACAGTCCAAAAACATGTATGTTAGGTTAACCTGTGATTCTAGACTGGCTGCCGGTGTGAATGTGAGTGAAAATGCTTGTTGCTCTGTACAGTTGAAGGAGGACCTCAAAGCGGCTCATCCCTCTTAAAAGACATGTTTAGGAGTGATGACCTTTATTTCATTTGAGATCTTGAGTTGTTCCCTTAATTCATAAAAAAAAATAACCGAGTCATGCAACATTAACTGTATGTGTGTATGCGTGTGATTTTTGATTTATGCTTTAAATGTGCGTGAACATCTATACCCTTCTCTGTTTTTATTATATGCAGAGTGTGTGATGTAATTGCCAGTGACACATTAGGCTGTGGGGAACTGGCAGAGTCATGATGTGCAACCTCATTTAATATGGAGGTGATGTGACAGATCTCAGTGCATAAACACCATGCCACACACACACACACACACACACACACACACACACACACACAAAAGACACACACATATAGATGCCCACACTACAATGTGTCAGAGGATTGTCATAATATCCTGCTTAGATGTGCATCTCCAGCACTGCTTCGCCATTGAGTGAATCTCTAAATTTAGATCCTGTTGATTGTTTTCCACAAAGTCTTTAGACTGTGGAGAATGTGAGAGGTGACGTCTGCAGGTAGACTCAGGTAATTCTACAAAAATTGGTAAATTCCTTTGTTTTGCATATAATTAAATGCTGTATGTAAATAATGCTAAAAAATAATAATAATCTCAGTTCAACCAAGAGCATCTTGTATGTGCTTGCATGTGTTACCCAACTATCAAGGTTACATTCTGCATCATTATTGCTTTCAAGTCCTTTCGTCTTTCCTCCATGAACGCTTACACTAACACTTTAAACTTGCTTGTCCGTGAGCTGGACTCCAATCAGTCTGCTGGATGCCGTTACAGTCTTTTTAATCTGTGCAAGTGAAGAAGAAAGATAATTGGAAACAATTGAGAAGAAAGTAAAAGGCACTGAGGCGAACACAGTTAGGCGATGTCGGTGTAGGAAAATGTTGGCTTTTATCGCTGGGAGACAAAAGAGTGATATCAAACATAATGATGTGCACAACTGCTGTCACACACCCTCGCAAGCACATACACACAAAGACACATACCAATACCGGTGATGATTATGCAGCTTATCAGTTTGCTGTTTTTTTTGTTTGTTTGTTTTTTCAGAAAAGGCAATAACAAAGCCCGAACAATAATTAAGCCATTAGAAATCAAACTGTCAGGTTCTGGCACACTCACTTTATCCCGCCTTCTTTTTTTTCTATCCCTCTCACACTATCAATTATACACACCCTTGTTCTCTTTTTTAGCAGCTTCTGTGATGTAATGCAATTCACCTTCACCAACTTATCTAAATGCCAAACCCAGTTAAAATTAAGTTTTAACTCTTAAACAACCTTTCAAATATTCTGCGTCAGGGAACTCCCCAGGATTGTTTAATTGTTCAGAAATGTCCTTATGGCTGTGACTCAGGAGGTAGACTGCCAAATTTGAGCATTGGAGGGGTTTGATCCCTGCAAGTGACTCTGGGCAATAAACTGAGCTGTGTATCACACAGAACAGGATGAGCCTAGAGTGCATAGAATAAGGTCAGTAACATTAGAAAAATGCATTGCATTATTCATCTGCAAAACTAACACCAGAATATGAAAGATCCAAAAATTACTTTTTAAGCTCTCCTGCTGTCTTATCATTGATTGTTCTGTTCTCAGTTCACTTGCTAATGTATGCAATGCCATGTTTTTAGTGACACTTTTGGGTCTTTGTTGTGTTTTTGTGCTGCATTTCTAATAGATCACTTGTCAATAAGCTTTTTAAAAATGGCAAACCAAAAGCTGGCATAGCAGGGGTAATAGAACAATCCATTTCCAGAGTGGGAGAGCACATGATATAATAAATGTTTTGGGTATTAGAAGTCATTTCACGGAGCCTAGGAAAAAAAAAAATATGAATTTCAGTGATCATGTAATTGATTAAAAGTATTGTGTGTTAAAATTACTTTGTCATTCTGCTTATGTGATAGTAAAACTCCTCTCACTGCTTGTTTGAGCATAGACAACCTTGTGCATACCTGCCTGTCTTCTCCTTCAAAAGAAACCTGTTGGAAGGCTTCACTCATACCTTCCTGCATCTCCC
Organism: Pelmatolapia mariae; assembly: GCF_036321145.2. Taxonomy (NCBI): domain Eukaryota; kingdom Metazoa; phylum Chordata; class Actinopteri; order Cichliformes; family Cichlidae; genus Pelmatolapia; species Pelmatolapia mariae. The sequence continues at coordinate 13,115,530 of NC_086230.1, forward strand.
TGATCCACTCCCCCCCCTTGGTGAACCAGCTTACCTTCTTGGGTACTAGAACCCAGGCTCTACAGAAAGAGAGGAGACTGTTTATTCATGTGTGGTTACTTACCTCAGGTAGTAGTTTTCCACCTGAAAGACTTCCTCCAGACGCTGACCTGATCAGAATCCCAGCTTAAATTACTTACCTGTGAACATTGTTTGACATTCATCCTGAGCACTGTTCCTTAAACTTGTTCAATCTCTCGACTGTGTCCTGTGTTTGAGCCATTTCACCCAATGAAATCTTGTTACTCACAACCTATTTTAATTAACTTTTTCTAATTTTGTGGAGACAAAATTTGGATAACACATATGTGCACTAAATGTATCCTTTTTCAACAGCATGAGTGAATGTTGATCCTAATACCTGCCATTTACCTCTGAAATGATAATGACTCTAAAAGCCTTCAGTTTATCCAGACTGCTGCTGTGAAAGTGCTCGCAGGGACTAGAAAGAGAAAATACATTTGGCTTCTCTTCATTGGCTCCCTTTAAATCCAGAATCGAATTCAAAATCCTTGTCATCACACACACAGTCTTGAATAATTGGGTCCCATCTTACCTTAAAGACCTCATAGTACCCTATCACCAATAAGGCACTTCACTCCCAGTCTGCAGGCTTACTTTTGGTTCTTATATATGTGAAGTACAGCCTTCAGTTTTCAGGCCCCTCTTCTGTGGAACCAGCTCCCAGTTTGGATTCAGGAGACGGACACCCTCTCTACTTTCAATATTAGGCTTAAAACTTTCCTTTTTGATAAAGCACAGAGTTAGGGCTGCATTAGGTGATCCTAAATCCTCCCTTAGTTACACTCCACCAACTGCTGGGCCTTCTCACAACACACTAAGTATCACCTCTTTGCACTTACTGTGTTTATACACCACTCTGCATTTTATAATTGCTTATTATTCATGTCTGGCTTTCTTCCACAGTGTGTTTTTGGTCCCATATCCCTCTCTTCACGCCCTTGAACCTGGTTCTGCCGGTGGTTCCTCCTGTTAAAAGGGAGTTTTTCTTTCCCACTTTTCTCAAGTGCTTGCTCATAGGTAGTGATCTAATTATCAGTGTTTTTCCTCTATTATGTCTCCACCTTATATTAAAAAACACCTTCAGGTGACTATTGTTGTGATTTGGCATTTTATAAATAAAGCTGAAGTGAATAAAAAAAAAATACAGTTAAAAAAAACATTAATTCTTACACCAGCTGGTAGCAAATCTTATTCAGACTGATGTAAATGGTTTATTTGTTTTAAATTATTTTCCTCTGCTGATTAATGCTCTTTCTGCACACTGGTGAGCTTTTACAGCAGAGGCACAGTGTGTGTGGAATTGACTTAGAATAAACAAAAGGACCCATGCTCATTGTAATTAAGGAACATGTCTCCCACTGCAACACTGCAGCACGCTGATATTTTTTTTAGACAGCAATTGAACACCATCAGAAAATATCTGTTGTTTTCATTCTTGGTTTTGGCAGCTTTTACAGTTAAAAAAAAATAAACACAGCATCATTAGCTTCATCGTTTAAACCTTACAGGATTTTGTGGAGTTCAAAATCCCAGTGAAAGAATAAAAAGTACATCATTAGTCACATTTCAAATAGCCAAAACCTTTAGGGCACGGCTGACCTCTTGTCAATGCTCTCTGTCACTTTCTCAATTTCTCCACTTCCTTTGCTCTCTTACTTCCCTCCTTTCCCACCTCTCATCTCCACTCTATATATCCCTTGTGTAGTCCAGTAATTGCACTGATTATTGCTGCTGTTACAAGTAAAGGATCTTAGTGTCTGTGGATTAAAAAGTGAGGGCTCTGCTCTGTTCCTCTGCCTTCCCACAGAGGATTTACTATATATGTGTGTTTGCAGATTTATTCGTGAACACACCACAAAGGCATCTCATGCAAAAGGGCATGTTGTTTTTTGTTTGTTTGTTTTAAACATCTGACTTTTGACCTGTCTGTAACTTACATTAATTTGTTTTCACAGGATAAAACATGGACAAAATGTTTGATCTTGTGGCAGCAGAGGATTACTCAGGCTGTGCATGAGCGTCCTTGCCAAGGTCTCAGCGGACTTGGTATTGAAAGGGAGCTAAGCACAGCTTGAAAGGAAACAAGAGACAATAAGTAAGTGATAGAAAAGAAAAGAGATGTAGAAGGAGAGGACTGTGAAAGAGTCTGAAAGCTGTTTGATGCATTTGCAAAGGTCACTCAGGTCTAACCAATTATTATTCAGTATAGTTTGCCTGCAGAAGAGATGTAAATGATGTCAAAAGCATAGGGGAAGAAGGGAATGTACATCCATCCATCCGTCCATGCATCTATTTTCTTCCAATTATCCAGGTCATGGGGCAGCAGCCTAAACAGAGAAACCTCCTCCAACTTGTCCGGGGAACACCAAGGCGTTCCCAGGCCAGCCGAGAGATATAATCTTCTCCAGCATGTCCTGGGTCTGCCCCGGGGCCTCCTCCCAGTGGGACATGCCCAGAACACCTCACCCAGAACTTGCCCAGGAGGCATCCATTTTTAGATGTCCAAACCACCTCAGTAGGCTCCTTTTGATGTGGAGGAGTAGCCCCTTCCAGATGGCCCAACTCCTCACCCTATCTCTGCGAGGCCAGCCACCCTTTAGAGAAAGCTCATTTTCAGCACTTGTATCTGCAGTCTTTCTTTCAGTCACTACCCACAGCTAATGACCATAGGTGAGGGTAGGGACGTAGATTGACCAGTAAATCGAGAGCTTCGCTTTTATGCTCAGCTCTATCTTCACCATCACAGGCCTGTACAGCGTCTGCATCACTGCAACCCCCTGCAGTGATCAACCTGCAGCCTAAGCTGTCCTCGTGCCATGTGCACTTATGGACATAGTGTTTGTTATGGACAATCTGTGGTTTGCACACAAGTAACAGAACACTGCTCGGGTTCAGATCTGGCAGGCCATCCTCCCAATCACACCCCTCCAGGGATCACTTTCGCTGCCTACATGAGCGTTGAAGTCTCTCAGTAAGATGACAGAGTCCCCAGGTGGAGCACCCTCATGCACCCCACCCAGGGACTCCAAGAAGGCTGGACACTTGAAACTGTCATTGGACGCCTAGGCACAGATGACAGTCAGGACCCATTCCCTGACCAGAAGGTGCAGGGTCCAAACCCTGTAGTCCACTGGGATAAACTCCAACGTACAGACAGCAAGCAGGGGGGATACTATGATACTCACCAAAGACAACTCCAGCCTCAGACAGAGTCCAGCCTCTTCCCAGGAGACTGGTTCCGGAGCCCAAGCTTGGTACCTCGCAAGCTTGCGCACTGGCTCAGGCTCCTTCCCCGCCAGAGAGGTGACTTTCCATGTCCCAATCACTAGTCTCGGAAGGCGGGGTTAAGTCCAAAAGGTCTCTGCCTCTGGCTGCCGCCCAGCATATGGTACAACTGACCCCTACGGCGCCTCCTGGAGGAGGTGGGCAACCAACAGGACGGCAGAGGATGTAACCCGCTTAATATTTCGAAAACACACTGGTATTATTGAAGTTGCATGTGTGTGTGTTTGTATGTAAGGTTTAATTTAGTAGTAATGGCATTTTAAGTTCTGTTGTGATTGTTTAAGATAAAAACAATGAACTGACACTTGTGAGTAGTGGTGCAACGGATCAAAAATCTCACGGTTCGGATCGGTTCACGGTTTTAAGTCACAGATCGGATCAATTTTCGGATCAGCAAAAAAAGAAAAAAGACAAAAAATTAACATTTACTTATTCACTTATTGAAGTATTTTTTGCCTGTTAAAAACATTCAACTCAAGACTTATTCTACGCAATTATTAAAAAAAAGAAATTATGGTTCAATATAGGGCAGTATAGGGCTTTGTATCTACCACTCAATTCAATTCAATTTTATTTATAAAGCGCCAAATCACAACAACAGTCGCCTCAATGCGCTTTATATTGTAAGGTAGACCCTACAATAATACATACCCCTCATTATATCGCACTCCGCTGTGATATAATGACCTGTCACGGTCATGTAGCTTTCCGTTGCCCTGAAGGTCCACCCATTTGTAGTAGTTAGGGCAACAGAAGATGCCTGGGACAGTTCAGCCATAACTTTAAACTTTTCCTGCTCATACATGCTTGGAACGATCTTGCCACTAAAGTGGACGTGCAACGGGATATCATAGCGTGGCTCAAGTACGTTCATCATAGTTTAAACCCCTTGTTTTGCACAACAGAATACGGCCTCCCGTCTGCAGCTAAACACCCCAGTAGCTTTTGTAATAGCTTTAGCCCGGTCGGATTGGGCAGCAAAGGGCTGCTTAAATACCACAAACCCCTCTGCTCCTCCACTTGGACCACTAGCCATAACTATCGCTTGACAGACCCACCAAGCGCACCATACACATACTTTTTTTTCTTCTTTTTCGAATCTTCGGATCACGTGCGTGCCGAACCGTGGAGTGGGATCGGTTCGGATTACGGATCAACCGTGATCCGTTGCACCACTACTTGTGAGCCCAAAATTTAAAACATGGGTCAAAATAGACAAAAAAGTGTTCAAACATAAAAAGTGCAGGGTAACAAACTAGGACATAATTGCAAATGTTGACTGCAGAGAGTAAAAGGAATGGATTACTGCAGACCTTCCCAAAGTGTGGGGGGGGGCGCAGAGCCATTGCACGGGGGGCGCGGTATGAAAACAGGGGGGAAAAAAAACAACGCTTGGACACTGCTGGAACGGGGCGCCCACACAAACGCAAAGCAGGAGATGAAGCATAGCTGAATATGTTTCCAAACCAACTTCATTCTAAGCCAAAGACTAGAAAATATGGTGAAGCATATCTTCCCTTTGGCTTCACCTGCACAAGTGCCAAGGTAGGTCTCCCCTGCAGAATTGGTTTTCCCTGCGTCGGGAGCACGCGCTGGGCTCTTCAAATCACGGACAAACAGTATCCCACATTCTTGATTTTTAGTTCACAAACACTTGTTGTAATGACTAACTACTCCTGACATTTTGGAGATGTTAGCTCTTTATACAGTAAAGTTACAGTGGGATACAAATAATATCAGGCTGATCCTGCCACAATTTGTTCCCCCTGTCTAAATCACGGACAAACAGTATCCCACAGCTATTTATGTTTTTAAACCCATTTTACACAGAGAGGCATTTTTTGAAAAATGTATTGATAGCAATGTTGAATATTATTACACAGGAAAAAAACAACTACACGTAAAATAATTACATCGTGACGCCTCTGCCTTTGTAAATGGAGCGACAGTAACTGCATGTATGTAAGCGTGTAAAACCTGAAGATAGAGACAAAATACTGTTAATCTGACTATCTGCTGTTCTGCAATTCATCTCATGTAAACAATAGCACAGTGTGACGTGAAAAAAGGCACATACCTTTGACGTTGCGTGACGAACTCTGTATTCCTCGTCCACACGTAAACACAAAAAAGGAGTTTTAAAAAATCTCCGTTTTCGGTGATTCGAAACACCGTTTACGTGTGGACGAAACAGCTGCGTTTTCAAAAATACCCGTGTAGGTGTGGACGTAGCGTAAAAGAGTTAGTAGTTTATTTTCTTACTACCTGTAATTTCTTGCGGATTACTTGTATTTGCTTAATTGTTTACTAAATGTTTGAGGTGTGAAATAAACCGCAATGGAGCAAAATATGGGTGTGTGTGGTTGGAGGACGTGTTTGTGCGTGCGTGTGCGCGGGGGGGAGACATTTTTCTTGTAAAACAAAGAGGGGCCCAACAAAAAAAGTTTGGGAACCACTGGATTATTGGTTACAAGTGAGGCAGAGAAATGTGAGAGAAACATAATAAAAGTGAACTACACTAAAACAAAATTAGTGTAATAATTCAAATTCAAGTAGTTTCACAGATTGCACATTCATGATGATGGTACTAGCATGTTGCCAGTACCACCCAACTTATGAATAAATGTAAGTGTAACACTTCTGGAGTCGTTACAGTACACTAGGACCCATTAGGTTCGACTACTAGAGTAGTAATGCGTGTAGCGTGTAATAAAGACCAGACCAGAAAATAAGTTTAAATTGCCGGCTTGTTATTTTGTAAAAACAGATAATAGACAGTTGACACACATTACATAGAACATTCCACACACATTTAAGGAAAACAAGATATTTTCTTTCCCTTTTTAGTTCAGTAATTTCCGTTAATTTATCCTATTTATCTCAGAACCTTTTATTTGGCTTTAAAAGGATGTTATTTTCAACCGTTTTATTGATTTCAAGTTCTAAGTTCGAGTTCATCCTGTAATTTATTTGAGTTAACACTGTGTTACTGTAAATCAAGTTTAGTTCTTTTAGGCCAAAGATTTAATTTAATCTTGGTCTAGGTTCACCTTTAAATTTCAACCAGTTCTTATTTTGTTTTAACCCAACAAAATTATTTAGATTTCCACTAACACCATTACAGCATTAAAATGTAAGGTTGACCAAAATAAATTACAAAAAACAAAAAAATGTAAAAACTGAAAACAATTCAGCAAAAGGCTGAATAATCCCTTAAACAAACAAACAAACAAACAAAAGAAAAGTTGTCTCTGTGTCCTTTAACTATTAATCCTGGAATTGCTCTGAATGGCTATCCAGTGCTTTGAGAGTCCACTGTTCTTTTGTAGAGGTGTATGGATTAATCCTACCAGTTTTTTTAGCGAAAGAGCTCAACATCCAGCAGGGGACGTTTATCCCCTTTTCCTGCTCAGTACAGTTCAATGGGTCCGTGGGTGGCTTGCCATCTTGTTTCTCGCTCAGCGAATCAAACTCCGATTCTAGCTCGGCATTTCCCGATCCAAACCTTAATGGCCTACCATAACAACAAAATAATGTGCATAAACATTTGAAAATAACACACGGGTAGCCCTTAAATAACAGTAAAAGTCCGTTTTTTCCTCCTTATTTAGTCCTAAATGAAGCGACCCCAATATGGCGCACTGAAAACAAATCAAATGCCTTTGAACTACAGCCTGTGTGTCGGTTAAGCACCAATCCACCGTTTTTAACATAAAACAACATAAATCTGCTACCTTGACTTTCCATTTGCATGAAATGAACAATATAATACAACAAAACATTTCTTGCATGAAATAAAACACAATTTCTGAACTCACCAAGTCCCGTTCAGTTATGTTCACAACGTCACCAAGGCAAGGACAGGTCGGAAAAACAAAAATATATTCTCCAGAGTACAAAAATGGCTTTATGTAGACTTCTGGCTTGTTCTTTAATTTTTTTTTTTCACTTGTTTAGTATGGCGTTATTTTTGTGCCACTATTCTGAGCACATGTAAAAATAAAATTGAGCGCACGTAAAAAAAAATTGCAGGTGCAAGTGTTGCATTTTGAGGAGAAATTTTTTATGAGCAAAGAAAAGCTAAATTTGAGTGAACAAAATTCATTGCTGCGTGCAAAAAATGTATTTCAGTGTTTGCTATTATCCATACACACACACAATAGCAGCCCCTGTCGCTCAGTTTTTGCACTTGCGCTTGCTCGCAATGTGTTGCTTGCGCTCTCAACATTTCTGCCTGTGCGCGCTCAACTCTTTCTGTACACCGTTATATTTGTGCCACAAAACCAGCCAATCACAGACTTGGATGCAAAAAAAATCTGATTGGCTGTTTGGTCTCCAATCAGCTTGAAATGACGAAATGCAATATCCCAGAATCCATTTCGTCCAAAACTCAAACGAGGCAGTGGCGGAGGAACACAGAGTGGCGGAGTTTGAAATATTACTCTTTCTGGGTCACAAAATAAACTTTTAAGATATTTTCATGCGAGAATGGTGCTGTGTAAACGTCAAATATTTGCTCGATTTATCAAGACATCACATATTTGCATAAGTGCTCTAACGTTTTCGGAGATGTCTGTTACCCACCAGCTGACCGGGTGGTCACTCGGGTTAACCATAATATATAAGGCTGGACTGACAAAAAATCGGCCGACTACACCACCAGGTATTATAGGAATAACCGTAAAGCCTTTGAACTAAAACAAACGCTTCTGTGACAGTGATGTACACTGTCTTGTTGGTATATATGTATGATTTGTATCACCTTCATGGTTCCCTCTCACCACATATCCAAACCGATATCATGGCCAGCAGCTTTTACAGCTGTGGCTCCAGCAAACATCAGCTGATACTAGAAATTAATATTAAATAAATTCTAACAACAGCTTATCAAGCTTGAACGTGCTGCTGTTGTTTAGCGCGACATTCGCTGGTTTCTTCTTTCTGGCGCAAAGTCGGCGATAAACAAACAAGAGAGTCGATCAGCTGATCATTGATCAGTTTCATGATTGAAGTAGCAACAGGACAGGGAGGGGAGAGAATGAGAGAAGAAGAGGCAGCTGTGCACCAAAGACAGAATAACTCCAGCTTTGTGTCTTTTTCATTGTAGCTGAAGTACAGGACGAATCGCGTTCCTTTTCCCCTCAATACGGATGTATTGTAATTGGTCCAGCCCAGAGTTGATCATGACCAACTGGCTAATCCACCACCTTTCATTGTTTATACCGTTACAAAGACAAACAAACATAAAAATGAAAAATCACCATCGGCCCACCGGGCAAATGTCCAGTATGCCCAACGGCCAGTCCAGCTATGCGGTCAGCTGGTGGGTAACAGGCATCTCCGAAAACGTTAGAGCACTTATGCAAATATGTGATGTCTTGATAAATCGAGCAAATATTTGAAGTTTGCACAGCACCATTCTCGCATGAAAATATCTTAAAAGTTTATTTTGTGACCCGGAAAGAGTAATATTTCAAACTCCGCCACTGCCTCGTTTGAGTTTTGGACGAAATGGATTCTGGGATATTGCATTTCGTCATTTCGAGCTGATTGGAGACCAAACAGCCAATCAGATTTTTTTTGCATCCAAGTCTGTAATTGGCTGGTTTTGTGGCACAAATATAATGGTGTACAGAAAGAGTTGAGCGCGCACGGGCAGAAATGTTGAGAGCACAAGCAACACATTGCGAGCAAGCGCAAGTGCAAAAACTGAGCGACAGGGGCTGCTATTGTGTGTGTGTATGGATAATAGCAAACACTGAAATACATTTTTTGCACGCAGCAATGAATTTTGTTCACTCAAATTCAGCTTTTCTTCGCTCAAAATAAATTTCTCCTCAAAATGCAACACTTGCACCTGCAATTTTTTTTTTACGTGCGCTCAGAATAGTGGCACAAAAATAACGCCATAGTTTAGGCAGCAGCTCCGCAAGGACTGTCTGCATTTCTCCCTCTCCAGCATCAAAAAGAAGGAACAATCCGATTGGGTGTGGTTGGTCACAGGAGTCACGCTGCAGCTTGCCCTTTCACAATAAGAGTCTGAACACATATTTTAGCCATTTTACCTGAATTAATATAAAAACACCATGAATTAGCAAGTTTTTTAACCTTTTAACATGTTTTTAAATAAATGAAATCCTATACCATGAATTATATCATTGCTGATGTTTTTTAATGAATTTTTTAACCATTATGATCTATTTATTTACTATTTATCACCTGTAATATATTTATTATGACTGTTTTACTAACAGGCTTTTATTTATTGACAGCGATGTTAACCGGGGTTACATAAGCAAATGCATTGATGGGGATTAGTGAGTTTTTCTAATGAACTGTCTTTTAAACTGGCTGTATTATATCACCCGTAGCATTTGCTGGGGAATTTGAAAGAGCCAATCCCCAAGGAATCTTGCAAGCAGGGAACTGAAGGAGAGAAGGAAGAGAAATGGATGCTCTTGTGACAAATGCACCCATCAAGAGGAAAATGGAGAGGTGAAAGCCCTAGAAGTACCAGCAGTGCTTGGAGGAGAGCTACACCATGCTCAAGGTTCAGGTGAGGACCTGGTGTCAGTTATGGCTTTCTTTTCCCTTCCACTCAGCATGTACCATAAGATGAGAATTACACTACCATTTCCATTTTCAGCTCTGTCTTCTTGCAAGAGCAAATCTGTCTCTCAGGAACATTTTTTTCTCTCTCGTTGCCAGTCTAGTGCAGATACAGGAAAAAACTCTATCATGAAAACATTAAACAACTGCCAGGGATGTGTACACATCTGTAGTTCCTAACTTTAATTAGCATAAAGAAAAATGACGACCACCAGTAAAAGCACGGTGATACAGGATATCATGAATACAAATAAATTCACAGTGACAACCTTATGGTGACAAAATAGTTTGACTGGTTTCGTTCCAGTCTGTTTTCTTATAATGTTTAAAATGTTTCAAAGCCAGAAGTTTATTTGCTGTTGGTTCTTCAAGGTGTTGTTTCACATGAGTGCTTTGGGAACACTTTAGGTGATGAGAGCTTATTGCTTTGTTATCACAGTCTGGTACTCACCTAAAACACTGACAAGACGAAGCTCTGTGAGACAGAGATAGTTAAAAAGTTCGCTAGATAAAAAGTTGTGGCCCAAAGCCTAATTTTACCAGTGGCAGTTGCTGTTAAAACAGAAATATAATCCAGATGGTGGTCTCAGCATGCAGCATGCATATTAAACTACTTTAATACATTATAAGCATAAAAGAAATAGATGCTCCACATTGATTTTACTGTTTTTCAAAATCAGGTCAGTATTCCACAACATTGTTTAGATTCTGTAAAGTCGTATAGAGTACTGGCTGAGGGAAGATGCAAAATCATTAGTTCTAACACCAATACAACAGTGACTAATAGGACTGCAACTGTATTAGCAGGTAGAGTTAACTGGCCAGGTGATAAATAAAAGTAGTTAAAACATGAATGTCTGTGCTATTTTTTTTTTTTTTTTATTAATCTCGGTCGATACTGTAGTCGCGAAGATATTCAATGTTTCGGCTTCTCATGCAGAGCAAGCATGACGAGCGTTGACCACATGATCTTACATTTAGTGTAATCACTCCTTTAAATGTCCATCCAACCATTTTCTTGGCCACTACACAGGTAGTACTAAATGGGTTATTGTTGAATGACCTGATATCACCTGTTGTTCCTACATCATCGTAATAATGTTGATCCAGGATTAACCTTGTAACTGGTAAATGGCATTGTCTGAGCATTCAGTTAGCATTAGCCAAGAAGTTAGCTAATGCTTTAAAAAACTATCACTAGAAAGCTAACATGAGCTACCAAAATTTAGCTAACAGCAAGCCTAGCTTGATCGTACAAATTAATGAAGAAAACAGTTAAAATGCTTGCAGTTTGTTTCAGAAGAGGTTTTTCGATATTAAAAAAGTTTTTTTTTTCTTTTTCTTCCCTATTGCAGGGACATCAAAGTGACAGGTCGGTTGCAATGTTGATTGCTAAACATTACTGTGATGATACACGAACAATACTGGGATACGGATATAATAGAAATTCGATTCATTTGATAAAGGTATGGGAAGTGGGTAAGCATGACTGAAGTTTAAGAGCACACATCTATAGTTTAAGCTCCAGTGGATTCAATTTAGGCTCTGCTCTTCATTTACCATTGCCTGTTGAGTTGACTGCATTATCTCTGAGTTTTCTCTTTCAGGGTTCATCCACTCAACGTTAAGTGGATGGAGTTTGTTAAAACTGGTTTCTGAAACAAACCCGAGAAGATCAGGAACTAGTGCCTGCCATAGCAAGCATTAGACCCAATGTTGACCTCATAAATACTTTGGAGGGGGGATTTTGATGGTGCATCTCTAATGTGGGTTTGTTGTCGCTGCATAGCTTCAAAGCACAAGGGAGCGTTTCAGAAACAGGGGGCTTACTTTGCACAAAGGCTTTGTGGTATAACAGCCATTGAGTTGAGTAAGCACAGTCACTTCCACCATCTATGTGGCATCCAAAACATAGCGGAGATTCGGCCATGAGAGCTGACAGGAATTTAGTGTGTGAGTCAGGTGACTGAAAGAAATGAACATAAGGCCAAATTCAGGGAATCAAAAACTGTGCAATGAGTTCATAAGATTTTAAAGGCTGTGACACTGTCAAATAGCCAAGGGCACAAGGACTCTCTCACCAAAAATTGGAGGTCTTAAACATGCTTTCCCTACTTTTGCATTTCATCAGAGTTTGACTAAGCTAAGTATAATAGTATTGTGACATTATCAATGATTTACCCGGGAAAACCCAGAAGTACCCTTTAAGGTATCTACCCATCCACTGCTTCGAATCTTTCTCTTATAAACACAACATTTGACAACATTCCCTCTACCCTTAATGATGAGTTTTGAGACCTCTGTATCAGTGAAGACAGTTTGGTTTGACAACCATTACAATAGCTTCTGGGTTTAAGCTAATCACCCGCACTAACTTTTAATATAACATCAGTCGTTTTGTTCTGGAAACAGGCCTGAAATGTGACAGAATTCAATTCAGAAAGAGAAGCAAGAGTTAGACTTTGTAGGAGTCTAAGTGTAAGAGGGAAAGAGTTAAGGCAAGTTTGGAGTTTGGAAGATCTTCAGATGAGCCATTTGTCCTGAATTATTGAGAAAAGATTAGGATATAACGAATATAAAACAAAAAGGATTGAAATCAGCTAAAGTTTAAAAAAAAATTAATAAATAACAACAGTTTTTTTAAATGTTGTACTCTAAACACTCTAAGCATTACACCTCCAGGACAGCAAGTAAGACATAAGGACAATTATTCTGACTTGACCCAAAAACAGAAAGGAACACATTCAAATGCATGTGTACATGTATGCAAACATGGGGACAATTTACATCTATTTCTGCACACATGCTTACAATATACACACACACTAGCTGGCTTTTGTTCTCTGAAAGACGCCTTCCTTAATTTAAGCAGCCTTATCATGCCATCACTGACTTTGATATGGTAAGCAGGCCACCACTACAAAAGCCCAGCTTTGTCAGATGAAACGCACACCACCATTACAGGCAAAACACAGGAGAAAGCCAAGCAGGGAAGGGCAGGAAGTATGGTGAAGAGGAAAATAAAACTTGACAGGGTAAGAGAGAGTAGCAAAGAGAGCCGGGAAGTACAGAAGGCAGGGAGGCCTGGAGGTATGCAAGGAAGGAAGGTGATGACAGAGAGACATAAGAGTGAGGGCGGAAAAATTGAAAGCAAGAGAGGGGAGCAGAAATATCTCTTAAAATACCTGGTTAGGGTTAGAGAGGAAGAAGGCAAAAGAGAGAGTGTATGGTACAAGGACTGAAGCCTGATTTGTATTCAACAAAATTATTGCATTAATTTAAAAAATAGCTAAGTTGCTAAATTGATTTGACATTATACATAATATTTAAAAGGTGATATAAAAAAGTACAGAAAACTCTTTTGAATAGTCACTTTAAGTAATACTGAACCCCTGATTAAGCCTATTGTTTGCTTGTCTGTAAAATTGGTTGTTATATGAAGCATATTATCTATGTGTGTATGTATTGTAATTAAAATATTGTTTTAAAGCTGTTTAACTTGATATTTAGAAAAATGTAAAACTTTGTTTCAGTTCACTTCATTTTTTAGTGGTTACATCTAAAAAAAAGATGTCTGTGAGAAAAGGTCCCTTGTTTGTTATGGAAAAAAACTTTCACATGCTACTTTGTCTACGATTTTGAAAATTAACAAAGTGATGCTGCAAAGTTTTCTGCAATGTTGTTTCAAACAGTTGGAGGGACCCTTGCACTGTTTCCAAAAGTGAGGTACACCATGATAATGCAATTTCCCAGGTGGGAAATATGGAAAGATAAAGAATAATGAAAAGAGGGAACAAGCAAGCGGAGCAGGCGGAAGTGGCAATATCTGTAGCCAAAGAGATTAACAGAGGAGCAGTATGGAGAGAGCAATGAAGGGATGAAAGAGAGAGGGTTCAGTAGGTATGTGACCATGAGATACAACATGGCCTGGCTATCTTCTAAACCACCTGGTAAAGAGGCATAAATATTGTAAAGCTGACAGCACGGAATATAAATTGGACTTTTTTGGACAAGTATGTGTGTGTGAGGGGGTGTGGGTCTCAGAAGATTTTTAAAAAGTTTGGAACCATTCGGATAATCTGTAAAATCACTATTGATTCAGTAGTTACATTAAATTGCCCCATTTCAGTTCTGTTTAAAGACAACCTGGCATTTACACAGTTGATGTGAGAATCTTATACGCTCATATCTTCACAATTCACAGAAGCCATATGAAAAACAATTCTTTATTTACCTTTTTGGTACAGGTGTGTTTTGCAGGATCTCTTCTTAATTGGCCTCTCAAGAGAGCTATAAAGATAATTTAGACCATTTTTAAACTGCATACATTATACAAGCATCAAGGTAATAAAAACAATTTTAAAAAATTAAAAGGAAGGACAATTCAGCATTGTTTGTGTGTATGTGTGTGTAACAATGATAATTTAATTTTAATACACATAAACGCCCTTATATTTACAAATCAAAAATGGAAAATCTGCATTTTAGTCATCTCTCTGCCTAGCACAGAAAAAATAAATAAATAAAAATCTTTTAGAAAAAAGGTAAATCTCTTAAGAAGGGTCATTATCCAAAACATAGTACTCTTTGAAAAATGTAATGTTCACTAGTTGTCAGCCACTGGGAAGACAGAACTTCATTGGAAAATAACTGCCGGAGTGAAGTGGACATCACAAATTTATGCTGCTAAAACATTAACTAGGTAGTTAGTTTTGCACTTCTGTGAAGTTAAGGGACCCGACAAGACACAGATTTACAAAAATAAATGACAGTGATGCAGAGCAAAACCATCCATCTGTCAAAGTTTAGTCCCATTTGACTACTTAATTGCATGAGATCATAAAAAATACAGTCCTGTGACTCCTAAAATAAAACTTGCTAGCACCATTATTTCCTCATTGTGCGTCTTTGCCTTTCAAATGCATGACGATGATTTGTCTTTGTTTCTTTGTTTTTTAATCTCAATGAAAAGATTAAGTTTTGAGCTGAGCTTGTGTCTGTTCTCCATAAGTTGATCAAAGATCAGCTCGTTGACTCAGGATCAGTTGATCCCAATTACGCTCATACGGTTTGGTTTATTCTTGATGAGGCAATCTAGATACAGTCATCCAAGATGACAAATGGCACATTCTCATAGAAATACACTCACCATCCAATTTATTATTTATAGTTTCCCAGCACTGTGTTGGACCCATGTTCGCCTTCAGAACTGCCTTAATTCTTCATGACTTAGATTAAACAAGGTGCAGGAAACTTTCCTCAGAGAGTTTGATCCGTATTCACATGATAGTATCACACAGTTGCTGCAGATTCATCTGCTGCACATTCATGATTTGAATCTCCTGTTCTACCACATCCCAAAGGTGCTCTATCTGGAGACTGTGGAGGCCGTTTGAGTACAGTGTGTAGTAGAGTACTCACTGTCATGTTCAAGAAACCAGTTTGAGATGATTTGAGCTTTGTGAAACGGAGCATTATTCCAGATGGGCACACTGTGGTCATAAAGGGATGGACATAGTCAGCAAATCTACTTAGGTAGGCTGTGGTATATAATAATAAGGGACCAGAAAGATGCCAAGAAAACATACCCCACATCACCACAACACTTTGAAATGTAAGTGTTACAGCATAAATTGAAGATCTTCAAACAAGGGAACATGAACTGTGAATTGTAGCCTCAGTTTCCTGTTCTTAGCTGATAGTAGGAGTACCTGGTGCGGTCTTATGCTGCTCTATCCCATCTTTTTCAGATGGGATAGAGCAATATCTCTGACAGAGCAATATCTCTGTCAGAGATATTGTATGTTCAAAGATGCTCTTCTGCATACTGTGGTTGTTATGATCGGTTATTTGAGTTATCGTTGGCTTCCTATCTGCTCAAAGCAATTTGGACATGTTTCTCTGATATCTGCTTTTCAACAAGACATTTTTGTTCCCACTGCTCCTGAGTGGATATTTTTTCTTCTCATATGCTGTAAAGTTATGAAGTCTGAGTAGATCCACAGTTTGTAAAATACGCAGACAAGTGCCTCTGGCACCAACAACCAGGCCAAGTTCAAAGTCATTTACAGTAAGTTAGCTCAGTTTGAACTTTAGTAAGCTGTCTTAATCATGTCTCCATGCCTAAATGCTTTGGGCCGTGGCCATGTGATTGGCTCATTAGATATTTGTTTTAACAAGTGGTTGGACAGCTGCTCAACTTCTTTTGGGGCTTTGAGGGCTATAAGGTAAAAGATTAGGTAATTTGCATTAAAGTTAACAAGCAGCAGAACCAAGAAAGGAGAGGTGCCAAACAGTGGACACCAAGGACATGAGAACAAGAACAGAAAGCTGTTTTCAGTCCATTATGGAGGATTTACTTCAATCCTATTATAAACCAGACCTTAATGTTCTCTTTCTGTTCTTTTAAACCAAAGAGAAAAAGGGCAGAGTAAAAAACAGACAAAAGAAACACCCTGACACCCAAATCCATTGAAAATATTAATCATGACATTTTAGAGAGTGATAAAGGGGGGATCTCCTGGGGGGAGGACAGGCAAGGTGCAACCATTGTGACTTTATTTTAGGTAAAGTGAATTCATTGGACATTCCAGTTGTGTGCGTTCTGTCACAGACCCTAATGTCATTCCATTATTTATGTGGGAATGTGTGAAGCAAATGCATTATGTGAATTAGGATTTTGGCTAAAGAGGTGCCTGTTTAAGTAATAGGCTATAGTAATTATTTCCATTTGAAAGGATCTTATCAATCAAACAGTTAAAACTCACACGACCTCAAGTCAAGAGCAGCTGAGGCTGGACTTATGTCCTGAAACTATGTTGTTAAAGTCAGTCATCTAACCTTGTTTGCATTACAAAAACATGCACACAAGTAAATTTAAAGATATGTTGCCAAGACAACCATGGCCATGAAGAAACAATAAATATGTGCACATTAATCCAAGTAAGGTGAATGTGTGACTGAACCAAAGAGGATGTAATAAAAACACAGGCTGCTTTAACTTCTAGGCCTTAGCAAGCACACCCTGAGCGACGCTGTCATCTTTGTTGCATTATATGTAATTCTAATATTGTTTTCAGATATTATTGCCCTTTCATTCTGAACCCGAACAGTAGGTTAACACTGCAAAATGTGATTCAGCATTCTGTGTGACGAAGGGTGAAATATGTGAAACACTAAGTGCACAGAAATCTATAATGAATCATCAGTGTACTTGAGAGCGAACCATCAGAGAGGAAAGAGGCTGCAAGAGAGAAGGCAGCGCAGGGCGAAGCGGAGAGGGAGGCGGCAGGGGGCACGTGCGAAGACGGGGCAGTGAGAGAGAGTAAGAAACTAAAGAAGAGTGTGCAAAATGTGGGAGTGTAAATTAAAGAAGGGAAAAAGAAGACTGAAAGGGAACATATGGGTAGAAAGAAAGGGGGATATGCATAAACACAGGTGGTGCAGCGCAGGGCTGCAGCTAGCACAATCGCAGATACCAGTAGTCAGGTCATCTGTCTGTTCTTGTTTTTGTTACAGACACAAACAAACAGAGAACGTGTACTAGTCTTTTTTTTTTTCCCCAAAAAAAGACACCCCCCCCCCCCCAACCCACCCCCAGCTCACATAAATTTTTACAGGTTAAAGAGAGACAGTTTAAAATGATGACATAAATCTGTAACACCTAATATTTGCTAATTAACGCCCATCCTTTCCTCAGGTTTCTCTAGCTCTCTTGCTGAGCAGACAGATAGAGGCTGTGGTGGTTCAGTTGTTCCCAGGCAGACATGGCTAATTGAATTCAGAATCAACACTTCTCCGCACTGCTTACACGCTACACATGCTAAGTACCTCCATTAGAGAGAGCAAGCGAATTGAAGGCATAGACACAGTAAAAGCAGAGGGAAACAAAAACGGTCGTCACTGCATTTCGCCGTGCACACTTTCGAGCACGTGCGCGAGTTCATTATTTCCTCCAAAAACAAGAAAAAAAAGAGAAGAAAAATAAAACATCAAACCTTTAAGGCTGTCACTTTTAGGGAACCTTTCTCAGCTACTCAAATAATACTTAATCAGTTGGTTGTGACTCAGTACTCGCAGTGCTTGCAATATCATCGCACTAATTTAATCATTACGCACTGATGTACTGAGTGTTGACGTACATCATTTTTTATTACATTTTCTCTGTAGATTTGCACTTCCAGGCTACCTTAACAGCTTGCCGTTTCTGAACAGCAAGCTATGTTTCGCTTATAAAATGATACATGCTAAATAAAATGATTAAATTTGAGCTGCTTCGCAGCTACATACACTGAAGAGAAGGGATTGGTCATCTCTTGGATTTATGTAAGCATCTTGTGTGTATTCAACACAGTTGCCTCATGCTTTAAAGTTAAGTGTAACTATATAGTGTAGAAACTACATGATATGCAGAGAGGATATATTAAATTGTTCATATCATGTTCGAGTGAAGTAAGTCAATAATATAGCAATGTTAAATCTCGCTATACTGTACGTGATTTCATCTCGCGCACTTTGGATCGTGGTTTGAGGAAGGCTTCCATCTCAGTCAAGTCGAGCAGCCGCCTCTACGTTTTTCGGTATACCGAAAAAGGACATTGGGTGGTTGTTACATTTACAAAAGTAAATGTAACTTTTGTATGATTACATTTACAAAAGTAAATGTAACAACAACAAGTAATTTGAAAAAAATAATTTCATGTTTCTATGGTGAACGTAATTAAATCATGTAGGATCTGTAAGAAATTTAACAACTTAATTTGTTCTTGTTGAGATGACATGATACAATATAGTAACAGTGGTTAGTTGCTGGACTCATGAAATTCAAAAGATCACACGAGATTTCAAACTGCAGGAAAATCACTGGAGTCAAGACGCAGACAACTACACCCACACCAAATGTATGCTATTGGTATTTATTGTGGTTTAACCTGTCAAGGACAAAAACGTACAGAAGTCATAGCTTTCCTACTTTCATTTAGCCTGGATTGGTGGCGTGCACTGAAAAAAAGGGATCGGCCAGCTCTTGGATTTATGTAAGCATCTTGCGTGTATGTAACACAATTGCCTCATGGTTTAAAGTTAAGTGTAACTATATAGTGTAGAAAATACATAATATGCAGAGCGGGTAGATTAAGTTGTTCATATCATGTTCGATTGAAGTAAGTCAATGATATAGCAATGTTAAATCCCGTGACACTGCACGGGATTTCAGTCTCGCACGCTTTGGATCATGATTTGAGGAAGGGATCCATCTCAGTCAAGTCGAACAGCCGCCTCTACTTTTTTTGGTATACCGAAAGAAGTAAATTGGGTGGTTGTTACATTAAAAAAGTCTACCTTGTAATTTGAACACAAAATTTTCATGTTTCTATCTTGAACGTAATTAAATCATGTAGGATCTGTATGGAATTCAACAACTTAATTTGTTCTTGTTGAGATGACATGATACAATCTAGTAGGAGTGGTTAGTTGCTGGACTCATGAAATTAACAAGATCACATGAGATTTCAAACTGCAGGACTGCAGGAAAATCACTAGAGTTATAAGAGGCAGATATCTACACACACACACAACGTGTATGCTATTGCTTTTTATTGTGGTTTAACCTGTCAAGGACAAAAACGTACAGAAAATTCTGCATCAAGCCTTGAAATCATAGCTTTCCTACTTTTGTCAACCCTGGATTGGTGACATGGTGGTTAGCGCTGTTGCCTCACAGTAAGAAGGTCCTGGGTTCAAATCCACAATATGGCTAGTTTGCACTGGTTTCTTTCTGGGTATTCTGGTGTCCTCCTACAGTTAAAAGTCATGCAGTTATTAGAGTTAGCTTAGGTTGATTGGTGATTCTAAATTCACCATGAATGTAAATGCAAATGGTTGTTTGTCTCTATGTGATTGACTGGTGAGCTGTCCAGTGTGTACCCTGCCTCTTAACCTCATTTTGGGGTTATGCCCAAGCCCCCCTGCAACCTGGATAAAGATAGGAGGATGGAAGTTGTAAATCCATTCAATTTTTATGTTAACCAGACTCTAGACTGTAATATGAAGACAACATGTAGTATTTAAGTGACCAAGTAGTACTGTGGTAAAGGTTATTGAATAGTGTTGGAATAAAATGACAAAATTGTGAAGGATTAATATATTCCAAGAGCTCAACTTACTTGACATGTTTCAATCACGTTTTATCAACACAAAATGCACAGGTTTATTGAATATGAATAAGTTGTGTTGATTTAACTCAGTTGTTTAAGTTTCTGCCAAAGCAAAACAGTTGTCTGCAACCAATGTCCACTATTGAATTAAGTAAATCCAACATGCTGTTTTTTTCAGTGTAGGTTGAGTTTCTTATCGTAAACCTCAAGATACTGTAATCGGTTAAACAAGTACAGGCTGCAAAATTTTTACCTTCTCTAAGTTTGAGCTGTGATTTAAAAGAAATATCTCAAATTGAGTGCAGTCTAAGTCGGTTTCATTTGAAACGAGGGTGAGTAATCAGAAGCTAGAGTATGTGGCAACATGGGAACATACAGGGTGCATCAAAAGGAAACATCAGATTTCTAAAGGCTATATAAAAGAAATGGACAAGCCCACAAATACACAGCTGAATACAAAGTTTTAAGTACAAAACTTAAAATCTTCGCAAGTGCCCAAAGTGTCCCTCTCTGCCATATGTCCAAACTTGTCCAATACTTTTGCGACCATGTCTGGAGTCACTGCAGCCACTGCTGATGTTGCAGAACCTTCTGGCAACCACGTGAAACTCACGAGTCCGCTCTTTCTAACACTACATGTTTTAAACATTACCTGTGAATGGCTGTGGAATTAAAGCACTTTGAAATCAGATGATTCCTTTTGTTACAGCCTGTATATCAAATGCTAAAAAAGCTGAGTATTTACTAGTGTTAAGTTCTGTGTGCCAGCTCGTAAGAAAAACAGCTTGGCCTATTTGGATGGCAAGATGCACAGTTCTCCTCTCCAGCCTCTTTGTTCATTTTCCTTCTCTGCCACTCTGTACTGTGCAGGTAGTGTGTAGTCGAGTTCTGCTAGGCCTTTTTGAGCTGCTGTAATTTAAAATGAGCTGGCACTGTCATGGTTTGTTTGGCAAAACAATAAGCTAAAAACTTTATCGAGCTGTGGGGCATGGTGTTGATTTTCAGCGGGACTGTCAGTTCTCACATTTCTTTGTTTTCTTTTTTTTTCATATTTCACATTACCGTAAGTCTTTGGTCCAGTAACTTATCGCCTTATTATAGAGTAGCAATTCATGTGTGGGATTGTGGACTCCTGAAATTGCAATAAAGTTAATGCCTTGCGATGCCATTTTTAAAAGAGTTAACAATGTTTAGGATCTTAAGGCTGAATCATAGAGGCAGGATCTCTCCATATAGTGTTTATTGTAATTTAGTGAGCACTCTTTCAGGGACTTAAATGCAGAATTAAAAACACACGCTGAAGTGTGCATATTATTTGCTGGATCTTCTGACTCTATTAGTGTATGCATGCTCATTTGTCCTTGAGCATGATGACACATTTATACAGGACGGGTCATGAATATGCACATTATGTATGTATCACGTAATCAATAACATGTTTATTGATCTCACGAACATAAATAAAGTCTCTTTTTTGACCTCAATTTTCTTATTAAACGTACTATACAGTGTCTCCTGCAATTCCCATGGCTGTTTTTTTAATGTGGTTTCTTCTCCTTTATCTTTTCTGCAATTTTCTGATTTTAACCTATTCAGTTGTTGCTTTGTTCTCTCTGTCTTGCTACAATTTCAGCCCACTACTTTATTTTTCCTTTTCATCTTAGCGAATAATTTCAGCAATTTGAGGATATGCTATTAGAGGGCAACTTAAACAGCTTTCTTTCATATTTCTCTTAGAAACTCAATGTTTTCCAGCTCTTCTCTATGACTATTCAAAAAAAAAGTGAAAATGTCATACATTTGCACAATGCTTTCGAATTGCTTCCATTTTGCAAACATCAACAAAAACAAAAAGACAGTTACTGCAGAACATAAAGACTTTTCCAAAACTTATAAACACGAAAAATGCATTTAGGTGCTTATGTTGTTTTTTACTGTCAGTTACACCCTAAAATAATCCCTGAATTCATGTGCCCCGACTCATTGAATATTCACAAGCCTCTGTGCGCATATAAAAACCATTTAGGATGTGTTCAATTATCATCACAGGAAGAAGAGAAAGTGAAATGCAGGTAATCCCTCTCCTTCCCTCTTGAAAACTGTTTTTTTTTTCTGCCAAACAGAGTCATAGACCACCCCTGTAGGATTAGAGGAATGTAGGCAAGGGCAAAATGAGAAAATTATGTGTGAAAATCTGGCAGTCACACCATTTCAACCATCTTGTGAAGCTTGAATGTCATTGAGGAAAAAAAACCACAAGAAAATGTGAACGCTAACACACACGCATGAAGATGACTGCGTCCCTCTGTCGCCGCTGCTTTCCCATACAGACGGCACACAAGGACTGGTTCAAAGCACGCTCAAGCTACGGCAACTGGAGCATGCTGATAAGAGCGTGCAGCTCAATGAGAGAGAGGCTGAAGAAGGCATACTCCTACAAAGGTGAACCGAGTCAGTTCTGAGATGGGTCACTTGACTATGTCTGGGATCATCAATGACATGGGGTTACAAAGAGCTGTCGAGATGTCGGGAAGAAGAGAATAGCGCTTAAAGACATTACTTTTGCTTTTAATTTGTCTTTAACAACTTACCTACACTAACATGATTAAATAAAACAACAACATGAACATGAATAGAATAGAATAGAATTCAACTTTATTGTCATTGCACATGTCACAAGTACAAGGCAACGAAATGCATTTTGCATCCATCCAGAAGTGCTTTAGCCATGATATAGATATATTACAAAATATATATTAGCAATAATATAGGTATATAGATATATTACAGAAATGGGTTATAGTTATGAGGGTACAAAAATGGGTCTATTATGGGTATGTTACAATGTACACGGTATGAAGGTATGTTATGAATATGCTATAACTATAAGTATGTACAGGCTGTAGTGGGTATACAAGCTATGTACAGGCTATGAACAGGATATAAATATGAAGCTATACAGAAATATGAAATATAAAACTATACAGAAATGTGCAAGTTATAAACAGTTGTATAATTATAGTTATCGTATTGTACAGAATGATTGTTTATACAGAATCATACAGTAGTGCAGTTAAGATAAGTGAAATATGTGGCTACTTTCTACAGAGGCTATATAAAGTGCTAGCGGTTGTGGGTGTGTGTATGTTCAGTCCATTATTTTAACGTGGGTCAGATGTCAGGAGGCAGAGTTCAGGAGTCTGACAGCTGTAGGGAAGAAGCTGTTCCGGTACCTGGTGCTCTTAGTCCGGAGGCTCCTGTAGCGCCTCCCAGAGGGCAGGAGGGTGAAGAGTCCATGTGATGGGTGACTGGGGTCTTTGATGATTTTCCCAGCCCTTTTCAGACACCGCTTCCTGTAGATGTCCTTTATGGCAGGAAGTGGTGCTCCGGCGATGCGCTGGGCAGTTTTCACAACCCTCTGCAACGCCTTCCGGTCTGAGGCAGAGCAGTTCCCGTACCAGACTGTTATACGGTTGGTCAGGATGCTCTCGATGGTGCAGCGATAGAAGTTCACCAGGATGTCTGAGGACAGGTGGTTCTTCCTCAGAGTCCTCAGGAAGAAGAGGCGCTGGTGAGTCTTCTTGACCAGCTTGGAGCAGTTGGTCGTCCAGATGAGATCCTCGGAGATGTGGACACCCAGGAACTTGAAGCTGCTCACACGCTCCACAGCCGTCCCTTTAATGTAGATGAGTGGATGTGGGTCAGCATTCCTCCTGTAGTCCACGATGAGCTCCTTGGTCTTCTCAGTGTTGAGCAGCAGGTTGTTTGTGTCACACCACTCAGCCAGACGATCCACCTCCTCCCTGTAGGCGGCCTCATCATTGTCATTGATGAGGCCAATCACCGTGGTGTCATCTACAAACTTAATGACGGTGTTGGAACCATCGGTAGGTCTGCAGTTGTGGGTGAAGAGGGAGTAGAGGAAAGGGCTCATCACACAGCCTTGTGGTACACCGGTGTTCATTGTGATTGTAGATAAGCAGTGGTTATCCAGCCGGACATGTTGGGGCCGGTTGGTCAGGAAGTCCACTAACCACACATGAGGGAACTGATGCCTAGGTCTGTCAGTTTCCTGATGAGTTGTGAGGGGAGGATTGTATTGAACGCTGAACTGAAGTCTATAAACAGCATTCTGGCGTAGGTGTTGTTATTGTCCAGGTGTGAGAGGTGTCCTCTCACACCTGGGTCACTTGACCAGGTCACTTGACCAGGTCAAGTGACCCACTTGACCAGGTCTCACACCTGGGTCACTTGACCAGGTGTGAGACCAGGTGTGATGGAGACTGCATCCTCTGTGCTCCTGTTCTGACGGTATGCGAATTGGTGGGGGTCCAGGGTGGGGGGAGACAGGATTTGAAGTGTGCTAGGACCAGCTGCTCTAAGCACTTTGTGATGATGGGGGTGAGGGCTACTGGGCGGTAGTCGCTGAAGCTTGATGGGTTGGAATTTTTGGGTATCGGGACGATGGAGGTGGATTTGAAGCAGGCTGGTACCACAGCGTGGGCCAAGGACAGGTTGAATATGTCTGTCAGCACTCCTGCAATGAACACATGATCTGGATTATAACCCTAACCCTGCCTTAAAGGCCAAATCGCACCAATCCCTACTTCTCCGCATCAACTCAGGCATTCAGTTTGTTTCAAGTACAGGAATGATTTACCCAACACTGGAAAAATTATCGGTCAACTTTACTGTCATGACACGACATTAATGTAACAAATTAATGCTACATGACTACCCTGTAGTGGTAGTTCATTTAAGCTAGCGATATTGCACTTACTTTAGCTGTAATGACCACCTCCCACACGCTGGCATTATTTAGCCATCCAGATCGAAGATGCATGTAGGTATATATACTTTGAAAGCTTTCATCCTGGCAGCAGTGAAAGTAGAGTGATTCTCTACATGATACACACAGATGTCACTGAGCTGGGACTCTGGGAGAGATGTCACCACATTCAGGGATTTAAATAAAGCTGCCGGAGCAGAGTATGGATCACAACAACCAAAATTCATAGTTTCTCTGAGACAGGTGAAAAAACACACACAAAACCAACAACAACGTTATACATGCTGCCCTTAAATAACCATACCAACTTTTATTTTTGCTACTGGCACTGCAACGTGAACACAAAACAGCCTGTGAAATAGAATTGCTGCAACTGGTTTTTTTAAAAAAATGGGCATTATCTTCCAAATGATAATGCCCATCGTCCAGAGCATTTGGGCACTTTCTGTAAGCAAAAAAAAAAAAAAAAAAAACATGTAGCAAGCGTAAGAAAGCAGCCGAGTGCAGATGTGAGATTTGATGAAAGAGAGAGAGGCAATGAGAATCAGCAATGTGCAGGCTACAGGGAGTCTAGAGTGAAAACTGTGGAGAGAGGATGGAGAGCTTAAGGGGAAAAAACAAAGAAGAAAAAAGGGTGAAGGGTTAAGAAGAGGGAAGGATGAAGGTTAGAGAACAGAATTGGAAAACAGAGAGAAGAGGGAAAGGGAATCTGGGAGAATGGGATTACCAAACCCTGCTTGCAACTTACAAGCTCACGGGAGAGCTCAACTAAAGAAACATAAGCACACAAACAGAAAACATGCTGACATTCACTCTTACTAAACATACACTCACCCACAACAAATGGTACAAAAAATATTAATAAATAACTAAATATCATCTCGAGACACTATACTTTATAATATTTATCTGTACCAAACCAAGTTGCTCTCAAATAACTATTTCCTAAAAAAAGACTTACTATAATGTAATTTTTTCTTCTCTGAGGGTAATTAACATGCTATACTATAATATCTAATAAGGCAATCTAATAATGGCTGCAAATCAATGCAAATAATGATTCTTCATGCACCGCACAGTATTTCTTAACCGTTTACAAATGTTTGTAATTGTAATTCCAGTTTTACCATAACCATCCAGATTTTTACACATGGTTTACACCAATTATGTCACGGCTGGGGCAGCAGTCATGTGGTGTTTGGAGAGGAAGGACCCAAGTTGCAGACAACGGCGGTGATGCGAGTGAGGTTTATTGATGACAAGTGACAGTGACACAAAGCGGCGATGAAAACTACAAAGTAAACTGCACTGGGAAAGCTAGTAAGCTGACCTGAAACATAACACAAAGGGAGGACACGAGGCGAGGAGCAGAGAGACACGGAGAAACACACAAGGTAACGAGGGAATGACACACCAGAGGGGAACACAGCTGAAACTAATGGGCATAACGACACACAGACCTTCAAAGTAAAACAGGAAATTCACAGACTGTTTTACAAACACAAACTCAGAGACACGAACAGAACACCGGGAGAGGACACAGGTAGGGATAACAGAAACAGTAAACACAAAACACAAACCCTAAGAACTAATACAAAAACAGAAGAAACTAGAAAATAATAACAATAAACTCAAAACACTGGGTCAGCGACCCAGGACCATGACAAATTATCACCAACTGGTTAACATATCATTATCATTTCATTGCTTGGCAACTGTACAAGAAATTCTCTCAACCAAAAAAAATGAATAGTCAAATAACCTTTTATTATGAATGGCTGCTATAGTGCCACAGTGTTACTGGGTGTCAGTAAATTGCTGATTGCATTCAATTGAGTTCTGTTTTCCTCCCAATTCAAGTGCATAATTCTAGCTACGGTGGCCACTTTGGGACAAAGAACTCTGACCGCCAAACATCTCTAATGAGTGTAGACTTCCACAAACATGCATATTTTTTGCAGATTAATTCTGTTTTTAGAATGTGTCATTTTGTAGGAAGATGTAAGCACACACCAATCAATATTTATAATAATTATGAGTACAATATCACATTTTTTAAAATAAATTACCTGAAAAAAATTTAAATTAGTGACAGAAACACAAACTATGTTGGTTTTGCAACAAAAAAGGAAAAGAAAACTTGTAATTTTACTATAACCAGAAATTAAAAAAAAAAAAAAGCAGGCATAACGTTTTTAAAAGGTTGGCAAAGATACAGGTGACATCATATTAACAAAACGGGCACACGCCCAAAACCTGCTCATACACATGCACCTTCAGGCCTCACTCTGTGATGTTTTACATGCTCAATAAAAGGATTTGACTTGATTTGATTATTAAGTCAATAACGCGTGTGCTTATGAGAGCGAGTTTGTGAGCAGTCAGTGCCTAAAGCAGTCAGTCATCAGGCATGCTAAGCTTGATTAAAGATGTATGTGTGGTTGTGTCAGTGATTATTTACATCACTGAAAATGTAGTGGGTATGAGTCGTGCTGTTTGTAGATGTACGTGTACCTGCACATGCTGTAATGATTTATTAACGACTGTTTGTCATTGTCATTGGAGGTTGATAAGGCGGACTAATGGCCGGGCATTTTATTTTTATAGGTGTGCAAGCACAGTCATTTTCCCAGAATTTTTAAAACCTTGTCTTCCAAAATTTTAGGATGCTTTGTAAAATAAGAGTAGAATGAAAATATTTACTTGTTACCGGTGGAGTTTTTATGCTGATGTTAGTGCCAGAGAAGAATTGGAATTCTGTAGTTACAGATTCAGCAGAGCGTTGGCGACTTTCACTCACTCAGTGACTCGATGAGCAAGCACTTTGGCAACAGTGGGAAGGAAAAACTCCCTTTTATTAACAGGAAAAAACCTCAGGTAGAATCAGGCTCAGGGAGGGGCGGCCATGTGGGCATACTTTTGTCCACTTAGTGTTGCACAAACTCATCTTATCAAATGTTGAAATGACAAACAAATGCTCTATTTTTTAAAAAAATATATATATTTAAAAAAATAAAATTTAAGTCAGTAAAAAAAAGACCTAAGACTTCCTGTTCTTAGGGTTATTTGTGATTCTTTTCAGAATTCACGGACACCGTCTTAACCTGGGCTAAAGAAGAGAGGGTCCACCCGACTCATATTTTTAGATGAGAAAGGGCACAGAAATCAAACCCCAGCATCACTGATGGTATTGAGCCGTTAGTCCACATGGGTTGGTGCCCACCTGTGCAGGGACAGTTAATACTGAGGGATGCATACGGGTTTTGGAGCAACATATGCTGCCATCCAGATATCTATTTTCATGCCAACCCACAATCTGCACATATTACAGTAGTTCCAAACCAGTGTTGGGTAAGTTACTTTAAAAAAGTAATTAATTACTAATTACTAATTACTTAGTCAATATTGTATTTAAAATACTTATCTAATTACTGTGTCAGAAAAGTAACTTAATTACTAAATAAGTAATTAAACTAAATACTTCTTAAAATCCCTATAAACCTTGAGTGGGCAAACAATAGAAATTAAACTCTATAGATAATAAATAAATTTTTTTAAAGACGGAGACTCTACAGTATGCAGCGGTAGCATGTCTTCCACAATGTAGCCTGCAAACATTTTTTTAAGCTCACCTTCAGATGCTTTCTGTGCTGCTGAAGTAAAATCAAGTTTTGTCTGCTTAGCAGGAGTTGCCGCGGTGTTATCCATGGATGATGAACAAGGATCACTCAGAAGTGCTCATCTATGCTCTCGTGCTCTCGCTATTAACAGCGGCCGATAGTTTTTTCTCCCCAGGACATAGCTTACATATTACTGTAATATTCTTGTCTGCTTGTTTCAGAAAAGTGAAGAGACGGGAATATGTCCATGTCATAAAACAGCCACTCGCTTCAGCCGAGTCCGACATCTTCCGCTTTAGAATACGACTATGCAGCAAACTGGCGCCAAATGCCGTGCACCTGCACTACAGCGATGTTAAAGCGGCAGAGTTTACTTCTATGTTTAGAAGATAAATTATTGAAATTAAATAATGATATTCAGCGAGTTTAATTATTTTACAATGTAACACAAGTACATTGTAAGTAACTGTAATTAAAATACCTAAAAATGAACAGTAATTAGTTACTCTACTTTTTCAGTGGAAAAGTAATTTAATTACAGTAACGCGTTACTTAGTAACGCATTACACCCAACACTGTTCCAAACTGACCTACCTGCAGTCTGGACTGAAAGCATCTGGCACATTATGAAACTAAAAAATACAACTGCAGCCCTTATTGTTTAAACACTCTATAAAGAAAGAATGGGGAAAATATTTAGGTTTCAATATAGAATAGAATAGAATAGAATAGAATAGCCTTTATTGTCATTGTACAGGGTACAACGAAATTGGAGTGCCACTCCCTTGGTGCAAAAATACAATAATAAATATAAATGTAAAATATAAAAGGTGCAATAAAACAAACAATAGTAGGTACAATATATACAGGATATCAGCATTAATATAATGACAGTAAGAATAGCAGCATAATAATTGACGGTGACAGTATGGAGTAGCTAAGCAGTTTCAATTGTTTTTGTGCTTATTTACTATGGTGATAGCTCTGGGAAAGAAGCTATCCCTGAATCTGTTTGTCCTGGTTTTATGTGACCTGTACCGTCGGCCTGATGGTAATAGTTCAAACACTTGGTTGCTGGGGTGAGAATGGTCCTTGATGATATTGGCAGCTCTGCTGAGGTACCGAGAGTTTGCAATGACCTCCAGGCTGGGCAGAGAGCAGCCGGTGATCTTCTGGGCTGTGTTGATGACCCTCTGCAGTGCTTTCCTGTCTGCAGCTGAGCACCCTGCATACCATGTTGTTATGCTGTACGTTAGGATGCTCTCTATGGTGGCTCTGTAGAATGTCACCAGCAGCCTCTCCTCCAGGTTGTTCCTCCTGAGCACTCTCAGAAAGTGGAGACGCTGCTGGGCCTTTTTTACCACCGCCGTGGTATTTGCAGTCCAGGAGAGATCATCAGAGATCTGCACGCCCAGAAACCTCATGGAGTGCACCCTCTCCACACAGCTCCCGTGAATGTACAGTGGGGCCGGGTCTGCTCTGCCCTTCCTGAAGTCCAAGATGAGTTCTTTAGTTTTTGTGGTGTTCAGTTGGAGGTTATTAACTGAACACCACTCAGTCAGTCTGTTGACCTCATCTCTGTAGTCCGACTCATCCCCCCTTGAGATGAGTCCAACCACGGTGGTGTCATCCGCAAACTTTATGATGGTGTTTGAGAGATGGGTAGGGGAGCAGTCGGATGTGTAGAGTGTAAACAGGAGGGGACTCAGAACACATCCTTGTGGAGACCCGGTGCTGAGTGTGATGGTGCTGGACAGGTGTGGGCCGAGTCTGACAGACTGTGGTCTATTTGTCAGGAAGTCCTTGATCCAGAGGCAGATGGGGGTGGACAGTCCCAGGTGAGACAGTTTCTGGACCAGGATCTCCGGGATGATATGATTGAATGCTGAGCTGAAGTCCAGAAAGAGCATTCTCACATAGCTTCCTCTGTGCTCCAGGTGACTCAGCGCAGTGTGGAGCGCTATGGTGATAGCGTCCTCGGTGGATCGATTTGTCCTGTAGGCAAATTGGTGGGGGTCCAAAGTGGGAGGCAGACTGGCCCTGATGTGCTGACAGACCAGTCTCTCAAAGCACTTCATCACTACAGGCGTAAGTGCAACAGGCCTGTAGTCATTTGGGCTGTCCACAGCTGTCTTCTTGGTGATGGGGATGATGGTGGAGGTTTTGAGGCAGGGTGGGACGGTGTTTAATGACAAGGAAAGGTTGAAGATTTTAGTGAAGACTCCGGTCAGTTCGTCAGCACATGCTCTGAGAACCTTTCCATGTATTCCATCAGGACCTGCCGCCTTCCTGGGATTCACTGACCTTAGAGCACACCTCACTTGATGCTCCCTAAGTGTTAGTGTGCCGGTGCTGGGGGCGGGTGGAAGTGGTGTGACAGCTGAGGGCCTGGTCGTCTCAAAGCGGGCGAAGAAACGATTTAGATCCTCAGCCAGCGAGGCATCAGTCCTAGATGTCGCCTGGTTATTGCTTCTGTAGTTGGTAATGTGATTGATCCCCTGCCACATTTTTCTGGGGTCGTTGTCAGCAAAGTGATCTTCAATCCTCCTCCTATAGGCAGCCTTAGCTTTCCTGATCCCTCTGCTCAGGTCTGCCCTGGCCGCCCTGTACGCAGCCCTGTCCCCTGACTTGAAGGCAGTGTTGCGGCTTTTTAGGAGGGATTGCACTTCGCTATTCATCCAGGGTTTTTGATTTGGAAACACCCTGACCCTTTTGTTGACGGTGACATTATCAACACAGTTCCTGATGTACGAGAGTACAGTGTCCGTGTACTCCTGGAGGTTGTGGCTGGAGAATAAATCCCATACAGTAGATGAGAAGCAGTCCTGCAGTTGAGAGAGGGCTCCTTCAGGCCAGGTTTTTATTGTCTTTGTCTGGGGCTTTGTTTTTCTCAGCAGGGGGGTGTAGGTGGGGGTGAGGGACATGCAGAGGTGGTCAGATCCAGCCAGGTGGGGGAGGGGTGTCGCTCTGAAAGCATGCCTGATGTTTTAATAGACACGGTCCAAAGTGTGTTCACCTCTCGTAGCAAAGTCCACAAACTGGACAAATTTAGGAAGCACAGTCTTTAGGCACGCTTTGTTAAAGTCGCCGGCGACAATAAAACCCCCATCGGGGTGGGCAAGCTGTTGTTTGTTAATGGTGTTAAGCAAGAGGTTGAGAGCCGTGCCAACGTTAGCATCTGGCGGTATATAAACAGCTATCACAATAACTACTGTAAACTCCCTCGGGATGTAAAAAGGTCTGCACGAGACTGCCAGAACCTCCAAATCAGGAGAACAGTGTGTGTGAATGATCCTGCTGTTACAACACCACTCGTTATGCACGTAAACACATAGCCCCCCTCCTCTGCTTTTACCTGAGTTGCTGTTTCTGTCGTGCCGGTGTAGCGTGCGGCCTGCTAACTCAACTGCAGCGTCGGGAATCAGCGGGTGAAGCCACGACTCCGTAATAAGAATGATGCTGCAGTTACGTGCAAAGCTCGTGGTTGCTATCTGTAGCTCCAATTCGTCTAATTTGTGGGTGATGGATCTGGCGTTCGACAGGAAAAGGCTCGGAAGTGCTGGCCGGTGTGGTTGTTTGCGTAGCCTAGCATCTGAGCCCGACCGGCATCCCCTCTTCTGCTTCCTCTCCCTCCGTCGCCTTCTACGCTTGCTGGGCGGGCAGACCATCCACGGTGACCCCGGCGGTCTCGCTATCTCCTCCAGGATGTTGTGTGTTTGCTGATAGTCGCCCGAAACAGACAAACTATATTTGAAACCTAGGTCAATTAGGTTCTGGCGACTGTAAGAGATGGCGGCGTTGCAAACATTCAGAAATATACACAGTAAAAGTAAAAACGAGCACCAAACTGGAGAGCTAAGAGCCGCTGCACCCGTGCGCGCCGCCATCTTGTATATACATATACAAGTATATACATGTATACATATACATGTATATACATATACAAGATATTATATTATTAAAAACAATCTCAATTTTAAGGTTCTTCTTAAGAACTGTGTTCTCAATTTTACATGTTTCTGCATAACTGATATCATTATTAGTACAGCAGTATTTGTTTTTTAATGCTAGATGAATTTTATGCAAACATCTCTATGTGACTGATAAAGTCCAGATCTACTGATGACTGATAAGGATCAAGATGGACAACTCATTCAATGACAGTGTGATACTTACCTGGCCTTCTATCAATTCAAAGCAGCTTGTACACACACAAACGCACACACATAATATGCTGAGATGTGTATATGATGTGTATGTGACTACATACCCTTTAAATAGAAGGGTGGGGATAGGTCCAGTAAATTCATTTTTCTGTAAAAGGTATTCATTTATTTTTACTCCAACTGTATGCGAGTTTGTGGCCAGCCATGGAGCCATAACTAATGCCAGTCATGGATACTTATAATCCAGGCCCACATCCTATATGAGCCTTAACACACATCAGTTTCAGTCTTTAAATCTGACCCTTTGTCCCACAGCACAGCAAATAACCCATGGAGAGAACCAATAAAAATAGAGGAGAAGCAGACTTGTTCTCGTCTCACTGAAATCGCAGTGAAAGAAAGAAAAAATCAGGGTCAGTTAAAAAAGATAAACAACACAAAAGAAAAGAAAAAATAAACTGTGGCACTGTGTATACATGAGAGTGTGCCTCCTGTAGGCACGGTTTATCCAATCACTTGTCATCAGGGTTTCTGTCAGTCTGCCAAGAAGAGCTCTCAATGGTGTAATTGTCTTTATAGCCATCCAAATACAGACAGACAGACAGACAGACATACACACATAAAACTTCAGCCAATTTATGAAAAGAAAGGACAGTCGCTGCAAATGCACGATCAAACACAGAGTTGTTAACACACAATCACAGCTTATGTGACAATGTAGAGGTTGTTGTGATTGTGCATTTACACCCTGTGCTCAAGTGTCCTACATTTCAGGGACAGCGTCGGAGAAGTGTTTTCATACAAAACGTGTATAAAACAGAGCTGGAAGCAGCCATGAGGGTGCCAAACAGCACACAGTTGCCATGCCAACTTAATTTCATCTTTTTTTTAAACCTGGCTATAAGAAGTGATTGGACAAAGTATTTTTGTTTATTGTGTCCCCCAATTTCCAGCTTTTCTACCACCACAGAGGGCCGGGTGCTGCAGTCACTGATTTTGATTCCCAGTCCTGGACAAAAAGCTTTAAAAGACTAAAATGTTTCTGATAACTTTTAGGAGGATTGGCGTAATCATCTGTGCCAGTTTTGGTGAGTGTAGAATGGCAGAAGTGTACATCACAGGGTAATCTTATCACAAGTTCTATTGATGGATGTAAGCCGTAGGTTTCTTTGTACTTGATGTCATGTGTAAAACATGCTCATGGAGGGAAAAAATTGGCTTCTTTTTCTCGATTTGCCAGTGCATGTCTCTCTCTCCTCACTGTAATAGTCCCCTAGAGGTATGTTTTTCTGTATGTGGGAAACATGTAGTGAAAATTTTGTCTCAGTCCTATTTGCATACTTAGAGTCTGAACATACTGAAGCCATCTTGCCACATGCAGACAATAATGTATTACAAGAAACAACACAGAAATGGGGTAAATTGCAGGACCAGATGCACATAAAGTCCACAAAATGTTACACCAGATGCCAGAAAAATAGAGCATTGTGCCAAGTGCTAGCTGGCACAGCTTATGTCAATCCAAACAAATTAGAAACTAGGAAGTAGGAGGGACTACTGCACCTCCAGACTTGTTAGTGACATTTAATTACAGCCCACACTTGTACAACAGCACCTGTATATTGACTTTATGAGCACAAATTCCCTCCTTTGTTTAATTAGCTGTCCATGTGCATTAGACAGGATAAACATTATAACACAGTAAAAAATAAATAAATTCTTTACTCTCACCGTAGGGTAGTTTAGTTTTGGAAGATATTCCTTTGAAGGTCTAACAATATCACTTCCTCTTTATAAAAGGAATTACACTTAACTCACAACAACTAATCTAAAAACTGTATGAAATAGTTTAAGAGCTCTTGGAATAACCAGGAGTTCTGTTGTGAATATTCATAAAATCTGGTCTTGTCTTTATTTAATGCAAGACATATATGGACAAAAGCATAGGGCCACCTAAATATTGCACATGTAGAAGAGTCTCAGCCATGGAAACCCATGCCTTTAATCTCCCAGTGCAGTTTTTGTGCTGATGTTGATGCAACAAGATGTTTGGATCTCTGCAGTTATTGAGCATGCACCAGCCTTTCTTTCTCTGTGACTTTCTGTGGTCCGTCGGATTGCGTCTCAGTTTTTGTTTTTCTAAATGTTTCCACTTTGCAATAATACAAAGATGTTTCACAGACTGATTAGCTGCAACAGTGGCATGCTGTTACAGTACCACAGTTGAATTCAGTGAACCCTTTAAAATAACTCACTCTTTCACAAACGTTTGTAAAGGGAGAATGCATGGCTAGGTGCTTGATTTTATACACTCGGGACAATGGTACAGTAGCCCTGAGTGGTCAAACACAATGCATCTTACAAATACACCTGCACATAGAAGAATGCTGCAAATAGGATACAAAACAGTGGAATAAAACACAATGGAAAAAGGAAAAACAGCACAAACTTTTTGTGATTTTAAAGATTAATAATATCACAGGACAGCTGCCAAAGTCACAAGCTAACAGTAAACTGCTAATACCAGTTGTATGTATCTACAATTCAATTCAGATCAATTCAATGAATTCAGTTCAATTTATATAGCACCAAATAATAGTTGTTTTAAAGCACTTTATATTGTAAGTTAAGATGCTACAATAATACAGATATGAATATAAATATATGAATCAAAATACACATTAGCTTGCATCTTTTTTGACCTCTCAGCACCAATTAATATCCTCTTCTTTATGTGCAGTCCTTTGCATGTTTTGGTTTCTGGTGCTTCTGCAGCTCTTCCATCACATTAATGTCTCCCCAGAATCACTTCCATGGACTCTACTTACTGTATTTTTTGCTGCATCTGTTTCAGCACATCAAATGTTGAGAAATATTATACTTTTTCAATATAATTTTGAAAACAAAGCCAAAAATATTTACAATTGAGAGGTGTGGCTGAATACTTCTGTAGTGTAATGTATATATAAACACAACCTGACTAAAATGATGAAGTTTGGTGAAGATGAATGAAGTTTCATGTCTTTATTATATACAGAAATTGTCACCGACAGTAAAGGCTGAAAGAACAAAATAAGCTCTTCAATTTACTAACTTGTGGGACTTCTGTCTGCAGCAGTAACATCCTCCACAAGGAAGAATCTGGGATCATTCGTTGCTGTAAGAGTGTGTCAGTGAATCAGTATTTCAAGGGTGTCCCTCAGATCTTGGTTTAAAGTTAGGACACTCAGTCATTAGAGACTTTAAATTTCCATCTACCCTGTGCTTGATTTGGCTCTTGTCTTTGGGTGATGTCATGTCTGTTATTGTCTTTATCTTTTCAAGGTCTGGCTGCAGACAATTTGTCACCCAGATAAGTAATCTCTTTGACCCTGAATCAATACTTCAGTTTGTTCAGCCTCAGCTTAGATTTTTCTGCTTTTGTCACCCTCGGTCTTTCATCATGCTCTGTCTATCACTCAGACGAAGATCTTTTCATACTTTAGAACAGTTACTGTACTGTCCTATGAAAAGTGAAGGCGTTGCAAAGGGCATATATAGAATGGCTCAGTTCTGCGCTTTTCTCATCCAGCTCAATTTGGTGAAGCCCTAATTATGCATCCAGTTTGAAAAAAAAAGGATCTGGCTGCCATTGAGCTTGTAATGTCTGAGTTTGTTTGCAGTTTGAAGTTCTCTCTTTTGATCTGTTTGTTTGAATGTGTCAGATTGATGAGCAGTCTCAGCTCTCCGTTCTTTTTCTGCATTTATGACTCTGCTCCTGAATTCATAGACACTTATGCTTCATTTTTCCTTGTTATAGTCATCAAGTTTGCCTAGTACTACACGAAACATGTCATTTTCATCCTGCAAAAAAATTAAGACGCAGCCAGCCATAGTTAGAGGCTTGGCCATCTTCTGAAAATGATCTCTTTCATCTTGTCCCTCTAGCCGACTGCTCTTCACTTCTTGTAGACATCGGCTGCTAACTTTGATGAATATTATTCAACATGAAATAGATTTTCCTGGATATCCTTCTTGTAGTGTGTATTATCACCATTCTGTAGAGAGACATGTTTATTGCGTCACATCCACATACACTGCGGTGTGTTTAATAAAATTTATCATCTGTTTATACATTTTTAAATTTGCCCTGTGTGTTGTCATGCTGCAGCAGGGTGAGGATCTGTGTTTGTTTAACCTCCCTGTTATTTAGTCACAGGTGGGGAGAGGAGGTTAGCATCAGGTGTCTGATCAGCCTGTGGGCGGAGTCCCTGGGCTGGTTCACCTTTTCCACACCTGTACAAGATCACCTCATAGTGTGGAGGGTATTTAAAGTCCTTGACGTTTCCTCAGTTCTAGATCAAGTTGTCCTGGTCACAGTGGTGATGTTAGGGGTAACCCTGACGCCTGTGACTAGGACTTCTGCTCACCAGCTCAAGAAATTAGCTAGACAACTGTTGCCATTGTGTAAAAGGTTTAAAATCACATGATTAATTAGTGTCTGATGAACTGAAGTTTTACAGTAATGTTTACCATATGTACTGCATTTAACTCATTCTAAATGTTTTGACTTTACACTGTAAATATTTTCAATAAATACTCCACAAAGTGTTTGATTTTAGCAGATATCAGCTATTTGCCAACCTTTCTGTATCAGCATTTATAACAGCAGATAATTAAAATGTATTCAAATGTAAAAAGTAAACAAGAGATAGGAGGAACACACTTCAACCATGTTGTTAATGCTGATATTGATAGTGTGTCTGCCAGAGGACCCTGTGATATTTACCTGTTGGCAACACATGTTCAGAACACCAGAAACGCAACGACCAGTTGATCTGAGCAGATCATAAACAAGTAAATAAATGACAACATACAACAAATACAATAGAAATCTGTTTATTTTTCATGGGTGTGGAAGGAAAATAAATTGGCAAATATATACTGCAATATTGGATTTTCTAATGTACAGTATCAGAATGGGTGAACTGTACTCCAATGAATTTGGATGAACAACTTCTCAAACTACTGCAAAACTGTAGCAAGAGCTTGGCTCCCATCCGTCGTGCCTGGTTGGCGCTGGTCTTCGCCAGGCATACACATATACATATATATCGGTCAGGCTTTATTTAGTGTTCTTGACATTTAACATTCATTTAGATTGTGCACACATTGCAAGTTCTTAGTTGATGCTGCTCTCATTCACTCCCTTTTTTCCTTTGTTTCCTTATTATGATTTATCGGCTCCATTTTTCTTTCTTCTCTCTTTCTTCTTCCTTTATGAATTATTACTCTGATTCTTTTCTCCTTCTGTCTCTGCGGATGGATCATTATTTACTTTTTCAAATCTTTCTTCCCTTTCTCTCAGTCTTTATTAATCACTCAGTCACTTCCTCGTATGTACATTTCAGTGTCTCCTTCTCTTTTGTGATGTCTTAATCCCTCGTTTTGCCTTTTTGCAACGCTTTTCACCTTAAATGTAATTTGTAAATGATGAAATACCAGTTGTGCAACCTACAATTTACCCCCCGTTTTTCCTCCAGATACAGCCATTTTATGATTAATTCACCTTTTTTATCTTACCCTTTCTTGTGAAGTGTATTTTATCAGGAGACAGCGTAGATTGATGGATCTGTGTCAAAGATTGTGATTTTGCAATGCTGGGTTTGTACGCAAACATTGTAGTGCAAGCATAACAAGTGAAAACAGATGAGAACATGATGAAAGAGGATAGATTAAAAAGAGGTGAAAAGAGAGGTTGGAGGGAAGAAAATAGAGGAAAAATAATAAGGAGGGGGAACAGATAAAGGAAATGGGAAGGATGTGTAAAGCATGGAAGAATGATTGAGAAGAGTAATAAAGAATAGGAAAGTAGACAGACAGCATGATTGATAGAGGAGGAAGGAAGAAGCTAAGGAGAAACAAAAACAGTGACTGGCAACTTGTAACTA
This sequence comes from Pelmatolapia mariae, assembly GCF_036321145.2. Taxonomy (NCBI): domain Eukaryota; kingdom Metazoa; phylum Chordata; class Actinopteri; order Cichliformes; family Cichlidae; genus Pelmatolapia; species Pelmatolapia mariae. The sequence goes on from NC_086230.1 coordinate 13,154,146, forward strand.
TATTGTTGCCGACTATGGTGACTATTCTGCTGCTGCATTAATTGTAAGTCACTCTGGATTAGCTAAAAGGCTGTGAATGTAAATTATGAAGCGTGAAACAGGAAGACAGAGAAGCATGGCAGTGACTGCGAAGAAACTGCGAAGCATGGCAGTAAATGAAAATAGCCATGCGAGATGGGGAGAAAGCTGAAGGGAGACTTAATGCAGCACAAGAGAAACCAGTTGAGTGTTAATATGTATTAAAAAAACACATTTTACATCATTTGAATGATCATTGTAAATCAAGTTTCTAACTACACTTCTATGTGCATCTGTCCCTGATGTGCCTGATTTCTATTATTTTGCATGCTAAATGATCACCCTATGCCTTAAAATACAATCTGAGAGCAAGAGATTTAATCATTTACTTACTACTACTTGTCTTGTTTCTAAATTCCAAACCTCCTCTGGCACTAGCATCAGCACAAAAGAAATGCGCCAGGAGCTTCATGGCATGGGCTTCCATGACCGAGCAGCTCCTGTAGGTGCAATGTCATTCTTCACTCTGAGCTGACTGCAGGTTCCCCAACCTGATAAATAGTTCATTTTCATAATGACTGAAACTAGCACCACTGACTAACAATGGGAAGTGAGCTCAGTTTCAAGATCAATATGCATTCGAGCAGGGGGCTTAGGGGTACATCTTTCACCATCTCACAGTGCTGTGATTGCAGCCATTCTCTAACTCTCTGTGGTTGGTACTCATGGCCAATGATCAATGGTCATGACAATAACTATATAATAAATATATATATGCAGATTTCTTTCTTTGTAAACGAGCAACAGAGTGGTGGCTGCTGGAAGCATGTGACTTATTGTCAGTCAACAGCATTGTACATTGTTGTGAAAGTGCAGGTTAACTACTTTTCACAGGAATTTGGAGGCAGCACAGTGAACCCTCGCTTCATTGTGCCACACTATTTGTTTTAATGTTTACAACTGCAGGGAGTGAGGCAGATTGTAGCAGAAGATGAAATGGTCTTGGTCATTGTGACTAATGTTTGATGATTGTGATGTCCCATCTTAGTGTGTGAGAAGTAGCTGCCAGGAGGCAACAAATTTGTTAGTTGTTATTTAAAAGGGCTTGGTGCTAACCCTTTTCTCCCTTCTCTGAGCTGATATGTGAGTTTATGAGTTTGGTTTAGTTTGCTTTTTGTTGGTTTCTTGCACAGACCACCAACTAACTGTATACCCACATTTACCACCCTACTGATATAAATGTTCCACTTTTGGGGAAACCTAATTAAATTAAATAACCTTTAGTGTGGTATCCCTGTTCTTGCAGACTCCAGAGGTGCATTTTTGTAATTTCTCATGTTTTTTGTTTTTTTTTTTAAAAAAGAGAGAAAAGAAAAGCCTCATTGTTTTCTCTTTCTACTTTGACTATTTCTATTTAAAAATACAAATCTCCTCTAAGGAGTTTTGTTAAGTGGAACTATTTATTCAGTCAATGTTTTTCATGGTTCCTGAATTATCGTATCACATTGTACTAAGTTGGGTAGGAACGCCAATGCTGTTGCTGCATTAATCATCTGGATGGACAACTTCCCAAACTACACGTTATCAGAATGTTGGATATGTTGTCAGATGTACCTCAGACAGCTTAGGGCATTAGCATTTTTATGGAGTGAATTTGTGGGTGCAGGTTTGGCAGGTATCTGGTTTGAAGGTCTCAGGGTCACCTCTCTGGTTTTTACACATGATGTAGTTCTTTCAGTTTCAGTAGTGGTGACCTCCAGCTTCCACTAGGTTGGTTTTCAACTGAGTGTAAAGCAGCTGGGATGAAAATTAACACCTCCAATTACCACCTCAGCTGGAAAAGGGTGGAGTGCCCACTCTGGGTTGGGAATGAGTTGCAACTTGTAATGGAAGAGTTTAAATTATGGAGGTTGATTTAAGGTCGATGTCTGTGAAGGTTCTCAGTCATCCAGGTCATCGTAGTCAAAGGAGTTTGCAAAGAAAAGCGTCTGGACTTCTTTAAGTTGCTTGAAGACGTTTCACCTCTCATCCGAGAAGCTTCTTCAGTTCTAAGGTCAAATGGCCGAGAGTCCCAGATTTAAACCCAGTGGGAGTATCCCCCCAAAGAGGGACAAAGGACCCCCTGGTGATCCTCTAATCACATGAGCCAAGGTGTGAAAGCGGGTGTGGGACCTAATCAGCCAGGGTTTCGGGTGAGCTCATTGTGAAACCTGGCCCCACCTTGTCATGTGAATTCCTGAGGTCAGATGGCCCAGGATGTGAGTGGGCGTTAAGGCGTCTGGGGAGGGAACTCAAAACTGGATTATAGATGGCAGACAGTTGGTGTCGTAAACCACCACCTCTGTTCAAAGATGGTCGCTCACAGTGGACATAGATGGCCTCTTTCACTCCTCTTTCAAACCATCTGTCCTCTCTGTCCAAAATGTGAACATTGGCATCCTCGAAAGAGTGACCTTTATCCTTAAGATGCAGATGGACTGCTGAATCTTGTCCTGTGGAGGTGGCTCTTCTATGTTGTGCCATGCGCTTGTGAAGTGGCTGTTTGGTCTCTCCAATGTAGAGGTCTGGGCATTCCTCGCTGCACTGTACAGCATACACCACGTTGTTAAGTCTGTGTTTTGGAGTTCAACTCCAAAACACAGACTCTCGGCCATTTGACCCTAGAACTGAAGAAGCTTCTCGGATGAGAGGTGAAACGTCTTCAAGCAACTTAAAGAAGTCCAGACGCTTTTCTTTGCAAACTCCTTTGACATTTAAGGTCGATCTACATTCCCACCCTCACCTATGGTCAAGAGCTTTAGGTAGTGACCACTGAAAGACTAAAAGGCTAAGACAGCAACCAGAAAAAATGAGACTCTCTATAAGAGTGAGGAGTTCAGTCATTCGGGATGGACTGAAAGTAGAGCCATTACTCCTTCACATAGAGAATGGCCAGTCGAGGTGATATGAACAGCTGACCAGGATGTCTCCTCGACACCTCATAGTTAAGGTGTGTATTGGGGTCAAAAGCCACTTTTCCATTAGTACCTACTCAGATTGACATGCCACAGTCAATCCTGGTACCAGGTACTAAAATAGTACCTGCTTGGGGTTCCAACGCGTTCTGAGCAGGTACTAAAATATGACGTCATCAGGCTGTATGCCACCAATTGTCTGGTCATTCACGAAAATCAACAGAGCCCTTTTTGAAGCCCAGCAACGAGGGAAATGGCTACAAAAAACCTGGTGCTGGTCCTGGTGTCTTAAGAAAAGCCACAGACCGAGCAGCAGGTATATCGTCACCTCGTCACCTTTGTCGTAGCGTTCATGTTGCATTCAAATTATGTCCCAGGATGTTCAGCCACGTTGCTATAATGACAAGCATGCACATTAGGTGGTACTCGATTGTAATGGAAAACCAGTCAATTTGAGTCAGGTCGTGGTGAGCCGTGGCAAGTGGATCTGAAAAGGGGCTAAAATGACCACTGGCAGTGTGTTCAGGATCACGTCATTCTTAAACAATAAAAAAAAATACCAATTAAATAGTATTTTATGTTGCTTGAGAGAGTCACGGGTCAGTACTAAGTAAAGAAAAAAAAAAACCTTCATCTGAAAATGATACAAGGACTGAAACGAAGCAAAACTCCAAAGAAAAACTTCAGAAAGCCTGGAGAACTGTTGTTCAAGGCAACTGTAAAAATGACGAGAAACACAGTACAGTACTGTGTTTCTTGTCATTCTTACAGTATCCAAGTATCAAAGTATCCAAGCCTGTTTTTCTTGGTGGTTTCTTCCAGTGTCTCCATTTCAACTGCTATGCACACCTCTGCCAGACCGCTGTTGTAGCAGTCACTGGAGATTTGTTTCCTACAAATTCTGTTAACTGCCAAAAATCAATGAGCTTTGGGGTCATTCGCTAAGCTAAAAATCCATTCCATTTATTCAGTCATGTGTGTGCAGACGCCTGTGTGCTTGTAAATGTATAACGCAGTCAATACTCACAGTCTTCTGAGGCTAATATCAGAGTGAAGTCTGATTCATGTGAGGACAAACATAATTGCTGATTTAGCAATGGGAGCTCAGAACAGAAGCTTTCACAATAGTGCAAAGATTAAATTATAAAATAAGTTTAAAATAAAGATTAGAATTTGCTGGGCCACTGAGCTTTGAACCAGACTCAACACTGAAAGGATTAAAAAGCACAGATCATCTCATTCTGCCTTGAATTCAGGCAGATACAACTTTAACACGTATCACTCACCTAAACATTGCTATATATACTGTTTAGACTGTGCTGTTTCTGTATGTAAACTATACACATACTGTATTTATGGACACTTTAGCTAAGAAAAATAGCTGTCTTATATAAAATATATATCTTCTTGATTTTAGCATCTCCATCTTTATCTTGGTCACTCTCAACATTTCTTTTCTTAGTAACGATGGAATCGTCTCCTGCGTCCCTCTACTTACCATCTGCTCCACCTCTTGAGTGCTTTCAATCGTTTCTTCCATTTTCCTCTTACACCTCTCCTTTCCTATCCTTTTTACCCTATGCAATTTTTTCCTGTCTCTTTCCTTTTACTGTCCTTCCCTCTTGCCTCCTACTCTCTCTCTTTCTCTCTTTCTCTCTCCGTCTCAATTTGACCTAATTTCTATAGCCGCAGCCAGTACAGACATCTGGGCTTTGGCTCACATGCCAGAGAAGGCATGACACCCCTTCTGGGGGGGAAATAAGATGGGAGCAATGCAGAGAAAATGAAGAGAGAGATGTAAATAAGGGGTAAAGCGAGATATGATTATGATATGAGGGGGAAAATAGATTCAGGAAACAAGATAGGAGGGATGAGAGAGGGATGAAAGAAAACATGTGGTGGGAAGATTTAAGGTGGCAAGATATGCTTTCTAGGGAGTGAAGACACATAAATTCAGACTTGCACAGTTTGAGGCAGGCAGGCAGCTACTGTGTATTAGCTATTAGAGTTAGCATGGCTTAGCAGGGTCACAGTGGCAAAGCAGGCTAAGTCGCTGTGTAATCTCTGTGTTAACCAGAGATCATGTCATGTGCATGCAGATCATCCGTCCGCACACTGCATCCTAGACAGTGAAGCACACCGCCGCACACACACGGCACACATACACGCCTCACACTTTCATCTGTCCCTTTGTCCATTTGTTTTATAGTTGCTGCTGTCACTGAGACATAATCTGAACCAGTTTATGTAAAAGTGTTTCTCTTGCAGTAAGTTTGTGGGTTTTTTTCTTTAAATCTCATTTGTCAATCGTCTTGTGGGGACTTATCTGCGATGAGCCAGTGCTAGAAACTGCAAATGTAAACATGTACTGGCAGACTGTTTATTATTTGGTTGGAGATAGATTAGAGGTGGTGAAATGGAATCCTTTGACATAATTCATTTGACACGAAGACAAATTATCACTGCTGCTGGAAGACCTTGATTTAATGTTCAACGTTGCTGCCTTGATTGAATTTCTTTCTCTTCATCTCTCTGCTTATCCTCCACTTGAGAATGACCCTTAAGTTTCTTCTATCCTTCTTTGCAGTTGGTCAGTCTCAAACAGGCAGGCTTGATGAAAAAAAAAAGCAAACAAACAAGTGTATATTCAAATATACACACAGCCACTTGCAGGTTTCTCAGAAATATTCTTTTACTTGGTTCAGGTTTGAGCTCTGGATGGGCCACTCCAGGACTTCGGGAAATTATATCTTATCTTTTAAGAACTGCTGGAGTGTTTTTTGCCTTTCTCCTCCTCCCCCCCCCCCCCTTCAGTAAATAGAAGAAAATTCCCACTATACCAATGCTGTCTACAGTCTATGGCAATCTCTGGTGTTACTCAGCCATGCCTGTGTGTTAATGGGTAGTTAATTGTAAGATGGTTTGATAATCAGCGCCTTCTGGTGACAGGGGCCTGTTGCTCCCTGAGCATAAATCTAGGCTCTGTTGCTCATTCTCTCTGGCTTTCTCCCTGCACGTACTTCCTTAGCCCCCAGTCTCTCAGGCAATGTGTCTAGTGTTTCCTCATAATGTCAATAATTTAAAAAAGTTGAATTTAAAAAAGATATTAAAATAATTTTGAAATGGTAATTATTTTTATACAATATAAACGTAATTCCTAAGAGGGTGAAAGAAGGGGGAAAAAAGGTGTTAGCTAAATATTGATTGAAATAAAACATTAACTTGCTGGCACAACCAGATTTATAGTAAATTAGAAAAAATACCCTGTGATGATGGAGAAATCAAGGCACATAGTTACCCTGGAGCACATAGACAGGAATCACACTACTGCCTTGAGAGGCTGGGCCTTAGCCCATGAGGCAAAGCACAACCCAAAAACAGTACATGTGGGCCACAGAGGGGAGTACGAGAGAGATTCCCTGTGCTTATGTGTCAAATGATAGCTCAGTGTACCCAACCTTCTTGGAGTCCTCAGCCAGCGTGGTTGAAGGTGCCCATGTTAGAGAATCCAGCGTTCCACTCATGTGGGCAAAAACACTGACCAAAAGGATTCAGAACCTCCCCGATCTGAACCCGAGTGATTTTTTTGTCGTTGGACTTCTGTGGTAACCACAGTTTGTCCAGAACAAACACCCTGTTCGAGGACAAGGGTGCACTTATGGACACTTATGGTGATTTGGATCATGTGGTGCTGAGGATGCTGAACATCAAAATATAAGAAATAAAATGGCTCAAGGCCTTTGCACAGTAGTGTATGTGCTTCTTACACTGAGGTCAGACAGCGGTACGGAAAATACGGACGGACACATGACGAGGGCGTGTTAATGCAATCATATCTGTGTTTGTTCGTGGTAGTCAGAGAGCATGAGGTAGAGCGTGTAATTGGAAGAGAAAAATACAGGCAGGCAGATTCCCATCTGGTCCTGTTGAAATTGGTTAAAACTAAATGCAGATGGTTGCTTTGTAAAGGAGCGTAATCTGCTCATGTGACTTTGTATGTGGAATTTACGGACTCTGCTGATGCAAGTCAGTTCTTTAAGCTGTAATCAGTGGCTGCTGTTTAAACCCTTTTCCTTGTGAGGCCAAGTTGCTCAGTCACATTTAAAAGGTGTAATACTGAACATTCATAAGTACTGGATGCTGCACTGTAACATCAACCTCTCCAACCAAAACAAACAGGATTGTCAGCCAAATCTCGTCTCTTATCCACTCCTCATGTTCTGATTTGTTATATAACCAAAAACACTATCTCCTGAAGTGCCAAAAAAGAATAAATGCCACAACTATTCACCTGCACTTGTACAATATAAATTTATAGAGAATTATTGTTTGCGACATTGAAACCTCCTTGAAAATGAAGATTTCTCTGGATACGATACATTTCTCAGGCTGCTTTTCCTTTGCTCACAGTGAATCAGCGAGCAGGTAACATAACAGAGTGATGCTGGAAAACTATTCACCGTCTGTTTGTGGCTTTCTGCTGCAGTGATCACTTCTTCTCTACTCCCCCTTGTTTTCCTTTTCCCTTCAGCTACCCATATATGTTGCAGCAGGTGGCGGCCTCACCTGAGTCTAGCTCTACCTGAGGTTTTTTCTTCCTACTGTCATCATGGGAATTTCTGACGGTTGGGCTTTCCCTCTAATATTGTTACAATATAAAGCACCAGGAGGTGACTGTTGTTGTGAATCAGTGTATATGAAAAAACTGAACTAAATTGATGCCGATAAATATAATTAGCTGAGATGTTCTGCCAGGTGTTGTATTTATTTTTGTTATTATTGATTTTCAGATTACATCAGTCTTTTTTTTGTCACATTTTACACAGCATCATTTTTTTTAATGGAGTTTTATAATATGTCTTTGCTACCTCTAAAACTTTTAACCCAGCCTTTTTTTTATTTCTGCTCTTCTTTCCACAGGACACCATTGTAAGAGTAAGAGAAGAAGATGGAATGACACCACAGGTGGGCAACGAAGAACAGCAGTCTGAAGCACTGCACCAAAACACACCAGTACTTAAATTTCAAAAAAATGTAATATAAATCACAATTGTGATGACAGAAAGATGGCAGAATATGAAGAGAATGCACTGCAGAGGCCAGACAAGTAAAAAGATTTGTAGAACAGACACAAGTTATGAGATTTATCCTTCACACGCAGGGGCCGACAAACATTGGTTTATAGCCTAAGGGTGTTTTCACTCCTGCGGTGTTTAGTCCATTGAAATAAAATTCTGGTTCGTTTTCCCACTTGGTGCGGTTCATTTGTACAGTTGTGAACAGAGTAATCACACTTGGGTCTGGACCGAAACAACCCCACCGAGACCCCTTTGTAGGAGGTGGTCTCTAAACAAACTCCAGAACAGTTCATTTATGGTGTGAACAGGATCTGACCTGATTCAAACCAACTACCAGGTGTATGTTACAAGTTTGAGCTAAAAAAAAAAAAAAAAACTCCTCTAGCCACACATGCTTTGTATTCTCAATGCAAGCAGGTACTATACTATAGATCTGCAAAGGTCTGTACAGGTTAGCAACTACCTGTGAAATAATAGTAAATTCTCCATGTCCTCCTATAGTCTAGATCACACCACCATCTTCATGCATTTACTTTTGTTGCTCCCGCCCCAGACATATCTGGCCAATGAGTGAGCTGAATATTCTCACGTGGTTTGTAGTGACGCATTTTGGTTCACTTGGAGTTCACTTGCATTTGGATTTCTCTACATAAAAACAAACCAAAAAAAAGAAAAAGCTACACGTTCACAAACTCATCAGCTGATTCTGACCAGAGTTAAAACAATTACAGGTATGAAAATGCCCAAAATGTTATAATCCATGATCCTGGGATTTTGACTAAGCACTTTGGGTTTTGGAGTTTTTTAGTTTGAAACTTTTTGATCTTTATTATTTAATCCTCCTTTTTTGTTCTTACTTTATTTTTTCCTAACCTTTGTTTTTAGTCTGGGCTTTTGGTTTCAACAAATGGGTTTCATTTAGCGTTTTGCTAAGGTATTCATTTGTATAAGGGTTTGTTAATTCTTTTCTTAGCCTCCCTTCTGTGTCGAGTTCTTATGTTAGTGACATTGTGTTTGTTACTTCCTGTTTTATTTCACTAGTCTCTTGTCCTGCGTGTGTTGTGTTTACTTTTGCTTCTCCTTGTCTCATTATTCAGATTCTGTTCACCTGTGTCTTGTTTCCCCTCGCTGTCCCCCCTCTCATTAATGACCTCAAGTGTGTCTTTAACTCCTCACTTTTGCTCAGTTCCTTGTCATGTTGTACTGTTTGCTGTGTTTGTCTTCCTGCGTGTTTTGCCACATGTGGGTCAGTGGATTTTGCTGTTAGTTTTTTTGTTAAGTTTGCCTGTGAGTCTGCAATTTGGGTCCACATTTTCCACTAACTATGACACAAAATCAGTTACAGTACATAGAAATTTAGTCACCTGCTTGACTGACAATTCCTGAGTCAACATCAGGTGTGTGTGTGTGTGTGCGCACACATTTTCATATTTTTCAGTTACACAAGGTGCCCTTGATAGAGTGATCATTTTGTATCATCGTTGTATGTGTGTGTGTGTGTGTGTACTTTTCCCCTGCTACTACCATCTGTCTCTACTGGCTGATGATCATCTATTCCCCATTAACTGCCAGTCATTCTGTTCCCTGTTGACATCTCACTATCTGAGCTGCAAAGCTACATCACTGCACCGTCTGGGTGAGTGTAGATGTGGGTGGTTAAAATATTGAATACCTGTAGCATGACTCACATATATAATGTCTGCATGTGTGTGTGTTTTATTATACAAAAGTATAATAAAATACACATTTCGCAAATGCCAAAAAATTAGAAGATTTCATGACTTGAGGAGCAGCATGCAAACCGATGTACGTGCAACAAGGAAACGCGTCACACCTTGAGCATTTCAAATGACTGCAGAGGCATTTATAAGAGCGCCATGTCAGTCAGCAATAAAGCTCCCTTGCGGCATCTTTGCTTAAAAGCTGTTCTCTTACTGTTCACTCTGAACCCTGAAGAAAATCAGCTTTATGGGAAATACAAACAACACACTGATGTTTCCAAGAGATTGGCGGCACAGCTATTTTAGATTGTCACCTTTGAGTGCAATTTTGGACAAAACAATAACAGCCTACAGTTGTTCATAACTGTATTATTCATAACTTATTGTCCATCTTCACAGCTCCATAAATCTGTTAGATTTACAAGCTAAGCTATGTGGCAGCACATACGATTCTGCAATAACAACAAGAGATGTGATCGTGTTTAATTATCACTCAGTTTTACTCTCACGCTTTTATTTTGAATCCTCATATCCCTATTTTATTTGCTGCCTTGGTTTATTTCCCCACCGTTTTTTTTTTTCTTCAGAAAAATTACATTTGGGTCTTCTGAAAAATTTATGTCTCTGTCATAACGCTACAACCATGAATCATACATCTGAAAGAAAAAAAAACCAACACTGGGAGAAAGAAATAAGGCAAAGGGGAGTGTAAACAAGGGAAAGGAAAGGAACGAAATGGATCTAAATACAATAATGCAATGTGGAGCAAGGGTATGTCAGGGGTTCAGGAGGAGGAGGTGGTGTACGCAGAAACCACAGAGTCTTTGTGAGGAGCCCGAGGTCCAAAGAGCAGAGTGAGAACAAGAGAAAAGAAAGTGGTAGAGGGATACGAAGATAAAAACAAAAGCAGATGAAGAAGGAGAAGTGAGGAAAATGTCATACAAAGCTTTGAGTGTACAGTTTAAGAGTAAAGGTTACTTTATCAAAAAGCCAATTCATCAAGAGGCGAAATTAGTGCATATTGTAACAATGCAGTCAAACTTGTATTCTTTTGAACCACCACTGTTAAAAATCTCATTCATGTGACATGCTACTCCCATCTGATTTCATGCTGCAACAGCACACTAAAGCTGATTATCCTGCTGCGAAGTGAGAGGTGTGCAGCCTGTCGCTCTTCATTTAACAGCTCACTGTGGCTGCTCCCTTGTGGTCTCTTTACACCCCACACACACCGCCATCTAAATGCCACGAAGCAGCAGCAGCAGGAAATTTTCTGTTCTCAACCTAAAATGTCCTGCAGCTCAGAAGTCCACTTCTGCTCCTGCATGACATGCTTCCCTCACTGTAACAAATATGAAGCATACCCTTTTAATCATGGCGGTGTACTTAAGCTGTCAGCTTTCCTCATTCTTTTGCAGTGTTACCCACTTACCCACCCGATGGTTATGATGCTGCTGGCTGCCACTGCCGCTGACAGAATTTCATGGGGTGAGGGGTTTTTCTTGGGCATTTCCTTGATTTTTCCATCATACTCCTCATTCCAGTTACCCTACCTCTAACTCTAACCCACCAGTGTGGAAGCGTAAACCCCACTTAACCTTAAGGTTAGGGTTCATTTTTATGTGAAAAAGTCTAATGTTAAGTGGTAGCTTCAAGTAAAACAACATACATACAGAATATATTTGGAGCACATAAAATCACGTTTCTTTCATGTGAATAAGCAGCTCATGTAGTCAAGTATGGTGTTAGCAATAGCTTTAAGCTCTGGATGCTGGTTTAGCTTGCAAGTCACGAGGCTAATGCAGAGGCCCTGGGGTTGAATCTACCCTGAAGTCCCCGCTTTCCTGTCTTTTCCCCACTGTCCAACTAAAATGAAGGCTTAACAAATTTCAGAAAGGCATGGCAGTGCCCCATATCATCCCCTAAGTTCGGTTTTGACTTTGCTAAGTAAGAAGTGCTACTGTTGTTTTTAGCATACAATAATAAAGCAATCCCTTTAGCGCTGACATCATGAGATTTTCTTATACAGACACAGAATGTCAAGAATTAAAGATAATACACACTCATACTTGACAAGCATGCGTGTGAGCACATATTGCTTTGGCTTATGTTAAGTGTATATCCAGCATGCCAAACATTAGCAGAAAGTGTGAGCCAGCATTTTCTGTTTCCAGAGAAAATTTGTTGCTGATAAAAAATTCAGCACAGGAGCAAAGTGTTGGCTAAGTGACAGGGAAACGAGATTCAGTTGGCGCAAGTATCCCTCAAGTGTTACAAAAGACCTTCGTAAGCTCTTCCGAGACAGAGAGAGGAGGGAGGAAGAGCAGGAGAGAAGAGAGAAGGCCAGGTAAAATAGGGTCAGTGCTCATCTTCCACTGAACCTTATGAGAGATGATTATCTGCAGCCCTCACCCACACACACGGGTCGTGCCTGCAGAGTCTTCCTCCGTGTATGTATGTATGTTTCCCTCTCTGTCTTCCCGTATGTTGTTATTAATGCTGACATGCTGTAGCTCCTGGCTATGTGCTTACCCTGTCCTCTTTCCAACTCTTAAGGCAGATCACAGACACTACTAACAAACACACGCACACACACACACATGCATAACCAATATTAAACATATCTGTCCCAAGAGCAAGGTTAACGGCAAAATATCTTTGAATAGAGATTGTTTCACATGCAAATGGTATTTACTGTGAATGCACTGGAGCAAGTCTGCTTCAGCTAAGCTTTTGGTTTCTGGAGCATGAGTATGTGCAGCTTGCTTGTTCTTTAGGGTAAATAGTTTATAATAAAGTCTGTCTGCATCGACTTAGTAAGTATTTTGAGCTGTATGCTATAAAAGAAAAAGGATAAAATTAAAGAAGGTTTATAAGGTTTACTTGTTTAGCATCTAACAAGTTAAAGGTGTTTTTCCCAGATTACATCTCAAGCTTTCTTTTACAGCAATTTATTTAAAAACACTCAAATGAGAGTGCACATATTAAAAAAGTAGCTCTACATTTTAGAGAACGCCTTTCACTGAAGTCAGTCCTGCACACGGCTCCAGTCAAACCCAATGACTGTGCTTGATTAATGCATCTTTCTTCTTTCGTCTTCTTTATTTTTTATTTTTTTTACATCTCCTGCCTTTTTTATTGGACGCTGTTTCTGAATACAATATGATCAACTGCATCTAATATATAAAATATTGCCGAGTGCATGGTAACAGTTTGAGTGCACAACAGTCTTATAAAAAAGTAATATCACTGAAGGTTTTATTGATGGTCTCCATGCTGCTTACGCTGCTCAAAACTTTTGCTACTCGGTTGCAATGACAGAAGTAAAAGTTGGCAGGACTGTCCCAGCAGAGAGCCCAATCCACTTCTAATTACCCTGTTTCTTCCTTCAACAAATTGCTCTCACGCGGAGGAGCAGAGGGGCCTTTTTTCTGTATGTCTGAAAGTCACTTATGAGAAGAGAGGGACAGAAAGAAGGATGTGCTAAAGTGGAACAGATTCCAGCTGAGAAAGCTAAGACTTCATGAAAGGTAGTCCCATGTGGTTCCAGTTATTCAGTCAGTCGAAAAGTCTTTCAGCAGACCCTGAAAATCACACTTTTTTAGAACTAAAATGAGACAAACCATCCTTCCATTTTATATATTTTTACCAAGGACTATTTTGGGAGTTTTGAGGTGATTTTTTTTTACTTTTTTCCCACCAAATTTTAAATACTCACTTGGAAAGTATTTATAAGTTTATCTAACCATACTTGACAGTAGTGAGATACACACTATTCAACATTAGCAAGTGGTTAATTCATCATTTATATATTATTACTCCTCCTTAGCATTCCATTTATAAATACAAATACATTACTGTGACTATGATTATGATTATTATTAGTAGTGATGTAGTAGCAGTAATAGCTGTACAAGGTGTAACAGTAATAGATGAATTACTGTATTATCTGTATTAATAAATGACATACTAAGGAGCAATGACACAATGTCAGCAATGTCACACTGTTAAGCATCAATAAAGTGGTATATTCACTGAATTCCTGAATAAAAAATATAAAATGTGCATAGTCTGTAAAAGTCGCCAATGCTCTGCTGATTCAATGACTGCAGAAGTCCAAACCTCCTCTGTCATTAACATCAGAACAAAAGCTGTATGCATCTTCCGGGCATGGGTTTCCATGGTGGGTCTAAGTGGACAGCTCCTAGCTCCTTGGAACAATTCATTGCACTGAAACCAAGACTGTTCCCTCTCTTTTACATCGCTGAGACCAGAGCTGGAGTCTGTGTGTTACCTCTTTTTAGTGGAAGCATCTGTTACACTCGTTTCATGTATTCTTTAGATGGTTTATTGTTTTAAAAAAATGTGGATGAACATGCATTTTGCTCAATTTACATAATTTAATGAAGGAATAGTCTGTCAGTATGAATGACCCATGTGACATTTGGAAGGACATCCATGATAACTTCGATTTAAGGGTTTTATTATGTTTTGACAATTCCAATTTCAATAGTGCTAGTTTGGCTTTTGTGGTGAAGATTTTTAATTTTTGAAAATGTACTTTTAATCTTTTTTTATGAGGATGGTCTTTTTTTGTTAGGCTTAACTTTTAATTTTGGATTAGAGTTCACAAAACAACATAACAGGTGTCTGCACCAGTCAACTTTGCTAAGTTAACAGTATAGCCAAACCTCTGCTCTCATTCATTCATGTTCTAAATGAAAAGGCAACATCCATCAAGAATGTTTCTGTTTGATTTGATTTTATTTGTGTTTTACTATGAATTTTAAATCAACACTGCTTTATTGCAACCACTGATTAGAACTGTTTTCTATGTCTGTTAAAAAGCATATTGCCAGATAACTGTTATGTTCATATGTGTGGTCTCAGACACACACGCACAGAGATCAGTTAGTGACCCCGGGAAGCTCGTGTTTTAGGGAAAAATATGTATTCCCTGACCAGTTAGCTAGTGGCTGCTGTAGGTTTGTGGATGTGGCTTGGTGAAATTGATGCTGTTGCCTGGATTTTGCATTGAAGATGCTGACTTGCTGACTACTCACCAAGGGGTTGTGAAACTTGAAAAAGTGTGACACAAGTTAGAAACTTCGTCACAACTTCACTACTATTTGACGTGCTGTTAGATTGTGTTTGCAGAGAAGTCACAGACTACCATTCAAACTACAGGTGAGCGATGCAGTCTGCAAGCAACCAAACCAAAAGGATTTTCAGTGGAGCATGGTATACCTCTTTGTGACCTCTAGCAACCACCTGCCACACAGCTGGGGAAGACACATTGCATGAGGTCACTGACCAGTCTCTAGGCCTGACTGGCGCTGTAGCAATCGAATGCAGTCATGGCAGTTTCTAGGAATCAATCACCAACTGGTTGGATACCAAGCATTCATCAACTGGTCGGACTAGGTCTGTGTGATGGGGGCCTAAAATTTGGCATGTCCTCAAACATTCCTACAGACCAATGAATATGTCCCAATATATCCATCCATCCATCCATCCATCCATCCATCAGGGTCATTGGCTATGAATTTCATTTAAAACTCTTGGGTTCGCAGACACCTGTAAATGTCACAAAGTGAACAGTCTGACACTCTAAAATGCCAACAACACATAGTTTTTACTAGTATGTCAAGCAAATCAGTGTCATGAGACATTATATTATATGTTTTTTGGACAGATCTTCCATAAGTAATCTTGTAGCAGAGCCCAGGAAATCTTCTTCCAGGCAGTTAATGTCATTGTGTATCTTGTCATTTCGTCATTGCCCCATCTTTGTAAGATGATAAAATTAAGCGCCCATGAATGCCATTAGCTAGAAGAATTTAAAAATGTATTACTAATGACATTTTTAAAAACTGGTTTTTAAATCATTCCAGATCAGAGGCTGACAGACACTGTAAACAGAAACAGTGAAAAAAGGTTGGAAGATGTGTGATGATACATATGTAACATCAATCTGTGGAGACACAATGAGAGAAAATGATTATTAAGATCCACCACTCACACAATGACATAAACAACTTTACTGAGCACACAAAAGCCTTCTTGAAAAGCAAACACATGGAGAGCAAAATTAAGGGCGATGCCTTCCTTTGCACACAACAGAATAGATGATTCGATTTCTCCCCACCAGAGTCCCATTCTTTCCCTCATGCTTCTGCATTGAAAAAAAAATAGAGGGGGAAGTATGGGACAGTCAAAAAACAGATTTGTCATCCATGGTAAAAATGCCGAAGGGAAACTGTAATGAAACTCATCTCACTGGCAGGATTTGCAGTGACTGTTCAAATCAGATTTTTCCACTTGCATGACACAGACCTTATCTCTTCATTGCTATTTAAACAGTGAGAAATCAGATTGGGTTCCTTTTAAATCCCCCTGTAAAGACGATGAGGCAACAAATTAGATTTTTAACAGGTAGTGAAGCTTCATCCCTGCCTACCTTCCTATTCCTTACAGAGGATTCCCATTTATTCTGTATTAACTCCTTATATACTTATAACAGCTGCCGATGTCCCTCCATCACTCTTGTGGTGCTCTTTAATGATTTTCCAAAGCTCCACTGAGACGAAGAAGACTTAAGAGAAGACAAAGGTGGCTACATGAAACTCATTTCACTTTCACAACTTGTTTTGCTCTCTCATTCTCTCCCTCTGTGTCCCTTTCTTACTGTGTGTCAGATGGAATTCATGTACCTGATCTATTTATGAGAGTGGGCGACGGTGGAGACTAAGGCACTTAGACACATCCTGCAGGCGGGGACCCTGTTTAAAAAACAGATAGACCTACACACATGTAGCGTGCAAGCACACGCACATACTCACATTGTCGTGCAAGTTCATGCTTTTGTGCATTTTTAAGAGTTTTGCAGATATTGTGTGTGGCATAACTGGTTCATCCTCCTCACTCAAATCCACTTTCTCTAAAAACAGGTTTTTAGGAATTAAGTGAGAAAATGTTTTTGTATTGTGAAACATGCATATTTTACGCAGTGCAGTAGTTCTGAAAAGCATATGTACAACTTGGCAATTTGCTTGATGATGGGGCTCTCTGTTGACGCTCAGAGGGAATTTGTATGTTTACTTTCTTGTTCGACATGGAAGTGAGAGGTCAGCATAAGTTACAGAACACTGCCTCGAGCTGTAATAAAGAAGAGTATTTTGATAAGGGTCACTTCAGCTGGATGGATGTTATTTCCACTATAGCTTTCTTTAAGTAATATTCAATTTGACCAGATACTTGGTCTTTGGATGTGTAGCCCAGCTTCAGCTAAAGTGTTTGCAAAATGGAAAATGTAATTTTTGCTAACAGATAGTGTAGTATAGTGTATACAAGAAGGACAATAGCAAAACACACGAGAAACAAATGCAGCAAGAGTAGTCACACAAAACCTGCTGTTACACACACGGGGAGCAAGTTACACAGTTGGCAATATCACTGCATGGACACACACAAACCTACATACACACAGACCCAGAGGCATGCTTGTACATACACAGACAAATCCACATCCAGGGGTGCCATCACTGTGAGGCAAGCCAGAGTTAGGGCAATGCACTGGTGTTATATAACAGGCTGACCAGGCACGGCTAAGCATTTTTCTATGTGGGTTAACAACAACTCTATTTGGAGTGCAATATGTGTATGTGGAAAAGAAGAAGAGAAAGGGGTGTTATGAAATCAGCTACATGGGGGAAAAAATTGAAATTTTTGTTAAGCGAAACATGAGCATGAAGGAAGATGGCACAGGCTGAGAGAAAAACAAAAACAGTGCACCAGAACATTTAGCGTGTGCATGTAAAATACTCTGCTGCTATAAGGGCTGGATGGCAAAGGTTCATGTCTGTCTGCAGTCGAATCAATTGCGTTTTAAAATAGTTTGTTAGGCATGTATGTGGTATGTTCTTTTTAGTATAAAACAGTACTGAGGAAAACTTTTAACATAATGAGCAAATAAATTCGCATCCATCTGAACTGGATTACACAGCAAAGAGATTCTGGGTTTGTTCAGCATGCAGGCAAATCAGATTTGCTGTTCAATGCAGATCATTAGGACAGATCGCGTGCATTAGCATCTGCAAGTGATTAGATCAGATTTGTGTGTCTAGACATCCTCAATTTCCTAAACTGCAAAATTCTGTGAGCAGCAGGTTTTATCCGCTACATGTGGTTCCAATACAGGGTGCTCCTAAACTGAATTCTGACTTGAAAATTTATTTTAAATCATTTTGGAATAATGCTGTAACGTGACAAAATGTGGAACAAGTGCACCGCTGTACATGACGTACTGCCTTTCCTTGCTTTCAGCATCTGTCCATGGAGTGTTGTCCTCCAAAGCAGTTTAGTTTTTGCAGCATGGGTTCCTCTGCAGGATGCAACACCTCTGTTTGTCTGGATTTGTAGTTGTTACTGTCTGTTACATTGTGAGCAATGCAAAAGACACTTTGAAATCAAATTTCAATATGCTGAACTGTGACTGAATGAAAAGAAATGAAAGCAAAGGCTTAGATAAGGGGTGAAACACATCAACCTTCTTATTTCAAACTTTCAGCATACATATCCATCTTTCTTCTGTATGGGGCGGGGGTGGAGCCTATTCCAGCTGTCTTAGGGCGAGAGGTGGGGTACACGCTGGACAGGTCGCCAGTGTGTCGTAAGGCTAACAGCCTTTACATGTCAAACAAATTTGAGTTTTAGCTCATTGGAAAATCTGTGACATCAGGGTATTTGACTGTCTCTTCTGTCAGAAAGCTGCAAAATGGTGGGAGCTGATTAATTATTTATACAGAAAACAGGCAGAAGAAATGTCTGGTAGTACCACTGGAGATTTGACTCTACCCAGATGGTCCTTGTTTATCATGTAACTTTGCGGAGATATTGGAGAACAGTAAGAAACACAGATAAGAAGATAAGATGAGAAAGGATGGAGAAGATAATAGATGATAAGAAAGAAGAGTTTTGAGGTGGAGTGGTCAATATGGAGCCCAACTTGACCCAGAAGGTAGAAAAAAATTTAAAATGTGTTTGTGAAATTTGTTCTGAAGTGTGTAACACATTAGCCAATCAGACGTTGCAAAATGGTTCCCGCAGGACTGTGGAATGATGATACTGGCTGTATAATGTATAAATGTATAATTTCTTGAGGGATATTATAAAAATCAAGTCTAGATATTGACAGTGTAGTTTTCCCATGCTCCATAATACATAATTGATTTAAAATAATTTTCACAGAGCCATAATGTTCAAAAGGAAGTCAAGGTTATGGCCTGTTGGTGATGCAATATCATTCATTCTGTCATGAAGGATAAGCCACGCTTTATTGGAAAATTATACCGAAGACTAAAATGGTATGGGGATGTGGGGTCATTTCAGGGGCAGCATGTCACACCAATGGATTTCACAGTACTAGTCATTTACATACACATAAAAATAAATCAATACGTCAAATATGTCAGGAACAGTTTCCTGATAGCAAAAAACAGCCTTTAAGCTGCAGTTTACAAAAATCCAATACAGTTATGTTTGGTTTGTATGTTAACAGACATCAGAAATTGGCTGAAGTGCTCCAAATGTCTTTCAAAGGAATACTGCTTGTATCAAATCAAAAATTGTACAGTACCATTTTGGACAGACTCCAAAGAGCTGACTGGTACTGTAAAATTCTGCAAGGGTTATACAAGCAGACATACTGTGTTATTGGACACCGGGTCTCTTTACTGTTTTTAGAGGTAGCAAGCTACAACGTCATAGCTGGACTGGCCATCGGGCATACCGGGCATTTGCCCGGTGGGCCGATGGTAATTTTTCGTTTTTATGGGCCGATGTTTTTTTGTTGTTGTCCTTTTTTCCGTAACGGTGTAAACAGTGAAAGGTGGCGGATTGGACAGATGCTGGCAAATGTGTAAAAATAACTCATTTGTTTGGTAGTGGCTATGGTGGAGCTTTCACAGATTGAGTAAAATTAGCAAGTGGTGGAGGCCAGCAGGTGGATGAGGGAAAGGGGAGGCGGAGAAGGAGAGACCCGAGGCGGCCGCCGGTCCGAGTGTCAGGTGAACTGAGCTTCAGGTAAGAAGTTATGACCTGCAGTCTATCTGTGTCAGATATAAACCAAGTTGAGGCGTAGTTTATTTTCGTTATGTTAACTTTTTACAGTCAGTTACAATAACTCGTACTGCGTGCTAGCTAGCATTACGACGTTTATATACTGCTGGGTGGGTGCTATGATGTTACTGATAGTGAACTTAATTTTATTCATAAGGTTAGTTAGTAGAGTTGCCAACCGTCCCGTAAAAATCCTCTGGTATTCAGAGTTAATATTACGCGTTTCGTATTGAGCTGAAAATAAACGCGATTTGTCCGGGACCAGCTAGAATGAAAAAAAAGCTGGATTTATTCTGTCGTTATGCTGTCAGCTGTTTCTTCTTCTCTTAATCTCTCCTCTCCCTCTCCTGTTGCTACTTCAATCACGAAACTGATCAATGATCAGCTGATCGGCGTTTCTGCCGTTTCTCTCTTGCTTGTTTATCTCCCACTTTGCGCCAGAAAGAGGAAACTAGCGGAGGTCGCGTTAAACAGCAGAAGCACCTTTAAACTTGATCAGCTGTTGTTAGAATTTATTTAATATTAATTTCTAGTATCAGCTGATGTTTGCTGGAGCCACAGTTGTAAAAGCTGCTGGTCATGATATCGGTTTGGTTATCTGGTGAGAGGGAAACATGAAGATGAAATCAGGAGATGTCCTTACTGAATCATCAGAGCTGAACAGGTGATGGAGAAACAGGTTTACCTTTTAGGTGACACGAATGGGTTGAAGGAAAGTTATGAGCTGTTTCTGAGAGACAAATAACACCAGGATCCTTTTTTTATGTAGCTGACAGCTGGTAACTGTGCAGGGGCGGGTCTAGCAAAGTTTAGCCAGGGGGCCAGGTAGGGCATTAACAGGGAAAGGGGGGCACAAAGAAATACTTTTCTTTCTTATTCTCATTTAAAATTTCTAGCTTTTATTAAATGATTATCCAAATCTTACAACCAAAGTTTTCATCTGATGTCAAATATATAGAAATCCATTATTGTGCATAGTAATTTTTTTTGAGGGTCCCAACATAATTTCTTCAGAAGTAAGTACTGTATATGATGCCAGTATTTTCCCACATTTTCTGGATTCTGTACCAGTACTGTGTAAAAATGCCATCAAAAAGTCAATTAAGTTTTATTCTTTCTCACCTGTCTTTCTGTCTCCTTTCACTTTTTAAAGGTTGCCATGTTAGAAAAAAATATTTTGCCCTGCCATGCTGTTTATTGATGTGATAAATGAATAGTTTATGAAAATATCACTAAATCTGTCATTTATTATTTTTAATATTCAGTAATGGTCATGTCTCACCTCTAGTCTTCTCTGTCTTAATTTCAGGTTTCCACCATGTGTTGTAGATAGTTCAGGAGGTTAACTCAACCAAGTCTTTGGGTTTCAGCTAAGTACTGTTTAGAATACCAGAATAGGGAGGATGGTGTAGGTTTAAGTTTATTAGATTGATACATATATACCATCAAGACAGTGTACATCACTGTCACAACGACGTTTGTTTTCATTCAAAGGATTTATGGTTTTTCTTATAATACCTGGTGGGCCGGTCTCTAGTCAAACTGCCCGGGCTGATTTTTTGTCCCAGTCCAGCCCTGTACAACGTCACTTCATTGTGGTAATGCTACTTTTTCAAATGTGTGTAGTCATGCTGTGTTTGAATGCATAGCATAGTTCAGTGATTCTTCTAATTAAATGTACGTATGTGTCCTCAAAATACTGAGAGGTTTTGGGGCGCTGGTTTAGCTCAGTGCATTGAGTGGGCAACCACATGCCATACGGCTGAGAGCGGTCGGTTCGAGTCTGGCCCGCAGCCCTTTGCCGCATGTCGGCCCCTTCTCTCTCTCTCTGCCGCTGCTCTCCTGTCCTTTCTTCACTGTGCCAGTGAAGATGTCTGCTGATCACACTGCATTCTTTTTTTTTTGCACAGCTATGGCACCACTGGAAAGGGTGGACCCCACAACAGTACAAAAATAAATTGGGCCCCACAATAGTTGAAAAATGAGTGTGTGTGTTTGTGTGTAAGGTTAGACATCTGAATTGCTGTCCCACATACTCAAATAAGTCTCATCACATAATTCTACATTACAATCGCTTTAGGGAGCAGGGATGAGGTGCACATGCATGGACATGATCATCTCAGCTTCCTCATCTGCCACTTTCATACTGGCAGATGAGGTTATGTGGGACTATGTGCTGTGATCAAATAATAAATCAACACACACACAAACACGCATGCTACCAAAGAAAGATAACTATTTGAATCCATGCACACATTAGGAAGTTAAAGATCAGATTATTTAATAAGATTTCCAGATCGTTTTTGTTTTATGTTTGTGCTATTTGTGTGTGCTGGCATCGCTTATGCTGTCAGGGTAAATTGAGTCACAACAGGCATTCTTTTATTGTATTATTTAACTGCTGCAATTCTTGATGTACAAACATTTCAAACACACACACATTACACACGTAAACATGCACACATGTAGACACAGCCAATTAACACCTCAGTCTCCCTCTGGTATTCTACAATCAAGCTTGATATTTTTAATCAAACACGAGTGCTCACATAGCTGCACACCTGTACCCATTTAGAACTGAAGGACGCACACACACACACACACACACACACACACACACACACACACACACACACACACACACACACACAGAGTTTCGGGGTTCCTAAGTCATATGAGCTAGTTTAGCAACAAGTAATTAGCCTGTGTTAGTGATTAGCCTGATACACAATTAGCCTCCAGCAATAGCATGCTTGTTTATCACCATTTGAAAGGGCAGTGTGATGCGATAGGAGCACTAAGTTAAGTATAGTTATGGGTGAATTTAGACAAGGACACCTGCTCTCTGTTAATTGCAATTTAGAGTCAAACTGAGTCGCTTAAAGATACAGATGAAACTTATGCTTGGCAGTCAAATGCACAGTAACAACTTGTGCATTTTGATGCCGACAGAGAGATAAAGTCTCCAGCTGTTCCATTATGGCTTCTGTAACTCACTGCAGCCTCTCATTTAGCATTTCATTCCCCAGGAAAAAAGTCAATTTGATTAGCTTACTTTCAGTATAGTCTAGGACTGCACTTGTACAGTGTAACTATGACTCCTGTGAAAACATGAGACTGCAGCGAGTGTCTCAGTTGGGAGATGTGTGTTTATTGCTTGATTGCTCACTGATTTGGTTGGTTTTTACTAACATTTTACCTTCATTTTCATTAGTTACAAAGTAAGAAAATAAAACGATTACTAAAAAAAAGTTTGATTTTGATTTTAGTCCTGTACAAGAGTAACAACGTTAACCCTGCGCCCTGAAAATATTCCCAATTACCCAGAGAGGAATAGGAATTTTGCAGGAGAGAATGGAGAGCTTTTTCCTACCCCATCTATTGTCTGCATGCGTCTGCTAAATAACATTTTATGTCCTGTGGGGATGACAACGTATCCCCTCCTCTGACTTTTAGTACAGCATCTTCAAGCACTCAACAATGCAAACATGATAATCCAGGTCCCATTACGTTCCAACTTTTCTTCATGCCAATATTACATCACTACTGTTTCAAAGTGAAAACTACTCCTTACTAAATAAAAGAGAAATAAAAAGGATTCAGAACATCAGATTTTCCAGGAGGCTCACAAAAAGCAAATCATATGCATTTTCGTACTGAATGCCAACCACTTGTCTGATCATCTACATCAGAATCCCTACAAAAGTCAGCAAAGTTATGGAACTTCTTATTTTAACTTGTGGAACTAAAATTATGACGCAGAGCTGCTTTCTGCAACACCTTGCAGTTGCAAACTCTTGCTGCGAAGGCCATCTCTGAAGAAATGTTGCACACACGGTATTTTGGGTTTTCACCTGACAGAGCAGCAGCTGTAGCTTCACTCTAGTGTGGAAAAATCAACTCTTCTCTGATCAGCATTTACTGCTTCATTCACAGTTAGAATCTTTGGTCCATGATTCAGTAAAACACATTACAGAGCCAAGTTATTTTCATATGATCATTGACTCTCAAAATGCAAACGTCTGCTGTCGATCTTAGTAAAAAAACAGGGTTTCCCTCTTTCCTGTACAGAGATTTATCGATGTGGGGAAAAAGAGGGTGTCACCCTGCATATGACACACAGCAGGAAAGCAGAAAAAGTCTGTCATCAAAGCAAACTGTTTTCTTAGGAATATTCTCAAGTGGAAGATTCATTAACTCTTACTGTAGAGCATCTTGAACTGAAAGCATTTTGACATTTCATATCAAATTTTGCAGTTATGTGGCACAGCTGGCCAAACAGGGCTAAGTGGAAGGAGAAGATAATTCTGTCATCTTAAAGCACTATATTGTAATGAGAACGGGGTGCTCTGATTTTAGACAAGTTTGAACCTCATCCTGCTTTTTTTTATTTGTGATATTTGACCAGAATCCCTAAAGATGAATTATGTATGTAAGATTTTTTTAATTGCTTTCAGGAACAAACTAATTAAAGAGATACCAGATAAAAGAGACAAAAACAACAATGGAATAGAAAGACAAAACAAAAACCATTGCAAGTTATTACTCTCTCATCCCTGGCCACTCAGCTCAAGCCTGGCTGACAAACCACAGCAATTAATTACCTGCAAGCCTACTACAGACCCCTGATTTATGAAGTCTTTCATGGTGATGCACAGCACTGATAAGTCACATTTAGAATATAAAGGAGGAACAGGGCAAAATCATGCATCAACGCTAAAGACAGCTGACTTAAAAGAAATAAGGACATTTTTACTTAGCGTTAGACACAGCTGCAGTTCATCTCCCACAAAATCTGCATTAAAAGTACTCACACACACACAGATGCTAGCCTACATTGGGCTGTTTTTGCATGTTTTGTTGCTTGTGCCCATGGGCTCTTTTCTCCCTCTGTTCTTTTCATCAGAGAGAGAGAGAGGAAAAAACTCATCTTCATTATTTTCATGTTGCACAGAATGTCACTTTATCTATTATGCCTCCGTGAGAGATTTTGTCTGTCAAACAGTGTAAGTGCAAAAAAAAAAAAAAAGTTCAAATACATGTATTCATTTGGCTTGTACAAGAAAACTGGAGCAAGTATCGTTGCTTCTGTGTGCTGCTGAAGGACACATAAAGCGGGACACATGGCTGCTTGTGAAAACAGGATCCTGGAGTACAAGCTTTCTTCTGTCAGCCACTACATGCTTCCTTGGGCTGATATCATCCTGCCAGCCATGATATTAGGGAGTATTTCTCATGTAGTCCATATAAAATTTATTGACTACTTGAGAAAAAAATTGTGGTCCATATAACAACATTTCAGCTTTTAAGTTTTAGTTGATGTAAGTTTAATAAAAATAAAAAAGTTGAAATCTGAGCCCAAGGCAAACTGTTCCAGGCTTATGTAACTAAGAGAATTATATAAGCTTACAATCTTGAAAAATAAGGATTTGTACCAATGTGTTCCATTTTTTTATCTAAGGAAAGTACTTGAATTACAGAAATTCAATATGATATAAATATACACTGTGTTTTTCCAGCTTTAAAAAGAAAATTGCAAAAAATAAAACAAAATAAATTTCTTGGTTTCAGGTTTTTATAAGGCTAAACTGTTTCAATTATGTATATGTGTGTGTATATATCTATATATATATATATCTATATAAAAAAATGCCCATCTCACCCCTGCGGGCGGTTTATCCTTCAAGCTCGGGTCCTCTACCAGAGGCCTGGGAGCTTGAGGGTCCTGCGCAGTATCTTAGCTGTTCCCAGGACTGCGCTCTTCTGGACAGAGATCTCCGATGTTGTTCCCGGGATCTGCTGGAGCCACTCGCCTAGCTTGGGAGTCACCGCACCTAGTGCTCCGATTACCACGGGGACCACCGTTACCTTCACCCTCCACATCCTCTCGAGCTCTTCTCTGAGCCCTTGGTATTTCTCCAGCTTCTCGTGTTCCTTCTTCCTGATATTGCTGTCATTCGGAACCGCTACATCGATCACTACAGCCGTCTTCTTCTGTTTGTCTACCACCACTATGTCCGGTTGGTTAGCCACCACCATTTTGTCCGTCTGTATCTGGAAGTCCCACAGGATTTTAGCTCGGTCATTCTCCATCACCCTTGGGGGCATCTCCCATTTTGACCTCGGGACTTCCAGGTTATACTCGGCACAGATGTTCCTGTACACTATGCCGGCCACTTGGTTATGGCGTTCCATGTATGCCTTGCCTGCTAGCATCTTGCACCCTGCTGTTATGTGCTGGATTGTCTCAGGGGCATCTTTACACAGCCTGCACCTGGGGTCTTGCCTGGTGTGATAGACCCCAGCCTCTATGGATCTTGTACTCAGAGCTTGTTCTTGTGCTGCCATGATTAGTGCCTCTGTGCTGTCTTTCAGTCCAGCTTTGTCCAGCCACTGGTAGGATTTCTGGATATCAGCCACCTCCTCTATCTGCCGGTGGTACATACCGTGCAGGGGCCTGTCCTTCCATGATGGTTCCTCGCCTTCCTCCTCTTTCTTGGGTTTCTGCTGCCTGAGGTATTCACTGAGCACGCTGTCAGTTGGGGCCATCTTCGTGATGTATTCGTGGATGTTTCTTGTCTCATCCTGGACTGTGGTGCTGACACTTACCAGTCCCCGGCCCCCTTCCTCCCGCTTAGCGTACAGCCTCAGGGTGCTGGACTTGGGGTGAAACCCTCCATGCATGGTCAGGAGCTTTCTTGTCTTTATGTCAGTGGCTTCTAGCTCCTCCATTGGCCAGCCTATTACCCCAGCAGGGTACCTGATCACGGGCAGGGCGTAGGTGTTGATGGCCCGGATCTTGTTCTTACCGTTCAGCTGACTCCTCAGGACTTGCCTGACCCTCTGCAGGTACTTGGTGGTTGCAGCTTTCCTAGCGGCCTCTTCATGGTTCCCATTTGCCTGCGGTATCCCCAGGTACTTGTAACTGTCCTCTATGTCTGCAATGTTGCCTTCTGGTAGTTCAATCCCCTCAGTTCTGACTACCTTCCCTCTCTTTGTTACCATCCGACTACACTTCTCCAGTCCGAACGACATTCCAATGTCATTGCTGTATAGCCTGGTAGTGTGGATCAGTGAATCGATGTCTCATTCATTCTTGGCATACAGCTTGATGTCATCCATGTACAGGAGGTGGCTGACAACCGCTCCGTTTCGTAGTCGGTATCCGTAGCCAGTCTTGTTAATGATCTCACTGAGGGGGTTCAGGCCTATGCAGAACAGCAGTGGGGACAGAGCATCTCCTTGGTAGATCCCGCACTCTACATATATATATATATATATATATATATATATATATATATATATATATATATATCATTCCTAATTCTAAACTGCATAAATTTAAAGCTCCTACTCTAACCCTTCTAAGGTTACAAGGCAGTCATAACAAACAAATCACATCATATCATGTTCTCAAATTGCACGAGACGTTGCTTTACAACATTTTTTTTCTAAACACAAAGTTAACATCAAATTAACGTTACATAAAGTGGGGTTGTGTTGGTTTTTATCGCTTTTTTAATGATATATTGGTACAAAAGCTCAGAGATGAACAAAGTCAAATGCTGCAACAGTTTTCAAAATTCAACTTTTTGAAAAAACTTTGACAAAACAATTTCTTTCTTTGATTTTGGTTTTGACTTCTTTTTGTCCTATACTAGCGCTGATGTGGAGGTTTTGTCTGAGTGGCGACGCCTATTGTTCCGGAGAATACTGCAGCACCAACCTGTACCTTAATGGTAAGCATAAAGTGGCTGTGTAATGACCTTACTGGAGGCACACAATGCAACCATTACAGCAGTTATGCTGAGGTAGTGCAACACACTCTTTGCAACTGATTTCACCCAGCAACATCCAGCGAATTGTGGCCTTTGCAATCAACACAAAGAAAATGGCCTAATTTAGTGATCAATATTTTTTTAAGGAATAAGCTTCTACTACCCACCACCCACCCTAAAAATCGTATTTCTCCATGTCTCCATCATTCATATTATCAGCTAAGTTAGTCTAATATTTAAGAAAAGTTCAAAACTCTTAGATGTTGGTGCTTCATAAATCAAACATCTTGGCTAGAAAGATATGAAGATTTCAGATTGATTGATTGAATTTGCACATAAACATTTGCCATCCCAATAAAGATAAATCACAAACTAAGCTTTTTCTTTCCTTCTCAATCAAGATTCCCCCTGAGATGAATAAAAGTCTCAGCATTATTTTAACAAACCAGCCGACATCACACAAAAGTACAAGTCAAACTGTTATGTGCAGTGGAGACCAAAGGTCCAATTAACTTTATTACTAAATTTAAAGCCCGAGACAGCGTGAAGACATATTACACAACACACACACACACACACACAAACACACACACACATGCGCACACACACACACACATGCACACATTTTCAAAGGTCATTACAAATATGAAACATTAGCTCATACGTGCACACACAAAAACATTTCTTCATCAGTTACAGTACCCGAGCCACGCATTAAGTACATGCTGATATTCACTTTATAATCAGACTTGCTTCTAATTGTCTGTGTTGCTCTTAATCAGATTCGGACTGACAAAGTCCAAGCAATCAGTAGTCATCATAACCACCCACCCTACTCAATGACCCCATACCATCTACGTACTACAGCAGTACCTCGCACTGTGGCAGTACCTTAAAAATGGCCTTATAGTTAGTGATACTCTGACACTTTGGAAAAGAGCTTTTTTGTATTATCATTTCAATAACATTTTTATGATATGTGCAAATATTTCCCAGGGCTGTCATGTTAGTTATTGAAAAGTATGCGAAGCTTTACATGCCAGAAATTATAATTGAAATTTGGAGAAAATCCCCACATGAAAACAGCATGTTGGGGCATTTCTTTTTTTTTTTTGTCCAAACATATGTTCTAAAGCATTTTTCTGGAGTAAAGTGTATGTGAGAAAATCATATTTGAAAAAACCTGATGATACAATATGCAGTACCACATCATTCTTGTGGGTTTTACTTCAATGATATTTGCCATAAAAGGTTAAGGTAACCCTAAAACTGAGCTATGAAAGAACTTAATCTTACTGCACAGACACCAGGTGCGCCTAAAGGAGGGCAGCATTGGCTTAATAAGTATGTTACAACCAGTGTTGGGAAGGTTACTTTTAAAATGTATTCCATTACAGAATACTGAATACATGCCCCAAAATGTATTCTGTAACGTATTCCGTTACGTTACTCAATGAGGGTAACGTATTCTGAATACTTTGGATTACTTAATATATTATCATGCTGTTTACAACTACGTGAATGTACTATTGCTGTGATTTATTACTGTTACTGAAGGTCCGCGGCTCCGAACCGTAGTAAAGGGACCTCTGGCTAATACGGTGGGTTCGTGTCGGGCTCGTAGCTGAAAACTAGCTTTACTTTGGTGTCTGGGTCAACTTTGCTTGCCAGAGACAGAGAGAGGCGTTGAAAGGCTGCTCCAACGGAACTTATTGTTTCCGGAGGAAAACACGAACACAGTGTACAGTCGAGTCTTAATAGCTTACTTACAGCTGGGCTCGTCAGGCACTCTTCTTGGCTGCGGTGGTTATTATTATATTTACATGCTTCCAGCTCCCGTTTTTGCTCCGTGACAGCTCGGACTTTTCCTTTCTCTCCCTCCCTCGCTCACAGACACATAACGTGTATGGCAGTCCATTCTCGCTGCAGCACGGACTACACTGCCCATGAGGCTACATTCTTTAGGGCCATGCCTGTAGCATTCTGCCTTTTAGCTTAGCACAACAACAACAACAAAAAAGCGCTCTCTCACCCAGGAAACACGCAGAGAGAGAGAGCGTCACCCTGTAACCATGGCAACCGTAACGCTGCCGCCTGGAACAACCGATCGTAGCTGTCAAACAAACCCAAACAGTCCTGACCCGCGACAATATGAAACAGGAAAGTACCGCCGTGTAATCCATTTATTTCAACAAAGTAACTGTATTCTAAATACCACCTTTTTAAACGGTAACTGTAACGGAATACAGTTACTCATATTTTGTATTCTAAATACGTAACGGCGGTACATGTATTCCGTTACTCCCCAACACTGGTTACAACATTATTATATGCTTAACTGGAATTCTTTTGCCCCATTTTTTCTTCATTCCAACCACAGACAGCAGTTGCTGCCAGCTGAGAAACGCAGTTACACTCCAGTACGTACCAGATTTAATTTGCGTTTCTTTCCTTCTATCTTTGAAGCTATGAGACCCATGCACGTTATCGAGTAAAATATAGTGCTAGTAAAATGTAGCACTAGTAAAATGTAAAAGTAATACAACAGTAAAACAATAAATGATCGCATCTGACAGTTAAAATGTAAACATTAGTGAGATAACAATTTTATTTTTCCTGAAAAATGAAAAAGAGATCAATAAAAAAACAAACTGAATTCCTTGCACATAGTTTTGCTTCTTGTTAGAGGTACCTACTTCATTTTGGTAGCTGTTAACTATCCACACTGTATATACGCATGTATGCAGAGATCATTATAGATAGATGGATAGAAGGCCTAAAAATATCTACAGCAAATGAAATGAATCTAAAAGTCATGTCCTTAAGAAATAGGAGAAAATTCAGGAAAAACCTGACACAGGTCTCAGTGGAAGGGTGGCTGTCAGGCAGCCATGCTTAAGGAAAAGAAACTCTGCGAAAAGGCTGAGGTATGCCAAATCATACAAGAGCTGGACTGAAAATCTGTCCATCATAAAGGAAAGGCATATCGTAACATTATCTCGACAGAGAGGCAAACAAAGTGCAGCCAACATCTAAAGAAGAGATTTGAATATCCTTCATCAAGCCTGGAGAACTATTCCTGAAGCCTATTTAAAGAAATCACAAGACAGCTTGAATAAGAGAGCTCAGGCTGTGTTGGAGAAGGCGGTCACACCAAATATTGACTTTTTGAGTTGTGGTCTGTTTTCCGTGTATGTTTGCACATATTTCAATAAAATGCTGCACCTATTTCCCATTTCCTAGCAAAATATAAAGAAACGAGGGCTGCCTCAGACATGTCCATTATTTTTATATCCTCTGAGTACTGCAAAATTTAGCATCTTTCAAAGTATGCATTTCTCACATGCTGAAGTAATATGCCATTAAAAAAAATCTAAAGAATCATTCATTCTTCAAAGGCTGCCCTTAACATGAATCCCTTTGTGTGAATGGCTGAATGATGGGAAGGTATAGTTACTTAAACCATAGTACTCTGATCCCTTTTACCTCTGAGCTATTTCACCCTTTTGTTGCCGCGAGGGAACATAAATGGGAGTGTATGTATATATTTGTAGAGGTAATAATACAGATTCCTACTGGATGTACAGTATATGGCACAGAAGAGCTTTGAAAAAAACAGTGGACCCACACATGGTGAGGATGAGAGTTCCACGTCACGCCAATTGTTTGTCTCCCTAAATCAAAAGGGAGGTGATTTTCTGAGCACCAAGGGGGAGAATAGAAAATGACAAAATAAACGAGTGCACTTTTCTCTCTCTTCTCTTTCTTTCATCTGCCCTTCCGCCAAAGAAGAATGATGCGCCACGGTCTTTTTGTTGTGCCGGCTGACACAACCACTCACACACACATATACTCCCTCTCAAACATCCTCTGCAGCACTCTGTTTGGACCACACTGTGGCTGCCTCTGTGCGATCTGATGAATGACAACCCCATTTCAATTACTGCCCCTCCTCTGTGCTTCTGGCTGTCTTTGAGGCTGCCTCTCACATGTTCCTCATCTTCAAACCAGCCTCTTGAACCAAATCTAGTGAAGAGTCCATGCTTGTGACAGGCAGGCAACGTCGCTGCACTAAAACCTCAGTGAAAATGCCAAAGACTGAGCTCTACTTTTTAGTCTTACAAGAGAGAACGTATGGACGAGGTCAGATGAGGACTGCAAAGAGAAACATGAGTTCTAGGTCTTCACTAATCACTTAATATAACACACTCTGTCACTCATTCTGAAAAATGCCTCAGAGCAGACGCAATGTTAGATTTCCTCTCGGGTCAATATCAGACTTGTGTAATTGAATATTTGAGCGGCTGTCTTTTAAAAAAACAACTTTGGGATCATCTTTGACACAAATTTTAAATCTGACAAACAAATCAATGCTGTGGTCAAGCTCAGGACAACCTCCACATTAAAATCTTTTCGAAAAATCATCCAATTTTGAAAGGGCTATGCGTGCTTTTAGAGCATCTGCTCTGGACTACTGTAGTACCATGTATACTAAATGACTGAGATCATTTTTATGATCTTGTGACTCACCATGCAATACAGATTCTAGTATAGAGTGGCACCAGTTCCAATGACAGCCTGAAATTGTGGTAGACATGCTGTGTCCATACACTCCCTCAGATTATTAAGATCTGCTTCATAAGAAGTCCATCCAGCAGTTGAAGCCTATTTAAAACCAAAAAAAGAAACTGTCATTGCACTAATTCTTTAGACTGATTGACCTCAGACAAAAATCAGCTGCAATACTTTTTAAATCTAAGCTGAAGTCATGCTTTTGCACTGTGCTGATCTCTGGGACTGTGCTTGGAGCCACGTTTTTTTTTTTTTTTTTTTTTTAATGCAAATAGTGTGAATGAATGTAGTATGAACTTTTAGGAATCGTTTTATTTTTTTATTTATCTTTACTCTTAAGCACTTTGGTTCTAAATCTCCTATACAAATAAAATGTACTTACTTATGTTGAATTATTTTGTAAGTCTTTGTATGTCTGCTCTTTTTAATGTAATCGTTTTAAAACGTAATACAAAGTGAGCTGTTAAAGGGTTACACTCTAAGTATAAGTGTATTAGACACACACACTCTCCAGTTCAACAAAAATGCTGTACGCTGTAAAGGGATGGTTTTCAGCATGAATTTCCCTAGTGGTAAGAACACAACTGAATTATCCTGCTTTGAGTTTCCAACTTTGGAGATTTGCTTCAAAATAAACTTGTGTTATTTACTTTACATTTTTTATTTTAGGGCTACAGTATCTGCTGAAGCTCTTTGGGATATCTAAAAGCATTATGTAATTTGTATGTGATGCATGTTGCTAGCAGTCGAAATCAGGCAAGGAAATCTGAAATGAAAATGTTACAACTGTATAAATTGTGGTGAATGCCTGCGAAAGGTGCAGTGCCTAGGTATTAACAGATGATGAAATGTTTATTTTGCAACCAGTAGATCATTTCCTATGACTCAAAGCTCTTTAACATTACAAATGTTTAAATTAAGCTGTAATAGCTATATGCTGACAAAAAAAAAACTACTGGATACACAATGGAAGATGTGCACATTAAACTAATCAAATTTGAAACCTATTTCAGTCTTTAAGGCTTTAAACTAGTCACGGTGAAATAAAATGCAATTTGTGAATACACAAGGATTTATTAAGATGTGAGCAATTATTGTGTTCTGGACATAGATGATATGATCTGTGTAGTTTTGTGTATTATTTATCATCTGCATGTCAGTGATGGGAATAACGGCATTACAAGTAACAGCGTTACTAAAGGCGTTACTTTTTTCAGTAACGAGTAATCTAATTACTATTTCTATCGTTACAATGCCATTACCGTTACTAACGAGAAAATGCGGTGCGGTCGCGTTACTATTTTTCAACGGCTGAAGCTGTGTTCAGCTTACCACACGTAAGTAATCTGGGCGCTACAGCTTTAAGCAGCTGGGCGCGCTCTCGCGGACAGCAATCACTCTCTGGCCGACGATCACTTTTTGGCACAACACCTGGAGCTAAGGGGGCAAAACAATCGCATGAGTGCTGCTGTTTGACTGAGGAAGAATAAAGTAGTCGTGGTAAGCCAATCACATGACCACTTTACAGTTTTTGCCCGTTGCTTGAACACTATAAACCCATGCTTAGACTAAAGTAACACAACTTGAAGCTTTTGTTACCATACCTCAAACACATGTACCCATTCCTTAAGCAAAAGCGCTGCTTTGCACTCTAGTTGCAATTATGCAACACACTTACTCCTTTATGCAACACACATGGTCCTGCATACTACACTCTATTTCATACATAAGACACTTCGTTCAAAAATGAAATTTCAGGGTGCCATTTGGAAAACACATGTATCCAAAATACAAAACACATCGGGTAATTGCAACCACTCAAATACATACCTGAATGCACTTACTTGCAAAACTGAACACCAATTAGCCAACTACAAAAAGCCCTCAGTTTAGCCATTTCAAGAACTTTGTAAGCATGGATGGGGGGAGAGCAAGAGGAAGAGGAGGAGGAGGAGGTGGAGGTCGAAGAGGCCATGCACGGACCCATATTTGTGATGACATAAGAGCAACTTTGGTGGACCATGTCATCAACCATGGCCTGACCATGAGGGAAGCTGGGCAGAGAGTCCACCCACATCTAAGCCGCTTCACAGTGGCATCTGTAATACGAACATTCAGACTAGAAAACAGGTATGTCGTCACCTCTCTACCTTCTACTCTACTCAGATGGTTTCTATAGCACTGTTCTACAGTATATCACATTACCATATCAAGTGTACAGGGTATTGCAGGGTGCTAATGCTCCTTTTGCAGCCAAAATGGTAGTTTTTGTGAAACATACCATGATTACTTATATTGAAGTACAGTGTTGTACAGTGGATGATACAGTATATACAGTAAAGTACTGTAAGAAAAATAAGCAAACCTATGACAATATGTGGTTGTATGTCTCTAGAATGACTCGAAGACCTTCTGGGGGAGGACGCCAACAGACGGCGGGATCCATGAGCCCACGATGCACAATTGTCATGATTTTTCTTGTGTTTACATGATAGTGTTTTTTCTATTACTGTATTATGTTTTTGTTTTTGTTTTTTGCTTTATCTGACTTCATGGTACTGCAATGTACAATATTGAGTAGGCCTATTTGCTTTTTTGGTTGTTTGAAAATGTGTCTCCTGAAAATATGCCTTCTGAATAAACAATGAAAATTAAAGACTGCAGTGTTTTATATAAAGTAGACTAGTGTGTTCCCCCTGATCTGAAAGTGTTTGCATATGATGCAAGTATGTGTCATTTTGTCAAGAGAGTTACATTTTGACACAGGAATGTTAGGTTTTGATAGCAGAGTTTCAATTTGGCGCAAATGTGGATGGTATATTTCCCAGTGTTGTGTCATGTTTACTTGTGTTTAGAGTTTTGGCACAATGAGCGAAGTTTTGCAAAATGTGTTCAAGCAGCGGGCAAAAACTGTAAGATGACAAAGCAACAAGGTGATATATACCAGTTTTTAAATTGTGTTGATAGGCCACGAAAAACCAGAGTCATGATAAACAATATATATGCGGCGTTTTTTCCTCAATAGTTTCGTCACGTTTAACGTCTAAGGGCAGCCTAGCAAGCACTCTCTGCTTATATGCAAAAAAAATCCAAAACAAAACAAAAAACAGCCCGTTCGTGTTGGTGGAAAAATGCACCATGTCGACTAATCAAAAAATTATATGGCAACATGACATTTGGTTGTTTAGGAAGAGGGGGAAGTTTTAGGAGTGAGAGAGAGAGAGAGAAAGATAGACAACAGAGAGAGCGAGTATTGAGATGTGAGAGATTTGTGATGTTTAGCGTGTTTGCAGTGTGTAGTTAATGTGTTGTCTTGTGTAGTTAATGTGTTGTCTTGTGTAGTTAGTGTGTAGTGTTGTGGACAGTTTTGTGTTGTCAGAACAATGAGCCGACTGCTGTCTCCAGGTAAAAAACCAGGAGGAGTGATACACCTGCTGCTGTCAGGCTTGCAGGTATCAGCTGTGATGTTCTCCTTTATAGTGGACAGAAATTATTTTTTTGGAGTGGCACAAATAATTTGTGTGGCATCTTATTGAAGAACTGCTGATTGTTCTGTAAATAGTTTGAAATTGTTATAAAAAAAAGGGTGAAAGGTAAATGGCTGCAAATAACATTGTTGTTTGTAAAACTTCTGCACAGGATTTTAAAATTGACAATTTATATTTGCATTTAAAGTTATGAAATATGATTCAGTAAACATGTTTGTGGTTGTTACAGTAAAAAATATAACTTTTTCTACTCGGATTTTATGTTTTTTTTGTCTGATTTTAGATCAATTGTGTTAATACTAGAGATGGACCAATCCGATATTACGTATCGGTATCGGTCCGATACTGACCTAAATTACTGGATCGGATATGCAAGAAATAAAAAATGTAATCCGATCCATTAAATATCAAAAAAGAACCTCACAAAACTTGCGACACGGCATAACTCGGCTCATAACCGTAGCACATCGGAGCAGTATGTGATAGAGCGGCTGTGTGTATTTGTAGCCTCTCATCTCCGAGGAAGTGATCCCAGAGAGAAGTAAAGCAAGTGTGTAAGTTCATCTCTGAATGTTTGTAAAGCATTCCCATGTTAAGCTTAACAACCGATATATAGAGCGACTGCCTCTCTCTCTCTCTCTCCCTCTCCTGCTGCTACTTCAGTCGTGAAACTGATTAATGATCAGCTGATCGGCTTTTCTGTTGCGTCTCTCTTCTTTGTTTTTGGCCCACTTTGCACCAGAAAGAGGAAACCAGCGGCTGAACAACAGCAGCACGTTTAAGCTTGATAATCTGTTGTTAGAATTTATTTAATATTACTTTCTACACCAGGATCCTTTTCTACGTAGCTGAGGGCTGGTAACTGTGCAGGGGCGGATCTAGCAAAGTTTAGCCAGGGGGGCCGATAGGGCATGAACAGGGAAAAGGGGGCACAAAGACATACTTTTCTTTCTTATTCTCATTTAAAATTTCTACCTTTTAATAAATAATTATCTGAATCTTACACCCAAAGTTTTAATCTAATGTAAAGTGTATAGAAGTCCATTACTGTATATAGTAACTGTTAAGTCTAATATACCCTAGTAAGCTATAGTACTTTTTCCTTTGGGAAAGTACCATCTGTGCAGTCTGCAATTCTGTTGAAGAAAGATGTTGAATCTATTTAATTATTCTTGAAAAATAATTTATTTCTGTGCACTTTCACCCTGCATCAAATTAAAGTTGATTACATCGATTAAGCATCATGAGGTGGAGAGTGGGGGGTGGTTCCCTATTTTTTTTTTTTTGCTGGGAGTTTGCAACCCTATTAGTTAGGTTGCTTAATATTTCTGCTAAGTACTCTTTAAAATACCAGAATAGGGAGGATGGAGTAGGTTTAAGTTTATTAGATTGATCAGTGTTGCTGAACTATGAAATATTTTGGGCGCAGTGTATTTTTTACATACAGGTATAACAGAATAGCTTTAGTGTTGTTGTTTATTTAAACTTGAGTATGAACTTATACAAAATGCAGCAAGATATTTAAAAAACAGTTTTATTGATTAAAAAACACACTATATCGGATTCATATCGGTATCGGCAGATATCCAAATTTATGATATCGGTATCGGTATCGGACATAAAATAGTGGTATCGTGCCATCTCTAGTTAATACAGTATGTCAAAATGAAAACATAACTGTAAATTAAGACACGTGAGGTTGTGCTGAAAAGAATGATACCAAACAAGGTAAAGTAAATAGTTTTTAAAGGTGAAATGTAGAGGTAAAATCAAAAGTGGTTAAAAATGGCCAATTATAACCTGGACCCCAGAGGGTTAAACATATTTTTTAAAGCAACGCAATAGTTACTTTTAAAGTAATTAATTACTTTTAGAATCTTGTAACTCAGTTACTAACTCAGTTACTTTTTTGAAGAAGTAACTAGTAACTATAATTAATTACTTTTTCAAAGTAACTTGCCCAACACTGCTGCATGTAAATACATATTTAAGAAGGAGATATGAAACAGCAGTAACCGTGCTCAGAGAAATCACAAATGCTTATGACCATGGCCTTCACTGGTTTGATTTGTGCTGGCAACAGCAGCATAATCCAAATATTATTGAGTCCACATGTTTAGGGAACAACACTGCTCTAAAATGACTCTTTGACATCATCTCCAATATTATTTAAAAGAAAGAGACGTAAAAAAAAAAGATTGAAAAAAGGATTTAAAGGTAAAGGTGTTTGTCAGAGAGGAAAGTGGTGTATAAAATGATGACAACAGATGGTATATAATGGTTATAGCTGGGAAAACGCAGAGGAGCAAAGCATGAGGAAAGGTAAGAGGGAATGTGACAGATGGTAAACATGGCTGTAGCCTAAATAGCCTCTTGCTGCTCTGTTTGATTGACTTGCACATGCTCAGTATGCAAGGTCAGTAGGTAGTCAAGCAAAAAGACCTTCCTAAAATCCCTATCACTTGTACTCATCACGTGTGCACATACAAAACACAAACCAAGCACCGATTACAGTTCCTCTAATGGCCACTTGAGGTTGGATAGAATAAATTGCCATAGACTTGCATAGTAGAAAGACAAAACTAAAAAGCAATAAAAATGCATGTTTAAAGCCTGGTACAAGGCCTTTATAGATTTTCTCCCACCATAACAACTGTTGGTCTGTCATTATTATTTTGTTTGTTTAATATCGCATTTATTTGGATTCTGATCAAACTTAAAGCTACATGACCTCTTTCACGGTCACCTGTGCTGACTATAGTGACCAGGTACTTATAGGTGTCGCATACACATATAAGTAAACACTGCAGGACAACTTTATCCAATAAACAAAAGCAGTAAACAAAAGCAATAAACAAAATTTTCTTTATGTACATAAAATGACTAACATATTCTACAGTAAAAATCTCATTCAGGTAATTATCAATCATAAGAAGTTCTCACCATATACTGCAGTTCTACAGGCATTCAGGGAAAAAAAGTAGAGCCAAAATAATGCAGGTTTATGCCGTGCCAGTTT
Source organism: Pelmatolapia mariae (assembly GCF_036321145.2). Lineage (NCBI taxonomy): Eukaryota > Metazoa > Chordata > Actinopteri > Cichliformes > Cichlidae > Pelmatolapia > Pelmatolapia mariae. The sequence continues at coordinate 13,192,893 of NC_086230.1, forward strand.
GTTACCACATTTGGATGGGCCTTCCAGGAATATTGATTACTGCCCATGCAATTTTTTAAAATGTATTTTTCATCTGAGAAAACAGAAATTGGGCATTTCCAGTTGTTGTTAACCAGCTAGTTCCATTTTCCCCAATGGTCAGGTGATTACAGTGGTGGTCCTCATTGCCTATCAGGTATGTTCAGTCTCTTGTTACCATTCACAAAATTAAATTCCACCAGCATGGTTTGCAGTTGGTAATGTTAGTCCTCATTCTGCTCTGGAGTTATGCTGTGGCCTAAAGGGATGACTCTGAACTCACTAAGACTGCAGAGAAGAAAAAGGAAACCAGCAGCAGTCAAAAATGGTAAAATTCATTCACAGGATAAGAAACATCCTTAAGTGGCACTTCCGTGTACAATTACTGCCACAAGGCACTCTAATTCTCTGGGATATTAAACCATTGGGATTACAAGTGTTTTAAAATGGTACAAGTGTTTACATTAATGGGACAACGCCCATCCTTCCACCCTGATGTTGTCAAAATGCATTTACATGAATATGCCAAGTATTTGCTGAGCAACTAATTTGCACTTGTAGAAACATGACGAATGATTAAAAAGTGCTGTCTGCATATTAAAGTTAGAAGTAAAGTAAAGTGATAGGAGATCGGAGGTTTTCTTATCGTAACCTAACAATGATACTTCATGCAACATAAAGCTTGACTCTGAGAACACCAGATAATAATTTAGTGCAACTTAAACCACGCTGTGCAGGAGCCATAACATGCCTCCTGCTCATGTCATACACCCAGTTCAGTGGATCCATGTACTGTAGAGTGTACCTGTAGAAACAGACACGGACTTTGACATTTCTAAATTAACAGACACACTGTTATGCTGCCACCTTAAAGCATTTCAAACACAAGTTGTCGTCATGCTATATTAATGGGGACCCATTGTGTTCATTGTGTTAACAAAGAATCCCGACCAGGCATTTATATGTGACCAGTCTGGAAGGGTGAGCAGAATCAAAAGGCATGGGTGTTGGTGTGGCAGCTTCCTTTGAGAAACACTTTGGTACTCCTGCATTATCGTCAGCTTCGGATCAAGTTTGGAATTGACACCGACCTGAGCATTACTGAATTATACTTTCCTCCTCCTGCTCCACAGAACACCAAACTAAAGCTATCTAAGCAATGTATCCTGCATCCTTTAAAATGGTAGAAATTTTGATTGCAGGATCTCCACTGTAACCTACATATCCCACTGAAGAAAGCCAATTATATTCCAGTGATCATTTATAAGCCTCCTTCATTAACATTATGTTGACAAATGAGCAAATTACATAAATACCCTGGTACTTTTGTTTTTTCATTAGTTTAATGACCTCGGGAAACACGCAGTGATGATAAAATAAGATTATATGTTTGAAGGCCTCTTCAGAAATGGAAAATTTCTTCATTTTAATTATCAGCTCAGAGAAGACGAGAGGAACTGATTAAGTTAAGTCAAGACTTCCACAATTGCCTGGTCATTAAATTTACACAATAGACAAAATAGTAGAAATGTTTAAAGACTGCTAGTCTGGTTTAACTAGTAAAGCAGCAATTCAGATAAGATCATCTTTTTATGGAAAACAAATAACTAGTATAACTATTTAATTGAAATCAATCTGGGTGAGTCTGCAGACTTTCAGTGACTTTGTGGTTACAGTTTTAAGGCATTTACTCACCCTTGTGACAAAAAACACATGAAATTCCAAATTGTTTGAATGCAAACCTTTAGCGTAGCATATCAATTTCATCCTAACAAAAATCAAGTCAACATCGAGCATTGATGAGCTTATCCTGATCTTTCTAAACAAGGAAAGAAAGAAACCTAGATTTTGGGTTCATCCAAAGAAGGCAGCAGCAGGGAGAGTTTCATGGTTTGATCCAGGAGCTGACGCTGTGTCACGTCTGCTTTCGTGCATATTTCAGGATGTCAGTGGGGCAGTTTGAGCTTTTATTGGCAGAGCTGGGCATCATCTGAGGAGGCAGAGAAATCATTTCAGATTGACCCGGAGCAGCATCTAGCTACCTCTAGTGTCTGAGGTAAATAGTATTATTTTGTTATTTTCATATCATTGTGTATTTAATACCTGTGCAGCTTCTCAGCTATGAGCTCATCTGTTGCCAACAGACATCTAATTGGTCAGATCTATTTATTCCCATAAAAATCTGAAAAGCTTGGTTTTGGGGAGTCCAAAGAATATTTTTTTATGCACATAACATTATCAATGACCACTGGGCAAAAACTTCCTCTTCTGTCCAGTGGTCATTGATAATGAATGCAGATATTATCATGTCTGCACAGTTGTATGCAAACACCATCTTACAGAGATTACATAGAAATTAGCATGCTGTCATTTGTATACTCAAATTTTAGGCATTTTAGTATTAGCGCAAATTGCTATTCTTTATTAACCGATAAGTGAAACTACTGCTAAAAATCGGAGATCAAGAATTACGAAATGACGCAGGTGGCAGGTGCACAGAGGAAGGAATTAATGATGGACATTGTAGGCAGCAACCCTTATTCCTGATATTCTTGATAAAAAAAATAAAAAGAATCATATTTGTAACCCAGCATGCACTACCTTTGTTTATCTTTCCTAAACAGAAGTCGAGGTAATACCATTAGCTGTCAAATGAATGGCTTTAGTGTAGAATCAGCTGTTATCTTCAACTGACAAACGAGGTTACTTCCATATAAGGTGAGGAAGACGCAAAGCCTGTTGTGCTTACTGGGAATTTTGACAGGACAACAAACCTTGTGAATGGTGAAATTTTATTCTAGTCGCTCTACAGAGAGAGAGAGAGAGAGAAAGAGAGAGAGAAAAAGAAAGAGAGAGATAAACAGTGCCACTGTACAGAAGAGCTCTTGTGAAATTCACACAAAAAATATTGTTTTTACTCTTTATCATTTATAATTCTCCATGATGATGTATTTCAGTATGAATTTACAAGCGATGTATACAGGTGTCATTTCTAAATATATTCAAAATAGTTCCTTAAAAGTCTTTGAGGAAGTATGTTTTTTTTCTTTTAAAAAATGAAAGAAAAGAAAGAAAAGCTATATTCTTACAGCAAACCATAAAGAAAGAGGTCTTGTATCTTTGGAGGGATAGCAGACTCAAAGTTGAGGGTTGCTTTTTTTTTTCTTCTTCTTCTTCTATCTTCATTACAGTTGAAGTCCTGACTACACATGAAGGAGAGGGAAGAGAGAAGCAGAGCTGGTGATACAGTAATTCTCACCTGCCATTGGAGGAAGGGCACAGATGTCCCACCAAAATAAGCCAAGCCCTGACCCGTGACCAACCACTCTACTAGCCAAAACATGGCCTGATAATGACCAGCCAGCCAATGAGAAAGTTGCACTGGGGTCAGGTCTTTAACCTCTCCCCCGAAACAGCAGCAGCATCTTCATTGTGTTAAACACAGATAATTTTTTTTTCCTCTCAAATATGTATATACTCATCACACCTGGTTACAACGCATTAGTGATCATAACATCATAACAAAAATATCAAACGAAGAAAAGAAACAAAACATTAAAGTTGTTACATCTGGGGTTGCATGCCATCACCTCATTAGTTATCATTAAATGTAATTAAAATACATTTTTGCCATTAAAAAATAGCAGGGTTGTCATCACAAGGGTGTGTCTGAGAGTGTGTGTGTGCGTGTGTTTCTTTGTGTATGTTTGAACAGAAAACATCATCAGTTTACATGACAGTTCTGTAAAAGTAGAACAAACGAACAAATTGCGATGAGTTCATAAAACGCAAGGGTGCCATTTGATATTTTTCTTTTTTTTTTACATGTGCATATTGTTCACTTGCCAGCTCACACAAGCAGCATGTGGAGATAAATATGATAGTAATAAATATGTAGATAAGATGCAAAAAAAAAAAAAAAGAGAGAGAGAAAAGGACAAATCTTGCTCTTCAGTCAACACTGGGTAAGCTGATTGGGAAGCTAGGGGGAGATTCACTGCGGTATTCCAAGAGTACAAAAAGGGCGATATGACAGTGGTTAAAAATGGAGCTTCAATCGAAACACAGTGGCTAATGCAGTCAACTGCCATTCGAAGTCATGGAGAGGAGGAACTATAAGGGTAGCGTTTCAGATTTTGGATGTTTAAGAAACATCCTTCGTTCTGTGAAGGGTGCTCAGCTTAGTGTGAAGTGGAGCTGCATACAGCACATCCCACACACTGGGAAAACAATCTAAGCCCCACTCTCACCCCAACCCTACCGCTGTCCCTTCACTCCCTCCTTCGTTTCCTCTTCTATCTTTGCTTGGGTTGCATGAGCTCAGGCAGAGAGCTGAACTGGAAGACCTTGGACTGGTAAACATCAAAAAGAGAAAAGTTTGATTCTGCCTTATGGCCGCTTCTTCTTCGTCTTTTTTTTCCCTTCTTTTTTTTTTCCTACAAAAAAAACAAAACAAAAAGAAATTCTGCGGCACATCCTACAGCTCTTGCTACTGTTATTAACGCCCCCCTAAAAACGTACAGAATCATCCTGAGGTATATTATTTGAAGCAATTTTGGCTTTTGCAAATCTAATCAATCAAGCAAATCAGTCAGTTAAGATCGTTACATGACTTTTTTCTTTAGACAGTACATTTTATAAAGCATGATGCTACCAAGGAAAAAAAGAATCTATGCGTGTGCAAGTCTTTTTCGGCTTAGTGTTGTCAAAGAAAAAAAAAGGAATAAACGAAAAAAATACACAATCAGATTAGGAACCAAATGTTCTGGTTAAAAACTTCAAGCTTACCCAAGTTCTGCCATGCGCGCACACACGACTTATCCCATGCCAATGGATGGATACATAATTGATGACCACATAACACCCATCCCATCCCGCATCCCTCCCAAACAATGCTTCGAAGGTAAACAAGGGATCCGTCCCAAGCAGTCTTCACATCCTCAAAAGCCCTGGTTTGTTGTAGATCAACAGTTCCACACAAAGTTAAATCATCGAAAATTCTGAATGTAATCCAAGCTAAACTGTAGAGGCTGGACGAACCAACCAAAGTTCAATTTTTAGTACAGAAAATGATTCAGATTAGCTCTATAGACATCAAACACTCCAGCGATGTCATATTGATGGAGGAAGGGAAGAAGGAAAGACGAAAGAAGGAAGGAATCATTGGTGTTTTTCATAGCTAATACCCTGTTTCTCAGTGGCGTGGATATTAAAATAATAATTAATAAAAAAACTCACACATTATTGCCCACTAAAAATAAGATGATGGTGGTGAAAACAGCTGCGCTTAACCTTTTTTATTTTGTTTATCTCCTCTTTGCTCTCTTCCCTTCCACCTTTACCTCAATCATGACAGATTTACTAAGTAAGAGGGTCGAGGATCACCACGTGATGGTGCACACAGCCATCCACCGCATCCGGCAAGACGCAGCTACTTTCAGAAAAATGTAAAATATGTTTTAGAGTGTATATGTGTATTTTCTCTTCTCTGACACAGAATGAAATCAACACATGCAAAATAATCTGCTACTCATGAAGGTATTTTTTAGTAAGCTTTGTTGTTTTTTCTTTTAGGTTTTTTTTTTTTCAAAAGCAAATGTGGGAGGTTTAAACTAATGGCTATTGTGCTACCAAATAAGCAAACACTAAAATCCTACATAGGGGGATCCGGATGCCAGAATCCCTAAGAAATCTTATAGTTCAAGAGAATAAAAGCAATACTTCGCAATTATTGTTTGTTTTTTTGTGCAGAGCCACAAATGAAATGCCCATCAAGTGCCTTAGGTTTCCCTGCTCGTCTGTCCTTTTCTATCAGTCATTTTGTCAGCATGCCTTTTATCTGTCAGTCTGTAAACAATATTCATTAAAAGCACCTGCATCGCTCTCAGCTTCTCATCACTGTCGCATCCCTCAGAGTGGGCTGAACATACAAAGTTGTATTCTGAACAAGAACACGCTATCAAACAGCCACAAACTATTTGATGCTCCACTATGTGCCACTTAGCCAATCACTTCCTTCCTCACTCTCTCTCTCCTCTTCCACTGCCAGGTGTCTTAGTGGCCATATTTGTCAGCATAACAAGCAGCAGACCGTTGGACTAGCTCTCTGTGACGCCCCTGCCCTCCTGGGATGCCTCCATGTCTGGCCTGCCCATCTGGTCTTTCTGTCAAGCCTTTTCTCTTCAGCTGGTGAGCTCTAAGGTTGACAGTGGAGGTGGAAAGGAACACGGCGAGAAGGAAGGTGGACAGTGGCTAAAGAGCTTCCTCTCGCTTCCTTTAATTCCACTGTCATATAATTCCTCTCATCCTCCTCACCACCTACTCGCAAATTTGAATGCCAAATCAACTGGTTCCTTTCTGAAAGCTATTGCAGGGAGCCCTGTGTTACTCTAACGTATACGGTACCATATTGGTTCCGCTTATGGGGCTATGTCGTTTTCTACTCCTAAAAACCTAGGGATTAATGATTACCCTCCTCTTTACACAAGGATACCTTATGGCAGAGTGCTGGCCCTATAGCTGTCTCATTGGTACATGGGAGAGAATGGATAGAAATGGTGATATCAAGAGAGTAGTAGTAATACCGTCATACCCAAGTGGGCACAAGTTCGTTTGGATTACAATGTTGAAGAGAAGAAATCGTAGTGTGGCTATGGCATCCCTTATTGGATAACATAGTTGATAAATTATAATACAAACCCAGAGAGGAGTAAGAAGGAGAGAACACATTATTTCTTATATCAACTAAACATCTGACTCCAGACTGGGAATTTTTTTATACACCCGTCTATTGCTGAACTGGGCTGAGTTTAGGACGCCACGTGGGGCTGGGTATGCACTAGTCTTATTGGCTGAGTAAGGCATCGCATGCTCTTTATTGTACATGTCATTAGCTATCCGCCCGTCCCGTGAGCAAAATGAAGTGGTGGATTTAACAGAAGAGCGGAGATTGTTCGCATCATTGCGTGTATTGATGGGAGCCACTGAAAGCTGTTGGTAAATATCAGAGGAGCTACGCCCATGGACCAGTCTGCTGCTGGTGTCATCCCTCAGCGAATGACTGAGAAAAGGGTTTTCCGAGCCATGGGCCGGGTACAGGGACTTGCTCCTCTTGCTCTCCTCTAGGTTGTGGTTAAACAGCATGGACTTGGACCCAGTGCCAAAGAGTCTGCCAGAGTAGGGACGCATACCAAAGAGGTTCGCATAGTGCGAGTCAGACGTGGAGTCCAAGAAGCGATCCTTCTCCTTCAGGCTGACACTGCGTGCCGGTCGGCCCAGATCTACATCTTTGGGCTTTTCAAGCATGATGTTGTCAAAGGAGTGCTGACGACTCAGCCTCAAGCGATTTCTTTTTTGGACATGCGGCCCATCTGTCTGTGGCCAGTACAGACCAAACATTTCATCCGGTTGCTGCTGCTGTTGGTGATGCATGGTAGGACTGACCAAAGGGTCTGCAAGAAGCTGGTCCTCACTAATGTCATACAGGTTGGCCGTGTGGAGGCACGCTTCACACCGATTATAAGGTGAACGTGTGCCCGAAGCTGAGGCAGAACCAGTAGAGGAGTACGGCCCTGCAGGTGGGTAGCTAGCAGTCACTTTGGATAAGCAGGAACGGCAGTGTGTCTGTTTGTAGCGATCAATGGATTCATGCGGGGACAGGTTTTTCTCTTTTAGGTTGTAGTGTTTTGAGTAGGTTGGATCTGGTAGAAGATCTGAGTCTGTATGATGCAAAGGCGAGGAATTCAGATGAATAATGGGCTGCTCACACTTCCTATAGTTGTCACTGTGGTCGGAGTAGATTTCGGGGTATTCCAAATCGTCCGCAGCAAGACCGCGGCTCTCACGGTAGTGAATGGGGTCTGAGTGGAGGCTCAGCTCCCGGTCTGAGTCGATAGTGTAGATTTTCTCTCCTCCTCCTCCTCTCCCAGTTTGGTTGGTTCCGCCGCTGACCTGCTTAGTCTTTAAGTAGGACAGCTCCACCTCACTGCAATCCCTTGGGTATTTTGACGTCACCGATCTTTTTTTTAAGTTGTCCTTGGGCTTCAGGTGCTTGTTGTTTTCTGGGTCCTTGTAGGAGGCTGCTCTACTAGAACAGTCTGAGATGTCAGAATGGGCTGCATCTTCAGGGAGGTACCGCTGCGTCTTCATTGACATTCGTGGGTCTGGCATCAGCATGTCAGGCATCGGCGAGGGCCCGGGTGGTACTGAGCGAACCGTGTCCACCGACTTCTTCCACAGCGTGCGTTGCGGTTTTGCGTTAGTCTGGACTGCATCAGCACTTACTGCTACCTCCACTGTGTTGGGATTGGCATCATTCAGGGTCAAAGGATGCTGACCTCCCTGGAAGATATAGTTGTTAAGATGATCTTTGTGGCGGTTAGCGAGATAGGACTGCAGGTCGCCAGCATCCCCATAGATCATATCTTTGGGGGCATAACTTCGGTTGTCAGCGTAGATGAAGTTCCCCTTTTCTGCCATCATGTCCATGATCATAGGACCAGCTGAGTGCATGAACTCTCGTTTGGGCGAGTTCATGTGGGAGCCACCCAGGTTGGACATGTTGGTCATCTGTTTGGCCGACTTAATGAGCTTCAGCATTTTGTCCTGGGGGCTAAAGTCCAGGTCTGTCTTTTTCTTCATGTCAATGTGAACTCCATGGATGCAACTCCAGATTCCCTGCATAGACATACATGGATGAAGAAGAAGGAAGGGAGAGGTGAAAAAGGAAGGAGAAATGAAAAGGGCGGGAGAGATTCAATGGAATGAGATGCACAGAATCCAATGCAAAATTAGTCACCCACTGTAACCATGTAATTGTAATGCAAGTGCAGTTTGAAAGCATATTCAGTTTATCTTTCTTTCATTATAAAACACATTTGGGGTTTTTTTCTAAAAAAAATTTAAAAAAAGGAACCAAAACATTAAATATTACATTAAAAATTCTCTAATAGCATCTGTCAACAATAACCGTAAGAACAACGTTTCACAAGGGGACAGACACATTCACAATTTCTTTAACTCTCACCAGTCCAAATCAGTAAAATGCTGAAAATTCATTAATGAGGTTAGATGTCTAATATCTCCAAAATCTCTCTTAGAAGGACTCAGAATGTGACATAAGCCTTATGTAAGAAAAGCAGTAAACAACAAAAACTACCATCAGTTTGACTTTTGAACCTTAAGACAAACTATTGAATGAGCAAGTATTGAGTAAACAACAGCTGACAGTTAAATGTCTAAAACAGCCAGAGACCTGTTTATAAAAGAACAAAAAATCCTTTCACCACTGTGACAACTTACTAGTTCACAAATTCATTCTCAGAAAACATTTATCATGTCCCGAAATCAAACAACCTTTTGGTTCAATACACACTTTGCAAAGCTTATCGTGACAAAACGGGCAATTAAGGTTGTATTTTGTTCTAAATTACTCTTGAGAATGTCTTTGAAGTAACAAGTGCACGAACATCACTCTTAACTTTCGCATACACAGCTTTAAAATGAGAGCAAAGAAAACATGCTGCTTTTAGAGATACACGTCTCCATTGTATGTTCATATACACAATAAGGGACAATGCTGACCTTTTAGCAAAATGAGAGAAAATAAATTGATTTGGCATGTGCTGCCATCATTTTACCCCCCAAAAAACATGTTGCAATTATGATCTATTTTTGTCGATATTCAGGTCCGTCTCGTGATCCCTCCCCCCTGCGCTCCTGCCTCTCATCCTCCTTTGTATTGCTGTCCCTCCTTTCCCTTGTTTAACTCAGTTTCTTAGCTTATCAGCAGCTTTCTTTCCCTGCCCGTATGTGTGCATGTTTGCTCTTTTCTTTTATTCCACTGACAGAAAATAGAACTAAGAGAGAGCTATCTAACCCCAATAATACATTATTAGCCCAAGAGTCTAGCTGCAGTCTTCACTGCAGCTCATCGCCTTGGACACATCCGCTGTTAACCCTCTAAGCTGCTACTTTTTCACCAAAAGCACCTCTTTTGTCTGTTTGTTGTTCAAGCAACTTAAACTAAAGATCACATGAAACAGCAAAAGCTGTTTTTAACCCTATGGTGCACAGCTATAGAACAAACCACCATGCTAGTAGATGGCTGTAATGCAGAAGTATGTAAAGTGAGAGATGGACGACACAGTAACAGTAGTGATCATGAAGTTCATTCAAGTTGTGCTTCGGCTGAAAGTGGATGGCTGTTTTGCAATTAGGGTTAGTGAATCAGCAGCAGTAATATATCAGAGTCAAAATGATCACTTCAATAGAGGGACTTTTTGGGGGATAAAATGATTTAACCAAAAATTTACTTTCCAGCTGACTCCTGCAGTGGAAACGCAAAAAGCTCCTCAACGATTCATAGAGAATTTCATTTTTATGCAACGTAGCTACTTACAAAAATGGGTGCTTACCCGACTGATGCTGAAAAGAAGACCCGGCTTGCCGGAGCAGACCCCAGTGAAGCAGTATCTAAGCCTCCAGTAGAAGAGATGCTCAGAGACAAAGGTAATGAGGGAAAGCCCCATGGCTGTGGCCAGCATGTAGAAGACCCCTGCCATGTTGTCAACATCCAGCTGACTGGACATCACCTCATTCTTCTCATTGTGGCAAATTCCTGTGAGCCACTGGGCTTCTAGTTCCTCCATTTCACCTGAAAGGAAAACAACAAATCCTTTACCAAATAGCTCAAAAACATAATGGCATACATGATTTCCATGCTTAGACAAGTCAGAAATTTACTGTTAACTTAAAAGCTGCTGAAAATTTATTTTAGGTCAATGGTGAGATCCTTGATATAGACAGAAACTGAGGATTGTACTGCGTGCAGTATTGCCGTGCTCTGCAAACCGCTTTGCAACCCACTACTTCAACAACTGCACTTTCCTATTCTGTGTTGCACATAATCAATGTCATACTTGGTGTTCTGCGCTGGGACTTCACTGTAGCCCACCCTCCTAATTTTCCTACAACAGAGTCACAGAGTACAGCCAAATATAAATTCTTGTAGTTAAAAATTATCATTTTCTTTTGACTAGTGGTCCTGAATGAACTCTAATTGAGTATAAAGAATGTAGATACTGCATTTCTACCCTAGAAAGGCAATCTGTAAATTCAATGGCTGGCAGCACCTTTATATTCTGTCACTTGTCACTAGGCTTACCTTCTCCTCTATGTTGGCCAACAGGGCAAAGATATGTTTCTTAAATGTGGATAAAAAAGGTACAAAAGAGTAAAGACCTTATCTTTCCTCATTTCTTACTCTATGTTCCTTTCCCTCTGTTCCCCCTCTTTTTCCGGCTTCCTCTGTGACATTTGGCGCGTGGCTAATCCAATCTGTGTCATTCAGGGCCGGATAACTAAGGCTGCTAGTGGGGAAAGACAAATATCATGGTGGTGTTCAGCTAGATGTCTTTGGGGTGCAGACTCAATAAGACATCATTAGCCTGTTGGTACAATTGAAGAACATTTATCTCATGTCAGACTTGCAAATACAGGAATAGACGTAGCCATGCTACCTTTTAAATGAAATTATGGCATGCCGAGAACTGGCTTCAAAAGCAAATTAAGGTGAATGACATCTTTGGGTATCAACAGGTGACTTTGTCTCCTCTTTTTGTTTAATCTATTCAAGGGAAAGGCTGCTGCTCATGCTGTTGCTTTTTCTCCAGAGGGGAAACTATTGCTGAAATTCAGATTTTGTTCTCGTTTCAGTAGTCACACGGCTCAAGCTATAGTCTGGTGTTCAGTCGGTTGGAACACAGGAACACAAGTCCCTACAAGTTGGGTTTAAAAAAAATGTAGCATGGAGCAGCTAAGACTTTATGTGTCAGTCCAGTTCAGCAGATTCCTTCAAAATTTGTATCTATGTTTTACAATAAGCCTACCTCATAAATCAAGATTAAACCATTCCCGAACGTGACTTGATGATATGAAATGCAATGAAAAATGCATATGTTCAGCACTGTGCTTTATGTAGAATGGGAAAAAAATGGCACAAGTGTGGAGCACTTGCATACCACTGCCGAACAGGTGCTGCTAAGACAACAGGACGTTACAGTTTTCTAATTATATGTATTTTTTGTGAACATTTGTTGTTGTTTTTAAAAACCACTACACGAAGTGTGGCACTGGTTTCCAGACCACCTCCTTTTTTGTCTCTTTTCCTTCTTCACCTCCCTTCCCTCTCTACTTCTCTCCAGATTAATCTTCTCTTTGTCTCTTCCTTGCCCATGAAATGCCATATGCTTTCCGCCCACATTCTGTCTATCTGATCATGTAGCATCTGCCGAGACAACAAGTCACTGTCATCTATCAAGTACCTGCCCTTCTGTCACTTCCCATCTCTACCAGACACACTTGCTTTCCTTGTCTTGCTCTTGTCCCATGCCCTGTGCCTCATCCTCTTTTCTTTTTTTACCTCTCTCTGACCTCCATGCACGCTGCCTCTTTTCTGACGCTGTCATCACTATTTCATTCATTTCTCCTTCCTCTTGTTACATAAACTTTCTTTTTAGGTCTTTGTCTCGTGCCATTTCCTTTTATCCCTCTCACTTGCTCTGTTCACCTTTATCTTTTTGGCATTTGTCTTTCTCTTTGTGTGTGTGTTTGTGGGTGGGTGGGGGTGCACAACAACTAGTCTAAACCAGAAGCTATTAACATGGTGCAAAGTAGTATGAAGAGATTGGACTGCAAAGAAGTATTAATTATCAGGAGAAGATAAGGCAAAACAAAAACAGAGAGCCTGATTTCTATCAAAATTATCCAGCTATGGAAACATGATGGAGTGTGGCCTGCATGCTCAGAAGCCCTGATAAGATTCAGTTAGAGGGGATTATTGTGACACCAATGTTCATTTAATCAACTTCAGTGCACTTAATGTGAGTGGCTGTGAACGCTCGCATCAGCAAAACGCTTTCGATGTAAAATGTAAATGAATCTTGTCACTAAAAGCTCTGGCTGTCTCGCGTTCGCGCTGTTTTGCAGTAAGAAATTTGTTTAAGTAAAAACTTTTGAGGCAACTGTAATAAAGGAATCTGGTAATTCAGATAGAGTACATACACGCACACACATCTGGTGCTGCAGAGAGGAATACATTAGAATAACTTACACACTCTGCCCTCTGTTTAGAGCAGCCTTTGTCTCCAGAATAACATCAAAGGACTATTTATACTTCACTGCCTTCCCTTTGTGTTGTCAGGCACAGACAAGGCAGCAGAGATGTTTGCATGTGAGTGTGTGGTGGCTGAATTACAGGACTGGCAGTGTAACCTTTTGCCTTTGTGGGTAGTGTCATGCACTTTGAATTTGTATGAGAGTGCTGTGTATGTGTTTCTCACCATCGCCGATAATTGCTAGGATAGCCAGGTCCACCTGTCGTTTCCAGTAGGAACCTTTTTGTAGAGCAATCCCATACCCGGTGGTAGCAAAGATGTACCTGAAAAATACATGCACACATACACAAATATAGCGTATAGCGTAACTCTAATTACAAATGTCTTCAATAACATACAATGCTCTGCAACCCCTCATTTTGCTAGTAAAATGGGAAATGGGTGCAGCAATTATTGAAACAGGGCAAAACAGAGTTTGTACAATTCTAATAATCTTCAAAGTCAACATTTGGTACGACCACCTTTATTCTTCAACACAGCCTGACCTCTCTTAGGCAACTTTCTTGCTATTTCTTTAAGTAGTCTTCAGGAATAGTTCTTCAGGCTTCTTGAAGGTCAAAGTTCCTCTTTGGATGTTGACTTCCTTTTCTTCTGTTCTCTGTCAGCATGATCCCACATTATGTTCCACTGTTTTCTCATCCACGTCTGCTTTACTGCATTGGTAGTGTCTTTGGGATCATTATCATGTTGCATAACATGGAAAGTGAGGTCATACTTTCCAACAAGATCAGCAAAAATTTGCACTCCTCTCTAAAGACAATTTTGCTAATTATTTGTGTACATGTTTAACTGTGACACCACTCTATTAAGCTACAAAGAAAGTTTTCTAAATTAAGAGACAGAGGACAGAGTCAGCCACTACCGCTAATGTTTAGCTTAAGCTAATATGAGGCTTCAGCTTAGTAAGTGAAATGCTTTTAATGAGTAATCATTTTTTCAATGATTACTCATTGAAGGATTACTCAGGAAATACATTCTACAAATAACTGAATTATAGCGATAGTTACCCGCTACCAATGGTCACCAGCTTACATCCCTCATCTCTACCGGCCATGTAGTTCAGCACTGCAGCGTCATAGATGAAGGCATCCAGTTTGCTGTGGGGCGAGAGAGAGAAAACAAAACAAAACAAAAACAAAAAAACAGGCAAAAAACAGACAAATAAAGGGAAATGGTAAGAAGTTTTGCCTTTTTTTAAAGCGAGTCAGTGAGAAGTGAAGAGATGAAAAAAAAAACAGAAGATGGGCTTTTTTGTTTTTTTTTAAGAACGTGTTGCTTGCAGATCAATTTTAAAGTGTTAAATCATCTCCAATAGGACTGCAACCCAAGCATAACCAAACACACAGAGGACACAGTGGGGAGTGGTGGCGGTTCAATACACCACGCTTCACTGATGATAGGACCTTGGAGGCGCCTGGACGACCTAAACAAACTTTAGACAGACTCAAACATTTACACTCTCTCGCTTTTAACACTCGCACACACAAGGACTCATAAATAAGTGGGCTGCAAAGTGGAAAGTTGAAGCTCCCGCACTTCAACTGACATTTTCAATGTAACGGATGCCGTTAGTATCCACTGCTCTGTTACCATCTCATTGCCTGTAAATGCTCACACTCACACACACACACACACACACACACACACACACACACACACACACATAGAGCCCTGCTAATAGTGCAGTGACGTGTTGGCATTTACTGAATGTCACATGCAGTCCTCTAACGGAGACTCACAGCCGATAGTTTAGCTGTGTAATTAGCTTAACCCAGCACTGGCTCCATCCACAGGCAAGCTGTGTATCCAAACGTGGGGGAACCAGGAATGTGTGTCAGCAAGTGTGTGCGATTGAACAGATGAAAGTGTGCACTGGTGCATTTCTGTAAGCAGGGATTTGTTTGTGCATGTTTGCAGATGCTAGCCAGACACGCTGTAGCTCACGTGAATTGGACGGGAATTCAGCCACCACTTATCTGCCACACGTTCATGACGGTGAAAGATTGTAAAACTTTTTCTTGCCAGATTACATCTACACCTTTAAATGAACACTGAGTGTCACTCTGAGTTTTTTTTTTTTTTACTATTGCAGGACATCTCTCTGCAGTGTAGCCTACATAACATAAGGTGTTTAAACTATCATGAAACAACAAAGACAAGTATCATTAGCTGAATCCACAACATTAATGCTAAGAATCTGGCAAACCGTGAAATGTTAATGATTAACAACATCACTGTGAAACCGAAGTGGCTGTGTTGATGTGGCCCAAAGGGGGGTTTTAACCTTTGAATAATCAGCTGTAACAATTTGCCAAAAAATTCCATTTGTCAAAAGTCTAAAGAGTATTTGAGTCACATAAAATATTGTTATTGGCATTCTTTCCTGGTTTTCATAGAGTTCTTTATATCATTTCTTGTTGTCTTCATTTGTTTTTGTCCACTATGGCAGTGTTTCCCAACCAGGTGTGCTGTGGAAGACTATCTGGTTCCACCTGATTAGTACTCTAAGCGATCGGCGTGAGTAACGGGCAGAACAATTACATTCTCTTCCACTAGAGGGCAGTACAACTAACTGCTCCAATGAAATGGGTTGCCAACTGCCAGTAAAACAGAAGAAAACGAATAGTCATGTAATTGAGATGATGCAGCGCGTAATAGCAATAGATAAATATTGTAAAGAAAAAGTAGTCAATCTGACCTGGGTCCTGGAGAGAATTCCAACCCAGATGAAGGCCCTACTATGAGTACTGGTCAGAAGAAAGCAAAAAAGGTATACTGGGGACAAACCAAGCTAATTCCACTAGGCCTGCTGCGAGGGGAAAAATTATCAATATGCTGTTTGTGACATTTTTACGGAAGAGGATTAGGGCCACTGGAAAAAAAAAGTGAGCACATCTTTGTTTTTCTTCTTTTCCTGAATTCTGAGAAAAAAAGTCAGAATTCTGAGTTTAATCTCAGAATTCTAAGAAAAGATAATTCTGAGAAAAAAGTCAGAATTCTGAGTTTAATCTCAGAATTCTGACTTTTTTCTCAGAACTTTGACTTTTTTCCTCAGAATTCTGACTTTTTTCTCAGAATTCTGGAAAAAATTAAACTCAGAATTCTGACTTTAATCTCAGAATTCTAAGAAAAAATAATTCTGAGAAAAAAGTCAGAATTCTGAGTTTAATCTCAGAATTCTAAGAAAAGATAATTCTGAGAAAAAAGTCAGAATTCTGAGTTTAATCTCAGAATTCTGACTTTTTTCTCAGAATTTTGACTTTTTCTCAGAATTCTGACTTTTTTCTCAGAATTCTGGAAAAAATTAAACTCAGAATTCTGAGTTTAATCTCAGAATTCTAAGAAAAAATAATTCTGAGAAAAAAGTCAGAATTCTGACTTTTTTCTCAGAATTTTGACTTTTTTCTCAGAATTCTGACTTTAATCTCAGAATTCTGACTTTTTTCTCAGAATTCTGGAAAAGACGAAAAAAAAAGAAAGATGTGCCCACTTTTTTTTCCCCCCAGTGGCCCTAATCCTCTTCTGTACATTTTTGTTTGGTGGTGTGCCGTGTGATTTTTCTAATGTGAAATATGTGCCGTGGCTCCAAAAGGTTGGGAAACACTGCACTATGGAATGCTTTGCAATCAAAATATCTTTGCATTAATTTTTTTCTATTTAAAAACTGCCAAAATAGTTGATTTTCATAATTCTATTATACTGAAATTATTTTAAAAATATATTCCCTAAAAATTTGTGTCTGAAAACCAATCAATATATAAATTGCTTGAATTGCCTCCCACAACTATGTAAGCTACAGAAAAGGATGTCACATACAGTTACTGAAAAAATCTTAAGCACATGGAGATATGTATGCTGGGTTTTTTGCGTTTAATGCCAAACTTGTCACTATAATAGCATAATACCATGATGAAAACACCACTAATTATTGATCAGATAGGGGTTTTAACCATGATTTGATTTGTGCCATGTGCTTTTAGCTTTTATTCTAGCAATTAATTGTCCACTCTGTTACTGTCAGACTTTATTACCAATGTAGAGAAACTGTATGATTCATCATAATAGATGGGTGTTTTTTTCTGAAAAAAGTGGGAAAAAAGTTGCTAACTTGAATTTGGCAATCATCAACTTGTTAAGACTGAAGATGTTTTCAATACTGGAGAATCGAGTGTGTTACAGTGCGACGCTGATGCGGTGGTTCAAGCATTATAAACTTCCAAACTCCTCTGAAACACATGTATTAACACAACATTTTAATACCCTTTAAATTATTAATAGATATATATTAATTTGCAACATAACCATTAAAACAGTTGAACTTTGCTTTTTTTTAAAGAGTAACAATAATTCAAATAATCAAATCAATTTCGCTCCCCTGTGAATATTCTTGGTTCCTGTGGCTGTAACAGATTTTGTGTGTGTCTTTGTGTGTAAAGCCTCTCAGTATTATGTGTGATCACAGCTAATCCAGCCATCGAGCCCCAAATAGCTGAATGGTGCAGTGCTGCTCAACTGCTTATGCCACAGAGCCGAAATATCAATGACTGCATTACTGACTGCAGACACCTTCAGCAGGTGGAGTCCACAGATACACAGATAAGCTTGTGTTTTTGTGTACTTATAAGCTGTTGTGCACAAAGCATTAGTTTACTTCAACACATGTATATATGTTGCATGTGAATAAAACAACAGAAGCCAGAGTGCCTAACAGTACCATAGATGCTGTGTTTACATCCAGCTTTCTTATACTGTAACTTGTGGATGGAAGATAAGGAGCTGAGAGGATCTATTGTTTCTCTATTTAATTTCTCCCCAGGGGCAGCCTGTTGTCTGAGCTATAGAACCTCTAATTGGATCCCACCCCATTTCCAGTGACCAATTAAAAATATCCTCTTGTCATCTCAACGACCGATTGTCATTTAACGTTCTCATTTTCCCTCCCATCTCTCTTATCCTTGATGTACTGCTCCATACTTCCTTTCCTGTCCCTTTTCTCTGCCCTTCTTTATCCTCCCCTTCCCTCACTTTTCTTTTCCAGTGCACTCTCTATGTTCTTATTCTCTAGTCTCTTGGCCCATTTGTGCTTCATTTTCTGCAATTAAACATTTGGCACTTGGGTTTCAACTCTTACCCCCTTCCTCTTGACTCTGGTCCTCACTTTTCTTTCTCCCCATCTTTACCTTTATTTTTTCATCCACACACTCTTTAGATCTCTCCTTGGTTAGATTGATAACCGCCCCACTCCCCACCCCCTTTACACACTATCAGTCCCACTATAGAGTCCAGTGCTAAAAATAACCCTTGCTGTTCCCAATGAGGAAGCCCATTCATCCACATTCTCACAGGACCTGTCACCGCAGACGCACACACACACAAGCGTGGATACATTCAGGCATGAAAGAGGTACACTTCACAGGCCTAGGGTTTCACAAAAAACTACACACATATGAATGATGTAAAAGTGCACTTACCAACAAACTCACAAAAACCCATGCACACAAAGTGTCTCTTTACCCCGTTTTGAGGCTGACGAGTGCATCCTGGACTCCAGTTTGGTGATACTTCACCATATACTGGTGCATGGCGGGATAGTTCTTCCTGATGTTCCTTTCAGTGGAACCATTTGGAACGGTCCCGAAGCGGAACGGAGGCGAGTAAGCATATGGGTTCTGAAACTGTGATGAGAAGAACAATGGAGAAGGAAAAGGAAAAGCTGAGGTTACACATCTTCATTTGAAATTTATAAAAAAAAAAACCCACAACACTTCAAGAGCAACCCTTACTGAAGGAACCACTGGTGCCGTAGTTTCCCATCCACTCGCTGATTTTCTTTTCTTTTTAAATTCTCCCATCATTTCTCTCTGCCTCCTCCACAAACCCCCTCTCAGGTATAATCAGTGTATCAGAGTACAGTTCAAGAGTTTTGTCCAAGCATGCTTGTAGCTGAGGTAAAAATCAACCCTCCAGCACTGTGGTAACAATCTGCCCTCGGTGCCAGAAGCAGACAAACCCTATCAATTACAAGTGTGTATTTATGAGCCTCACTCTAACCACATGCTGTGCTAGTTTGTGTGCCGACGGTTTCAGTCCATATTCTTAAAGCAGTTCTCAAAAACATAACACTGCATGTCATCTCAAACGCTTACAGGCTTACTTTACTTTACTTTAACGTATTCATACAACACATGATTGACTCCACTTGTAGGCCGCTACTGGAGGATTTCATTAGCGGATTATTAGCATTCCTGTTGTTTTCTCTGTCTGTTCAACATACACAAAACTCATCTGCTTGATTGTTTGCAAAAATGATGCACTGTTTGCTTGCATCAAAAACTAATCTGCATAATATATTTGAACATATTTCTAAGCGTTTATACATGCTGCATGTGACGGCACATATATGCGTCTCCGCTGTGTAATCAGGTCAGGGTGAGCGTGAGCGCGTGTCGACAAGTCAAACTCCGCTGTGCATACGAGTGCGCATTCATATGTTAGTGGAGATGTCACACAGTGTGTTTGTCAGCATGACAAGCAATAGCCCTTAGGAGACATTCTCTCCTCCCACAGTCCTTGCTATTGTTTACTTCTCCTTCTTCATCTTTTCTTCATTCGTGCCTTTCTTAAGGTTAAATAGAAGCTTTTAGGTCAGGAGAGGGTAAATGTCCAAGGAGGAGTGAGAGTGGGGGTGACAGGGGCTGGTTGGGGTGTGGTGGAGTGGCGGGTTGGGATTCAGACTGGAAAAGCACTCTTCTCTTGCTTGATAATTACCAGTGAAGGGCTTTTAAGAACTGCACCAGCTGCTGCTAACGAAAGCTTAATGCAGAGCTGACGACAAAATGAAGGAGCGGAGGCAGGAGAGGATTTGAGGCTAAGATAGGTGTAGATAAAAGAACTCACCGTCCTGCAACATAGCCACAACCAGATCGTGGGGATTGTTGTCCGTCAAGGCTTTCTGGCAAGATTTCCGGACGATTTTCTGATGCAGGGTTTCCAAAGACTATTTTAAAAAAGCACGTATTCTCAACTTTCAAATACTGCCATGCTGTCAGAAACCTCCAGGTCTTACCAAATTATCCATAACATGTACTTTAGCATCTTTTCCTTGATACAGCAGTATACTTTTACTTGCAGGTTAGCTGCCAAAATCTGTTTGATTAGCTTTAGAAAGAGATCACAGTTTTGCTTCAAATATATGCAGAGTTGCGCAAACCCTGCACATTAAACTGCATTTCAATACAATGCCATGGGGAAAGGAGAGCATCAGTAAGAGGTGAGCTTTGAGTGAGGTGAGTCATCTGGCTTAAAACGTGTAATGTGTGTAATGACTGTAATAATCACTAATCTAATTAAAATATGAAGGTTTCTCACAGGACAAAATCCAGTTACCTGGGTAAAAGACTCAAAACCCAGAGGAGAAATTTCTCTCAGCAGCCTGAGTACACTTCTCTCCTTATGTACTGTAAGTGCATGTAGGGTGTATAGGTGCTAATAATAGGTATTAAAATAAGAGTGATATGTAAAGATATCACACAAATTAAATTTCTGTTCAAAATTTCTGTTTTCGCAGCTTACGGATGGCTTGTTTCACCTGCATGGAGACCTCCTTTAACCACATAGCGTCTGTTCACAGCAAAATCTTCCTTTTAGCTGTTTAACTGGTAATGACATAATGAAAGAATTGCCCGCATCTGCCCATGAAACAGCCTTTGAGTCAATTGTCCAATTACTTTTGCTCATTTAAAAAAAAAGGATGGCACATGTTAAGGAGCTAAAACTCCTAAACCCTTCATCCAATTTAAATGTGGATACTCTCAGAATTACTTCAATTAACTGAGATAAACTGGCAAAAATCACAAATCTGTTGCAATGTCCACTTAAATTCATATTAAACAGAAATTTACATTAACAACTTACATTTGTTGTCTACTCAGAACCTCGTAGATTTGAAACAAAATGTTTGAATTATAGCAGCCACTCTGCAACGTTGCTTTTACGTAGAGTGAGGCACATTGTAGAAGAGTTGCACTCATTTATGAACTAGACTGCAATTATTTGCAAACCTTCACTAATCTGTCTGAGAGTGATTGCAGTCAGACAGTCAATGTTTGGAGGAAGGCTGCCTCCCACCAGGTGACCTCTGTAATTGCCATGCGATCAAAAGTGGTCCTATTGTGCCATCCTATTTTTAGTGTCTGAGTCATTAGGGGTCTCCACTCTACATTTTCATGTCCCATCACTTCCCAGCGTTTGTCTACATGTCTACAAATCTACATGTTTTGCTCATATGTGACTGTTTTTTAACATTAGTGAGATGTTTTAAATCTCTTCTAAGTAGATGCATGTGGAAAGTGCCAGAACCTAGTTATTTCTATCATCATAATGCCACTGAAAGCTACTACAGCTCCAACAACAGCAGCAAATTGTTTACATTTGAACTTTGAAGTCTGTAGGCTTCACAAAAAGCAATTTTATAATGCTGAGAAACCGAAACAAAACCGAAAAGCAGAGAAAGAGCAGCCAGATTTGCAAAGACAAATCCCCATGCACCATAAAACACCAAAGACCTGTTAACTGACTGCTCTCCACTTGTGCATGAAGCAGGCTGCTTAGAGGACAAGTTCAACAGCTCAGTAAACATCCATTGCTTTCTCTTCATCAATTATTAAAACAAATAAAAACAGCTCTTTCTGTCACCATTGACTGAAATGGACACAATGCACAAATACTACAGCTTTAAGAAAGTGATATGGAAAATACACTTTTTTTAAAAACAAAAAAAAAAACGTTTTTTTAAAGGCTTCAGTTAGTAGGAATTTAAAATCAAAACAATGAAACACAGCGATCGACCAGTTGTGCAGTTAATGTGTAATTTTAGGAGAAACACTTCTTTACCAGTACTTTGTTCTATTGTACTTCCCCACAGGTGTCTCACAGACCATTCTAAGAATTCTGTTAGTAGGTCACTAATGTAATCAACTTAAATTTATACTTGCATACAATTCTTAAAGCTCTCTATTCCTAGATTTGGCACAAACATCCACCAAATGTAATCTACAATCTACAAAGTCTGTAAAATAATGCCTGTGTAACTTATTATGATCTTTGAGCAATGCTAACAGCGATGCTAAAACCATCACTAGTTAAACTAGCTTCTACACTAGGGGTGGGTATTGATTATCGATTTATCGATTAAAATCGATTCTAGCTTGGATAACGTGATATCGACTCAATAAAATCCTGAATCGATTTTTAAATATAAATGTATTTTGCACGAAACGCCAGAATCTCAGGTTAAACCTCACAAAATTTCAACAACCACCAAACAGCTAAAACAGTAAATGAGAGCAGGTACACGGATTCTGCACAAAGACGTAAAAACAAAGCGCGGAACCGCCGACAGATCAGAATCAGTGAGATGTCGGCTTTCTCACCCAAGGGCACGGACACAGGCGGGGCTGAAAGCCGACAGCTCACTGATTCTGATGTGTCGGCGGGCCCATGCTTAGTGTTTACGCCCTTTTTGCGCTAGATTCTGAAGCTGCAGGTTTTATCTCTCTCCAAACTATATTGACTGAACCAGCAGCAAAAGAAAATCCAAACTACACTTCACATTTCACGTCACATAAACAGCGTCATAAACAGTGTTGGGGAGTAACGGAATACATGTACTGCTGTTACGTATTTAAAATACAAAATATGAGTAACTGTATTCCGTTACAGTTACCGTTTAAAAAGGTGGTATTTAGAATACAGTTACTTTGTTGAAATAAATGGATTACACGGCGGTACTTTCCTGTTTTATATTGTCGCGGGTCAGGACTGTTTGGGTTTTGTTCGACAGCTATGTTCTGTTGTTCCAGGCGGCAGCGTTACGGTTGCCATGGTTACAGGGTGACGCTCTCTCTCTGCGTGTTTCCTGGGTGAGAGAGCGCCTTTTTATTGTTGTTGTTGTGCTAAGAATGCTACAGAATGTAGCCTCATGGGCAGTGTAGTCTGTGCTGCAGGGAGAATGGACTGCCATACCCGTTATGTGTCTGTGAGCGCGAGGAGGGAGAAAAAGGAAAATTACGAGTTGTCATCGAGCAAAAACGGGAGCTGGAAAAATGTAAATATAATAATAATCACTGCAGCCAAGAAGAGTGCCTGACGAGCCCAGTTGTAAGTAAGCTATTAAGACTCGACTGTACACTGTGTTCGTGTTTTCCTCCAAAACAATAAGTTCCGTTGGAGCAGCCTTTCAACGCCTCTCTCTGTCTCTCGCAAGCAAAGTCGACCCAGACAACAAAGTAAAGCTAGTTTTCAGCTACGAGCCCGACACGAACCCGACGTTTTAGCCAGAGGTCCCTTTACTACGGTTCGGAGCCGCGGACCTTCAGTAACAGTAATAAATCACAGCAATAGTACATTCATGTAGTTGTAAAAAGCATGATAATATATTAAGTAATCCAAAGTATTCAGAATACGTTACTCTCATTGAGTAACGTAACGGAATACGTTACAGAATACATTTTGGGGCATGTATTCTGTAATCTGTAATGGAATACATTTTAAAAGTAACCTTCCCAACACTGGTCATAAATACCCGCTGACTTTTGCTGTTTCGCTTCCAGCACGATAAAATCACACTTCATGCAGAGCTCTCTCTCTCAGTGCACTTCAAGAACAGTTTCCAATCTAAAAATCTCTGTTTTCTGCATTATTCGCTTGCTTTTTACGCACAAGTCTACCGTTGTTTACAGCGCTGTCGGCCGCTGTTTTTTTCCTTTTACTTACTTCTGAAAAGAAAGCCTCATTTCTGTTGTTCAATACTGAACAAATTTAAACTTTTCACTTTTTAAAATTATGCAAAATTGCAAAACGCTTGGCTGTGTCTCTCATAAAACCTCTGTAACTTTGCTCTGCTTCACTTCAGCAGCATCAGGTAATGTTTATATGTTGATTAATGGTTTTCTTTCGTTTTTGATCTACTGCAGAATATTTTTAAGGTCATCTGCTATAAAATCCCAGGCCAGGAAAATCTTCTTTCTTTTTATAGATAGAAAAATATGGAAATGTACTGATACGTGATCAAAATTATAATATTTCTGACTGTCTGAGGCAAAATTTCCCTGATTCAAATCGAATCGTGGATCGAAATCGATTCGGGACCTTGTGAATCGGAATCAAATCGATTCTAGAAATCAGTGACGATACCCAGCCCTATTCTGCACTGCTGCCACTTTTCATTAGAAAGTGCAAAATCTTGTCCACTGCACATAGTTTGTGAGCACCATAAGTATATGGTAGAGATGAGCCTGTACATATATCACTACTATCAGTACTAACATTTCAGACTGAGTGGTAGTAAACTATTTGCTGCCTTTAAAGATCTGTCATCATCATTAGCTTAAATACAAATTAGCTGTAACCACACCTACACGCACTGATATAACAAGACGGTGAAGGGGAGCTATCTGATTCACACCGCTGTCCATTACTAATATTAAACAGGAATGTATGCTATCACATCTACAGCAAGCTAGCCAGAAAGCTAAAGGTAAAGCACCAAACTTAGGGATGGTAACTAACAACGGCAAAAGCCTGCTTTGGAAACTATGCCTATATTTCCCAAATGCATTGAGGAGTGTCTAACTAATGATATTTCATTTTCTCACCCTTGAAAAAGGGGAGTGATGCAATCTTAAACTTCATCTCATTGAGCACTGATGCAACAGAGTGTTGTGTGTATGTGTGCGCGCTTTTGTGAAGCATTTTGGTCCTGCAACTTTTGGAAGAAAAAAATGTTACTTTTAGAAAGAAAATGTGTTTGCCTCATCATATAAAATGATTATAATTGCATATTAAAGGAAATGATTGTACCAAAGTATAAAAATTTACACTAGTGGTGTCACATCCTTCCCTCGGGTTGAAAGGTACAGTAGAGTGCATCTGTTTGGCCTGCTAACGGTCTAAACCCACTTTAAGTAAACTACACAAAACATGGCCGCGCACGAGGAATGCTTTTCATCATTTTGTTGGTCGCATTTGGCTCGATGGCCAGCCTCTCTCAGCATAACTGTCTAAACGGCCATTTGCCCTTCTTGTCTGTTTCCTTTCGTTCCCGACCCTCCTGTCTTTCCACATATTCTATTTTCTCCCTCCTAATGCCTTTCTTCCCTTACCTCAGCCTTCAACCTGGCCCATATCTGTCTGCCTGTTGTCTTGTACCATCTTGTGTGTCTTGGCCTTTTGCTAGTCCTCAGTCTCTCTCCTGCCAATTGATGTACCTCTTACACCATCCCTTCCTCCCTCTCTCCGTCTGCTTGTTGTCAAAACCCTCTACGTCAGCCTTCTCTTGATAGTATCGCCCCTAATACATCTGTATTTCTGTCCTTGGAAGCACTCTGCTCTTTTGTCTAGCCTTCTCCAACCCTCCAATCTGTTTCACTACATTTGGCTTGACCTTTTCTTTTAATATCCCAGTCTTTCTGTTTGTTGCTGCATTTTTCTATATGCATGTCATTTTGATTCTGAGTGCATAAAACAGAGCCCATGTTAATTCATTCTGGAGCAACAGAACACAATTTCCAGCTGGATTTAAAACTGTAAAACTTGTACATTTGAATTCAGGTGACTGGAACTTTGTGAGAGGAACGGTAGTGCCACACGCAACAAAAACAGGTGCTATGCTTCATTTTCCCCTTCATCCTATGATGATTTTCTAATCCTGTTGTATGATATAAAACTGAAGGCCTGCAAAAAACATATCATAAAACTACCTCATTAGTTCTTCGTTACCTTGTTGTCTGAAAGCCCGGTGACTTGGTCGACAAACTCCTCCTGAATCATGAAGGCGGCCAAGTTGGCAGTGTAGGAGGCCAAGAAGATGACAGCGAAGAAGGCCCAAACTGACACTATGAACTTGCTGGTGGTTCCTTTTGGGTTTTGCACTGGCACAGAGTTGTTGAAGACCAGACCCCACAGCAACCACACTGCCTTGCCCATGGTGAAGGAAGGGCCGTGAGGGTCTGAAAACGAGGAAAGAGAGTGTGTGTGGGAAAGAGAGATGGATGGTATAAAATTAGAAAGAAGATAGAAAACAAATATTTCAAAATCTATTTGTAGAACAAGTGACATGCAATTTAAACTACACAATATTAGAGCAGTGGACTTATGCTTCTGTGTTAAATTTAGGTCGTAGGTATATTGTAACCCTCCTGAAACCCTACGGCATAACCTGACATGCACCTCTTTAGAAATGTGACTACACGCAGCAGCGCCACAGCAACACAGGCATAAATGTTGGCATAGGCTAGAATCAGTGCAGAAGTCTAAATTAAGCTTTAGTGTCCGTACTCACCTTTTCCCTGTGCCAAGTTTCTGTTGAAGCCAAGAGGACTGATGTATTCGAACATGAAGACAGCCATTGCAGTCACCAGCAGGAGCATCACAAACATCATCACCCACACTGATGCACTGAATGGCTCTGTGAAAGAAAGAGAGAAAGTCAAGAGAACAGAGGTCGTGCTCATGCTTAGCTAATACTGCACTTTTTATAGCTTATCCATCACTTTTTCTTATCATTTGCACACTCTTCGTCTTTCCACGAACTGAAGGAATAAACAGGTCAGAAATACTGTATGCACACACACATACTGAGGAAAGAACTCCATGTCCAAGCAGACCGTTCTAAGTTCAGAAGCCCTACAGATCTCACCCCACCCACCTACCCCAAACCACTTGCATATATACTGGCGTTCCTCCTATTTGGCTGTGGAATAAGGGGTACAGTATAGAAAGCCCTGGTGTCAGCACTCCTGTCCTCCCTCTGAGCCCTTAACACTACTGCAGAGATTAAACTCTGCTCTAATGTATGGGAGAGCACTGCTGGCATAGGGCCGCACACCGGGATGTGTGCATGTGAGTGTGCATGTGCAGAGTGGCAAGCAGCCATTATGAGGTTTTCCTGCTAAGCCCTTATAATTTCCATTTTCACACCACTAACTGCATGCTTGCATGCATGTCAGCATGTGTACTTGCGTGTGTGTTAGAGTTTCTCTTTTTCGTGGAAAATCCTGCAGCCAATTTGCATGTAAGCTTGTGTGTGCATTGGGGCAGTGGCATCGCGAATTGTTGTGGATGTCAATGCTAAAGCACTCTGCATCAAATGAACGTGACTGAGGAACCATAACGGGGATATCCGTGGTCTCTTAGGTTAAAATCCTGCGGTTAAGTGCCTCTCAGGTAAGTGAGAGTCGCTGTGGCAGGAAGCGGGGGTTCAGCTAAATCCCTCAGATGAAAGAGCAAGTATTGACAGCTGTGTAACAGAAGTGAATTATGTTGTCAGTGCTGTATCTGAGGGAACACGCACACACACTCAAAACAAACACCGTTCTATACTAACACAAACCGGAGAAGCAAACAAGACAGGTTTTCTTCTTGTTCTCTCTTCAGTCTAACAAGAAAGGAGCAGTTATTTGGTGACAGTTACCAAGGAAGGCTGATGGGGACACGGTTCCATTGCTACGGGACACCATGACACTGATCCCAGTTTCCACGAACGGGACGGAGAAATCGATGACCTCAGAACGCTCCTCATTGATCGTCAGAGATCCGACGGCCATGACGGCTTTCTTATAGACCACCTTTTCAGGGTAGGGGGAGGAGGAGGGAGGAGAGCAGGGACATAAGAGGAATGATTGGGGAGAAAGGAAGAGAAAGTTACAATCTACTCATCCATTCATCCATCTGGATCCTTTTCCAGCTTTGTTTCCTAAAGTCCACCCCAGCTGTCACAGGGTCAAAAGGTGGAGTACACCCTCGATAGCTATCACAGAGTAGAAAAAATGTCTTCATTAGGCTAACTACATGTTGTCTCTTCCACCCAAAGTAAATGTTGACAAATCTGTGCACAAGAATGTAAAGATTACTGATTGCACATAAATAAAGTTTTTAATCTCATACTGAAATCTAATCAATGTAGCCAATATGCAAGCAGTAGTGCAAAATAGGATTAAAACAAATACAAATAACAAATAACATTCAACCCAGCAAATGAAGTCTACCATTAAAAAAATACAGACAGCTATAAAGTTTATAGTCTTAAAATGAACTCTGGGACTTGTAGTAACTCAGACTTCAGGTCTGAGTTACTACAGTAACGGTTGTTTTTTGGTTTTTTGGGTTTTTTTGTTACACTCTCTGAACATTTACTCTGGCGATATTTAAATTTCTTTTGAAACATAAAAAAAATGGAAAAAATAAATGAATAAACAGTCTGCTTTTAAAAAAAAGCACATTTTAAATTGTTGGTCACCTTTTTAGTTAAATCTGCCTTTGATTACAGACTATTACTTAAGATCAAACTTTGCAGTGGGTATCAGTTCTGAGGTTTGGTTGCTCACACATTTGTTGCCCTGCAATATTTACCTCCTGATCACATATAGGGGTCATTGTTGGCGAATCACTAGTTCAGGGGCTTACATGCTTAAATGTTGTGTTCGATTTAACAGGACTCAAACTCAAAAAAGTTCATCTCTGTCTGATCAGCAAGATATTTTTTGCAAATGTAACATTCAAGAACTTTATTTACACCAGTTACACGCCAACGGATGCATCGGGGCAACTCATGGTTCAGTATCTTGCCCAAGAATATGTTGACACGTCAACTGGAGATCGATCCAATTACTTTTTCACACAGGGACAGGTAGGTTTGGATAGCAGTTTTCACTTCATTCAAATCATCATTAATCATCAATCTGCCTTTTGGATTTACTGGGGTTATCTTTGTCTAACTGAAATTTGTTTGATGATCTGCAACATGCAAATATGCAAAAAACTAAGAAATCTAGCAGAAGGCAGATACTTTTTCACAGCACTGTATACAGTTGTACGACTTCAGAGAACACAGGTTAGACTTTTATTTGTTTCCTTCAAATTTACTTGAACACTACCTTACCCTAAGCAAAACCAAACATATATCAACATATTCACCCAGATTTTTAACAGTAGAAGTGCTGACTGGGGATCTTAGTAGCCTTAAAATTAAGTGTTTTATAAAACAACCATAACAGCAAAACATTAAGTTATTCCTCTAAAAACATTAAATATGACCTAAAATAGTCACACGATATGGTCAAAGAATCTGTCTCCTTTATCATCCTCAATACCCTGAACATAGGACAGATGGCAAACATGACATCAGTACATAGTTCCATATATTAAAGCTAGCTAATAGGTAAACTGTCTAACATGTTGGTAATTCTAAATAGCACTAATTAAAACAAGCAACTGAAAGGAAATTTGGAATAAGAGAATGAAACACCTGTATGATATCATAAAAAGTATACCTGTGGGGTCAGCAGGTACCCCACTTAGAAGAACAAGGGTGAACTTTAACCTTAATACATGTCTTCATCTGAAATGTATCACTTTGTATTAGCAAAGTGCTGCTCCATCAAAGCACATCTCCACAATGTGTGATGATGTTAGTTTCCAACAAGATGAGTAATACGGTAGTTGAATAACACAGGCACACTTGTACATACACACACAAAAAGGCTCTTTTTACCTCTCCCACCATCCCATTCCAGACGTTGTTGATCTTCTTGCCATGCTTGCCATTGGTAACCAGGTACAGGTCATAGGTGAACTTCACATACTTGGCTATCTTTTTCAGAATGTCGATGCAGAAACCTTTGCAGCACTTCTTGATATATGTCCCACCAGCCTCGGTCGTGTTGCTGCAGAAGCACAAAACACAAAGACCATCAGCAGATGATTAGTCTTTCGCTCGGCGTCGGCGGTGGGAAAAAAACAAACGGCATCAACGCTATGATTGAACACTGAAGTAAACATTGACAGAACAAATACCAGCTCTTTGCATAGCCTGCAAATCCATTTTTACATCCACATTTAGGTAGGGAACCCTCATTCATTCATTCATTAAAAAGCAAAAGGAACATTGTTTGCTTCATTTTTTCCATCGTGTTTGTTAAATTTGTGATTGCACCAGTGAACAAATATCACCCTGGGTCTTTTTCACCTTTAAGTTCAGGTCAATCTATTCAGGAATGACTGAAGATTAGAAAAATATGCTCCCTTTTCTCCCTACGCCTCTCTGGAGAAGGAAATTTTGACGGCGCTGCATCTGCAAGCCTTGTACCATCTGTGTGTATGAATTTGAGAGCAGAAGAGTTCACACACAAGAGCACATCAACTTTGAGCCACCTGGGAGTCTCATTTAACTTTTAGATGTGTGCTAATTAGAAGACGATAACCTCGTCCTTTAGCGTAACAACAACCTGGGCAAAAACTTGACGGAAAGTAAGGAGGGGACCCCCGCGCATCAGGCTGTGACTCTGCAGTACCCTTCAGAGATGAAACTTTGTCACTTTTAAGTTATTCTGCAGCACCAGGAAAAAAGAGATAACATTTGCCAGTTTTTTGCAAACTCCCTCACTAGTCGCCATCGATCTGTCAAACAAATGTCTCCCCAAGTGGAATTCTTTCCTGTCTTTGAACTGGAAAGGCATTTACTTTCACAGTCTAACAGTTTTACACAAGAAAGGAAAAAAAGAGCCAAGTGCCGATATGTCAGCAGTTATGAATGTCATTTGATGAAACCTGCAACTTTTGAACACCACACTGAAACACTAAACAACCTTTAATCCATCACAGAAGAAATAAAATAATGGGCTTGACTCCTTTTTAGTGTAAAATAAAATTTTTTCCTAATTGCATTTGCAGCGCTGTCGAATGCAATGTAACTTTTTTTTTGCTTTCCTGATCCACACATTTCAATGAATTATACAGTAGCTCAACAGTTTGGACACCAGTGGCAATGGAATAAAATCACAGAGTGGATGGACGGAGAAAAAGAGATACTGGCTTGAGGTTCTGTGGGTAATGTGGTATGAGCTTAGAAGCGCTAATTAACTTGCACTGGTTCAAATCACAAGTCTTCTCCACAGAAGAGGTCACACTAGGCAGCGGCTGCACTGTACTCTTTGATATGTAAATTTCTTGTCTTTATTCCAAGCATGGCCGCTTTAAGCACAATATGCAATATATTCTTGTGATGTTGAAGTAAGAATGAAATTGTGGTCAATGTAATGCAACTACAAGGAACAGGTTGATGTTAGCGGAAACAAGGACAAATAACCCAAGTTTCTGGCAGATTCAGCTGGTGGGGAATGGTGGGAGCTGACAGAGTAAGCATATAGGCCAGAACTTTAATAGCTGCATTCACGAACACGGCGTTCCCATTTAGGCAGGCCACTGTACAGATCAGGCAGTAAGAGCATGTGATGCTATGGAGGCTGTTTGTGAACTTGGCAGGCCAACTTGATATAGAAACACTACAGGGCCCGAGGGGTCTCCAGGGAGGAAAGTGTGGGTCTGTGTATGACTATGAGAGCGTTAGTGTAAGTATGGCTTGCTCTTAGGCCAGGCCTGGATGAGTGAATTTCTGGTTCTGCATGCATGGATACTCCTTCAACCCCGATCCAACCCCCCGTTCGCCACTCCTGGTCTGCCTCTCTTCTTCCCTCCATCTATCCCACTTTCTCCAAATGGGCGCTTCGGATGCTTGAGTGGGAATTGCGCTGTGGGAGGCTGAAAAGCAGCATTGGCCTGTGAGTGAGTGGACATGTGGCCACAGAGAGAATACGAGCTCGTGAATGTGTGTTTGTGTTCCTCCTTGGAGACGCTGTACTCTCCGCCCCACTTCACAGTGTTTTCTGGATGTAAATCACTGTCAGCCACTTCCCTAAAACTATCGCCGCTTAATCAGCTCTGTTTGTGTGACGCAAAAAGAGCTGCAGACAGACGCGTTACGCATTGAACGAGTGACACAAAGTGTGTAGACCTTTTTTTTCACACATACATTAAAGTCCTGAACTGTTCTAGACTCTGCCCTGTAGAGGTGTGACATGTGACATCGCAGATCTGTTTCCCTTTGCCCAAATCGATTTCCAGTATTTAGCAACAATAACATTGCTGATTGCTACATGTCAGAAAGAGCAACTCTGAAAAATGCCCAGACTTGATCTCCTAACATTTTCTGGTATTTCCGTGTGGAAAAAATGAATATCTATAATAAATATCCATGAAAATGTACGTGATCCAGACGTCATTTATTATTACGCTGATTCAGCACCACTCAAGTCACTCTGTGACATACACCCACAGTGTGTGTTTGCGCTCCAGGAATATAATATAACAAGGAGCTAGAGGTATTTTGGCGTTAGTGAAAAAAAAGAAGAAGGAAGAAATGGTATGGAAGGAAGTAAAATGCTGAGTTCAGCAGCCACCTCCATTTTCAGGAGGAAAGAAGCTGCTGCAAAGCCTGCACACTGCATCGCTTTCCGTGTTCGTGAGAGAAAGGAGAGAGCGAGACAGCATGCACTGACAGAGGAGCGCAGAGATGGCGCTTTGGAAAATGAAATACGGATGATGTAAATTTATTACCTTCTGATTATCCAATACACTCTTATGAAACTTTCTTTTATGCGGTCCTTAGTTCTTCTTCTCATACAACAACATTACGTGTAAATCAGACTGCGAGTAGAGTGTATTTCAGACCATTTCATTGTGTTGTGGTTTTCCACAAGACAAGGTAAGGAGGAAGAGAGTGGGTGAGATGGCTTAAGTGCAGCTTATTGTGTTGCAATAATAAACACGTATGCCATTATAGGACCGCGTTGTTAGATTAAGACTAGCTGTAACACACACTTACATTTTTGTGCCTTAGGTTTAGATGATTTTAATGGATGTATTTTCTTGTAACTTACTTATATACTTGAATATATAATCATTGACATAGGCGGTAATACTGTATCTCGTTCTCATTTCCTTGTTTTGCTTATTACGGCTGCATTTACACTTGCATGATGGGTGTGTCCCTAGTAGGAGCAGGTGTCGAGTTTTTTGAGGTGTGATATATACTGTAGGTATAACATACCTCAAAAACTAGATGTTCAGAGTGGCTCCTTGTTGATGAGACCCAAATGTTTTGTATTTTGTAATGTGGATTATACAGTTAGGACCATAAATTTGAAGACAATGACTAATTTCTTTGGTGCAGTTTTGCTTCTGTGCACTAAAATAGTGGATTTTAAATCAAAAGATCAAGACGTGACTGAAGTGCAGACTTTCTGCTTTCATTCAAGGGATTTAAGGGATTTAACAAAAACAGTACATTAACTGTTTGGGATATTTTTTATACATAATGCCCTATTTCCAGAGGCTCAAAAATAATTGGACAATTGACTGACAGGCAGTTCCATTGCCAAGTGAGGCCTGTTCCCTCATTATTCCATGACAGCTAAGGTAGATATTCCAAGTGTTTAACTTGCGTTTTGGTTAGCTGATTGTTGGAATGCTTAATATGAGTTCTTAAAATGAAACAACACCAACACTCCTGGGCGACTATGGAGGACAACTAAGGTGAATGACTGCAGAATGTTTTTCTTTAGTTAAAAAATCACAACTTTAACAAATTTAAAAAAAAAAACCACACAGTCAATCAGACTAGACGACTGTCGTAGTCTAGTCTGATTGAAGTACAGTAGCAGATTGAATGCGGAAGTGTGCAGGGCGATATTCTCTACTCAGATTTAGGCAAATGCTGGTCAAGTCAGTCACCTGATATCAAACCAGTATAGCCTTTGAAAAAATCAAAGGCAGAGACAACCACAAACACTCGGCAAAAGGTGACTCCATTAAAGGCCTAGCAGAGCATCTCATGGGAGGAAACACAGCATTTGGTCCTGCCCATGGGTGATGTCCATAACGGCAAAAGATTTTTCACCAATTACATAAACAATATATGAAACTAGATATTACAAAAACCCTCATATTTAAAATCATGTTGACTATAATTCCTTATTAAACCTCTTGAAATCAAGCTGAGAGTGTGCACTTCAATCACATCTTAACTTTTCGATTTGAAATGCACGTGGTGGTGCACAGATCCAAAAAACTACACAAACTGTGTCCTTGTACAGATACTTGTGAACATAACTGCATTTCAGATGTTTGTTCATTCTGTTAACACAAAATTTAATCAAACATTTTCACACCAGTAATATTTGGTGATTCATAGTGAAGCAGCTTTACTGCATTAGCTTACTTAGCTATCTAGCTGACACTGCAGTGTGATAGACGGACAGATATCCCACTTACTCTTTGATATGCTTCCTACACGGCACAGAGTTCCTCATGCAGGTACCAGTGAGTCTTTCCACGTCCTCCACAATAACAAAGGGTTTCTCCTCTAAGGTGACGATGGACAGGTGGTTGTCATCAAGCTCAGCGTCACCAAAGGAGTTGAAACGTGGCCACACGGGGTACTTGAGTGTCAGACTACGATTGTCCAGTTTCCCCATCTGGTGAGAGAAGAGGAAAGTAGGAAACAAGATATAATAACTGGTGGCTAAAAATAGAACACTTGGCACATTTCCAATGGGCTACAATGTATTGCTTTTCAATTACTGAGTAGGCTGGAAGTCAATAGACTGATTGTTGTTTGGGTCACACTCATGGCCTCACATTTACCTCCCGGGAGTCTAAACTATCACGCTGTTCTGTTGGAGACGGTTATAAGTACATATGAAGTGAAAACAGTGAAGAAATCACAGTTGCGATTTAGTGACCATCACATCCTCAACTTTCCTGTATTATGTGCCCTAAAAACATAAAGCAGAAATGAGAAACAACAAAATAAAACAAAGCATTTTTTGGAAAAGCTGCAGCCAGCATACAGTGTATGTTGCTCTTAGGCCACAGTAAATTCCTTTTTAAATGTAAGGTAAAGCACGGCATATTAAATGCATGGCGTGCAGGGTTGGATCACAAAATGCACACAGTGACATTGCTATGCATGCAAACCCATACAGAAACAGAGATTTAGTGTGACAGTATGACAGTTGGGACTCTGTTGATAATTCAAAAAGTTTTCAGAGCTGTGATGTCACAGTTTCCCCTATGGGTTATTTTTATTTTTACCCACTGACATCTCTCTGTAGATCTATGTGTGTGTGTGTGTGTTTGTACATAAAGTATATATATATATATATATATATATATATATGCATGTTTATGTCAGGGAAGGCAGAGTGGAATATAATAAACAGCAACAGTCATCGGGGCTTTGCTTGACTTTTAATAATTAATAATACAGGAGCCAAAAAATGGCAAAACATTGCTCTAACTCTTTTCCTCCATCTAAGAAATCTTTCTGACGTCTTGTGTGTTTCCATCTCTCCTAGTTTCATCTATAGCCAAAAACTCGGAGTACTTCACACATGCACACAGAGGCATTGATATATTTTCATTCGTAGACATTAGTAACAAGATTGTGAGCAGGGTTGCAAAAGGTTAAGCTAAATATAATTTCTTTGTTTTAGGTGTGTGGGGAAAAAAAACCCTAATATCTTAACGCAGTTGCACCCGACACACATATCATAGCAATGCTAATATGTCAGCCACTTGACCTCGAAGTCATGAGACAGTGTTTGTTATCCGCACACAACCACACGCACACATACACGTTGTTGCTTCGCCTGCACGCCTGGCTAAGTCATTAACAGCCGAGCAGAGAGGAGGAAGTGAAATTAGCATTTTAATTGTTTTGCTTTGAGTGGTTTTCTATCCTCTGACAGGGATTAGAGTCTCTTCTCCACTCTTAGTCGGCACCGCTGTCAACAGCTCACTCTGCTGTCGGCTACATTCCTCAAACTGTGCGCGTGTGTGTTTGTGTTTGCGTAGGCATATGTGTTGAGGAAAGCAAAGCCGGACGGTACGCTGAAGTGGCACCCATGCTTCTTGCGTGTAATCGTTAGTCTCAAGGGATCGGCCACATTTTCCTGTCTGTCTTAGCCCAGCTGTTTTGCATTTCTCAATTGAGTGAGTGCATGTGTCTGCGCCCGTCCACATATGTGCGTTTTTGTCTGTGTGACTGTTTATGCATTAAAGGGGCGGAGATAACAGAAAATTTTAATGGGAACGTAAAAATGTAATTCGTGTATCATAATTATGATCAGACAAAAAAGGGAATGTCATCGTTAAAGGTTGATAAAACATCTGTTTTCAGCTTTGTTTATGCTGATATATATACTCCAGTTTTACAGAATATATGGCATGTTTTTTTGTAAGTGGGAAAAATAACTGGTTATGTATATTTTTTCTCCAGTGGGCATATATGTTGCTAAGATGGCCAAACAGTTTGTCAAAAAATTAAATCTGAGTCGTCACCTTTATCCTATGATGAAAACTCTCTATTTAAACAGAGTGATGTCTTCAAAGTCTCTTCATTTTGGAAAAGTTGTGGATTTTTTGGCATCATTGAGCACTGACCTCCTGGTGGTTTGCAGACAGGTGTTAAGTGGATGAAAATTAGCACCTCAAAGTCCCGAGGCCATTGTTCTCAGTTGGAATGTTCATTCTGGGCCAGGAACACGTTACTGCCCTAAGTGGAGAAGTTTAAGTATCCCAGAGTCTCATTCACTAGTAAGGGGAGAGTGGAGTTTGACAGATGGATTGGTGAAGTGCCTGCAGTGGTGCAGACTCTTTGCTGGTTGGTTGTGGTGATGAGAGAACTGTGAGGGAAAGTGAGGCTGTCGGTTTATCGATGGATCTATGATCCCACCATCGCCTATGTCCAGAAGATCGCAGTAATGACCGGAAGAATGACATTATGAACACAAACAGCTGAAATGAGCTTCCTCCAAAGGTGGCTGAGCTCAGCCTTAGAGATTGGTTGTGGTCCTCAGTCATTCGGTAGGGTTTTAGAGTAGAGCCACTGCTCCTCATCATCAAATGAGTCAGTTGAGGTAGTTCAAGCATTTGACCAGGATGCCTCCTGGGCACCTCCTAGGTGGGGTGTTCTGTGCATGTCCCACCAAGAAGTGGCCCTGGGGCCGACCCAGTACACCCTGGATGGATCAAATCTCTTGGTGGGTTTGGGAGCACCTTAGTGTCCTGCCAGAAGAGTTGAAGTAGCTGGTCCTGATTTGGAAGGGGAGGTTTAGGCATTTCTGCTTCAACTACTGCCTACTGCTAATGTCTTGAGGCAACTGTTGTTGTGATTTGGCACTACAAAAATAAAATTGAAATGCATTGAATTACTAGAACATGGGCCCAGATGGATGGATGGATGGATGGATGGATGGAGATCCCTCCTACCGAGTTCATTTTCTTATCCTCTCTCCTGTTTGTACAACTAAATCCTGTTTGACCCGTACAGCCATTAATATAATCTTTGAAGAGTAGTCCTGATTTGGTTGGATGAGTCAATAAACTAAGAAGCGAGATAAATGCACTGCTCAGAAAATGAGAGGGAAAGGGGAGGAGGAGGAGGGAAAGAAGAAGCTGACTTCAGCAACTCCTCTGATTTCCTGTCCTGCTGTTCTCCTCTTCCCTCTTCCTCCCAATCGCTCTTTCTTTCCAATTAAAGAAAGAGGGGCTATAAATTAATGCCCATAGAGGTAGGAAGATACTCTCTATCGACTGGTCAGAGAACAAAATGCTAAATCTACTCACATCTAATACCAAATATTGTGCACATGCTGTTCATGGAAAGCAGTGCACATATTTGTGTATGTGTGTGGTTACAATCTTAAAGCCTGTGGGATTACAGCATTATAACAATCCATGCCGGCAATCCTATCGCATCATCACTCTGAAATAGATTTAGAGCCACTTGGTGGCGGGATGACACTCTGTCCCTGAAGTGCTGTGTATACTTCTTTGTATACTTTTTTTAAAGCCCTTGTTTCATCTAACAGTCCTTCTTTTGTCATTTCAGACTTGTTCCACTTTGTTGTTCTTTCTATTCCATCATCATCTTTCTTTATCTTTGTTTCTTTAAAGGTCTTGCTCTTTGTACCAACATGTCTTTTTCTTCATTTCATTCGTTTCATATCTGTCTCTTTGTGTTACACTTTTTCTGCCCACACAAACCTACACCTACACACACACACACACACACACACATATTCAAGGGCTATAATAAACCAGAACCTGGATGAATAACAGAAAGAGTATGATAAAAGAATAAAGTAAAACCGGGGTCATGGCTTTTACACCAAGCACATTCTCTGTGCCAGTCTCACGGGGAGAGTTATCGTTGTGGCAAGTTGCATTATGGGAGAATGAGTTCCTAATAGCATGGAGAAACCCATTCAGTCATAAAACAGTATCTGTCACTCCTGTCAGACAAAATTATGTCAGGAAAATGGATTCTGCTCTCCCTCTCCTACACCCTACGCTTGCTCCGAATGTGTGTCTGCGTGCATGCGTGCGGGTGCACGTGCACGCCGCCGTTTGTGCGGGAAAAATGAGGGCATAGAGAAAGAGGATGAAAGAGTGGAAAATCGAAAAGAAACGGAATCCATTAATTTAGACATATTTCTTTAAAGTGAAGCTCTTTCACAAAGGCTCAGAGAATAGCGACGCCTGAATCGAAGACGCATGTGCGTGTTTGTGTGTCGACTTGCAAGTGTGGGTGCATGCACGTGGGCTTTTCTGTACGTCTGCTCTCCATATTGTGATTCTCCAAGCACAAATCCCATGCTGTCTGTAATAATTATTTTGTGAACTGGCTGCTAACGCCACAGCAGTTCCTGAAGCAGTTTACGCACTCCATCGACTCAGCAGGAATAAAATATAACATCCTGGTTCTGATCCGTAAATACACTTTTCTCGTGCTGTTGATGAAGTCATGCTTTAATTCAGCAAACAATTACAATGCTGTAGACTTTCATAAATAATAAAAGGGCAATATACAAACAGAAAATGTAATATATTTTGGTCAAATAAGAGGTGCATGGATCTAGATTTGGATATGTAGTAAGGATTATGTTTCCTTGTTAAACCTGGGAATGACATGGACATTTGTAGCATCTGTTTAATGAACAGTAGTTTGAAGCAGTTAATATTTTTAGACTTTAAATGTTTCAAAATTAAATTATTAGGACAAAATGTAACTAGTAAATGGTAACTTTAATTATTTAAATGTTCTACTTACTGTGATTTTAGCTAATTTGTGATGAATGCCTAGTTTTATTTGATCAAATCGCATCAGGCAGAACATGAAAGAGTGAAAGTCATTCACAAAGAACCTGCTTAGCAAGAGTAATAAGGTTATAAATTCAGATTCATATTTATAGAATGAAATGTAAAAGATCTCTTTATAGATGTTGTGTTTTAGACATTTTTTCAAATTCATATTAAGTGAAATAAATATTTTAACGCCCTGTGATGAATCGCGTTACTTATATGTGTTAAACTAGTTATGAAGCAATTATAAAGTTATACACTAGTATTCAAGGGGCCAGACTTTCTTGACATTTTTCAAGTGCTCTAGACCAACAGTTCTCCAGACTTTTCAAGTCTTTCAAAGTTTTTTTTCCACTCATTTTCAGTCCAGACTTTTTACTTGACCATTTTCAGAACAATGTGCTTTTGTTTTTGCCCTATGAATTATTCAAGTAAAGGCACCTAACTCCAGGGATGAACCAATTTTGTGTCTACATAAAGAATT
Source organism: Pelmatolapia mariae (assembly GCF_036321145.2). Taxonomy (NCBI): domain Eukaryota; kingdom Metazoa; phylum Chordata; class Actinopteri; order Cichliformes; family Cichlidae; genus Pelmatolapia; species Pelmatolapia mariae. The sequence continues at coordinate 13,232,610 of NC_086230.1, forward strand.
TTACATTTTACCTTTAGGCACTTTGTTACTTGCAGCCTGTCACAAAAGCAAATAATTTGTCATTTATTTAGTTGAGTCCATGAATGTCAAAGATAACACAGTTGGACAGGCATTAAGTAGTATTTTTACACCAACAAGGTGATTCTTAAAGAACAATTAGTGTGCCTTGTTCGTAAAAATAACAATTAAAAATTAAATACATAAATAAATTTGGAAGAAACTGGAGAAGTGGAGAACAACAGTGACAGGCACAAAACACTGAGTATCTACAGCCATCTATAAAGCATAGTGGAGGTAGTGTCATCATTTGGGCTTTGTTTCAAGCAGTGGTGTTCGGGATATGCAGAAGAATATGCCGAAAATACCTCCTCAGAGACTGGACATAAACATTATTGAAGCAGTGTAGGATCACCTAAAGAAGAGCTTTGAGTGTCCTTTAATAAGCCTGGAGGATCATTCCTGAAGACTACTTAAAGAAATTACAAGACAGTTGCCTAAGAGTTCAAACTATGATGAAGAATAAATGTGCTGATACCAAATAATAACATATAAGCTCTTTAGACACAGCTCTCGTTCATCCCTTGAATTAGGTGGCTTTTCATGCTTGAATTATTCATAAATCAACAAAAACACAAACACACAACTCCTCTCAAATTGATCAGGTACAAGGACTGGACTGAAAATGAGAGAAGAAACAGCAAATGTCCAAAGAATGTCCATGTACCCTTTCAAATCTTTTTTAGCCTCAGAGTGATTCTTTTCTGTCCCATTCAAATATTTCTTGTCTGGCAAACTGTTCGCTGATAGGCTGTAGTTACATCATAAGGTTTTAAAAACCTTAAAGAGCTTTGAATAGTCGTAATAAAAACCCAGAGAGGCCGACAGTGATCACTGACTATTTTTAGGGGCTCGTTTAGATTAAATAGAAAAAGATACAAAGCATTAAAACATGCTAAAACGACAACAGCCTTAATTAACGCAGCGTAGTTTGGACCTGGAAGCAGGGTTAATACATCATCACTTAACAACTGGATTGCTCGAGATCACATGATCCAAGTCTGGCTCCTTGGAAGCAAAATGAGGGGTGACACAAGACAGTACTACACAAACTGTATTACTGTATATGAATATGGCAAGTCCTTTCTGGTTGGTTCCAAGTTTGTTGATATCATTTCAGAATAAAAGAACCAGTTTAAGATTACTTAATATGCAGAAAACACTAGCTTTTATGTTTTACTTGTAATTAATTTAGCCTAATATTGCTAGTGGGTAAACTGCACCGAGTACACTTTTTTAATTTATTTATTTTTTTCCCTTAGGACAAACTGATTAGTTGAAAAATTGGAACCATTTTATTAAACCAAGACTTTGTTTTTTCTTTGTCTAAAGCTCCCCCCAAAAACTCCATATAGGCTCCATCCTCATTATCTAGGCAAATATACCCCCATGACTTCCTGCAAAATGTGCTTCATTTGAATTAAATAGTTATTCACATATAGTTACATAACCCTTAGTAAATAAATAAACCCAAACACCACACGCACATCTAACCACACAGGTGCAATGACTTTAAAGGTAGCTCTTCTCTAAACTTAAAGAAAAAAAAAGGAAAAGACACATCATCTAACCAATGTGGGTGTGCGCTGCAGCGAGGAGCAGGTGTGCTCAAAAAAGGGAACTCATACACATGCTGGTGGCTCATTTATACCTTTCCTCTCCTCCTTTTGCTTCTTTCCTTTTCTCTTTCTCTCTCTTTGGGTCTCCTTTTCTTGCGATCATTTGCTCTCGATATTCCCTCCCATCTGTCTCTATCTCTTGTTCGTCTTGATACCGTTCCATACAGCACTCCTCTCCCTGTCTCTCCTGTGCCTCAGGGGGACACATTTTATATTTTTAGTGCATATCCATATTTTAGTGCAGTTACTGAATTTTTACCTCTTGATCATCGCAGGTCTCTCTCTGTGTGCCGCTGCTTTCTGGCGCATGGGTGGGACAGCAGCACCAGAAAGAGAAAGTGCGTGTGTGTGTGTGAGAAAGAGAGGGAGACAGAAAGAGAAAGAAAGAGAGAAGCTCCCAATTATGTTTCCACTTTGGGTCTCTGTGTGTCTCTTGCTTTCTGTCGCTTTCTCTGAACCACAGTACCATGTGGTGCTGATCAATTTCCCAGGCTCTGTATTAAAAACACCACACTCTGCCTCTCCTCTGCACATCAACAAAAGGTCTTTTGCATGCATGCATGTGTGTTTGTGTGTGTGTAGATATGAAATATGAAACAGCTAGTCTCAAAGATCGGGTGGAGACTCTGCAGATTGCGGCAAACTGAACTGCAAACTGTAAGTCACAGACACACACATATACGCATGGGTCTGACTTGAATAACAATTGCATTCGTTGCTGCACGAGTCTCCCGAAAAGTATTTCTGTCAGTAGCCAGTGTTGACGAGTCAAAATACACACGTGCATGCACGTGAACCCGCGCCACCCTCCGGTATCAGAGGTCTCAGCTGTGTTTTGAGGCCCTATCAGAGGGGAGAAAAACAACACCAGAGTCTACAAATGATCTGAACTGGTGATGAAAGGAAAGGAGGGGAGGTAAGAGAAGATGGAAGAGGACAGATGAGGTAAAGAAGAAGGGAAAGAAGATCAAAGGTGGCGAACAGCCGTAAAGAGGAGAATGAAGAGTGTGAGGAGACACATGCACAGGGAGTGACAAAATCAAATCAATGCAAAGAAAAGAAAATGACCATAAAACACAAAATTATCCATCTTCCCTTTACAATTCCCTCCAATTCCTCTCTTGTTTCCTGTCCTTCTCCCAAACTTGTCCTCTCAGTCTCACCCATTCTAACATATGAGCTATGGGGGCATTAAATATGAGGTATTTAAGTAAGTACCAGGGAGTCAGATGTAGGTATAAAGATACATGACTGCCATTTAAAGTCCATTAAAATGGCACGAATGCTCAGCCTTTCATAGTGGCCATTCTTTATAGAAGCCACCTAACATTAACCAGTTACAGCAATCCATAACCTCCTCAGTAAATGAGCTCATTGATCAACTGAGTGCTGTATGATGACACAGAGGTGGCATTTTCAATACTGTGCTCGTTGCTGGTTTTGTTTTCGTGTTGCATGTCTCAGCGGTGACCTCTAAGTCAAAGAAGGTGGTTGAATGTCATTTTCTTTCATTTTGATTTAAGTCCTACTGAGTGACTTTAGTAAAGCAATTAACACGTTTGCCAAAGATCCCGAGTTTGAGACCCAAAACAGGTACAAACTCCTAGAAGGACTCTGATATAAAAATCTGCCAAATCCAATATTTGGATCCATCCACTGTTGTGACCCTTCCACAAACAGGGGAGCAACAAAAACAAGCTGCTTCTTCTTTTAATAATGACCTTTTAAGCTTTTAGTCAAGGAAAAAATAAGGACAATTGGAAATGTCCTTATTTTATTAAAGACATGCATATTTATTGAACATGTGGAACAAATCATTATAAATCAAGACTACCTGTTTTCAGCAACCATGACAATCTGATGGCGCACTGTGTTACCTAATGCAAGTTTATCATATTAAAATGCTTAGCAAAGCTGAAAACTATGGTGGTTATTAAATAAGGAATCGGGCTGGCTGCCTGGCTTCTGGAGCACCGCTAAAATGTCCCTAGAGACATTTTTTTCCCTCCAAACTCATATTCTTTTTCAAAGAAGTGAAAGCTTTTCAGTGCAGGATTCTTTAGATATAGATCCTACCTTCTCCCACTCTCTCTCCTTGTTAAGAACAATGACCACCAGCTTTGGGTTTTCCTGGTAGCCGTCTTCTGTGAAGGACAAGTCTCTGCCATCCCACGTCACATTCATCATGTATCTGAGAATGAAAGGAGCAGAGGATGAGATATAGTGGGGCGAAGGGTGGTCAAAGAGATGGGGAGGGGGGGTTATGAGAAAAACCAGTTATTAACAAAAGAAATGAAATGAGTGATTTTGTGAGAAAAAGAGAAAAGGAAATTGAATTACATTAGCATGTGAAATATTCCATTTACAATCTACTATTATTATTATTACCTTTGCAATATTCAGGCTCTTGTAGTGAAAGTTATAAAGTCACATTTGATCATTATGGACTGGATTATGATTGTATTTTAGAACTAAAGAAACTGAACAGTCGAAGCATAAATGAGAACCATATATATATATATAACTATATATATAACTATATATATATATATATATAGTTATGTATGGCGGGACTGTATGTGTGCGTGTTCCTCAAACTTGGTGTCCCGGGAATTTGAGGGTTGTGTGCAGTATCTTAGCTTTTCCCAGGACTGCACTCTTTTAAATAGAGATCTCTGATGTTGTGCCTGGAATCTGCTGAAGCCACTCTCTGGTTTACAGCTCCTAAAGCTCCACTTTTGACCTCCACTTTTGCTCCAGTTGTTCCCTCAACCCCTGGCCCTTCTCTATTTCCTTGTGCTCCTTCTTTGTAATGTTGCTGTCTGCCGGGGCTGCTACATCTTCTGCTCCTTTTCAACCACCACTATGTCTGGTTGGTTGGCCAGCAGCTGCTTGTCTTTCTGGAACTCAAAATCCCACAGGACCTTAGCCTTGTTGTTCTCAACTACCTTCAGTGGTGTCTCCCATCGGGAATTGGGGAGTTCTAATCCATATGTGGCACAGATGTTCTTGTACGCTATCCCAGCCACTTGGTAGTGTCTCTCGGTTTATGCTGTTCCAGCTTCCATCTTGGTACTATATACTGGACTGTCTCCAAGGCACCTTTGCAAAGCCTCCAATAAAGTCTCTTTCCCCACATTGGGATGTTATTCCAGTTCATTTAACAGCCTGATGTCCTCACTGTAGAGCCTGGTGAGGTGCATCAATGAAGTCTCGCTCTCTCCCAGCATATACCTTAATATCATCCAGAGGTGGTTGTGTCTGGGAGATTGCTGTGGTCTGCTCTTAGGTGCACCATCCACTTGGTGTTGGTGCTCTGTGCGATCTCATTCTCTAAGATTGTCTTCCAGGATTGCTCAGTGTCAGATTTGTCTGTGTCTGCTATCATAGTATGGTTCCTTTGTAGCTGAGAGTACACCCTAGAGAGCTCTTGTCTGTCTCTCACAAAACCTTCTTGTTAGTGCACAAACATCATTCCAGATCTCCCTGATTTCCGTTACAGCCTTCTTTTCCACACGGGGGGGCTTTCTCTATATGTATTTGTAATTTTGTACCCAAGTGTTTCTTAGATTTCTGTGGCAGTGGCATATATGAGATCATTGCTTTTAGTGATACTGGTAGTGGGCATGTTGAGTAGAGGTGTGTTCACATTTGCAAGCATTTCCTGTGGTGAGAAAGAGGAAGTCGTGCCCTCGGTTGTGTGGCTGCCTTGAGTTTGGCCACAATCTTCTTCCTCAGCTAAGTAGATGCATCTATTAGTGCAGATGGCTGGGCATTATTTAGTTCAGCTACAAAGAGTTTAGTTACTCTCTTCTACCAGGGTTGGCTCAGTTAATATATATATATATATATATATATATATATATATATATATATATATATATATATATATATATATATATATATATATATATATATATATATATGTATAAATAGAGATATATGAGTAGGGAGATAGATAGTAAAGAAAAAGTGAGAAATTATAGCACCTAAAGCCTTAGTCGGTCCATTCTAACACACCACACACGTACGCATACACTGTAATGAGTGACCTATATGGCAGGTCACATTAGCTAAGATGGAGGGCAGTGGGAAGATATTCTTGGGTCCACATAGCCTCTACATTAATCATGGCTGTCCTTCCTCACTCTGTCTCCCTCACTCCTTCTGTCAGCGCTCTGGTACAACACGACAGAGATGGCTGCTCTTTTCTTTCACCTTTATTCCATTCTGGGGGGCCAGGCGGGTGAAAGAACTCCTAAATGGAGCACGGACCCACTTGATGTGTCGTTGAAAACTCACAGTGGATTGCTGCAGGTGAGCTCTTTCAAACTGTGTAGGGCATTGTACAGGGACGTGCTGAAGGGTAAAAATGGCCAGAAAACTATTAAAACAAGTATTTGTGTGAGTTGGACCAAAAAATAAATAAATGAAGAAATCATTTTAACAACCTGCATGTGTAAAACTGTTTATTTTACAATCTTTTATTGGAAAGTGATTGTTTATTTATTTAGGTTCAACTGAATTGTTGGATTAGCTACAGATTTGCAATAGTATCGACACCAGCGGTGACGTATTTGCTCCGTCCGGTTAACACCTTTGCAGATAGGGAGTGTAAAACACAGATGCAGCTTCTGGGTCAGAAAAATGAAGCCAATCCAGAAGTGCCTAAAAACCTGCATTAAAACCTCTGAAGGCACCGAGATGATATGAGGTGTCATTGCAAAAAGACTTCCTATGGGCTCGGTCACTAATTTTGGGTTGTAGTACCAACATTTGTAACAAATATTAAGCTGTCTGAGGGGCACGTTAACATTAGCCACTGAAATATAGGCAGCATGGCGGCGCAGTGGTTAGCATTGTTGTGTTGACTGTTGTCAATCTCAGATCTGTTTGGATAAATGGAAGATAGGTTAATGGATGGGTGTTAACAATTATCTGACAGCTAAATTACCTGTCTATTATGTTACCAATAATGTAGGAGGTATGTTAATAATAAAATAATTTAAGTTAATGTTGTTGCTAGGCGACAAACATGATCAGTCCTATTGATCTGTAACATTAGTAGAGGGATGCAGTTTATCAAATTTTAATCTCATCCATCCAGTTCACTAAGACACACTTGAAACCACCAAAACAATCACCAAGGATTGTTTCCAGTACACACGGTGAGTAATCGAGGTTTCTGGAAAATGGTTAACTCACTAGACAGAAGATACGTTATCGCTTTTATTCACATCTGTCACTAAGCTACAATGAGCAAAGTTAAAGACTTTATGTTTAGCTTCTAGGACACACCAAGTCCATCCACACCTCATTTAAACACCTTATTTAATTAAAGAAGTTTTAATTAACTGGAATGCATCGAAATGTAAAAGTGAAGCAGTACCCTGCTGATTTAATTTTGTACTAAGTTTTCATTTTTTCAAAGAACTGCAATTAATTTAGTTAAACAACATGGATGGAGGTTAAAAGAGTTAATTTAACAGGATAACATAATTATTTGTGCCTGTATGTTTGCCCAGGAAGTCCCAGGATGAAGTGGAAATCTATCTTACCAACTCCTGTCAAAATATAGGGTAAAGTATTGTCATTTTTTTTGTCTTTATAAAAAATAAAAAAGAATAATACATTTCAATTTTTCCCATTAGCTCAAATATGGCACTTATTTTCTGAGTTTAAAATTCTAGTGTTAAACAATGTCTTTTTTTATTTACATAAAATCTTGTGCAATGCCTATTTTATGTAAAAAAAAAAAAAATCAAAACAACGAAAAACAAAACAAAACAAAAAAAGAAAAGCATTTATTACTTTATGGACTATTAGACATCAGCTATCAGGGGAGTGACAGAAAATATGGGGAAGAAGCAAGAAGACGGTTCAGCAAGCCAGTAATTGAACCAGGGACTTGCTGCTCAAGACATCTAAGCTCATGTAGTATCAGGAGGCCTCCACCATGCAGCTTTCATGCTGCAGATAACAGCAACCACCACATAATCTGCCAGATATGACTGTGACTGCCAATTTACAGCTTAGCTTTTAGTTAATTAAATAGATTTTTATTATTTATGTACTCACTACTACACTAATCTATTTCAGAGGCTAGCAACTAAGAAAAAAAATCAATAAGTCACAAGGATGACAAAAGTAATTGTGAAGAGGTAGTTTAATATCTGTGCTTTGGTGGTGACATTTCCTGATACCAACATGCCCCCTTAAATTGCTGCTGATGACACACGCGCGTGCGCACGCATGCACGCACACAAACACAACTCAATGCCCAGATGAAATCAGCCAGAGATAAGGGGATTGAGTGGGCTTTGTGATTAAAATTATCTGATTGGCCTGCAAGCAACCAGGTGAGTAGTATTAAGCCATTTGATTGGACACGCAGTGCTGCGCTCGACCCAATTATGCGCGACTACCAGGAGAGAATGAGGTGCTGGGAGCAGTACCAGAGCCCAGGCTGCTTTTTTTAGATACCAGTCCATTCTACACTTTGAAACCATCTGTGTGGAAAAAAAAGGAAGCACTCTCACATGTTTAAAGAATGGCTCCTCTACCCCAGCAAAACTTTCTCTTAAGGGTGAAGCTAAAATGAAGGTCATTTTTGTGATTCTCATAAAAGCTTTTTACTGGGAATATTGTAGGCTGGTTTAAACGTGATGTGTCAGCGCTTCATCATAACTCTGAACCTCTAATGATAGCAATTAAAAAAAGCAAGACACAATAGCTGTGTGTGTGGATCTCCTGTAAGAGTCATATGTCAAATTAGCCAGGCTGTTATGTTATATATAGACAAATATGAACATGCTAAACAGGATGAAAAGAAGGAAGGACTGGATTGTGTGTGTATGTTTGCAAGTATATTTGGGCTGACGGCCATCGAACAGGTGGACCTGATAGTGCGTTGCTAGGATACGGACACAGACTGAAGTGTGTATGCTGCAAAATGACCCTCAACAACCCCCCCTCCCCCAGAGTAAACATCCCTGCAAACGCTCAGGAACACAGGCAATTACCTGGCCAAAGGGGGCAGAATAGGGTGAGGAAGTAGAGAAACAGCAGACATGATGCAATCCCCCCCAACTCCCACTCCTCAAAAAAAAAAAGACTTTAAATATGAGACTGAGGGAAATCATTATCAGAGAACTAAGAGAGAGGAAGAGGAGTAACCCTTGATAGACTCTCATGAAAAATGTATAGAGTTACTTTTAAGCTTCTTTTGGAATGGAGGGGTGTTGTCATGAGTGGAGGTGAGGGTGTTTTTTTCTGCTGTTACTGCAGCAGAGTTAACAAGACTACAAGTACTCTGCAAGAGAAAAATAAGAGCACACACTGCATTAAAGCTGCAAGTGTTTAATATTCTCAACACTCCTACTGCTGTTTTTCTTAACCGTTTGGTTAATCAGGGAGAAAAAGAACATTAACTGTGTCACCATTAACAACAACAACAACAACGTTCTAAGTAAAATGGTAGCATTCTTCCAAGCCCACCGTCCAGGTCGTCTGGATTTTCTGATGACAGCACTGTGCCCTGAACTGCCAAAGTTCTCTTGACAAAGACTCAAACACTCAAAAAAAAATGTATTTTGAGTGGTTCTGGATTGTCTCCTGTGTGATAAGACATTACCTTTTATCTATTTTAGCTTTAATACAGGAACAAGTAGACTATACAAAGATGGTATGATGAACTATAAAATACTGAACGTGTTCAAGATAGAGACAGGGACCAGGAAGCGGTGTCTGAAAAGGGCTGGGAAAATCATCAAAGACCCCAGTCACCCATCACATAGACTCTTCACCCTCCTGCCCTCTGGGAGGCGCTACAGGAGCCTCCGGACTAAGACCACCAGGTACCGGAACAGTTTCTTTCCTACAGCTGTCAGACTCCTGAACTCTGCCTCCTGACATCTGGCCCACGTTAAACTCATGGACTGAACATACACACACCCACAACCACCTACACACACACACAATGGACAACCGTACCCTCAAACACACAATAATAACATGGACTGAACCACCACTCACAACCACTAGCACTTTATATAGCCTCTGCAGAAATTATCCACATACCTCACTTATCTTAACTGCACTACTGTATAGTTCTGTGTAAATAATCATTCTGTACATACAATAATTTTAATCCTACAACTGTTTATAACTTGCATAGTTCACATTTCTGTATAGCTGTATATCTCATATTTCTGTATAGTTTTTTTTATTTCATATTTATATCCTGTTCATAGCCTGTACATAGCTTGTACTCACTACAGCCTGTACATACTTATAGTTATAGAATATTCATAACATACTTCATACCGTGTACATTATAACATACCATAATAGACCCATTTCTGTAATATACTTACATATCTATATTATTGCTAATATATATTGTAATATATCTATATCACGGCTAAAGCACTTCTGGATGGATGCAAACTGCATTTCGTTGCCCTGTACCTGTGCATGTGCAATGACAATAAAGTTGAATTCTATTCTATTCTATTCTAGTCAGAGCAAGGATGTATACTGTCAGGGTACTTATGACCTGTGAAGTGCACACACAAGAGCTATGCCCTGTGAGAGACAGCGGAGGAAATCTGAAAAAAAGATAAGGGCTGATGATTGAGGGCTTTTAAAAGGACCCAAGGGTGGGTAGTCATTTGAAAACACACACTCAGCCTCAGGTGGCAGGTGTTAAGTCTGACATGAAGAATAGCTACAGGAGGGGAAGTACATGCTATATAGCATCCACTCCCTTGTGCCAAGATGGGTTTGTATGTGTGTGAATTTCGGCTGCATGAGTTTAGGTGGCATAAAATAATATTATAATGTAAACAATAATACCTGCATCATGAAATGGTTTCTTTTGCTCCACAAAACAAAATATACGTGTTCATATACTAGCAGCATCCGGTGTAGCTGCTGCTACAGCCCAGCTGCTTCAAAGTTTCGTGTGCTGTGCATTTAGAGATGCTCTTCTGCATCCTTGGTTGTGACACATGATTATTTAAGTTACTTTTTTGTTATTTGAGTTCCTTTTTATCAGCTCAAGGAAGTCTGGCTCCTCACCTCTGACCTCTGGCACTAAGAGGGTGTTTTCCCCCAGAGATCTGCTGCTGACTGGATATTTTTTCTTTTTTGGACCATTCTCAGTAAACTCTAGAGATGGTTGTGCAGGAAAGTCCCAGCAGACCAGCAGTTTCTGAAATAATCAGACCAGCCCATCTAGCATCAACAACCTGAGTTGGCTAAAGATAGACATTCTGTACTTACGTAGAAGTACAGGTACTAGCATTAAAACAATAGTCAAGTAAAAGTTTGGGTACTGATTCAACTTCTTTACTCCAGTAAAAAAGCTAACTGAACCTAATCCTCTGGTGATAAATACATGAACATGACTGCATTTCATGTGTTACTGTTCAGGCTCAATTAGTTTGATGTTTGAAGGCTCGCAGTGACGATATAATAATAACTTCCCCCAAATGTGTTAAACCAAAAGTAATGAGCCTAATTTGAAAATGTAAGGAGTATGCCACGTGATTGGCTGAGAGTTGTGTGAATGAGCAACTGAAAAACGTGGGTAGTAAATAAAACTGATTTTGTTCCTTGTGTCAAACAACTCTTCTGCTCTACAAAGAAGAAACCAGATGTCTGGTTAAAATATGTGAAAACATCTAAAACATTTAAAAAATTCAGTGCCAAGGAAACATTCACATTTCTTAGAGCAACAAACGACAGGGCAGTTGTCGACATCATTAGCAGAAGCTAAGTCGATTAGCCTTTCAGTTAAAAGTTAAACTTAAAACCTCTTTTATGTCCTCAGCTTTAAGTACTTCTTTAATGTTGAAAGTTGGGACGACTATACTGTTCGTTTTAATTCTCCAAAACAAAAACAGAAAAAGATGATAACTATCTGAGCTCCACGATCAGCCTGTTGGAAAACTGATTTTCTCACAGCTCGTTTAAAGTGCACACCCACCGCTGCCTAATGAACACTTCATTTGAAGTATCAGGCACTTGACCTACAATCAGTCTGTTGTTTTAGATTCGAAATGGAGAGACGCTTCATAGTCACCTCACACCATCAATGTTTAAGCCATAACCACTGTACTCACACACAGACATACATCTTCTACCTTTGTGTGAAGGTTTATTTGCCTATTTGAAAGCTGATAACAGTGGTGTGAGGCCTAAAACAGCCTTTTTTGTGAATGTGAAAATGCTTAATTATACCTATAAATCATCCGCATGTAAATGTAGTAACAACAGCTTTTTTGAGGAACAAATTCAACTAGATTCATTTTTTTTTACGTAGTGTGAATTCACTAGAATAGCTGACTAAATAAAAGAGGTTTCTTTTTTTTAATGTTTTGCCTGCTTATACAGTAATAGTATAAGAGCAGTTTCATTATAGAATCAAATCCACTGTAGTGTTTTACTCAGTGTTTAGGAATCTTACCCCTAAATACACGATTAGTTCTGAGATCACTTGGTGCATTTCACATCCCACAAGGGACCTGCAAACATTTACATTTACATTTATTAATACACAAACGCCCATAGGTGTCGTTAGCAAGTGATTATGCGGTAATGTATTATGTATGAGCCGTGGATTGACAGGCATGTTGAGACTCTGGGGCATGACGGTCTCCATTCTCTAAAAAGACAAAAAAACATGTTAGATCTCCAACGCTCTAAAATGATAAATACACTAAACGGTTTTGTACAGCACACATGAAGAAGAACTACAGGCAAAACCATTTTTTCTGTTGCCAGTTTTTCCATGCACACTGACGTTATTTTAAAATAGTTCTCCTAGTGGACATTTACGCAAATGAGTGCAAATATTAAACTAAATCCTAAAAAAACTAAATAAATAGATAAAATGTCCAAGGTAGTCAGTGATGTTGCATTTTTTGCATGTAAAAAAAACCCCAAGGATATCTGAAGGACATAAATTTACTTGTTTGTTCCTGAATTTAAATGTCTGGAAAGTGTTTTTAAAAAATGTTGGGGTTTTTTTTGTTTTATTTTGGAATATGTATAGAGTGATTAAGAAATATTCAATATTCAAAACCAAAACCTTTTAAACCAGTTTTTATCCAGTTCTCAGATTTATAATTATGAAAATGTACATATTTTAAGAAAAAATGCCTCATTTTATGTGTCTGTAAGTGTCGTACAGAAAAATGCCAGAAAGGACAGGTTACAAAAAAATCGCATTGTGTAGCGCTGTTGAGCACGCGTTTGTCTTTGCACCGTTGAAATGACAGCTGCCCCAGGACTAAGTTTGTGTGTGTAATGTGCATCTGCGAAAAAAAAGTGTTTTCTGAATTTTGACCCCCATATATCACGGCTAGACACTGAAATTACCTGTCAGAACAAACTACCGGCACCACGCCTTTTCCACACACACACACACACACACACACTAACACACTGATAAATAAGTGCTAAAGTCTTTTAAGGCACACTGTTCTCCACAGGAAGGTGAGCAGCACACTGTAAATCTGTCATGACAGAACATTCTCTTAAGGGGGGATATTTCTCTTGTTTCTAACACGCACGTGCACGCGCACAAGCACATGTGCACGCGCCGTATTTTATATGGAGTACAGGTTGTCACTCGGTCTGATTGCTGCGCTGGCCAGCGCTCTTAGTTGGTCATTTGTCTCCTGTTTTTATTTAATTTTATTTTTTATTACTTGGCACACCATATTCATCTTGGATATGTCACAGTGGATTTATCATCACGGCTGACACGAACAAAGTGACTGAGGTAAAACTTCACTAAAGGCCCACACTGTAGTAGGCAGCGTGCTATAGTAGTAGCCACTGAGTGACGGATATTTTTTTATTTTTTGTAAATTCAGCAATAACTATTAATAATATTCCCATCAAAACAAGTTACTTTCAATTATGAAATGGTTTCTGGCACACTTAGGGCTGGAAGGAGCATCTGCTTTAAATCTAATTGTTGTGACAAACCACAGTGGAGTCTGAGAGGTGCTCAAGCAAACAAACAATAAATCTCAAGCTGAACAATAGCCAGATGCTCATAAGATAATAATACCATTATTGACATCTTGCTTACAAAAACACACCTCCTGAAAGACTGGGATAAATACTGTGCCTAAAGGAAAATACTGCAATATGTCCCACATACTGTATATTTGCGCTTACATCCCATCTGCTCACCTCTCTGTGCGTGCATCTGTGTACTTGCATGTCTGTGTGCTGACCGTGTCTTCATGTCTTCCCTGACAGCTGATGATGGTCCAACAACCCACACTTGCCATCGCCCTGACCTACCCTTAACCAATCGTGTTTTCTCTTGTTCTGGCCTCAAAGCCCTATTGGCTGAGTTCTCTCACCCACTACAGTGCCATCTGTGAACACTGATCACCTGGGTAACAACCTTAGGCAGCAGAGCACGCTGGGAACAACGTCAGCTGGCTCTTGATGTTTGGTGATTCTGTTTGGTGCGTCTGTATTTCCAGACAAAATGAGACATAGATCAGGTTGTAAGTTAAGATGCAATCCGTCCTACTTTAATGACTCCTTCTGCAAATGACCGCTGTTTTGAGCGGGAGCTCGTTAATTGGTGCCAGTCAGCACCAGTAACTACCCTGTTACCTCTGCGACTTTGGAAAGTTTGTGTTAAGCCGTTAGGCAGGTGGGGTTGTTATGGCTCCAGATGAAATTTGGGGTGGCATTTGGAAGGTGTGGGAAGATTCAGACAGAAACATCATCAATAATGATGAAAAGCTGGTAGAGATGTAGGTGCGCAGAGAAGAAAGCTCTGCTGTGACCTAGCCACAAAGAGCCAATTAAAATGGCATATGGCAGAGTGAACTGACCAAAGGGAATAAAAAAAATCTCAGACTTCAAACTCAAAGCACTAAACCAGTATTATCCCAGCAGAGAAAGAAAACTGGAACTTTAATTCTAAAAGCTGATGTTACACGAAGGAAAAAAAAACATCACCATGTTACAGCTGAGCAGCTGCTGGGCTCTTTTCCTTATTCTGTTTTTGCACTAAGCCATGCAACCTTCCTTCTCTGAGATTCTGCCATGTCAAAGCCAAATATCCAAACTTTTGCTCCAATGCCATCATCAGCACATAAAGACATGATGGTTAAATCAGCTGTTTCTAAAAATTCTTATTCTTGTTGGGTTTTAAGAGTTTGTCCAAGATAAAGAGCAGCGGCATGATTTCTGTGTCGACACAAACGCTGGATCACTTACATCAGATGAAATATTATATTGATTTACTGTGTTTGGCAAAATGTTCTTCACACTGCTAAATATCAAACACATCCATACGGCTTCATGTGTAGCTAAATTGTTTCTAAATCGCTCCCCAGACTAACCGTTTTAGTTGCAAGATAAGTAACAGTAGACACATACAGGCGAGATTTTTCCTCCCTGGAAATACGTCGTAGAATCAAGTTTTACCATTTAGACATGCAAATTTTAATTTCACACATCATTATCTTAAAAACAAATTACAATATTGGGATGTAAACACAGGTTGCGCGACTGTGTGTGTCTCTTCTTCCTCTGCCAGATGGAAAGCCAGACAGAGCTGGCAAGACCTGCACCATCTCCCACTGGCTGCTGCGGGGTTGAGCTCATGAGAAGGGGAGTAGAAGAGAGTGAATGAGAGATGGTGGAATAAATGAGAAAAGAACAGAAGGACTCATCAAGGAGCTCTTCAATTTTGGAGAGCACTCATTTGTAGCGGCCTCCCGCTGTTCCCCCCAGTCTCGATTTCTTCCCTGCCCCTGTTTTTTTTTTACTGCCTACATCACAAGCTCCCCTCTCGACTTCCATTCACCTCTTTTTATTCCCCCCTTCCTCTCTGTTTTTAACTCCTACACTTCCTCCGTGCTTCTTCCTCTATCTCTCCATCCCTTGCTCTCGTATCCAATAATTGCATCTTTTCTCGAATGGCAATCTTCAGCAGCGACTCGGTGAAAGCTTCTCTCTAATTAGCGAGGATAAGGGTGAAAACAGAAGTTGGAGGGAAAGAGTCATCCATATAAAATCGCGCATGCTAACTCGGATGCTTTTAAATTACACAAATCAAAAAACACCAATATTATTATGCTCCTCTTTCTGTTCTATTAGTGCTCCTCAGACGCACACGTACTTTATTTATTAATAATCATTAGAGACAAAAGAACAACAACAAAGAAATAAACACTTTGCTTACTTATGAAGTGCACTGGGAGGCAGCTTGGTTGTCTTCTCCATCTGGCCGTAACAGGACGTCTTGGCTTCAGGGATGTCGCCATACTCGTCCAACATGGCTGCTGCCGCTGACGTTATGATGCCTATACCGTCGCGAACACGGGCCTCCAGCGGGTAGTCCCAGTCATCGTACGACACCGAGATCATTCCCGATGGGAACGCATCTGGAGTTATTTCTGGGTTGCCGGTGGTGAGTGATGGCACAATCCAGATGTATCCGAATCCGGTGAGGCCCAGAGAGCGAGCCTCCTCCAGGATGTACACCGCCTCATCTTTGGAGCAGTACAGCAGGACCACTGGAGACTGGACCTTCTTCAGCATGATCTGAGAACGGCTGTCTTCCTCCACGGCATCCAGAGTGATGATATTCTGCAGGTCCCAACCCACAAAACTAAAGCAAGGATAACGAGAAGAGGAGTGAAATGTTAATATTTAACTAATAGACTATTAACTTTGCTCAGGTGCTGGCAAGGGCAGTTACAATTATCCATTATAATTAATATCACTGTTAAGTGCGACGTGAATTCTAATAGATGTAAAGTGCTTATTGTCAGAGGGAGAGCACATTAAGCACAATAAATTGAATGAAGCTGGTCCAGTAATGATTCTCAGCTGGTTCCAGCCTACACACAGTTAAAGGACAAGGTGAAAAAACACCGCCCTGATACGCATGTGGCCATTGGGCTAATTGGTGACACTGGCGATAACATAACAGTGAAGTGATCAAAACATAATGCAGCTTCTGTCACCTTTTACACAAAAAAGGGTAATACATATTGATTTGCTACAGCGCAATCATGAGGCTGATACTTTATAGAGTGTCGAAACTGCAGCAAAGGAAAGCAATCATGTAAAATTTCCAAAGATTTTTTTTTCTTGTAATTCAGTAGCCAGTTAGCTAAAGTGGTCAGAGTGAGAAATAGCAAGTGCTCATTAAAAAAGATTATGAATTTATAGAGCATCTCTCTCATCCAGTGGGACTGGCTGCTCTTTCTCATAATGTCACGAGTAATAATAATCAGAAGGTCCCAGTACATGCGGCGAAAGACCAGCAGAAACAGAGGGAAATGGCACTTATGATCGCAATTAAAGAACATAATGTGCGATAAACTGGCGGTTTTCTGCGGTATCACAAGTTGACAGCAGTTACGAACAGGCAGAGTGAGGATTAGGGAATGATGCTCGCATTCACACACACACACACACACGCACAAAAACACACACATACACAAGAGAGAGTGAGGAATACAAAGTGTGACACACGATAGGGCAAAGATGGCAGTTAACCATTGTGTAGGACCCTTCAATGGACAGGTGGTGTAACATGAGAGTGATTTGGGACTTCCTGGCCTCTTCTTGCTTTTCAAAGTGATGACAGGTTACTTGTCCCAGATGACAAAGCTAATAGAGAGAAAATGATCCACATGCAGACAAGTACACACATACACACCCAAGGAAAAAGACAGTACATGCTGCTGAATGCTGTATTATTAGTAAACAGTAAATAGAAGTTGATAGTCACATCAATTTTTTTTTTGGGGGGGGGGGGTGTTCTTCAGGATGCTCTTTAGTTATGCATCGGTCTCCTTAATTGAAATAGATAACACCATATTCTGTGTTTGAGACGATGGAGAACACACCGGTCTCTATTGGTCCAGCTCATTTACATTCCCATCCAAAAACTCAATGCAAACTCCTTTAATCTGCAGATTACACAGCCAGAGAGACCACCTACCCACCTGCACTCAGCTGAGATGAGAAACATACAATTAAACATACAATGAAAAAATGGTATATACATTTTTTTTTAAAACTGAATATAGATCTACGTAGTAAAAGATCACTTAATAACTGAACTTCCATTCTGATTACACATTCATATGTCTCATTGTTTAATCTACATGTCAATAAAATGGACCTGATAAAAGTGCATAAAATGAATTTTATAGCCTGGACTAAATCAAATGGCTTCAAAGCCCCTTGCCTTTAAGCATGCTTATCCAGTCATTTATCCAACATTAAACTGTTAATATAAACCCTAAATACATTAAACCTGATGTCATAAGTTAAGGTGTCAAATGATGTAATGTAATATTGATAGTATAAACATTTGGTGATCTCAGCAGTCAATATTTGCTAAATTAGAAGTTATTATCATGAAGTTCAAATGATACAATGCTCTTGTAATATGTTACGTGTCCTCATTTAACCTGTTGGTAGGTTGCTGCTAAGCAGCATGATGACATCATAATCTCTGTTGAAGATAAAAACCTTCTGAGCTCTGAAATGTACCTGTATGCCAAGTTAGCTTGCCTAACTCCTGATCATGTAGGAGGAATATGGAGACAACCAAACAGACAGGTTTTGTGTAATATAGCTGTAGACACGGGATGGTGTCAAAAAAGGGCATTTGGCATAAAACTCTGCCAAATCAAAAGTGTAGAGCTGCTTGCTGTGGTGACCCCTTGTGACAAGGGGGCAGCTGAAAGTAGCACTGAAGTCAAGATCACTTCTCAAAGGTACAAATACAGACAGTTGGATTTTAAGTTTCCTTTCTCTCCATATGAATGTATTAAACATGTCTGTCACCTGCTACCTGTAATTAAACTGCTTTAGTTATCATCAACAAAGCATAGAGTAGGAGAAGCTGTTGAATCCCTGCTGCGTCTGACATTAAGAGTAACTGCTGATGAGAGACCTCAGGTGAGCTTTAATATATCACAGGTACAGGCACCAGTCCTTGCCTCCATCTCCACAGTGCTGAACATGTATCATTAATATGACCATTTTTGCCCAAAATTATGGCGTGCTGTACTTTCCTCTTTCTCTCCGCTGAAACAAGCACCATCAGTCAGAATGACCTAAAGGTGTGGCAAACAGCCAACCTGCACGCGCAGTAAACCTACTTGTCATCTCCATTCACTGAAAGGATGCTTACGAAATTCTTTTAGGCTGGATATTTTTGAAGAGCACAATGGATGTACTTCAATTCATCCATGCGGTCAAGGCTCTCTAGTCTTCTACTGGTGTAATGTAATTTTGATGTTGTTAATTTTAATACATTGAAAGTGTTTCTAGTTGAAAGATTGAGTTGGCAGGGTTGGTTAATGCTTTGATAATCCTGTAACATGCTGTGTGAGGATTGGGGACACACTTAAATGATTAGCAGTGGAAACCCACCTGCTCACTCTTTTAGAGAGAAACTGGTTAAAAAAAAACGGTCAGATATAATTTTTTTTAATGCCCTGCATTCTGGTAGCACTGCAGTGTGTTGTGTTCTGAGGGAATGCACACTGAGTGGTTGGCTTCTAATCTGCATAAAGTTAAAACTAGGCTACTTTATTGCAAATGAGGGGCTTCTGGGTGAACTCAACACCTCCAGAAACTCCCCCAAAAAACATTTAATCTAGTTACTGATCTAAAATGCAATCAAAATTAGTAACTGCATCACTTCTTTTCTTTTAATGTTTTTAGAAAAACATTGTGTATGCATGAGAGAAAGTTTGCATCCACTATTATCATAAAATTAGAAATCATAATTATCGCTATGATTATCATCGTGAGTTCCACTTCTGAAACTTTCATTTAATTAATACCTGCAAACCTTAATGTCATTTAATATTTTGTGTTATGTAACACACTTAACAGTGTTACAAAAACTAAATGGTTGGATGATTGCCACATATCAAAACAAACAGCATAACTGATTTAATGAGCCATTTGATGTTTCAGTGCACTGCCTGCATTCTTTAATCTTTGAGACAAGCAAATGGTCCTGTTATGATAAACCAGGTAGGCCAATAGGCAGCTGACTAGCCAGAAAATACCCAGGTCAGATGTGTGCACTGTGGGCTACTATTCCTGTGAGCCTTCAATAACCATAAATACAGAGTGGCAGTGGCAGACTGGTCCCACAGCCAGTTGTAGGGGGATGACTAACCCTGAGGGTGGGAGGCATTTCCTGTACTATACCCAGCAGCAGGAGTGGAGTTAACAGCCCCAGTTCATGGTGAAAGGATTAAAAACATATAGGGAAAAACAATGCAAGCACGAAGAACAGGCCACTCATCTGTGGAACCAGCTTCCAGTTGTGATTGAGGAGATTGACACCCTCTCTACTTTTAAGATCAGGCTTAAAACGTTCATTTTTGCTAGAGCATATAGGTAGGGCTGGATCACGTGACCCTGAATCCTCCCTTAGTTACACTGCAATAGGTGTAGGCTGCCCCAACCTGAGCCTGGTTTGCTGGAGGTTTTCCTTCCTACTATCGCCAAAGCGCTTGCTCATAGGGGGTCATATGATTGCTGGGGTTTTCTCTGTTGATTAATTGTAGGGTCTACCTTACAATATGTGATTTGGCACTGTATAAATAAAATTGAATCGAATTGAATTGAACTGAGAACACACCACAGTATTGTTCTAACCTGTTGTCCACAGTAGTTTTCAAGATGTTAATGAATTCCTGGTAGCCTGGGAACTTTGATGTGACAATGGAAAAGATGTGCCAGTCATACTCCTCCATGATGTTCAGCATGAGCAGAGCCTCCTGTTGGATGGAGGCACCAAACTGGAAGAACGTTGACTTCACATCCTAGGAACAAAGAGAAACACAGAGACACAAGATTAGCTGAATATTCATTAGACTATCTGTTCTGGGTTGTTTTTTTTTTTTTTGGGGGGGGGGGGGGGGGGCACTTTCCAGATTAGTCCACCATCTATTCGAACTTGGAATAGGTGATGCATCTCGGAAACATCAATCAGCAACAAAGCATTTAAACCTTGGCACAATATAAGTAGACAGACTCTCTCAGTTGCTCACCCACACACATACACACTCAAACATGCATACAGAGATTGAGAGTAATAAGTTTCTTGCAGAGGAAATATATGGATGAGGGCCTCAGAACAATTCAATTAAGACCAGATTGGATTGGTGCGGTACAGACCAGGCTGCAGAACTCTGTGGGCATGGTTCTGAGGAACAAGGGTTGCATTCACTCCAAGTCGCTCATATTCACTCCATTAAACCTGACTGAGAATCATTTGCCATTTAATTCAGCCAAACTCAGACATTAGCTTGGACAGCGCAGACAAGCACTATTATAGATGGACAAATTACCTCTATTCATTTATGCTGTATTTAAAATGACTCATTATAGTGGACTATTAAATGATGTGAAATTAGAGAAAGCAGCGAAGAATAAAAAGAGTGTAGCATTGCAAAAAGTGTGGACGAGCAAATGTGTTACCTTGTCTTTGGCTGAGTATTGCACGATCTTCCTGGCTTTCTGTTACCTTGAAATGTCAGAGAGTTCACACATACCTTATCTTGACACCACTTGTTCTGTGTCACTTGGTTCTCTTATTATGATTGAGGCAGGGTTGTGTGGAGGTCTCCTCTGTGTGTGTATGTGTGTGTGTGTGTGTGTGTAAAGCTGCAACCTGACAGCTTGGGGAAAAAAAACAACCCCAAAACCATAAAGGCTAAGAAACAGAACACAACACTGGGCTCACACCTCAAAATTAATAAATGCGCTGCACACGGTTACACAGACTGACACATAAAGGCACACTTTGCTAGTACACACTGCCTGCGGCCTGCTTCTACCGTAATTTATCCACAGTGTGGCTAAAGTTGAAAAAAAAAGTGAAACAGCAACCATAATGCTCTGAGTCACTGCATATTGTAATAGGGCCGAACATTAGCCTCAATCCCATATGCTGCAACAGTCAAGTCTAATCAGTTTTGAAGAGACCTTTAGAGAGACCTAAAAAAGGTCAAAAATCATTCCAAACCCTGCACCCATAAAAAACTATATAAAAATACAAATGGGCAATTTGCTGTGCCCAAAAAGGTGACTATATACTACACCCTCAGTAATCATTACAACATGTAATTATCATTTTAACTAAACAAACTGCCATTATTGTTATTATTACTGGGTTTATGGTGGCCTTCGGTAGTGATGATGGCTTCTCAATTGGGGTTCTACCATACTCAAGCAGAAGCTGTTGAGTATTTTCTTCAGACGCTGTACTGTTATTCCATTTCATTACTCCCAAATTCATTGTGAATGGAAAACTTACAGTGGCCCTGAGAGGTCAAACTGAACCACAACATAAGAAAACACCAGCAAAAAGAAAAATGCTGCAAAAGCACATGAAAAAAAAAGGTTAATTAAAACACAAAGGAAGTAGAAAACAAATCTGAAAAAACGTGTTTTCAGGGGAGACAGTATTGTGACGGACAAGATGCGGAAGTGACAGAAAACCAAACTATTAATAGAAGTATTGCACTGAGACAGGCTTAATAGAAGCAGAGGATTCATCTGTGTTGTTAGGGGAAAAAAATGCAGGTAATGTGTGTTTTAATTGGATAATTCATATAACACTGTAAACATATGTTTGCTATTAGCCGCTTGCTGTTAGCTTGTCACTTTAGCAACTCTTCCAACATGTTGTTGTCCCCCAAAAATACTTCTGTTGCATTTTGTACGTTTTGGGTTTTTTTCCCTTAATTTGGAGTGAGTTTGACCTCTCAGGGCCAACGTAAAACTCACTTAGATGCATATGCTACTCACTAGCTTACCATAAAGTTCGAATTTCTCTATATTCTCAGGTTGGGGCACTGATTACTGTGGCACCGCACCACTTATCTTACTCTGTATTTCAGCCATGACATGCATGAAAGGGTAATGTAAAGGTCCAAATTTCATTTTGTGCTGTTACTAGAAATCCATCACAGTCAGATCTACACTTTGTTCAACCTGATCTCCACTGACTTTGTGTTTTGCTACAATGAGTGAAAATACATAGCTGTGGAAAGTACTCACACACTACTGTACAATTTTCCAGGTCAGATATACACTACACAGCCATATTCATATATTCACCATTTTAATATTTATTTTAACAAATAGCATCTACCTGTAGGCTCTGATCACACTTTCCCAAGAATAAGTATACTTCATTTGGCTTCATTTAATAATATTTAAAAGGGTCAACTCGTCAGACACTTTAACTACAATGACTGATAAGCTGCGGCAGGTTTAGATGTAATTAGTAGTCACGTTTTCCCCCCCTATCAGGAACACTGATTGATTATGTGAGATTTGAATAACTAAATGTATGGAACTAGTCAGCTGCATCAATTAAACATATCAAGTACTTTCTATTCCTTTAAGCCTCTCTTCTATTAGGTTACAGTGTATTGGCATATCACCCGTTTCCTGCAGGTAAAGTTGCATTTCTCTACAGGGTAGGGTTTGTACAATACATTGAAAACGCATTGTGGGAATAAAAAGAGACACCAGCAGAAAGCATTGGATGGCTTTTGTAACCATATTGAGCACTGCATGTAATTTCATCGCCTCTGCACAACCTATCATTTTCTTTTCCACTGTCTCGATAGCCTCCGAATAATGTGGGAATTCACTGTTTGCATTATTTGGGTCAGTGTTGGAGAATGAGAAAACGAGTGAGACTCTTCTCCCTATATCGAGACGCTTGAGTGCTTTTTAATGGTATTGTATCTGTATGTGAGGCTGGCTCACTATACTCAGATTTGAGTGTTCTTCAGAGGCTCTCTGTGCAGCTCTGCGCTCTATTGTATGTTCTAATGGGGTAGAAACTGAAGCAATGCTTGAGCATGGTGGAACAGGAGGGAGATCATGCTATAAGACTTGTCACTCCCTGTCTTCATCACGGCAGCAGCCGATGCTCCCACGCTTTTCCTGCAATATACAAAAGGATGTACACTTACAAAGGCCTGGTACTGGTAGTTATGTGTTAGTAAATATGGATAAATTAGATATGGAACAGTGTTTTTGCTTTTTTTGACTTGTTTTGGCTTAGACATACAAGTAGTGGAAACCATCTGTCAACATATTTGCCGGCAGTGTGTTTTTGAGCTACTGTGCCATACACTGCTAATGGTAATCATGCTGCTCTCATACTTTTTGTTCCACAGTAACTTTTGTTGAGGACAATGCATTTTTCAGCATAATAGATTTCCAGGAACTTTCTCACCCATAAAGGAGCAGTTTAACTCCTTCGAAAAACACCAAATTTCAAAATGCATTTTTTTTCTAGACAGGAACAGTATAATGATGCCAAGGGCGACATTTATGCAAAATTAATTTGGCAAAAGCTAACACTGGTTATGAATAATCTCCCAAGACTTCTGATCCACTGATATTTTGTGTATACATGCGTGTCTGCACTTTAAGAGTGTGCTTCTTCTTTTTTTTTTGCTTGTTTCTGCCCATCTGAAGGAATTCAAGCTTTAAGGCTTCCCAGGAGAGGAAAATACCAAAAAATCTCCCTTTTCCCTAAAATAATTACTCCTTGCTGGTGTCAAGTGAGGCTTGTGCCTGTATTCATTCATGTGAGCCAAATTGTGTCTCTTTAATTTCCCTGAATCTCATAATAGCAGATTCAGGGAAATGATATTTTACAATCCCAACAGAAGCCAACTGCACATAGGAACTGACTGGGTGTAGGCTGGGCTTAATATCATTTTACAAGCATAAACAGAAACAAGTGCAATGAGAACATTGCGAACCAGACTTTAG
The DNA here is from genome assembly GCF_036321145.2 of Pelmatolapia mariae. Classification (NCBI taxonomy): domain Eukaryota; kingdom Metazoa; phylum Chordata; class Actinopteri; order Cichliformes; family Cichlidae; genus Pelmatolapia; species Pelmatolapia mariae. The sequence goes on from NC_086230.1 coordinate 13,257,128, forward strand.
TAGTCTTAAAAATTGGTATTTTAATAAAAGAGATCTTAAAGAAAAAGAAAGTTTATGTTTAAAGCACCACTGGAGCCTCAAATCAAGAGTGGCAGGCAGAAAAAGTCCCACATACATGAAATCAGAGTCAGACACAAACAGAAAGGAAAGCTAGAGGGCAGAGAGAAGAATACACCACAGAGGGAATGGGCAGAGCAGTGGAGAGGAGGCTGTTGAAGTGAATAAGCAGTGTATGACTGTTTCTAATTAGGACAGCTCACAATCCGTGACATCAGAAAACAGCCAATCATTTCCTCTCATTTCACCCTTGTCAAGTGTGACATGTCTTTGCTTTCCACTCACACCTTGAGCTAGTGGCGTCCGCGCACACAAAAACACACGTGCGTTCACGCAAATTAACGCACAGGCTGTCACTCACAGCTCGTTCCCTTTCGCCCCTGTCTGCCACATTCCCGGTCTCCATCCACTCTTAAATTTCGCACTCTGTTGCATGCACTCAAACACGACAACAGCGATGCACACAACAAACATGCACCTACCCCACGGGGCAGGACAGTGTGTCTATTGAGACTGAGAGGGGAGTTATAAATAGTAGTCCTCATATCCTCTACTGCTGATAGCATCTTGCACTGTCTAGTCTTATGACATACACACACACACACACACACACACACACACACACACACACACACACATATAAAGCTCAGAAACGCACACACAGAGATAAGTGTGTATTGTGAGTTGAGATTGTGAGGCAAACGCTCACCTAGACAAAAGGCCTGATAACATAGAAAACAAGCACACCAAAATCTGCATTTATCACAAAGAGGGTGTCATACCTATCTTTATATCACATATTAACCATAGATAGCCAGCTATCTGCTGGGTTCATGGGAGGAGAAACACACTGATATGACAAAAATTCCTCAGTGGCCACTTGCTAAATATAAACAGGCACAAAAATAGTTGTCGAAAAAACAAAGGAGGAAAAACTGAGCAGGCAGTGCTGACCACTGACCGCTTGAACAGTCACAAACAGTATATACCATCACTTTATTAAGAACAGAGTATATCTGATTACTGCACAAATGTAAGTCTTTTACCAGCCTGTCTGTAAACAACAGCAATAACACCACAGCGCTATAGTAATGTCTAACTGTATGCTTTAAAAGTAAAAAGGAGCCCAATGTTATAGAATTTAAGCCATTTAGGAGACTGTAGTACCTGCTTAATACATCTCACCCAATTACAGATGCTTTTCCCTAACAAGATCATCAGTGTTTGTCTGTCCACCTGCTAATGGTTTTTAAATTGCAGTCTTCTTTGTCGACTCCCTACCCCAATTATCTGATATCAGTATTTACTTTTTTTTTAACTTTATAAAAAATGAATTTATTTTTTCAGCAATATAAAATTAAATATTTCTTTTCAAGTTGCTAAGGTAACTTTTCCTTAAATCCCACGCCCAACGTCTTTGAGTCACTGGCAAAATGAGCATATCAGACAAAAAAATGCCGAGCTCTTCATTTTCTGCTGCACTGCTTCAAAAACTATATTTTTACTGGCTTATGTAAACTGTTTTTGTCTTCTAATAGGGAAAAAAATAGCATAACAAACACTGTATTGTTTTTTCAGTAAAGAATAGAGAGCTAAGCATTTGAATGGTTGCTTCTGTTGAGCCTTTGATGAACTGTGAATAATGTTGCCATTGCTAATATATGTATATAGGAGAAGATGTGAGAGGAAGGCAGTGAGGTTAAACATGGCTTAATCCTAACAAATGTGGACAAAATGTTATGCTGCCTTTCCATATAGATATTGGTTACATTTGTAACAGTCAATTATTCACAGACTGGTGCATTATACAAGCTGACACTTCATTCCTTTGTGACGAAACCTCATAAATGGATAATTATGTTTTAGCTCCAACTAAAGCCTCTGTGTGGTTTAAAAAGCCTCCTGTATTATCTAGATTATGATGCCCTTTAACAACATGTGGATAGCATGATCAAGCCAAAACGATGTCACGTAGACATATGGGAACCATATCACAATCATATGCCCATTTGTGTCATTATTTGAAAGCTAATGATATTAAGGCATTGCCAAAGGTTAAACTTAACACCCACTAGTCACTTTGTTAGTTACACCTGTTCAACTGCTTGTTAATTCAAATCTAATCAGAGAATGACAGCAACTCAAAGCATTTAGGTAGACACTGATAAGAAAAAGAAATAAAGTTCAAATTGAGCATCTAAATGGGGATGAAAGGTGATTTAAGTGACCGTGAACCTTGTGTGGCTGTTGGTGCCAGATGGCCTGGTTTGATCTGCTGGGATTTTTACACACATCCATCTCTAGAGTTTACAGAGAACGGTCAGAAAAAGAGAAAATAGCCATTGAGCAGCAAGTCTCTGGGTGAAAATGCTTTGTTGATGTCAGAGAAGAATGGCCAGACTGCTTCAGGTTTGTAAGAAAGCAACAGTAAATCAAATAACCACTTATTGCAACCAAGGCATGGAGAAAAACCCCGCTGAATGCACAACAAGTCGAACCTTGAAACAGACCAGGTGCAATTCCTGTCATTTGAAACAGAAAACCGAGGGTTTAATGCACATGAGTTCACAAAAATTGGACAATAAAAAATTGGAAAAACATTGCCTGGTCTGATGAGCCTCAATTTCTGCTGCAAGATTTAGACGGTAGGTTCCCAATTTGGCAAAAACAACATGAAAGCATGGATCCATCTCGCCTTGCATCAGCAGTTCAGACTGGTGGTGGTATAATGTTGTTTTCTTGGCACACTTTGGGCCCTTAGTACCAGCTGAGAACAATTTAAATGCCACTGCCTCCCTGAGTAGTGTTACTGACCATGTCCATCCCTTTACCTCCACACTGTACCCACTTGTGATTGCTGGTTTCAGCTGGGTAATCCTCCATGTCACAAAGCTCAGCTCACTTGGAACTGATTTCTTGAACAGTTTGAAGTCCTCTCAAATGTCCTCTCCAGTCACCAGATCTCTCCAACAGATCACTCTTGGGATCTGGTTATGTCATGTCAATATAAACCAAAACCTCTGAGAAATGTTTCCAGCACTTTGTTGAATCTGTGCCAAAAAGGCAAAAGGGGGTTCAACCTGTTACTAGCAATGTGTAACTAACCAAGTGGCTGCTGAATGTACGTCCATTACAGATGATATTTTTAAAAAGTTCTTTAGTAGTCACAAGACTGAATCAAAGCTGCACATAAACCTATATGAGATTCTACAAAGTAAGGCTCTTCAGGGTTTCCTTATAGTCTCATATTGAACATTGAACTTTAGAAATGTTTTTCTACTCACGGCACATTGTTCTACCGAAATTGGCTAACGAATATGCAAACGTTTCTTTGGGATTTACACGATCACAGTGTTTTAAAACAATAAGCAGATCTCCGAGAGGCACTCTGAATAAGAAAGTGCGCTTTTAAAGGCTGTTGATGTGCTGTGGTGTGAACGAGTGGGGGGAGGCATACATCCTTTGTTTGTGTTGGATAATAATTGTGGGGAAACAGTAGCCTTCAACTGCAATAGCAGCTACACACACAGACAGAGAGCGAGGCTGTATTTGACGTCACAGAGGAATATTTTTGGCGTGAATGCAGTCCGGTTTAGCAGATAACACACACACACACACACACATGCACACAGAGGGGGAACAGAGACCTATTGGAAGTTTAGCACACAGGAACACTGCCCGTGTGCACGCGTGTATGTTTGTGTACGTGTGTGTTATTGCTGTGGTTCCTCTGTCAGGACTTTTTAACAAGCATTCGAGTCCCCACGGGGAAACACTGACAAAATAACATCATCCCTCCCTCCCTCCCATCCCCTCTCTCCCTATCCTCTCTCTCCCTTCCTCTTTCTCTCTCCATTTGTCTCCCTGTGCTTGCCCTCTTCTCCCACTCACTCTCTTCTCTAATAAGTCCAATATCTTCCTCTCTATGTCTTCCTTTCTTTTTCGTTAGCGCTCCATCCAGAGGCCCTGTCTGTTCTCACTTCCCTCTATCCATCTTGCCCTCTCCCACTCGCTCCCTATCTCTTCTAATAAAGCCAATATACTGCTACCCTCCTCTGGGAACCAAATCTTACACCTAAGCAGAAACAGCCATCCTCAATTCTTGGAGGGTAATTTAACATTTTACCTTAAAAATCCTCTTATTAAAAATGAACAGCCACATAAGATGTCACTGAAAAAGAAAAGTCTTGTTATTTCTGTAAACTTTTTTTGGACCTTGCTGAGTGTCCTTAAAATAAGGCATAAAAGAAAAAGTCTGATGTGACAGATGTTTGCAAGTGGGGAGAGGAATCACCCAAAAATGTAGTAATCTGATTACAGTGGCCTCTTCCCCCACCACAGCCCGGCTTGTTATTTATCTTGGCACTATTATATCTGCTCTCACTCCGCTTTGACATACTGTGCATCTTCACACCTGCCACAGACATAAAATGTGGGGATCATTATGAAAATTATCATCACTATCGAAAATTGCCAAAATCAGCAGCCATAACCATCATAATTAGTCCCGGTATTTTTGCTGTGTACCTTGTTGCCTAATTTCGGTCTTTCCCTCCACCTCCCCCCATTACTTTCTTACTATTTTAGGTTTTCGTTTTCTTCTTCTCCTTCCTAGTTTTGCACCCTTCAGTTATCTTTTTCTTTTTTTAAATAAATCTTTAGTTTCTCGGCTTACGTCTTACCTCGTTCTTTTAAATGAACACAAACGTAACACCAAAAAATTCCCACCACATGAGCTGTGGTGCTAATCACAATAAAATAGGAATTTTGAATTAGGAAGTCGCTGCACGCCCTTATTGAATACATAAGTAATATTTTGACAAGAAACCTCTTTGTAAGGATTACTTGTTGAAACATGTTTTCTTTCCAAGTACTGAATAAAGTAATCCTGTGTGGAAGCACTTAGTGTGCAGTCGTCTTAAAGAGTTTTAAAGAACGGGAAGCGTTTAACACAAGAGTTTGGTACAATGCAAAGAAAATTTAAAAAAGGGAAATATAAAACTGTAAAGTTTAGGAGCTGTTTATTAGGAAATTATAATGCACAAGAAAGCTGCACGCAAACACATAACTCACAAATGGCACACAATGTGTGGTCGCATTACGATGTTTGTGCACACAAGCATGCGCGTCTTGCACACCGTCTACTCAAGGTAAGGAGATAAGTCTTGTTTGTGTGTGTGTGTATCTGTGCCAGAGGGCTGTGTATCATGCTGAGTTTATTCCAAAGACACAAACAACATCATATAAACCTCAGCTCAAACAGAATGGAAGAACACCCACTACCCAGGAAAAACAAGGAAATCAAAGGCCTCAAAGGCCAGATTTACACAGGAACAAAACACCCTAGACCTACATTTATGGAGTCGTAAAACAGCCCAGAAGAAAGGCTGAGATGACGTGGGGGAGCATGAATACGTAACCGGTGTGAAATCATTTTTAGTTTAATGCCATGTTTTCAGGAACAGCATTAGGAAACCTCAGATTTACCTTTAGGTACATAACAGAAAGTTTGATCTTTCTGCTGGAGTTGAAGAAGTGCAAGCTCGGATAAATAGGGACAAATCAGCCAGCGCAAATTAGCATAGCCGGCTCAAAACGGATAGCCTAACAGACTGTCTAAACCAGGGGTGCCCAATCCCAGTCCTCGAGAGCTACTGTCCTGCAGCTTTTAGATGCAGCCCTACTCCAACACAGCTGAATCAAATGGTTTGATTGCCTCTTCAGCATGCCATCAAGTTTGGCAAATGCCTGATAACAAGCCATTCATTTGATTCAGGTGTGTCGGAACAAGGATCCATCTAAAAGCTGCAGGACGGTAGCTCTCGAGGACTGGGATTGGGCACCCCTGGTCTAAACCAATACCTAAAAATTTGGATTAGGATGTTTTTTACCCACAGTTCATTGGTAGCTGAATCCAATTGCATCTCTTCCAACACTTGTTTTAATGTGTGCAGATATTTTTTTTACATTCAAGTGAGGCAAGTCATAAAGAGCATAGTTGTGCAGCTGTCAAATGGAACTGATCAAATTCTGTATACTGTAACTTACATTTGGTGGTAAATCTCACAGATGTAAATTTCATGTTTTTTGCTTTCTGGTTGAGGGTTTTATGAAAGCAGCCACCTCCAGGGCTGAGAAAGGAAGCCAATGTGCCCCAAACAGCAATTTCTTGCACAGCCACTTGGGACTGACTCCACAAATATGTCACTCCTCACAGATTCACATGTGGAAATGATCAAAATTAGAGCAGAAATTTAAAAACCTTTAGTCTCTATAGCTAATTTCCTAATTCATAACAACTGTGTTATAAAAATTATTCACATTTTTAAGTTCTATAAAGGCTTAAAGTTTGCCTTACTAAAGGCCTCCAGTGACAGGTGGATGGGTTACAGAAGGGCAGACTGTTAGACTTCACCTCAACTAATGTGAGCCAATTCACTGGCTCACATTAGTGAATTGGACCGCTACTCCTTCTACTGCTCTACTGATATTTTGACCTATTTGTAGAATTTTAAATGTGATTATCAGAAAAATTAAATGGTTAATTTGAAAATAGCCTGTCCAAGAGCTAAGAAGTACATATTCTAGATTTAGTTGCTGAAGTTTTGGTACTTTAAACATCACTGTTAAAGAGATAATGTAGTGATAATGTAGCAACATTAACATTATCGTTTCATCATTAGCCTTAGCCACTGGCCACTATCCAAATAACTTAAAAGATGGCTAATGAGGCTATTGGGTACTTGCTAATAATTAAATGACTATTTATATGGGATTCTTATTTGTGTTGTTAGAAAAAAAACACACACACACATTCTGAAAGCATCTGCCGTAATCTGATGTGCATCTTGCTAGATATTGTAACTACACACTAGCGACAGTGTGTAGTTACAACAGCGACACAGGTATAAATGGTGTCAATGGCATCAGTTACTTGTGTACACTACATCATAGGCTTTACTTAAATTCACCACAGATGCACGTTATTGTATGCACTGACCAGGTTAACAATTGACTATGTGCACGTTAGCATATGCTACTTCCGGTGCGGAAACTCCTGTGGGGAGCTTTGTTTCCGGTGTCCTATTCGCACCTTGTTTACGGTCCAAAACAAGTTAAGCAAATGAATGAATCAAGCGGCGATTTACATTTCTATAGATGTCTTGGGCATTTACCCAATATATCTGTAAATGATGTTCATCGACTTGTCGATATTTTTCCCCCCGCGCCTCAGCGCAAAAGAGAAAAGGGATTCAAATGTTATATTTCTCAGCTGTCCCTCATTTATCGCGGGTGTTATGTTCTAAAAATAACCAGCGATAGGTGAAATCAAGTAGCCAATTTTATATTTTGACACGTGGACATCGTGGACATACAGTACTGCACTTCAGAGTCACACTGCTAGCGATCGATGCAGCGATTCTGTACTGTACAGGAGGAGATCGTCTGCAGCGATCATGACGCAGGACACAATGTGACGTAAAAATAAGCATGCAAACTTGCACTTAAAAATCTGCGAAACAGCGAGGGTGAACTGCGTTATAGCGAGGGACCACTGTAATTTTGAAGGTAAGTCGCAACATACCCTTTGTAAATACTAATGTACCAGCAATTGTTCATTTTTTTGTGTGGCTTTTTTTCATGGTTTGTTAACATGCTGTGTAGGTGTGTACTTGACTAGCTGATATCGACATAATGGGGAAACATCTGGTTTGACTATTGTTCACCTGTAGTTTGAATGCTGAACATTTGCCTGTTTAAATCATAAGACCAGTCACTATACAGAGATGTGCTTCTGAATGTGGACGATGTGTCTTCTGATTCTGTAATGCAGTTCTGCTTGTGTTGAGTGATGTAAACAACTGATCGATCTAAACTCTTTAAACGTCAAAATTGATCATTAGATTTTTTATGACACAACAGTGGTGAGTGTTCCCACCTTCTCCTCTTTGTAACTTAACGCGATCTTTCCGTTTTCGAGTTTTGGACATTATTTTGGAGTATATCTTCGCAGTAGCGATTGACCGCAAAGTAAAGCTACTGGAAATGTACAACCCCACATCCAGTCTCAAACCAGGAAGTTAGCATTTTCTCATGCACAGGGTCAATTATACTTTGTGTTCCTCATGAAGTTCTGTGACCTGTTCATGTGTTCAGCTGCTAGTGAGGGGAGGGGCAAAGACAGCACTGGATGGATACCAACAGTCTTTATACCCATGACTATCTAATTTGAGAGTATTTACCTGAATGTGTAGGTTGCTAGCAAACAAAGCATTAAAGCCTTTCAGCATAATAGAGAGCAAAACACAAAAACTGAGATGATCAGGAAAGCTAGTCAGTCTCTGCCCAATGGTGAGAAACCTTCCCCGTAGAGCATGCCTACTGCTGCTTAAAAGAAATGCAATGTGTGAAAAATTGATCTACACAAAATCACCATCATCATCAACATCATTTATAAAAGATTTTCTCACACTTTAATCACAAAACCTATATGCTAAAACATAACATAGTGAAAAAGAGCATGCCTCATCCCCCATCACATAACCTCCACCTACTCTGACATACAACTATATGGAGGCAAATCAATACCGCATAATGTGCTGATAGTTTCCCCCACAGAGATGCATCAGTCAGCTGCCATGGTCACTGCTAACTATGCTGGCAGTATCAGTGATTCATCACCGCTGCCACCGACAGCTACTGACACCAAGAGACCTACTTTGAAGAGGATGACACAGAGCAGGGAGGGCAGGAGGAATGGATGGAATGAGTGGCAGAAAGACAGATGAGGGGAAGGCAGCAACAATGGCAGAGAGCAAGAGGGGAAAAAGGAGAAAACAAGCAGAAAGATTAAAAGGTGATGATGAAGTAAGAAAGATAATGGGATGAAGCAGGGAGACATATATATAGACATCATTCTATATACAGTGTTGAAGGTGGTACAGTGACAGTTAGGCATTGAATGTTTTTTTCTGTTATTTCTTCCGAATGAGATGAAATATCTACATCAGTCACTTGTATGTGTGCTAATGACACAGCGGTGTTTGATCTAATGAAAGGAAGCAGCAGGAACAGCTACTATCAGATCTAAAATATAGTAATCAACAAGTTTTCTAGACCATATACTAAGAGAAATAGAGATGATAATTTGTTATGACAGCCATTAAAGTTATATTGCCTGCCTCATCCCAATATAAAAAAAGAGCTTCTTTTTTTTTCTTTTTCAGAAATGTTGATCATCATCCTTAATCACATCCTGACATTGACCGGCAAGGAAAAACATGGTTTGCAATGAAGGAAATGTTTCTCTGTGCATCTTTCACAGGAGCACTGCTCAACTCCTCTTCCACCCACACATTTGTCTTTAAAGTAGAAATATGTTTTTTCTTATTTTCTCTCACATATACGTATGGATCCATATCGTGCATGTGACCGAAGTTTTGAATGATGAGCTCGTGGCTATGTTTGATGTCACAGAGAGAAGAGCACCTTAATATGGTTTCCATCAATATGATCTCAGGTAGGGCCCAACGCTACTCTGAGCAGCACAAGACACAGTAAATGCAGCTTCCTGTCCCACAAATAACACCAAATGGATTTTAACTAGTTTTGGTGAAGAAAATGGGCAACGTAGCTAAGATGTTCTTTATCATTCCATCTACTGTTGCAAGCCATTTTACAAACAGGGGAAACAATCCAGAAAATATTGCAGTCGTAAAATCTTCAACATTATTTTTTTTTAACATGGCCAACATGGGAGTGTATGGAAGCCCATTTCCGCCACTAAAAAAAAATGTATCTATAACTTGAAATTTCGAGTTATCGTTCCTAATATTTTGAGTTATATTCTTAGCATACACACACACACACACACACACACACACACACACACACACACACACACACACACACAGACACACTTATTCTTATTAACTCAAAATTTTGAGAAAAGTAACTCTTAGCACTGCCAGTCTGTAATCTACATATATGACTTTATTTTCTTGTTACCTGGAAGGATTTGGCACAGAGGAATGCACACTCAAAACCATATCGTAAGCTATCAATGTATAGCAACAAATTAGTAACGCCATGATTCACTTCTACTTATATTAAACACTGTCAGACACTGGCCCGTTTTGAATAAAGACAGATCTAAGTAAGATCTAACTAAGCCTTCCTGATAAATTTATGGGCTCATTCACACTTTTTAGGCCACATTAACTAAGACATGCAGTCTATTTTGTAAATGATGGCGGTTATTATAGTAACAGTCATCCTTGTTACTAATTGTAGTAACAAAGGATGACTGTCCTGAGTGAGTTCCAAATTGTGATTGACAAGACCTACTGTAAGTCAATAAGCATGTGGTGTTCTCAAGTTACATAGATCTACCTCATGCTCTTCATACCTGGTTTCAGAACACCAAAAGCCTTTCCTTCCATCCCGTAGCTTAGTTAACAAGGTGTGTTTCACACAGTTTGTATTAGTAAGGCTAAATCCCTGATTACATGTACGTCCCACAATAAGCAGGCAATTGACCAAATAAACCTTGTGCTCCAGCGTGTGTGGTGTTTGTTCTTATACTGTGTGGACTGGATTTCAGAAGATGCCATTTCCAATTAAGAATGAGAAATGATAGGTTTATGGTTTGTTTTTAGAAGCTCCACAATGACAAGTGAAGGAGGCAGTGCTTCTGTTTGGGAGAAAATAGACAGATCTTGGCTTAAAGGAAGGAAGGTCTTAAAGCAACAGTAGCCAAGACCCTGTTTCAGACAGGGGCAAATTGATAAGCTTTAAACCCAACAATAATAACATGGAGCCATATATAAGTATAATGCGTCCACCATCAAATAAGCAGGAAAGAGAATAGTGAGAGACTGTAGGGTATGTTATCTCAAATAAATACATGCATTTTCATTCAGACACTTCCTTTTATGTTAGCAAAGTACTATATAACCGCTATGCCCCGAACCCTATTGTCATCACTAAGCTGTCCTATTTCTGTTTGATTGGCTGCCAGCGAGGCCTGCAGCGTAATTGGCTTCATTTCATTGGCCAAGCAGACGGACAGCACTCCTGGGAGGACTCCATCAGGCGATATCTGTTAACAACATGCACAGAGTTTCACACAAACACACACACAGACATACACATGAACAGGGCTAGAGGGGAACTCCCTAATGCCTAATGTACCTTTTACCATCACAGATGGGTCACTTACATTTCTGGGCACAAGAGAAATGAGACTGGACAAAAAAAAGTGGAGTGTGAAAGATTGGAGTAGAGGGGTCAGCTGAAAAGCCACAGAGTATATCAATTTTGTGATTGTCTTTTAACTTCCAGTTTTTTGCAACAAGCAGAAGAGAAAAATATTACAGCGTTAAACAGTTTTCACTTTTGTACAAAGTTAAACTTACAATGGCGTGAAAATGTCTGGCTATTTAATTATGTTTGTATTTCTGATAATCATTAGTTTTGCAACAATTAGTCAGTCATTTATACGTCTTTAATCAACATAAAAACATCAACAAAAGTTCAGATTGGAATTTTTGGGCAAAAAAACACCAAATATTTGCTTTAATGTTCTCAAAATTGAGGATCCAGTGCCTCAAAATTGTCTCATATAAAAGCAAACCAAATATTTGGAGGTTGTGAAGCATCTAAGGAGCTAAGGTTGCATTGTGATGATCTTTTTTTTTCTTGGTCAACCCAATCCAGGGGTGTCAAACATAAAGTCTGGGGGCCAGAATAGGAATTGGACTTTTAACAGAATTTTTTTATACAGTTTTACAGCTTTTCATGATGATCAGACCTTACCCAAACCCATTCATACTACACCAAAGAAGTTAAGCAACAGATACGGAGAAGTCTAGGCAGTGAGCTGCCAGAACTTTTTCTGTAATTTTACACATTTATCATGTAGAAAAACTGAGCTGCGCTGTTGAAATTGCACTTCTTTGTCTTATATTGTGACCCCTCAGGGATTAAATGTGGGGTTAAACATCTTTACACTGACAAAAAGAGAAGTTTCTCTCATAAAGCCCATTTAAAATCAAAGTGGGCTGCATGTGGCTCTCAATGTAAAATGAATTTGACATCTCTGGTCTCATCTTTCAGAGGCTTTTGTTAGGTTTTAGTTTGTGCATATGGCTTCATACCTCTAACTTTACATACTTTCAGTACACATAGCTGTTGCAAAAGATGTTGCAAAATTCGTGTGAGCAATTTAAACCACATTGACTGACACATTGATGTGGTATCAAACTAACATAAAGAAGATATTACAGATCTGTTTCCACATAGTTTTCTCGAGATCAAGAAGTAATGAAACTAAAACATATGAAGCATTCACTTATTTGTAGAGAACATACGGGAAGTGCCAAAGACCGTGTGTTAAAAGCCGCGTGTGATAGAAAACAAAAATGAGTCATCTGTGATGCTGGTTAGGGGCTGAACATCTTGAAGAACATCAGGGTCGTCCTCACGCGGCCTCGCTGTGATCTCTCGTATGAGGACTGAGGACAGTAATGCTATCCGACTCGAGTCGTGAGTGGAGGGGAGCATCTGTGGATCAGTGCTCGCACAACAGAGGGGGAGAGACTCAACTGGGTCACAAACACGTTTGTACAGCAAGGTTTGAGCAACACGCGTTTTCAAAGGCAGCAGACATCGAAGTCTTCCCGTAACCACTCCCCAAACACACACACACCCCAAAAAACACAAGGATTTGGTATTTCTCTCGATTTTTCTTTTCTTCTGGTTGGTGCGGTACAGCGTTTCAAACAGGACTCTGACTGACGCAGATGCTCCTGAATTTACCCCTGAAAGTCATGTTCGTTTTATGTGAATTTGCAGTGGGAGAGAAGAGTGGAAGGTAGAGGAGACGAGGGGGGAGGGGAGGAGAAGAGAGGAGAGGAGAGGAGAGGAGAGGGGGAGGAGATTAGATGAGAGGAGAGGAGAGGAGACAAAGTTGCTGACCCACTTTGTAGCTCTCAAAGTTTCAAATCCTCTTTAAAGAGAGACTGAGTTGTGGCCAAGAATTTGGCAAGACACACACACACACATGCACGCATCATACATCATGCATTAATTCACACACACAAACGTGAAAAGACACAAACATAATTGTCAGGCCCGTGACCTTAGACACCATGAATAATGAAGCAAGTGCTGCTTTTATTTGACAGCGCATTAGCTCTTTACATCACCTAATAATGGCAGCACTGAACCACACTAACACACACTTGCACACAGTTCTGGTAGTGCTCGATACGGTTTGTTAGTTTTCTCATTTGACTTGGTCTATTTTAGTCTTGCAAAACCCTCTTTCTCGTTCCTCCTCTCTCTGATCCTCCTTCCATTGTCTCTCTCTTTTATCTTCGCTTTGCTTTTTCTTCTTCTTCGGTGCTTTTTCGTGTCCCTCCTCTCCCCCTCCTCACGCGTCTGTTGGTACATCTCCTCTGTTCACCTCTTTATTCATCGCTCATTCCTTCTACCCTCTCTCTCTCTCTCAGAGCATTTTGTTGATGTCACTGATAAGATCTGCATGTGATTGGCTGGGCCAGATAACAGATAAGAGTGTGATTTGTTTAGGGAGCTTTTTCTCTTCCCATCACACCCCTGCCGACTGCAGTCAAATTAATGAACATTCACACATCTATATGCACACAGGCGCACACTTTACATGTGGGAATACAGTGGGAGAGATTGAGGAATAGGGATCTAGAGTAAGAGAGATCAGAGAAAGAAACAGAAAGCTAAAAAAAAAAAGAGGGAGATAGATGGGGTACAGTGGTAGGGGGGAAAAACAGTTGCCCTAATTTGCAAATCATTATGAGTCACATATTTATAGCCAAATCAGCCAAAGGGGAAAATATTTCTCTCCTCTTCCTCCTCCTTTTTTTGCTTCACTTTCATTCCCCCCCTTTTCACGCCTGACTTGCTTGTTTGTAAAAGATTCTTCTAAAGATGAAGAAGTGTTATCTCTTGCTAAGCTCGCCAATTATTTTCATCCCATCTTTCAATTCTCACTGATACATCTACTATAGCAGTTTTTATTCAAAAAATAAACAAAAAAAACTCTGTCTTTATTCTGCGTGTCCATCTATTTCAAATTTGGAGAGGAATTGAGAAAAGAAAGAAAAGAAACTTCAAAAAGAATAGAATAAAGGTTTGGAAAATTTGAAATCAGTAAAAGGAAAGCAAATTTAAACCTTAACTTCTGACATATCAGGTTTTCTTTCTTTTGATTGCCATATTAATTTCAAAGAAGACCAGCATGATCTGGAACCGAACCTGTTTTGAAGACTGATATCGGTACCGGTATTTGTGGTTTAAAAATCTGATATATTGATATGTCTATTTATTTATGATTGCTTACTAAGACGAGCTAAAAAACTGTATTGATTTAATGTCAAAGTCACAAATTACTCTTTGCGCTCTGCCAGACTCTGCTCGGATCAGCTGGTTGTTGTTTGTGGTGTTCCAAACACACCACAAGCACAACAACTAATAGGGAAGTTGCAGAGTGCCAACACTCATAACATGGTTGACAGATGTTTCTCCTGCCTCTTCTTTAGTTTTAAAATGTTCACTTGCCTAATTTTAGCTACCCCAACATTATATCTCTTACCTGTACTATTAAAAGCCAAAAAGCGTGTGTGTGTGTGTTCACACGCATACATCACCGAGGATTTTCCTTTATTTTTGGAGGCAAAGATCAAGTCTCCATGAGGTAAATCATACATTTGTTAGAAAAAAACATATATAATCGTGCAGCATTAGTTATGTTCAGTGTATAAATGCTTGTATGTTAATGTTAGGCCTTCTGAGGTGTTTGCGTGTGGGTGCGTGTGGTCTCTCACATGTAAAAAGAAAGAAAAAAAAAAGGCAGAGGGAAAAGACAGGTGAAATGGAAACAACAGACCCTTTGCATCCTCCCTAAGGCCATCACCCAGATACACATACAGTACATTCATCCCATTGTGCCTATTCTAGCCAATTACACAAGGCTTCAATTTTAGCATTAATGCATCCAGATCTCTGTTTGTATGGATGCATGCACAGCATCCACTCAGCCTCTTGTCTGGAGGCTGCGCATGCAATCGTAATGAGGAATGAGGCTCACATGCTGGAGAAAGACTATTTACAGGATAAATGACACTGTGTAAACAATAGTGTATTTCTAGTTTTGTAAAATCTTCCAATTCAAATGTGGAAGTGTTGAAGCTTTGCAAAGAAAGGAAGTACTTTTTACGCACAGTGAGTTATCATCTGTGGGCAAACGGAGCCGAAGAAAAAGCGTGCTGTTTCAGCTCTACACTATCTACTGTGGAGAGTTCAGACTATAATGGCGTCCTAGAGTCAGCCAGTAATTCTGAAAAATCGACGCTTGGAAGGGACATTTGAGCTGTTGAGAGGCTGATATTTCAGAACCCTGCAAGTGACTGACAGTTGCAGGAACTTCTAAAGTGCCCCAGAGGAAGAGCGGTTAACCTCGGCGTACACAATATCTAGCTGCTCAGATGGACGAGCACTGGAAGTTGAAAACCTAATCTGGTGGACCTTGCGCTGAATTGCTAAAAGGATTGGCAGGTAACACAGAGAAACTGTCCAATCTGCAGCAAGAAAATTCAGATGTGTGTCGAAACTGAGGTTTGTGTACAGCGTGTTGTGCTGTGGAATCCAGCGCATCGAACAAAAGTGTCACTCAACATCCCGCCACAAATATTTGGGGACATAGTGTTACACACTCACCGAGCAGTGCTTCATTTTTCTCCGTTTAAAAAAAAAATACTGCACTCTCCACTGCACACACTGACTCTCTACCTTGACAATCCAGTGAAATCTTACAGCATCTTCTCTACAGGGAAAACTCGGAGCATCCTCAAGTTACAAACTACCGAGGTGGCAAATTCACTGATCAGCGAAGTGTTAAAATCTGGTTACACAACCAATAATTGAATCTTGACTGATTTTGTTTATAGTGTCTCATTCTCCCTTTTCCTTTTTTTTTTTTTATTTCTCTTTCTCCCTCCCCTTCGGTGTTCCTACAGTGGCCCCTCCTCTCATCCTACCTCTGCAGTACAGTCTTTATCCTATTACAGTCTCCTGCTTCTGTGTAGCAGTTTCACTTGTAGACACAATGAAAACTGGCAGGATACATTACTTAGCACCATACTCCTCCCACCCTTTGTGGTTCTCTCTTCCTACCCATCACCACCACCCCCAACACCCCTCACCTCCTTTTCATCACTCTAGCTTTCAACAATGAATACATTTTTTCATCATGCTGTTATTTTCCCCCCTCCTTTGCATTTCTCTCATTTTATCTTGCTCCAATTTTTTTAGTTTTCTGTGTGCAGCTTCACTTCCTTTTCGTACTACAGCGTGCACCTCCCTGCTAATGAATGAGCTGTTGCTCTCATGCTTTTCCCTCGCTACCAAAACCGAAGATTACAAACCATTTTTGACATTATTCTGTCTTCGACACGTAGAAAAATGCTTTTGCAGAGGAAAACACAGTCGGATTGCGACTGTACTGATGAGCTCAAGTTAAGAAAAATGGGAAAAAAAGAAGAGGCGCTGAAAAGGTGGAATAGCTGGAGATAAGATTTTCAAGCACAGCAAAACTCCATCTGAATGAATAAAAGTGGCTCTTTAGCCTCTCTTAACATCTGAGAGAGATGAAAGGGTCACAGGTGGATGCACTGTGCTTACAGTAATATAAGCTTATAGTCAGCAACTGCAAAAGCTGAGTATTGAAGTTGCTCTAATAGCAGGTAGGTATGCTCATGGGCGGCCTGAAACAATAATTCATCCAGTCTGATGTCACCCCAGGCCGCTGTAGTCACATAAATCAGCAGACCACTCATTTTGTAGGCTAACTCTGTGTGTTGATGTAACTGGCAGCCTGATCATTACACACTTGAACCTTTATGTATTATATATACATATATAAATCTGCAAAAAGCATGTTTCTTTTTTTTAAATTTCATCATTTACGAAACACTATTTATATCACATAATGTTCAACTGCGTGGTTTTTTACTTTTTCCAGTGAAACAAACAAAAGTTTCCTGACTGTCAGCAAAACATATCAGTTTCTTTCAACTAAACTAACAGTGGTTTTGGCAATTAGAATTTCCAGACTTATAAAGCAAATATTTGATGTCTTTTTTTTACTGATCACGCCTTCTTTTATGCTTCAGACGATAAACTAAAATGGAGTTGATAGATGTATACTGCTTCTACATTTATATCATCAATGCATTCCAACCCGCTAGCTTGGCAGGATGGGATCCCTGCTGATGGGAAGGGCTTTGAATGAAGCAGAGGTTTTATTTGACAAGCCCTGCATGGAGACCTGATGGCCGACTGGAATGCTCCCAGGGAGACGGAGCTGATCTCTTTATCTGTCCGTCCTGTATCCTATTAGAGTATCACCTCCCATCACACCCTCTATTCAAAGGATGAGAACAGCTTTTACTAAGCTGCACACTCCGTCTAGCCCTCTCTTTACCTTGCTAACTGTCTCTGTCCCCTCTTCACCCCCCGTTGCTGCCCCCCCCCCCCCCCCCACACACACACACACATTTCTGTCCTTACTTCCTGATCACTGCCATTTTCACTCACCATGTCAGCTTGTCAGTGTCTCTTTTTCCTTATGTGAACAACAAAATGAGGCGTGGGTGATTTCTTTCCAGAATGACTCATGTGACAATTTTGTTGCATGGTCACGTATGATTGTTAAAATAGGTTTTACAAAAACTGATGCCAAGCTACTTGGTTAAGATTGCGTAATTGTTGCTTACATGACTAAAAGATGCCAGCACCGACTTGCACCCTTTGTACATCAAACTGGCGCCTATTACCTCCTCTAACAGAAACTTTTGCAGCGCTTTGGCAGCAGCACTTTCCCACTTTTGCTTCTGGAAGACAACTGATATAATTCAGTAGGTCACAAAAAAACAATTTCTCTGGTACAAGGAAACAAATTGTATTTCATTTAAGATATCTGATACTGTAATTTTGCCAGAAAGTGCAGTTTTGTTTTTGCTTTTTCTCTCAGCTCTATTCTTCTGTCATTTCCCTTTAATCCTTTTCTTTCTGTCTTTCTTTTCTCTTTTTTTTGTCCACTTGTTTTCAAAGCACCAACTGCTGGCCAGAGAACTGCTGAGGCAGCACCGGGTTCAATTTCTGAAGCACCACACAGACCCCATCAAACAAGCGATACCCAAAACACAGTGGCAGCAGAGCGAGCAAGCGAGCGAGGCAGAGAGAGAGAAACGAGGCGGGTGGGGGCGAGGGCAGTTGCTGTTGCCCGGGACTGCCTGCCAAGAATCGATGAGGGATAGACCGATGACTGTTGTACAACCCCGCTGGTACAACCAACTGCAAACCGCATACACACAACACGAGCCACCCCAGAGACAGTCCTGACTTGCTAAAGAAAAAGCAATAGATTTTTGTTTTTCTGTTATATATATAGTAAAAACATAAATTTCTTTGACGTGTGCTATGCTATAGTCTCCCCATCCCCAACTGATAAGCAATCATAAGACACATTTTGTTGCCAAATTGTTCTTTGATTCAACCTATTTATGTATAACACAGAGTTAAACGGCATATCTATCAGTGTTCCTTTATATGTGCGTGTGCAGTAGCCAGATTGACACCATTATGTCTTTTCTCCCTCCCTCCACTCTATAAGCCAATTCGCCCTCGTCACTGTGCTATTAAGCAGCTTTGCAGGAGTATGGCTACAGCTACGGCTGTAACTGTGGGAATATGTGTTCCGATGGTTTTGTGTGTGCATTCGTATGTGGAAAAGACAGCGGGATGACTGCAGAATAAAGCCCAAAGAGTGCTTCACCACCAAACGCGTCCTCTCCTCTCTCCAATATCTCCAGTACATTACCCTTGTTTCACCCTATTGCACTTCCTCACACACTCCCTCTGCTTTTGTCACTGTAATCTGTTCAGGCGACCCAGCCTTGAACTTTTAATAATGTTAAAACAATATAGTAAAGCAACAGAAGTGTGAATCCCATTCTAGGCAATTGTTCAATAATGTTTTTTTGCTTTTTGTACTTTAAATGAATTTCTAAATGTTATTTATTCACTGGTGGGGCGGTAGGGTTGATATTCCAATTATTCCAATTACAATACAGTTATAGTGTTGCTTCTCTCTTAGCTGATTCTTTTCACAGATATTACAAGTTTTTTCCTGTAATTCGAAATACATTAAATTGATGAGAAATGATTACTGTCTTCTTTGCATCAAAGTTTTTAATAAACCTCTCATTGATCATTATTATAAACCTCCTTTACTAATTTCTACATCGTCCCCAATTCTTTTTTATTTTCTTGCCCCCTTCGTTATATCCATTCCACAGTCCTTCCCACCCACTGCAGTGATGTCTGCACACAGGACTGTGTGTGTGTGTGCATTTTGTGTGTGTGTGCATGGGCTGTCAGGTTCACTAGAAGCTCAGTGGCAATCAATAAGTATTTGGGCAACAGCTCAACATCATTATAGAGGGATACTGAGCATCACCCTGGGTGGACAATGTGTGTGTGTGTGTGTGTGTGTGTGTGTGTGTGTGTGTGTGTGTGTGTGTGTGTGTGTGTGTGTGAGTGTGTGTGGATAACAGCTACCTGCAAATGGCCAGTCTGTAGTAACTAGAACACAAAACTTTTCTCCTTATGTATAACTTGTCCTGCTTGTGGCAAGTTTAGTCTGCAACTTAAACTATTCTGACACAATTTGTTACACAATATGCAAACACACTTTCCTCCTTATTCACCTGATTGTTTTTGTTTGATTTTATTTAACTGGCGCACTGTCTTTAAGACACTGTGAGTGTTTTGTTTCCAATGTAAATGTATTTTTAGAGAATAACGGTTGTAGGAGTATTTTTTCAGCCACTCGTTCTTAACAGATATAAGATGCTAAAAATGATAACACCTTCAAATACCTGCTTTATTAACTTAACAAAGGTAAAGTGCAGCATTATGGACAAAAAACGATACTACTGAGAAGTCTAAGGAGACTTTGACCAATGAGAAGCACTGGTAACTAATGGGCTAGGATACCGGAGCTGAAAAACTATTGACTTCGCTCATCATTAGCATGAAGAGGCTAAATTGAATTAGCTAAAAAGTGACTGTTTCTGTGCTTTGTTTGCATTCCACTGGCACATTAAAGCCAAAGACAGCATATTACTGCCGGCAGTTATCACTTGTGTTTCCAGAACAAATAAATATCTCTGAATTTTTAATTGTACCCTCACAATCTTAGCAGATAAGCCAAAGAGTCAGGGAAGGAAATAAATTATGCTAGCTGAAACAGAGAAGAAAGAGAGAAACAGAAGAATTATGTTTTGAGTTAAACTCTCTGTTATGGTGTCCTTACATTACAATATAAAGCGCCTTGAGGTGACTGTTGTTGGGATGTTGTAAACTGAATTAACCTTTTTTAGGTAATGTAATTAGCCTTTTCATGCTAATGACAAGCCAAGAATAGCCAGCTCTGTAGACAGTATAAAGATGGACACAGCTACTATGATGTCTGCTATTGGTGTGTTTTAAAGCCTCAAGCTGAGCATTTCACCATCTTGATTGCAAAAAAACAAACAACCAAAAAAACATTTTTTAGTAGGACTTTTTCCTACTGGGAAAATACCTCCATATTTTATACAGTGTGGAGTCAAGTTGCTATCTTATGCATGCAAATCACTAGCTTTGACATGCTAACGTCCAGCTACCTCAATCCAGCTGTCTCCTCATTTCCCACCACCAGTCTGCCAGTAGCTGGCCTCAACAAAGATACAGCCACCTCTTACTTCTCAGTAGTATCATTTTTTGCCACGATGCTAAACCATAGAAGCAATTTTGACCAAATGTAAACCTATTTTCCAAGCTTTTATCTCAAAGGTCATTCAGAATACACTATATACACAACAATATTGAGTTATACTTGGGCTATATCTCTGAATTCAGATCTTTTCAGCCACATTCAGTCACAGGTGATAAAATCCAGGATACCACTATCTTCAGTTAGTCAGTAAATTTCTTCCCTCCTAGATATTCCACTGTATGTGGTGTCATTACAAACTGGAAGTGTTTAGGAACCACAGGAACTCAGCCGCGAAGTTTCAGACCACGTAATATTACAAAGCCGAGGCGAGAGCCGAGGCGCACAGTGCGTAAAAGTCACCAACGCTCTGCTGACTCAATAACTGCAGAGTTCAAAACCTCCTCTGGCATTAACAAAAGCATAAAACAGCGTTGTGGCATGAGTTACTATGGCCTAGCAGTTCATGTAGGACTAAGGAATGAATGGAAAAAAGCTGAGGAATGACATAAAAACAGAAAAAAGTCAAAGACATTAAGAATTACAGGCCAAGTAAGCTGAAGTGGGTTATTGGGCTACTGATAAAGCTTACAGGTAATGAAATATCTATAAACAGTCTAAGTGATAATCATTCTTATTATTACTAACCTGCCCTTTCACTGCTATGATGAATATCAATTTTGGGTGTCAAAATTATGGTAATGTGTAGCCTATCACACAATAAAAAGGAATATGTGTAGAGGAGTAATTACTGCATGAAAGCTCACTGCCCTGCATAAATGCAACAAACACACAAGCAGCAGCATGTGGCACACATGTTAGGAAGTGGGATTTTGATGACAGTTACATCTGTGTTTGAAAAGGCCCTCAGGCAAAGAGTAGCAGTGATATGACTGCAGTACATCACAGGCATGATGATGTTTTCTGAGGACGTAGGAGTGTTTTAGATGGAGCATTAAAGTCAAGTGGCTGGCTTAAGGCAGATGCGTAAGAAGGGGGTTTTATGAAAGAAAACTGGTAGCGCGCGCTCTCTGTGAATTCGCATTAGGTGACTAGTGAGATAAGTGAGAGGGACAAATACACTCATGTGTAGAATGTGGCTGATCTAACCACACACAAACACAACCAGACATGCACATTCACACAGTCAAATTGCCCCGTAACGTACTTACATTGAAAGAATACTGACTGATTCCCATAGTACAGGGAAGGCCTGCAGATCGGAGTCTCGAGGCGCAGAATACACATGCACGCTCGCAGACAGACGCACACACTTTTTCAACTGCAAGAGACATTCTGAAGCTGCTTCCATCCTGATTGTCCATCCGTGTGTTTGCTTGTGTATGTGAGAATCTATGTGCATGTGTTAAAGAGACAAAAAAAGGGAAGCTAAGAAAATCAGATCATTCTGCTGCAAAGTCCCATGGGATGACAATCACAGGGTATTTCAGGAAGTCTTTTACAAGCGTACTCACCGGGGACCCAGGTGTGTGTGTGTGTTGATATGCATGTGTATGACAGAGAGATGGAAAAAGAACAAAAAGGTGTGCAGGCTCAGGAAATCTTTGAACACCATCACATTCCCAGTTTTATTTGCACCCAGAGTATGACATTCAAAACTTTACTAGAAAGTCAAGAGGCCGGGAAGATAAGAAAATGGCTAACTATTCACTGATAAATAAGAGTCCTTCTACCAATATAAAGCAGCTTTTGTAGCTTAATAAAACATTTAGTGTTGTTTGGTTGGCAACTAAGGCATTGCTTCAAAGACGATATAACAGCCCCAAGTAATAAAGTCACAATTTAACAGCTGTAGAAACAGGGAGAAGAGCTTATGTCTACAGTAATGACAAGAGAACACAAAGAGCATACATCAAGTGGCATGTGTGTCCCATGATACAGCAGCATGCAAAACTCTTGAGCCAACCGTCATGTCTTTTATGTTGTTTCCAAGGAGCCAGACTTTCTTGTAATTCTTTTTACTATTGATCTTGAGCAATAGTTCTTTTTTCAAGGCCTTTCAGAGTGTTTCTTTGGTCATTGGTTGCTTTTTCACTCATTTTTGTCAGTCCAGTCTTTGTACCTGAACATTTTCAGAGGAATACTTTTTGTTTGCTTACTGAATCATATCATGGTTATGAATCCTATCCTATCACATAAAAATGTACAAAAGTCAAGGGATGACCAGTGTTGTGTGTACAGGCGACTGTTAAACTGTGTAAGTAGCTGCCTCTGAAAAGTATTAAAATATCACTTATTGCTTAATATTTTATTGGTAGCTCCAGACTTCAAAGTGACTTCTGCCCAGTGTTACAATTCCTACTCATAAAAGGGATGCCTCTAAAGTCAAACTCTGGATTTTTATTAACTCTAGAAGTTAAGCACCATATAGTGATTAAGAGTACATTATTTTAAACCTGCACTGAGCTGAATTTTCATCTTTGTATATCTTAGATTCTAAATATAAACCAGGATTAAGGCTTGGATGATACCCCCAACCCTCCCTGTGAAGAATGTTAAAAGTGACACTTCCCTCCCAAATCCTTCCCCCTCTCCCCTCCTTTTTCTCTTTCTCTTGCTCTCTCTCCCACTTTAAATCCTTTCTTATCTCATCCTGTCCTTCCCTCCAGCTTCTTCTCATCATTCCACTTAAACTCTTTCACTAATGAGTTCCTCCTCTTCCTCCTCACCATCTTCACCCCTCCCTTCCCGGCACCCACTTCCTTTGCCTTTTGTTTCAGTATTATATTCTTCTGGGGGAAAAAAGTCACAGACACAGACTGCAGCAGATATGTATGTTACTAATTCTATCTGTGTCGTGGACAATTATTTCCTGCTCATGACTAAATGTTTGACTTTTGGTGGGAGGTGAGCAGAAGGGCTGAACTGAATAATCAGTCTAGACTTACAGACACTAATGAGGTGGGTTCTTTCAAAGGGGGACATCATGGTCAGCATCTAAAAATGAAATGTGTCTTTCCCAGAAAAAAAAAACATATATAAGGACACAAACACCAAATAAGAACAAGTCTAATGCCTGTGTGCACGAGATGATGTCAAACACACTCATTATTCAAAAAAAAGAAGGAAAATAAAATAAAAATATGTTACACATATTACTATTTTTTGAATGATACAGTATGCTAGTTTTAAACTCCATGGAGAAATTTACACTACTACTTTTGCAATAATGTGTAACATAGGCTTAAATCTATTGTTTGTGTCTATGTCACAAAACTCCCAATAGTAAAACTTTAGTTGCAGGCTGCACACAAATGCCTATCCTAATGAGGACACACACAAGGTCTTTCTGTTAGTGTTTAAGTTTGAACACAAAGTCAAACAGATTAAATCCAACCCAAAGAGTCTTCAAGGCGATCTCCATTGCAATTCTACTGTGGAAAGAGGTGCAAGTAGAAACTAAAGCTACACTGTTACAAGCCTGACTGCTCATCATTGCCTAAACAGCTGCTGCAGATCAGGCTCTGGCTGCTGAGCTGGGGTCAGCATACACTCCAAATCAGTATCAGAGCAAAGCGTATAACAGACCACTGGTCCACTGTGTCCATTTCAAGGTTTGGAGAGCTAAAGCGTGAAATGGACACACATGCATAAGCTGCGGTACCAACAGAGGGAGATATTTTATTTGAAGCCATGAAAATAATCATAGGAAAGCTGTTGAACAGACTTTCACATTAAATACATATTAGCCACCTAGCTTAATCGTTTTTGGCATCGAAAGACCTTCGAATGTACTTCATACCTTCCTTGCTCACTAGCGACTTCTTGGCTTTAAATATGTGATCTCACCCTGCTGGTACTGCAACTTCTGCATGTGTATCCATTTTACGCTTTGCCTCTCCAAAGTGTGAAATGGACACAGTGGACCAGCATGTCTATTACACGCTTTGTCTTGAGATTGGGTTGCACACTGAGCTGCATTATCACTCTGGGATCTTGGCTAGCTTTGTGTTAGCATGCTGTATGTGCAGATGCTTTCAAAGAGGTGATGCCGTGTTAGCAGTACAATGCAGTTTTTGATTCCTTGATGCAGTTTGCACGCTGTTTGCACCTTCATGCTCTTGACTTTCCATACAATGAAAATAAAAGTAATTTTTTATATCCCCTCAAAATTTGTAGACCGCTGTATTGTTTCTTTCTTCTCACACTTGACTCTTATTCAGACGTGTTTGTGTTGTTTAACTTGTTTCAGGTGTGCTCATTCTTCAAAACCTTTGGTGACTATTCCTTGTCTATATAAATAAACTTTACTCACTTACCTACTCTTCCTGAACTGAAGAGGAAACTGCAGAAATGCTGTCTGCCCTGATTTATGATGACAGAGTTATAGTGGCCTCAAGAAGAGAGAGCCACTTTCTTTTCAAAATTCACCATAACCTGAATGCAATTTTGAAGTCCAATATCTTTATATGGTCATGTCACTTTTTGGTGTCTTGTATATTTGATCCTCTCGCTACATTTTTCTTTTTTCGCAAAATAAAATTACAGATGCCTTTAAATAGTTTTAGAAATTCAAAGGAAAATTTGCAGTGACTTAGCAAAAGAAGAATTTGTTATGCTGAACTTCAGTTGCTGTGCGATAAAATCATCAGGGGAGACGAGTTTCACATCCACTCGCATGGAGCTGAGCCAGAAAGGACCAGATTCATGTTTGAGTCATATTGAATGCAGTGGAGCACATCCTGTCCTTCCATTCCTTCTTCACTCGCCTTTTCTGCATCCTTATCTCTAGTTCCCATCCCATCGCTTTGCCATTCCAGCCAAGAGAAGGCCAATGACCCTGCAGTCCCTCCATGTGTGTGTCTCTATGTTAAGGGTAATAGTTGCACAACAACCTTCCTTTCAGACACCAATAACACTTCCGTGCAACTACAAGAAGTACAGAGCAGTACCTTGTTTTATACGTCTTCTTATAGAAGTCTTGGTGTATTTTATATTTATACTTTTCTTAAAATTACATTTCTGTGAAATAGTATTTGCTCCCTTCCCGATTTCCTAGTTTTTTGCATTTTTGTCACACTTGAATCTTTGGAATAGTCAAACAGGTTATGCTGGAAGACCATACAATATGCTTTTGTGAAGTGATGACTTCTTTTATTAAGGCGAAAAAAAATCCCACTAACATGAATTAACTGTGATTAACCACATTTTTTTGGAAATCTGAGTGCAATTTCATCTCGTGCACTCAGGCTTGATTACTGCCAGAACTGTTGGATCAAGAAATCACTTAAATAGAAACGTCTGACTAAGTGAAGTAGGCTTGAAGACGTCAAAATGCAACACATTATGAAACAATCTAAAGAAATAGGTGAGAAAAAAACTGATTATCAGTCTGAAAAGGCTTACAAAGCCATTTTTAATGCTTTGAGAATCCAGTGAACCATGGTGAGACCCATTATCCACAAATGGAGAAAAAAGGGGTGAACTTTCCCAGGAGTGGCCGGCCTACCAAAATTCCTCTAAGAGCACATCAACGACTCATCCAGGAAGTCACAAAAGAACCCAGAACAGCATTTAAAGAACTGCAGGTCTTAATTGTCTCAGTTTTTTATGATTAAATAAAAAGAGACTGGGCAAAAATGACATCCATGGGAGAGCTTCAAGGAGGAAGCCACCATTGACCAAAAAACCCCCAAAGGGTCATCTCACAACCGCCAAAAAACATCCCGATGATCCCCAAGGATTCTGGGAAAATATTCTTTGGACGAGACAAAAGCTGAACTTTCTGGAAGGTACGAGTCCAGTTACATATGGCATAAAACTAAGACAGCATTTCATTTTATTCATGTACAACTTGCTGTAATTTCAAAGGCTTTGCAAAAACAACTCCAAAAGTCATTATGGCCTTATCAAAGTCTGAAATTAAATCAGATGGAGATGCTTTGGAATGACCTTAAACAGGCTGCTCAAAAACCCTCCACCATGTCTGCATAACAACAATCCTGCAAAGAAGCCTCAAGACATCACTTGCAATAAGAAATGACTTGCACAAAAACACAACTAATTAAAGCCAAATCACCAACTTATCTCACCTTCACATTTAAAAGAGGACTAGTACATCAGTTTAAGGTTAGTACCTTAAATAAAATTGAAAGTTGTAAGAATTTAAAGGTTTTTTGTAAAATTGACATCAACTGTGGCTAAATGCTTACTTTTTACTTTTAATATTCATATGAAGTACTCTCCATACTTATCACAGCAGTCACCACTGTCCGCCGAACCCATTCAGCAGCCTGTCTATCCATCTCTTCCTCAGTGCTAAAGCTTTGTGTATCTATATCCCCTGTTTTTTGAGGCAAAGGCACAACTGGGACTGATCGGATGGATGGCCAAATCTTATTTCATGCTTGTTACACACATATACACATACACATACACACAAACACTATCATCCGTTCATTAGCTGCAACAGGCTAATTGGGCTTGGGGAGCCTGGAATAGGAGGACGAGAGTAGGGAGAGAGTGAGGATGCAAGAAGGAAGGAAGAGGAGGCCATCAATTTGCACATGGCGGACGTTAAGGTTAGTGTTACCGAATCTTGATACTTCGTCCCTCCCTGAGTGATGTAACAGATGAAGATGGTATACGGAGGGAAAGAATGAGGCGTGAGAAAAAGAGAAAAAAACATGAGCGTCAGACCCAGAAACCACTTAACAGGGAGGGAGAGATGTGATACTGCAGATTTCTGTATGTGTGTGAAATTTGTGCATATGTGTGTGCCATAGGTTAAATTTTTGTGTGTGCCTCATCACCGAGGTCAGGGTGCCCGTAGGCAGTTCATTCTAGTTGGCACTGCTGAACACAGCTGCAGAAAAATCCTCCTTTTTCTCTGCTTTGCTATCATGCCGCACTCCCCTATTGCCTTTTTTCTTTGCTTCTCCTAATGTTCTTTTTCTCCCTTTGTTTCATTCCCCTTTTCTCCCTTTACAGATTTCGATCTAATTTTCCTTTGTTAGAGTCCCTTCCCTTCTCTTTGTCCCATCACACTTTCTTTTCTTTTTCTCACTGCAGGCACTCAAAAGGGGCTCTATGAAGACAGTAATCTCCCAATACCAACAATCTGCTTTGATTCGTTCCTTTCTTTCCTATCTCGCCAAGCACTTTCTACTTAAGGTTTCTTATTCTGTCTCCACCTGCTTCTCTATCAGCCTCAGTCATCTATCTCTCAAGTTCATCCACAGCCAAGCCAAAGAGATGCCCATAATTTCCTCATGCTTTCATGTTTAAGCAAACATATATACATGGAGGTTACAATTCACACCGGCTCACCAAAAAATATAGAAGAATGTCAATTTCTGTGGTGATATTGGGTCAGAATTTGATGTCAGATCTCTGAGAAATGTTTCCTAAAAAAATACCTTTCTGAAGGCGATGTAAGCATGATTTGCTTAAACATCTTTTTCAAATGAAATAAAATATGTGTGCACATGAGAGCAGTATTTTGAATTTTTTGTCCTGTTCTTCAACCCTTCAGTTTGCAAAGGGGCTAAAACTGCTTGGTTCAGTCAGTGAATAAATTGAAAGGCTACACTCAGTGTAAGATGAAAAATGGCAAGTCTGAATTGCAAAACACATAAATTTACTTTAGTAGAAGAACTAAAACATGGAGCTGGAAATAGGTCATAGGTATACTGTATTTATCCCAAGTGATCCAAACAGTGATACTACAAAACCAAAAAAACTGTTGTGTTAACTCCAGAGAATCTAAATGTTTTATTAATGACATTAACGAGGACTTTGTTCAATCAAATTTACTAATTCATTTTGTAATTTTTCGAGACAGACTGCATTAAAATATCCCCATAAAAAAAAAAGTCAACAGGCTGTAAAACTATGAGTAAAACTGTCCTCACGGGAGAATTTAATTAAATCATGTCTCATTTTGACACCTTAATAGGTGCAGAACTTTCACATCAGCCCATTACTTTTACCTCAAAGGTCTCCATTTTCCCAGAAGATAGTGTGTCATTGTTAGGTATGTTAGGTGGGATATGGCGGGCATGTAAAGCAGCTAAGCTTACGCTTGACATGAAAATGCAAAAATTTGAGAGAAAAAAAGGAAAGAGAGGCGAGAGAGATATCAGTGTGTATATTTAGTATTGATTTTTTTCTCGCTCCTCAAAATCAATAGTTCACAAAAAGATGCAGGTATTGTAATATCAATATTTACATTAGCGCGCACCCATCATTAGCGCTCGAATATCAGTCAGAGTGAAAAGTGCGCTGCCAAACAAGACACGTAAACACAAGCACACACACACACACACACACACACAGCCTCTGCTGTGTGTGAGAAACAAAAGAGGCAGGCTTTATTGTCTGAATAATTACTTTACACGCCACGCTCACTCTGAAAGTAACCACAAGACACACAGCAAAATACAACACACTCTGGAACCGTCTAAACAAACACCCGTAGAGTGGATTACACATCTTTCTCTGGTCGATACCGAACATCGTCATGCTGCTTTTGCCACCAGGAAAAAAACCTGCCTGTGTGTGTGTGTGTGTGTGTGTGTGTGTGTGTGTGTGTGTGTGTGTGTGTGTGTGTGTGCGCGCGCGTGTGCAGAGGTTCTTTTCTTTTTACGGCTTCAACTGAGGTGTTCCTCCATTCACCCCATGTTCAAGTACGACTTTGACACACATGCAGCACATGTACGCTCGCAGGCGGCTCTAACACACAGACTGTGATCCTCAGTAATGCTGCCTTGCGGGATGCAGGCGACTGTCACTGTTGGCGGTGTGTTGCTATGACGCTGTCTCAACTGCTGGACAATTTCCTTTTGTTTTGTGATAAGCATCTCATGTACACAAATGCAGAAACACACACACATACACTGCTTAATATGCAAAAGAGAAAAAAAGCTTGCTTGAGTAAGTCCCATAGGTGTAAACTGATTGAATTAATAATCCAATAAAGACTCAATACTCAGAGGGTTCCTTCTTTTTTCCCGCAAGTGACACAGTTGATGCATCCCACACGCACAGAAGCCCATCAGACACATATGAACAACTAAAAGGAACGGTTGGAAAAATTATTGTCTGGATCACATGCCGTCTTCCCCGCCGAGGTCCCTCGGGTGGATGACGAGGACACGATGTGAAGAAAAGGTAATTCTACTGCGGCGAAGGTGGTGAATCTCTGTGTGAGCACCATGAAATAGAGTAGGGGCAGAATCTGATCGAGACACTTCCCTGTGAAGGTATTACAGGCACATACGACTGGAAGGAGACCCCGGGGCAGACCCGGAATTCACTGAGGGGATTACGTGTCCCTTGTAATCTGGAAGCACCTTCAGGTGAGCTAAGAGGAGCTGGAAAACAGGGTTTAGGGGATAGGAGAAGGGTGTTGAGGCTACGAGCCCTGAGTATTTACTAGAAAACAAATTAATAAATGAGTGCATCGTTACTTTTTATTCTTTATAATTTGTCTGCTACACGTTCTAGATGTGTTTGTCCTTAAAGTAAGAAAACAAGCAGGCAGAGGCTTGATAGAGGGTCATTGATCTTATCTTCCTGGGGAGTCCGTAGAAGGCTGCTAACCCGACCCATCTATCACTTTACCAGGTATATGCTGAATACTGAAGAGCTCCCGGTGCTGTCTCTGCCATCTGAGCAGTCCTGAACACAGTGAATCCCAAGTGTTGCACGGCTCCAGCACAGTATACTTATTATGAAATGGAAATGCATTGGAGTGCGTCTTAAAGAAGTTCTTATTTAATCAAATTCACTGAGCAGTGAAATAAGTAGTATTAGAATCAGTACTTCGGGTTTTGGTTTTCCACACAGATTCCACAAATTTTAGTTCATCCACCTGTTTGACAAAAAAAAGAAAAATAGATCAAATAAAACTCTCTTTGGTTCAGGATAGTGCTGATCTATGGAAATCCTCTTGAAAAGCTGAATTCTAGCAACCTTGTGTGAAATACCTACTAAAGTAGTCTCTGATCTTGATCTTCGGTGCGTGCATGTTATGCATGGTTCTCCATGTTACAGTCTTATTCATCTCTGATCCTTTTATACCCTCACCAGTCAAAATGTCATATTCCTGACAATTCCGCCCTTATCTTCTGTTCAATCAGGGCTCATTATCCCATCTAATAAAATCATCACCACATATCCATGGCTCCGTGTGACCACAGCCAGATGTTCACTGACAATACTTCAGCACAGCTATCATAGGGCAAAAATCTTCATTAGTGCGTTATTTTCGGTGTTTACATCACCAAATAATGTGGTCAGATTTCATTATCAGGGACCCGGCTCTGCTCAGCAGAGGGACAGATGCTGCCAACACAGAGACAGCTTTGCAGCGCTAGCCTTCGCTTTCTGGCATGGACATATGTGGGTTGCCGGGGGCTGCGGCTGTCACAGGCTGTAGCTCTTCACCGAGCTAGCTGATGCGAGTGGATGGGGTCGATGTGATTGGCTGATAAGAACAGAGCGATTTTGTATGTGTGTGTGTGTGTGTGAGAGAGAGAGACAGACAGAGAGAGATGATGGGTTGGGTGGCTGGTCGCAGGCCGGCGTGCTTTTATTGCTGAATTATAAACATCTGTAAACAGACAGTGGAAACCAATATATTTGAGGTGAACTCTCAACTCACGCACGCACTGGCAGCACAGACTCACAGCAGCTGTGAAAAAGCTTTCAAAAACAGTGACAAGGCAGACGACAGGCGAAAAAAAGGTGATTTCATCACACAGCCACAGAGAATGGACAGCAGAATAAAGGCAAAAGAGAGGTGTGAAGGAAAAATTTAAGAAGAGATGAAAAGAATTAAAAGAAAAAAAAGCTGTGGGATAATGGGGCAAACAAGAAAGGAACCCAGGAAAGGAGGCATGAGAAGAAGAAGAGGAAGAAGAAGAAGGAAGGGAAAGAGGGAGGGAGGGCGGGAGGGAAGAGAGGTTAGCTGGATAAGTGGGGCAGTGCTGCAGCGTGACACATCAGCATTCTGAGCACAGCGGCAGAGAGCAGCGCAACAAACGCAGTCGCACCCAGTCCTTCTCTCTCTCTCTCTCTCTCTATCTCTCTCACACACACACACACACACACACACACACACACACACACACACTGCAGACATGTATAAAACACACCCGCACAAGCATCAAACATGTACAGCACTGAAAGGCAGAGCGTGCATCAAACACACGCACAGACATGCACTGAAACAAGCTTCTGAATGCTCCGATAAAAGCGCAAACTGCCAGGTCGCATAATTTCCTCTTAAAACACATACAGTAAGTCGAACGCAACTATAAACATGCGCGCTACAACAGATGACAGCTGATTTGAGACTGCCTTAGCCACTGCAGAGCTACAGATCCTGGGTGTTCCCTGAAGTGGCAGAATACACCGAGAGGATGATGCTGTGACTAAAGCATGCTCAGTGTTGAATCCACTCACTCCACTCTACAAAACGAGCTGTTCAGGATTCATTAAGTGGATGCTTGATTAATATTGATTGCAGGACTGACTGAAGTTTGCCTGATTGATTGAAAACAAATTGTAAAGAGTGTTTTTCTTTCATTTTTTTAAAGTATAAGTAGGTCCTGATTGAAACTGGTGGAGATAACTGCTGTCTGGTAAAGCATATAAAATTAAAAAAATAAATAAATAAAGGTTTAAAAAGCACAGAAAAATAGAAGAGACAGGAATAGATGCACATTACGGGCACAGAAATGCATAACAGCACACCCCTCTCCTCGCCCAGATCTAACCCAGAGGCACAGAGATAAACATGACAAAAGCAACAGACGAGCCTGGAAGGTCATACAATTCTACAAGTCCATTCTTCTTCACCCGGGCAGCAAATATCTACACCTTAAAAAAAGAAAATATTTTTTAAAAAGAGGCTTTCACGTCTGAGCTTGTGTATGGAAAATGTGACAACATCCGTGACCCAGGGGTGTAATGGTTCTGCAAGGCAAAAATGAAACTTGTAATTCAGGTGAGTGGATTCAGGTCAGTGCTGGTAGTATTCACATCTTGAGAGCAAGACAGGTGGGGTAAAGGTCGCCCCACATTCACTTGAGATCTCTGTTCACTGACAAAATTTCAAACGTGCTATGAAAGAGCCAAGTTTCAAAGACATGGATTAAGTTAAACCCGAGGAATCAAAGAGGGGCTGCGTATGATTTGACTCCAAATACTGAAGGATCACTGAGAGCTACTGTGCGTGCTGCATTCGAGTACTTAGGGAAAAAGTTTGGCAGACAACAGAGCCTTCCTTTAATTCCATTCCAGTCTCTTAAGGGAGGTAATATAAACCTCAAATGTGAACTTTTTGCAGGAGAGAGGCTTTTTTTCTATATAGCCATTACAATAATTGGGAACTTCAATCATTAGCGAATGAGTGCCATTGATTTCTATTGGAGTCTGATTTAACTCAACGTGACTTCTTTCTGGCCTTGCAACACAGAAAAACTCACGATAAGGTTGAAACCACAGTGAAGTTAGGACTTTTACTTCATCACTATAAGTGTCAATGTTGGATTTTATATTTTCACAAAAACTCATGTCACAGTAATCTATAGAAAATATATTTAAAAAGCATGTATGTATGAGGTGTGAGGAATTAAATTGGAAAAACTGTTTTAAACTCTGAAAAAAAAGATTACTTGTGAAGTTTTTTCTTAAAGATGGATGAAAAGATCAGTGTTTTTTCATCTCCTACCTCATCATATGTCTGCACACCTTTTATATCCAGTTATAAAGTAAATTTGTGTACAGTTCAGTTGAACTTCTGCATCATGAGTCAATGTGAAGCTAAACATTGAGAAGCTCAGAGGAGCTTCCTATACTGATTTACAGTGTGCAACACAAGCCAGAGTGAAATGGCCCCAACAGTGGTTTATATGTGAGTAATAGGGAGCCTCTAGTGGTCAAAAGTGGTGACTACACCCATTATTGTACACCTGTATCTATAATAACTTTCTTATAAACAAAATAGTACTTTTAAAGTTTAATGTGATGGGTTATCACAGCTGTATCCTTCCATACAAAGCATACTTTCACCATTCACTGCTTTGCAAAAATGTGCACACACTGATGTGTATACATGCATGTGTAAACACACTCGCAAATACACACATACATGCACAGAATAATTCCATCCATAATGTATGCATCATCTTATTATTGTCCAGGAAAAATTCAGACCGCACGCTGGTAAGTGTATGTTTGTGTGGAAAGTCTAGCATCTGTCCTGCTGAAGTGTCCTGCTGTGAATCTCCACCACCTGCAGACTGCTCCATTGTACCTGACCTTATGATGCAAGGCAGAGGTGAAGTTAACTCTCTTTTAAGGATGAGTGGGAGTGTTACTTTAGCACTTTAACCAAACAATCCCAAACTGTAAAGAGAGAAGAAATAGGGCGGTGCCACAGCAGCAGACATCTGTGCCACCTTACATCTTACTCTATTATAATCTCATGTAGTTCACAGCTGTAGTGCATCATAGTACCTGTACAATGATGGACTACTTAGATGCCTGATTACCACTTCACACTCACCACTTTGTTAAGTACACCTGTTCAGCTGCTCGTTTATGCAAATGTCTAATTGTTCAATCGCGTGGCAGCAACTTAATGTAATTTATGCATTTAGTTAGGGTGAAGATGACCTGCTGAAGTTCAAGCCGAGCATCAGAATTTTGAAGAAATGTGATTTAGGTGACTCTGAACTTCTTATGGTTGTGGCAGCTAAATGGTCTGGTCTGACTTTTTCAGAAGCTGTTGATCTAATGGGATTTTCCCACACAACTAGTGGTGCAACGGATCAAAAATCTCACGGTTCGGATCAGATCACGGTTTTAAGTCACGGATCGGATCAATTTTAACATTTACTTATTAACTTATTTAAGTATTTTTTGCCTATTAAAAACATTCAACTCGAGACTCATTCCACGCAATTATATAAAAACAAATTAAGGTGCAATATAGGGCAGTACAGGGCTTTGTATCTACCACTCCGCTGTGATATAATGAGCAGTCACGGTCACGCAGCTTTCCGTTGCCCTGGAGCTCCACCCATTTGTAGTTGGGCAACAGAAAATGCCTGGGACAGTTCAGCCATAACTTTAAACTTTTCCTGCTCATACATGCCTGGGTACAATCTTGTCACTGAAGTGGACGCGCAACGGGATATCACAGCGTGGCTCAAGCACGTTCATCATAGTTTAAACCCCTTGTTTTGCACAACGGAATACGGCCTCTCGTCTGCAGCTAAACACCCCAGTAGCTTTTGTAATAGCTTTAGCCCGGTCGGATTGGGCAGCACAGGGCTGCTTAAATGCCGCAAACTCCTCTGCTCTTCCACTTGGACCGCTAGCGCTGACCATAACTATCGCTTGACAGACTGACCACGCCACCATACACATACTTTTTTTCCTTCTTTTTCAAATCTTTGGCTCACGTGCGTGCCGAACCGTGGAGTGGGATCGGTTCAGATTACGGATCAACCGTGATCCGTTGCACCACTACACACAACCATCTCTTGGTCTGAAAAAGAGAAAATATCCAGTAAACTGCAGTTTTGTGGGGGGAAATGCCTTGTTGGGATTAAAGGAGAATATCCAGACTGCTTCAGGAAGACAACAGCAGCTCAAATAACCACTTGTTAAAACTGAGGTATGCAAAAGAGCATCTTTGAATGCACAAGATGGCAAACCTTGAAGCAGTGGGGCTACCATGGCAGAAGACCATCCTGCCTGGTGTCATTGGTTCAGGGTGTTGGTGATTGTGTAATGATGTGGGGATATATTCTTGGTACATTCTGAGCCAATTGAGCACCGTCACAGCTTACCTGTGCATTGGTTCTGACCATGTCGACCCAGTTATGATCATGGTGTGTACATCTTCTGATGGATGCTTTCAGCAGGATAACACACTGTCAAAAAGCTCAAATCATCCTCAACTGGCCTCCACAGTCCCCAACAGATCCAACAGAACACCAATAGACAACCTTTGGGATGTGGTCAAATTAGAGATTCCTATAATGGATGTGCAGCCAGCAAATGTGCAGGAACTATGTGATGCTATTGTGTTAATGTGGACCGATATTTCAAAAAGAATATAGGCAGTATTTAAGGAAAAGAGAAATCAAATTTTGTACTAAAAAGATGTAGTTAATCTTACCGCCAACCCTTTACATAAGACCAGGGTTTAATACCACAGAGAAAACCTGGCCTTGTCTGCAGTAATGTCCTCTACCAATGGGCTGGTTTGTTTTGATTTGGGATACTTGTGCTCGTATTTAAATTTTTTAACATTCAGTGGTTCTGAATTTTAATTATTGGACCTTTAAAATACCAATACATAATAATTTTTATGTCATAGCTTATTAAAATTCCTTGTGGCAGCATCAAATTCTCAGATAAATACATTCAGCAGAGCCAAATATCTCCTGGTATGAGTGCATATGTTATACTGTTCCAGACATTCCAAGGGGTTGGTATTCTAAGAAATTATTTTATGATTATGATCTAGACAACAGAAGTTTGTAAGAACATTATGGCCTTGTTCACTGAGTAGCCTTCACGATGCACAAGAGCTTGGCCATTTGTTCATGTACAATGACACAACCTTTTCAATCTATTTCTATTTGGCACACAAAATAGTCATATCTTCAAAACTCAACTATAACATTTAAAGGACAGCTCTTGGTTATGCATGAATGACTATTTTCCTCCACTCGCCATACAGTTTCACACGTTCACATATGGCAGATCTTTCAGCACAAACTCGACAGTCATCACAGAGGCAAGGGGACAGTGACAGACGCTAACATTCCCTGTGCAGATTTTCCCAGTCAGTCCATGGTGTCCAACTGGCGACCTTCCCAGCACAAGACCATTTTGCCTACTTTTTTGTCACTGCCACTCATGAAAAGGGTTTTTTTTCAATAACAATGTTCTAGAGGAGATGAGGCTTCACTATAGTTGATCCTTCATCTGCAAAACTGAGAAGAGGAGCGCCCAAAGAGGGATGTGGGAGGAGAAGGCTGAGACAGTCTAAATCTACTTTATCCGACAGTATTAAAGGTACTTTGTGTGTATTTGTCGAAGGAGAAAGATGATGACCTACTTAGTTGTGTTCTCATCTTTAGAATCGCACCCACTATAGCTCTTTTTAGACTTAATTAGCAATAACACAGATGCACACATGATGTATACACTGCCATATGTAAGCAGATAATTGCCTAACAAAAAACATTAGGAATATGGAAAGCATGAAGCCTGAGTCTCTCCGTATGTGTACAAATGCCAAATCAAGCATAAATACTTGGCTGTGCATACTGATAATTCATAGTAAACATCTGAGTCTTGAAGGGGAATTATAGTAGAAAAATGTGTCTATCTCCATGAGAGTTGTGCAGAACCAGAACTAAACAAATATGGAATTTCAACTAGTCGAGTATGTTAAAGAAAAAAGTAATCTAACATGTAGCTTCTGTACATTTATGTATATGTTGGTTTTCTGTGTAAGTAGGTAGTTTTATTTTCAACCAGAAGAACCACTGTCCTTAAAAGAGCTTTATAAGGGACAGTGGGAGACCACAAGATTTCAAATTTTCATTTTATTTCTCTTCTTACGTGTGATAAAGATGGATAATGTTTGCTACAGGGGATGCTGGACCATGTCAAATGATATGTCATATAGCGTGAGTGGAACTCGAAGTACAATTCAAAATAGACCACTTTTGCATTGACATTAACATGTTTAAGGAAGAAAGAAAAAAACATCAAACCATCAGCACAATTATTCTGGTTCACTCCCCTGGCATGTTGTATGATAAGCGCATAATAATGAAGACATGTGCTGAGACCTACATTTTCCCTCCTCTTATGGCGATTCTCACTAGTACCGACCTCCTTCTCCTTGGTTACTTCTCGTTTCCCTGCTGTCATCCCTCCCACTCTCCCCCAATTTGTAGCCCCCCAAGAGGGTGAGACAGATGGCCATCAGGTAAATAAGGTGAAGAGAAGTGGAAGAAAGACATGTGGTGGGGGGTGTAAGGAAAGAGGTTACGATATGCTAGGGGATGCTGCTTGATGGAAAAGAGGTGAGACAGCTTTTGAGTGCAGAGATGATCCAATGATGTGGGGAAGATGCTAGAAAGGAGGTGAACGGAAGAGCAGGAAGTGGGGAGGGAAATTCATTGCAAGTGTGCCTATGACTATGCACGGAGCTATGTACTAATAAGTGTACCATAGAACTACTGTGTTGTATCTTCGATTATATGCCCTGTGTAAGCAGAAAGGTGCTCACAATCTCAAGGCAGACATTTTAGCAGTTGCACATCTATGCTGTGAATATGACTTCTTTGCATATATTTTCTATATATAACAATGCACACACTCACACAAACACACACTTTGACACAACATGCTGTCAAGCTATAGGCTGGACCTACTGATGCATGTGAAATAGATTGTCAGCCTACTCACTCATTCACGGGTATGTGAATGTCATGCCTTCCCATGCAAATGTCCACACTTCAACCATCGGACCCTAACATAATAATATGAAGCATGAACACCCCTCCCCCCCCCCAGATGCACGTGTGAAATGAATGGCAGATTTAACACAAGTTGCTCTCTGCTTTTTGTCTTTCTTTGTATAACACATGACATATAAAAAACAGATTTAATAATATCTTTTTGCACTTGTTGTTTTTTAACATGCTTTGGTGAAGCTGAAGGCATTTGTCCAAATACTGATGCATTAGAAACATAAGGTTTCTACATATCTTTTGGAAGGGTCTCAAAAAGATTTACAGCCACCAATAAAATCCACTCATCATGTTGCAGAGTTGAGTCCCTAGATGTCCTTTGGGAT
The DNA here is from genome assembly GCF_036321145.2 of Pelmatolapia mariae. NCBI lineage: Eukaryota > Metazoa > Chordata > Actinopteri > Cichliformes > Cichlidae > Pelmatolapia > Pelmatolapia mariae. Next base: position 13,295,905 of record NC_086230.1, read on the forward strand.
CTTTACAATTAAAACAGACAGGCCTCATGTAAAATGCCTTTAAGGCACAAAGAACAACTGTTTTTTTTTTTAATTGTTGTGAACTATATTATTGACTTGATTAGATAGCATTCGATTCCAGATGATTACACCAAAGTTGGAACAATATTAAACTGAGAGAAATTGTGGAAGAACATGGTACTTTTCATAAAATATCCTGCTTATCTTTCATTATACATTCTTTCTCTTACTTTCTACTACTACTACACTTCTTATATCTCTTCCCAAGTACCGTACTCCCGACATGCGATAACAGCCTCGCCTTACTGTATGCTAGTATGCGTCAGAGGATCAGGCCGGGACTGACAGCGTGGCTGGTTTGTCAATGCAAACACCTATCGATTACACTCTCACTGATTTCTGCTTCACTGGGAATGGCTCAGTCAGGTTGCTCAGTGATGGGCCTGACAATACAACGACACTTGTACATCTGTCATTCGCTGATCTTTTACTCATTGTGTCCCGCGTGACGTGCCACAATTACCCACCAGCAAAATCATCAGAGGCTCTAAATATTAGGTTTGGGCAAATAATAGGACAAGATAATCATACTACAGTTTAATGATCGTAGCATATATATCTATGTCTGTTCTCTAAATTCTCCTGGACACATTAAACAATTTGGACTACATAAGCTGTCAAGGATTATCAACATCTTTGTAGGTTTTGACAATTACTTTTAATACACTCAAATCCTTACAAAGGACACATATTACGTGTAGAAGCTAAGCTCAAAAGAAAGGCAACACTGCATCTGCAATATGCTTATGTTACGTTTAAATTGTTCACTTTACACTTACATATACATTATACTTTGTAAATAAGTATAGCTAAACAATTTTTAGCGCAATGGCACTTTGTGGTCACTGAGATGTGTTTTATGCATTTCTTTAAATAAGGGTTCATTAAACAGTGACGCTAATAGCATCTGTAAGGGATTACTTTCTATTAAATGAAGAATATCAGTAAATGTGTGTTTGTATGTGTATGTGTGTTATAGGTTTATGAAGGCACTGAACATGATTTTTGCTATAATAGAGCAGCGCTAGTAAATAGTAAAAGTCTGTTCAGACAAATGTATGTGTTAGCATACATATAAATGCAGAAGATGTCTCACACACACGAGGATACGAGGTTGGAGACCAAATGGATAAACACACCCTTCGAAACCACCCTGCTCAGCATATAAACTGTACTTAATCCTCAAAACCTTATTTCACCCTGATATGAACATTGCACCATCCATAATCCACTCAACTATCACACCATGAGTGACACTCTGACCCCTAGAGGCAGCTTCAGTGTAGGCCTGTATCACCACTAAGAAACTGCTATTAGATTGGTTCTCCCCTCTGGGGTTGTGAAGACTCTGGTGTTAATTATGCTAAAATAGTTAAATTCATTTCAACTTTCATAACTGCAGTTTTTAACAGACAGTCGAAGTGGAAGTATTTGAGCCAGAATTACTCCAAAAATACATGAATGAAGCACCCAGGTGGTACTTGGACTTTTCCGCTTTACTGTAGTGTACCATTGCTGTCCCTTTACAGTATTACACTGAGTAATGCCGTGGCCAGGCAGGAGTTAAAAGCTCATTTGGAGAAAGAGACAAAAAGTCAAGCGAGCCAGCACAAAAATCGATGGAGCTAATGTGATTTAATAAGAAGCTCTCTTTACTCCTGTGATGCTGGTGAGCCTTGATAGATATCTTATGCTGCTGCTTCGGCAATTTCATTTGGATCTTGTTCAGGTTCTTGCAGTGGTTTTAACAACCATTAAGGTGGGAGGGTGTGAGGAAGAGCGTGAGGAACTCAGAGAAATTCAGTGAGTCAGAAAAGTTGCTAAAAAAGAAGGTTTAAGTTACAATACCAGTTCTTTCAAAGGGGATTTCATTGCTTCACAATGAATGCATACACATGCCCTTATTAGATGCACATGTTCAACTGCAAATATGTGGTCAGCCAATCATATGGCAGCAACTCGATGCATTCAAAAAGAGCATCAGAATGGGGAAGAAAGGTGATTTAAGTAACTTTGAACATGGCATCATCCCAGACAGACTGGCCTGAGTATTTCAGGAACTGTTAATCTGCTGAGATTATCCCACACAAACATGTAGGGTTTACAGAGAATGGTGCAAAAGAAGAGAGAAGCATATAATTTGCAATTCTACCTTAAAGATTGCAGTATAAGAGCTGGTTTTGGTTACAGTAACTGTAATTGTGTTATTTAATTTGAAAAGTTATTTTCACACTAAAAGTGTCATTTCAGCAGTACATATGATGTTGATGTTTGTCAGTATTACATATGGTTATTAAAATAGCACAAAGGATTTTAGTATCATTTATAAACTATACACCAATAAGTATTTAGCTCCTCACAAAGTTACTGGGCCTGATGAAATTCTCCATAACACCATCAGTTATTACTATTTAAGTTTAAATTTTCCCTTCTTTTTGTGAGTTAAAGAAACAGGACACAGTATAAAATGTTAATCAGTGAGCTTCAGACGTGCTGATTGGCTGATTTTTTTTGTTTTGTTTTGGTTTGGTTTTCAGCATGACTTGCTGATTTCGCTATTTTTTTATGCTAAGTTACGCTAACAAAACTCTGGATGCATATGATAATTAGCGTGGAGATATGATTAATACTAATGCAAAAAAAACCAAGTCAAAATTGGAGTATGCATGGAACCAAAACAATCTACAAATTGTGTCTCTGAACTGAATTTCACACACACATATACAAGAGTTTCATGCATAGAAATGACTCCATGGGGTAATTAACTCGCAATGAAGATAAACAGGGAATGAAGGAGGCGGGGTGGGGATGGGACAATTGATGTACTGAGAAACTAGTAAACTGTCATGCATTGTATGCCGGGTAATGAAAACTCCCCATTGTCCCATTTTCCAAAGGGAAATGGAAAGGAGGGTAGCTCAGCGTTCATGTGTGCATGTATTTAAGCACATGTATCTTCCCCCTGTTTTTGCTGTGGGAGTGTGCATGTCTGTTTGTGTCAGACAGTAAGGCTATGTGTGGGCATGTGGAACACATGCAAGTGAATGATAATGCACTGTGCGTGTGTGTGTGTGTGTGTGTGTGTGTGTGAGAGAGAGAGAGAGAGAGAGAGAGAGAGAGAGAGAGTGATCAGATCACGATGTCTGTGGTGAATTATTCAACAGTAGAGATATGGTAATAATGGCAGAGTCAGCAGAAAACTACAGAGCCTCTGTCTGCCAGCTTTGTGTGTGTATGTGTGTATAAGTGTGTATGACAGATAAAGTGGAGATTGCTGAAGGAAGAATTGATAGTGTAAAAAAGAAGGTTAGAGTTATACACAAATTGAGAACACGTAGAATGAAAACAGCTTTGATTTTGCACATTCATTAGCAAAAACTGCTTTTTTCTATATCTTAACTACGCAATTTGTTCATATTTATTAGAGGAGTGGAGTGTTATTATTTAGACTCATATTACAGGCCAATAAGAAGAGAACAGAGAGAGTTTCCTCAGTTCCCTGAGCCTGGTTACGCTGGAGGTTTCTTTCTGTTAAAAAGGATTCTGTCCTTCTCACAATCAAAAAAGCGTTTGCTCCGAGGGGGTCGCCTGATTGTTGGGGGTTTCTCTGTATTTTTGAAGGGTCTTTACCTTACACCATAAAGTGCCTTGAAGTGACAGTTGTTGTGATTGTAGCCTCTTAAACTCTCACTCCAACAGGTAGATTTTCAAGGTTAACAGAAAATATCCTGGAGAATGTGCAACAGTGATCCCGCTACATTCAGACTCTCTCACGTGTTTCTGTCCCTCAATGTACTCCCAGTCCTGCCAGTTCTACTGAAGAATACAAGACTAGTGAGAGATCAAACAATAAGCCTGTTAAAAAGTCTTTACACAAATCTTCTAGGATTTGCATTGATTTTAAAAGTATTTTATTAGTCTGATGCCTGTGGTTTTACACTACACTAACTATTTGAAATGCTTTGAATTTATGAACCACAGAGTCTTGTGCTCTGATTATTTTAGTTTAGGACTTCATGTTTTTATTGCTTAGTTCTGTTTATACTGTGATCTGCCAATTTGTGCAATGTCTTATGTATTTTTATATTTGTTAAATGTCTTGTCCTTTAATTTTGTTTAGCCATTTTCTGTCAATTTTCTTATTTATATTGCTCTATTTTCAAATTAACTTTTCTTAATTGGTTCTTTATTTTAAAATGTACAAGTCAGCTTATCAGACTGGACTCATAACATCTGTTGCATAATCACCCTGCTGGTGTTACTTAATGGACGGGAATCTAAAGAGATGAAGTAAAGTGCAAAATATTTTCACAATGCTCCATCAGTATATACTTTATACTATATAAAAATACAAGAAAAGTACTCCCCTTTCAGCCCCTTTCCGAATCTGTAATTCTGTTTATACAAGAAAAAACTAAAAATCTCAAAACCTTCTTCAACTGAAATTTGAAGCATTTAAAAAAAAGAAAGAAATCACCAACCACCTTCCACTAACGCTGGCAAAAAGAGGAAAAAACAAAACACTGTGTGTAGATATATTGCTACATAAAATGTGAAGTAAAGTAACAATATGTACCAGCAATATCTTAGTCATTCAAACAGCATCCTGGGCATATTTTTTCCTTTCCAGATTCTTTTGGTGTTGAAACAACTGTTTTAAACAGAGCTGCAGAAACACTGCTTCAAGCAGGTAGGGCAATAAGGAAATTCTGCAATGGCTGCGTTTAGATGGAAGTGCAGAGAGAAACTGAGAAATTAGGCCAGAGAATGAGAGAGAGGGTGGGGGCTTATAAAATGGGAAGCAGGGGAAAAACGTAAACAGAGACACAAACCTACTGACAAAGAGGAGGAGAACAAGACTGATAATGCAAGTGAAACAGAAAAAAAAATAGATGCAGAGACAGCTGGAGAATGATAGTGAGAGCCAAATGAAGCTGAAAATATGTATCAAGCTGTTCCAGCACCAGGCAGAAGGGACATTAACAATTAAAACCAAGAGATGCATAACAGGTACTGTGTAAATTGGTAATCAGTTAAAAATTTGTATTGAACCTCCATTATTATCAACTGTTTGTTGTGCTTTCGTCTTTCATGCCAATGAAGCAATTTCAGCTTTCAATGCGAAGACGACAGCGCGAAAAGACACAGACAAGCAGAGGTGTGTCTCCAGCTGTGGTTTTAATGGTGTGTGTGAGCGCAGCAGATGGAGTCGTTAGCTCCCTGGGCATTAGCCCAGTCACTTTCTCAACCATACACTGACAAACCCCCAAACTTACCTTAGCCTTTACCTCTACCTTTCTTAACAGTACATTCAAAATACTGTTAAATCATAACTCAGTGTTTCTTAACCTTCACTAATTACATCTTCTAGGAATTGTTGTGAACCTTTAGTCAATATGCTTTTCCTAGTATTATATTAATGATGATGAAAATTATCCTTATTATAACAATGCAGCATTATGCGTTTTTAAACAAAATTATGAGTTTGTCCAGTAAATTAATGCAGCCCCTAAATTAATCCGATCTGACTTCTACACCTCCTGTGTCGATATTGACATGTTACACTGTAGGCATTCAAAATTCCTCATTATCTTGTGGTATTATTAAATTAATAATTGTAAATCCATTGCAGATTGGACTACTAAAGCTATCTGTGGAAGGGAAATACCTCAGGCCGAGGGACTAGTCGGTGATGCCCAGCCGACCTTCAGTCAAAACAAAAAAATGTGTAATCCCCAACCAGTTGGAGAATGATTGCAGGAGGTTGCTGGCCATTGCAAATGGAAATCAGTTACACCAAAGAATCTTAAACCAAAAACTTTCTTGTGATATCTTCTTGATAGCAGATTGCCATGGTCACATGTAGTTGCCTGGAAAACACAGACTTGTCTGCAAACACTTGCCAACTACTTGCCAAGCGGTAATGAAATTGGAAAAAAGTGAAACTCAAATGTGACGTGACGTTTTGACGTGTTTGTTGCAGCAGTTTGCCACTACTGGGTGAACGATTTCTGTTGGTGCTATGAGTCACTTGGTTTTGCCACTAGTAAGATGCGTCCACTCCCCACCACCATCAGAAATGTACTATAAGCATTTTTAACATGCAAGAATAATATTGTGAGGTGTGAAAGCAAAAGTTCAAAGGGTGTGAAAAGTGAATAACACAAAGCTTCAAAACATGACACAATCCGATGTCTCCTGGATGACATAATGAGTCTTCCACAGCCACCCCTCCAATCTGCCAAAATGGACTTTTGGATCACCTTTTTTAAACATTATCTCTTGGCATCCAATGTGTCCTTTGGCATCAGTGCTGACATGAAACGCCAGCAGCATCTGACAGAGCTTCAGTATTTGATTCCCTGTGATAGGATCATGTTGTACGTTCACACTCAAAGCAACATTTGGCGACAGCTGGTTGAGCTGGAACTAGTTTCATAAAATATTTTGGCCACACTTAAAATAGTTTATGTTTAATAACAACGCATGGAAAATCAGACTCTACCAAGTGTAGCTGGCAGATAAATAAATGTGGGGTAATAAGAAGTAGAAGATTTTGATTATATATAAATAGCGTAATAGATACATAAAGTGAAACTATGCCAAAATTGGTAACACTACAAGCTGAGATATACTTATCAGATTTTATTTACCAAAAGTAGTTTAGCCTAAACTACATTTGGTAAATTTAGGTTTCTCAAAATCTATCTTAGAGTGTCGATTCCTGGCTGTCTTTCAAGAGGCCTTTTTGGGAGCAAAGTTCATAAAAAGTTTATAAAAAGGGCAATACCCACAATACTCAGATTGGCTGGTGGTTATAACAATGAAAAATATTTATACTACTTCTGTATTCTAAGTTCTGTCTGTCAAAGTATGAGTGCGAATGATAAGGGACAAACATGTTTCTCCTCAGGATGTTTCCAAATGGATGATACTTACATTTCCCAACAACTCCAAAACTGGATTTCAGCTAATCTTAACATAAAATTGCAATCTTAAAGACTGCTATTTTGATTACTTTTCAGCATCTAAAAAACTAGCTTTAGCTCATTTTCCAATATTCTGATTTCAAACTACAATAAAAATCCTGTCTACACGCGCTGCTACCCACCCAGTGCAGCACTGGGAGCGTATCTGCACGTGCAGGGGCGTAATTTCCAGGGGGGTTAGGGGGGTTATGAACCCCACCCCCAATAAAATTATGAAATATCTTGCATAAATGGGCTGTTGATTTTCTTTACTCATTTCAGGTATTACCAGCAAAATAGTTGCATGTTTAATCATCTGGGAATTTACCCAGATTTATTTATTTATTTAGACAGAGATCTTGACCCCTCCAATGTTCAGCACAAATTTACACCGATGTGCACGTGCTAAAGTTTCTGAAGTGCCCCCAGAGTTTCAACCAGCTTGGTAGGGCAGAGGACAAAGAATTTAGTTTTATGAGTTTGGTTCAGGAGACACCCCACCATCATCAGATAATTGATTTTCTGTCTTTTAGATCAAAAGTTAGTTCAGGCAGCTTCAGTTTGCCTCACTGGTTGGAATGTTTCCACCCACCAGGAAGCAGGTTAGTGACGTCGCAAGTATTTTCACACTGTACTCATCGTATGGCCAAATTCTATAGGGGTTACCACAAGTTGCATCATAGCCTGAGAAGGATTTCTGACACTGGCCAACGGCAATGGTAGTCACCAAATGCACCACGACAGCAGTACAGTAGCACTGCTTTGTTCACAGGTGCCACGTGAAATAAATAAATAATTTTTTTTTTAAAAAAGGGAAATCAAATGAGCTTATTGGCAAGGCCATTCAGAGCAGTCTAATGGTTCCAAAGACACTGATGGAGGACCCATTTAGCTATAGAGCAAAACAGCCAGGGAGGCAGAGAAGAGAGGGAGAGTAAAAGAATAGAAAATGACAGAAATGTAGCCAGGGAAAAGAGGGAAGACGAGGGGAGGGAAAAGACAAGGGAGGATGGAGGATGGAGGATGGAGGAGAAAGCAAGCAGGGGAGAGAGGTAAGTAAAACTCCTTTGTTTCCCTCAGAAACCCAAGAGGGAGGCATTTGAAAAAGAGAGAGGGAGACAGAAAAGAGAGAGAGAGAGCCTGCGCTTTACACTGCACTGCGCCATGCTCTTTCCCACATTAGGAGTCTTTCTCCAACCTCTTTCAAGTCTCTTTTTCACCAGCATACACACCCAGACGCTCACAAGCACAGACTTATACACAGGCGCGTGCTCAGTAGTGAGTCAAAGAGATAGATAGCCCCCTAACCATCTCTACAGTGGGACTGGCAGAATCAATTATGGATAGATTTCAAAGGGAAGAGTGCATATGTCTATGAATTATAGACTCATAGCCACACACTGCACACATCACACCAGAGCGGCAGAGCAAAGCACAGCACATGTTAGAGAAGGCCAGCACAGCGTTGCACTAAATAGATCAGCAACATGCTGCAAGTCTGCACAGCAAGCATGTTGCTCATATGTAAAATGATACACTTATAAAGGTATAGTCACTCTATATGCAAGCTGCCTGTTCCATGGCAATGCTTCCCCAAGTAATAATTAGACTATTGCATATTTGTTGTTAGCTCCCAGCCTCATTCATTGTAATGGGAGGTTTCTGAAACGGTTCCAACTGTATTGGTATCATAATGAATAAATGGTGCAGTTTAAATTGACAGACTCCTATCAAAGTGCCTGTTATCCGCTGTTGTTGTCTTTGTATCTCCTTGTGTTAATAGGTCTACACCAGCAACAGTTCCTGCACAGTGCCTTCCTCCCGCACAGCTTCTCCAGTGCAAACCACGATCTTCGTTCACAGCTAAAGATGGCATTTTTTTTGCTGGCAGGCAAACCCTCTCACACAGACAAAATGGGTGCAGCCAACTTATCCTGCTCAACATTAAAGCTGAATAAATAAAAAGGAGGGCTCATCCCCCCCCCCCCCCCCCCCCTTTCCTTCAAATTGGCTGCAGTTGTAATGTAACACACCATCTCATCCCAACTCAGCCTCAGCCAAGTAAACCAGACACTGGCACAGCTGTACAAAAGTAAAAGATATGATAGTAAATTATAAATTGGGTAGGCAATCCAATTGGTCAAAGAAGCAATCCAAGTTTGCTGACAACTCCCAAAACACTAGCTGCATTTCGCTAGTTGCTATGACAACTTCTAAGTGCCGCTAGTTAGTGACCTTTTTCTCTGAAATGTCTCTTGATTGTTAGCTTTCTATACGCTGATTGTTTTGCAACAAAGAGAGCACAAGCTTTAGCAACCACAGCACAAACCCTTATGTTCTTTTCTTAATACTCGTTACAATCATCATGCCTCTGTGAACTGCTTTCTTTATTATTTCAGCACAGTGCTTTGCCTGGTTTGACACCTCACATTAAACCTATATGCTGCTTCTCAGAGGTTTTTGCATTGCAGCTGTAAATGACCCCAAAAGGAGCACAGTTCAACTCATAAAGTCTACTATATATATAAAAGATGGGCATAGCCACCATGAAGTGAATCACTGGGTTGTGTAGTCGTTTGAAAGCCTCAACTTGAGTGTTTGGCCATTGACAACTTGTTTTATTGAAACCGCACATGGCAAGAAAAGACTGGCTCTGACTATGAAACTGAGGCGACGCTGTGAGCCCACATGGTAGTGACTTATTATTCAGAAGGCAGGGCTGCCCTAAGGCATGCTATTTTATCTAAAAGACATAATCATTTATAAAATAACTGAGACCATAAATTCACCTGGAAATAGTTTACTGAGGTCACAGAGAACATGGAAAGCAATGTTGTTTTACCATAAACTTCTGTACAGTCTGCTCCGTAAAATCAAATGCCCCCTCCAGCCATTTGAAAGAATGTAACTTCAATGCGCCTAAGAAAGGGAAAAATAGTTTTTCGGAAAGCAACTCATACTAAAAATTACCATCAGTTTAGATACAGCAAAGAGTATTAATACCAACATTACCATCTTTGCCTCCTACCGCTGACACAGAACTTCAAACAGCATCACTGCAGACAGGTAGGCACATAGCCCCTCCCCTCACTAGCAGTTCACCACATGAACAGTAACCATCTTAAAGACCATCACCCCAGTCTTTATCAAGACTTTCCTGAGGTCAGTAAGGCTCCTGTTTCAACACTATTGAAGAACAGTTGTCATGAATGTAACTTTAGCCCTTTAGTTATTAGCAATTAACCATACTAACCATCTGTTAGGTTATCATTAAGAACACAGCTAGCGGCTATGGCTAATTATAAAGTGATAACGTCAATGTGGGAAATAGGCAGCAAATGCTATCAGTCCTGTGCGTCTGTAACATTAATAGACAGTGTTAATTTCACACGATAATACAGTTATTTGTATATAAAAAGTGTTATGGTTCTGTTAAAGTCCAAGATTGAAGCTGAGGAAAGTCCATCAGTGAACAGACAGAACCATTTTTTCTGATACCATATTTTCATTTGATCAGTAATGGAAATATGGTATGAGATAAACAGATAATTAGAGGGGCTGTAGCTGAATACATTGCACTGACCAGTATTGTTGTAATCTTTACAACAATACTGGTCTAAAGAAAAAGTTCCAGCTGAAAGAGTGTCTGCTAATTTACCAAAATCAACATTGAATACTAAAGCTTTAATTTGTTCATTCGAAAGATGTACAAGAGAGGAGGAAGGACTGAAGAGAGGGTCTGGTGGTTGGTGGTTTATCTAATTGATAGCCGTGAGCGTGGACATGTCGACGCCGTAAACTTGAAGAATGGAGAGGGGAGACGGAGGAGGAAGAAGAGAAGGGTGACTGAGGGGTGGGGCGGTTGACCTTTGTTTGATAAATCACTCCAAACTCACTCTCACATTTTGATTCAATTTGTAGATATTATTTTGGAAAATTGGAAAAATCCCCATCCGCTCCCACAGCTGCTGACCTCATACAATCATTCGGTTTATTCCGAGAAATGCTATTAAACTGACAAATTTAACCTCAAACCTCTGTGATTTTTTGGCGAAACACCAGTCTGTATTTTGTATCCACACAAAGCACATATTTTGGTAAAAGTAGGCCCATTTTTTTCCAGCATGCTTGTTATGGTGTAAGGCCAAATTCATTGCAACTGTAAGAGCTATTCTTTTAGACTGCCTTCTGTAGTTTTCTGTATCATTTTATTCAGAACTCATATAAGCGCCTTCATGGGAATTGTCGATCGGGCTGATTACATTTGGGAAAGCCCGTGTAACTGCACCCAGTGATTCATAGCTTTCACTACAGCACTATACCCTGTTTATTTTTTCCGGCTCAGCGTGCCAGCCAAATGTGCTCGAAACCCGGTAACAAGAAATACTCCAGTCAGGCAAATTTTGTTAGGGAAAGCAAATTGGAAGAACATCTAATTTCAAGTTAATCTGATCGTTCTGTGTGAAATAGAAAACAAATTAAAACACTGACTATAAAAGCTATTAGTGTTACAAAAGTGTTGCATTAATAGCTCTCAGTGAATTACCAGAGTATTGTACTGTAATACATGATGTGAACATATTGTATCACCAGCTGGTCATGTGTCACGAGCATATGCATCGGGGACAGTACATTCACTTTAAGTTCAGTTTATTTTTATAGATGTGATCTAAGTAATAATATATCTCACTTATTTATTCAGTGTGGCATCAAAGTCATTAAATATATACAGTTTTCCAGCTAATTTATTAAGCACATATCTGCACACAAATGACATCAAAATGACAAACGGGTTGCAGGCAAGTAATGTTGCACAAAAATATCTTAGAGTTGAAAATGCTGTGAAAGTCGTTTATGGTGGTTAGGAAAGGGTTTAACTATGTTCCTGTGTTTGTGTTTGCCTAGGTGCTTGATTTTACACATCTGTGTCCACAGAAGCGATTGGAGCACCTGAATTCAATGATTTAAATGGGCGCGTGAATACTTTTGGCAATATAGTGTGTGCATGTGATCTGCTATGTTGTCACTGTCTGTTTCTTTTTTGTGGTTTGAGCTCGAGCAGTGGATTATATTTCACCCGGCCAGCCCATGAAGGGATTTAAATTGGTTAGTGTGCTAAATCAGCAATGTGCCAAAGTGTTTAAAGTCAAGCCAATCATATATTATGACTGTTCTTGTCAAGTCCAGTGAAGTCAAGTCTGTTTTAATGTAGAATTTCATGCACCTCATATCTGATGTGATCTAATTTCAGCCCCGGCTGTGATGTTCCCTCGTTGACTCCCTCCTCTCATTGCAAATTGACATCACATCTCCTCGTCCTCCCCACTTAAAGGTGCTGTTGAACAGGTTAAGCAGCAGAAAATTCGCTGTTCCCGTTTATAATTTGCTCATAATTCTTAGCCTTCATTTTGCTGGCTCTTTACGACATTGTTTTGTCTCCTTTTAATAATCCTCTCTTATCCCATTCCTCCATCGCTGCTATCGCCTCTCTCTTCTGCTCTCATTTCATTCTGTCTGACACCATTATTTTCGATTTAATCACCCTGCGTCTCTGCCTACCTCTCTCTCTCTCTCTCTCTGACAGAGACGGCTGCATCTCCCATTCTCTTGCCTCCTATCCATTTCTTTCCCCCCTCTCCCTCATTTCTTGTCTCGATCACACCCCCCACCCCTCTCCTTTTAATTGTGCCCTTGTCTCTTTCTCACTCCCGCTGATCTAAATTGACGAAAGTGTTCACATTGTTATTCCCCAGCCTCAACAGCATTCATACCCTAACACGCAGGCACACACAAACACACACATTATCCTACCGTTGCCTTCACACCCCTGCTGACATCATGGCCAGCAGTGTTTTTCTCAGTGAATCCATTAGCACCAACAGCAGCACTGCCATCACACACACACACACATGCACAAACAGACATTTACAGTGAACACAGAACAAAACCAGACGCTTAAACACATCCAACAACAACAAACACAGAAGCCCAGACAGCACCCACATTTCACAGTGTCCAAATACTCCCCTACAGCTATGGTGGACCTTTGAGAATCACACATATAAGAGCAAGGTAAAACTAAATTAGCACGCAACATGGCACCATTGAAAAAAAGTGACAGAGACCCGAGCTAAACACAGGCAGAAACACTGGTGTTTTTAATTTTTTTTTTCCATTAATGTAAATCATTTTTTGGTTTAAGCCTGGATTTGTTCGTTGACTGTTTTCTGTCCTTACACACTGATTTCCAATCATGTGTAGAGATTACATATCTATATTTCTCCCTCATAGATCATTGTGCTATGGAGAAAACTCCAAAACATATTTTGACCTTTAAAAGATGCAAAATAATAGTTTCTTAAATTACTCCATAAGAGATAATAAGTGTTCAGTGTTCATTAAACTGCTCTGTGATTTTGATACGATGCAAACTGTCTCTGGTTGGTTTCTTTCCTCCAGATGTCAATCACAATTACAAACTACATTTTAACTTTGATGTGGAAAATGTGATTTAGTTGGTTCATAACTATTACAGGCAACTTCAACTGCGGGCCTCTTCTTTTTCTTTTAGCTCTTATCTTACATCACCTTGCGATGGCAGTAACTCAGTGCATTTATGCATGTAGACATGGTGAAGATCCATTTTTGAAGTTCAAACCGAGAGTCAGAATGAGTACGTAAAGTGATTTAAGTGACTTTGAACATGGAGCGGTTGTTGGTGTAAGACACGCTGCTGATCAACTGGGATTTTCCCACACAACCATCTACTGTAGAGATAATCGTCAGAAAAAGACAAACTATCCACTGAGCAGGAATTCTCTGACTGATAAATGAGGTCAGAGGAGAATAGCCAAACCATTTCAGGCTGATAGGAATGGATGCAACAGAAAACCAACGAAGCACTAAATGCAACCAGCGTATGCAGAGGAGCATCTATGAATGCAATAAGTTGAATAACAAACCATGCCTTCTGGTCTCATGATTCTTGATTTTTGCTGTGACATTTGAATAGCAGGATCAGATACAAACAACATGAAGGCATGGATCCTGCTTTGTATCAACAGTTTCGGTTGGTGCTAGTGTTATGGTGTGGCACACCTTGGGCCCCTTAGTAGCAGCTGAACATTATTCAAACACCACAGCCTACCTGCGTATTTTTGCTGATCATATCCATCCCTTTATGACCCCAGTGTACCCACCTTCTGACGGCCGTTTCGACCAGGATAACACACTATGCCACAAATATCAAACATCTTGAACATGACAGTGAGCTTGCTGTATTTCAATGGCCTCCTCAGTCAACAGATCTCAATGCAACAGAGCACTGGGTTGTGGTGGAACTGGAGATTCAGACCATGGATGTCCAGCTGACAAATATGCAGCAACTGTGTGATGCTATCATGTCATGTTTCCAACACCTTGTTGAATCTATTTCAAGAAGAATTAATGCACTACTGAAGGCAAAAAACATCCAACCCACTGCTAGAAGGATCTGGTCAAATATATTTTTAGACCACCTGTAGACTAATAATACCACATTCATGACAAGTGTTTCTACATAGACAGTTAGATGGCATGCTAACTTTTAACAAGACTCACAGCCTAGCTCTTTAACTGCAAGGCCAAGCTAATTTTAGGTATGAAGAATGAAGGTACACTGCATATCGTTGCCTGTTTCTTAGGCAGAACGGCCTGTCCTTGTTGCCTGAAAAGATTCCCCAAGCTCCAGAGCCTTTAGAGCCGATTGCTGAGTTGGGTCCCCAGACACTCTTTGGCCATCATTGTTCCAGCCTATAATGATTAGCCATTAGGCTCCTGTGCCATGACATGCCGTTGAGGCCCTGTTTCCACTGCACTAATTTTAACAGGGGATAAAAACGAAGAAAAAGATGAGAAGAAGAGCATGAAAAAAGAGGGATTAGCAAGGAGAGGAAGCACTTTCCCTCCCTGTCTCTCTCAGGTCCCCAACCAACACTTGTTCAAACATAAAGAGTTTTATTCTCTACTGTGCCCTTCCTTAATATCTCACACTTCAAAATGTTCAAGTCCTCTGTGTGTGTGTGTGTGTGTGTGTGTGTGTGTGTGTGTGTGTGTGTGTGCGTGCGTGCTTGCGTGCGTGCGTGTGTGTGTGTGTGAATACATACCCCATGCCAGTTTCTCTTACTTTCTCTCTTTCTTCCCTCCCTCTATCTCTACGGGGTTAGAAGACTTAGCTGGCTCTCAGAGAGCTGTTGATTTAGCATTAAGTGTTTTAATGCAGGAGGCCAGGAGGGGAGCGGTGCTGACTCCAATACACTTTCAATCCGCCATATGCCAATAGATAGGATGGCACCTGGACCTCTAGCTGGGACAATCTGATGAATAAATTAAGTGGCTCTCATCTCTATATCGATCTAAACAAACCTGCAGCATGTTTGTGCGATAATGTGTGTAGTGAAGAGCGATGGGCAAGGTGGACTGTAAGTGTGGGAAGCTGGAAAGACTTGTCCTGGAGAAAGGTGAGGGATTTAGGCTAGTGTTTAGTGTGAGTTTAAGTGTGTGTGTGTGTGTGTCCTCTCCGTCCAGGCCAATTTTTCCATCCATTGATCGTCAGTTCAATACCGGTATGGAAGCTGTGATAGCATCTTTAAGGCTATTAGCCTTTCACGCAGGAGGTCATACAGTATACATACACCTACACACAGGGCAATTTTTTTTGTCCAACTAACTTTAGATTAGTGGGGCTTTCAGACACAATGCAGCATGCACTGCGTGTCCCGGGCGCTGCACAGAGAAGTATTGGAGCATAAAGGAAATTACGCAGTTTTTAAAGCTTCCCGCAGGACTGCATCATTATGTCAGTAAAACATATAAGATGGCTCTTTATACCTTTTGTTAAATGGAAAAGAAATAAGCCTGTAGAGCTTTTAAGAGAAAACACATCACAAGCTTAAGCTGTGTTTAAAAATGACTGGGAAAAAAAATCTGAAACACGTACTTGGATGTAAACCTGTTTTGGGGAATCGCCTTAGTACTGAGGTGAAAGTGAAGGCCAAATGATGATAAGATACACTTCAACTACTGCACAAGTTCTGTAATCACTCACCTGCTTGCCTTCCTGGGTGTTTCTGTTCTTTACATGACTACTGCTTTCCCATGCTGTCAGTGTGAATGCTGACATCATTACTCCAGTCCAATCATCTTCTTGCCCGCTTTCTTTGAGCTTCGCACGGTTTAAATCTGCGATCTCGGTCATTCTCCCTTTCAGACTCTCTTTTGTGCAACCCACCTCCTCTCCATCTCCACCTCAGACACCTCAGTCAGAGATCTCTTCAAGCCTCAGTCTTCATCTTCACCTCCACCAGCGTCTAGACTCCAAGGGGTCCTGTACTAAATCCTATCACCTGTGATTCCGTTCTGCCTTGATGGGTCATCGGCATCTAATCGCCAAATACATCAGTTTGTCTATCTCAATAAATCATGTTCATTTGTTCCAAGCAATCGTTTATCATTACAATGTTTAATATGCCAACAAAGCATTCTCCAAAATGACTTAAGGCCTTTACACAGCGAATGCTTTTACAAAAAAAACAACATGAAATACAGAACATTTCAGATTTGAGCTTGCTGTATAACATGTACACACTGAACGTGTTGCGTTTTTGCAGAAAAAAATGCACTGCAAAAAAATTAGGTCTACATCAAACTATACTGAGTTTGCCCTCATGTTAACAAATACATGTCACAAATTTTTCCAGCAAAATTACTCGGAGCAGCAGCAGAACAGCTGCTTCATGTTTATGAGGGCAGCTCATAAACACAAAATAATAATTTTGAGTGAAATTCAGCTGACTTATATAAAATCATTTTTTTATGTATTTAAATAATTATTGGTTAATGAAAATGTTTTTGGCATAAACCGTATGCCTACCAATCACCCAAATTTAACATTCTGTATGTCCTTATGTAACAAAATCACATTACTTAAATTTAGCATTATGGGCATACAATTTTTTTTCAGTGTACACGACCAGCTTTTCAAAATGGTCAAACCAGCCAACGGTCCTAAAACTCATACAAAAGAACTTCCCTAAGTATCTAATGCTGCACTGCTGTAAAATTGGGGAACTTGCAGGAGACAGACTTCAAAAACAGGAAAAAAAAATCGTAATTAAATCAAAAGAATCCAAAAAGCTAAAATCAATACAGCAAATGCTGCACTTTCCTCACTTTCTGTCTCTAGTAATGCATGAGGTAAGCCCCAAAAATGCTGCATCCCACATTTCCCATAATGTAACTTAGCAGCATTTTGTACACCCTCCCTCTCTTGTAAATGTTCACATTTATCAAACTCCGCTGCTCCAGTTTGCAATGCTGGCTTTCCATTATGATAAATGGACACATAAGGGAATTGAGCCCCCCCCTTAATAATTAAATGGTTAAGTAATGGTTAGACATGCTATGCACTTGCTAGAAGTTTCTGCTGGCATAAAGCACTGCAGAGAGGATGGACAGAGCAGCTTCTGAGTAGACACAAAACAAACTATGTCTGTCATTCCCGTGCACAAAACCCTCTGCATCCCACAGGATCAGGGTATTTAATATGATGATATGTATATCATCAAGATTAAGATACATACATAAGAAGGAACTGTTCCATATCAGTTATCTGCGCTGTTCATGCTACAGCCACCGTGAGATTCAGCTTCTGATACTCTCATGGAGTAGAAGCTAGCCAGAGGTGCAACTAAGTCTGTTAATGAAATCAAAACATTGAATTGTTAAAGTTCTGTTAAAAAATGTGATAATTGATTCAAAAGTGAACAAAGCTGCAGTTCTTCTTTCAGATTGGATTGTGCTCGCCTTAACTCTTGCAGCCCTTTTCTGAGCAGTTTCTGCCATATTTCATACCAAATATGATCAAATGACAAAATGGTTTCTGCCTATGCAGCTACCCCTGGAAAAACCCCAAAACTATTCTAATGGTTGTCAAACCACATATTAAGGATATATACTAAAGTGTCAAAACTCACTGTTAAGGTGAAGTTGTCAAATGGCATCGTTATGGGGGAAAGGGTTAATTATGTAGTAGATGTGAATTTGTCACCCAGCAATTGGCTGTTTCTTGCCAAAGATATTGCAGCTGTCATATTTAAATATACATTAAACTAGTTGTTCCCAGACCCTTCCCACCTTGTTCAAAATATAGAAACAGAAGGACAAGATTTTACTTTACTGACCATATACATGAAGAAAAAAACACACACATATACGAAGAAAGAGTGCACTGTACTTGTAAACACAACCCATTTTAAAAATGCTCGCGAATTAAAGTTAAAGCCGTGACCTCTGAACTGAACGTGAAAGGAAAGCTTTGGAAGCTAACACATTTGAAAATATCATCTGTCACCTCCGCTCCCCTGGGGCTTTCTGACAGAGCAGTGGTTTGTTGGCCTGAAAAAAAAAAAAAAAGCAGTGGTCCAACACTTCAGATGGACAGCTCCACTTTGTCGTGCAGTCGTTGCAATTTGCGCGACAGAAATCGTACTCATGTGAATCATCCTATTCAGTGCATTTAGCTCACTTTTCATCTCAGCACAATGAGCCTTAATACAGTCCTAAAAATAGAAACCGCCTCCAAAATGGCACGGAAACTGTCTGAGCTTCACAATCACTGTCTCAATGCAAGAGGGAAAAAAAAGAAGAAGAACAAAAAAAGAAAACAAGCAGACACATAAAAGAGAGAAAGCAAGAGCGGTGTAACACGCAATTCATCATCTTCTGTCAATGTCCCGCAAGATCTCTTTACCTCTCTGCTGTATTTTCTCATTGGATCTCTCTGGTTTTCCTCTACCTTCCCTCATTTTTCCTCAGCTAGTCAGGCTCTGACTTCATGCTGTTCTGTTTGCATGAATTACACATCAGTGTGCACAAACACACACAGATGCATACCGTGCACGTGCTCGTGCGCTTGTCTGGGGAAAACGAACCATGTGATTTGCTTCTGTGACGGTGAAAACAACCCAATAATCACACAGTAACTATTGATGCATTGTGTATGATGTTAATAAAAGAGAATATTAAAACTGCTTGTGTGTACGTGTAGGTGTGAGTGTGACAATAAACCCAATTCCTCGTCTTCCCCTTGATTGGATTTGTTGTTGTAAAACTCGCCCATTCTCTGGAAAGTCCTGTGTGTCTCTGTGTGTGTTTTGGTGTTTGTGTATGTGTGTGTCTGATGACGTAATACAGCCTACATTTTCCTTCCTTTCCCTGCGACTGCATTTATGCGTATGTGTGTTTTACAGCCTCCGAGAGCTTATGCAGTGTGTCATCGGGATGACTCAAGCGGATGTACAGTAGTTGTGTGTGTAGGTACGTGTGTGTATTTTCTCTCTGGAAGTGAGGAAAAACAACACTGTGGTAAATGTGCGCATTTTGCTCTTGTGTTTCGAAGTAGGCGCTTGTGTGTCTTTGTGTGTGTTTCCTGAGGTAAGGCCACAGGCTGGCGATGACCTGCTTTGCTAGCTGACTGCATGTTAGACACGCGCTTGCTCGCGTTCTTTACGTTAAACTGGAACTTACATAAGTTCTCTTTGTGCATATTTTACTGTTCTTCTATTACTATATTAACAGATAAGAATCACAGCCCATATCTGCAGCTCTAAGCAGCTTTCTGCTAATTGTTTTGGTTTGCTGGTGTGCACCGGTTGAGTGATACACAAGCTTATTAAACACACCCTGTCAGGATTTGGTCTCGCCAGGAATCGCTGAGAATTAGACAAGAATACATGGAGTTGTTATCAAAGTGCTGTTATGTTTACATAAAGTCTGAGGATTATTAAAACAAGAGCGGTTCAAGTCAAAGCAGCAGAGGCTGAGATATTCCAAATTTTTGTTTGGTTTTTCGTCCCCAGAGTGTCTCCATTTTCAGTTTGGGGGCCTAATCTTAGATAACAATTTAGTTCAAGCTGTCTTCACAGTAAGGGTGGGTGATTTAGTCTTATATGTTATATATGATACTTTGAGAAGATTTGCGATAATGATACTTGTGTTTCTTTGTTCTTTCTCTCTCCCCTGACCCCCAACCACTTGCGACAGATGGCCGCCCCTTCCTGAGCCTAGTTTTACCTGGTTTCTTCCTGTTAAAAGGGAGTTTTTCCTTCCCACTGTCACCAAGTCCTTCCTCACAGGGTTTTCTTTCCTAATGTAGCAGGGTCTTATCCTTACTATTACAAAGCACCTTGAAGTGACTGTTGTTGTGATTGAGTGCTATATAAATAGAGCTGAATTGAATTTAACTTTATTTACTAATGACAAAACAAAACGCTGAACATGTTATCAATGATTGCAGATTACAGACAGCAGCATTTTTAAGTGTGAGGGAAATTAAGGACATTTTCCATCCTTCTTTTACAATAAGCTACTGTCATTGATGACACACTTCCTAATTTGAAGTGTCAATCTATTGCTGCAACGTACCAGCCGCATCCCAGTGCCACAACACAAGTCAGATATCAGCAAAACAACCTAGCCTAGTTTGTGTTTTCTTTGGAAACTTTAAGGGTATAATGTAACTGTTTAATACTTTAACAATAAATAAAGTATTAACCCTTAACTCTCCAGGAGCTCCATAGTTCTGTCTTAAAACAAAACTGAGTAATATTCTCACTACCTGGGACGTTCTATCTTGGGTTCAGCTTTTTTAACCAGTTAAAACCATGCTTTTCAACCATGTGACCACATCAGTAATTTCCACCCACCGTTTAATCTTCCTGTCATTTGGACTGCAGCTAGTGAGCGCTGCAGCGGTGCTCAGTTGAGTCATTTCTTTAATTTCGGGCTGCACATCACAAGCTGCTGGTATCTCTTCCTTCCAGGTCTCCATAGTCTGGTTGTTCTCGATGGTGTGTTTTTACCTAATTAGTGAAGCAAGTTTGTTGCCTCCACTTTTAACAGTTTTCTTGTGCTTTGTTAGAGGTTGGTGAAGTAGCTTCTTTTTCAGGTATGTAATAAGTCTTCGGAGGCTGACACAGTGCTCTTGCTCTCTGACGTGCGTGGGTTTGTCACGGTGTCATGCACCCTATGGATCGAGAACTCATGGATTTGCAACATGACACTTTTATATTACACAAAAGTTTACACTGCAGGTATTATCCCGGACAGTATTTAAAGGTATAGATATAAAGGGAGTAAAGGTGTATTGCACATGTTGCCTCAGTGTGATATATCAGGTAGTTGTCATACTTTTTCTACTGGAGCTTCAAAGCTATCACCACGCTGCCGTGGGCATTTCGTTAATAATAATCTGAAAAATGTATTTAAGAGACGTCCTGCTGATAAACTCTGACCGCTTTACTTTTCAAACCTATGCCTGATTTTGCTTTCATGTCTGCTTCCTTTTGTGTGTGTTACTTGTTTTACGAACTTCCTTTTTTTGTTTTATTTTTTTTACTTCTCTGAGCAGACTCACTGTCCCTCTCGCTCCCTTAGCGACAAAATGAGCCCCAGTCACCAGGTGAAATGCTGTGTGACATAACACTCCTGGTCACACAGGCTTAGTCAGAGAAAGCAGCCACCTAAATCCTGTCTCACAAACAACCAAACACATTCAAATATGTACACACTGACACACACACACACAGTGGAGAGGAGTGAGAGAGATTAGGAATCCCAAGTATTTATGAGATTTTTTTTATTCATTTACCTATCCACACACACACACACACAGACTAACATTTTGCACCCCTTTAAGCAACTGTATTTACAATGACGAGTCAGCAGTTAGTAATAAGCTGGCATGCAGGGTTATATACAGGCTGACGCACACACGCATACACACTTATGGGCCAGCACTGCGGCTTCTTTTGTCATCTTATTCACTTTCTCTGACTAACTCCTGCCTCAGACAGAGGTGTGGTCATCCCCCAGCTCTTTAGTTTGGGCTTGAGGAAAGAGCTCATTGTATGAAAACATTGTAGTGAGAGAAGGTGACCCAGTTCTGCTTAGGAAATGTATTCATTTCTGAGGTATGAAGCCCTTATAGCTCATTCATTCATAGACAATGTATTTACAATGGGAGAAATAATTATGTGATCCCCTGCTCACATCCAAAGAAATGAATGGTGGTTTCATTTTAAACTAAATATTAACCCAAGATCCAGAAAAATACACTACATAAAAGTTTTACAATGATTTGCACGTCAGTGAGTGAAATAATATTTGATTCCAAGGCAAATCATGACCTAGGGAGAAACCCTTGTTGGCAAGCAGCAGTTGGTCAGCGGGTTTGTGTAAATCTCAGGAGGGATTTGGGCCCACTCCTCTTTACAGAAACTCTCTAATTTATTTTGGTTGTTTGGCTGCTGCTTGACAACTTGAAACTTCAGGAAGAAAGCTGTATTGGTGAACAGAATCATAAAACATAATGTTTCAAACTCCGTGCTTGACTGTGGGGTGCTGTTCTTTGGCTCATTTCTCTTCCTCCAAACACAGCAGCTCAAGCTGATGATGCTACTTTTCAGTGCCTGGGCTGATACACCACCTTTCTTGTGCTTATCATCACCCATGAAGAAAGATCTTCTATGGAGCTCCAGATCGAGGGTGAGTGCATCAACAGTCGTCACCTTCTTACAAAGCTTCTTGCTGATGGTCTTGTAGCCCATTCCAGTCTTATGCAAGTCCATAGTCTTGTCCCTGATGTCTTCTTACAGCTGTTTGGTCTTGCTCATGGTGGTGGAGAGGTTGGAATGGAAGAAACTTAATCTGTGTACAGATGTGCTTTATACACATAATGAGCTGAGTTCAAGAGTGTCTCTAATAGACTGATATATAGTGACCTTATGGGAGCCAGAGTTCTGGCTGGGTTCTAGGGGATCAAGCACTTATTTCACTCAGTTACATGCAATCCATTTTCTGGATTTCTGGTTGACATTTTGTCTCTCTTCATTAAAAATTAAACTATCATTTAAAAAAGTGTCCATTTCTTTGTAAATGATCAGAATTACAAATTAAACATGAGATCAAATAATTATTTCCTACACTGACAGTGCTCAGTTCAGTTTTCTTTTTTTTAACCTGTAAATCACACTATTCCTGCATAAGATAAACTTTGTTTGGGCTACAGCATAACACATAGCAAACAATTACACCAAAATCACATTGCAATTAAAACTAATATGTTGCCCCATTAAACAGCTTTCTATCCCCAGCTGTGTGGAGGTACACCCTGGTCGGCTAGGTTGCAATGATTGATTGCTTTTTTTAGTGTGTATAGCATGTCAGTGAAGCACAGATGCTTGGAAAGTTAAAGGCTTTTCTTTTCTATGGTAGAAAATCAAGGAGACTACAGAAGGTAAAGAGGCTTTTCATTTAAGTGAAAATTCCAGAAAGAAAAAAGATGGTATTCACATCAAAATAAAGGAGCAAAACTACATCAAGTGGTATGATGTAAGGATTTGAGAAATTTTTCAATTGATGGAAGTATCCTACAATATTACCCTAACATAGATCACCTCAGATAAGACAACACTATTTTTGCTGTGTATTTGGATCAAAAAATGAGTAAGCTACAGGAATCATCCCCAGATTTCTGTAGTACCGTTTAACACACTTACATCTTTATCAACTATGTTTATGGACAAATACATTTTCATGTAGGATTATTCAGTTTTGCACCTCTGTAGCATTATTTTTTTTCACATGACAAAAGTTTAGATCACTGCTGATTGCTTATGTAGTCAAAGATTTCAAGAAATAACTGAAGTACTGAAATTTTGTAGAGCTGGCAGTTTGTCTATTTGAAGCAGTATAACTGGATTAATTAGCCAACCAGAATCCAATAATGTCCTCGGTTTTGTTCAGTAAGTTCTCATAATGGCCCACTTTTATCCTGACACACAATGTGCTGTGACACAAATTTGAAAATGAGCATTTAAAGGACAATTACGACAAACTGCTAAAAAAAAAGCTGAAAGCCACAGCACTTGAAATAGTTAAAGATATGAATTAATCACCACTTGAAATGGCCGAGTCCCCAAACAATCCTTTTAAAATCGAGACAGGCTTGTGATTTATTAAGATGAATGCCGGCCACAAATGAATAAGCACGCATCGAAATCACGTACACACAAGAGATTAAGGGTGGGAGAGGTAACGAGAAGAGGGTAAGAGGGTTAATGACTGTCTTCAAAACAAGATGGGCAGGATCGCACTTGTCTGTGCGTGTGCAAACACACAAGCGTGCACGCGCTCACACAAACGCGTTTACGGGTCAGCCTGATGAAAACGCACGCGATAGATTGATGGGCCCGCTGACAATACACCTCTTGTCTTTTCGCTTTCTATTTATGTCATACATGCCTGCATGTCACAAAGTGAGAAAGGTGGAGAGCAGAAGGAAAAGGAATATAAAACAAAGGACGTGTGAGATTGAGGTGAGGAGAACATGACAAGGGGGGAGAGAGCGAGAGGGAGAGCAAAAAAAGAGAATGATAGTGTTTGAGCCAAGAGGGTAGCTCTTTGTCTTCCTAATGGAGCCATTACCTCAAGGTGTGTGACCCTAAGGGGTCAGTTTCACACAAACACGCACTCTAAGAGGAAAATATAGATTGTGGTATGAGTAGAACTGCCAAGAGCTGAAGGACAAGCTAAAACACTGTGTAATTTGTATTTTATTATCAGATGTTGCTGCTTCGCTCCCAAATTCTGCCTGATAGCACTCCTCCTTTTTTAAAGTGGTCTTAAGCAACAGTTCTCCAGACACTGGCTGCTTTTTCACTATTTTGCAGTGCATAAGAACTGGACTGAAAATCAGTGAAACAGGTGATGAAGGAGCAATGTAAAATCTTTGGTTCAAGTTGTCATCAGTATGATTGGAGGAGGTCAGGACAGGAGCACAACAACGAGTCATCTGTAAAACACGGTGGAGGCTCTGTCATGGTTTGGGGCTACACTTCAGCCAGTGGTGTTGGGGATCTTGTCCAAACTGATGGACTTATGAATGCATTAAAGCACCATCAGATGTTGATTCACCGTGCAGTTCCATCACCTGACAGGCAACAGCTTCATTTTCCAGTGTGATAATAATCCCAGAGACACTGCCAATGCAGTGAAAGCATACCCTAGTAAGACACACAACAGTCATGGATGGGCCTCCCCAGAGCCCACACCTCGATATAATTAAAGTAGTGTGGTATCATGTTGAGAAAGTACAGAGTAAAAGTTAGAAACATCCAAAGAAGAGCTTTGAATGTCCTTCAAGATGCTGGACAACTATTCCTGAAGACTACTTAAATAAATGAAAACAACCCTGGCTAAGAAGACTGTGATAAGATGGTCAGAATTGTACAAACTCTAGATGTTTGCAGATGTCTGAATAAATCGCTGCACCTATTTCCAATTTTTCTAGCAAACTAAAAGTGAACTAAAATTCTATTTATATAGCACCTTTCAAGATAAAATCACAAAGTGCTTCACAGCAGCAGAAATGGACATACAACCTCAAACAAACGAAATGAGGGGTGGCTCAAGACTTTTGCACAGCATTGAATTGTCTCTTTTTTGTATATCTATGTTTATGCCCCTCCAAAGGTACTGATCTCTCTCCCCACCCACATTACCTCTTCTGTCACTCACTACTTTTCCTCCACTCTTGCCTGTGTCCCGCATTAGTCTTTCCCTTCATTGCCATCCATTCCCTGCTCACTGCACTGAACTCTACCTAATTTAAAGTGAAAGTCACCTTTTTGTGCAAAGAGTTGCTGTCACACACCAACAGTATGCATGCACACATACGCACATGTCCAAGGTACTGATATCCCATGTGCGTGTTTATCTACAACAGGACATGAAATGCAATTACATTTGTCCTTGGGAACATTTCAGTCGCTCTCTGTCTGCTTGAGGCAAATTACTTATTCAGCAGTATCACACATGAACTGCAAAATATGAGTGCGGGTATGTGTTTCTGCTCTGTGCTGCAATGACATTCTTATGGGAACATTACACAGTAACATACATTAAGCTGTAGGACAAATTACTAATGTGAAAATCACATTCATGAAGTACACTTGACTTGAAGGTGGTGCTTAAACATGACGCAAAGACAAAAAAAATACCACCAACATATTTAAAAGAACATTTTTTTAGAGTTATACAGCATACGTTTATACATCAGATATAAAGTAAGAACAAAGTAACCAGATCTGATGAAGATCTGCTACTGGCAACCAGTTAAAATGCCCCCCACCCCCATCCATGTATCTCTCTCTTATTGTCAGCACTCTGACAGAGTGTAATTGAAGAAAATAAAAACCCCAGAGAAGAGGATCAATTACTCGGTGTACAAGACCGGAGCGATGTTTTCATATTAGAATGATAAAGTGTTGCCCAGAGTTCTGCGCTTTGAGAGGAGAGAGCGAGAGAGGGGAGGCAAAACAGAAGGAGAAAAAGATGAATGGGGAGAAAAGAAGAAGAGACACAGATGGGAGAGGTGAGAGACAGATGTAGTTTTAATAGTGTTTACTAATGTGACGGTATTGTATGTGTTAGAAAAGTCTATTACTTTGTTTCCAATGTGTGTGCGTGTACATCACAGGAGATTTTGAGTGTCTGAGAGTGAACTGATCTGTATTAAGTTGTAAATTGGAAGGGTGTGATTGCGCCTGCTGCTGTGAGACTCGGTTATCTTTCAGCCTCATCACTGCCAGCGGTCTCTGTGCTCGCTCGGAGATAACGCAGGAAACAATGGCAGGCCTAATTCAGCTGTGTCCATATACCTTCAATAAGAGCGAGAAGGTAAGAGGAGGGAGAGCAGGGGGACACAAGTGGCCGAGGGACAGAGGAGGGCAGGAGACGGTGAAAAGGAGTGAAGGGATGAAAGTTTTTTAATGAAGACTGGAGGAGTGCAAGTGGGAGCCTCGCAGCTCTGAGTGACTTCAATAGCCTTTCCTCCCTTCCTCAGCCCATTGATGCCACTCAATTAAATTCTAATCAATGGAAAAGCCTCATTATCCCCGCTGCCTACAATGCTGCGGAATTGATCTCAGTCCCCGAGGTCCATCCATACAATGCAAAATTACAAAGTTTTGGTCTGCAGGGCTGGTGTTAGTGGCTGCAGGACATCTACATTCTGATAAGACAGCATATACACACGGCCTTTGCAGAGAATTCAAATCAATTACCCAAGTCTCTACTTAATGGAGATCCATGAGTTTGACTTGAAACTGCACGTTGGCTCCTCACTGAACAAACCTACAATCTCAGGTGGGGTTGCTGTGCTGAAAATTTCAATTTCAATTCTGAAGATGCCACAAATCACCGCGTAAGCGCACATGCAGATGCATACACTATTGAAATTTAAGGGAGAAAGATGTGGGTACTTTCAGCCAGAGACGAGGACAAAGGGTGTGCGGGGGGGAGATCTGTTTGGAAAGCACCTGCCGATGACCCCAGGGAAGCAGACAGATGATTCGCCACAGAGTCAGAGACAGCCTGACAGCTCTCAAACACACATACTACACACACACACACCACACACACACACACACACACACACACACACACACACACACACACACACACACACACACAACCCAAAGACTATATGAGTACAAGCTGAGTAGGTGACTTGAAAGCAATTTACCCCATCTACGCATTACCCACACACAAACTTTTTCCCTTTGTTTTTGTCTCAAAGACACACGCACACACTGAGAAACGCAGTAGTAAGCAGAAATAGGGAAATAGAAAGGGGCAGGGGGAGCGGGTGTCATCCTATCATAAATGCTCTGGGCCATCTTTTGCATTTTTTTGTGATTCATACATGTTGTGCATCTGCTAGATAAAAAAAAAGAAAAGCAGTCTGAGAGCCTGACCCTCCCATACCATCATTTCACGTCTTTAAATCTTTGAATTTCAGCCCAGAAACACATATCCAGTATTGTGGGAGGGGAACTATTACACTAACTGCTCAATCATTAAACTCTCATTTGCAATCTTTCCTCGTTTATGAGATAAAGAGGTAACCGAGAACACAATTTCTGTTGTTGTTATCGCACCTGGATTATTTGTCAGTTTATGACGGGTACAAAGTTGCTAATTAAATGCTGGGAAAGTCTCCAGCTGGAATGAGTGTTTCTGTAAAGCCATGTGCAGAATTATTCTGCTTATGAATGACCAATTTCCTCATTGCCGTGACTTTTTGTCCAGACCTCAGGCATCTCTATTGTAATCATTTCCTGGGTAGAACGTGCTATTTAAATGGCTCCGGTGAAAAGAAATGACAGTCATGCACTCTAAATCCACTAAAAGAGATGGAAGAGAATAAAACACCATAAAAAATTATATCAATGTAATTTTCAGATTATGCTTCCATGCTGATGTTGGAATCCCATACATAATACCCGAGCACGTGGCACTGCCGCTTTCCACTGTCACATAACAAAGACCTGCTGGAGTCGTGACAAGAAATCTATAGGGAAATTTCAGAACACCAAGGATGGCAGGTGTATGATATATCTCACTCCTACCCCCAAAAAGCCAATCTTCTTCCTAACAGCCGAACCATGAAACACATCCAACCGGCTGTGGTGTTGTTCTGATGCAAACGCCTGAGGAGAAATACAAACAGCTGCCTAAAATACACGCCTGAGGGTGTTACCAAGACGGCATCAAAGTGAAAGGTTTGCAAGGAAGCCCCAAGCACAGGGACAGATAATCTGATGCTTCCTACTAACACATTTTAATCACATCATAGTTAACCAGTCAAACATCATAAGGATTTAGATTTTGTAACTCAGACAGCCATTAATGTAACCTTTGAAGAATATTTGTGCATGTCAGCTAAACAAGGTGACAACTTAAAACATATAATCACAGTAATGTTGGTTTTTTGGGGGGTTTTGTTGTTTGTTTGTTTGTTTGTTTTTTTACCAAATTTCCCCTTGTGGGACAATTAAAGGGTTATTCTATTGTTTTTTGGTTTATTTATGACATGCAACATGCAAAATCCCCACCACAGAGCAATATTTAGCCAGCTGTGGCATTTAATATTAATATTTAATGAAATGGGATCAAATTTCAGCAGCACAAATTAAATAAAAACATAAATAATGCACACAGTGCTTAACAAATGTATTTGACCAGCTGTCATAAAAACAAGAAAACACCAACTTTTTGTAAATCTCTATAAAATTAGTTGAAAACTAGAAATTGTGTTGTTATACAACAGATATACCAAACTAAAGTCACATTTGTATACCCAAACTCCACTCGGCACACTGGACTCCTCAAAGAAGTCAGAAATTAATTAAACATGACGTTCAACCAAAAAAATGAATTTATCTTTCCATAGTGTATTTAACCCTTTCACGCATTGTGGTCACTACAGTGGACAGCTGTTCAAAGGCTGCTTTCTTGTATTTGTGTCAGTGTTGATGGTATACTTGCACATAAACCACTACATTAGACACTGATGTGTCACTCCATACCAAATTCATAAGTCAAAACGTATGTTGTCCACCTAAGTAGATATGTAAAAAACTCAGTGAAAAGTACATGTTTAAAAAAAATGAAGTTCAGAAATCTTTTTTTCATGCCTAAAGATGAATATAAAAAACTTAAGAAAAAAATCCGGATTGACGTTTTCATAATCCATGCATGAAAGGGTTAAATAGTTGTAATTTGGCATCTTTAAAAGGAAATTAAAATATTATCATACTTTGTTCACCTTTTTTTATAAAACAGCAAATTTGAAAATTCATGGATAACAACATTGTTTATATTCAAGACTAAAAATATCATTTTGATTAAAGAGCTTCTGCAAACTGGTGGATTACAGAAATGTAAGAACACTGCACGGTCTCCTTAAATATTCCACTACAGTAGATTCCTACAAAGTGCACTTAGAAAAACAGTCCACGTTGATGACTCTTTTACCAACATCCGGTTCATTCCTGTTTCATTTAGTAAAACAGTAGTTTTTCACCCTGAAACTTGAACTGAATCTGAACCCATATCCCATGCTGACACTGCATGGGATGTGTATGTTGTTACAGGCTCATGAGCACTGAAGGTACAATTCAGTTTTAATGTTTGACGGCTCTGAAGGTTAGCAGAGGTGGAGAAACCCATCCTATCCACCCTAACAATATATATTATAAAAATACAGAAACATGTTTAAGTATTCATAATTTTAGATGATGAAATTAAAACTTAAATTAAATGTTCCTAGCTGCTTTTACTTCTTCATCTACATCAGTTTTCTAAACCACTGAATACATATTGATTTTTGGAGGCAAATCTCGCCTTTGGTGATATATACTGAGAGAGAGTAAACAAACATGAGAGAACACTGTAAGCAGCGCTTCTGGGCTGTTGGAGAAGAATGCTAAACAAAACAGCTTTAGCTGGCCTTGCTGTGAAGTGACAGCACTGCAAAGCCATCACTTATGGCCGCGTGCTTGTGTCTGGAAACGGCAATAAATTACAGATAATATACTGCAAGGATACACAGTTAAATGAGGGCCCACTTAGATTTTATCTGTAGCTAGATGTGTAAAATCGTGTGTATGAGGCTATCGTGGTGATGCATTTCAACAATGAAGACCCGTGATCAAATGTAACAGGCAGATATATAAACACATGCAGCTAATATGACTTAAGAGGAAACTGGCTCGCATTGCTTGAAATTCATCAAGACTTCCTAAAACCTAACTCTGCATAACTCTGAACCTTAACCTTAACCTAAGCCTTACATTACCGTGACCGTGAAATATGATTTCTTAAATTTACTTAAATTCCCTTGCAGAATAATTATCTAAATAGAAGTAAAATATCTTTTGAGACTAGCTTCAATTACTGTTTGTGTTAACAGGCTGATTTCCAGTTCTTATTTCAGTTCTGTGTAACTGTGTGTGTGTGTGTGTGTGTGTACACCGTTCTTTTTCTCTTCTCTGTCACGGCACATTTCTCAGTGGGTGTGCACTAACAATGCCCTCTCCTCCTTGTCAAGGTTGAACTAAGCTAACATCTCAAACACACACACACACACAAAAGCTTGCTCACATTGCAACTAACATGCTCAAAAAAAAAAAAAAGCTGCGCACGCAAACATGCGCAAAAACTCACCTCATCCTGACTTCTTATCAAACCTCTGAAATGAGCTATTGAAAAGTCAGTGATTTCAATTCAATTCAGCCCATTAATAACAAACCTCAGTCTCCATTCATTCGGGATCTTCAGTATTCAGGCACAAAAAAAACCAGGGTCAGGCAGGCAGAGCGTGGGTTTACTGCAGTGAAGGGAATAAAGGACCACTTTTTTCAAGGACAGCTTACCTGAGCTATCACAGAGTGGTGGTTTACCTGGAGATAGTGTTAAGAAGAAGTTTATTGTATAAAGAACTACAGAGAAACATCACCTCAATAAACATTTTTTTAAAAAAGAAAAAAAACTGCCTTTCCTGGTACACCCAGCCTTGGTTTTGAGCTACATGTGGTCCATTAAAGGTAATGGAAAAATAGTGGTGGTTAGGCAAATTACACTATAAAACCACTGTGTTGATTTTACACCGCCACTAGCTTCTGTGTATGTGAATGCAACCCCCTGCCCCGTAACTTTAAATAACAGTGAGGCTAATACCCCATTCTCAGCACAAATACAATGGCCTCACTCTCCCTGTCTTTATATCTCTTTCACTCTCTTTCATTCCCTCCCTTTCTCTCTCAGGTGTTTCAGCAGGTAAAAACCCCATTTCCCTGTTCCCCTTAGGGAGCGCTGACCTAACTGTCGGTACTCCCGGGAGCCCCAGCTAACTCTGCAGACCCATTTGTCAACGTTGACCCTGAAACACTCCCTCTTTCCATCCCCTCTATATCTGTCTTCCCTCCCTACCCATTTTCTCCTCTTCTGGTTCTTCGGCTATTTTTAAGTCTTCCCCACATGTCTCGCTTGTCCTCCCAAAAAGGCTATAGAAACATCAAAGGCTGGATAAGAAAGACAGAAAAGGAGAGCATGAGGGGAAAGGACATAGAAAAAGGCAGAAATATTACTGAAGTGAGAAGGAAGAGCTTTTAGGCACTGATGCTAAAATACTATACATCAAAACTGTGAGCTCATCTTTAACAGTGACTCAGACGTGTAATGTGAAAGGTGTCGCTCATAGCAAGAACCCACAAAGACTCATCGTCTGACTCTGCAGTTAACCTCAGCTTTATGGAGCATTTTAGTGTCCTGCAGCTCATTATTTCACTTTCAAAGCCGAAAGACTTCATTGTTTTGCTTTAGTCTCACGACTCCCATCAACCTAATTTCCGGCTTCACCAGGCAAATGCACTCGGCTGAAAAGTTCTAATAAACCCACTGTACTCTTACAGCACCAAGAGCAGACAGCATTATCAGCTCCAGGACGGTGCAAAAGTCTTGATCTACCACACATTTCAATATATTGTGCTTAGAAGAAGCCAGGCTTTACTGTAATTTTTTAGAGTGGTTTTGAGCAATGGCTCTCCAGGCTCTCTGAAGGTCTTTCAAACATTTTCTTAGGCACTTTGTTACCAGCAGCCTGTTGCAAGAACACATAATTTATACTCTTTTCTTTGATCTATGAAAGATAACACAGTTTTATGGCAATAAAATAGTATTTTACCACCAACAAGGTCATTCACAAAAAGGTACTGGTGAAAAACTCTGCATATCTCACCATGCAGTGTCATTAGAAAATGTAATGAAACTAGACAAGTCAGAAACAGGAGAAGAATGGTCAGATGGAAAGTACCTGAGGCTTTAAGGAAAAAATCCAGCAAATACTTGACACAGGACCTAAGAGATGGACTGCTACTGTTCACTGAAGCCTTGTTATTGTCTCCATGGAGTGTTTGCTGTCAGAAAGCCATTCTTAAGGAAGCAACACAGGGAGAAGTATGCTGAATTACACAAGAACTGGACTGAAAATCAGTAGCACCTAGTTTTTGTGAATGTTAAATCCAAATTTGAAATCTTTGGTTCAAATCATCAACAATTGCTACAAAGGAGGTCGAGAGAGAGGTACAACAGCAACCCATCTGTACAACATGAAATGTAGCCCCAAACCCTGTCATGGTTTGGGGCTACATTTCAGCCAGTGGTGTTGGGGACCTTGATCCAAACTGATGGATGAACAATGAATGCACGAAAGTACCATCAGATTTTGATCCACCATGCAATACCATCATCTGATTGGCAGCATTCATTTCCCAGTTTGGTAATAATCCCAAACATACTGCAGTAAAAGCATACCATAGAAAAACACACAACAGTCATGGATTGGCCTCCCCAGAGCCCAAACCTCAACATTATTGAAGCAGTGTGGGATCATCTTATGAGAGAACAGGATAAAAAGGCAGCCAACATCCAAATAAGAGCTTTCACTGTCTTAAAGAAATGACAAGAAAGCTGCATAAGAGAGTTCAGGCTGTGTTAAAGAGTAAACGTGGTCATATCATATACTTGTTAGATTTGTACAAGCTGTATTTGCCTTATACGTGTAAACTTTCCATGTATGTTTGCATATGTGTCAATACATTTCTGCACCTATTTCCCATTTTCCTAATAAAATGTAATCCATGAATGTGTACTGTAAAAAAACAGACTACTAACAGGTTAATAAAAAACAGAGATTCATTTTGAGTACCCGAGGCATGAACTTAACAGGTCACACAGAGCTAATATTCACAGAGGTCATGTACAGTAATTACAATATGCAAGGGGGAAGTTAATATGACGCACACTGACTTCCTCAGCAAAATCCTTATCTCTAATAACCACACTATGAACTTAATTAAAGACTTCTTTTTTAAAAAGCCCCTCAGCCTTGCTCAGGTTTTTCTCTGTGCTTCTTATTCTATCTTTAACACTCTCATTTGTGCCCATTTTGTCTTTTTCTGGCTGCTGCTTTGTCAACGTGAAAGCTGTTGAGTCACTCTTTCCTCGTCTCCATTGTCTTCCCCCTATCTTTGAAGTCACCCGAATTCCGCAACACCGCGGTCTCGAAGCGCAGAGCCCACTGCACCGTGTCAATTACATGATGCGACGCGACACTTTAAGGACTACATATTAAGGACTCTCCAGTTAAAAGAACCAAGAGTGCTGAGACAAGTTGCAAGTGACCTGAAAACTAAAAATAGTTCCTCCCAAAAAACTCGTCTTTCACTGCAGCATTTAAAATTGGCAAGACAAAAATGCAGTTGCTGAAACCTACATCAGAAACCCCCTGCAACTCATGTAGCTATCGTTCTATCTTATAGCAACCCGTTATGCACGACATAGATAACATGCTTCATGCCTGAACAGATAAAATGTCAGTCTGGACTCCCATGCATAACACTATTGAGTGTATTATTCTGTTACTTCAGTTCCAGAGGGTCAAAAATTAGCTGTGTTGCTGATGTGAAGCCTGTGTAGCTTTCAGAAGACTGTCAGACACAAGGACACTCAGGTTCCTTTTTAGCCTCTACAAGACCTCTTAAGTTGTCTTTCATGTTAATGGATGCAATGCAGCATCCTTTTTCTTTCTTTTCTTTTTTTCTTAGAGCTGAAGTTTTAAGAGCAAAGTACTGGCTCTACATTACGCAGAACACGAGAGCGAGGAAGAGAGGCAGGCAAAGACAAATAAACTGAGCATGCCAATAAAACATGAATAATTCCATTTTCCTGAGAGCCCCCACGGTGCTCACAGCTTGTTCAGCACTTGTCATACAGGGACGTTCTTACAAGTCGTAGTTTTTTTTCCCTCTCCCATCCATCCATCCATCCTTCCTGACGGTCTTGCCTGCAACTTCAGAACA
The DNA here is from genome assembly GCF_036321145.2 of Pelmatolapia mariae. Lineage (NCBI taxonomy): Eukaryota > Metazoa > Chordata > Actinopteri > Cichliformes > Cichlidae > Pelmatolapia > Pelmatolapia mariae. Next base: position 13,330,736 of record NC_086230.1, read on the forward strand.
ATTAAGGTTGACTTCATGCTCCACGGGGCTTTTGGTCATAATGGAGAGAGGAATGAAACAAGGGAGAGGCTCGTCGAAGGGATATTTAATTCATGTCACTCTTACTGCCTGCATCTCTACGTTCCCTGTCTTTTAGCACAGCTCACTGCCCCCAACATGGTGCAGTGCTGGGCAGGGATACACTATGCTAACACTAAGGCAGAGGCTATGGCCCATTTTGTGTTGCCATGCTGGAGGAGCTAAGAATGAAGCGGGCAGGGGAGGGAAACAAGCCAGCCTTATTCACTGCAGATTAATGCAGCGACAGCAACTTTGCATGACAGTGCATGTGTTGCATGTATACTTGGGTACATATGTGCTCTTTTAAGTCAGAAACAGGTGAAGCAAAAATGGGAAAGAAGTGGGTGGGGGGGAAAGACAGAAAAAGCAATTCCATTAAAGAAGAAGGAGCTGCGTCAAACTCTCAAAAGTATGGGACACACTTAGCTACGATAAGTGCTGTGTGTCCAGTGTGTGTGTGTGTGTGTGTGTGTGTGTGTGTGTGTGTGTGTGTGTGTGTGTGTGTGTGTGTGTGTGAGCGCAATATAGAGGGCAGGCAGAGCGGGGTGAAGTTGTTGCCAACTTCTTTCGGCATGGCTTCGACACAAGGAGAAATCTCTCTGTATAATCTTCAAACACTTAACAACTGATATGATGGGGAAAGAAGGAGAGAGGGAAGGACAGACAGACTTTCAAGATTAGATGAGAAATGCAGATGAAAGGAAGAGATGAGGATGCGGGAGGAAGGCGACTACAGTGGAATGTAAGAAGCCCTGGACTGATAGAAGAAAACACAAGCCCAACAAATATTCTGGTCTGAAAAGATTAAACAGGATGGCCAGCACTACATTATAAGCCAGTACCTTTTTTTTGTTTGGAAAATGATCAAATTCCTGTTCATAGCTTGATCTTTAGCATGTTAAAAGTGGATTTTGCTTTTGTTTAACAAATAGAAAGAAAAAAAACACAAAATGTCTTCCATACCATTCATTAAATGCCCTTTTCCCAATTTTTTTCCATCTTTCTCCAGGATGAGGTCTGAGGAGTGGGAGGTCTATTTTTCCGCAGCTCTTCTAATTAGATCAAACTTAAAGTAAGTGACTGTTGTCTGACCTCCCAGCACGGTGGAGTTTAACTCAAATCCCAAAGCAGCTAGAAGGGAAGATAACAGTGTGTGGCATAAAAAAACTGCACAAACAAGCCTAGAGAATAGACTATACCAAAACCCATGGAGAAAAAAAGGGAATATACTGTATGAGAGAAAGAGCTACAGAAACTCACCGTGGATTTGAGATAAAGATGTGCACAACTTGTCAACCTAACAACTTGTGAAGAAAGCTATGTAATTTAACACTTTAGTAAAAGGCTTATAAGTTCACATCCTTGATTTTTACAACTAAATAAAGTGTTTTAAATAGTACATCCATCCATCCATCCTCCTAACCACTTGAGGGTCCTAAGGTACATCTTAGACCTCTAAAGGTTCTTGTCTACATCGGATATTGCGACATCAAATTTTTGCCTAGCAACCACCTACTAACAGGCCGAAAAGACCCATAAATAGCATGTATGCACCTAAAACACTACACTACACTCAATTTTACAATTAGATAGATAGATAGATAGATAGATAGATAGATAGATAGATAGATAGATAGATAGATAGATAGATAGATAGATAGATAGATAGGAAGTGGGCCATTTAAATCTGATAGGCAGTTTAATGCACAATAATATTAAGTCAGTTAATTTTTCATGTGTTTCTTCCACATGATAACTTTAAGATAGTTGCCACCTACACATTCGACATTTCTTTGTTTTCCTTCTTCTCGTCTCATCCCTGTCATGCAGATGTCAATAAAACAACCCGTTCTCACTCCCAAATCGTAACATTTTACGCTAGGTGACAAATCGTCAACATTATACGTTTTCGGGCACCCAAGGCGTTCCTACGTCACGACATCGGAAAACTGCGGACACATGAGAACCCTTTGGACTCTGCAGCAGAGGAGCGAGGATAAATGAGCAGAGTGTTTTTGCAGCAGCAGGTAATTTCAGGTGCACTGTTTGAAACAGGTTAAAACAATTATGATAAAACTTGCTGTTTCTGTGCAGTTTGGCACACAATTTGGTGCTGTAGCTACAGACACAATGTCTTTATTTCCCTTTATCTTTAATTAACTACTCTGAACATGTAAGAAAGAGGCTCAAGAGCTGGAGATCAAACATGTTTTTCAAAGTAAGGACTGCTCAGCAAGAAGCAGCCGATAAAGAGGAAAATTAAAGTGTGCATTATCCTAATTATCTGTACATGCTGCGTTACTGATGGAATCTGATTTTTATATATTTTTTTGCTTTGTTTGTTTTTTTATTGCTATGAAATATCTGAAAAAATTAAATATTTGTGAGTTAGTTTGAAATGAGTCCATCGCATCGCTGCATCAGGTTCTCCCACCTGCTCAGCCCCACTTCACCAATTGGACCCCAGTGTGTCTCAGCATCAATAAGTTCATTGCTCTTCATCGCTGCTGATATTGCAGTTTCTGTGCTTGCTTAACACTTTTGAAACATGCGTTGTAGTCATTATCCTGCTGAAAGGATGAAGTCCACTTTAAGTCCAACTTCAGCTTTGACGTAGCCTTAATCGTGCTCGGTGATAAAAATGCAAAACTCAAAGTTACATCAGTGACTGCGAGCTGGCAGTGATACAGCCACAAACTCTAACATTTTAATTATCATGCTTCCTAGCTGGTCTGAGTTTTCTGGTAGAGCCCAATATTAAATATCAGCTGTATAGCAGCTGATGATAATGAAAATAACAAATAACAGAAACACCCTTCAAACCATGTTAAACACAACAACCAGGTGATCTAAGCAGAGTGTAAACAAATAAATAAATAACTATTACACATAAAAAAATGTTTGAGAAATCAGTTTTTGTTTCATACGTTGTATATCGGCTAATGTCGGAGTATCGGATTTTATATAGTATCAGTCTTAAAAATCCGATATTGATCAAGCTCAATTCTCTTGTCTGCCCACACTCATTTAATGACACTGTGACTAAACAACTCTATCTTTAAAATGCACCAAAAAACTGTGCTGATTAATCATATGAATAGGGCTATTGGCTTGTCATCCACAGCACATGACTGGGCTATTTATGACTCTATAAATGCAGTCATAAATATCAAGGAGGCTGTAGCTGCAGACTTACAAGGGCGGTAACTTTGTAACTCCTACTGCTACCTGAAAAACTTTGTCAACTCCTTAACAAGCTGTCAATCTGGATCCCCATGCCATTGTCAGCGTGGATGAAATCAATAGAGTGATGTGTTTACCGTTACAAAGCGCATATTCACATCGTCATAAATTTGCTGCCATGTCAGCATCCCTGAGGGCAAAGATATTTGATATTTACTCATCCGTATGTATCTCAGGAGGTGTGAGCGACAGCGCATGGTAATAATGCACTCTGAAAAATCAACCCTCACGTCTCTCTCTCTCTCCAAACTGTATTTATGATTGACACGTTCTCCTGAAAGATGCTTCGGCTTGATAAGTAGCTGCCGCTCGTAATGAACCGGTTTGTAGTGCGTCGAGAGAATGAGGATCTAGGTTTTAGGTGTATTAAAACACCCGAGTAGACAATTTAATCTGACAATTTCAACACTCATAAAATGTTTTTCTTTGAGGCTTCGGCGACTGAAGGTTTTTGGGGGTGTTAAAAGTTTTTACTCGTGCTGATGCGACTGCCTCGTGACACAAAGATGAGGAATGAAAAGACTTCCAGAGCCAGCAACTGCATGCATGCGTTATCTGTATATTAGTCAGGATTAAGCTGAGATGACAAAAATTCTTTCCTTCAGAGCCGTGATGGCTGTGTTATTCTCCGCATGCCTCTTCAGTCTCTCAGTTGCTGAGCTTATGTTATATTTATTGTGGGGTTTTTGTGTCAGCTTATGACGGCTGACAAGAGGCAGATCAGAAATTCAATTTACTGCTGAGACATTTGGGTTAATCAACAAGGAAAAAAAACAGACTGAAAACTTTCACACATATTATTCAGTCATTTACACACATACACTTAAAAAAACAGCCAAAAATGCAACGACAAAGAGACAAGGGGATTAGTTTGATGTTAGCCGGGCTGTTGTTAGTTTATCCATGTACACAGACACACACACAGAGGAAGCAGTTAGTAATAATGGCACTAGCTCCAAATAAATTGTTTAAGGAGGTGTCAGTGTAGTAGTATTACACACTGCAAGCGAATACACATGACGGGGCATGATCAATTCCTGCACATCATCATCCGTCAAAATCATGTCGAGCGCAGGCCGACGTTATTAGAGCATCTCTCTCTGCGGGAGCGAGCTCGACAAAGATTTTGATTTGTTCAGCGGATGGAGGCAGCGGTGGAAGCGAGGAGTAAGTAGCGGCAGACGGATAAAATGGGGAAGATGAGGCACGTAAGGGGATTAAAGACTAAAGTAAATGTCTACACGAGAATAACATCAAAATCAATTTATATTCCCGTTTAGGCGTCACATTACACAGCGTTGGGCCTTCTATTCTGTGCCGATGTCAATTAAGTTAAAGGAGGAAGAGTGTGGGCTATAAGTTTTTCTCCCCCCCCCCCATGAATCCGACCCAGTTCGTCTACCTGGCTACAGCTGATGATGTTAAAATGCTTTGATAATGTGCCCGTGAGTATGTGTGTCTGCTGCAATCTCTGCATAAACCTCCGCTGTTCCCGAGGCTAAAGCTGAGGCTTTGCCGAGAGACAGAGGGAAGGAGACATGAACGTTTACGGAGAGACAAGAACTGAGGAGACAGGAGGAGAAAGAGAGAGGGTGGGAGAAAGGAGAGATGCTCCAAGAGGGAGACGGCGGAAAACGGGGATAGCGCGAGAGGCGAGTCAGAAGAAAACTTGATATGCACGGCGAGCCGAAAACTGTGCAGCACAAACAAAAACTTCCACTACTTTGGAACAGATGTCATTGGGGAGAGCCTGCAAGAAGAGGGAGATGAGAGAGAGAGGCAAAAAAAAGAAAGAAATATAGTCATAGAATAAGTGAACAGCTCTATTTCCCCCAGTCCCACATATTCATCCAAATCGATCCCCTCTGAGCAGTGAGAAGCCATTTCTCATCTGGACGACAGCTGAATCTGGCTATTAGAATAAAACACACCTACACACACACACACACACATATATCCACTTCAGTGTTTTTATATTAACAATCAAAGTCAGACACAAGCACACCACTAAGAGCGCTAACAAGCAAGCTGTTATTACAGGAAACTCAATGAGGACGGTCTTAGTGTGGCAATAAGAAAACTTCCTATTGATGCCATTACTAAACACACACACAGGCGCATAACCAATTACAGAGACACAAAAGCAAATCAATTTGTGTGCATGATATTGATAAAGTACAAGCGTATAAAGACACACACACACTATCTGTGCAGAGGTGTGCTACTGTGCAGCAGAGCCTGCCTGTGGTTCAGCAGGCTGAAGATGCTCTAGTTAAATGGCAGTGTGATTTAAGGCACACAAAAACAAATGGCTCCACGCAGTAATTGGACAAACTCATAAATGATATAAAATGTTATTTTTATTCACTTGTTTTCCCTCTCCTTTCCTTCCCTCCCACTTCTATTTGCTATTTGACACAAGCAGACAGCAACAAACATCAGACAGCCCGTGTGCGTGTGTTTGCGCGCGCCCCGGGCGTGCGCGCGTATGTGTGCAATTATACCGCCTGAGGGGAGACAACAACAGGGATGGATGAATAATGTCCTTTGATCACAGCAACACCACACACACACACACACACACACACACACACACACACACACACACACACAAATCTACTACAACAATGCTGGCATTTACATCAGGTGTGTGCGTGTGGCCAGTTGGTTTGAAAAAATTCATAAATAAACTAAAACAAACAAAACTAAATTTAAAAAAGGAAGAAAAAAAAGACAAATTTCCAGGAGTACACATACTTGTGTACATCTGTAGTAGAGGACAATACTTTAGTAAATTAATGATTAGAAAATACTGTTCGGGTCCTCGGGTCCCTCGACAAAATTTCATCATTATGGATCAATAAATTACATAAATACACTCGCAGCATATACTGCAGTGGATACTGTGTGTGCGTCACTGCCTAATTAGTTGAATGGAAACATTGGGTAACAGTTGCTGATGGTTTTTCTTTTGAACATCTACGCTGCACAGTCAGAGCCAACTATGTGAACTGGGAGGGGCAGGGCATTCTTTCAGCCACATGATATGATTGGACTTAAAGATGATCGATGACGAAAAAAAGACGAGATAATGGGCAAGATTAACAACAGAAATGTCGTCTTCTCCTAAGCTAACTAAACTAAATACGACTACAATTACCTCACAGTTGTTACAGCTTTGTGGGCATTTATTTATGCACAGCTCTCTTAAGGTCCCACCACATTTGAGTCAGGTTGAAGTCTGGACACTTTGATTCTTTTCTTTCTCAGTCGTTTTGTTGTAGATTTGCTGCTGCTCTGGGGATTACCGTCTTGTTTTGTGACCGAGTTTTAGCCAAGTTTTAGCTGTTCGACAGATGTCCTCATATGTGACTCTAGATTACTTTGATAACCAGAGAAGATCATGGTCAACTGAGTGACTGCAAAGCGCCCCAACCATCACCCCTACACATCCACAAAGTTACCACAATATCATGGACACATGATCTCCACCTTAGCTTTGTCTTTCTGAAAGAGATTGTTCCAGAAGTCTTGTGGTTTGTCCAGCTTAGCTGCGCTGCCATGCTCTTTTTAGAGAGAAGGGGCTTACACCAGGCAGGATGTCCAAACGAGTTATACTGGTTCAGTCTTTTTTTTGTTTTGGTCTTTTTCTTGGCTTTGTGTTGTCACACACATAAATGCTCCAAACCAGCAAACTGACAAAACTTCTGCTTTTCATAGAGGTGTTCATACTTCCTTATGATCAATTATTCAGATACATTTGAGTAGAAGCGGCTGTCTGCTACTTCCCTTATTAATTTCTATAGAAGCTGTAAGGGTGTGCTTAGTATTTCACAAATTGCCTCTGTATATTGGCTTAGTCTTGTTTGAATAAACGGTAGTGTAATATGTTATGTGTTGCTGTTGCATTTAACTTATTTTGAAACCTTTTAAAATTAGGACAGATTTTTTTCTTTTCAAACCTAAAGCCTCAACTAACTATTCAATTTGCAATTTAAAACTACACTTATTCAGACAGGTAACACAGCCTTTGTAGAGAAACAATAATATTAATAATATTAACAGGTGGACTCTAAGGTTTACCTTCAGCATTTGAATATATAGCAAAACATTTATGGACATAATCTGTTTATTTGTTTGTCACTTATGGGGTTAAATAGTGGTAAAAAAAAAAAAAAAGCTGAAAACCTTTGACCTTTTGGATATATTCTGGATATATATTTTTATATATTTTAACTTAACTTTAAAGCACCTTTTTAAACGGCATTGTTATTTTAGGTAACACTGTTTTTATTTTGATGTATTTAACAATTTAATCGTGCTCCTTTCTTTTGTGTAATTTTCTTCCCATTGAATGATTTTACTCGCCTGGGCTATGCCACTTTATTCACGCTCTTTTTGTGTAAGTTGTGTTTTCAGTGAAAAATGCAGACCTGATTTTAACTCAGTATCCCAAAGAGAATCAGTTAAACTTGTTTTTGTTTTAATAATGTGGCAATAATGAATTGGAAGCCGACCAAGAACCTCTACAACAGCTTTGTTGTGCAGCTAAAATTGTAAATGACTTCCATTCAAAGCTCTTTACAGCAACCAGTCAGTTGTTTCTGGGGTTTTTTGGATGCTTTTGTTTTTGTACTTCAGTGTCACATGGACAAGAGAAGCCAGGAATCGATCCAAAAACACTGCAATTATGTGTCTGTCTCCTGAGCCACAGCTACCTGACAGTGATGTCAGAAGCCGAATACGTAACTCGCCACTGATTGGCTCGAGAAAAACAACAGAAAATAACTCTCAGCCCAGTTTCGCTAACCTTAAGACACCATGCCAGATTTAATTTCATTGGATTACCAGGCCTCTTGTTCACACAGGTGGTAGTCATAGGTACAGTCAGCCTAGAGCGAACAGCTGCCTCTTTTCAGTCTGAATGGGGGCTTTCAAACCAGCTTTTTATTTAACTGAGGGTGATTGAAGGCTAATCTGAGAGTCTCAGCCTTATTCCTGAATGCATGTAGAATAGGAAATATGTGCTTCACTGCGCAGCAGGCACAATGTTCATTCATTTGTTTAAATTGCTTAAATATTAATTAATCAACCCATGTAAATGAAGTGACATTTTTTTAAGCTGCTCTGGGGATGAATGCTTACGTGAAAGCTTTGTGTGTGTGTGTGTGTGTGTGTGTGTGTGTGTGTGTGTGTGTGTGTGTGTGTGTGTGTGTGTGTGTGTGTGTGTGTGTGTGTAAAGTCAATGTCCAGAGGAAGGGCATGACTTATGAGGAACAATATAGACTACACACACACACAAATTTTCTGACTCTTTGAACACTGTCTGTTTAATTAAGAAGTAAAGTGTCTTTTCTTCAAGAAGCAAAACAGGGAAGGACATCTCCCATCACTGCTGTTAACACATCTGGTGCATACAGACCATGGTTTAATTCGTGTGGCATGCTCTACAAATGAAAAAAAGGAAAGAAAAAAGCAAAGAAAGCAGCTGAAGCAACAGAAGACATCAGACGGCTCAGACGCGATGCGACAGTGGACAGCTCCAAGTCAGGACAGACAAGACTCAGGAATACACAGTTAAGGCTTCGTGACCAACACGATCCAGCTGCTATTATTGAGTCCAGTCAACGAGTTAGGTCAGACATCTAGTCAAACACTTAAATCTGGTAAAGGAGTAAAGGAACGACAAAGTATGTCACACTAAAAACACCGCAAATGTAGTAAAAAAAACTTGGGCTCTGACATTTTTATCTAAGTTTGCCAGAGTGCTACTGTCAAGCTTAGTTGCTTAGATTGCAGCAGGGGAAGACGTTTCTTTCCTTAATCAATAATGTATTCATTTCGATACAGGCAAGTCTGCATTATTCAACAAAGTCTGAGGAATGTATGGGAGGGAGTACCACAAGGAGTGGAGATACTGCAACATTCATCTAATTAACAAGCAAGAAAGACAGATAGCAGGATGGAGCGATGGACTAAAGATCGAGGGACAACACGTGGAGAAAGCAGAAGATGGAAACAATGAGTACAAGGAAAGTGAGAGCGCAATGAAACGTATACATGTTTGTTTTGGGTCTTTTGTGCCCCAAAACAAACATGTATACGAAGATGTTTGTTTTGATTTAAGTTAAGAAAATGATTTAAACTTAAGCTTTGTACAGTTTAGTATGGAAGCCAGTTTCCGGCACAAAAAAAAAAAAGGTTCCATAACTTGAAATTTCGACTTGTTTTCTCATAATTTTGAATTATTTTCTCAAAATTTCGACTCATTAACTCATAATTTTGAGAAAAGTAACTCGAAATTTCGATTTAGCGCTGCCAATCAGTAATCTACGTGAATGACGTCATTTCCTTGTTACCCGGAAGCTGAAGCCCTCAGGTAGTAATGCTACAGCTAAGCTGCCGGTATTATATCCAGTCATGAATGCACAGATTACTGAGTATTTTCAGCGTGGCTTCAAAAATGATGAAATCCTTGTGTTATTAGCTGAATCACATGGCGTTACTATCAGCAAACGTACTCGCAAAAGCGCCAATTTGTTGTGATCTGGTTTTGAGTGCGCGTTACTCTGCGCCGTATGCTTCCGGGTAACAAGAAAATGACCTCATTCACGTAGATTACTGATCGGCAGAGCTAACTCGAAATTTCGAGTTATTAACTCGAAATTTTGAGAAAAGTAACTTGAAATTTCGAGTTATGGATACTTGGTTGTTGTTGTTTTTTTGTGGTGGAAACGGGCTTTAGTTATGTAATTGTCTCTGAGTTTATCTGGGTCAGGGTTTCTTGTTTGTTGTTGTTAGGTTCCTTTTGTGTCTTTGTTTCTCTCTCTGTTTGTTTGTGTGTGGGTCTATGTGGTAACAGCGCAGTGACTGTTCAGAGGCGGGGATGTCTTGGTCCCCGCCCTCCAGCTTGGCACACCTGCGACAATCAACTCACCTGCTCCTCGTCTGATGATTAGTCGGCTCCCTTCAGATACGGAGGACATTCCTTATTCAGCACTTGAGCCTCAAATCAGTCTCAGTAGATACTCATCTCGGTTCTGTAAGTCTGATCACCTGTTTCTGTGTGCCTGCCTCTCACCATTCTCTCTTCTGTCCAGGAGTCTGTCCTGTTTTCCTCGATGATGATTTGTGAGTGTGAGTTGGAGAGAGAAGTCTGTTTCGCTATCGAGCCTAATGACAGAGTGGAACCCATTGGACCATCAGCTTGGATACTTTACATAGAGACTGTAAATGATCCCTTTTTTTTGCATCACTGTAAATAAACTCAGCAAACTACAATCTGAGTCTGCGTTTTGAGTCCTGCCTGCTCTCAGAGTATTACAGGGGGAAACTCTTAGATGGTATTCTCCAGAGGCTAACGTGGAAATATCTTTGACTGGGAGTCAACAGCACCAAGAGATTTAGCCTCAAGGCAAATGAAACATACACGCACGAGGTAAAGTGCACGCAAAGGCATTAAAGCATGTAACGTATACGCAGGGAATTTTCACACACATCATACAAGCACGGAGGCGTAATCGTGAACAGACAAACATACTGAGGGTCTTACGAGGCATAATCATTGGAGGCGAGCTTCACCTCATATTTCACATGAGGATTAGCGGAAATCTGCTTGGAAGAAGGCGGCACGGAGGCTCGGCTACTCACTAAGGTAGCCGAATAAACCTTCAACTACAGAGGGCGAGGCGTTATATAACCTTTGCAATGAAATGAGAGGAAACCACAGAGGCAAAGTCTGTAAGGGTCTTCATCGTATATTAAGTTATTCCCTTTAACGTGTGTTAAAGTGCACAGAAAACCATTTCTGGTCAAACTTCAAGCCTGAATTTCCTATTAAACGCAATGAGAAAATGTTTTTAAACCAGTCCAACCACTTCTATAACAATTTATAGCTCTGCACACCAAAAATATGCATAAAAAAATATTGAGAGTAACAAAGAATTTTATGCACTGAAAACGATTTTTTTTGGAATGTAGTGACTGAGTTGAAAGCATTATTACGTATTATATTATGTAAGTCACAAGGTTTTCACTCAAAAGGAACATACAGTCCATCATATCTAATGTATAAGGACTATTTGCATCTTGGATGAGCACTACGTAGGTTTAAAGCTACACAAAAGGTGCAAGGCAAAGCAAAGAGAAGACAAAGTGCTGTGATGAGCACTTTAAAGTGGAATATTTTCTCCTAATATGATGTGCTGACAGGAGAAATATAGTGTATACTAGAGACCACTTTTACGTGGTCTTGGTCTTGTCTTGGTCTCGCTGTCTTGGTCTTGCTGTCTCAGATCGACATAGTGGTCGGGAGATTTTAAGTCAACAGTATCCATGACACACAACGTAACGTTCGATAATGTGTCATGCGCAAAAGCATCAGCTCTAAGAGCCGTGCTTAGAGAGTGCTTTGTAGTGAATCAGAAGAATCGACTCCCATTGAGCGAGAGCCGGCTCCTCACTTAATTTCCTTTCGCTGCTCAGCTTTCACACAGTGGCTCAGCTATGCTCCAATCCCTCCATATTGTGGCCAATCACATGCGAGGATATAGGATAATATCATTATGTGAAAAACAGAGAGGGTGAGAGACGTGACAGTCAAGTGGAGCGTGCGTCTGTCCTCTCAGTAAGTGAGTGAGACAGTAGACAGCGGTGAGGAGGGCTGTGCGAGTGCATTGCAAAAACACATAAATATGCCTGACACCCGTAAACGAACCAGCATCTGGCTGCGATTTAAAGACGTCTTTGTCTAGGACTCGGTCTCGTCTCGACTTTGTCTTGGTCTTGACTCGGTCTGTCTCGGTCTTGGTCTTGGTCTCGTCTCGACTTTGTCTTGGTCTTGACTCACTCTGTCTTGGTCTTGGTCTTGTCTTGGTCTCGATGCCCTCTGGTCTTGGTATTGTCTTGGTCTTGGTTTAGGCGGTCTTGACTACAAGTCTAGTGTATACTTCTATTAGCAGTGCTGTGGAGACACAAATCTATTTACACAATCAAAATGTAGAGAACTGTTCCCGTAGCAAAAATAATTGCAGAGTTGGTTTAAGTCTAGCCTAAGGTTAAGTTTAGTTTAAGCTAGGGTTACTAGCAGGCCTAGATATCACTTGGTATATGCCTTGCTAACACTGATTACCAGGAAAAATGTGTGTTCCCCAACCGGTCAAAGTGTTTGCTGTAGGTTGGTGACAGTCACTGTGAAATCATTTGCTAAAGTTCCCATCGTACAGGCCTAAAGACTGATCAGTGGCTGTGAGGAAAATTTGTGTATTCACAAACTGTTTGCCAAATGGTTTGTGAAGGTTGCTAAAAATTGTTACAAACCAGTGGCAAAGAGGTTTGCAGTGCTGCACCAAAAACCTTGTGATTTCATCAGTCACTTGCACATTGCTGCTTGTCACTCATAGTTTGTATGGAAATATTAATGTTGGCCTAGCAACTGGTGGTTGCCAACCTGTCTCTAGACCTGTGTGACTGAGGCCTTAAGCATGGAGTAGTTACAGTTTGGGTTTGAGGAAAAATACAGAAAATAAATGTAAGTCAACGTAATGTCCTGTGACCCTGAAGGAAGTAAAACTAAGTGTGTGTGTGTGTGTGTGTGTGTGTGTGTGCGTGTGTGTGTGTGTGTGTGTGTGTGTGTGTGTGTGTGTGTGTGTGTGTGTGTTACTGAAATAGGTGGAGTGTGGCAGGTGCCAATCAGGACATTCAGTAATTCCCTTCCACTCAACATCACCTCTGGTCAAAAAGAGGGATTATCTCTTACCCCTTCATTTCTCCGCATCCCCTCTCCACCTACTCTATTCCAGCTCACACCTCCTCCCTCCTCCTCAGCCCTCTCCTGCAGCACTTATCTGCTTCTCTCCATCCCTCCTATCTCTTAGAACTGTGCCACATCTAGCATTAGAGGATCAATAAACCATTACCGCAGTACCTTTAAGACATTTGTATATTTACTGTAAATAAACAAGATAATCTCTGAGAGGTTCTACAGTCTTAACCAAACTGCATGTTTTATTGTGGACCACAGGGTCAGATTTGGTGGAAAATCTGTTGAACTACTTTAGAGGAAGATAGCTTAATGGCATAAAACACGAAGATTGAGGCTTTTCCTTTAAGGGCAAATGGACCAAAAGATTTAAGATTTTCTTGAACAAGAGGATCTTGAAAAGAGAGAAATGTTTACAGAAAAGTGGTAGAAAAGACTTAAGATACACTACAGCCATTAGGATGGGGAAGGAAATGAAAGAATTTAGAGAAAGTGTAGCTGTAATCTTGAGTAACATTAGCACTAACGAAACAAGCACAACAGTTTCATTGGTTCACAGCAATTATACCAAGGCACTGCATCACAGATTAGCTAACAGTGGCATGCGGATGTTCAAAAGTATATCTAACACCATAAAGCTGGTCAGGCTTTCATCGAAGTCACTGACAGCAAATGTGAGAACGTACCTAAAGATACTGAGTATGAGAGGTCAAACACACTCAGACTTAAGGAAACACCAGCAAACAGAAAAAGTGAAAAGCATACAAAACACAACAAACACAGTGGAAGTTATATAAAAAAAATGGAAGTTGAAACCTCAGAAAACACAATGTAAGTATCTTTGGGGAGACAATAATGTGATCTAACAACTGCTAAAGTGACAGAAGCTAAAATAAGTGAAAGATTGCACTGAGACACACTTAAAATAAGCAGTGGATTCATCAGTGTTGTCAGGTAGAAAAAGATGCAGGTCATGTGCGTTTTAAATGCATGATTCATATAATACTGTAGGTACTTTTTTAATATTGGACACTTACTGGAAGCTTGTCATGTCGGCAGCTGTTCCGTCATGTTATTGTCTCCCCAAAACACTTCTGGTATGTTTTGTGAAAGTTTTTTTTTGTGAGTTATGATGGCATTTTTTCTGTTTCCGTTGTGTTTTATGAAACTTTCATTGTGTTTGTGTGCTTTTTGCAGCTTTTTTTTCTAGTTCCTGTCTCCTTGAGTAACAGTATGCTTTACCTCTCAGAGCCACCGCTCCAGATCTGTCCAGAGACAGATCACTCTCTGCCTTCCTCAGCCAATATCTGTGCATGACCAAATGTACATATTTAGACATGTTTTCTCTGGATATGTTGTGTTTGTTCGGTGATCAAGAAGGAGCGAGGACTGCTGTAATACCCAGTGAGATCAGTGCATGGACAACCAGTGCATTAAAACACAGAATGGCATCATTATTGTAACACACTGAACAGAGGAGCAGTTTTCCTCCATTATCTGCAGTGGTGAACCTTAAATTCTATGATTGTGGCAGGTTATTTTATCAATGTTGCTCGACATCACTACGTACGTTCTATTTATTACTACGCACATGTGCATTTCTGTCCTCTTTTCTGGTTCTGATTCTTCTAAACTAATGAAGGTGGTAATATATATTTATAAATGACGTTCAGTTCTACGCAACAAGCTCCCAATTGCTGACCTACAGTACAGGGAAGAATTTGTTTTGGACAAAACCGTTGTTGCTCACCTGGATGATGCAGGTGATGTTTTCACTTGTATCATAAAGCATTGCTTTCTTAAAGGTGTCCTTTAACAGTTTAATATGATGAAATTATTATTTCCACATAACAATTCTCATCTTGCCCCGCTCCCTCTGTTACAATCTGGCAAATGTGACAAATTCCAGGAGCTAAGCACTGACACATGAAACCACACAATCATGCGCTGTTCATCTGCTCCTATTCAGGGTTCGATGAGACTGGCTTTGCTTATTCAAATGAGGGGACCAATCAAGACTCCTGCACCATGTCTGAGGGAATCCTGCACAATGAATGGAGATTTCCCAGATTAGAGCACACTGCACCACGCAGTCAGTGTTAGCCAGGCTACGGCAACACCCACTCCTTTCACATTTCCTTCTCTCGCTCTCTCTCCTCGCCTTTCTCTTGTTTAGTCACTACATCCCTCATTCTGTCCTTTCTCCTGTTCTTTTTAAATACTTTCTCCTTCCAAACCAGTCCTCCAACACTTTTCTGCAGATACTTACCTCATCCTCCTACCTTGTTTTCGCTCCTCCACACGTCTTTCTACCATCTACACCCTGGCTCTGCAGCTTCTTTTTCGAGATACCAACTGATGATATTATGTGAGGTCCAGATATTTGGTGAGAATTCCCTTCACTCGGCAAGAGTTTGATTTCACAAGTTGTTGACGGTTATAACAGTAAAATACCCGAAAGCAGCAACTTTTGGCAAATCACATAAAGCCAAGCAATTTAACCATCAGTCTTTTCTCATATACTTTACTCACTATTGTGTCCATCCATCAACAACAACATCTTTCCGTTCACTCACTCTACATCCTGGCTTTCATTCATCAGTTTACTTCTCCATACCTTGTCAGCCATGATCATGGATGACCCTCCATGAATGCCCAAGATTGGTATGAGCGTCTGCGAGGAAATAAAATCCAAAATCTGGGCGATG
The DNA here is from genome assembly GCF_036321145.2 of Pelmatolapia mariae. Classification (NCBI taxonomy): domain Eukaryota; kingdom Metazoa; phylum Chordata; class Actinopteri; order Cichliformes; family Cichlidae; genus Pelmatolapia; species Pelmatolapia mariae. The sequence continues at coordinate 13,346,507 of NC_086230.1, forward strand.
GCCTCTTGGTCAGTGCCGTCCCCGAACACCACGCCGTGGATCTTGGTTCCTGACATCAGGTCGCACATGTGGGTGATGATGCTTTTTGGATCAGTCTCATTGACCAGCAGTGTGACCACGTTGACATCGATGGGGTCTTCTTTGCTCCACAGCGCTCGGATGTCCCGGTCTGAGATGTAGCGCGTGCGTCCCAGGATCACTGCAATGTTCAGGACCGGCACTTTTTCTGAGCCACCAGTTCGCTGCTTTTGAGCCACCACGGGATCGGCTATCATGGTCAACGCCACCAGGAGAGCCAGGGAGAGCAGCGTGCTATTACTTTCGCCGTTACAGCTGCGATTGCTGCCCCTTCTACTCCTCCTCTTACTTCTTTTGCTGCTGAGGGACATACTGCCAAAACACTTCATCCCCTACATGAAAGGAAGTTGAGGGGTGAAAGAGACGGATGAAGACAGATCAAAGCGTGAATGAGATTGGAGAGAGAAAGAGGTGTGGAACGATGAGGGAGAGAAAAAGCACAGATAAGTTGTTAATGCACAGCTCTTAAAGCCCACACATTCAGGTAGGAACTTTCTTTTTCGTCTTCATTTCTCCTTAGTAACTTTCTTAAACACAAACCCTGCGAGGTGGGAGATGGCCTTGTGAGGAAGTTGTGGAGGGGTGAAAGAAAAAGAAGATGACTAACAAGTATAAACTTTATGGTCACGACTGCAAGAATCAGATGATTCAGGAGCAAGCTGTTCAGTATTCAGAAAAGGCAACAAGACATTTTTATAGTGTAATAACCTAACATTTGCCAATCGGCAAAGAATGCTACTCAACTTACAGTACAAAAGGATTTCTATGACAATAATAGACAAACTGTCAGATAGATACTTTCAGTTATGCCATTATTTGCAGTGTTTTGCAGAGCAGACAAATAAAAATGTGTGCATGTACATGTGCGTAAGAGGCTGACGTAACAGTGGGCAGACTGAGGATCATTCAGCTCAACTTTATCTACCATAAAATATGAGAAATGGCAGCCAAAAGTGCTCTTTGTCACATAAACATCATGGCTCGAGAACAAATGATAACAGTCTTCCATTTGGACTGTTTTTACCAACATAGTCAGTATAACTTTTAGTTCAGTGCTACTTAGATGGGAAACATTATAATTGCTAAACAAAAGTATCAGTGTTTAGTCTTAGAGTTAACCGTTCTGGTCAATTGTTTTGTCAAGAGCTGACCAAATTTTTACTACGTGGACAATTTCTTGTGTAGAAATGCACTACATCAATAGCCTTTTAGGATAAATTCAATACTTTTGGCAGCTAGAGGAACAGGCTATCACTCAGCAACCAGGTGTTGCCAAAATACTGGACCCACCTATGCTTACATTAGCTTAACTTGTGGTATAGCGGTTAACACATTTGCCTTATTCAGTAAAGATCTCTGGTTCATATCTGGGAGGACACTAATCCACTTAGTGTAACCCTAACTCCAGTCCCAAGTGTGGATTAATGGGAGGGTCGTGTCAAGATAGGCATTTGATGTAAAGTTTGTGCCAAATCAAGTGTTGGAAAATGAAACAGCAGCTGAAAGTACCTTCTGCTTACTTAGCTTTTTCTCACAGTGGGTTCTAGATTTACTGACATCATTACAAAGAAGCCAACAATGTTTCTGCAATTTTTTTACTGCAAATCATCCATCCATTTTCTTCTGCTTATCAAACCCAGCTATTATTTGGTAAGACGCTAGGTCCACCCTAGACGCCACCGTGCCCAACACTACGTGATGCTGAAAAACTAGTTTGTGATTTTTTTACGTGGACTGCCGTAATCCATTATAATCAGGTTGTTCTTAAATTACCATGAGAAGCCTTCACTGGATCCAAAATTCTACAGCGAAAGCAATAACTGGAACTAGAAAAAGTGAGCACATGTCTCCCATAGTAGCTTCTCTTCACTGACTCCCTGTTTAATCCAGAATTGACTTTTCTAAATTTAAATCTCCTGTAAAACCAGCTCCCAGTTTGGATTCGAGACGCAGACACTCTCTCTACTTTTAAGATTAGACTTAAAACGTTCCTCAGTTTGGCCTGGATCAGGTTACCCTGAACCATCTCTTGGTTATGCTGCAATAGGCCTAGGCTCCTAAGAGGACATGATGCTCCATCCCTGCCCACATTGTTTTTTATCATTCCATTAATCCAACTGCTAAGCGCTCTTTTGAAATCTTATAGATAAATAAGCATTGAAACCTTAGATCAAGTCCACTTTTTTGCATTACAAGTTTGATTAATTTCATGGTAAATATTAAAATATCTTATTTTAATAAACATACACAAACTTTTTGATGCATGCTCAATCATCCAGGTAGGTAAATCCCAAAAACTTTTTGGGCATTTTCTTTCTTTCTACTTCTTTCTAGAAGACATTGAAAAAAATCTATAAAAGTTAAACAGTGTATGAAACCACTGGGTGCAAAGGTCACACCCAGGTTTTCATTAAATGCCTCACCGAACCAATGCGTTTTTCCAAAATACTCAAGTTGTATGGAAAGAAATCAGATATACAAATCTTTTCTAACCCATCAAAAAACCTAATGTTGCTAACACAGATACACTTACAAAGAGATTAGTTTGTACCCCATAGGTAAATATGAAACAAACTAAATAAAGGCTAAGAAAAAAAAAAGCAGACCAATACAAAAGGGCGAGTCTTGCAAATAGCATGGGACGCTAGACAGCGCATGCCTCCGACGAAGGGGCAGAAGTATGGTGATCGAGGGCACCTCGCTGAAAACAAATGTTTGTGTGTGCCAACGTGACTAACAGGTTAGACGGTGATCACAGCTACTCTGCACAAATCGAACAGAAAAGCGAAGCGACATCATCGCTTCTACGCAACCCCTCCCCCGTGGAGAGAGCACTCACGGCCTCCTTGAAAAGCCAGTGCTCAGCGAGCATAAAACATCATCAGGCATTCTAAGACTTATGAGCAGGTGTGCTGAACAGTAGAGCGTGAGCGAGCTCAGAAAGGCATGAAACATATGGTCACATAATGCGTCCATGTGTATTGTTGACAATTTATGGATTCACTGACAGGCCCTTACGTTTTTGCATGGGTGCGGAGACCGCTGGTGCATAACTGATTCACAGGAGCTGTTGTTCAGCATGCTGTTGTCAGAGGCAGCACAGCTTCGTGAGGTCACACTCTTACCATTAACATTTAAGACAGAATAGCATAGAAAGCAATCAACAGGGTGGCAAAAGTTTTCATGGACAGACAGCAGAACAGAGTGACTCATGTCTCTTTGTCACTTTTCTTACTTAACAAGTTATTTCAGAAAATATTAAAAGGTTTTAATCAAAGAAGCTGAAAAGTCTGGGCCACAGGCCAAGGAAGAAGCATTCTGCTTTTTGTTCACACTGTAAAGAGTTTGGGAACCTCAAACATCCGATCCTCCCCATCAACTAGTGCACATACTTGCATCGCATGCTTGAATCCCTCTGAAGGCTGCAGGGGCAAGCACAGCTCTCTATTCACCAGCCGTGTGGCGTGCAGTTTCTCTGTCAAGTGCCTTCACAGTGGCCCTTACCGTTGTTTTTGTCATAAACATTTTGGCCTAATCATCGTGCCTTTCAGCCTAAGAAGTGCAATGAAATGCTTTTTATTTTCTGACTTTTTTTTTGTTGTTGTTTATGACCGCTCAACACAAACTGCTTGAAACACAGAGAAAGCTTGTTCTCCACTGTCTATTTCAAAGTATAATGATAGTTTCAGATTACTTTCTGTAGGCTAGAATTTGTCATACCTTGTGATTTTGTAATGAAATTGAGACTCCAAAGGACGGGCTCTAATGTGAGCTGAATAATGCATGCGGGCTCAACTGTGTCATCCTGTGTTTTTAAAACAAGCAGAGGAATGCTTGCCCCCCACCCATCTCTTGCCCAACTAAGCAGAAACACTGAGAGAAGAAACCGGAGAATGAATCATCCAAAATCTCAGTCCATTCACTGCAGAGAGCGCGCTGATGCCTAATGGATTCCTAGTGTCTCTGTCAAGAAGTCGTCATATTCCTTTGCCAAAAAGCCTCAGGATTACATGCAGGCTTGCCCTGGCAGCTTGTGAAGTAATTGAATTCTATGGGACTGGCTTTTGTTTGAATTCAGGCTTTAAATGCATCATACATTACTTGGAGCGATCATCTCCATCCTGCTTCACTAGCCGAGAGACAACATGATCACAAAGTCCTTTTTAAAGTTTGCCACTTCCAAACACACATTCCACTCAATAGTCACATCCATCCATCCATTCGCTTCCGCTTATCCTTTTCAGGGTCACAGGGGGTGCTGGAGCCTATCCCAGCTGTCATAGGGCGAGAGGCAGGGTACACCCTGGACAGGTCGCCAGTCTGTCGCAGGGTTAAGACACAGAGACAGACAACCATTCGCACCCACATTCACACCTACGGGCAATTTGGATTAATCAATTAACCTATCCCCACAGGCTGCATGTCTTTGGACGGTGGGAAGAAGCCGGAGTACCCGGAAGGAACCCACGCAAACACAGGGAGAACATGCAAACTCCACACAGAATGTGGTGGAATTGAGCTCAGGACCTTCTTGCTGTGCGGCAACAGTGCTAACCACCGTGCCACCGTGTTGCTCAATAGTCACAGTTTGATCCAATTAGCAAAAGCTTCTATTTCATCATTTAATCGTTTGTTATTATCATTCACTTTTGCTCTCATTTCTCCTGTCTTCCTCCCCTTGCCTGGTTCTGCCAGAGGTTTCTTCCTGTTAAAAGGGAGTTTTTCCTTCCCACTGTCAACAAGTGCTTGCTCATAGAACTCATCTGATTATTGGATTTTTTCTGTTTTCTCTGTACTATTGTAGGGTCTTCATAATATAAAACGCCATGAGGCAAGTGTTTTTGTGATTATTAAAATGATTTCTTTCAGTTCAGTATTGAATTGAACTGAACTGAATTTTGTTTGTGTAACATTACCTGTGGAGCAGATTACATTTACAGTCTTTCAGAAGAGAACTTGAGCAGAATCTGTTAAAGAACAGCATTCCAGTCTTATGTTTCACCATTTAGAGGCCTTATGAAGCCCACACAGTCTGGAAAGTCTCCACAGAGGAGCTTTGGTGGACATGCTCTTAACTAAAACAACACTGTTCTATAAATGTGCAGCGTGCATGTGCTGTACATGCATCAATATTAGTATTTGTTTGTTAGTATTTGTTTCTCGTGTTCTCTCGAGATGATGCACACACACACACACAAAAACAGATAGCAAGCTATTAGACAATTTCATGAGATGCAGCATCCGTCGTGGAAAATGATTTAGGGAAAGTGCGCACACGCAGCCTTTGCTCTGAGTAGCCACAGCGACGGGACTCAGCACAAATCAGTTTCATAAAAAAGGGTCAAAATGGCACCAATTTGGTGTAATATGGTATTTATAGAAACAGGCGAGTCGGTGGATGACAAGATTATGTTTCAGTTCCAATTGGTGCCGTGGAAATCTGACAAACAAAAGAGTGTTGTGTTTTTTTTGTTTTTTTCTTTTCCTTGTCACAACTCTGCAGCAGTACAGGGATATTTTGGGGCGATGAGAATAGCAGTAGAGGATAAAAAAAAATAGAGGAAGTAAAGCAAGGCAGGCAGAAAAAAAGTGGTATAATAAAAGAGGGCGAGAAATACAGAAGGAAAGGGAGAGAGAGAGAGAGAGCACCCCCAGCCAAATCGTATTGGGCAGTTTGTCGTCACACAAAGGCTACCGTTTCTTGGCATCACAACCGTAAATGATGTTTGGCAGGCACATCCATACTACTGGCTAGTGTTCACACATGCACACATACACACACAGCCTGCTATTTCCTCACGAGCATGAGGCACAAAACAGATCCTCCCTGTGCGTGCGCGTATTAATTTCAATTCTTCACTCTTGGTGATCCGTCAATAAGAAAGTGAGGCGCTTTTATAGGTATCATTTCATTTCCTGTTCTACATATTCAATCACAGGACGCTCTCCACGCAGACACTTTGGCAATAAAAAATCTCTCTCGCTAAGCCACGGCCGCAATTCCCTCGTGCTTCACGGTCACAAACCCCACATTTCCGATCGGCACACAACTAGGTTTCACATGCATCAATAATTCAAGCTGCATTATCTTTACGTAACGGTTAATATAATTGCATGTGCCGCTGTGGTCACATTTGTTCTTTCTGCTATCTTCTACGTGGTATAAAAATTAGATTAACATAGTTTACACACTCTATGATTTATTTACAGAGTCACGGTCAGAGTGGTTGATACTGAGGGTGATAAGTGTGATTCTTGCTATGCCACAACCCAGGGCATGGATGTGTGGGTATGTATGCATTACTTTCTGGTTTTTAAAAGAGTGTCCCAAATACTTCATGCTTTTCATTCCATTCCTCACTAGCTCATCTGTGACTTCGTTCATCACCACTTCATACCTTCACTTATCCATCTGTCCTCATGTCATCTTTCATACTGCATCTTTATGCCATCTCGACCATTTGCTACCAAACTGAGCTGACTGTGTGTATTCTCAAAACCATTATTCTCCATTTGTCATTTTTCTTTAGAGCCTGACCCATATATGGGGGGTGGATATATGAGCCGATATTAGCAGTTTGCTGAAATATGGTATCGGCATTTCTAAGGCAAAAATGTTTGAGTTTGTCCACCAGAGGGAACTCTGAGATTCTCTCTTTTGGCGCCATGTTGTTGGAACACCACAACCGCAACAAGCAGACTGAGAAAGAGCATAAACAAACAATCCACGACTCTACTGTCATATTACCTTTTTATGGCCTCACAAATAAATGCACCTAAATGTTAGAGAAATCAGTTTGGGTGTCTCAAGGAAAAAAATATTGTCCCGCGTAGATTTGATTAGCAAATATTGGTGTCAGTATCGGTCTTTTAGCAGTCAGGTTTTGTTTTTCCTTTTCCTTTTTTCTTTCCCAGCACATATTCTTTACTTTCCTCTGTCAAGATCTGAACCTAAACAATTTATTCATGTTTTGGTGCAACATATCTTATAGTCATAGTCGACCCTATGGTACAGTCGCTGGAATAGGCTCCAGCCCCCCAACGACACTGAATTGGATAAGCAGAAGCAAATGGACGGATGCATATTTTACAGTCCAGACTAGCCTTTTTGGGGGTGGGCTTTGCTTATTTCAGCAAGATAATGCAACACCATTTACAATTTTCCAGGTATTGCTCCATAGTGGTTTCACAGTGAAAGTCTGGGTGCTAAGATAGCCTACCCTGCTGGAATCAGACAAAGATGAACTTTCATTTGTTGCAGTATAAGACACTTATAGCACATATTTGCTGTCAAAGCAGCTTTTAATGAGGGGAAAGCTGTTTCTTTGCACCAGAATCTAACCATTTTCTTCTCATTTTAATATTTTGAAATGCTACAGCTTATTTATTGGCTTTTTAACCTCAGTAAATAACATGGTTGCATTTGGATGCCTGATACTGTAACACTCCTTTACACACACCCCCCTTCTCTATTGTTTCTCTTCCTGCCGCCACTCCATACTTGTAACACTGTGCCCAATTACACAAAGAATAATTCAACAATAGCTAAATGCTAAAATAATTCTGCTTTGTTTTCCCTTTCTTTCCCCCTGCACACTTATTCTCCTATTATTTTGCAACTAATTTCATTCATTCCCCAGGTTCTCTATCCCTCTGTCCTTTTCTATTTCAAGAGTTTCATTCTAAAATGAGATTCTTCCATTTGAAAAAAACAGACACCAGGAGAAGGAAACTGTATGAATACCAATGCGCTGCTGAACTTAAAGGTCTACTTTCCTTTGCATACGAACTAAGCATGTGAAGGAAGATTGGATACTATTTTTTCCAAAAATAAGACTGTAGTAAAGCTATTTTTCTTTCACCGGCTAATGGATTTCACCTTCTGTCATCTATCACCTGTATCAAAAAGAAGCCTCTGCTAAACACACAAAGAGTTTTAAATTCTCATGTTTATAAGAACTAATAATTAGCATGAGTGTGTAAGGAGACGAGTCAAAAATGTGCTACCTTAAGAGACCAAGGGCCAACCTTCCAATTTGGAAACCGAAGCCAACAAAGAAATCCCCAAACTGTATTTCCTCTAGTGACCGCTTCAAGTTGGCTCCAGAAGTGAATTGTTCTCCACAGATGCACAGATGTTAAAATGCCAAACTTTATAGCATTAAAAAGGATGTTTACAGCCTGGTACAATTAACCATTTTGGTCCCCACTGTCAGTGTACCAAGGCAATGATGTAGTGGTTAGCACTGCTGCCTTATAGCAAAGTGCTTTGGATTTAAAAATCCAGCCTGGGGCCTTTCTGCACAACAGACTGAATGTACCTTATGATATCTGGGAAAGGCCCCAGCCTCACAACCCTAAATTAGTCATAACAACTCCGGGGGGGGGGTCATTTATTGTTATTATTTGCAGGAGTTAGGGGCACGACCGCTTTGATCAACAGGTGTCTCAACACAGGCACCTGAAGCCTGACTTTGAATAATCAGAGTCACTGAACCTCTCCGCTGTGTCTCTGCTGTTGATTCCCTTTTCAGTGTTTTTCATGGAAATATCTGTGCTACATTAGCATTAGCATTATCTGATAGCTTAGCACCCCACCCTCTTATCTACATATAGTCACTTTGGGCTCCAACAAAACAAGCTGATCCTTTAAACTGCAGAGGCTGAAACTGTCACAGTGGTTATATATAAGGTCTACACTGTTTTTTAAAAATGCTCATTAAAATGCTGCTAAGCCCAGTTCACCAGAACCTGTAGAAGTATAGTGTTTGCAAATTAGCTGACAAGATTTCAGGTTACGCTGCCAAATCAGTTCTCTCTCGATGGAGACTAACAGTTGTATAATATCTTTAATGATTCTGGGGGCTGCTCTAATACCTGCCAAATAACCATAACAATGTAATCAGGGCCAATTTTTGTTTGAGCTGAGGTGCGACAAATTTCTGACAAGCTCGCTGACATAATGCGCCTTTTGTTAGGCACAGTTCCTCAAACTTTGCTACACAATTCCCCATATTCCCCTCACATTCCTCTCCTTTGTCACCTCATTCCTCTGTCCATTTTTTTTCCAGCCATTCTCTCATCCAGTCTCTCTTAGGCCCCAGCCATCTGCTCTGTGTGCCCTGACATGTGCATGAGCGCCCGTGAGAAGCCCAGTGGAAGTAATCGTCTGTTACCACTCAGGCTTCACCGTGTTGTCTGCCCACTGCGCATACCTCTTTAGCTCCCTGCAAACCCACTGAGTGTATGGGCACAAGAGAGGGAGAGAGAGAGAGACAAAGGAAGACGTGAGATTGCTTGTGCTCTCTCTTATAATGGATGTGAACACAATTGTGCGCTCTCTCTGCTTCTTGTTCTCCATCCATGCACCTGATGCCCCAATATACACCTATCCGCCCCCCTGTCCTCCTCGCTATACCGGAATTCACATTATAGTTTGACACCTCACTCATTTACTTTCGGCTCTTTTAGTGCTAATTGCATCAGTCACTTTCTGCTTCCTGCTCTGGAGCCTGTAGTAATCCCATGTTAGAGCAGCGTCTCTCTTTCTCAATTGTAATTTCAACGTGCTGTGATCGGCACGATGGGTAAAACATCTGCAGAAGAACGCTATTTAGATCCATGAGTAGGTTCACGTGTTACTTGATCTTGCCTTGTGGCATCACAAAGAGATCCAGATCTCGTGGTGTTTCTGGTTTCTCCCAATAAGTAAGCAATCTTTTCTCCTAAACCATCCCCGAAGGCCAGAGTCAGAGGTGATTTCAGGTGTTATTCACCCGTGAAAAGCACTGATGAATCCGAAGCACACGGACACTGCTGTGCAGGAGAAATCTGCTCTGTGCTCGACTTTAAAGTTGTCAGAGGGTATCCTCTAACTGAATCACTCTCTTGCTGTCTTCTGCTAATTCTGTCTTCATCTATATGTAAATAAAGGGCCATTAAAAATCAATCACAGCTATCTCCCCGTCTCTCTCCCTCAAACACATGGAGAAGATCTCGCTCTCCCGCTCTTTTATCTTCTCACACTCCCCATTTTCTCTTGACTCCCTTCTCCCCTGTCTCTGCTGTTGCTCCTGTTTGGCATGCAACAATACTTTGAAGCTGTTTGGGCGCACGCATGCAAGCAAACGTTCACGTTTTTCACTCCTGCACGAGAGGGGAAAACCCTTCAACCGTGCACTGTAAGGCCTGACTCTACCTGGATGGAAGTAGTTGGTTTTAATACATTTGATCCTTTTGATGTCATGAAAAAACTGGCTTGCCCTTCCATGGGCAGCAGCCTCTGGATGCAGGGAGAGAGAGAGCGAAAGAGAGAGAGAGCTTTTCCGTGATAGAACTGCGCTTTAACAACGTGACTGAGGGAGCAGGAGGAAGAGAGAGAATGTGTGTGTGCGTTGGGGCTGGGAAGGGGTAGATGTAAATTCATTTGGATCTCCCCGTTTGGTTCAGTGAAGCCAATACAATACAAGTGCGACCCCTACTGGTGAAAGCGAAAGTGGGCCTGAATCCCCCACTCTTGGCTGAGACGCTCCTCACACAGTGAAAGAGCTTTCTTTTCTCTCTTTTTTTAGCTCGTTCTCACTTCGTGTCACAGTTTAAGGGTGGAACAGGCACGACGTGCATCTCCCTTCTTTAAATTACAACTTTAAAAAGAAATTAACTACAGGCCTCCTTGATGTATGATGATTGTTCATCCTGATGCGGGATGAGAGGAGCTGGAAGTTGTGCCAACCATTGGGGTGACTAAAAGAAAAAAACGTGTTGTCCAACCTCTGAATAAAAGAATACTCATCGCTCAATCATCCATCTTTGTTTTTATCGGCTAAAACACGCTCGGTTTCTTGTGTCGGTGGTTATACTTTGAGAAACTGGAGAAGAGGAGTGCACGAGCACCCAAAGATCAGCCGAAGAAGCTGCTTTTTTCTCTTTTTTTCTCATAGCCGAGCTGACAGATTATAGCTCTAGGTGTGCCAATGAATTTAAGTTAAGGGAATAAACTGGTGTGTGTGTTTCTGTGTGTGCTGTACGCGCTGTGAAGCCGCCTGCGCTCCGCTCACTGCGCCAGTGTAAATTAATAGGAAATTATAGCGCTTGACGCGAGAGGCTGGACTGCAGAGTTTGCTTTTTTGTTTGCGTACCGACTCCCTTTAATCGTCTTCACCCACGTTGATCTTGTTTTATTATTATTCTAATTATCATTTAGAGCGCCGTGCCCCTGCGGTGTGGTGCCGCACTTTTTGGATGAGGGACGCTTGTGGGTAAAACAAAAAGGCGCCAGTGGCACTCGCTGATCAAGGGAGATGGGCTGGGTGGGGGTTATGATCATCAAAACCCATATTCGGAGAGCAATAAGAGATACGGCAAAGTACTTACAGCATCTCCCTTCCACAGAGCTCCAAAACAGTGGTGTGAGATGGCATTGCAACAGTCCCCTCTATCCTCCGAGAAACCATGCAGCCACTGATGGTCTCACAAACACTGCACAACAGGAGAGAGAGGGGGGGTGAACAAAAAATCAACGACTCTCTCGCAATGAATTATTCCAGCGTGTCCAACAAAAAAGAAAAGAAAAGAAAAAGAAAGAAAGAAAGAAAGAAAAATAAATGAATGAAATCCCCCGTTTTAGCACTTCACAAGCGCGCCGCTCCGAATAAAAAACATTGTAATCCAATCTTCATTGTGTGTGCGCCTGTGCTGCTGATTCTCCACTGCAATCTCCGCTGGCCCCGCGCATTGTGGGGGGGTTCAACCTGCCTCGGTGCGATTAGAGCTCCCCGTATCCCGTTATTCCTGTCCCGGGAGGAGAGGAGCGCATAGGGGGAAGATGCAAACGCCGGACGCGCACATAGACGCACATGCACATTGACCAGTACAGCAGAGGCTCCGGCAGCCTGCGAGCCGTGCATGGGACCCTCTCCCAACGTTTCTTGTCGTTCACGCGTACGCGCGCGCGAGCATGTGTGTGTGTGAGAGAGAGAGAGAGAGAGAGAGAGAGAGAGAGAGAGAGAGAGCGTGCTGGATGTGCTGGCGTTTAGTCAGCGTGTGTGCCTGCGCGCTTCTGCAGAGGCAGGGGCAGCTGGATAGATGGACGGACTGGCGGTCCGTCGGTCTGTCGCTCTCCCTCTCTCTCCCCTGCTCTCTGCGCTAAAGCTCCATCAGGCAGCGGCTCAGTCCAAAAAAAAAAACCCCACACACAGTTGGGCTATATAACAAATGAGCGAGAGAGCAAATTTTACCCTCCACTCCCGAAACGTTACACCATTTCAATTCTTATTTTTGTCAAGACTAATCTTCTTTTTGACAGCAGCGGCCCCCTCCATTCATTTTTTTCCCCAACACAATCAGTCCTTCCGGAAAACTACAGTACAGCACACCATAGGTCCTACAGTGCAAAAGAAAAATATAATGTTAATATAATGTTATTATTGTACAATAAACTACATGGAGTGGATTTTTCGCTTGGCTTGCTTTTTAGTGCAAACAAAAACAAAAGGCTTGGCCTGAAATCTTCGCTGGTGATCTTTTACTGAACATGAATTATTTTTGCACTAACTAACCTACCCAGGTTTGATGCGTTGGTTCATGTTGATGTTCTCATTGGCTCATTGCTCAGATTAGAGCCCACCTGCTGGTTTCTTGTAGTGCTGTGCCATACTACAAATTTTAGCATCCATCCAATACCAACTAAATAGAGTTCCAGTGTTATAGATACAAATACCAGTATTGATACTTTTAACCTATAAAGGCAACTTATGTAAGGAAGAGCAGTGTGTTATGATTTATGAGCTAAATCATCACCGTTTGAAAATTCTGAACACATTTTAATGACCACTAAATCACTGTGATTTTTAGTTTCCATAATACTTAGTTAATACAATAAAATACACCTTTCAGCTTTTCATATATTTTGAAACTGGGTGTTTTGGAGACATGCAATGTAAATGTGCCTGTCTTTAAAGCACTGTGGGTCAGCTTCTGTTGTTTAAATGCACTATAAATAAATTAATAAATAAAATAAATGTGACAGTCAACACAAAAGGGTTATCCTCTAAGATCTGCATATTGAACTTAGAAACAAGGATAGAAACAAGGTATCGACCCTATCACGCTACTATCGATCCGATACCAATACAAGCATTCGTAGTGATACTATCAATATTTGGACTGATCTGCGTTTAACAAAGTCACTGATGTTGTGTAGTAGCTTAACTTGGACTGTTTCTGACTTTGAAACAAAGGTCACAAACCACAGTCTAGCTGCGTATTGTTGTTGGCCATGTCAGTCCTTTGGTGACCACAGTGTACCTATCTTCTGATAGTTCCTTGCAGCAGAATAAAACACCATGTCACAGAGCTTAAACCTTTTCAAACTGGTTTACAGTCACCAGATTTAAATCCAGTAGAGCACCTTTTTGGATGTGGCGGAACAGAAGATTCTCCCCATGGATGAGCAGCCAACAAATCTGCAGCAACTGTGTGATGCTGTCATGCCAAATATCGACCAAATTCACTGAGAAATGTTTCCAGCACCTTGTTGAATATGTGCCATGAAGAATTAATGCAGTTCTGAAGGCAAAGGGTGGTCCAATGTGGTACTTGCAAGGTGTGCTTAATAAAGTCTTTGAAGAGTGTAGTGAGATTATCAGCACTTAATTATAGCTATAATTATATTACAGCTAGGTTTATAGTACCAGTAAGATACCAATAAATGAAAGCAATTGGGAGTACTTAGGGGCAACAGATAAAAATATGCAGGAACAACCAGTGATGACCACTTATTAAAATATACAAAGTCAATGATATCAGCAACAAACACAAGTCATCGAGCATAATTTGGATTTCCTCAGTCTTTCAAACGGACCTTGTGATTATACTTTTGTAAAAAAAAAAAAAAAAAAAATCTTCTAAGCTCAAAATACTGAAGCAATGATGTATCTCACATTGGTAAAAAAGAGAAGCAAGTGGGAGGCACGCACGCAAAGTCTAAAGCAAACAACTTCACAGTGAGTGGAAAACATGCTCAAAGCTCGGATAAAAACACAGGTTGGTTCGGGATAAAACCCCTGTTGAGCATACATTATTAAAGCAGTTTTTCTTCCCTCCAGTCGTCCCAGAGACTTGGAGAATCAGTGCTAAGGTACATTTAAGCTGTTGGCAGCACGTTATAGTTTTTCCACCCATCTGTACATTCCCTCGCCGCAGGAATAAAAATAACACCAATTTTTGTAGCACAACCTCCTATTTATTATCGACGATACCCCATCTTTGAAGTGTACTATAGTCTATACGCTCGTCTCTGCCTCATCAGATATTCAACTTTATCCTCTTTCAGAATTGATTTGACACATAAATGGAGATCCAATAGCCTACATCTGACAAGTGACCTGTTTGTAATTTACAGTTATTTGCTGAGGGCAATACACAATGTAGACTTTGTCAGTCCAATGGACAGTAGAATATATAAGAACACATGGATAACCATGGGGGTTTGTTTGTTTGTTTTTTATATAACCACACACTGATTTAGTTTGAGGCTTTGTTTTTGTATTTTATAATGACATGACAAAGTCTTGGTTAAAAAGTTTAAAATGTCACCTAGTACTTTTTATTCTGTTTAGTTTAATTCAATTTGAAATTTAATTTACTTTCAATATTTTCTTTTTTTAGCAGAGTAATGGATCTTCAACATTGCATTTCTAAAAAAAAAAAAAAAAACTAGTTATCTTTAGAAAGTAATTATTTCATGAAGGAATTATTTTGACCTAGGTCAATATTATTACCCCCCTGAAAAATTGACCTTTATATTGAGCCATAGCACAAACCACTGCTGTGAAATGATGGGCTTTGCCTTTGTAATGCTCAGTGCTTGTAAAATCAAGTTAAAACTGTGGGTTTTTGTTTCAATTTACACACAGTATAAAAACTTCAGCAAGGGCTTGAGCTGTCACTCGAGAAAGCATCATGCCAAAAACAAAAGAACCAGTTTAGACTTGTTGATGCTCACAGAGCAGTAGATGGATATACAAAGCTATCACAGTGCCGAAAACTAGAGTGAGAAGTATCATCAAGAAATTCAAAGAGAGCCACGTAACACTGAACATGCCTGGCAGAGGTAAGAAGCAAAAAATTTCAAAGACTCTGCAAAGAAAACTATCAAGAGATGTGTCTAAAGACCCAAGAATAACTGCTGAAACATTAATGAATGACTTAGCCAAGTCAGGAATTTTGGTCTTAAAGAAGTCAGTAGAACCATTCACAGGAATGGACTGTAAGGTTGTGGACCAAAAAAAACTCTACTTCTGCAGAAGAGACGCCTTAAAGCCAAACTGAAGTATTCTAAGAACATCCTGGAGAAAGATTATGCATGCTGGAAGCACATGCTTTGGTGAGACGAGACAAAACTAGAACTTTTTGTCCACAGAGATGCTGCTTATGTTTGGAGAAAGACGGGAGAAACGTACAACTCAAAAACACTGTCCCCACAGTGAAACACGGTGGTTGGCATATTATGCTGTGGGGATGCTTCAGTGCATCTGGAACTGGGAATTTCGTCAGGAATCATGATCAACACGATGATGACCCAAAACACACTTCTACCTCCAGAAGCCTAAATGTGAATGTCATTGACTGCCATGATGGAATCCTATTAAAATCTGTGGGGTGAACTGAAGGTCTGTGCCAGACGAGCATCAAATCTGGAGGCGCTTGAGCGATTCATCAAAGAAGGAGCTGGGATCACTCAGGAGACGAGTTTAAGACTTGTTGAAAACTACAACAAATGACTGCAAAAAACATATACAACTGACTATTAGACTAAAATAACAATTTTGACTTTGGTATGTTTTTTTGTTTTTTTGGGGGGGGGGGGGGAGATTATGAAATAATTATGTTCACGTGTGCAAATTAAAATAATGTCATTGTCTAAAATAAAACCAGGATGTTTGGATAAGCTGTGTTTAAAAAAACTGCTGCTTACTCTGGTTAGATCTTCAGAAAAAGAACAGCTTCTATATAAAGTTATAAAATCACAAGTTAGATTTTGATCTACAAATAAAAGAGCAGGAACATTACAAAAACTAGAGTGTGTACAGGCCGTAACAAAAGAAGCCCTGAAAACTCAGTTAAGCCCTTAATATGTGCAACCGGACATGCTGATGTTTTATGCCTTACGTGAAGCTGCTTTACCAGTTTGACTGTGTAACACTCTGCTGCAAGCTGCTCCTGTGCCAGTCAGTAACCATGGTCCACTGAAGCCAGAAGCACAATGTCAGATGGCACCCCGATGCCTTCACATTGGATCACATCCAGACAGTCTGGCTGCACCTTCTTGTACTTGAATATAACAGTCAGGAATCAGAGGCAGGAACATCCTGATTGGAGTCCAGAAGTAAGGTTAGCTAAATGCCAAAAATGCTAATTTAGCTTTCATAATTTCCGCAGCAGATCCCTCAGGACTGCACGTGCAATATTATAACAAGCTTTTGGAGAAAATTCACAAAACACAAGACTGACAAATCTCCATGGATCCATTATTTATCAAAATGACGCTCTATCTTAGGATAGCTCAAAAGATTGGTTTTTTTGTAAAGGTCCCTGTACCTTTGGTTGCAGAAAGTGTTGCATATACACATATTCTGTTGCAAGCGCTTTGTGCCTGTTTAAAAAGCTTCTCCTGGGCTTTTTATCCTCACACCTTTCTGATGTCGGACTGGGAATTTTAGAAGTTGTTTAATAATTTCTGTGACATGCAGAAAGCAGCAGTCTGGCAATGACCACCTCATTCACGCCTGGATGCTAGTAAGATGCTATTAACATAATGTTTGATTTTTAAACAATCCTTTACTTTTTAGTGCTAATGATCAAAAATCATCAACTGAGAAGGTTTAGCATCTACTTTTAGAGGCAAATGAACAATGTTGGATGATCTGGAAGTGTACTGTGTGTGGGACTGAAGGTGTCTGACTGTGACTGTGTTTGAGTGTCTATGTGTGCGATGGCTCGGGGATACCAGTGGTGGCAGACATGCTGCGCTGCCGTGTGTGTGGGAGGGTGTCTGTCTGTGTGTGTGTGGGAGGGTGTGTGTGTGTCTGTGTGACACGCTGAGGGAGGGAGAGGAGGGGTGTTACCAGGTCACCAAACAGCTGTCTGGGAGACAGAATGGCCTCAAGGGGTGTACAACACACACGTGCATGCGCGCACACACACAGACGGTAACGCAACCACAAATATGAGGCAGACATACTGGGAAACAGACGTTACAGGATCTCGCTCTCCCCACACACACAAACACACACGCCACTGCAACATGACATACTGTATGGAGATCAATTAGTTTCCCTTATGGTTCTTGATCTTTTTATTGAGAATATAATTCAGTGCTTCCACTGGTTTTCTAGACGCAGCGGCCCGATAATAAAAATCAATTTCTCATTTCTCTGTATCTCCCGTTTTCTCTCTCGCTCTCTCTCTCTCTCTCACACACACACACACACACACACATCTATACAATTATAGCACACATATATTACACGAATGCACAGACAAACAAATGTGAACACCCAAGGTGCACATGTGTTTGTCCTAAATGAAATGATTGTCGCTGCTGTACTTTCCTCACCTGTCGTGTTTTTGTTTACTCGATCGACTTTACCTGTTCCTTCCACTAGCGCTGCAATACTGCAACTTTTGGTATCAATCTGATACCAAGTAAATACAGAGCCAGTATTGCAGATACCCAGGTCATAATCGGAACCAGTCCAATACCAGTGCTTTCAACTAATAAAGGCACTTGGATGGGTCACGAGTTAAGAGATTAAACATCATCAATTTGCCAAATCTGAACACAGTTTAATGACCACTAAATCACCATGAGTTTTGCTTTCCAGAATAATCAGTTAAGACAGAGGTTCCCAAAGTGTGGGGCCCGCCCCCTAGGGGGGGCGCAGAGTCATTGCAGGGGGGACACGGTATGAAAAAAAAAAAAAAAGAAAGCTTGGACACTGCTAGCACAATTGACAGGTTTTTGACGGGGCTCCCACACAAATGCAAAGCAGGAGATGAAGCATTGCCAAATATGTTTCCAAAGCAACTTCCTTCCAAGCCAAAGACTAGAAAATATGAAGAAGCATATCTTCCCTTTGGCTTCACCTGCACAAGTGCCAAGGTAGGTCTCCCCTGCAGAATCAGTTTTCCCTGTCGGGAGCACGCGCTGGGCTCTCCAAATCACAGACAAACAGTATCCCACATTCTTGATTTTTAGTTCACAAACACTTCTTGTAATGACTAACTAGTGACATTTTGGAGATGTTAGCTCTTTATACAGAAAAGGTAGAGTGGGATACAAATAACATCAGGCTGATCCTGCTGTAGTTTGTTCAAATCACGGACAAACAGTCTCCCACAGTTATTTATGTTTAAAAACCCATTTTGCACAGAGAGGCATTTTTAAAAAAATGTATTGATAGCAATGTTGAATATTATTCCACAGGGAAAAAAACAACTACACGTAAAATAATTACACCGTGACGCCTCTGCCTTTCTAAATGCAGGGACAGTAACTGCGTGTGTATATGTAAGTGTGTAAAAACTGAAGATAGTCAGATTAACAGTATGGTGTCTCTATCTGCCATTCTGCAATTCATCTCATGTAAACAATAACGTGGCGCACAGCGTGACGTGAAAAAAGGCACATACCTTTGACGTTGCGTGACGAACTCTGTATAACTTGTCCACACGTAAACGCAAAAAAGGAGAATAAAAAATCTCAGTTTTTGGTGATTCTAAACGTCGTTTACTTGTGGACGAAAGGCGAAAAGATGAACCCTCAGGCCCCCTCGAGGAGGGGGCCTGAGGGTTCATCTTTTCGCCATCTTACAATGCTGTGATTGCAGCCATTTCCCAACTCTCTGTGAATGGTACTCATGGCCATTGATCAGTGGTCATTGATCAGTGGGTTTTGGTCAGTGGTTGTTGATCAATGGTCATGAGAATTTGCATAATTAAGATTAAGGAACTGACCTCCCAGCCCATTGTTCCTTCAGTGGCCTGGTTTCAGTCATTATGCAAATGTACTGTTTATAAGATTTGGGGAAACCTGCAGTCAGCTGAGACTGAAGAAGTCACTTGGCTGAGTGACGAAACGTTTCTCCCACAAAACGCTACGTCCAGATGAACAGAATCAACTTTTGGAGATTTACTTTCCTGGATGATTGAGAATGTATCAAGACTTTACCACAGTGTTTATGAAGTCTTTATACTTTATGCAATTTGTTTAGAAAATCCCCTATTATATCAATCTGCTCTTAAATCCTGTTGAACTCAGAAAGTGGCACTGCTAAATGTAGCACATATACAACCTGTCAGTGTTGCAAGAAATATTGTTCCTAGCTTGAATAAATCCATCCATCCGTCCATCCATCCAGTTTCTTAACCAGACAGACTTATCCAACAGGGTCACATGGGCGGGTGCCCGTCCTAGCTGTCACTATGCAAGAGGCGGGGTACCTGCCGGCCAGGTTGCCAGTCAGTCACAGGACCAACATGAAATGACAGACAACCACGGGCACTCTCATCTCTGCGGCCAATGCCAGTTTAGAATAACCAATTAAACTGTGGGAGGAAACGGGAGCAGGCACTGAAAACACAGAGGGAAAAAGGAGCATGCACACAAGAAAATAATAGTGAGCAACACAAATGACCAGAATTCATAAGAAGACATTCCTTTATTATAGAATAAAGGGGAAAAAAAAAGTTTGCGAAACAATTATTACAATGTAAGAAAGACAGAAACAGAAAACTTTACCTTTTGATTGGAGCAAAGAGTTTTTTCTCTTCTTTTTTTAATCTAACAACAGATGCATGTTCATTATTCTCTCATTCCATTCATTTGATTCTCTTTGGAAAAACCTATTCCACTCATAAAGAAACAAAAACTCGTCTTAAAAATAAATGATAGCTCGACATTAAAATAAAAGAAATCAAAACAATGCAGATGGTCGACACGACTTTCACATTTTGAAACGTTAAATTAACCTAATGTCCTCCTGGAATGATATCCAGACTTTAGAAATGAACTTCTAAAAATTGAGTTTGAAAACTATAATTTGCAGCCACTTGGAGTTCATTTGAAATCTCATTGTCACGCACTTACTGGAGTGAAACTTCTGTTATTCTTATTTTGTGTGACATTCAGTAATACGAGGCATCAGGTATTCAGCGGCATCAGCCTACACCATTTCCTCAGCATTTCCTGACAAAGTATCTTTAAGCCTCATTAGCTACCAATGGGATAAGGTGATGAGATCAGAAATTATTCCACTTTCCTGAGCAGCATGACTTCATCCTTAATTGTTACCTTTCCACTGGTTGCATTGTGAAATACCACACATCGTGCCTCTTTTCTTTCGCCCCAGTATTCTCTGATCTCTGAACATGTGGAGCTCATAGAGCCTCTCTTTGGCACCAAGGCCAAAGTTTTGTTGTATTTTTACCCCATTGCAATGAAATTTCTTGCCATTGGACCATTAAAGCATTATGCTACTATAATATAAACTACGGTAGGTTTAGTTTATGTGTAGCTCTCAGCCTTATAAAGAAAAGATTCTAATATTAACAGCCTTCATGGAAATGCAGGAGAGGCCAGGTTTTCCTCATGCAAAAATAACATTTATGCAGGATATGCAGATGAAAATTTAAAAACAGATACATTTATATAATTAAAAAAAGAGATAAGCACAATGCTTACAGCATGGAGAGCCATGCATTAAGCTTATCTTTTCAGATGGGGTACTTATCCTATATAACTGTTATAACATTTGATGTTCCTTTCAGATAAAGGGTCTTTTACTCTCACCAACCTCTAGATGTCTTACAGACAAAATGATATCATCAGGCCAAAGCTGTCTTATCACTTTATACAGGAGGGGCTCTATGTATAATCAAATTTAGAAATCCGCACTCTTAAAGTCTTACCAAACTAATCATACTAATCAACCATCAACTAATCATCAAGATTTCAAATAAACCTGAGATACTAATCTGATCATCTGGAAGAGTGGGGCCAGTTTCATTTCAGCTCAGTATGAGAGGTAAAAAGCTAAAAGTTAATCCGCTGCTGTGCTCTGCTCTCTGTTTCACCATGTTTGCTTCAGTAGACAGACGCTTCACAAGTGTTGATGCCCAATTGCTTTATTTGTAATGACAGTTTTAGTTTTCAAGTTTTTCACTGCTATGCTCTAGGCACTGAGGACTTTTTGTTATATGTAATGATGAACAAGCGACAACGGCCTTTTTGTGTTTCGGAGCAGTCCTGGGAGTAAAGAGAGGTCTTCCTCTCCTTAAGAAAACACAAACTTGGAGTTGTTGTCTCCCTCTGCGAAGCAAGACAACCAAGTGAGTGGGACTCACAGATACAGAGGGAGAGTCAGGCGAGGCAGGGATTTGCATATTCATAGAGCTGCATAAACTAAATGAGGCAAAGTTGTAGAAGTACATGTAAGCACTTTTAGGGCTTAACAGTGACCTATGAATCATTGAAGCATAAAAAAGCACCTAACTCAAGGGATGAACTAGTGTTGCATCTACATATAACAGACATCTTAGCAAAGAAGCTATTTTAAATTGCATCTCTAGGCACTTTGTTACTAGCAGCCTCTGACAAGAACACCTTATTTGTCTGAATTTCTTTAGTTGAATCTATAAATTAAAACAGTTTGACAGGCATAAAATAGGATTTTTTCATTGACAGGGGAATTCCCAAAGAGCTGTTAGCTGAAAATGTGACAAATCTTAGCATGATGTATAGTGTGTGCTTAATAAATTTGAGGATACTGGACACATGGGAGACAAAAGAAGTGGCAGTCATAAAAAAGCATCTGTGGCTGTCAAGAATGTCATGGTACTGGGTCTGTGACCCAGTATTTTTTAATGGTTTAGTTATATTCTTTGATTATTGTTATTCATGTGTTTTGGTTCCGCTGGTTATATATTTAGTCCTAGGATTTTGGTTTCTCTTATTTTTGCCTTTCTCATGTTCTTTGTCGTGTCATGTCTCATCTCCTTGTTTCCTCTGTCTCCCCAGTCAGTCAGGTCTCTATGTTCAGTGTCTAGTCTGCCTCTGTGCCTGTTGTGTGCTTCCTGTTTTATTTTGGTAATCCCAGTCCTGTGTGCAGTGTATCTGGTTTTGCTTCCCCTTATCTTGTTAGCTCTGATTTCTCCCAGCTGTGTTTCCCTCCTGTCTCCCATTCCCTGATTGCTCCAGTGTGTATTTAAGCCCTGTGTTTTCCTTGCTCTGTGCCTCCTTATGTGTATAAGTCACTTTGCGTTCCATGTTTTTAGTTTCGCAGTGTTCTTTTCCTATTTTTCACGTTGAGGATTTTAGTTTGTTTTTGTGCTTATGTTTTAGTTATTTTTCCCAGCAATAAAGCTGCCGCCTTGAGTTCACCTTTTGTGTCTGAGTCCTGCATTTGGGTCCACCTCCTGCCTGACACAGCCTCACATGACCTAGAAGCTTTTTTAAGGGAAGGGAAATAAGGAGCAAAGTTTGAATTATGCCAGATTTTTCAACAACAGCACTGTAAATCTGTAGCAACAGGTCTGATGAGGAGACGAATCCAAAGTTGAAAATTTTAGTTTAAACCTTTTTAATTATGCAAGGTGGAGATCAGAAGAGAGGTACAATAGCGAGCGTCTGCAGCCATCTGTAAAACACGGTGGAGGCTCTGTCACGGTTTGGGTCTGCATTTCAGTCAGTGGTGCTGTCCAATTTAAAATTATGCACACAGAAAAGTAGGTTCAGGTTTTGTTTTTAACTATTCCTGAAGACTATTTAAAGAAAGCTCACCTAATACAGTTCAGGCTGTGGTGAAGAAAAAAATGTTGTCATATTAAATATTAATGTTTGAGCTTATTAGAACTGTACAACTCTGTTTTGCCTCATATACGGCCTTACTGTATATCAGGGGTCGGCAACCCTGGGAACGCGTGCCACAGTTGGCACGCGAAGGGTTAACTGATGGCACGACCATAGCCGGACTGGCCATCGGGCATACTGGGCATACTTTTTCGTTTTTATGGGCCGATGATTTTATTTTTTTTTTGTAACGGTATAAACAATGAGAGGTGGTGGATTGTCCAGATGCTGGCAGATGTGTAAAAATAACTCAGTTGTTTGGTGGTGGCTATGGCGGAGCTTCCACAGATGCCAGCAGGTGGATGAGGGAAAGGGGAGGCAGGAGGAGGAGAGACCCGAGGCGGCAGCCGGTCCGAGCGTCAGGTGAACTGAATTTCAGGTAAGAAGTTATGACCTGCAGTCTATCTGGGTCAGATATAAACCAAGTTTAGGTGTAGTTTATTTTCATTGTGCTGACTTTTTACAGTCAGTTACAATAACTCGTACTGTGTATTAGCTAGCATGATGGAGTTTCTATAAAGCTGGGTGGGTGCTATGATGTTACTGATAGTGAACTTTATTTTATTCATAAGGTTAGTTAGTAGAGTTGCCAACCGCCCCTTAAAAAACGTAATCGTCCCGTATTCAGAGAAAATATTACGCGTTTTGTATTGAGCTGAAAAGGAACAGTTTGTCCTGGACTTCAGCCAGAATGGAAAAGACACAAAGCTGGAGTTATTCTGTGTCTTTACGCTGCACAGCTGCCTCTTCCTCAATCATTCAATCATGAAACTGATCAATAATCAGCTGATCGGTATTTCTGACGCAAGTCCCGTCTCTCATTTGTTTATCGCCCACTTTGCACCAGAAACAGGAAACCAGCGGATGTCGCGCTAAACAACAGCAGCACGTTTAAGCTTGATCAGCTGATATTTGCTGGAGCCACAGCTGTAAAAGGTGCTGGCCATGATGTCGGTTTGGATATGTGGTGAGAGGGAAACATGAAGGTGAAACCAGGAGATGTCTTTACTGAATCATCAGAGCTGAACTGGTGATGGAGAAACAGGTTTACCTTTTAGGTGACATGAATGAGTCGAAGGGAAGTTATGAACTGTTTCTGAGAGACAAATAACACCAGGATCCTTTTCTAAGTAGCTGACAGCTGGTAACTGTGCAGAGGCGGGTCTAGCAAAGTTTTGCCAGGGGGCCAGGTAGGGCATTAACAGGGAAAGGGGGGCACAAAGAAATACTTTTCTTTCTTATTCTCATTTAAAATGTCTAGCTTTTGATAAATAATTATCTGAATCTTACAACCAAAGTTTTTATCTGATGTAAAATGTATAGAAATCATACATATACCAACAAGACAGTGTACATCACTGTCACAACAGCGTTTGTTTTCATTCAAAGGCTTTTTGGCTTTTCCTATAATACTTGGTGTGCTGGCCTCTAGTCAAAATGCCCGGGGCACGACACGCAGTGAATTAATCTGAGAAGGTGCATTAAAAAATAAATGGCCGGGCCAGCGGTGCACATCGCAAAT
The DNA here is from genome assembly GCF_036321145.2 of Pelmatolapia mariae. Classification (NCBI taxonomy): domain Eukaryota; kingdom Metazoa; phylum Chordata; class Actinopteri; order Cichliformes; family Cichlidae; genus Pelmatolapia; species Pelmatolapia mariae. Next base: position 13,371,016 of record NC_086230.1, read on the forward strand.
TAGCTCGCATAGACACATTAGTTGTAACGCTTCTTAATGACGGTATCTTAGCTAACAACCCCAACTACCAGATTCAACTTGTAATTGGCTAAAAATCACTTAGCCTCCTGGTGAGAGGGACGTTGCTAGCTGGCAGTTTTTTCAAGCGATGCTGAAATTTCCACATTCCGACACTTCAAATGCTTCAGGAGCTGTCCGCTCAGCGCAGCAACTGTTAATATAGAGCGTTATTAAATTTCTTGCTAATGCAATTATATGGCTCATTGACTTCTGAGGAAATTTTAGATGGCACTCGTCATCAAAAAGGTTGCCTACCCCTGCTGTATATTATGCCTTATTTCCATCTATGTTTGCACATGTTTCAATATGCACTTCTTCCCATTTTCCTAGTACAATGAGGTGTACCTCAAGACTTTTGTGCAGCATTATATATTCAGTATACTGATAATAATGAATGAAATACATAAATGCTGACCGTGTAATGATGAACAAGAACCAGACCACAGAGAATGAGGAAAATATTACTCACCCCTAGGCAAACTGTGAGTGTAATCAACGAGGTGTTTTAACATTTATAAAATACTGGACCCACGCAGATGAAAAAAAAAGACATAATCATTCAATCATGATCATGATGAAACAATTGCAGTGACCACAACCATGATTTCCCAGAGGAGCATTAAGCCAAGTGTTCTTCTGGTAAGTGGCTTCTTGCTTCTCTGTCTTTTAATGTTTAATGTTACACTGAAATTGATCATGTGGGTCTGAGGGAATTCACTATATCTGAATCTTGGCAGCGAGCTGGGATTAAATATAGATAGGTCCATATATTCTTGGATGCAACTTTCATTTTAAGTTTTGTACCAAAGTGTATTCAAGTCACAGTTATTTCAATATGGGATTAGAGGGAAGACTTTCACTTTTTCATTTAAGGCACTGAACAAAATATATTACATTAGCCCTTGAAGAATTACAACTATTTTTGTACACAGTCATGTATTTTAAAATAATGTGATAAATAATGAAAAGCCCAGGACGGAGCCTGTAAAACCCAGTGCATTGGTGTGATGCTTGATGCATGGTGCTGAGTCACCAGTGTTTTGGAGAATGGGACAAAAGACAGAAACAGCTACATGAATTCTGAAAAAATTTTACTTTTTGCTCAGATTCTGAAAAGTTCTCTGGATGGCACAGCACAGGAGGACAATGACCCAAATTGGAAAGCAGATTTATTATTTTTACCTGGGTGAGCAGCTCACCAGATCTCAAACCCAATGGGGCTGAAGACCGGAACACATCTTCAGGAAAAGCCCTGGAAAAGAGTAGCCAGGTGGGAAGCACAGTCTTTTGGACTCAGGATGGCCACTGCCTGCAAAGTATTCTTGACAAATTGATATCTTATTCATGTTTATATATCCAGTTTCCTTCGAATACTGAGGCTGGAAATTTCCCTGCTGTTTCTCTTCACATCAAAGCTGAGAGGCTAGACCTTCAATAATATTCATCATTCAACTATAAATTAAATATATTTTGATAAATGGTCAAATGAACTTATATTTTCAGTTCGTAACAATAGAGAGGTCTAAAATGTCTGATTTGAAGTATCAGCAAAGACTTGTTGGACTAGAAATGATCTTCCTCAGAGCCGCACAGTGATTTGCTGATTAAGGTTATTTATTCGATGATTATCATGCCTTCTAATTAAAAGCACAAGGGTCTTATAGAAATGTTCAATTGAGACTATTGTTGTGCACAATTCAGTTTTATCTATATAGCGCCAATTCACAACAATAGTCATCTCAAGGCACTTTACATTTTAGGGTAAAGAAATACCCTCCAATAATAGAAAGAAGCCCCGGCAATCAGAACGAAGAGACACGGGACAAAGGACACACAATAGAGCTGGAGTCTAATTGATTTAATTGCTAATGATTAAATTCAAAGCACATCAAGCACAATTCAAAGCACAATGCTTTGAATTGTGCTTGATGATGTAAAGCTTGGATGCAGCTGCTTGGCCATAGAAACCCATTCCATGAAGCTCTCTACACACTGGTCTTCAGCTAATCTGAAGGCCACATGAAGTTTGTCAGTATGTAACAATCGACTCAGAAAGTCGCTGACCTCTGTGCGTTCTGTGCTTCAGTGTATGCTGACCTTGCTTTGTAATTTTACGTGACCTACCACTTTGTAGCTGAGTTACTGTCATCTCCAATCGCTTCCACTTTGTTGTAATACCACTAATAACTGACCATGGAATATTTAGTAGTGAAGAAATTTAATGACTGGACCTATGACAGTACCACGCTGAGCTGAAGCTCATTGATCACCTGAGAGCAACCCATCTTTAATAAATGTTTGTAGAAGCAGTCTGCACACATAGGTGCTTGACTTTATACCCCTGGGGCCACAGAAGTGATTGGAACACCTGAATTCAATGATTTGGATGGGTGAGTGAATACTTTTGGCAATATATTGTATTACTGAAGGAGTTGTTATTGCTTCGTTACACCACAGAAGGGTGTAAAAGGGTCCCCTAAAACGAGCAGGTCTAGTAGGGGTAAACAGGCCAGCCCACTCACTGTAATGCAGTCCACCTAGCAAAAGTCTAGAGACTGTGTAGAAATGTGTATATCTGCATGTAAGCAGGTACAAAACAGTAAAAAAAAAAAATTGGCCCTGGCATATAGTGTATTTATTTGCCATGGAGCTAAATTGAATTAGTTAAATGTCAGAATAAAGAGAGAGAGAGAACTGTCTATTTTTTATCCCTTTCATCAAATGTAGGAGTACATATACACTAAGTTTATTGTTAATTAATAAGAAAACTCCAGACGATTCCATTCTGAGCTGAAGAAGCTTCTGATAGGTTAGTAGAGTCCATGTGAGTAAATTGATGGCACACCTGTGGATGCATATAAGGCAACACACAGAGCCTGTTTCTTTGACATGGGAAAATCAAGAGATATCAACCAAAACACCAGGAAAAGAATTGTGGACTTCCATAAGTGTGGCTCAATTTTGAATACAATTTGGTGCCATTTGCAATTAAGAAATACAGATAGTTTCTCTCTTTACTCTTAAAGTTAACAAATATGTTTTTTATATTTATCAAACTAAAAAAAATAAACATTTAGTCTGATTTGATGTTACAATTAAAAAAGTGTTTGTGTTTTGATCTGAAGAGTATGTAAATATCTGGTTTCAACTGTATATTTGATGATGTTGGTGTTTGGCTTGATTGTCAGCACAAAGAGGGAGAGAGAGGAACAGAGAGGGAGAGAGAGGAGCAGAGAGGGAGAGAGAGGAGCAGAGAGGGAGAGAGGAGCAGAGAGGGAGATGGAACAAGAGCAGGTGAGACAGACATGTTAGTCAAATGGTTGTTTACCAAAAGTATCACCGTATCATAGGTACTCATGTATCTCGTACCTAGTGTTTCTTTTTAGGTTTGTTATTTTTCAAATTCTATATTTATTAAGTTATGCAGGCTTGTTTGCACAACAAGGCTAAATAATTATATAAACTTTTCTCAATCTAAATAGTGTACTTTGGTAGAATTAAACTATCATCTAGTTCTGATTCTGGTTCTGTCTTGGTTAAATCCTAAGTAGTCCTGATTTTGAACTGTTGTAGTCCTGTTTTAATTCCGGATCAGTTCTGGGTCTGGTTGAAAGGGGGTTTAGTCCTCGTGTCTTGATCCAGCCCCGACTTTGTTCTGCCTTGCTGCTTAATTAAAAAACTAGTTTAAGGTGTCCTGCATATGTGATATATATTTTTTCCCTATGTGAAGTCATTCTTTTTTGAACAAAACTCAGAACAGAGCCTATTAATCTTTCAGTCATTTCTAACACCCCCCCCCCCCCAAATCCCACATGCATACTACCCTTTAGGGCTAAGTGTGTGTGTGTGTGTGTGTGTGTGTGTGTGTGTGTACATATATATTACCCTCATTCAACCCATCAGCAACACCCACCAGCAAAATCAGCAAGTTTCTTACTGCAACTGGATTTAAACCCAGCTGATCTAACTGCTTCCCTGGATGCCACATTTCTTTTGTGCATATATTACTCGTGTCTCAACAGACAGAAGTTGTCATCTCACCACCTGACAAATCTGCTTCACACCGAAAATAAGCAGGTGCTGAAGGAGGGAACTTTTTGAAGAGTGGTACAACCAAGCCTCTTTTGCTGAACAACCAAATGTAGATATCCAATTAAAAGCAGATAGCGGATGTTTCATGGCGCTGTGAAGATAGAAACCTGCCTGGCTGACAGCAGACTAGTGCCAGGTGACTGACTTGTTTGAAGAGCAGGTAAGTGCAGGGACATATGGAGACAGATGCGAGAGTATCTGCAAGGCTGCCTTTTAAAACATGCTTCAAAGAGACCATAAGCCAGAAGGAGAGATGCGTCTTTAAATGGTCGCAGGCAAAGGGAGTCTTTGAATGCAGCTTAAACTGGCTAATTTCAATCGTGGAGATGCAGAGCTGCATCCAAACCCAGAATCTGTCTGTTAACACATCAAAAGGCAGAGCTGGCTGAAACGAACAAAAAAAAGACCAGAGCTGATTTTATTAGAAACTACACATTAAAATTGAGTTTTTCAGAGCTACATAAAGGTTTACATAAATAATCAAAATAAATATAACTGGCACTCTAAAAGACAAGCTGTTAGCAGGCGCTGCTGTTTGCGTCTTGGAAGGCGGGGCGGGAGGCTTTTGATTTTCTTTTTTTCTGTGAATCTGTCATCCTGACCTTTACTTCTTACAAAAACATATTACACACAAATACACACACACACACACGTAAAGACACATACACACACTGTAATATGTGCACACACTCTTGCAGCTTTAGAGGTTATCCTCACATTTTCCCACTGACAGCTCATGTTCAGCAGCACCATCTAGTGGTGTCTCAACGGTTTACAAAGGGAAAATGTTGCAGCAAAACTATGTGAGAGGAATGGTTAACTATATCAGGCTGCCAAATCTCTTCAGAATCAGAGCATTTGAACTCAAAGATCTCAAAATGTTGACAGATTGGATACATTTTCGTGCAGTTTTTGGTCTCTTAGTCAAGAAACACTCCTTTAATATTTTTATCAAAAGCAAAGGGGGGCAAATAGTGTCCAAAATAATCAACATCAGTTCAACAATTTAAGTTGAACATTTAATCTGCAAGTATTTTATCGGCTCCTTGGCATTTCCGTCGGCTCTCTTCAAGCGCTTCCAAAAACTTCCAGAAAGCTTGATGTCAGGTGAATGTGGGAGAATGCGCATTAAGGTCAGCACTCCTTGGTCATATTTAAATGAGATCTTGCAAAGTTTGGAGGTGAGATTGGGCTCATTAGTCTGCAGCATTATGCACAAAGATCAGCATGTCTTGGAAGAATGGATTGCTGTTTCCCTTTTGATCAGATTGCAGTGTTTTGGGTGCAGATGTCCAACTCCACAGATGGAGAAGCACACTTTACTATTCTGACCATGTCTCATTGTAGTCCTGATAGATTGTCTGCACACTATCATTTGTTCTTCTGTTTGTCTCCTAATAAGGACAACTGCAAACCCTCTGCTAGTGCCATGCATCATAAACTAGGATTCACTGGTACTTATGGACTTGTTAAGTCAGAAGAAGACCGATCCCTGAAGGCCCCATCTTGTAACTCACAGGATTCAAATAATCCGATGCCAGGGTCCCGAGACACCCCCACAGGTCTTGTGGCCGTGCTCCGAAGGATGAGAGCTGCACTGCCAACAAATTATTAGGGAGGCGGTTTTAATGTTTTGGTTCATCCTTGTATGAAGAGCCTCTGACTCCTCATTTTACAATCAAACAGTGCCATCTAGTGGTTGTGATACTTTGTTACAGAGCATCATGGACGGTAGAACTTAGAATATGTCACTCAAGTTAAGTAAGGTTTTAATCACAGTCTGTGAAACAGTAATAGATTGTACTTTCTGCACAGCAACCACACTGTGGTGTGTAACAACAGGATCAATATGTGTTTATTAAAAGATTTGCCTCTGCTGGCTGCCAGTGCTCAAGTAGGGGTCAAGTTTCTTCCTGCAAAGGGAAAAATAATAGAGTAAAGGAGTGTGTCCATAAAAGAATTATTGAGTATTAAAAGAACCTTAAAAAGAGCAACAACGGGAAAAAAGCATGCATTGTCTTGAAACACTGTTTAATCGGTGTTAGCCTGGCAGCGTAAATTTGTAAATTTGCACATTTGTATAGGATTTGTTAAAGCAATAATAAGATGGAATAGCTTGTTTTTACACCAGTAGTCACTGGGTTAAAACTTATGACCAAATAAGTGCACTACTGGCTGAACATCACTAAGTCACAGTCTTCACAAATGTGACCTTAATACTTAATATTTCCCTTCAAGATTCTTTAATTCTATATCTAACACAACAGTTACCCTTTACAGTACTGTGCAAAAGTCTTGAGCCATCCATATTTTTTTAAATATTTTGCTAGGAAAGGAAAATAGGTAGGGCAATTTATTGAAAAATGTGCAAACACATCAAAATCAATATTTGGTATGACCACCTATATTCATCAGCACAGTCTGAACTCTCTTAGGCAGCTTTCTTGTCATTTCTTTAAGTAGTCATCAGGAATAGTTCTCCAGGCTTCTTGAAGGGCATTCAAAGCTCTTCTTTGGGTGTTGGCTGCATTTTGTTCTGTCCTTTGGCTCTGGGGAGGCCAACCCATGACTGATGGCGTTCATTGCGTGTGTTTTCTCTCCAGCTTAGCTTTTATTGTGTGTGTGTGTGGGGGGGGGGGATAACTGTCATGGTAAAATAATTAAGCTGTTGCCAATCAGATGCTTTCAAGAGCCCCCACGGTATTTTATAGATGGCTGTACACTCTTGCTGTTGTACCTCTCTCCCTACCTCCTCTGTATGACCAAAAATGTCATTTTGGATTCACCTGACATCACTGTTGCCTCTGATTTTCTGTCCAGTTCGTATGCAGTTAGGCACAACTCCGCCTCTTCTCCCTGTTACCTTTCTTTACGAAAGACTAAAGATAAATTAAAAAAGAAAATTCCTCAGAAAAATGGTCAGGTACAAGGACTGGACTTAAAATGAGTGGAAAAGCAGCCAATGTCCAAAGAAGAACTTTGCAAGATCTCCAGAAAGGCAGAGAATTATAGTAGTCAAGACCACTTATAAAAAGAAAGAAAGAAAAAATATCTGTCTGCCTTGCAAGTCTGGCTCCTTATGATATGAGGGGAAGCTCAAGATGATTTCACAATACTATATATTATCCATCCATCCAGAGATTAGATGAGAAATACTTTCTTTATCCCATATTATAATAATATCTGGTAGATGCCTCTCAGCTAAATAGATGTACTGTATTGTAGAGGCTGATAGCCTCTTTTATGAAAGACTTCTTAAACCTTATCAACTTCAGAGTGCATCCCAGCTGTTATTGGGAAAGAAGCCTAAGAAAAATGCCACCTTAAAAAAAGTAGCTGGCATGTTCTTGTGTGTCTGGATTATTTATTGGTCCGGCTCTCATACCCACACACAGTAGGAATTATTTATTAAAGGGCAAATAAGCACAATGAATAGAAGAAAAAAACCCAAACAAACAAAACTGTCAGGAATTTTTTAAAAATGCAGTTTTTTAATTGACAGGAAAACATCCTTCAGGACAATGGTTGGTCATCGCACATTAATTATCAACGATACAACAGAGTCCAACTGCGTGTCGAGCCTTTAAACACCATCCCTGTCCCCTCCCTTTTCCCCCGTTTGAGGAGTAATGGCGAGGGGGGCGGGGCTTATTATTGCAGACACATTGACTCTCCTCTGACAGACAGTACACATGCACCTCCTCCCCTTCTTGTAAGGCTTGAGGGGGGGTTCGGGGTGGGGGTGCTTGGGTCAGTCGCTGAAGGGTTGTAAGGGAAGGAAGGAAGGAAGGAAAGAGAAAACAAGGCTTCTGATTCATCAAAGTCAAGTTCTATCACAGTTTGAACCTTCTGCTGCTCTCTAGGTTCAGCTGTGTGAGGAGCGCGATCGCTTTCACCGGACCAGCTCGATATCAGTCAAGAAAATGAACCACTACGCTGATCAGTCCTTTACAGAGCATCAGGGCTGAGGCTACTCCTACATAAAATATACATCAGATAAATATTTTCACCATCACCAGTGTTCTACTATGTTTAGATTACCTGGAGGAAAAGTGGAAAAAAAAAGTTCATGTCAACATTAAATAATGTTGGTTCTTAAGAAAACAGAACCAACCAGGTTTCCATTTCTCTATATAAAACTGTATAAAGAGGAGCTCTGTTCTCCCACTGTAAATAACCACCCAGTACTGCATTGGACAATAAAGAATAGGGTCGTCTAATCAGTATTTTATCAGATACCAATTATTAAGAGCCCAGTGCAATTAGGTAGTCGATCTACAAATGGAAACATCTGAAAATGCAAATATCAAAATCTCTAAAACATCCAGATGATTCTTTCCCAAAAGTTCTTTTTTTCTTCTTCTTCTTCTGCGTCTTCTTTTTAAACCAAAACATGCAATAGTCAAAACTGTTTCCTCAAAAACAGGATTTAAATACTCAGATCCAAAGATCTGTAAAATCGTAAGAACAATTATACAGTCACTCTACCGAACCGTGTCGATTAATACGGCGATACCGTTTAGATCGGGGGTTTAGCCTACACCGAGTCAGATCGGAGTGAGACTGAGAAGAGGGTTTTCTTCGGAGAACCTAAAACCTCCCGTTGCTGACGGTGTTGTGCAGGAAGAGGACAGGAAACGAGACGAAGCAGCGTGTTCAAGCACACAAAAATGATTTTTTTTTTAAAAAAAAGGATTTGAAGCAGGGGAATGACTAACTGTGGCCGTGTGCGACGTCATTCAGTGAGCTTTATGCTCCTGTGTGTCAGAGCTCAACGAGGACTGGCACCAAAAGACCTATAGGAGCTTTACATTCTGCCTTTGCAAGATGGGAACGTTTACTCAGGGATTGTTGGTGTGTGTGTGTCCCTTCCACCTGATTACACAGTTGCCAACTGTAGCTTTAAGGAGACCCTGTGTTCAACGGTGTCTAAAAGGTGTTTAACACCAAACCTGTTTGTCTACACACGTGCTGCTCGGTAAAAGGGAAAGCCAATGAGAATGTAGAAGGAGATTTATTAATTGATTTCATTCCTGGCTCTGTGTTTACAAAAGTTTTTGCAAACTTTCAAAGTAATTTATGCATCTGATGAATGTAAAAAAGAAAAAAATCACCTCTTTTTAAATTATTTAGTACCCTTTGAGACAGACTGGGGGCAAATTTGCAGCAATTGTCTGATCAGCTGTTTCACAAATCTATCATAAATACTTTAGAGTTGATTTGTTTGGTTGATTTTTTTTTTCCTTTTCATCTGCAGAAACACGAAGAACAGAGCCTTACATGTTTACAGATACGATATGGGAGCACTTTGGTTTTCACTCAGATTACTGAGGATTTGTGCATGTTGTGCGCTGACCCCCCCAAGAAATAAAAATAAAATAAAGACACCCTCCAAGCCAGCTGCCTTGGAAAAGGGTATCTGTACCAATGAAGCTTACAGGCATGCTTCAAGTGTGAGTGTGTGTATGTATGTGTGTGTGTGTGTGTGCCAAACCACACCGTGCACATAACAGAATAAATTACGTATTGTGCTCTGCCAGGACAGAAGGAAGAAAACGTTCAGCCCCTCGATGGAGCTCCTGGACGCATGGCCCACGTGACATGTGGCAAACCGGTGCATCAGTAAACCGATGTGTCTGAAATTGCGAGGTGCCGGTCAGTGAGGACAGAAACAAAAACGGAATGATAAATGGCTTGTCGAGTCCTCGGCAGAGGTGCGGATCTCTCTTCTGCTTACAGTAACCCCATCAGTGGGTGGGCCTGAGCTTTTGGAGAAATCTACAGTACCTAACGTCACTTCCAGCCACACCCACACCAGCACAGCCACACTCAGGGCACGAGTACTTATAGAAGCATGAACACCAGACAGAGAGAGAGAGCTATTCTCAATCGTCATATAAAAAAATGGGTTTATAGCATGTATTAGCAGTTCTACAGTATGAATACAAGAGTGTGGCTGTTTTTATGTAATGTGGATGATAACTATATTTTCCACAAGTATATATTATTATTGCACTCTGGCTACACATATTTAGTAAGTTAGTTAGTTTGGTTGTCTTTAGATGTACAGAAACACAGGTGTCGAAGCTGATCCAGCTTGAAAACAGCAGTAGAGGAGAGGCTCAGTGAAGCCATGATTCATTTCATTTGAATGAATCAAAACAAATAAAAAATCTATTTTTTTCCCTGCCCTGAAATTTCTGGATTTTAAACTCCCCGCAGGGATGTGGCCCATTTAATAACGGCCAAATTTGAATGTGGAGCTAGGGCGCGTGAACTAATTAGCACATCTTAGTCAAATATATACTCACATTGCTCTTTCTGTAAATGCTTCGCATCACTGAGCCCATACTCTTAAGACTGATACCTATTTAGACACCGGTTACATAGAAATCTGAGACAAAACTACAGAAACACATCACACACACACAAACACACACCCTTCCCCCCCTTGTTCTCTTCGATCTCTTTTTCAAAATAGAAAAATAAAACCCGCTCTCCTTGGACCTCAGCTGGCAGGCTGAGAGGAGAGGGGCGCTCTCCTTCACGGCTTCCCTCGCTCTTTGAAAAGAGACATACATTCACAAGAGGACAACGGAGGAGAACAAACGAAACGAGCAAAGTTGAAATTCAAATTTTGTGTGCAAAAAACATTTTTAGATCTCTATAAAAATATGTGCATATGGATAGAGCTATTTTTACCTCACCAAATACAGTATTTTCCTTTATTTACACTGCACAGATACACAGAGAAACACACGCACTACAGCTCTGCCCTGCTCCTCCTCTCTGTCGTTTACAGGCGTAAGAACTACATGGCCTACTTCCACGACAACAGATTTGACAGTAATCGCACGTAAGAGAACTCAGACACTCGCACACGCACACATACAGAGTTCTGCTCTGATCAATGTGATCCGAGGAGCAGAGGAGGGGCAAGCAGAACTTCTGTAGAAAACCTGAAGTTGCATATCCCACAATTACCCCCCTTACGCTCGCATTTCACAAACCTCTTCCCGTTAAAAGGTCAGAGGTTGTCAGCCAGACGCTGCTTCCTGATTGGCTCGCGCAGGTGAGGACAGTGTGTGAAAAAAAACTTTGGCTACGGAGTTAGGTGGCTTTAGTCCTGGTGTGTTATCTGCATTAGTCCCCGACACACCGTGTACAGTGAGCACTGTTTGCCTGATACAGCCTCCAGCTGTGGATCTGCTGTCCTTCAAGCTGGGTTTAAAGAAAAACAAATGGATCCATTGTCTCATATTCAAGTCTGTACCAGCTTCTCTCTGGAAAGAGTAATCAATGTCTGTTCATTATTCATCTTAACAAAAAAACAACTGAAAAGAAACACCTCTTATTCCCATCTCTGCTGAGGTTAGCCGAGGCGCCGCTGCTCCAGCCTCAGAGATTTAAAACCAGATTCACCTCCAGAATCAAACGACTGGTGTTTATTGGGCGGTCCTCCGATTCTTTGCACTGAATCCTGCGCCGCTTCCCAGCCTGCCGTCGAAAGGGGAAGAGCAGGTGGCCGTGTCGGTGTCTGATATGCCAGCTGATAGGCCGCTCATGTATCTGGACTGCGGTTGGTCGAAGGTGAACTGAGGGAGGGGGATGTGCCCCGCAGCAGGGGAGACAGGGCGTGTCTGTGAGAAAGGCATAGCGCTTGGGACAAGAGGGGCGTGAGGCTGGATAAAGACGTTCGGGCTGATGGGGATGTGTGGGTGTGTAGGCGTGTAGGCGTGGGGCGGGGTGTGTGTCTGAGTGCGCGTTGGGGTAGACGGTCGCGAGTGAGCCAGCGCCCAAATGGGCGAGTTTGCTCGCAGAGGAACATGGACAGGTGTTAGCGATCTGTGCATTGGAGATTGCGTGTTTGCGTCTGATGACGCGTCTTGGGCGTTTGTATTTGACTGCATGTGTGGCGTCAAGTCGTAGGAGGGTGTCCTGCGCCTCAGCATCGTGCTGCAATCAGATAATTTGGGGGGCGAGGCGGTTTGAGCGTGCTCCCTCTCTGAGGGTGGGTGAATGGATATACATGGAGGACTCATCTTCTTCTTTCTGTGGTTGCTCCTGACAGACTGCACCCTCACAGGACCGCCTTTCTCCAGCCGGTAGGCCTCCTCTGTGAAGTGTTCGTTAGAGCTGGTTGTTCCAGCCCGCGGGAGGCAAACCTCGATAGAGTGACGCCGCTGGTCGTCGGCGTGTCCGGCATTCAGTGATGGCGGCTTGTCCAGGAAGCCCTGGTTGTCGATGCTGAAGCCTTTCCTGAAGTCACGGTCCTTCAGTCCGGCTCCAAGCAGGCTCAGTGCGCTCCTCGACGAGGATGGTGGCAGTGGAGGAGGAGGCGGAGAAGAGGTGGAGGAGTAGGAGTCGAGGGCGGACGGCAAAGTGTACGGGGAGAGGGAGTGGCTGCGGCCCACTTTAACCCGGCTCTCCGTCCCACCTCCCTCCCCATCCCACCACCTGTGGCGGGCAGAGCTGGTGATGTGATACACCTCCTCGTCGGCTGGGTCACAGAGGGAGATGGCGGAGGGCGGCCTTGGTCTCCGGAGGCTGGCAGGCCTCAAGGGGGCGCGGGGCGAGGGAGGTGGAGGGAGAAGCAGCGAAGGGGAGGACGGCGGCGGAGGAAGAGAAGAAGGGGAAGACAGCAGAGGAGGAAGAGGAGAAGGACGATAGCGAGGGAAGGCGGAGGGGGAGGAGAGAGGAGCAGGCAGGGGTGATGACAAGGAGGAGGATGGATGGGGAGGTAGCTGTGAAGGGGACAGGGGGGGCAGATGGACTGAGCTGGTCCTCTCCTGTTGCTCAAAACCCTGAGACTCCACAGAATCAACTTTAACCGCCACCTGCAACAGAAAAGCAGAACGCATGGGTATAAGAAGCTGCTGACTAAGAAATGTGTGTGTGTGTGTGTGTGTGTGTGTATAATCGTGAAACGGGGTCTCTCACCTGCCTATGCAGGGCCCGTGGTGAGGGGCTGGGTGTTGGCGGGGCGATGCGAGGAAGAGACAGGGATGGAGGTGACCGAGGGTGAACGGGGGAAATGTCTGGAACCTGGAGCAGAGAGTGGCTCTCACAGGGCTGGGAGTGGACCGACATCACTGAGACTGCAGGGAGACATGTGCAAAGCATATATGTCATCATGTCAAACGTGATAGAACACAGCACATACACAAAAATGACAGAAACACATGCACTTCTGGAGAAAACACGTGCACAGCTGGGCATAAAGAAACACACGTTATTTTCTTTTCTTTTTAAAGCATTATATTTCAAGAGTCATGGCCAAAGTATGACATCGCTAACACTTTATCATGATAGAACATTCGGATCTTACAAACAGCCATTCAAATAAAAGTTTAAGTGGAAGATGTGGTCATAAATAACAGCTTCAGATATGAAGCCTGGAGAAGTTGTCTGGGCTGAAAATTTGCTTTTTAAAATGTGCTATCAAAATAAAGTGTTTCCTGGATGAAGAAAAAAATCATTAGCGCATACAGTAGGTTGTTACACTGTATGCTGAGCAGCAGCACCGAGCTGACTTTTCAGGGAAATAGTCGCAGAAGGCCAGCTTGCTGGATGTAAAATTCCACATTAGATCCTGGTTACAGTAACAGTTTCACTTGTCTCTACTGCGCCATGCCAAGGGAAATTAGGGTCTTGACAGAATATAGCGCTCTAATGTGTCAGGTGTCAAGTGCACAAGAGAGCACATCCATCAGATGTTCAATCTGTGTGGTGAAACTGTGTAGCCAGGCTCTCAGGTGATCTGCACACACAGGTTCAGTGAACTAGGAAAATTTCTGGAACCTGCAGCAGAGAGCATTAAGGCTCACCGAACCGGGGTGTGCAGATATAATAGAAATAAAACATTAAAATGTTAGTCAGAGCGTAAACGAGTTCATTTCAAGTAGATATTTTCAGTTCAAGTTGTAAAGTCACTTGATAAAATATTATTCTTAAAACACCACATCTTTGACAAAAGCTGGGATGCTGTGCAAAAGGTGAATAAGTACTTACCCCCATTCCTGATTTATTGCATATTTGTAACACTTATTAGATCAAACAGATTTTAATATTATGCAAAGATAACTAGAGTAATAACAAAAGGCAGTTTTTAAATGATTTATTTTTATTTATTAAGGGATCAATTTGGCTCTGTGTGAAAAAGTAATTACACCCTAAACTTAATAACTGGTTTTGCCACCCTTGGAAGTGACAGTTCTTCCAAGTTTCCACCATTTGTGGATTATGGATCTAAGCTAGCCTTAGAAATGTCTTTGTAGCTCTTTCCAGACTGACAGATGCCAATGACTGTTTCTCAGCTGTTTCTTTAGATCTTGAAATGATGTGTTGCTTTTTGAGATATTTTCACCTCCTTGAGTTTGTCCGACAGGATCTATTCAAGTGATTTTTTGATTCAGCAGGTCTGACAGTAATCGGGCCTAAGTGTGGCTACTAAAATTGAATTCAGCTTTCCAAAAAAAAGTAGTTAATCTGTCAATTCATGATTTAACAGAGGGGCAGTTACTTTGGCTCACAGGGACAGGTACGTTTAGATAGAGTCCTCTCATTTAATACACAAAATATTCATTTAAAAACGGCAATTTGTTTTCCTCAGGTTATCTTTGTCTATCTCTGTCTGTCTGAAACATTTAAGTGTGAAAATATGCAATAACAACAAAAAAAGAAGAAGACGGAATCAGGAAGCCGGAGTACACAAAGAGAACCCAAAAAGACAACTAAATGTCTCTGTTTTCATATCTGTGGTGCGATATCTGTGTGCTTTTGATTGCATATGAGGTTTATGCTAGGGCTGTGCGATATGACCAAAATCTCATATCCCGATATAAGAATTCTATCGTCCCGATAACGATATAAATCACAAAAATGTAACATTTTCTGTAAATTCTGTGAATCTCGGGCAGCTCGTCTTGCGGGAAGTGTTTCCTTCTGCGCATCATATAGCTGGAGTCGAGTGTTTTAACCGATGCATGAAACTATACATTTTTAGACATAAGTTGTAACAGCCACCGTTTTCTTTGTGAGTATTTATTACACGGCGTGCTGCGGGGAAAAGCCTGTTCTAACGTTTTAGTCTAAGGTTTATTTTTTAGCACCTGGCGGCTCTTTCTTACTTCTCATCCGTAAATAATCTGCTCTTTCACGTGATTCAGTTTATTTTGAAAATTCTCAACAGGATCTTGAGCTTTATTGTGAAAGGTTTATGTGGAACATAAACAAGCGGACACGCGATGCTGTTACCGTCGTTGTTGCTAACCACAACGCATAAAAACAGGCGCTTGTCCGTCCGTAGTGTGGTTATATAAAATATAAGAGAAAGAGAGAACTTTAAGAAATTAATATAGCCACTACAGTGACCATCAAAATGATGAAAAAATATTGCCGTAAACAGTTTATTTTGCGACACCACGAAAAAAACGATAGCGTAAAATTAAACGATAGACGTTTTTATATCGTCATCCGATATATATCGTTATATCGAACAGCCCTAGTTTATGCAATCAAATCAAATCACTGACACAGCATCTCAGCCTTTTTTTCTTTTTAACTAGACTATAACCAAAAGACAAAACAGAAGTGATGACTGCATATTTTTAAACATATGCACTTTTCTGACTTTGCAACTTGACTGTGAAGACAACGACCACTCCAGTTTAGTATTCGGCCATTTCACAGCTGAGCAGATGAGCCTGTGTGAAAGTTACAGGTATTCACGTGTATCGACTCATCCACTACAGTAAGTACCTTAGGACAGAGCTGGGCCTGTCCACAGCCTGGACACAACATGCCATTAGATTCTGACTGCAAATAAAACAGTTCTTGTTAGTGCTTAGAGACGTGTTCTGAACATTGTTTCTTTATGTTCTGACTTCTTTCTTAAACACACAGAAGGTGAAACTACAGGGAAAAAAAGATAACATTATGTAGGATAGGTATAAGGTTGACTCTATGTGAGATAAACATTACTCAGTCTTTTATTTTAACTAGTTTGAATTGGACCTTGTGAAGTTTAGTTAACAAATTTAGTAACTGTGTCTCTGTCTGTTTACCACACAGATTAAATAAAATGCCAAAACTTCACAATAATAAAGCGATGCTACTCTCACAATCAATATTTTAGTATTTAACGTCTAGTTTACCTGAATGCTGGTGTTGGGGACTCAGGTCTACCTCGTCTAAAGGGTAGGGGGCGCTGGCGGGTCGCACCGGTCTAAACATATAACTGTCATTTGGCAGAGAATGCATCCTGGATACAGAGATCTTGGATGACAGCAGGTTCTGGTTGTTGTACTGCACCTCTTCCTCCTGCAGGGGGAGACAGAGACCACTCAGTGCTAAAACCAACAGCTGCATCTTTTACAAAGAAAGAATAGAGCGCTGCGTGGTTCTGATGACTGACGTCTGTGTTGCAGGTTGAGACATGTAAAAATATGAATGCCATGTCTGTGGCATCTTTCTGGTGCAAGATAGTGTACGGACAACCACTGAAAATAACACATACACACATACACACACACACACACACACACACACACACACACAAATTCAAAGAACTGTCTCTTAAAGTTATCTTAAAGGTAAAGGTTAAAGGAGAGCATCGTTTGCCATCTTTTCATCAGGCTCTGACAAACATAGGCTGAATTACATGCCAGCTCTATACACAACCCAAAACATGTTTCCATATTTGTTAAAAGACTGTAACCCAGCAGTAAGATGTAATAACAAAGTATATGTTTATACCTTGTTGTATTAGTAATATTGCATTTCCACCGATCATTAGTACCACCTCCCTAATATTGTGTAGTTTCCCCTGTTGCTGCCAAAACAGCTCTGACCCATCGAGGCATAGACTCCACTAGACTCCTGAAGGTGTGCTGAGGTGTTTGTAATCAAGATGTTAGCAGCAGATCATTGAAGTCCTCCAAGTTGTGAGGTGGGGCCTCCAGCAATCAGACTTGTTTGTCCATCGCATTCCACAGATGCTTGATTGGAGTGGGATCTGGAGAATTTGAAGGCCAAGTCCACACCTCAAACTTATTTTTGTGCTCTTCAAACCATTCCTGAACCATTGTTGCTTTTTGACAGGCCCAATTATCCTGCCAAAAGAGGCCACAGCCATCAGGGAGTACTGTTTCTATGAAACGCTGTACATGGTCTGCAATAGTGCTTCGGTAAATATCAAAGTAACACCCACATGAATGGAAGGACCTGAGGTTTCCCAGCAGGACATTGCCTAAAACATCACACTGCCTCCGCTAGCTTGCCTTCTTCCCATAGTACATCTGGTGCCAGGTGTTCCCCAGGTAAGTGACACACCTTGGGAGGCGGCAGAAAGGTCAGCAGTAGTTTAGCAGTAGTTTTATTTGATGCAACAGTAGCTCGTCTGTTAGATCAGATTGCACGTGGGGAGTGAAGGCCTACCCGTGTGATCTGTTCACTGTTCCTTCCTTGGACCACTTTTGAGAACACCCCACAAGAGCTGCAACTTTGGAGACCCAGTCGTCTACACATCATAGCTTGGCCTTTCTTAAATTCAATTAAATCCTTACGTTTGCCCATTTTTCCTGCTTCTAACATATCAACTTTGAGGACAAAATCTTCCGTTATTCAACTATGTTATAACTGTGACGGTGTATCGAAACTGTTTTATCATGAATTAATGTAACTGGCACACATGAAAAAACATGCTCCACAATGCTGATACTGCTGTAATTGCTAATAAGCACAGTTTTGTCTTCCTACCTCTTCAGGTGAATTTGAGCATGGCCCCACATAGGTCCCTCCGACTGAGCTGTTGTTGGAATTTGTGCTTAGTCTGCGATCCCTCTCCCTATCCATTTCCAAGGCGATCTCTGCATCCATCTCCGCATCCTCTTTAGCATCCTGCACATATATATCTACTTAATATCTGTGCATTTAAAAAGCTAAAAACCAAAGAGATAGTACTCAAGTTACTGCACCTTGTTGCTTTCCTCTAGATGTTTCATCAGAACAGCCACCACCACATTGACCAGAACAAACTGGGCCATGAGCACAAAGGTGACAAAGTAAATTGGAGAAACCCAGGGCAGATATGGTAAACAGTGTTCGTCAGACGGGTGACACTCTCTCAATGTGTCCTGAAAAGAAAAAGAAGAGAAAATGAAGAAGCAGAGAGTTTTACCCCGACACCGAATCACAGTCACCATTTGAAAAAGCTGGGCATCCACAGCTGCAAAGACTTTTGTAAGCATCACAGTTTTACACATTTACTCATTTGTAACTTCAGGAAACAAAGAAACACAAATTTAAGCACACACAGAGACATGATGTAAGTAGTTCATAATCAGTAAAAAAAAGAAATAAAAACATTGCACATTGTTAAACAACCCCCACTCTCCATCACTCCTAAAAGGTATATACATGAAATCACGTCCTGTTTTTATATTGAATTAGCTCAAAACATCACCAAACTGACAGACGCGTACATTTCTTGCACACAACATAAAACAGACTGTCTGTACAAAGACAGAAATCTACTTTAAAGTGCCTTTTTTAAAGCAGTGGTTAAAAAGAGAAACTGTGTGGCATCGCCCTCTGCTGGAATTCAAGAGGCATTGCTTATGTTGTGGGCCACATACGGCCCAGTCTGAGCCTTAGTGGAGAAGTTTACTTACACATTTAATCCTTCACATAATATCTTAATATTAGAAAAAAGGTGTGTGACTTCAACAAACATGTCATTTTTTTAAGCATCAGGCCTTGTGTTTGACACCTTTTCCCTAACATGATCTTGTTAAAGAGACTCTACACCATAACTAAAAATTATAATTCATTTAAAAAAAAGAAAAATACATGACATTGTCACATCATTTGTACACGATCACATTTTTGTGTCGTTCAGAATTTCATTTTTTAATAAAGTAAAACTCAAAATGTGAAAGTTTTGACATTGGTCTCCTCTAAGCTACTTTATCATTTCATAATTGCTTTTCGAGGTCGTCGCTCTCTCTCTGCAGTTATGAGATAATCTAGTCATCATTTATTAGAGCTCATGTTGTGCATACAAGTGCGTTTGTGTGTGTGTGTGTGTCTGTTCATACTTTCATAATCCCATTCCAGTTGTCTCCAGTGGACACTCGAAACAGTGTGAGGAAGGCCATCCCAAAATTTCTAAAGGTTGCGTGACGACCCAGACCTTCACATGGGTTGTCGTCGCTGCACTCTAATCAAAGCAAACAGAAGAAGACGTTAATTAAGCTGCGCTATAAACATAGTGATGAAAAGAAGACGAGAAATACAACGTGCCGCACTTCCATACAAAAAAGATCTTCTTCTTCAATCATATAAATGCAGAGTAAACTAGTTCCAAGTGGCATCTCCCTATGGACGTGGCACAGGAGAGCGAATGAGAAAAGTCTTCCAGGGGACAGCGAAAAGTCTTTGGGTCAATTTAACAGAAGGCTCTCGGGGCCTTGTTTACAGAAAGAGAATAGCCACCAGAAGATATCCTCCCTTGCCTCAAACCTGAGGTCACATTAACAGCATGCTTGAGAAGAATAAAACAGCCCTTGGAGTATTATGTACCTTGTTTATTATTCTAAGCATCAGTCACCAGGAGACAAATAAGAGGATTAAACAATGTGAGAGTGTAGCACAGAGGAAATGGATAGGGAAGGTTTGCGTAACGTGTAATGAAATCAAGCTATACTGATGCAAGACTGAAACGCTCGCTGTGGCTCTAACAAATGAGAGACGACTGAGTCAGAGGCTGCTGAGAATTCAGAAAAAGCAGCTTCAGTTCAAATATATTCAGTCAAACGTTAAACATTTGACGTTTTTCATTTTTTTTGGACTGCAGGTATTTCACGTGTACGCCTTTAAAATGTCTACATCATTAACAAAAAACATACTTTTAGACATAAAAAAACTTATTTCACAAGATCAGATTGTAAGCAAACTCATTTAAAAGATATATATATATATAGAGAGAGAGAGTTTCATCTAACAGTGGTGACTTAGACCTAATTAGACCTAATGAGGAAAACTAATGAGATCTATTAAGTCACTCAAGTCAATGTTTCCTTGCTTTCACACCTTACTAAATAAACTTTCCTCTCAATCGGAGCCCTGTATAGACCATCTACTATTCTACCCCCTTTGTTTTACCTTTCTCAGGTAATCTTCCTTTAACTCCTACCCACTGGAAATCGGGATTCATCTGGGTGTAGACTACCAGATAAATTATTAAATCTAGATTCAGATCCACACTGGAATATGTTAATTACAAGCTATGCTGAAAACAGCTGACCCTGAAATGATGAAGCCAGAACTGTATTAACATTTAAACACTCATTCAGCCCCCCGTGCCCTCATCCTATCTACACAGCCTTGGGCAGATACCTTGGACAGAGTCTGCCAACGTACGCTTGTCTAAGATCTGTCAGTTAGTCGCATAATTGTTGGTAGGTTTAAATTCCTCTTCCATGGTGAAAATGTATAAAACACCATGTTATAATAAAACTAAAGACTTGTCGACGGCCTATGTACCAGGAGGGGTGTGAGGCGCAAGTAAGTTCGAAGATGATGTTTAGCTTTTTCTTACTGGTGTGGATGCAGGGAACATTCCTGTTCTCCACCGCTCTGTGCCACGATGTTTCCTTCAAAACTTCCAAAGTTAAAACACATTTCACCCTTACAGGCATGAATCAGCATTTAGTTTGGCACTTCCAAACATTCATAAAAATCACTGCAAAAGCTGAAGATGGGTCATGTTGCATAAATCGGCAAAACAGACATCATCTTCTATTCCCAGCGTGTAGCAGAGGATCATAACATTTCACCGAAAGCAACCTCTTTATCAGAAAGTTGTTTTTCATTTCATCTTCCCAGAAGTCCTTTTTTTTCTTTTTTCTAACACTTTTCCCACACAAACTCAGGCAAAATGAGTTGGACAGAGTGAGTCCATTGAAGAAGCAATAATGTAAATAAATGGGATCATGCAAATGTGATCTTTCCTTGGTCAAAACAGGAAAGGGGGGGGCAATGAGGATACAAAAAAGGGGGGAAATTTGCCGCAAATCGTGACTGTAATAGTGATGCTTGGATTCAAAAACCTTTTCTGGCAAAGTGTGTGGAGCAGTGTGTGTGTGTGTGTCTTTGTTTTGTTTTTTTCTTGCTGGTGACTGACCCAGTTTGCCAAAGAGCTCCACTCCCAGAGCAGCATAGATGAAGAAGAGCAGCATGAAGAGAAGACCAAGATTTCCCACCTGGAAGGAAAAAGAAAAAAACAAACCCCAAAACATGTTAGATATCTTCTGCAAAAAAACAACAGTACCATTTAAAACATTAAAGATCCAGGGACAAGAAGGCATTGTCTCCAGAGTATATAATCGAGAGGGAGTATATAATTGACTCCATTTGTTTGTCTGTCTGTTTGTTAGCAGTCTAGCATCCACAGTTTCCAAGATCTCATTTTCATATTTTGTGTGATGGTACAAGTTGGTTTCATTTAGGTGAAAATCAGGTCAAGATCACATCAAATGGGTAAAACAATAAAAACAAGCCTTGCTTGGCACGAGCACCTCAGTTTTCCAGGGATCTGACCTTGACCTTTATTGTTTGTGCCAAAGGTAAAAGTTGACCTTGAAAAAACATTTAATGAAACCATATCAAGTAATATATCATGTGAATGGGCATGGGGAGAGCTATACAGTAATACAATGCCCATGACATCACAATGACACCAGAAAGTTTCCCAAAATTACACAGTGCATGAAAATATCTTAAAATCCCAACTTCTTTCAGCTTATAGAAGCCAAAGATCTCAGCCAGCTCTGCCCCAGTTATATTGGTAAAGATAATAAAAAACACTATAAATGTGTTAAAGGTCAGGCATCAGCATATTGTTATAAAAACAACCTGATGTCAGCATGTTGTAATAAAAAAAATTCATAAAACATCAGCATTTTAGTACAGCCCTTTCCCTTTGAGGGGAGATGTGCTCTCTGAGTGCTCTTGTCTTATTGCATTTATTTGATACCACATATGCTTATTTATGCATTAGCATAAAATACTTCTTTTTGCCTTTTCTACCCATTGCACGGAGAAATCCCTTGCGCGCTTAAAAATCAAAAAATTCAAAAATAACTTGCACAGTGTGCACCTCCTATGACTACATGTGCATCGCGCCATCATTTACCAGCATGTCTCATCTCCTTTTCCAGTTTCTAAAAATCTTTCCTCGTGCACTCTGTGCCCGGGATGGTTATATCCGAATACTTGACATTTAGAAAATGGCAGAACAACGTCTGTCACTGCACACACATCATAATCTTTGGCGCAGCTGCTCTTTGCCTCTAAGATTTGAGCCACGCAATAACAGGGAGATACATCCGCGACATCTGCTGACATGCCTAAAAAAAATGGTGGGTGCATTGACAAGATAGCAAAAGCACAAAAAGGAACACAAGGGAGGAACAGTCTGACTCAAAAAAAAAAAGAAATCACAAGATCGGTGGCAAAAATGTGCACGGGTATCCATTTGACTAATGAACTCACTGACTCTGTGATAAAATTCCTCTTGTGTGCAGAGTGCGTGCCATTTATTATAAGGCACTAAGAACTAAGAAAACCAAATGTGATGTGCAATAAGCTGGCGAAAATCTGAAGAAACAAACACACTTGAGGGTCAGGATATGAATTTTGTAATGTGGAAGGATACGCCTGGAATTAAATATTTATTAAAAAGCATAAATCTTTCAGGGCTGTCTATTCTGAACAAAATTCATATCCTGACCCTGTTTTCATAAATAAGAAAAAAAAGCAAAATCACTCTTTTGTGGTTGAGACATTACAGAGCCCATGTTTACCTGCGGCAGTGCTTGCATGACAGTATCCAACAGAGCTCTCATCCCTGTGGCCATCTTTAGAAGCTTCAGCACTGCAGAGAGACATTGAAACAGCCGTTTTATTGTGATAATAGTGAAAAAGGGTTAGTAGGAAACTGTTGTATCTACATCTGAGATCCTCCTTTTGATGCCAGATCTATTAGAATATTTAGGATAACTTAACAGAGTGAAACTATGTAAGTGTGTACGACATAAGCAAGGATAGATTGGTAAGCGTATGTGTACCTCGTGCTATCCTGAGCACTCTCATGATCCTGATGATGGTTGGATTTATTGGTAATGTGCCTTTCATTTTCAGCTCCTCCAGGACGATGCCCATGATGGACAATGCCACTATAGCTAAATCCAGCTGATTCCACCTGAGAATATTTTTTAGTCGGGTAGAAAAGAAAAGGGCAAAAAAATAAATCAATAAAAAATAAGACACAAAATACAGTGCTTCTCTTTCATCGCTCATGCAGCATATTCAACTAGTACCGGCGGGTGATTGTAACAACAAAGTAATACAAATTCCTTCTTAGTCTTTAAAGGTTATTGTGAGTTAGCTGAAAAGGAGAACAGGTGGGAACAGAAGATGAAATGTTGCTGCTGCCTGGCTGCTGATGCTAAATAGTGAGGAGGCTGTTTAGATTAATGGGCAGCCCACCCACTAATCTCTTTGGTAGGGAAAACACTGAGGCAAACCATGATAACGCTCCACCTGGGTACTCTGAAAAAGATAAGTACCCTGACCACCCAGTGCTCTGAATACAATTGTCAGAAAATAAGGAAGGCAGGAATTCACACATTAAGTAGGGAATTATTTTTGTAATCATTTTATGCGAGATAGTTACATTTACTTTAAACAATGCTATAGAGATTCAGAAAAGACTGACATTCATCTCATTGTTTTACCTGTCTCTGATGAACCTGTGTATGCCAAATGCCACAAGTTTGAGGAGGGCCTCAACGACAAAGATGCAGGTAAACACGTAGTTACAGTACTTCAGAACCTCTCCTAAATACTGAGTGCACAGATTGAATGTAAGGAGAAGCGTACAGATTAATTTGAGACATCTTTCACAACATTTTCCATTTGAGCAAGTTTGTAGGGGCACGCATTACCACTGGTTGTTTATAGTGCTCTATGCTCATGGTGAAGACATTGACGCAGATGATAAAAGTGATGAAGAGGTCCAGGTGGTGGCTGGTACACAGCGAGTGGATGGACAGACGCAGGGGAGAGTAGTCGTCATAGTACCGCCCAAGCTTGGCCTCTGGATCACAAAAATTCAGGAACAAACAAATATATGAAAGACAGAGTAAGAAACACGCAGAGAGACTTACATTTGTGAGTAACTGTTGTCTGAATATAAAGTGTTGTATGTGTAGCAGTGTGCACCGGAAGGCAGAGGGGCAAAGAGAAGGCAACCACCACTGCTGTTCCATTTCATACTTTATTCACCGAAATATGCTTGTGCCTTAATAAGATTCTGCTATTTTGGTACGCATGTCACACCAGAGAGGCCCTTGAGCAGACCAGGCGACCCACTGATCCTCTAATTGTAAACTTACTCACAGCGGTGGTGCTCCCATTGTCCCTGTTCCTTAAACAGTATGTGCATGCTACTGCTTGTGTGGCTTGTTTAAATAAGTGAGGACATGAGAGTAACAGGAAGTCTAAGATATTTAAAAATTTACATCCACATGAACATCATGGGGATTTATAGATTTTTGTGAAAACTGAACTGTTCTTTTCCAGGGTGGAATAACTGTACCGCATACATCTTTAAAAAAAAAACTAAAATTAGACACACATCACTGAATTTATTTTTGATTTTCTATAATCCACAAAACTTTACATAAAAGCTCAAATATACACATTCACTCACTTAAATCTTTTATTAAAGGTGCTGAAGGCTCTACAAACACCAAGGCCTTTCAGCTTCTTGTTAGTGATCGTGATTGACTACAACTGTAAGTTCTCTTTTTTGACAGAACACATTGGATTGACCAATACTCGAAACAATTTGAAAGTCCACAGAACTCAGAGAAGATCTAAGAAATAGAATTATAGATGTGCACAAGTTGTGGCTTTCTTTTTCCTAAATAACCACAGATTTCTGCAGAGTACTATCACTTTAAACAACTGCACTTAAGTACAAGTTACTTGAATGTGTCACCAATTTGCCAAGATCCGGAAGAAGATCCAAATTGTGACCCTCAGATGAGAGGAAATCGGTTAAGATGTTCAGGAATAACCCAGGGAACCGCTAAGACTGAAGCCTGCAGTGAACTGGAAACTGCTGGAACACCAGCATCAGTGTCAGTGAAATTCATTTTACATCACAATGGACTGACAGGGTTTGGACCAAGTGAAAAGTTTTATGGTCAGGAGACATAAATTGAGCTATTTGGCCAAAATGACAGGAAGTGTGTTAGGAGGAGTAAAGATGAGGCTTTCAAACCTAAGAACACTGTACCAGCTGTCAAGCATGGCGGAGGTATCATCATGCTTTGCAGATGAAAGAAATTACCGACTATCTCTAAATTCTTCAACTTCACCTCAAATCAACAGCTAGATGGTTGAAACTTGGATATAATTGGGTGTTCCAAAAGGACAATGATCTCAAACATCCATCAAAGCTAGTATTGAAATGGATAACACAGGCTAACATTAGGCTATTGGGATGGTTTTCCCAAAGCCCCGCCCTTAACCCTATTGAACATGTGTTAAAAGCTGAGTCCGTGCCATGACACCAATCAATAAAAATGAACTCTACCAACTCTGCCAAGAAAAGTGGTTAAATATCCCGCCAGCATTATGCCAGAATGTTGTTGATGGTGACCAAAAGCATCTGGTCAAAGCACAAATTGCTTAGAGACACCAAATATTAGTGGGGATGTATGAATATATTTGTGCACCTAACTCTTGTTTGTTTAAGTGGTCAAAGATGTGTGCTGTAAAATGATTCGACCCTGGAAAAAGAACAGTTCAAAGAAATCATTGAAAGCCCAAAATTACCATGAAATTCATGCCTACGATAAGTGGATGTAAACTCCTGACCTCAATTGTGCATATGTAATGATAAGCAAGTCCCATGCATGTTGCACTCTTAAGAATCAAAAGTTAGAGTGACATTAGAGGAGGAGGAAACATAAGCCAATTTTTAGTCAGATTAAGGAAGTCCAGTGGCACTGAAAATACCACTACCAATGCTAACTAGCTGTTTCAAATGTTTTATGGTTATGCATGTTAATGTCATGTTTACATATTTAATATTAGGTTACTAGTCAGAATGTTGAAGCTAATTAAACTTGTTGTTGAATGTTTCAGTTATCATTTCTGTAAGTGTAAAACGTGCTGCTGTTTGAGATAACACTACCCAGTCAAGAGTCACAGATACTTACATAGGTTAGGACTACATTGTGTATGAACAGAAGAAGCCAATCCAAATTGATATCTTGGTGGATGGCATTTTTTGCTTTTGTGTGCATTTATACATTTTTTTTTACGGTGCCAACATACAACAAGTGTTTTACAAATGAGACCCTGGCTATTTATATGTGCTTGTTATCCAACTAGACTGTATACTCACATGTCCACTGTAATTATCGAACGTGTATGTGAATGTCTTTGACATACTCTCACGTATACCATGCCCTGCCCTATGCATCTACTGCATGCTTTCATGCCATTCTTTTTAAAACTAGGATTTAGAGGGGCTGTGCAGGGTATGTTCAACAACACCATCCTTTAACAAATGACATCGTTCAGCTTGTACTGCTTTAGCGATAATCTAAACTCTTTAAATTGAGCTCAATAATTTCAAACTAATCAGTTAATATTGCTGTCAAATTCCTTAAGATTTTAGTTTGAGAATTAGGGGGTGCTGTTGAACAAACACTGGAGCCACTTTTCTCTAAAATACTTGCAGGAAAAAAAATCTCAGTAGTCTAAAACTACATTCGTTTTTCGATTGATCAGTGAGTTTTGATTGATCATATGCCCAAATCCCTATGAACAGGCTTATTCCTCTGAGACATTCAAGTAGCTTACATTTATCAAGAGCAGTTTTAGACCAGTGAGACATGGTGCCATTAGAACATGAAATAGCTGTGTTCTGCTCACACCATATACTGCCTTAAAATGTAACTCTGTGATTATGTAAATGAATCTAAGACAAAATACTTCTACAAATTTCTCTCATTCACAATCAAGTCCCTAAATGAAATACTCTTTTGTATTGTGACTGTACAGTACTTTGAATCATGATTGCAGTGGGTGGTGTGTTTCTGATGTTTCTACCAGCATGTCCTTGCATTAGCTATAAGGTGCAACAAACAACAATTTTTATCTACGTAACTTAACATATGCTAACAGCGCAGCTACCCAAGGTGTTTACAGGTATAGCAGCCAAAGTGTCTGCTATGTTTCTGAGTCTGCCAGTCAAAGCGTGTTTACAGGAAATAGCCTTCTTCTTCTATCCATGACAAGAACCATTTCATGGTCAGTGTTGCACATGCATTCGCAAGGAGGGAGGGGTTTACTGGCATTTCACCAATTCAAATTTTGCTAGCAAAATTTCCAAAGACATCTGGAGAAATGCAGCCGTTAATTACTTTCGCATGCAGCAAGTGTTATAAAGGTGCTTTTTAAAAGTAATGAAATCAAAAACAAAAGTTAGCTTATTACAGGTTTTGTTGTATTTAGATTTGGTATCTGAGACCTATTTAAAATAGATTAAGTACTGTTACTACTTTTACACTAAACTGGTGGCAGTTCCATTAATTGAAGGGTGAGCATACAAAGTTTTAGGTTAAAACAACTGCTCAAGTTTTTCATGCTGTGTTAGAAAAAGGGTAAGAGTAGGGCTGCAGTCATGCAATTGCATGCATCAGACTGATGTAGTCCACGCCCTCTGTCAGTGATCGATCACTGTTTGCGTGAGCTAGCCAGTCTTTTAAATTCTCCCTCTTTTAATGTTTCAGTCTGTTATATATACATGTATCCCTGTTTGTTTCTTTTTCTCATTCCCGTTCTCTTTTTTTCAGGCTCTGAAAGCAGGCAGTGCTCAGAAAAATAGACTACCGACCAGCCCCTTCATTCTCCTTACTCCTGCGCTTTTTCTCTTTCATTTTGAGCCTCTTCTCTTCCCGTAAGCGCGCCTCCTCCTCTTCCTGGTCCTGTCGGCACTTGTGGAAATTCTCCACCACAACCCCAACAAACATATTAAGGACGAAGAAGCTGACGATGAGCAGGAAGGAGATAAAGTAGAGGAGCATCCAAGGATTGTTGTTCCTTTTAGGCTGAGGAAAGCAGAAGACAGCAGAGATTATTTGCTTTTTCAGTTTTTTTATGCATATTTCTTACTGAAAACAAAAAAGAAAAGGACTTTTAGCTCTTCTGATCATCGTTGTGCAAGTAGAAGAGATACCAGCACCCAAACTGTCAGTATCTTATCACTTACGACATTCAGAAGCAGGTCAAATCCCTGCAAAATGTTCAGGGAAAGCTCCACCTTTTAAACGGTTTTCTCTTTGTCACTTAAAGCTGTGTGCACACTTGACGCGATATGCAGTGATGTCACAACCACAGACTAGGGAACGTGACATTTGGCAACATGAAGTGATTGGGATCTGAGATAAACTTCTAAACTTTGAAGTGAACAACTGAAGTGACTACCAATGAGGATTTCCTGGGCCAACTGGATCATGGAACGTCTGCCTACGACTTACTGTCACCTTCAAAGTGAGCCACGAATAAGTAATCACTTCGAGGGTGGATGTAGATTAACACTACAAAGGTATTTTTTGTGTACCTGACACAAGGCAATTTTACAGCTTAGCAATTTCTCACACCATTACCTGTTGGTCCACTCCTACTGCATCCAGCCCATCATACATGATGGTAACCCAGCCATCCTTACACGACAGCACAAACAAAGACATCAGAGCCTGGATATTAAACACAAACAATACAGGAAGTCATTACACATGTGATCAGTTTTGTTATGTACATACCATCTAGATTAGTGTTATGCTAACATGTAACTCTATTTCTCATTACTAGAAGCTTAAAAGCCTTAGGTGATTTTGTGCTGTTCTGCATATAATAATAACATAATATATTAATACCATGAAATATGTCATAGAAGTGTGAGACATTTTTAAGTAATTATTTGCTGAAGATGCAGCAAGGTGACTTATCAAAAACAATTAAAAAATTATGAAATAACTGGATACCAAAAATTAATAGGATTGGACTGAAAATAAGCCAGTGTCCAAAGAAAAACTCTGAAAGCTCTGCAGAAAGCCTGGAGAACTATTTCTCAAAACCTCATTAAAAACTAATCCTTGCTCCTTGGAAACAAAATATTAAAAAATGAGGGATAGCTCAAGACTTTTGCACAGTACTGTAAAGTTAGTTAAAAAAGCTCACAGTGAGATTGTGCAGTGCTGATTCTACACTCATGCCCCATCTTTTTTTGCCAAATCTCACCCTCAATCTATTGTTTGTTACCTGAATCAGGTTGTCAAAGTTGTACTTTTTTCGTATCCAGCGGTAGTTAGCCTGCAGACAGTCTGATTTGTTGGTGATGTTTCTTGTGTCCAGACCTTCACAGTGGTAGAACTTCCCTTTGAACAGCTAGAGTGAAACAGAAAAACATAGAGAGAGTTATCTGCGGGGCTATTATGGTAGCCATTTACATGTTATGTACCAGAGTTTGTAGCTTATAATGCCAGAAATAAAGAAATAAAGGGAAGCTTTGTAGAACATATTATTATCATACGTTTTCCTCAGTCCTTGGGTAATACCAGGTCATCTTGTTTCTTTTCACACTTCACCTAACTGTCATTCTTTCAAAAATGCTCAAACAAAAAGCTAATTGTTGATTGGATACTGAGTGACATTTAAGCAACAAAAGGTATAAGGTGTCTCTGTGTTGTGGAACAGTGATTACCTGGACCCCCAAGATTCCAAAGATAATGAAGAAGGCGCAGCATATCAAAACAATGTTCCCAATAGGTCTAAGAGAGGTGATGAGAGTCTCCACAACAAGCTTTAATCCTGGGGCTCGACTGATCACCCTGGAACACACAAACCAAAACATGTTTAACACAAGTACCAATAAATGCAGCACATTAAAAAACTAGAACCCAAACAAGCTAGAGCAACAAAAAAGTATCCAGCACATGTGCATCCATATATAAAAGCTACTTTCGAATTTTCCCTTATTCCTAAGGGATCCCTTCCATCACCAAACTGACAAAAGTATTCATTCACCTATCTAAATCATTGAATTCAGGTGTTTCAACCACTTCTGTGGCCACAGGTGTATATAATCAAGCACACAGGCACGCAGACTGCTTCTACAAACATTTGTTAAAGAATGGGTCGCTCTCAGGAGCTCAGTGAGTCCCGGCGTGATACCGTGATAGGATGCCACCTCTGTGGAAAAAATCCAGTCGCGAAATTTCCTCGCTACGAAATATTCCACAGTCAGGACTAGGGATGGGTACCGGTGTCCGGTGCCATGATGGCACCGGTTCTGACATAAACGGTAGTAACCAGACTGAAAAGCAGCGCACATTTCGGTGCTTTATTTCGGTGCTTTATTTCGGTGCTTTTTTTTTTTCCTGAGCCAATTCTAGCCAATCATTTTACGTTTACGAGGATAGTAGGCGGGTCCAGGTACGTACGTTCTTTTAGAGCAGAGCTACAGATTAAAAATGCCCAAGACGAAGCGGTCAAAAGTCTGGCTGTACTTCACAGCAAAAGATGAAAACTCAGCAGCCTGCAACAAGTGCTTTAAGCTGATACTGTGATACTGTCAAAGGAGGTAACACCTCGAATCCGATGAAACACCTGGCGACGCATAGCGTTTTTTTTAAAGCCGAGAAATGCACCGTATTTGATAGCTTGCTGCGAGACCTCACACCGTGCACATCTACTGCGGGTGTGGTGCCTGTTATCGGACCCGGAGTTAGCAACATCCCCCAAAAACCCGAAGAGTAGAGTCCTGGCCCCTAGCCCTGCCAGTGTAGCAGAAATGATGACGGATGATGATGGCAGCAGCAGCCGTTCTTCTCTGCGTGAGTAGCTTAATGTTGTTCATGTGTAATTTATGTTGAGTAGGCTAACCACGTTATTAAATTAATGCATGTAAGGTGAACTAGCAAACACCATCGTAGTTACATGCGGCTGTCTTCTTGTTTGATGGCAGATACTCCCTTCACCCTGGCCAAAAAGGCTAAAATGACCAAAAGAAAAAGTGGAAAACAGTTAAACATGAGAGGTTTTTGGACCAATTATGTGTTTTTTCCATTGTTTAAGCACTGCTTCCAGCCAAGAGTGATACCATATATGCCCTATAGCTGCAGAAAAGGCTAACATTGTTATCTTTTTACAAAAAACAGCTGAACATGAGAGGTTTTTGGACCAATTTTGTGTTCTCCATTCTTTAAGCACCGGTTTGAGCACCGTTTAAGCACCGGCACCGTTTCAAAAGTACCGGTTTGGCACCGGTATCGGATAAAACCTAAACGATACCCATCCCTAGTCAGGTGTTAGTGGGATTTTAATAAAGTTAAAGCTACAAGGAACGACATCAACTCAGCTGCAGAGCGGTAGTAGTAGGCTCACAGAGCAGGGTTAGCAAATACTGAGTCGCATCGTGCACTGAGATTCCCAACTTTCCCAACTTCATGTGGTTTCAGATTAGCTCAAGAACAGTGTGTAGAGAGCTTTATCCATGAATTTCCATGGCGAGCAACTGTAACCAAGCCTTACATCACTGAGTGCAATGTAAAGCATCGGATGCAGTGTTTGTAAAGCACAGGACCTTAGGACTCTAAAGCAGTAGAGATGGGTTCTCTAGAGTGACAAATGTATGGGTTTGGCGGTTGCCCAGGGAACGGTACTTGTCTGACTGCACTGTGCCAAGTGTGCGGTTGTATTTCAGGAGTTTGACTCTGCCCCTTAGTTCCAGTGAAAGGAACTCTTAATGCTTCAGCATACCAAGACATTTTGGCCAATTTCATGCTCCCAGCTTTGTGGGAACAATTTGGGGTTGGCCCCTTCCTGTCCCAATATAACTGCACACCAGTGCACAAAGCAAAATCCATAAAGACATGGACGAGCGAGAACTTGACTAGCTTGAAAAGAGTCCTGACCTCAACCTGATAGAACACCTTTAGGAAGAATTATAGGGAAGAATTGAGCCAGGGCTTCTCGTTGAACATCAGTGTCCAACCCAAAAATACCCTTCTGTAAGAATGGTCAAAAATTCCCACAAACATTCCTAAACCCTGTGGAAAGTCTTCCCAGAACAAAGAGTGGGCCGACATCATATTAAAGCCTATGGATTAATAATAGGATGTCAGTGAAGTGTATATGTGTGAAGGCAGACGAGCAAATACTTCTGACAATATAAAGTAGCACTGCAAATTTGCACATGATTCAGCAGATATTTACTCTAGATTCCTTGTGTGTCTTCCTGGGATCAACATATGGATCTTTTGTACTTTAGGCAAATATGCAAACCACTATACTATAACCCCCAAAAGTTGAGAAGACAGTATCCACATACAAAAGAAAATCCAACATGTACCTCAGTGGGCGAAGTGTTCGTAGCAGGCGAAGTACTCTCAGAATTCCCAGGATCCTGTTTTCACCATGATAGGCCAGATAAACCAAAATGTCGATCAGAGACACAAACACCAATACACCATCCAGAATGTTCCAACTGGACTGGAGGTAGCTCTGCTTCCCAAAGCAGAAACCAAGAGCTACAACCTGGGAATTATTAAAATACAAATTAAGCTGTACACAAGGCACTAATCACAATAATCTAGATCCAGAATAAAATAGAAAAAGGTTCATCTACAGAAGAAAGAAAAGGAAATGATTCTTACCTTAATGGCCATCTCTGCTAGGAAGATCACAGTGAAAATATAGTTGGACACACTCAGGAAATGTCGCTCCTAAAGAAGAGAGTGATATTATATTTCAGCCCGCGTACCATGTAGCACACGCCACATCACACTACAGAGTCAGAGTATCTAGCATCCGTCTAAAATGTGTCTTTTTAAAGGTTTTAAACTCTGGAGTTTTATTCTTTCAGCTGTTGTACACTTTAATAAAATGATTTTTATCATGGTCCTGGGTCTTCAACCCAACTATTGATAAGCTAATGTTCGGTTTTGTTATGTTTCTAGTTCACAGTTCTTGTTCTATTTTGTTCCCTTCTGTGTCCAGTTGGTATTAGTCTCTTCTTGGTGGGTCCTCCCCTGCGTCCACTGTGTGTGGTCACGTCTGGTTATAAAGGTCAAGTCTCTGTCCCTCGCTCCCTGTTTTTTGTCAGTCTCACCTCAGTGTTTGTGTTCCCTGTCTTCCTGTGTCTGGCCCGCCTTTTTCCTGTTTTATTCTCATGGTCATCTGTCCTGTATGTGTAATGTAATGTGGCTCCCCTGTCTCTTCAGTCAGACTATGTTCAGCTGTGGTGTTTCCTCTCTGCCCTGACACCCTCTTTTGTACATATTGTCTGTATCTCCTTCTGCCTGTTGCCATCCCTCGATGCTGTGTGCTGTCTGTTTATTTTAGTTTCTAGCGCCTTCCCAGTTTAGCTAATGTTTTTTTGTGAATCTGGCAATAAAGCTGTTTTTGAGTTCACGTTCCGCCTGAGAGCCCTGCATTTGGGTCCTATCCTTCCTTGCCACACACAGCGGTTTGTGACAATTTTTTTCTAAGCTTTCTGCAAATAATCATCAAGCAAGCACCAAAAAGCACATAATGTGATATATTGTGAATAAATGTTTTGTAATTTTTTTGCTGTTACTAATTTACTTTAGAAAATAGAAAATGAAGGCAAAGCTGACAAAGTTGAAAACAAATACATCATTGTAGCACCTTGATTCTTTTCTTTTTCAGCCTTTCTGTTGTAGATTTTTTTTTCATTAAGCAATTTGGACTATGCTTTAGCTGTAGGATAGATGACTCTAGAATACTTTGGTATACAGAGTTCATCTTTGACTCAATGGCTTCAAGGTGGCCAGGTCTCGTAGCAGCAAAAGAAGCACAAGTTACCACCCCAACACCATGCTTGACAGTCGCTATGGAGTGTTTGTGCTGATATGCTCTGTTTGGTTTTCACCAAATGTGGCACTGTGTATAATGGCCATACAGCTCCACTTTGGTCTTATCTGTCCAAGAGACATTGTTCCAGGATTCTTGTGGTTTGTTCAGATGGAGCTTTGCAAACCCAAACCATGCTGCCATGTTCTTTTTAGAGAAAAGAGCCTTTCTCCAGGCAACCCTTCCAAACAAGACATACTTCTTTGGCTTTTTTCTAACTCTACCTTCATTAACTTTAACATTTGAAATGTTAACTGAGGCTTGCAGGGTCTAAGACATTGTTAATGTAATGTGTTAACTGTTAATGGACAACCTCATATCTGAGGTTGTATTTGCCTAATTTTAAGACCTGTTAAAGACCACATTATTTACAGATATCTAAAACCTTAGAATTGAAAAAGCGTGTACTTTCTTTTTTACTATGTAAATGTAGTGAAAGACCCCAGTACCCAGACTAAAGCACAAGCTGAGTGTATGTGAAGCCCAAGCAAGAAACCAAAGGCTGATTTACTACAGGTAACAATGGCAGGGATAAAAAGCATCAAAGCATCACATATAACAGAGGAAGTGGTTTCTCTTACTTAATTAAGGATCATTTATAAGAGATAGAAACTAAATAAAACAGTTCTGGTGTGTGTTGGCTGTGTGTGTGTGTGTGTGTCTTACCGTGCTGTCATTTTTTATATCAGGTCTTTCCAGAGCAATGGTGATGCAGTTGAGAAAGATGAAAACTAGAACTATGTGGTCAAACAGTCTGTGAGAGATCACTTTCTGGCACCACATACGTAACCTAAAAAAAACCCCAAAAACAGTAAATTTAAAAAAAACACAGACAAATATACACGCAACTCTGATAAAACAATAAAATATCCATCATTTATTAAAACTGATAATCAAATAAATAATAGTGAGAATTCAGTAAAAAATACAAGAGACAGAAATAGTTAAATAAAAAAAATAAGAACCAGAGATGAATAGGCCAGTGAGTAAGCAGAAAAATGGATGGCAGAGGGCGATAACGTAATGGACTGAATTCTTTGTATGGATCCGTGTGTGTGTGTGAAACTCATGCTGGTGGGACATAAATCTGCCAGTGCAATCACACTTTGGTGACACAAGCTAATGCTGAAAATGTAAATCATTGTGTCTTAGTATAAATAGTTTGGGGTTAGGTTCGGGTTAGGATTAGTGTAAGTGTAGTAACTGTGATCCTACAGGATTAGGGTAAATCTCCAAGATATGAATGCAAGTCGATGCAGGATGAAAAGACTACTGTCTGTGTGTGTGTGTGTGTGTGTGTGTGTGTGTGTGTGTGTGTGTGTGTGTGTGTGTGTGTGTGTGTGTGTGTCTTACGGATTCTCTGGAGAAAACAGGTACAGCGTCCAGTCTTCATGCTCTTTGCACCATCGGGGCTTCATGTTATGGAACTCCTTCCTGGTCCAGTAGCAAAAAGAACCCTGCAGGAAACAATGGTTGCACATCAACGTCATTAACACTAACAACAAAACTACTTTCTCTGTCAATATCTCCGAACCAACTATAGGTGTCACCTTTGCATTTGGTGAAATGTTTATTACTGTTGTTACCGTCATGTCTGCTACAGTCAAAGCTAAGTGCGTCGAATCTCACCCAGTGAAAAACTCCAAATGGTTTGTCTTGCAAATCTAAAGGTGCAGTATTCTGGCAGATATACCTTTTCACATTTTTACACATATTAATATATACATCAAAGCTAATGCAACTGATAAATATTTAATCAATGCTGAGATTGTTGTAGATTAGAAGCAAGGCTACTAAAAGGACGATGCGCTCCTCTCCAAAAATAGACAGCTGCTCCACAAACTATGCATGCAATCTGTAGAATCCGAGCAATAAAAATTTTATTACTTTTTGTTCTGCGTGCACTCCTTAAACCCCGACTGAAGATCAGCTAGAACATTAAATCATGCAAAAAAATCCTTGAAGGTGGAGAAACTGCGTAAGCCCAAGAGCTTTTTATATAACTGAATGCTGCTAAATATCATTGCCAAAACTATATATTATGTTTATCAGTGGAAGTAAAATTGTATTATGACGAATCTACTGTGCACGCCCCGTCAACAATTACACTGCAAATCCTATTAGAGAGAAGCAATGCACGGCTTTAAGCCGAGTTTCCAGGGTGTTGCTGATGTTAGCCGTTCTGCACTTAAATCTATGGGGGCATAGTAAACATGTGTTTCATTGCATAAATAAAGGGAGATAATTGGGACCATAACAGGCGGACCACCAACTTAGCTAGGCCACAAGCTCAATAGAAAGTGTTTTGAAACTCATTAAAGTTTGTAATAAAACAAACAGAAGAAAGCTTAGGTGCGCAGCTTCTGCACTTCAGGATTCTAATTAAAAACAACCCAAAGTCAGGCCTCTCAGAAACTGCTTATTTGGCAGGCTGCCCATTATGTGAGCACGTGTGCATCTGGGCGCATCCTGCGTGTGTGCGCCTGTGACAAGAACCGACCGCTCAGCTCTCCTTGGAGTCAAAGCCCATAATCTGAGATAGACACTCACAGAGAAGAACGTGCATGTGCAAACCTCAGTTGGCACAACGTGTGCACACACGCAGTGTATACCCTTCCAAGTGTGCATTGAAACACACACCCATGTATCAATACACTGTCTGTATTAAGCCTCACTTATCCACTTCGCCGGGGGAGAGGGCTTTTGTTTCTGCGGATTTCATGGCATTATGAACTCAATTTGGAGCCAATAAACCCATGAACACTGTCGCGTAAGAGGTCATCCAAAACCACCAAGGAGGGGGAAGTGGAGGGGGACCTCTCCAGGTTTTTCACGCACAAATATAT
This sequence comes from Pelmatolapia mariae, assembly GCF_036321145.2. Taxonomy (NCBI): domain Eukaryota; kingdom Metazoa; phylum Chordata; class Actinopteri; order Cichliformes; family Cichlidae; genus Pelmatolapia; species Pelmatolapia mariae. The sequence goes on from NC_086230.1 coordinate 13,408,035, forward strand.
AAGTGTGCTGATTGCATGTACTCAAGTTGTTTTGTACCCACTGAGAAAACAATTAGTGCCTAAACTAATCAATTAAGGCATGACAATTAGTGTCCCTCCAGGCTTTGCAGTGTGAACACAAAATGCACACTCTAATTTATATACAAAAGTAAGCGAAAGCAAAGTGCAGAAGGGGAGAACTGCAAGAGGAGAGAAGAAAATGAAATAAAATGTGTCAACAGAGTCACAGAGGGCACAGACTAGGAATTTGCATAACATTTCAAAATCCATCCACGAGCATCTGTATTTAATTGTAAAAACCAGCCGCAGAGTAAACGAAACAACCAAACGCCACTTACATCATCGTCCAAATCGTCCTCTGGGGAGGAGTCTTCTTTGGGGTCGGAGTTCATGTTCGGGTTGTAGGTCACGGTCCTCCCATTGCAGTCACCATAGTCTGCTACCACAGAAGGGCAGAGAGTAGACGCCTGCAGCAGTTCCAAGGATCCCGGCTTTAGTCTGTTGTTTCCCCCTGCCTCCACTTTGCCATCCCTGGCATCCTCATCCTCTCCACCTTCCCCAGACAACAAGCTCTCCCGCTCTCCGCTGGTGTCTCGCCTTTTGAGGCTCGGTGCCCTTCCCAGGCTGTTCCAGCTGGAGCGTCGACTTCCCCATGAGCTTCCAGAGCCACGGGGAGGAAGAGGAGAACGCCGCCCGGGACTAGAGAGGCTCTGATGAGACAGAAAATAGGGGCGAGTGTAATGTGTGGTTGTGAAAATGAATGTCGGTTACAGCAGCTTTTAAAAGGCTAACAGTTAAAACTTTTCATCATCTGCTGAGAGAAGCATCATTTTAAATTTGACAACGTTTCATATGTTCTCATACTTTTTCCCACTCTTCCACAGTAAAATTTCTGATGAGTCTCTCAAACAAAGGGCTTTTATTAGCTTAATTTTCATTATGGTTCTCAACAGTTGAGACAGTAATTATCATATTGAATATTGCTTTTCCCACAATCTCTCTCAATGTTGTTAAATTAGCAAGCTGCAAACTACATTTCATAGACATAAAATTGAGACTTGACCAAATGCTTTAGTTACAAACAGTTTTTTGTTCCCCCTCATGTAACACAAGACTATGATTGGCTCTCTGTGTCCAAATTATTTTCCATGTTTGGAATACTCGCTCTCCTTGTGTCACACTGCCCTCCTAATTACGTGACTTGCAGCTGTAAATGTGGTTAAGTGAGCATGCCCCCTTCGGAGACTTTGTTGGCAGCTTATCCGGTACCTTCCCAAACCACCGCTCCCTTCTGCATATGTGTACACGCCATTGAAAATAATATAATAATGTTAAATCAATTCAGCTAAGTCAAGCATCCCTAAAGCCTGACTGAATCATAGCTATTCTCTCACTCAGATTAGAATTCACAGAACTGGTGTTGCTAAATGTCACAAATGTGACATAAGTGGATCTGATTGGTTTCTGTGAAATGAAACATTTGAAGCTTGTGATTAGTTCTAGTGTTACCTCACTGGGCTCACTGGCTCTTTAGGCCATATTTGGTACTCCATTTGAAACCACTGGGTATGCACATATGAAGCTGGTCTTATATCTTCTACCCTTTTTGTTGATGTGAGTTTTTTGTTATGAACAAGCCTCATAACATCTACTGAATCTTCAATGAGTCCACCAGGAATAATTAACTAATGATTAACTGAAGATATTGTACTGTACATGGTATTTACATGAAGACTTTCATATAACTTACCAGAGAAGGCGGATCATATGGCTCCACTGATGTTGAGCTTCCCCGTCGGGACTCTGGGTGACCGACCCCCGCCTCAGGAAAACCCAGTCCTACCTCACTATATTGAGGTACTCCGTCTATGTACATGAGCTCATCCCCGAGGATGGACTCAGGTCCAAGAGAGCTCTTAGGTGTAGGCATGGGTGTGGCTGCTGTGCGCATGATTATGGGAGGAGCCACAGAGCCACGAGGGTCAATGTGACCATTACCTGTCATCATCAGTGAGAGCTTTAGCTCTGTGGAGGAGAGTTATACACAGTACTATATTATAATGCTTCATATTGCTTTATTTCTCCTGCTGCTTTCACTACAGTTTTTACTGATCAATCAGCTGTAAAAGCAGAAAAGGAATATCATGAAAACACCATTACCTGTGTCTCTGAACTGTTCTATCTTCTCGTCCTCATCAAAGTTGTCTGATTTCTTGTCATCATCTGACTCTGACCGATTAGCGTCACCCTGTAACACATGCATACATCACAACAATGATATTTCTGTATTGGCTTCCCATTTTGTTTTGACTTTAACATCACGGGGAAAAAATTTTTCAATCAACACCCAGACCATGACCAAATTAAATCGCTCCAAAGATACACTGGGCACACATGGTTGAATGATAAAGGACTGATAGTGACTGGGAAATTCCCCTTCCTTCTTATGTTCTTCAAAGGCTTTACTATGCTAAACTACAGGAAATTTGCAGGGAATAAAAAGGATTTTTGTCTTTTATGAACATTATGTGCACAAATATGAGTGCCTTATTACCAGCTTTGAAAATGTAAAACAAGCCTACAAGTAGCATACTGGAAAATGGTGACCGCTCATAAGCCAGTACAATCCAAAAATACTGAACCCTTTATTGTATGTAAAAACCAACGAGTCCAAGTCCTTCTCACCTCAGCCTGGAAGCCTTCAACCAAGATGGCCACTAGTAAATTGAAGAGCACATAGTTGCCAAATGTCATAAGAGCAACGAAGTAGAGAGCCGCCCATGGAGAGGTAGAAGCCATGCCGTTATACAACACCACATTCCAGTCCTCCTGGGTAAGAATCTAAGAAATGAATGGCACACACAGAGATTTACACACACATTAACAAGAAAGGAGAAGGAGAAATTCAGGACAGGGGAGATGTGAGGTTTAGAGATATTAAACCAAAAGTGGGGATAAGAAGTTCAAGCCTCAAATATTGGCAGAAATTAACATGAAGACATGAAATGCTCGGCTGCTTTTACTGGCGAAATACTTCATTTTCATATACTGTTTGTCTATAGGTTAACATGGGAAGTTTGTGAGTCTACATGTGTGTTTGCATGTCTGCAAGCTACATCTCTGCCCTCCTACTTCACTGTGCTTGTATGTATGTGTGTGTGTATACATATATATGTACACATAAAACATAAAAGTTCAGCTCCCTCCGTAGATTTTTTTTTATAGGACTGAGGTCTGGAGACTGGCTGGACCACTTCATGACCTTAATGCACTTCTTCTTTAGCCACTTGTTTCTTGCCTTGGTGGTGCTGTATGCTTTAGGACATTGTAATACTGGGGGAAGGGGGTTTCCATCCAAAATTTTACAGTACACAGACCCGTCCATTGGCTTAATGGAGTGAAGTCATCCTGCACCCTTAGCAGAAAAACAGCCCCAAAGCATAATGTTCCCACCTCTGTGCTTAACTGTAGGGATGGTGTTTTCTGGGTCATACTCAGTATTTCTCTTCCTCCAAACATGGCGGGTCAAGTTGACCCAAAGACCCTTGGTGTCATTTGACCACAGCACTTTCTCCCAAGCTTTCTCTGAATCATTTGTTTTACTAGCCGCCTTAAGACGGGCCTGTACATGTGTCTTCTTGAGGAGGGGATCCTTGTGGGTGCTGCAAGACTTCAATCCACTACTGTAGTGTGTTACCAAAGGTGCTCTTGGTGACTGTGGTCCCTACTGCCTTCAGATCATTTGGGATGTCTACCACCTTTCTCATGATCATGAGGACGATTGACGGTCATTTTATAATTCCACCACTTCTGAATAATGGCACCAACGGTTGTCACCTTTTCATCACCTTTTTGCTAATGCTCTTGTAGCTCATTCCAGCCTTGTGCTGGTCTGCAGTCTTATTCCTGATGTCCTCTAACAACTGTGTGGCTGTGCCTCTGGTGGTGATGAGGTTGTAATGGAAGAAACTGATTCTGTGGACAGGTGTGCTTTATAGTCATGATGAGCTGAGATCAGTAGTATCTGTAATTGACTGACTGTAATCTGTGGGCTGGGTTTGGGATCAAATGCATATTTCACTAAATGACGGGAAAATTTATTTATAACTTTTATGTAATTTATTTTCTGGATTTTTGGAGCTTGTTCGTTTCTTTCTGAGTAAACTTACAAAGGGATCAAAGAATTATTTCCCCCACTGTATGTGCCATGCATACATTTGTGTGTACTGTAGCTACTCCAGAAAACTACTGCAAGCGTATGACAGTCAGTTCAGGGCAAAATGCTTCTTCAGCACTAAAGTGAGACAGTGCTCTGCATTCTGTGTTCTAGTCTTATGCTGAGGCATCCAATATAGAAAAGAGGACAATCCATGTGCGATTGAACAACCTCCACAGGGAGGGAGAGCAAAAAATAGAAGTGATAGTGAAAGAGAGATTCTGGGGGAAGAATTTTCCACAGCATTGGACCAAGAGAAGACGCTTGGCAGAAATATGCAATATATACACACACACGCGCACGCGAACACACTCTAGACTGACTTTGACATTTGATTTAGACATTTAGAATAGCCAAATAACACTCACAGCCAACAATTCGGTAAAAACTCCATCATGCATACTATCTAGTGCATTTCTGGTAAATATATTATAAAAAAACCAAATATGATGCTCTATCATTTTACAGAATCAACCCTGTTTCAAATAAAAACACACACAAACACGCACACACACATACAATAAACTAAATAACACAATAAGCTCCACTTCTTTTCAGTAAAAAGCCGATTAGCAACATTCAAGGGAGACTGATAAATAACAATTATTTGTCTTATGCTAGATTAAGTAGTAAAAGAAAGAGTCTAATCAAATCTAATGTAATCTCTAAATTTTAATATTGATATGCTCGCCTCTGTTGTGGTTAGTGTGCCAGACTCCATGCCACCAATAACACGTGAGGACATGTGCAGTAATTTTTATTTATTTCAGTTCTTTGTAAGATGGAGGCTTCAGTTCACCACCTTATCTGTAATTTCATCAGAACCCTCCCTAAGCAATTTATATAGGCCATGTGGTTATTCCTATATATCTGTCTCTTTCTGTTTTTCCCTGAAGGAGAGGTGGCGCTGACAGGTTATTATAACAGATGCCTACAGTATATGTATATTATAGCTGTAGAGACAGGTAAGCTCGTATTTTGTTATCGTCATGCACAGTTTGGACAATGTGACGTAAAAACAGGAAAGCAAAAGCTAACTTATAGATAATTCAAACTTATAGTGTTGCACAGTGTAAGTCAGAAACTAACCTGGAACACAGTGACAATGGCCCAGAGCAGACTGTCAAAGTTCTTTCGGTCAGGGATGGTGTCTCCATTCTCTGTGCGAAAACTAAATTTACACCCAAAAAGATGCATGCCCAGTATACTGCAGAGAAAAATGAAATGCAGACATATTATTTTGGATGCTTGCATTAATACTCATCAATATTTCATCACTAGAAAGAAGCCTGAAGAGAGACTAGAGCTGGGCGATAGAACGATAACGATTTGTATTGCGAAATAACTTTTTCTCGATAGAAAAATTAAACTATTGCGATAGGCCTCATCTCTCTTGTCCTCTTAAAATAAAGAAGAACAGCCAATCCAAATTAAGTAGCGCAGAGCCGAACCAATCACAGCCGCAGCGTCACGTCACGTGACTTGTTACGTACAGCACAAGTGCCAAGCCACACATGTGTATTTGTTTGGGAAGCAGCCAGCCGCCGTGCCGCCTGGGTAATGGAGGAAATGAGTTTGCCGACTAGAGAAAAATCAACCAAGAGCATGACCGAAGGTTACCGAAGAGAAAACAGATGATGGTTCCAATGCCGGAGAGATTGTCGAATGGAAGGGCCATAGAAGTTCCGTAGTGTTAAGGTATTTCAGCTATTTCAAGTCTGACAAAAAACAGAGTAGCGCGCACTGTAAATTGTGCCGAAAGCAAGTCTGGAAATACAATAAACCGGTGCATGCTCAATCTCTGACTGAAAGCGCTAATTCGTCATTCGGCTTTTGTCAGACTAAAGTAACTGTTAAAACTGTTTGAAAAGCTAAGCTATACAAAAAGGAGAGATTGACAATTTCCTTTTAGTTCTCAGTTTATTTGATATTGACAAAAGTTAGTCAATTTTGTCTGTTCTTCTGTAAAACAAACTAAGATTTATTTTTGGAATTAATATTTTGTTTCTAAGTGGAATTGACAATTTAGTGGTCTGTTTTGTTTGTTCTATTTTGGAACTTAAACGCTTTAGCGGCTGCCTTTTGTGTAGTTTGCAATATTTGCCTTTATTTATCTGAAAAAGCCTCATGTTCCTTAAGTACATCTGCCCTGTTGAACTTATTATGGGAAATAAATATTTAAATCAAAACAAGCTGCTAATTATTTCACATTTTACCTGTGAGCAACGGCACATTTAAATCTTACAAATATAGTTATTTGGCTTATATCGTGATATATATCGTTATCGCCTGAAATGAAAAAAACATATCGTGATATGAAAAAATCTTATATCGCCAAGCTCTAAGAGAGACAGGTGGGAAAAATGTTAAATCTGTTTAGCCCCTACCTAAAAGTGAAGATGAAAAGCATGAGAAGCATGCAGAAGGTGGCCACATTGTCCATTGTCTTCATCAGCACTACGAGTTGTCTCCTCAGAGCGGGTAGGAAGCGAACCAGCTTCAGAACTCGTAGCAGACGAAACGTTCGCAGGACTGACAGCCCACCGTCTGCTTGGCCAATTATCTCCCACACACTGAGAACAACCCACAACAAAGTATTAAAATACAGGACAACTTCAGTCATGCATGCATTGATGCTATCTGCAGTCTACGTCAATTTGTTTGTGATAAAACACATAAACAAAGCAAAACAAGAGGACAAACCTCCACCAAGGCAGCTCACTTTCCAGGTATACTAAAGGTGGCCAGATTGATCCAAATATCGATAGTATCGATACCAATGGTGGTACTGATATAAGGTCGATATTAACAATATAGGATCGATAGTTTATTTCTATTCCCCAAATTGATGATTCATCTCATAAATCATGACACACTGCTCTCACCTACATAAGCTGCCTTTATAAGTTCAAAATATCGGTATCAGTATTGGTATTGGCAATAGTGACCCTGTATTTACTTTGTATTGGATCAATACCAAAATTTGCAGTATCGCACAGCATGAGTGTTTACTTTTAAGCAAATATATTATCTTTTTATATATTTATTGTATTTTATTTGTTCTTTTTAAAGTTATGTTAAAAATCATATATTTTTTCAAAAATATATATATTTACACTTATTCAGGAACATTGCTCATGTATTTAAACAGTTATAACCTGTTACTGTAATGTACATAAACAACTCATAATAAAATAATGTGACATTTAGAATTTCCATATATAGTTAATAATATATAGTTACATCATTAACTATAAATATAGCTATAAGCTTTATTTATTATTATTATTATTATTATTTATTATCACTTTGACATTCAAATCAATCTATTGACCTTGAAGGAGAGGTCAAAGGTGAAATGTGACATATTTTATTTCATTTTATTCTAATATGTTATTTTCTATATGTTAAACTAAATACGTTATCTATAAGAATTATGTCAATTTTCGACCACTAAATCAGTATGTTTACTTTGAAGTTGTAAGCCAAATTTTAATCAATTGTTAATATGACTCCACTCTACAACCCTACAAAGTTTTATTGAAATTCATCTAAAAGTTGTTGAGCTAACATGTTTGCAGGCACAATGATGACACGCATGCACACACTACCAAAAACACGACATCCTTGGCAGAGGTAATTACATGTATGTTTTAAAGTGGCTCACCAGTAGTAACAGGATTACCTGTAGTGATTATAAAGCTAATTCTATTTCAAAAGCAAAAGTAACAGAACATCACAGTTTGAAAGGCCCAAAGCTAAATGAGAGCCACACTGCAAACCTCAACTGACAGAGTAAGGAGTCTGCTGAGGCAGCAAGTTCCCTTATGACTGTGACAATTTTACCTACAGAAGAGATGCCACAGCAATGAACCTGACAACTGAAACCTCAAGTTGGTGAGAAATTAGGCACACGCTATACCTCCAACTGTTACTTGTCTGCTACTGATTGTTTTGGTCTCTCTGCGCTTTCCTCTCTGCATGGAGACAAAACAGCACGGATAAATACTACCTGATGATAACAATGATGCTGTCAAAGATGTTGTATGGGTTCCTGATGTATCCAAACAAGCCGAAAGCCAGAAGCATGAAACCCATCTCCAGGACAAACATACTGGTGAAAACGATGTTGCTGATCTCTAACACATCAGTCAGTTCCTCGGGCTGGATGGAGCAAAAGAAAGAGAATGCAAAAGAAAAGAAGAGGGGGGAGGAGGGCATGGGAGATAAAGCAGGAAGGAAAACAAAAGAATGAAGAAGCAAGATAGTTAGTAACTCCACTGTATCACCTCCAAGCCTTTCTCCAAGTCTTTGTGCCATGAGCTGAGACATTATCAGTCAACATCAGAGCTGCAGCCAGGCCTTATCAATCAAATGGGGCCAACACCAATCTATAACTGCTGATCTACTTCACTTACCACATTACACTCAGTGATCCAGCAAAGATTTAACCGAGGCCCTCTTGTAAATCGTCAAATCTTGTATTAAAAATTCTGCATGTCTGCGCTCCAGTAAATTTTCTGGTGCCACATCCTGAGTTCATACACTGCTTCTCATCAGGACAAACTAGCTAAAGCATTGCAAGTCTGTTGTTTGTCTGCGAGTCTGCTGGAGAGCCATTGTTACATTATTACAAATGCATTGTAATAGCACGTATGTGAATGTGGACTTTCAACATTGCACCTCAGTCTCACATCATTCTCCTGCATGAACATTAAATGCTCTTAAAAAATAGCCCTTCAACCACTAGCCTTTTTATTACATTTCGTTTTACTTGCTCTTTTAAAGTATCAAGAGTCTTTGCTAACAAGCATTGTGCAGTCCCAAAATTCACACGTAATGAATATTTATGATCCCCACATGACTGAAACCATAAATTCTCTCTACTCTCCCTCACAGTTTGTGAAACTCTTTAGCTTGTGATAGATTTTAGTTCTCATGCCACAGAAGGAAGACTTATTAACACCACTTGTGACTCTCTACATGTAGGAGTTAACAAGCAGTAGACCCAAACCCCCACACACAGATAGACCATATTTATAAGTATCACTGACAACGCTAATATACATACACTATATTGCCAAAAGTATTCGCTCGTCTGCCTTCACATGCATAGGAACTTTAGTGACATCCCATTCTTAATCCACAGAGTTTAATATGATGTCGGCTCACACGTTGCAGCTATATGAGCTTCAGCTCTTCTGGAAAGGCTGTGTGTTTACGAGAATTTTTGACCATTCTTCCAAAAGTGGATTTGTGAGATCAGACACTGATAAGGCCTGGCTTGCAGTCTCCTCTAATTCATCCTAAAAGCGTTCTATCAGATTGAGATCAGGACTCTGTGCAGGCCAGTCAACTTCCTCCACACCAAACTCACTCATCCATGTCCTCATGGGCCTTGGTTTCTGCACTGCTGTTCACAAAAAGTTGGGAGCATGAAATTGTCCAAAAAGTTCTTGGTATGCTGAAGAATTTAGAGTTTCTTTCACTGGAGCTAAGGGGCTGAGCCCAACTACTGGCAAACAACCCCACACAACTTTACACTTGGCACAATGCAGTCAGCCATGTACTGTTACCCTGGCAACTCTCAAACCCAGACTCGTCTATCAGATTGCCAGATGGAGAAGTGTGATTCATCAATTAAGGAGCACATCTCCACTGCTCTAGAGTCCACTGGCGGCGTGCTTCCAACGCTTTGCATTGTGTTTGGTGATGCAAGGCTTGGATGCAGCTGCTCGGCCATGTAAACCCATCCCATAAAGCTCTCGACACACTGTTCTTGAGCTCATCTGAACGCCATATGAAGTTTAGCGGTATGTAGCAATTGACCCTGTAAAAGTGATTGGTACACCTGAATTTGTTGATGTGGATGGGTGAGTGAATACTTTTGGCAACATAGTGTACTTCTTTGCTGACCTTAACAACTGCCGAAAAATGTATGTATGGTACATCTCTGTCAATATCATGCATACCCACTGATAGTACTTGTGTTATACAGTGCCAGATTGACAGTAGTTTAAATGCTTGCTGCTAAAGCTGTTATAATTGTAAGCCCATTATCAATATGAATTGCATTTAGTAATGTGGAGTAAGAACAGGGTTGTGTAACAAATTAACAAATTATACAGCATTTTTGCTGATGAGCTTGTGAGTTAACTCGGACATTCAGGGAGCTTAAAAACAACACCAGCATGGGGGGGAAAAAGGCACAGTAGTAATGTCAAGGGACTTAAATATAACTGCTGGTGTCTTGTGTGGTGAGAGAAAGAATACAAGTTTTTTTTGTTTTTGTTTTTTTTAAAGACAGAACATCACACGAAAAGCCTTAAATAAATTCAATAAAACTTCAAAAGAGCTGTCAGGAAGCGTTTGTTTTGGGCAAACATAGTACTAGACACATGTATTATTGTTTAACACTGGACTTAATGGCATTTTCAGTACCTCAGTGGCCCTCCGTCTTTACACTGGAGAAGTGAAAAAGAATTTTGCAGATGATTCTTATTCAGTCTGTGTACCACTTTACAGCATGTTGAAAAAGGACAGCGCACTATGTTTGACATGGTAGAATAAAATAAATCAAAACAACTTAAGGGTATAGAGCTGTGGGTGCTGCTACAGCTAACCTGGTTGAGTGGGATACCTGCACGCCCAAGGCTACACAAGGGGGCCTGGGTTTTAGTTCACGCCACAGCAAAAGCTACATATGCTACTCCTTTCACCTTCAAAGAAAAGCATTTTTAAGTTGTTGAGCAAATGAAAAACAAAACTGGACTGGAAAAGCTGAAAAAAGCACTCTTCTTCATATTAATAACAACAGTGAAGGTGCCTTTGAGTCGTCAGCCTCATGCAGCAATCGACTCTGTATTGCTGCGATCATTTGAAACTGAGAGGTTTAACAATTATAACAAGCTCTTAAGCATATATCAATTTGTTTTATGGTCCCAATCGAGCACTCTGGAGTATTGCTTTAGATGTGGTTTTCTACTTCCACCCCTACATTTGACCAACGCGGTGATCAATCAAAATTAAATACTCTCAGTACCCACAAGGAGGCATTTCGAGTGTAGAATTTTGAACACAGCTCTGCATATGACCTTGCCCTTAGGAACAAGAGGACAAAAAGCAAAACAGAGACTTGCACACCTCACACCGCCTCTTTAAGCAAAGCAGTGTACAGAAAAAACATTGATTATCGTAATACCAGCCCTGTAAAAATCTAAGCCTAATCATGTGGACTCAGTTATGCAGTGTACCTTAGCATATATTATGTATTTAATTTTACACGGTGAACCAGTGAATGTTAATCAGGGACAGGATTAATCCAACTGTAACATACATGAACGTTTAATGAACATAAAAAATCTTTCACATGTGAACCAAAGTAACCAGAAACCTGTTATTTCTTATGAGAATTAAGTAGGTGCTTTTAAAATTGCACAAATTGCATTTGTTGTTGTCAAACCACCTTTGATTAAGTAACAAGAGACACAGTTTTTATGTTGCAATCAAGACCCGCTAATTTGTAATTTAATTTGTAATGAAATTTGTGAGGTTAAAGATCAGCTCAGCACCTCATCTGATGGGTGCCATGTGTGAAAACTACGCGCACGTCAGTTTACACCTCGATTTTACGTTCGGCCTATTTCTAAAATGAAATCTAAAAGCAGCCAAAACAAGCATTGATCGCCTCCCTTGTTCTCTTTTCCTCTCTCTTTGTGTCTCTACACACATACAAAGTCTGCACTATGCCTCCCACATTTATACACCTCTCCGCGCGCACGCAGCTACACTCATAGTCTCAAAAAGTTGGCGAGGTGTAACATATGTGGGATGATGACTACCGAAGGGAGGAGAAACTCGTATTTAACACTTCGCTTCATGTGTATGTGTGTGCTTGAGTGTGTGTATGTGTGTGTCATTGCCCTAAAAAGGCCATGGTTCTTCTAGTCGCTCCTTATGTTTATGCCACTAAGACAGAAACACACTCACATGTGCGCACACACACGCACACACATCCCCTTGGAGAGGGAGACATGGAGACACAGAGAGAGAGGAAAGAAGGGAATGATCTTTGTTCACGCACCAGAATCTCTTCTTTGAATTTGTAGCCATTTCCAGACCTGCTGGGAAGTGGAACAGTTTTTATGTGTAAATGTGAAATATAATTACATAAATGTGTCCGTGTGACACTGGAGAAGGGAAAGGGCAATGGTATTATTTAATGTAAAACTTTCCAGATGTTGGCCACAGAGGATAAAGTCGAAACTGTGAGTCTGGAGTGTGTGACAGTGCCTGGACGTGTAATTTATGTGTGAGAAAGAGGAAGCGAGTGGGTGCTACTCCTTCCACCCCCCTCCTTCCCTTTATTTCCTTCAGCCCCTCAGCCCTCTTCACTCTGCCTCCATCTCTAACTCTCGTTTCCTCTCATTCAGACTCGCAGACTGAACGAGCCATAAAAAGGCATTTGTTTAAACACACTTGCTACCCGTTTTCACTAAACTCCTGTCACCAGTAGTCCTCTTAGCTTTAAACCACTGATTTGTGTCATATTCCCAGAAAAGCGAAATCCGCCCGACACCCTATCCCCTGTGTCTTACCTGCTCGTGGTACTCTATTCCCATGCTGAGAGTATTCACAAGAATAGCGATCATGATTCCGCGGTTGAAGTATTTACTTTCCACAATCCTCTTTAGTTTTTCCCTGAGGTCCCTCCAGGCACGAACCACTCCATTTTCGTATTCAACAACCCCACGGCGTCTGCTCCGACCCCTCACTCCTCTCACATCGGCCCCCTGGACACAAGATTTTGGATACAATAAGTCAAAACAACAACAAGGACGTCTTATGCTTTTTAATTACTGTAGTTTTAGGCGCTATGCAAAATAATCCATAAATACAACACTGTGTTAGGTTTGAAGACTAAAAGATTGTATTTATTTATTTATATACCACCCTCATCATCATTATATGTCTAATCAACACTTGTGAATTAATCATCAAGGTTTAAAATCATCATTAGTCCACAACCATCCATTCTGACCTGAGGGAAGTCGTGTAGTCCATCTGCCTCTCCCTTGCCTCCCTCTAGGTCTCCCAGTTCCAGCTCCAAGGTCTCCAGGCTGCTGGCACACAAAGGGCAGCTAAGTAGCTCCAAGAGAAGAGGGCTGGGCACCATACCCGCCAGCTGGTAGAGCAGCCGCTGGCGACCTGAAAGAAAGAACGGGTGATGATGGTCAGACATTGCTGAAGGAGTTTCTATAACTGTCCTATGTGTTTATCTTTAACGAGCAAACATGTTTTGGTTTGGTAATTTTTTTTTACAAATTATATTCAATTAATATCTACTTCCCAGTATATTGGTATTGATATTTATAACAGCTATTAATTGAACATTTTTAAAGTTAAAAAAAAGGCCACAAGAGAAACACCCTTCAAGCACGATATGAATGCTGCCATTGTACAGTCTGTCCACCAGAGGGCGCTCAGCTCCCCAGTTCACAACACATGTTTTGAACACAGCAAACAAACAGCTAATCCAAGTTGAGTCTTATGGAGTGTAAGTGCGTAAATAAGAACAACACACATTTTTTAATGATATCTTTTTATATTTGTGTGTCTGGAAGAAAAGAAAATATTGGCCAATATATCAGCTTTTTAATATCACCAAGTATCAGCATCAGTCCATTATATATTCTATATCTTGCTGTAATACAAGTAAATCAATGTAAATAAATCAAGTTTTTAAATGTAAATATAAAAATAAACTTTCTTAAGCTTACATATTTGAAGCAGGGATCAGCTGTAAGTAGGTATGGTGATTTTATTAGACAATTTAAGAAATCAATATAAGTTAGGCTCTAATTTGCATCTTTACTACTAAAGCACATCATCTATTTCGACATTAGCTTTGATTTCCGTTTGATCCAAGTGTACTCTTTATCAAAACTATAAATAATAGAAAAGATAAAAGACCTGAAGTCCCCATTAGCAATGGACCAACTCTATGTAGTATAAAGCACCGGGAATCATTGGCAAGTCCTTTACTGCAAAGCACTTGGTGGTGCTCGTTAAGCTTACTGTTGTAAAAGTGGAACAGTTGGAGGGGAGTAAAAATTAGTGCTTCTACATGTTTATGTGGTCGACTTTTTTTATAAGGACAACATAAAGAGACAAAGAGACGGTGAAACCTTGTGGTATAATGACACAGCTCGAAGACATTAACATAAGTCAAATTTTGCATTTTGTGCTGAAGGGCCGTCCTTTTCAGCACGCGGCCAGCACACATTAAGTTTCCACAGTGAGTACTGCAAGCTCGCCCACAGTTCGAGATCTCGGCTGCCTCGTCTCACCTTCTGTTCTCTGACTGGAGCCTTTTAAAATCAGTACAGAGGAACTGCAGAGCAAAGCACGGCTGAAAACTAACACAGGCAAAGCTTGACTTCTGAAAACGTCAGCTCTTCAAAAGCAGCTTTAACAGCACATAAAGTTGTTTACAACACTGTCTATACCCCGAGCTATTAAAAAAGGTTTGTGAGTGCTCCCATTGTATTTTATTGTCATTTATAATCTTAAACACTTCTCCAGTTCTTGACATACTCACAAATTATCTTCGCAAATTCCACCACGGTTCCGCAGCCCCTGCTGGAACCGTGGCCATGCCCATTACAGAAACTCTTGTCCGGGGAAAATTTTGTTTAAACTGATCCCATCGTATAAGGTTATTCAATAAGACTACAATTACAGTGAAATCAGAGGGCTACAGAGCTGAAAATATTCCCAAGAACATGGTCCTCCAAAAGTGAAGAGGAACCAAAAACATGATTCACACTCTAAAGCCATACCTTATAAGGTTTAGCAGATAGTGAGTTACCTAACAGTGCTGAAAGCAAACAGAACAGATCCCACTTCAAATGAGTAAATATGTGATCTTTACTACAGAGTACAATTTAGGGTGATGTTTTTTTTAAGTGTTGCACTCACTCTCCAAAAGGATTCAGGCTGCTTAACATCAGTTTCTCGTGCTTACTGTTAGTCTCACCCTTTAATGACACAACAGAAATGTCTTTCATACCATTTCTGCGCAGCTCCTGTCTTTCTACTCTCTGTTATTTTCTCGGTATCCCCGAATCCAACCCTCCTTTATGCGTCCTCCCCCAGCTCTCTTCTCTTTCTCTTTATTGCTCTAATTTATTTTTCTCTTGGCGGCCTTCTTTCACCTTCTCAATGCGGACCTTAAATCTTTCATACTTTATGAATACATTAATAAACTCCATATTTTCTTCCTTCGTCAGCCACTTGTTTTCAGAATACCATAACACACCTGCATTCCTGTTTACATTCCTTAACACTGCATACTTTTCCTCCTTTAACTGTTCCCCCACACACTGTGTTGATTCAGTCAGTCCTGCCCCTTTATCCACTTCTCTGCGCTGATGACTTTAACACTTGAGACATGGATTTCCTGTCAGGACTCTAAGTGCTTCTTGAGACACATGCACACACACACCACAGAAGCAGCCACGGGCTATTTCAGGTCAAGCTTGGGATGAGGACGCAGGGTAAAAGAAAGAGCACTGAATGAAAGTGAGTGTGATGACAAAACTATAATGGAGCCCGAGGGAATTCTAAAGCGTCGCAAACCGAATGCGAAGGAGACTTAAAGGACAGTGGAAGACAAATAGCGAAAGAAAAGCTTTATTTTTTCACCTTTTGTCTTTGTTAGATATTTGGTTGTGGTTTAAACACTCTAAAAGTGGCAGCTTCCTTTAGCTGACTCAACCTTTGATCTTTCTGACCAGAAAACAATGGTGAGCAGTAAAGTGTGGTATTCCCATGGATGCAGATTCACCATCCATATTTTTCTGGATTCTACAATTTTGAGATCCACCCATGTGTCTGTGTGCAGTGATTGTTTTCTTACTGTGCTGTCCCATGAGCTGGTAAAGCTTGGTCAGTGTCTCGGCGTGCTCAGAAGCCGGGTGGTTCGGTGGATGCTCCAGACAAGAACCGCACTGCTTTGAATGAGGGGGTGGCGTCTTGCTGCTATAGCTGCACACAAAAGACGGCAGAATGGTGGGATAGTTCATCCCCCCGTTCAGTCGCCCGAGTAATGAGCCCACGCGCTGGGTGACAGTGGTCGAGTTATCGCTGTTTCCATTTGCACTTCCCCTCCGAACGGTAAGCGACTTCATCTCCAGTTCCTCCCCGACTTTGATGTGTCCTTCTCTGTCCACGTGCTCTGTGGTTGCCATGCTGACGGTGTGCTGCCCGCCATTGCTGAGGCGACAGTGCTGATGCTGATGGTGTTGTAAAAGGTTATGGATTGGCCTCAACCACAATGCGTTACCTGGGCCTGACCCTCCGCAGCCCCTGCTGGAACCGTGGCCGTGCCCATTACCGCCACCATTACTGCCTCCACCACTGCCATTAGGATTCACCTTTTTACGACGTTTACTGTTCAGAAAAAAAGAGACATGAATAATAATTAAGGGTGGCTAGTAATAAATAGTAATATTTATTCAAGATAGATTTTTGTTTACTTGTGTTTGCATCAGAATGCATTTCTAATATATTTCTGGCAGGCACAATGTAATTCTGTGAGGTGCACGGTTGACAAATCCCGCAAAATGATTGCAAATTAACAACAAAACATAAAAGGGATGGAGAGAATTAATATATTGGGTCCTGGAAAAGTAACACTGGTTGTTTTATTTATTTATTTATTGCCAGGGGAGAGTTGTTGAGTGAAGATCTTTTCGTGTTTTTTGCTAATTTACTGATCTCAACTTCTGAAAACAATTAACTAGATAACGAGAATTAAAAGTGTCTACTTATAGAGCCATATTAGGTGAGCCTGTCACATAGCCTGGCAAGTCGTTAGGGAACAATGAATTTCATGACCGTTTGGCAAGTGGTTAGTGGCAGTGGGTGAGAAATCAAGTGCAAAAGTCTCAGTCACATGGGCCTAGATGCCACTGAGTGACCAACTGGCCAACATAGGGTGGATAAAATAGGTACTCCCTAAACATTTGGCAAATGGTTGCTGGAGGTCACTGGGAGTTGTTATGTGGAACTGGTCTCAAGAGTTATATGGTGATCCACCAAAAGATTCCTTGTTACTGTTTTGATTGCAAGGAGATATCCACCATTGTGCAGTAGTAGTAGTGAAATGGATAAAAGTGTTACACAATTTAGAAATGGAGACTTTTCATGAAAGTGAAAGCTGGTTTGCAGTGCACTTTTACGACAGCTCAGATAGTAGGTATTGAGTGCTTACAGACAAGTCAGTCTTCTATGCGAACTATGGGCTTGTGTTGGATTAGAGATTCTTTTCATCTTACCAAAGTTACTTGGCATTTTTAAGGTTGATGTTGAGGGCTTTAGAACAAATTGTCCATTACATTTACCAATTCATTTTTGAGCTATCGATCTCCACCCTAAGTAACAAAGTCCAAGTTGCTGTTTTTTTGCTAACATCACCACACAACACATTTATTGCTACGTCATTAGACATTCCCAGACATATTCTACAGACTTAAAAAAAACAAAACAAACAACCTGTAACGTACCTGTGCCAGCCAGAGTATATCCTCTGGAGCCTGCGTGTTAACTTGCGGTAAAGATGGCTAATGTAGCGTAGCATCTCTTCATAGCACGAGCCCGGCTCGCTGTAACTGGCAAGTGTGGAGTCGTTTGACATGTAACGAGCACGCTGCTCCCGCATCAATGCATTCTCCCTTTGCTTTGTCTCGGAGAATTGGGTGGCAATGACCACGAGGCACAAGTTGATCATGAAGAAAGAGCCCACCTGTTTGAAAAGGTAAAGGTAAAGAAAGTGCAAAGAGCCTCCTAATGTGATAAAACCACAACAACACCGCCTAAAATGATATCAATGTTGACTTTATGCCTCCTTATGGTGTAAAAAATATAAGGAGCATTATTAGAGCTTATTCATTATTTAAGATGCTACCTGCTTGGTCAAACACTGTAAACACAAAACTGAAAAGTTTTTTAGTTACTTAGAAATAATTAAATTTAAATGATCCTCCAATGAGGTGGCTTTGTCCTTACTATAACTTTGAAATGTCAACTCAATAATGAAATGTATGCTAAATATGTCATTAGTGTGTGGTACTAAAAGATGAATTGCAAATTAGATGAGCACTTTCTCCACCTGGTTATTAATTCCTCATTTCGTATTGAGAGTACTTAAGCACAGTCAGTCTGAAAACTAAATCCAGTGTCTGTTTTTAGTTGACTTGGTCAATTAAAAATCCCAAACCAGGGAAAACTGTGTCTATAGACAGCTGTCTCCTCAACAAAAAGTCGATCAGGCTTAGAAAGCTGCAGGCGTTCACATTTATCTGAATTAGTCCTTTGCAAAAATGAAAAATAATGGTCCTTTAAAACAAGATATTTTGGACCCAATCAAATGTTTTGTCGTTGCTTCAAGGCTCTAGCAAAACAAGAGAATATAAAGAGAAGTTAAACAAAAAAAGTAATGAGGTACTTACAATAATGAGCAGTATAAAATATATAAAATTATAGAAGGAGTGAGCATCCATGACATAGTACATGATGTCTACCCATCCTTCCAGTGTGATGACCTGGTGACAGAGGACAAAAAGACAGAGTGGGAGCCTTTTAGTTTCAATAAAAAGCAAACATTCATTTATAGCTCTGCCCATTACTTTTTCTTCAAAAACGGCATAGACACCCACACATGTACACCAATACCAAGAGACACATACGTACTCCAGTATACAGCAATCAGATTTCCAGTTATGTTTTTAATGGCTATTCCTCTGAAGAAAGTCTGCAGTGTCCCTAAAACATGTTATAAAGGATGTGTGTGTTTGTGTGTGAGTGCTAGTGCAAAAGAATCAAACAATTCTCTCATGTAGCCACTATGCTAATGAGCATTTGAGATTCTGAGACTTGAAAACGGTGGCTCAGTTCAGCTAAGCTGATAATACAATCACACCTCAACATTTACACCTCAGCGGAGCCTGAAACACCACGGCAAAAGCTGACGGAGCATGCAGATTAGCAGGAATTTATGTACATTAGGCTCAGATGCCAGCACATACTTCTGTGTGAATGGAAAATTGTGAACAAACATACCAAAAACAGACACTACACATGCGTAAAATCCACCTACACACAAACAGGTAGACATGCACACACAAGCACCCAGAGGAGACTACTCTGCTCTCTAATGCAGAAGATCAGCCAAGGAGTTCATATGTGTCAACTGTAAGCGTATGCTAAACAAACCATACATAGGTACAAAACATATTTAGCCAAGAACGTCTATGCAGGTCTTGTAAACTGTACATTTAACACCTGATTACCTCATTCACTTAACTAACCAAGAATTTAAATGTCAGCTCTAAAGGCACATATTTTGTAATCAGCTCCTGATTAATTCACCACAGGATTCATAATTCATTATGGACGTGGACAAATCTAAATACAAATCTTGGGCTGTGTTAAGCCATTTGGGAAAGGCAACTGTAGTATATATGTGAAGGAGCGATATTATGACACCGTGTAGCTGAGAGAGAACACAGAAGTAAACAGATTATCCAGTGGCTTCCAGGCCAAGCTCATCATCTACTGACTCATCTTTAAAATCCGACAGTACCCAGTGCTGTAATTCATCTAAATGGCTTGCACATGCAGCACACAGCATGCTCTCTGCTGTCACCTGTGAGTGGCTTCACCCTCGCTCTTATTCTTTTATTTAACAGACCACTTTTGGGTCCCTCCATCCCAAATAACCCTCCTCAGAATCAGATGGTTTGTTTGTACAATAACTTTAGCATACCTAATGAATCCATACAAAATTGAACTCCACTCCAATCTACTTGTTTAAAGGAGAAAGGAAACTGTTTTCAAGGATGCGAATGTTCACATTTTGGACTGAGAAGACAGATGATTTAAGAGAAAAACAAAGGAGGCCTTCGACGTCCACTGTGAACCAGTAATAAGTACTCACTACTCATCACCTGGATATACATCTATACCACCAGCAGGTGTAAAATATTCAAATCTGCATGTTAGTGTGGGGAAAAATGTGGATTTGTAGCCACACTCTGTGAGTTTATGAGACATGTACACATCATTTAGCTAGATAAAAAACTAATCTCACTTAAGACTCAAAGTGCTGCTTATTAAACCAACCTAAAAGTGAAGAAAAACCCGCAAAAATTTCTTAACCCGCCCATTGTGAGCTGAGACCACACATATGTGGGAACAGAGTAAACCTGTGAGTACCAAAGAGGGATTAGTAGTCTGCTATTAGTCCATTTGTCTCTGTGTGTCTTCAGCATTTGAGCTTTTCAAAGTAATGCGAAGGTAAGACTCGTGTTGAGAAAGTCAAGTTGTGCAAGTCAAAGCGCATTAGACACACAGACAGATCTACAGTATCAGCGAAACCAGCACATATCTACTAGAAGGGCTGAAATTCATATCACAACAGCACAGACAGTCTTAGCACAAAGGGTGTGATAGGGAAAAGCTGGTCATGGTCTTCTGGGGAGCCGGAACCAGCAAGATGGGAAAAGAGGAATACACTTTCAGAAACTGGCATGTGGAAATGAAGAGGCTTTAAGGTCATGATACATACCCACTGATAGCTTAAGAGGACTTTCTACCAGGGTTAATTTCAAATTTCTACTATTTTAAGACAAAAAATAAGAAACATGACTATGTTGGAAAGCTGGATATTTTTGTTAGAAGGCTATCTTTCTAGTTCAGTTTCTTACTGGACTGACTTTTCAATATCGCTCATGTTTCAATGTTGTAAATATTAGAAATGCAACAAACAGAAACGTAGACGTGATATTGTGAGCTTGCAAAAATACAATTACCTGGTTTCTCAATGCCAACTTCACTGTATTTAAACTCTATTCCAGATCAAGGAGACACAGAGTAAGCCTGATTTACTCTTAAAGTAGTAAATAGCAGTGAAGACAGTGATGTCACCTTTTGGTTTCAAAAATCCATCGTCATCTTGGTTGCAAAAAAACCCACTGGCTGTCAAACCGCACGCTCACTGGCTAATGTCTTGTGATTGACAACATGTTTTACGCACAATATGATACCCTCATGTCATTAGCCAAGAAGGTAGCAAAATCTGTTAAAAATTTTCACTAACAAACCAACATGAGTAGCCCAGCTTATATGTTAGCTTAGTAGCCTAAGTTAGCTTAGTAGCCTAAGTTAGCTTGGTAACTTAAGCTAACAGGTAACAGAACTTAACAATTATTTATTATATTATATAAATTAATAAAAATTTGAACTGCTTAACATTTGTTCAAGAAGAGATATTTAATAACCAAAGGCAATGTTTTCTTTTTCCGCCATATTCCATAAACTAAGACATTGCAACAACATGAGTCATCATTTTCAGTGTTGATCCTGGACAAACACTATTATATCGGATGCACTGCCTATGGTCGGGGTCTGAAAAGGAAAGCCAATGGGGAAGTGCCTCAAACCTGAATACTCTTTAATGGCTTCACTAACCAATGGCTGAAAAAGCCACACCTACGCTCTTTTTTTATGATGCAAATTGGACATCTCTGATTTGTGGGTTAGGAAGATAGAGTAACATCTAACCATACCATTAGCCTTCATTTATTTATTCCATTTATACAATTCATTTTAAGCCACTTTTAGTGTGAAATCTCATTAAGCTAAAGATTTTCATTTATATTATGTCAGTGTTAGGGGATGAAATGAAACCCTGAGACAGTCAGGTGAGAGTAAACAGTTACTGTGTTCGGTATTATGTGATATAGTTTGAGGTTACTCTATATGGATAAAATGCCCAGTCCAAATATTGTCTTTGGTGATTTAACAAACAACAAAACTGAAAACTAAAACTTCCAAAACTATGGCAAACAGCAAATATTGGTTTCTGGGTTTTAGCTTCTGCAAACAAATCTGCACATTTGCCCCCGCTTACCTGGAATATGGCTATCCAAGCATAGCCGATATTGTCAAAGTTGACAGCTCCCTTGTGAGGGTTGAGCTCCCCTGGGCGGCAGTCGTTGTAGTACTGATACCAGTTAACACAGAAGTTACCGCTGGCAACACTCCTAAAACTCAGGTCAGAAGCCGGCAATGTGCATTCGAGCCCGTCTTGAGAGTAGGGTGGCACATCTTTGCAACGCCGCATCCCGTTTTCGCGTGGAGCCGAGCAGATAAACGGACTGTCTTCACCTTCCTCAGACATGTAATAAGGATTTAAAGACATGTTGTACATTCTGGATTAAAAAAAGAAAAAGAATAACACAAATATCATTGAGAGCACACGCATGTGGGCAAACATAAATACCCCACAAATTACAGTCAGTGTTCTCTTCTTCCAAAACATCTCAGTCAGAGATTTCCACTCTGACTAATCCACTAATCAACAAATCATCTCAACAATATGGTAATAGGATTGATGAACTCTCTGTCTTATAATTGCTTAGTGGCCTAAAAAATCAAATCATGACTGCAGCCAATACGTCGTGTTATAAACATCAACACTAATGACTGATGATTTCGATGAGGCTTCTTCTCAGTTATTTCTGGTTTGCTTCTCTTGTTTTGGGGGATCTATAGAGATAATATAGGAAGTTTGTATTTCCTGTAAATAATCTTAAAAAAAGCTCCAGCTGCTCCAGTCAGAGCCGAATAAGTGATAAAAAAAAAAGATTGATGGTTGGGTGGCTCGCCCTCTATGGCCTCTAAAATATTTCTCTATCCACTCCACCTATGTTTCTGCATTTATATGTAGCAATCATCGAATCAAAGAGCTACCCCGAACCCTGGTTTGACACAGTCAGGTAGCGGGGAGAAAAGATCAACCCCTTTAACAGCCTTTCTGCTCTAGTGTTCAGCATTTGAAAGATATGGTAAATAGAAAACCTGCTATTATACCATATTCATGTTTTTATTCTTACAAGTTGCCGTTACGCTTTGAATGCTTCACTTACAAAAACAACATGGCCCTTATTTTATGACAAGATTTTTTTTATTGGTATCCATGGTGACAGCTGTTTCCTATTCGTGGTAGAGAGTGCTGAGTGCATCCCACAGATTACCTATTTTATTTATACTCCTCCCTTTAAATTGGAGAGCTCTCCACAACAGTTACTGCGTGAAGTGATATTTATGCCCGACTAACACGGAAGGCTTTAGCAACAGTGCACTGCTTTATTTTCATACCATTTCCATAATTCCTGTCATCTTTTTTTCCCGTTGTGGTGTGTTTGCCTAATGTTGCCGAGGCAAAAATCATGTTCCTTATTTTCCATATGCTTTAAAACAGCCAAAAGCTTCAGTGTCATGAGAAAGTGTTTGCCCCTTACCCATTTCTTACTTTTTTGCATATTTGTCACATCTGTATGCTTCAGATCGCCTAAATAATTTCAAAATTAGGCAAACATAACCCAAGTAAATACAAAATACAATTTTTAAATGAAGAGCATTTGTTAAGGGGAAAAAAAGCTATCATAACCCACCTTTCCCTTTGGGAAAAAGTCATTGGCCCCCCTTAAAATAACTTCATGGATACTCCCAGACTTGATAAATTGTGAAATCACTGAAACAGAACCTGTCTGACAAAATGAAGAAGACTAAAAGACCTCAAAACACACCATACCGCCATCTAAAGAAACAGCCGAGACGGTTACTGACATCCGTCAGTCTGGAAAGGGTTAAAAAGCCATTTTAAAGGCTTTGGGACTCCACTAGCCATAAATTTGGAAAACATGGAACAGTGATTCCAAGAGCACATCAGCAACTCATCCAGGAGGTCACAAAAGAATATTGAAAGAAAAATAAGACATCAGAAAGCAGGCAAACACTTCTCCACAGCACTGCATATGATAAATGCCTGCAACACTCACTAAAATAGGAAATAAAGGAAAAAAATCAATTGAAATTGTGGAGACGCTTAGTGCAAGAGCTTCTGCGTGTTCATGTGTTATTTCAGAGGGCAGTGATTCATTTTGCCCTGGAAGTCAGATAGATTTGTTCTCTGAAAGGAATCACAGCATCTTTTATATTAAGTATTAAGCTGTGGTTTTTCTATTGGTCTTTCTTATCTACTCAAAGAAACATTAACTCTGGGACAATTTGTGCCATTACATCAAAAGCACAATTAGTTCATGCATCTTTTGGCGTTGTGAGGATGTGGCTACTGAAGCAACTTTTATTATTTTTCTCTTGCATAAAATCACTCCCCACGGCTAAAATGATGACTGAGCTCGATTTTGGCTGTTTGTGTGTGTACTTGATTTTGAGGGAGTAAGCTTGTCTGCTGTTTTTGTATCCGATCTTGTTATATCACAAGACGAGAAAAGCTAAATGTGAAAAAATAGGTTCATCTAGTATTCCCACAATGCATGCTGCATAGAAGCGTTTTCCTCTCCCGTCTTTGGTAACAGAGCGAACACTGTGTTCTCTCTCGGCTGTGGGTCTGTCAGTGCTGACTCGTTTTCTGTCTCACATCGACAGAAGCTGTATCTTTTCTTAGTTTCAGGTCAGTACCTATGGTCTGCCATTTCCTACAATCTGGACTGAGCAAGAAAACTTTTACACATATTCAGGAATTTTATGGTGCAGTGGTTTTAACATTTGCCTACCAAGCAAATGATTCCTGGTTCAGTCCCGGGAGGAGGTAGTGATCCATTGGATGTTACGTCAGGAAGTCTATCCGGTGTAAAGATCTGCTTAATCAAATATGTAGAGCTACCAGCTGTCGCGATCCCGTGTGAATAAGGGAGCAGTCGAAAGTAGCTTTATCACTTCACTCCACAAAATTAAAAGTGTCTCCTGAATTAATTTCCTCTTGCGCTGATAAGTTCTAGGTCTTGTTGGAGATGATTTTCAATTATCCTAGGTGCCAATTTAAATTCTTTCTATTGAGGGACACAGCATGTTTCTAGAATACCTATATTTTTAGCCACATTATCTACATAGATGGGGTATTTTTATTTCTTTGTCTCAGAGTACAGAAGCCAGCACAATGACCTGTTCTTATTGATACAGCATTGCTCCACTTCTCTGCATTGTGCATACTCTAACAAGCTAGAAGTTCTACATTTTCACTACTGCTAACTGTCACTCCAGATGATGACACAAATTATGACAGGACTAAAAAGGGAGGAAGCTAAAATATCA
This sequence comes from Pelmatolapia mariae, assembly GCF_036321145.2. Classification (NCBI taxonomy): domain Eukaryota; kingdom Metazoa; phylum Chordata; class Actinopteri; order Cichliformes; family Cichlidae; genus Pelmatolapia; species Pelmatolapia mariae. The sequence continues at coordinate 13,433,434 of NC_086230.1, forward strand.
TATTTGTCAAGCAATTTGTAGCTTTACAGACCGAGATTGTACCTTTCACTCTACAGCCTGATCGATTTATCAGTGGGTTGATATTAGTGGTCGATATTAGGTATTTGCTGATGTATCGGTAGCAACTTTTATAACGACTGATAAAAGACAATTAAAAAAGTACAGAATAGAGAGGAGAAACACCCTTCAACCATATCAGGACTGTTGGATTACATAGTTTGTCCACGAGAGGGCACTCTACAACCTCCCTGTTGGCAACGTGCTTGTAGCGCCACAAATACAACCTAACGGCCATAAACGGGTAAATAAATAACTACAAATGACAAATATCCGGGAAATCTGTTTATATTCCATGTTCCTGAAAGAAAAATATATCGCTCGATATATTGAGTTTTACATCCCTAAACATTGGTATTGGTATGATCATTCAGGCTCTCGTTCACTCATCCCTTTTTTGTCAGTTTTCAAGAAAAATAATTTTGAATTGGATCCCAGTTTCACCAAAATGTATCGTTCAAAAAATCAAATGCAGCTTTGACATAAAAGATCAAGAGATTCCTATCCTACATCACAAGGCGGAATTCCTTACGCTGTGATGTTCTCTGCCAGGAAGCAGCGATTACGCAGCAGTCCCTCCCACAACTGGACTCCCACAATGCCGAAGATGAAGAAGACAAAGAAGCAGAGGAGCAGAACATTTCCCAGCATCGGCAGAGTGTCTAACAGCAGTGTCACCAAGATCCTCATACCTACACAGTGGGATACAAACAACAAAGATGTGTGACTAATAGCACCCGACATTCATGACAGACATAATATAAAACCCATCCGAGCTAGCCTTTTACTTTTACCTTGACGAGCTCTATTAATCTTACGTTTTTGGATCCAACAACTTCATCCTCGCACACGATATAATTACAACAGATGACAATACTGAGAGTGACAGATTGACATCGTTTCATCCTCTGGGATTTGAACTCACAGCTTCCTTGTGGCTACTATTATCTAACCACGTGCATTCAGCATCCATCTCCCATGTCAGATGTGCTTAGCGTCAGCAGCATCAGGGATCCAGTCCCTGAGGTCCTCACAATGTCCCCTGTCTCCTCCTCCATATATCACAGCTTTGTCACATTGATCACATGTGCAGTGCTATGATATTATTATTCTTTCTGTGGCACAGAGTTGCCAGTTTTTACCTTTGCAGTGATAATTAAATTTAAATCTTCATCCCGAGACCAAACTGTTTGTGCTGTGCAACAGTGTGAGAAAACTCTACCTGTAGCCATTATCATCATCAGTGGAAAACAGAAACAAATGTCTTGTTTGCCAGTTTTACAGTTATCAGAATGGGCCTAAGAATTAAGATAATAGTATTCCTATTAAATCTGTGCCAGAAGCTAAAGAAACATTTTATTGTCAATGCAGTTATTATTGAAACATGTAAAATGTGACTATCCTTGCTTTTACTCTTCTTCTTATTAAATATACATAAAAAAAAATCATATATGAATGAGTCACATTTAGATAAAAGCTGTCTTTACATTGCTAATTGTAGTCATTCATCAACTAAGGTTATCCATCTTGTTGAATCCCTGTTGCCTCACTTTAGTAATCTTCTACCTTTCATTTTAATGTCACTGAATTAATTTCTCTGAGTGACAGGTTTAAAATGGTATTTGGTATGGCCACCTTTATTTTTAACAACAGTCTGAGGCAAACTTTCTTGTAATGTCTATATGTAGTCTTCAGGAATAGTTCTCCGGGCTTCTTGAATGACATCCAAAGCTCTTCTTTGGATGTTGGCTGCCTCGTGTTTACTGTTGTACCCCTTTCCTGACCTCCTTCATACAAACCAAAAATTTCAAATGTGCATTTATCCCTCCTGGGAGAAGAAACAAACCCCTTTGGGAATGTGTCAGGAAGGGCATCAGGCAAAAAAAATGTGCTAAATCACGTGTGGAGCCACCTCCTGTGGTAACCCCTTGTGAATTAGGGAGCAGCTGAAAGTAGCTACTCTATAAGACCTGCTGCCACTGATTTTCAGTCCAGTTCTTGTGTACTTTTGCATAACTCAGCCTTCTCTCCCTGTTTCCCTTCCCTGAGAATGGCTTCTTGACAGCAACGCTTCCACTTAGACCATTTCCGATGAGGCCTCAGTGAACAGTAGATGGATCAGATAAAGGCCAGATGCATCCGTGTCCAGCTTTCAGGGCATAAATTTCAGATACTGATCATTTGCTGTAAATAAGTTCTTTAAGCCTGCCACTTCTTCTTTTGTCCTCTACTTGTCAAACTTATTAAGAACTCACTGCACACCATGTTGAGTTATTTCAGCTCAGCTAATAGCTCTTTGGGAATCATGTTGTTGGTGCAAAAATATAATTTTATTCCTGCCAAACTGTTTTACCTTTTGGGATTTTTCATAAATGCAATAAAAATAAAATGGCAAAAAATTATTTGTTCTAGTAACAAAACGGCTACAATTTAAAATTGGTTATGTGCTAGGTTTGCTGAGTTATGCTACAATGCATTACTGTTTCATGCCTTCAGTTAAGGGTCTTTTTTATACTACTTTTACTTGAATTTTTCATAGGTCAGTGTTTAGTGGCTTAACAAAAAAAAAACAAACAAAAAAACGCATCCCAGTGAAAAAGGTTTGGGTAAAAGAACTGGACTGAAAATGAGTGATAAAGGAGCCAATTTCAAAAGAAAAACTTAAACTGCCCTTCAGAAAATTATGGGGGAAACTATTACTCAAGACCAAGGAAGTCTGGTTTCTTGGAATCCTTGGAATCAAAATATAAAAAATACAAAAACTGTATTTTTAAAAGCCAGAACTACTGTCACCCACAACAATTTTCGCTGTCAAGTTGTGATGACAAGAGACAGGCTTGAACCACCAGAGAAATCACCCAAGTTTCTAAAGATGCCCTTGGAGATTTTGTTATCATTGCTGTCAGCTTGTGCTTTTCGTTCATGGGCATTCACTTACCTTTTTTTTGCTCATAACAAGAAACTGACGTAGTAAGAAACAGAGGAAGGCTAGTGCTTTTCTAAACCCAGTCATGCAGTCAAAACTAGACAGATGGCTGAAGAATTTGCGATCATTTCACGCAGGGTAAATGTAATTGTTTCATGCACCATAACAGGCTTGCGCTAACGCATTCACTTGACGGTAAAAGTATGTGACTGGGAGTGCACAAGACAGTTGGCAGAGATTTTGCAAAAGCCCCCTGCACGTATCAACCTTGAGAACATGAAATAATCAGAGTGCGGTGCTCACTGTTTCTAAGCTACAGCACAAAAGACACAGTTAACATTTATAGTTCAATGAATATTTCCCATCCTCTTAGGCAGAAAGAAAAACAGAAAGACAGACTGATTAGAGAAAGAAGAACAGAGGAGGAAAACCTCTGTTAGCCTTATCTACCTGGCTCGCTCTTACAGACACTATATTTATGGTGAACGAAAAAAAAGAAAAACAAAAGAGGCCCAGTGTCAAAAAGAAAAAAAATGAAGGAAACAGACTCGTGCTATTCATCATTCATGGGTATTTTGTTGTGTGTACCTGTGAGCATATGAACATGGCCTTTCAGGTATGTTTGTGTCTTGGGGCAAGAAAACTCAAGATCACTGACCTTGAATTTCTATCTCTAAGCTAGCTGCGTCTTCATTGACATTCTCTCCCTCCGTCCTCTCTCTATCTGCCTCCATCTACCAACCCACCTTTAGGGAGCAACTGAACACTTGTTGCAGTAATAATAAGTTTTATTTCACCTTGTGCACAGCTTTAAGTTTTTCCCAGAGCTACTGTTAGCTTGGTGATAAGGTTAATGTGTTGACCCAGTGTGTAAGACTGTCTGTGTCTTCCATGCTATGTGACAGTGTATGAGTTAGCAGCAGTGCAGCCCCCAGTGTCACATGGTAACAACTCACTCATGAATGTGAGGTCGTCATCATTCAAATTCCCCAAAGAAAACTTAAACACACACAACTCAAGTATCTTAAATTCTTCAAATATTTCCTAAAAGGATTTAAATGCAGAAATGTCTATAAAGTGAGGTAGGTGGGGATCTGTTACCACAAATGACTGCATCAGCATGGCATGGGATGGACGCAATCAGCCTGTAGCACTGCTGAGGCGTTAATGAAGCCCAGGCTGCTTTGATAGCAGCCTTTGGCTCGCCTGTAGTTTTGGATCTGCGCTTCTTATCTTCCTCTTGACAAAACCCACAGATTCTCTGTGGGGTGCAGGTCAGGTGAGTTGGCTGGCCAGTCAAAAACAGTAACAACCTGTCAGCAAACCATTTGGTAGTAGTTTTGGCACTGTGGGCATGTGCTAGGTCCTGCTGGAAAAGGAAATCTGCATCTCCATAAAGCTTGTGGCAGCACAAAGTGGTTTAAAATCTCCTGGTAAACAGCTGGGTTGAATTTGGAACTGAGTAAATACAGTGGACCAACCACCACCATATGGTTGGGTGCGCTAAATTAAGCCAAGAGACATGGATATTTCACTTTATGTGCAATATATCTATAATATACATGAAAATTAGAAAAAAAAAACCAACCTTACATAAATACATATATATTTAAAGGCTACCAATACTGGCAGCCCGAGTCCGGAAAAAGACCTTGGCTGCTTGCCTAATGTATGCTGGTTAATAACCTTGTAAGTTGTTATGACACCATTGTGTAGTGATCCCCTTTAGCTGTAGATTCATGGTTATTTCTGTCACAGAGCTTTTAGGAAATTGACAAACTATGTGCAAGATCTCACTGGCTGGCACAAAGTGAGATGAAAACCAAAGTCTTGATCATCGGTCAATTTACCACGCAGTGCTGAGAATAAACACAGCAAAACACTGCTCTGTCTTCCTTAGTTCAAAGTGAGTAACACCAGCTTCACATTAATCATTGGGGAAATGCTGTAAAAACCCTGCATATATGGGAAAATATGAGCCAAACCACAAATAAGAAAGTGGCATACTTGGTACTCTGTTGATAGCCCGCAGTGGCCTGAGTACTCGGACGGTACGGATAGCTGACAGACTGGCATTGTGGCCATCCAGGGAATACTCCAACATCCTGAAGACATGGTCGCAGAGAGAGAGAGAGAGAGAGAGAGAGAGGTGGAGAAGGTTTTACTTCATAGACGTTATAAAAACGAAATGGTGATCACACACACACACACACACACACACACACGCACACACACATTTATGTCTACACAAAACAGCAACAACAAGAAAATGAAATGAAACACTAATAATCTAATAAAGGTTGTAATTGAAGCGACCCACATAATTACTGTGCATTTGCCATTTAATTGCATGAAGTCAGAAGCACTTTTTCTTCTGTATAGTCTGTGATACAGCATGCAAACATAATGAGTGTGACAACGAGCAGACAGAAGGCAATAATGATGGTCCTAAACATGTTTACATTTTTCTCTGCAATTATGTGGAGAATGTGCCTCATAACATACTGGCTAACGAATAATAGAGAAACACTGCTTACTCCAACAAGTCTCCAACTGACAGACAAGCTGACAGAAACTTACATAGATATATATTTTATTGCATATGTTGAATATTATATTGCTTTATACAAATTAACTTCAATATTTATTTCTGCATCCCTATTTATTCCTACCTTTCATTAATGCGACATAAATCTTATGCATATGTAGGTGGAGCAAAACTAAAGTTTATTTAAATAGTTATTCAATGTAAAATAAGCACAAGGGAAGTGTGTGCCAAAGTCATGGGATCAGTCTCCATGGATTTCAAATTGGGCGTGGTGAACCACCGAATGACCTACAACTTGTATGTGTGAGGTGTAAAGAGCCCTATTTATATAATATATGAGGAAGAAATAAAGTGCTTTTTCTTTTTTCTTTTATTCTAAGCAGACTGTTCATATTTAAGCTGCTGGTGATAGAGATAATTGAGCAATTAGTGGAGATGAGCAAAAGGCACAGTGGGATACCAACCCTGCCATGACAATGACAAAGTCAAGCTGATTCCACTTGTCATCAAAGTAACACTTGGAGCCAAAAATTCCCAGGGCCACCATCTTGATAACCATTTCCACCGCAAAGAAAGCGAAGATGCAGTCATCCAACACCTGGTCGCAAAGGATAAAGTGACAAGAACACAGACAAAAATAAGCTTTGACAACAATAAAACGAAGAGGAAGTGGAATCCTTGCAAAGTGAACGATCCTTTTTAAGTCTTCTTATCAAAACAGTAACGTTCTGAACCAAAAAAAGTGGAAATGCTAGAGGAGGTTTTCTGACAAAGACTGCTTTTATCAGTTAGTTAGTTTTATCCCAGCAGGGAACAGCTCGAGCGTACCATGTTTATGGTTGTGTCTCAATTAATTAGACATTTATTATAGCAAAAAGAATGTCTCTCTTTGAATATAATGAGAACATCTCAGTGTGTCAGGAATCAGCATCGCACTACAGTGAAAGCTTATAGAAATAAATGGGCGTGAAAAGAGGAAAATGAATAATTAACTTTTTTCATGAGTGTTTTTATGCATTGTGGTTGCATACATGTAAAAATTTAAAACACTGATTGAGGTAGCTTAGTTAAAATAAAAGTAAAAAATATGGTTCTTGTCTTTGTAGTGAATGGTGCTTCTGTTGAAAAAACTCTTGAACAGTAAGTTAATGAACAACCAATCAGCTGCTGACATTACTGCATACTGTGTAGTAGGCCCAGCTGACAGTGTCGGAGTGCAGCACTTACCTGTAAGATGCGACACCACTCTGACTGGCAGGTAACATCCTCACAGGGTCGATACATCCCCAGAGTCACACAGTTGAGCAGGATCACCAACATGGACACGTGCTCAAACCACGTGCAAGAGCAAGTTAAGGTCAAAACATATTTTGTGTGAATTCAAAAGCATGCAAAAACACAGACTGTATATAGTCAAAGCAACCTACTGTAAAGTGCCTAAAACCCGTATTATTGATAATGGCCACCACAGGGCAACATCTAGTCCAATGGAATAGAAGCCTATGGGAAAATGACCATGCAGCTCTTTTGATCTATGACACAATTGAACACTTTCTTGATTAGTTTATGACCTAAACCGTAGGAGCCAAGTCGGCACTTTTTCCTTAAGTCAGGGGGAAGCATACATCTATAGCGCTCTTGTCTATCATTACATGCTCAAGAAGTAAGACAAACTTAAGAAAAGGAAAAAAAATGTGCAGAAGCTGTTGCAAAATTAACTATGTTCCATAGGCTAAAGTGTTTGCAATTGCTAACGTTATATAAATGTAAGGTAGCTCAGCGGTCCCCAACACCCGGGCCACGGGCTGGTACTGGTCCATGACTCGTTTGGTACCGGGTGTGAAATTGATGGTTTTCATGGTTTTTATCATTATTTTTTTTATTGTTTTTATAACTTGGTTTCCCTGGGTGTTTTCCCGTGTGTTATGAATAAATCGTTTTTATTTTGGTACTGGTGCTGGTTTTATTTTGTTGTATTTATCCACGACACCTTAACGGCCGGTCAGTGAAAATATTGTCAGACATGAATTGGTCCGTGGTGCAAAAAAGGGTAGGGACCGCCGATGTAGCTAACGTAATGTAAGTAATGTAAGGTTATTAGGCTAATCAGCAATCATCATCATGCAATTCTACGTGTACTGGTACTAATGATTAAATTTCTGGTATCGTAACATCGGTACACAAAACACAGATATACCTTTGTGAGTGTGATATAGTAACATCTATTTCTCTATTTGTGAGTCTAAAGATTTGCTATTTGAAAACCTTTGTCCTACTTTGTCCTATGTTAATCTCAGACGTCACCTCTGACCTGACTAAAAAAGCACTAATGAGTAATCTTTCCTTTTGCTGGTCTTTGCTGGTCCTATCCTTTTATCCTTTTTTGGTGGTGAGTGAGATTATCTATTTAGGACAAAGCAATACATTTTGAGAGGTCTGATGACTGTGGATTTTTTTGTCCTTGAATTTTTGTCTATGTGATGTAGTATAAATTATTAACACATGATGCCATATTGAACTGCTATTCAAGAACAGACATAAAATGGAGTTTCTGTCTTTGATGTGCTTTGAGTGCATCAACACAGATGGCAATTAAAACTGGATCTGCATTTCTGAAAGAAAAAAAACGTTAAATCTGAAGGCGTCCGTCAGATGCAAAATCGAATCATTTCTCTCATTCGGTTTTTCATTTTTATCCGATCACACAAAAAGCATGTGGAATATATATCAATTCACAACAAAGTAATAACCACTGTAAGAACAAACAGTGGTGAGCACATCCGATGAGCACTGACAACATGTGGAAGTATGATTTTCTATCATAAATCAAACCGGTTTACAAAAACAGTCTTAAATGTATATACGAACACTACATCACAGTGCGGCTGTTCATTTTAGAAGATTTCTCATCATCTAAATGGGGAAAAAAAATTATACCCAATGGAGGAGATGTTAAGCGAGAAAAAGGGAGAGAGGGAGAAAGACCGGGATCGCAAAATACATTAAGGAGGGAAAATGACGTGAACGTGATTAGAAGGAAACCTAAATCAGAGGCCCTGATGATGCTGTTTTTCTACTTTGGTTGGCTTTTACCCCAAACACACATCCCACACATTTTCTCAGGCACATTATACACTCAGTGATCTGGTGTGCGCACTGAACTGCAGTGCAGAAGTATTCCCAAGGTGAAGTACTGTTCTAATTAGAAAAGGAGTTAAAGCAGAAAACAAATGGTGACTATTGTCTTCCACATTACTCACGGACAGTCTTATGAAGCGCACGCAAACGTAGGGATACAAATATTATATGCTAATGACATTATGCTTGTTTTCCACACACAAATGCACAAACACAGATACACTTGGGACTTAATGCTGTGATCAGAGGCCAGAAGACAGAAGTTTGTATCAGCAAACAAGTTTGACCTCAAATAACTTTTTCTGTCCTGAGGTTGTTTGAGATGCAACTGCAGCCTATTACCACGATAGGAACATATCCTGGATTTAATTTGTGCTGGAACACAATTAGTTTGTTTGGGTTTTTTTTCACATTCTCATATGCTAATTTTGTGAGCGTGTGCATGTTTTAGTCAAAAGAATTGAATTGCAAACATAGATCCTAGGGTTGCTTCATAAAATTTCCTTTTCTTTTTCTATTTTCTTGGAAAACAGGCACAGCAATGCAGGGAAATCATTGCATACGCAATCATAGCCGTGTACCCAGCACGTCGTTAGCCTGAAAGTTTGCTAACAGGAGGCATGGTACCACAAACACATTCATACCAGACCTGAAATTACCTTCACCCATTTTAGAGAAGCTAACAAAGGTACACACACCACTTCACAAATGTGTCACCATTTCAATTTGATTGAATTAAATGTCATTTATACAGCGTAATGCACTTTATATTGTAAGTTAAAGACCTTTTCCTTTTCCAAATATCTTCAAAAATGACAGCCCACCAATACAGAACTCTTAAGACTGTTACCCCTACTAACATTTTGTGATTTAAAGATCTAATAAATCTGCAGATAGTTTCTGTTTGAAATCCCTACTAAGATAATATGTAATTCACGGCTTGATAACAAGACATGATTGCGTCACTGAACTGTACCCAAGTCTGCTCAGATTAGCCGTTGTAGTTTGTGGTGCTCCAAACCCAGGAAGTTGCCGAATCCCCCCGGTGGTCAAACTATGCAACATCAACCCTCACAGAATGCCTGAAGGGTGTTTCTCCTTTCTCTTCTTTATTTTATAAATTCTCATTTATTGGCCATTATACTGTAACTTTGAAACATATATATTAGCAAATAGCTAACTTCTCACAAAAATGCAAAAAAGAAAAAAAATTCAGTATACTTGTAATTTTCTTTAAAAAAAGAGTCTTGTTTCTTTATCCATACATTTTCCTATTTACCTAAACACTTTCATATATGAATCTTACACCTTTCAACAGGTGTGTACATCCGTTATACTGGTCACATGCACAGACACAAGCAAAAAAAGTCAACAGAAGTGTGGTTTTAATGTTGTATTTTTAATTTCTCACCAAGATAAAATCCATTTTTTCTCAAATGCATCCTCCATATTCATTATTTTGTGTTTTTCTTCCATTGATTTACAAATTTTCCCTGCAAGATGGTGAGTAACTGCAGTCCATCAAAGAATAGGCATAGCAAAAATGTAATGTATTTTAATTTATATTACAATTCCTGCATCCTATCAGTTTAAGAGGAATTTCCTTTAGACAACTAAGCTGTAGATGCAGTGCATTATCAAAGAGACAATTTCAATTATTTATGCCAATTAGATGTGACATTTTTGGACAAGGAGCTAAAATATCCTACGAGCAAAAACATTACAATTAGCCATCTGTGGCACTGTTATGTGTATTCAATAGACTATGCTTTGCTTCTTCCAACACATCATCAAGATTATGCTGTTCCCACCAGGATTTCCTGAGCCTCAGATACCAATACTCACCTACGCTTAAACCTTACAAATGCGCAGTGAGCTCTGCCAAAATGCCCAGCATATTTATTCTCCCTAGTGACAGTGAGTACTCAGTATGAGGAAAGCTAAAAGACATGAGTCTGCTTAATTGTGCAGATCAATTAAAGCATAAATGGTAAAATGTTGTTTGTATTTACTTAATACCAATGCTGTGCCTTTTCAGAGTGGAGCCAGTGTTTTTGCAGCAGGCATTTATTAAGTTAGTGTTCTGAAAATAGGACAACTATAAGGATACGCTTGCTGAACATGTGTAGGATTGCGCAGGCACAAATGTAGCTTAGCTGAACTGGCACATAATAGGTTACAGCTGTCTCTAGAACCTCTAACCTAAACAACCTGAGTGAGTTACTCATGATCTGTCACCAGAAACCACAAGACAACAAAATAAATTGGATTAAATGAAAACATTTGCTGTTGTCCTTGTGAAACCAGGTGGAGTTTTATAAAATCACAGGGATAATGTTGGTAAAAGTTAGACCTCAAAGGTCCTCAAAGGTGTGCTTGAGGGTTAGCACTAGGTTATGCGGTTAAAGACTTATCCAGCTTATTCTGACTGGATATGTAATTATTGTCAATTTCTAATCTAGATGGCAACAAATTTGCTACTTTTGCCAATTTATCACAGTCAATTGCCATATTATCACAAACAAATTGGATGTCATTGTGAACTTGACCCCATTAAATTGCAAAGTGAAAGCAGTCTGACTGTCTTAATGGCATTTTATATTGCCATTATGATGTGGCTGCAGACCTGGTCCTTGTCTTCAAAGCCGTTTTAAACACCAACTATATTATTGGCCATATGTGGAGTCACTTGGGTCGTCCTCCAGTCTCCAAACACTGTTTTCCCTAGTGTGACTATGGCATCCATGCAGGAATGCAGGTAGTGCAAGGATTAAAGATTAAGAAATATTTTAATGCATTTAATAGCTGCACCAGCATTTTGGTTTCCAATGATTTGATTACATTTATAAGAGGCATTACACATAGAAAAACATAGAGAAACTGCACTGCTTTATTTCTAGAAAACATGGTTTCTGCCAGCGCATTGAGCTCTCGTTCCCATGGTATGCAACAGCTAGATATTCAAGCTAACGGAAACATTACAACTGTGGGAGTCTGAAAGAATGCAAACCCTGCAGCGGCTTATTCTCTGAAGATTTGTTTTTTAAATGAGGAGTGCAAAGTATCTAAAAAAGAGGGGAATACTCACAGGCGGTGGCGTTATAGCTTTGTGTTGTGCACCCGATCTACAAATGTACTGGAATCTTATTTAGCAATTACATCAGTGTTAAACAAGTGGCTCCCTTGGGGGAGTAGTAATAAAAAAAATGTTAATAGCATGCTGTTGCAGGTATCGCTACAAACCAAAAAAACATCTTCAATCACACTGGAAAATGCCTTGGGTCAGTCTGTTGCAATGCACAGTTTAAACACACACACACACACACACACACACACACACACACACACACACACACACACACACACACACACACACACTAAGTCAAGCAGTGTAAGGTCGATCCTTCCTTGACAGATGAAAGATTCAGTAATCTGCAGCTGAATTAAAAGGAAAGATTTGAATATTCAGAAAAGCTCTCTCTCCTTCTTCTTCTTTCTCGCGCTCTCTCCCTTGTTCCCCTCTGTGCCTCCTTGTGCTCTGCTTTCTCTAATTCCTCTTTAATCTCCACAGTCAACACCTCCAGAGTCCCCTTCTGTCTTATCCCCCCACCCCATCCACCACAAACACACACGCGCACACATATGCGGGCACAGACACACACAAGGACTAATGTGCAAGCCTTCAAAGCTAAGCCAGGCTCTTGCCGCAAAGCAGAGTAGGGATAGACAGTGAACTGCAGTAAACAGAAAACAGCAAACTTACCGGTGGTTTTAAAATTTTGTTTGACTTTGTCTTCGAAGGCACACACACGCACAAAAACATGATACACACACATAGAGAAGCACACACATTATTAAATGTAAAAGCTGTATGGTGCAACGGGCAAGGTTAAATTCTGTGTTCAGTAGTTACAATCCAGGCCAAGCACACAGTGCTCTTGGTCTCACTTGTTAAGGTCAATTCACGCTGAGGCACTTTGGGCAAATCACATTAGGGCTATGTTGTGTCACACTGTATATGGAGGACTGGGTATATTCATAAGTCTGCGACTGAGAGTTTATTACTAGTTTATTGTAGTATGGCACCTGTTTGTATTACCTATAACAGGGAAAAATGACCCACACTCACCCACTTTGGGTGAAGGTCGATATTATAATACTTTATTCCACACATCTTCCTCATACTGGGTTGGACCTCCTTTTTCTTTCTTCATGGCACAGATTCAACAAGCTGCTGGAAACTTCCACAGAGTCTGGCCCATATTGACATGATAGTTTACACAATTGCTGCAGCTTTCCATGATTGCCGCATCCCAAAGGTGCTGTACTGGATTGAGATCTGGTGACTATGGAGGCCTTTGAGTACAATGAACCCATTGTCATGGTCGAGAAACCAGTTCGAGATGATTTGAGCTTGGTGACGTGGTGTATTATTGAAGCAGCCAACAGATGATGGCTACACTGTGGTCAAAGGAATAGACATGGCCAGCAACAACACTGAGGGAAGCTAAATAATGCCAAAATATGCCATTTTGCCAACGCTACCATCAACAGCCTGACGTTTGACACAAGGCTGGATGGATCAATGCTTTTATGTTTTTTGGGGTTTTTTTTGCCAAACTGGGACACTGCCACCTGAATGTTGATTGAGACTCATCAGACCAGGCCACATTTTTCCAATCTTGGTTATTTGAGTTACTGTTGCCCTCCTATCAGCTCAAGGCAGTCTGACCTCTGACACCAACAAGGCATTTTCACCCAGAGAACTACTGCTTACTGGTTTTCTTTTTCTCTCTTTCTGAACATTCACTGTAAACCCTAGAGATGGTTGCGTGGGAAAATCCCAGTCGATCAGCAGTTTCTGAAATACTCAGCACCCCATCTGCCACCAGCAACCATGCCACATTCAAAGTCACTTAAATCACTTCTCTTCCCCCTTCTGCTTAATTTGGACGTCATTCTTTACGAACGTAAATGCACTGAGTCGTTCCCATGTGTTTGGCTGATTAGATATTTGCATTAACGAACAGTTGAACGAAGTGTGACAGTGTTTGTTAACTGTTTGGCTAGTTGTCCGTTAAAGCATGGTTAAACACAAGATTAATCTCAAAACTGATTTCTCTCAAATAAAGGTGCAGGACCTTAGAAGAAACATCGTAGAGATCCAAAACTCAAGAAAAGCAACCAAAGCATCTCTAATAACAATGATGTTAAAAAAATCCACAATAATTAGATAAACCTTGTACCAAATCTGCTAAATTCAGGTCTCTTTTAGCTACTGTGCCTAAGAATGCACAGGAGCACAATGCTCAATGGTGAAACAAGTAAAACCCAGCTGTGACAGCAAAACACCTAAAGAAAGCTCAACAAGTTTTTAAAATAAAGATTCTATTGTCCACCATTAGAAAAGCAATGAATAAGATTGGTGCTAATTAATAAGGCTTTACAGGTAAAATCAATAATAAAACACACAATGGGGCCTTAAACTGTGTTTGCTTTTTATTTTTCTCAGTTTTTCTCGTGTCATTGAAAATTTATCCTACAACAGTGCAGGAGTATTAACCTCAACCCACTGCTGGAAATAAGGTTTACTCCATATGAGTTTTTTGTTTCTAAATCCAGCCTCCTCTTGAAAAAACTTTTATTGCTTTCTTCCTTTTTCCCGATCATTGACTCTCACCAGTCCTCCCCCACCTCAGCTGCCGCCTTTATGTCTCTACTCTCTATTATCCACCCTCAAGCATAACCACATTACTTGGTGGGCACCATATAATGGATTGTAAGTCTACTTGAGCCATTAAAGCTCTTCCTAAATGGCAAGACAGAATTCATATACTATATTCTTAAAAACCAAAATGAATGTCAAACTAAAGCTGTGTACATTTTGTAAAGGAGTTTTAGACCAATAAGAACTTAAGTATTAGAGATGGGAAACACCAGACACCCCACGATATGATACTAACACAATACTTCACACACAATATGATATTATTGCGATTTTTAACAGTTTCCGATATACTGACTGATTCAGTAACTGCAAATTATTATCTGTTATCTTTTTTATCCAATAAGATAAATGTATCGCACTTAATTTTTGTTACAAAATGATACCAACAATGTTTCTGCCATAAATGTTGCCACAAGACAGAGTCAGTTTGCAACCAGTCTGCTATCAGTCTGCAATTGAATGGGGCGAAGCTGGTAATTACATGCAATCTGTTTCTGATAATGCAGCAATTAACTATCATAAACCATTGAAAATATCTGTTGTTGTCTACATAGACAGAAATTCACATTTAGTAGAAACTGACATTAACTATTACAGTGCATTTGGACTCAGCAAACATCCTGTTCTATAGGAATATAACCAGAATACAACCAAAGACTCATTCAGACTGATGGCAACATGTTGGCAATCTGTCTGCATTTATAAATTAGACAGCAATTGGAAACCTTTGACAATCTCTCTGAGAGTGACTGCAGTTGGTCCAAATCAGACTGCAACTGTTTGCAGAAAGGTTGCCTCTGCCAGGCGGTCTGTCCAATCGCCTTCCAATCAAAAGTGGTCATGAATAGTTGTGGAACACCCTCAAGGTCTGAGCAACTATTTAGTCACCACAAGTTGCAGCTGGTGACAGAATGTAAAAATAACCCCACAATCATCAGGCAGGCACTCATTTATTTTTGTAGATGTAAGGAAAAAAAATTAGGAGATACATTTGTCTTTGTTTTTGATTTTTTTGTTGTTAAACCAATTTACTGTACTTTCATTTAACTTTTGGTGAGATGAGCCCTCTAGTTTGTAGTGTTCCCAAAGTATTTGTAGAAAATATCAATATTTCTTGCGGCTTGAATACACAAGGCCGCAGGTCGATGATCGATTTTGTAATCGTATCACCAGATACGAGTGTCCAGACCATATGTTCTGGACACTCGGGTAAAGAGAGGGGCTGAGCTGTCAACTGATTACCACCACTGATGGTGGTAATCAGTTGGATCAGGTGGCGGGGGAGGACGCTGGACAGACCCGGTGCACCTAAACGCGTAGTGAGGGTGTGCTGGGAACGCCTAGCAGAGGCCCCAGTCCGCGAGATCTTCAACGCACACCTCGGGCAGAGCTTCAACAGCATTCCGAGGGAGACTGGGGACATTGAGTCCGAATGAACCATGTTGTTCCATTGCTGAAGCTGCTGCATTGAGCTGTGGCCGCAAGGTGGTTGGTGCCTGTCGTGGTGGTAATCCCCGAACCAAATGGTGTACACCAGAGGTGAAGGGAGCCACCAGGCTGAAGAAGGAGTCCTATCGGGCTTGGTTAGCCTGTGGGACTTCGGAGGCAGCTGACAGGTGCCAACAGGCCAAGTGGAATGCGGCTCGGGCAGTGGCTGAAGCAAAAACTCGGGTGTGGGAGGAGTTCGGAGAGGCCATGGAAAAAGACTTTCGGACTGCCTCGAAGAAATTCTGGCAAACTGTCAGGCGTCTCAGGAGGGGAAAGCGGTGCTCTACCTGCACTGTGTATAGTGCTGGCGGAGCGCTGTTGACTTCGACTGAGAAAATTGTCGGACGGTGGAAGGAATACTTCGAGGACCTCCTTAATCCCACTGACACGTCTTCCGAGGAGGAAGCAGAGTCTGGGGATGATGGGGATGACCTGCCAATTTCCAGGGGCGAGGTCACTGAGGCAGTTAAACAACTCCTTGGTGGCAGAGTCCCTGGTGTGGGCCTCTACAATGTTGCGTGGAGATCAGGGGCAGTACCCCTGGACAGGCAGACCGGGGTGGTGTTCCCCATCTTTAAGAAGTGGGACCGGAGGGTGTGTTCCAACTATAGGGGGATCACACTCCTCAGCCTCCCCGGGAAAGTCTATACCAGGGTGCTGGAAAGGAGAGTTCATCCGCTAGTCGAACCTCAGATACAGGAGGAACAATGTGGTTTTCGTCCTGGTCGCGGAACACTGGACCAGCTCTTTATCCTCTCAAGGATACTTGAGGGTGCATGGGAGTTTGCCCAACCAGTCTACATGTGTTTTGTGGACTTGGAGAAGGCATTCGACCGTGTCCCTCGGGGTGTCCTGTGGGAGGTGCTGCAGGAGTATGGGGTGTCTGGCCCATTGCTACGGGCCATTCGAGCCCTGTACAACCGTTGCAAGAGCGTGGTTCGCATTACTGGCAATAAGTCGGACTCGTTCCCGGTGGGTGATGGGCTCCGCCAGGGCTGCCCTTTGTCACCGATTCTGTTCATAATTTTTATGGACAGGATTTCTAGGCGCAGCCAAGTGGCGGAGGGCTTTCACTTCGGTGGCCTCAGAATCTCATCTCTGCTCTTTGCAGATGATGTGGTTCTGTTGGCTTCATCGGGTGATGGCCTCCAGCTCGCACTGGAACGGTTCGCAGCCGAGTGTGAAGCTGCGGGAATGAGGATCAGCACCTCCAAATCTGAGGCCATGGTTCTCAGCCGGAAAAGGGTGGAGTGCCCACTCCGGGTCGGGGATGAGTTCCTGCCCAAAGTGGAAGAGTTCAAGTATCTCGGGGTCTTGTTCGCGAGTGATGGGAGAAGGGAGCTGGAGATCGACAGACGGATTGGTGCTGCGGCTGCAGTGATGCGGACACTGCACCAGTCCGTCGTGGTGAAGAGGGAGCTGAGTGTAAAAGCGAAGCTCTCAATTTACCGGTCGATCTGCGTCCCTACCCTCACCTATGGCCACGAGCTGTTGGTAGTGACCGAAAGAACGAGATCGCGGATACAAGCGGCGGAAATGAGCTTCCTCCGAAGGGTGGCTGGCCTCTCCCTAGAGATAGGGTGAGATAGGGTGAGAAGCTCAGCCATCCGGGAGGGGCTCAAAGTAGAGCCGCTGCTCCTCCACATCGAAAGGAGCCAGCTGAGGTGGTTCGGGCATCTGACAAGGATGCCTCCTGGGCGCCTCCTGGGTGAGGTGTTCCGGGCATGTCCCACCGGGAGGAGGCCCCGGGGCAGACCCAGGACACGCTGGAGAGATTATATCTCTCGGCTGGCCTGGGAACGCCTTGGTGTTCCCCCGGATAAAGCGGAAGAAGATGGATATCAATATTTCGTATCCCTGTATTAATGCAATATAGCCACACAAAATAACACTATATATGCTCTACTGATTTTATCCTCACACCTAGGAAATATATATGGCAAAACATTCACGCCCTGTACGGTTCACTGTTCATCTTTAAGCATCTGCTCTACAAATATGCAACAATTAAACCCATCCGAGGTAAACAAGACACAGCTATCACAATGCAGTACTACACGTTTGTAGGAGCCTGTTACATTTGCACCACATTCTGTCACAGCAAAGTCTCACACCTACAGCGACTGTGAAAACACTTACACACATTCACAAAGTTCACACACATAACAGTGCATAGTATTTGTATACGAATTTACACTCACGCTTGGTTCATGATTTGCAGGTTGCATTATTTTCTGTGCTTGTTTCTCTATTTTTTGCAGTGGACATAAGAGCATACACAGTACAGCATTACATGTTCAACAGTGCTTTCACACACACACACACACACACACGCACACACACACACACACACACACACACACACACACACACACACACACACACACACACACACTTAGACACAAGCTGCTGCTGTTACAAGAAAACAACAATACCCTTACGCTCCATGTAGGCATACATGGATACACAGAAGCTTGAATACACAAGAGAGATCACACACACAAACACGCACATATCAAGGACACTCCAGTTGAGCTGTCAGGCTGAAGCCAGTGAATACAAGAGGAAGCCATAGAGAGCACAGAGGGGAGGAAGGAGGTTGCAGTTCAGTAAAGAAGCACTGAAGCAGTACAGACATAGAGATGCCCAGTTGTCTCCCATCTCAGGAGCAATTCATCTGCATAAAGATTAAGACCATATTTGGCATGCTTTTGTCTTCTTTTTCCCTGTTATGGCTTCCTTTATTTCATCTCCCCTACCCTCTTTCTCGCCTCCATCCTCCCTCGGCTCTCTGTTTGTCCATATGAGTTAAAGAGGGCCATAGCTCTCGGCTCACAAGCAGAACTTATCCCTCACTGCTCCACGGCTTAGTGCTCTTTGTTCTACGATAAGCTACAAATTTAGGCTGTCCCCTCTGGTTACAGCTCCTAAACTTCCCTTTCCTACACAGTGAGGCAGTGTTTTCTTTGTCCGACCACACATTCACACAAGAACATGAGTTTGATTTGAACAATGAGCAGTCAAATAAAATGCTACGGCATGGAATGACATCACTCTGCAGGGTTTTCTTTTTCTCATTTGTGCAGCAGTAAGCCAGGAGGGCAAAGGGAATCTAAAATATTTTAAAATGTTTCTGTGCAGATGACATTGGTCACAGTTGGTGGGCACAGTTTAAAGAGCCTCACGGTTCCCCCTCTTAAGCTCGATGGCTGTTGCTTTCTCGTGTCAAGTGAAATTTCTCAGTCAAATGGATAAACTTCAACTCTCTGCTTTGCTTTGTTTGCCTCATTCCACTAAATTGGGAGCTTAATGAAATGTAATTAGTGTAAATGTGAAAGGGTCAGATCAGTGACCAGTCACAGCACTTAGCTCCGTCATGAAGACAGATGGCTTACAAAGGCAAATCTATGCATCCATACGCACAGACCGAGGCGGAGAAAAACACAGCCAGGTCTGCAACACTGAAGTGAGTCTTAAAGTGCTTTGAAGGCTAATGGAGTGCAACTCTGTTGAAAAAATTGAAGCGAAAGCAGTGAAAAGATGAAAAATTCCAGGGGGATTTGCCTTGTATTCTAGAAATTGCATTCAAATCTCTATCAAAGTCCATTTTGGAAAGCCAGTCTCACCACTTAGCCCCCATTTTGGTAATGCTTTAGGGCAGTTATATGAAACCATGGCTTTAATTTCAACAGTAATTTATAAAATCTCTAGTCAAACCACTTAGAAAATGTGACTTGGCCCCAAAATCAGGCTTAAAAAGCACTTCTCCTCAGTAGGTTACACTTCAGCTATGCTTGTGCAAACCAGAGTGCAGAAAACTGGCTGTCACAACACTGTGAAACTGCTACGAACTTCCATCTCACGTGAAAGATTTCTCTGTCTTTATGCAGAATTTACACTAGTGACAAAAAGTTTCATATCTGCACCCTTTTTATCACTTACAAAAAAACATCCATCTCTACACCTTCTAAACACAGTGTGTTTTCTGACCTGGATTCCTCCCATCACTCCCAACCAGTCTCAGAAGATGTCCATCCTGGTTCTGCCAGGTTTCTTCCTGTTAAAAGGGAGTTTTTCCTTCCCAATGTCACCAAGTGCATACTTAGAGGGAGACATCTGATTGCTGGGCTACTTTTTAAAAGTTGTTCTTTTTCTTCATCTTTTTTTAAGGGGGTCAAAAACATAAAAAGGATAAAAGCTGACGAAATCTTTGTTTATTTTCTCTCCACGTAAACGGTAATCTTTGCCCTCTTCTCATTAGTCAGTGCTACTGGGTCTGACTTCTATAAACCCTGTCCTCGCCCTCTTTCTGTTTTATGCCTTATGCATTTAATTTCTCTAATGTACATAGTTTATTTAATTTTCTGACATGACATAAATTCATGCTGATGTTACAGAAAATGTAATATCGCAGGAGTGCAGGAGTATTAACCCCACTCCCCTGCTGAAAACAAGGTTAACCCTCCCCCCTTTTTTCTCTTCCTCTACCCCCGGCCCAAAACCTTGCTGTATCTCTATTCCTCTCTTCCCCTTTCCTCGACTTTAACCTTCACCCCTTCTCTCTTTCCTTTCTCCAGCTGCCACCATTATCTCACTACATTATCCACCTTCTATCTGTCCTCTTAACCTTTCACCTCTCTCTTGTTGATCCGAGTGTCCTCCTCCGTTTCCTCGCATTTCCTTCCAGCTTCTTTCGATATCTATTCTCCTGCACACCCTCATCCTCGTTCTTCATGCTCTGGTCCATCCCTCTTTCATTACAGAAAAGCAAACTCAATTCCATCAGATGTAGTAGGCTAATCACACTATTGGCTCAGGTCGATCAGCAGGGCAGAAGTGCGTGTGGCTCTGTGTGTGTTTACTCAGTATAAAAAAAGTGCTTGTTAGTATATATTTGTGTTCCCAATTATGTTAAGGACAACATTTCCTCTGTGCTTTAACCTTAAGAAATACCTTAAGAAAAACTGGATGAAAGTTGAAGGGTAAAATATTTATGTACGGGACGCACGTTTGTATCAGACCAGCATTGTTATCCATTGATATCAGTCGTGCTGGTTGTTATCAACCAGTTGGCAGATAAAATGGATATTTATTCAATAGACAGATCTTCAATGGTAAATGTAGAGCAAATACATTATTTTACTTAAAAAGGGTCAGTGTACATTAGTTAGCATGAGCACTTGGGCTCATCGTGTGCTGCAACTCAGTGCATTTAGTCATGTAAACATGGTCGAGACAAACTACTGAAGATCAAATCGAGAATCGGACTTGGAAACAAAGGTGATTTTAGTGACTCTGATGGTGAGCAGAAACATGTCACTGTGCTTTCTCCTCAGTTCAGTTCAGTTGAATTTTATTTATATAGCACCAAATCACAACAACAATTGCCTTAAGGTGCAGTAACGCAAATCACACCTCAGACGCACAGTCACA
The DNA here is from genome assembly GCF_036321145.2 of Pelmatolapia mariae. Taxonomy (NCBI): domain Eukaryota; kingdom Metazoa; phylum Chordata; class Actinopteri; order Cichliformes; family Cichlidae; genus Pelmatolapia; species Pelmatolapia mariae. Next base: position 13,454,752 of record NC_086230.1, read on the forward strand.
ATACTTTATTGTCAAATAGCAAACACGGTTTATGTGTGAGCTGATGCTCTGCGGCTGCTGGAACGCAGCTCTGTCCTGTTGCACTTCCAGGTTTCTTTCCTTTCCCTCCAGTCCACACCAACTTTATTGGGAGAGAGATGAATTAGCTGACGCATTTGTACTAGGGCTGGGCCATATCATACCGTTCACGGTAATACCGGTATAATGTTGGGCAACGATAAGAAAATGAAATATCGCGATAGAATATGGGTAAAACGCGCATGCGCAGTGCCTTTGTTTTCATACACACATGGCAGAAAAAGCATGGCGGCGACGGAGAATGAGAAGTGCGAAAGCAGATCGTTGAATGAAACGGATGAACCAGAACTGGTTTGTAAAAATGCTGCAACTTCAGTGGTGTGGAACTGGTTTAGCTTCCGTCCGTCAGATACACAACAAAGCACTATTTTTGGTAGAGCATGCTAGCGGGCCGTCGTTATTACCGTGCTTTTTGGAAAATACGGCACACTTAAAATCAATCCTTTGATTTTTCTGAAAATCGACAGTCCCCCTTATAATCCCGTGTGCCTTATGTATGAATTCTGGTTGTGTTTACTGACCTCGAAACGATTTTATGTGCTACACGGTGCTCGAAAATCTGTTTTAGTATGACTTTGCTAAGCTACGAACCCGCACCGCTTGATGGATTGTCGGAGCATGACGGCTATCGTAGCGGAGTGATACGTACTGTGCTTCAACATAATATTACCGTATTGTGTGTGTATAACCTCTTTTAAGTTTGGTGGATATTATACATGGTTATGCTGAGGATATGTCAGCCAATTTCCACTGGAAATGCCTTTTGGTTAAACTGTCAGCAAGGAATTTGCACTGTTAAATTTTTATATAACTTTAATGCACATAAAAAGCAGCTGCTTGTTTAAGTGAAAATACATTAATGGGTTTTTTTTTTTGCACTAATAAAGTTGTGGAGTTGTAAAGTATTTTGTCTAGTGTCAATTATATCGTCAGTTATATCGTTATCGCAAATTTTCAAATGTATATCGTGATAAATATTTTTGGTCATATCGCCCTGCTCTAATTTGTACCACTTTTACCAGCTAGGACCGCTCCCTAATCTGCCCTAGCTCTCGATGCTACAGGTGAGCCCGACCACACCCGACCGCCACACTGATTGACTGGGATTTTTCTGCAAAACCATCTCTAGAGTTGGTGGAGAATGGAAAATATCCAGTGAGCTGCAGTTCTCTGGGTGACAATGTCTTGTTGATTCTAGAGATCAGAGGAGAAGGCCAAGCTGCTTTTGAGCTGATACGAGGGCAGCTTTACTCAAATAACCACTAAGGTAAGCAGAAGAGTGCCTCTCAGCAGAACACCACACAGGGTATAATTACTGCCAGATAAGAAGAGGAATATAAGGCTAAAATTTACACAAGCTCACCAAAATTGGAAAATTGTTGCCTGGTCTGGTTTTGATTTCTGCCGTGATATTTGGTCAGAATTTGGCAGAAATAACAGAAAAGCATGAATCCATCCTGCCTTGTAACAGTTCAGGCTGGTGGTGTAATGGTGTGGGGCACATTTTGGGCCCCTCAGTAATAACTGAGCATCATTTAAACCCCACAGCCTACCTGACTATGCTGCTGATCACGTCTATCCCTTTATAACCACAGTTCCATCTTCTGATGGCTGCTTCGAGCAGGACACACCAAGGGGCTGGTGAGTGTTTATTACATGTGTTTGCTTGATCACAAATTTGCCATTAAAGACTAGAATGAAGATTTTCCAGCAATTTCACAAGCTTACATATTGTAGGTACATTATAAGATGTTCTCATATATTTGTTTAATCGATCTCTTCAGCTTATTTTATGGCAGAAGGCATTTTGTAATATTATTATATAAATAAAGCATCCTTATCACCAAATAATTTAATGATTTTGCATGGTGCCACTTTTAGACACCAATTACTACTTTTTACTGATTCAGTGGTGAGCAAATCTCAGGGGAACTTATTACTATTTCAACCAACTAGCAGCTTTGAAGAGCTCTGTAGGATTTAGAGCTTCTCCCAACTGCTGGCAACGCCTGACTGACCATCCCAAGCTGTTTGTCCTCCTTCCTTATCCCTCCGTTCACTGTTAATTAGCTCTGTTTCCCCTCTGCTGTCCTTTCTTCCTTTTCCTTTTTTTTTTACCCTCTATCGCTCATCTCCAAACTCGGCCGTGGATCCCCGCTCAAACCAAAACCAGCCATTTTTCCCTCTTTTCCGCCCACTTCATTTTCATCTGTCCCTTAACTCCTTTCCCTCCTCTTTGCATCCTAGTTATCTGTCTCACTCTGTCAATGTGGCAGTGGAGTGTTTCCAATCCAGATTCCAGGCCCTGTTTGATAGGAATGATTGTTCATTTATTTCACCATCTGCCACCTAGAGCACGCACGCACACACATAACCATTACCTCAAACATAAAAAGACTCCCCCCTGCTGTGATCACTACTTTAAGGATTTTGCCAACAGAATGACTAGTTGCAGAGCCGCATGTGTCTCGTGTGTCTACAGCGTGAGCGTGCTTTTCCGTGTGTGTGTGTGAGGGCGTGCGAACTCCACACATTGGCTCCTCTTAGTTGAGTCCCCAAAGACGGCACGACTCAGAAACAGAAACTCATAAATCAGCCTGTCCCTGAACTCGCTCCTCTATTCCTCGTCTCCTCGTTCTCGCTTTCATCTCTCGATCCCTGCGTTTCTCTGTCCCTCCTCCTTCTAACACCCCTGAGAGGAGGATGAGGCAGCAGTGACGCACTTACACCAGGATTCCCTCTGTCTCTCGCCTGCGTGCTCTTTCATCTCCCACGAATTTTCCACAGCCCCTTTAATCTTCCAGGACGATGTGACACTTTTTTCAGTAGCGAAATGTTTTCTCGTGAACTTCACATCTTTGTGGTCCTTGCCGAAGCAGTTAAAGCCATCAAAGCTGTCTGTGCTTTGACAAAAGACAGATATAGATGTTCTCAGTTTCGCTGCGATGTAACAGAAACAGATAACACAGCGTTTGTCCTCTGCTGTGCCGCAGCGTGCACATGACTTACTGGACTGAAACAATTCTGACATACCTGAACCAAAGGCATCCCAAGGTGAAACTCTCTTTTCTATGTCATCTGGCCCATCATGTGCATGTACTGTGTGTGTGTGTGCGTGTGTGTGTGTGTGTGTGTGTGTGCGTGTGTGTGTGTAAGCCACAGTATAAAGGAAAGGGAGGGCAAAAAGACAGACAGAGAGCTCTCTAAATAGAGCAGATGCATCTAGAGGGGCTTAGCCTTAAACCTGTACAGCTACAAACTCACACACACAATTAAAATACGCCTTCACATTTAATTTTTCCCCACATGAAAGCCACATGCCAATAACATAACTCTGTAAATCACTCCCACCCACAACATGGCTAATATTTGGAGCACAGACACGCAGTCCCGTACACCTGAGTGTGCCAAACATAGTGTGGTTGCTCAGCTCCACCTCCATCACACGCCTGATCTGGTGTCCTTGCTTCAAGAATAAAAAGGGCAATATTCTCTATAAAGTTACTATAAATATATAAATTGTAGACAAAAATCAGCAATTTACTGAATTACTAGAAAAGCTTCACTGTATTACCACGAGGTAACAACAACATACCTAATCAAAACTAAACCAGTAGACTCATGACTTTTAGTTTCTATCACTGGGTTTAATCTTGATTAAATCTACATTTTTCAAAATTAAAGTCAAAGCTCCCTTTATTAAGACGGTCCCTGTTGAATTTACACAACCATAAACTGAAACAAGAACTCTGTCTTAACTTTAAAGTCACGACCTCGAATTGAGGCAATCTGTTATTCTAACTTTGATGCCGTCAGGGTTATTTTCAGAGGCTTGATAAAGCTCCTGTGGAGCCGCAGAAGACATTATGCAACTGTTTTGACAGGATGAGCAGTGCTCCTCGGGACGGGCATTGCAAATTAGCTTAGGCATGTGGCATATTTGTCCCTATACAAATAAGCCACAAACATATCACCTGAACTTCCTGGCTCTTCTACATATATATATATATATATAAAGATATACACACACATATAGCTATCTATCTATCTCTCTCTCTCTCTCTCTCTCTCTACACACATATATATATATATATATATATATACAGAAACAGACATAATTATATAATAAATATATGTGTGTGTGTGTGTGTGTGTGTGTGTGTGTGTGCAAACTACTGAGAAACTTGAATAGTTATATGTATAAATGCCATGACTATTGTATAATAGGATAATATTTGCCTAAGCCTGTGAAAACGATAAACTTGCATGCATATCACTGCTGTATTTTAATGGTTACGACATGCAAAACATAAAAGACTGCCAAACATAAACATCCTGACTGATTACAGTGATTAGGATGGCCACGTTTTTTTTTTTTCTCATGCCTTTCTCCTTTCTGTCTCTATGACACAGTTTCAACAGGATTCTGGTTGCTTAGTAACCAACTGCAGTCCGAGGATTCCGGAGAAGTGTCTGCAGAGAGAAAGAGCAAGAGGAGAGTTAAGGACAGGAAGGTGGAGTGGTTTGTGTCCTTTGTCGGCATTTTGGCCGCTGTGTTTACATTTTTTGGTCTTTAATTGTTTCCTCTGTATTTTTCTCCTTCTTTCACAGCGTTTCCTCATCCCTACCCTCAATCCTGCCTGAGCGCCCGCCGTCCTTGTCCTCCTCCTCCTCCTAAAACTACTCTCACGCTCCAAATTGTCAAGGGAACGGGTTAAAAAAAACAAAAAAACCCCACCTCCTGCTCATTTCCCTTCTCCTTTTTTCCCCCTCTTTTTTCTCCGCCTCTGCATGCCAACCGCATCACCAGTCCATGTAATATAATGCAACCGTAATCCTTTACATTTACTCCTTAATCTCTCTGCAAACACATACACGAATGAAGCAAAGCCCTTTCTAAATGTATGCATCTATTAACCATTGTGTTAAACTTCAAGATCATCGACCCTCCTGATAAAGACATAATGTGAACCTAACTATATCTTTTTGGGGTCTAAAAGAAATCAATTAACTATCAGTCTTCGGGTTGTTAATGATGGTTATGAGAAAAGTGTTTCAAAGCAAGGAGTGAGCGTTTATATCTGTGAGCAGTGAAAAGGAACTGCTTGAGGGGGATCCTACAGAGTTGAAAGAACCTGGAAAGTTCTGGTTTTGCTTCTTGAAGTAATCTACCAACAGCTGAGGTAATATAGCAGGAGAGCGATCAGCAATCAACAGATACAAATTATGAGAACCAACAATGAGAGGGTAAATCTAGCAGCGGTTGTGAAGACTATGTAAATTGTGTTGTGTTCCCTATTAAAATTTCAGGGTTAGCACAAGTGTAGTACAAAGTTGTTCTTTTCCTTCGGTATAATGTAAAAACATACAAAGGAAATGCCTCCTTTACAGGGAGAAATCAGTGGAAAATACACCAAATGGCAGGACACAAAGAGTAGTTCTATTCTTCATGAAGTTTAAACGACTGTTTTGGAAACAGGGTTGTGTATGAATGTACCCTTAAGTTTCTCCTCAGAAACAGACAAAAACGCATCTTCTGCAATGACGTGAACGAGACATCATATGACCATTGGCCATACAATCTACCATTACAGAAACAACTCAAAAGGTCAAAGTCTATTGGTTGTATTTCTACCTTCCACCAGATGGCCATATGCCCTGCCCTGCCAGCTAGCATATGGGCATCTGGACACAAACCAAGCCATGAGCACTTGGTACACACACCCACTCTCATAGCTAAACATGGTAAATATTCATGGATGAATGTTTGTGCGTGTGTGTGTGTGCATGCAGGCATGTCTTAAGAAAAAACAAGAAAATCATATAATATCTTATTATAAATCTCTTGCAAAATCAGTCATCATGTAGAGCCAGTAGCAATGAAGAAAATATACCAGGTATCCGCCACACCGCACACACACATCCAGAATAATGCCTGTGTATTTGCATATAGTGTATGTGCACACAAACCTGTATATGAGCTTGTGTGTGGCCATGTGCGAGCGAAGAAACTTGGCAGCTTTTTTTGTGAGCTCACCTGATCCACAAGCTGGCCACATCCCCAAATGACCGGGCACATTGTCGGATAACTATTATATAAGCCTGCCTTCAGGTTCCTCTGCTGCATTAGAGCTGAAGATAATCACAGATGAACATTATACAGCAAAACCAAATTAGTATTGGGTACATATTTGCCATCTAGCCAGCACTTTTATGTAAGATGACTTGAAAAGAAATGGCACAGAGAGCCCAAACTCAAGCTGAGCATTAAAATATCTTCTTTATTTTCTTGAGGAAATATATTTATCACTGAATCGGCTCATTGTTTGACCGCAGACCCATGTATTATATGTTGAAGTCCAACAGTGTCAGGTTTTCAGTTGTTTCAGTTCAGTTGTGGAGTTAAATGAAGAAACTGTGGGGGGCAAACAAGAAGAAGTTCTCAAAAAGTTGTGACACAGCTTCAACACCTGGATTAAGCCATGAAATTCTAGCTGCTGCTGCCTTCTCGTGAGATTTGGTTGGACCCAGAATTTCCATTTCCTCCTTTTCTTGTTAACAGCCTTGATAGCTATAAGTGACAATAGTGTAAGAGTCTAAAACAGTCATACATAGTTCGGTGCTGCTGTAATTGAATTATGTTCACTTCTCTTTGTTAAGAATAAACAATAAACTCCTTTTTTATTTGTCCACATGCAAAGTTTATTGTTACTTATATCTACTTTTAGTTGCTTGATTGTTCAAAAGCGGTCATCATGTGGGTAGCTTCGCATGTTTGATTTGGATGCTTTTACAGCTTTCTGGAACAACTGAGGAAAAGATTTTCAGCTTCTCTTGGAATCAAAACCAGGATCTTGTGCTTGTTAGGCAGATGTTTCAACCATTACACTATGGGGCCTCCACAGCAGGGATATTTCCTTATAATTCGGAATCAGTCAGTGAAAAGTCAGAATCAGATGCTTTAAAAATTCACTGCAAAAACTACAGCACACTGAGGTTACCATATGTAGTCTGTTTTAATAAAAAATAAAATGCTGCATGAATGGTAAGCAGGTGCAAAGATTTTGAGAATTTTTGCACATTTATTACTTTCATGTAATCTTTGCATCTCCATCTTTTTCATTAATCCTCGTTCACTTTTGGCGCACAAGCATTAATTAATTAAGGGATTAAGGTTTAGAGTGCTAGCATCTTCTTTCTCTAAGCTCTTGCTAAAAACAGAGAAATTAAGGGATTAAGGTTTAGAGTATTAGCATCTTCTTCATCTGTTAAAAAAAACACAGAAATTTAGTAATTTTACTCTGATTTTTGCAGTAGTTTGACAGGTAAGCGCTATACACCAGGACGTTTTGGTAGAGCAACACCAAGAAATGTAGAAACTGGACTCGACTGCACAACGTACATAAAAATATACCTACAAATATATCTATTCAATATGCTGATGCTGTGAAAGGGGAAAAAAATCAATTAGCACTGATTTAGTGAAACAAATTAAGTACAAAGTACTAGAAACTATCTACACACTTTCAGTCTGACAGTGCAATACAGAGTTCTGGCAAGCGGTCAGCAGTCATTATAATGAAGACGCTGAGTCCAACAACAAGCAGGGCCTCTAGTCTGCATTAAAAGCACAAGCTATGTCTCAAACAGTATGCTTATGTGGGAATAACTGTTCTCACATTTTCTGCACTCCAAAGCTGAGTCATAATTGAAAATACCCAGCAATCAGTCTGACATGGCTGTGTGACAGACTGCGTGTGTGATGGTGTGTCCAAAGTGTGTGTCTGTAGTCTTTGTGTGTGTGTGTGTGTGTGTGTGTATGCGTGTTCCCCAATCCAGCATCAGCTCCCCTGTAAAATAAAGAAGGCACAACTCCTCGGGCATAATGAGAAGTTTCTTTTATCACACGCGCACTGAAAGGATTATTCCAGTAGAAGAAAAGCCCCGAGCCGTTAAAAGATGACATTCGTCTTCCCTCCATAAAAGTTTTCTATCTGGCTCTTCGTTTTTCATTTGGGAGCAGAGAGCCTCGCCCCTGCAGTAGAACTGAAGGACCCAAGAGGACAAGAAAGACAGAGAGAGACAAGGGATTAAAGAGTGGATTAACAGAAAGACTGACTAGAAAATAACAAGAGGCACTGCAAAGAGATGAAAACGTATCAGGAAGAAACAGCAAGACAGGAACAAAGAAACGCGATGGAGAGCTTTTAACGTTTCCTGTGCTGACACAGTGACGTCTCACACACATTCATGCTGACCACGGTTTGGCGCACTCTGCAAAAATTTTTTGCTTATTGCCTCATATCTGTAAAATAACTCCTCCTCGCTGCACTCATCCCCAGAACAGCCAACCGTGCACGAATATAAACAAACAAACACACACACCTACACACACACGCAGGCCGCCAAAATCCGACAGATTGGCGAATGTGTTGTTTCGCCGCTCTCTTTCATTAAAAACCTAAATCCGTGGCACTTAGACGCAACAACTTCCTTCCTATGAGTCTGCTCCAAATCACCTCGATCGCCGAGCGCCAGACAGAGAGCGGGAGGACCGAGGGACACGGAGAGACACAAAATGGAGATCAGAGGCAGCATAGGGCAGAAATCGAGTGAAAGAGTAATTGAATTTGTTTCCATATTTTTAGGATGTGTTACCATAGGAACCACATTTCCTTGCAGCTCATCCTTCAGCACACAGACTCAAACACACAATTTTATATTATTTTATTTTTTTATTTTCCGCAGACATCAAGGTTTGCTCCACAATCCAAAGGGTGCTGGATTACAGAACTATGTTAATCTCAGACCTTGAGTAGCAGAGCCCAGGAGGAAACTGGAGCACACGGCTGGTCGTGTAATTGTTATTTATTACCTGCAATTAATGCAGTTAAAGAGTACGCTCCAGTTTCTCCCCCCCGGGCTCCACTACTCAATGGTTTTTGATCTACAATGGCCTGTCCTCAGAGAGCACTGCTTCACCGAAGTGTAAGATGAAGCTCTCTCTGACTGCTGTGCCTTCATTTACTTACTTATATAACACTGCTTTAATCCAATACTGTCTTTTTCTCTTGATAAAACCATAAAATTAGTGAAAATGATATAAAAATCACCAACGTTTAGGTTGTTGGTCCTTTTTCAGCTAAAGTGCCAACCTCTTTAGCTGAAAAAGGACAAAATCTGCACTTCCTGATTGGGTTTTTGAGGTTGTTTCATAGATTATTAAATATGTCACCCACTGAATAATGTGCAGCTGTAAGACTTAGGCAGGTTGAATGAGTGAGTTTTTTTCTGTGTACACTGAATTTAAGAACTTTAGAAGAGTTGGGAACCACCCCCCACCCATAAACAACACAAAAGGTGGACAGAGCTACTGTGATGTCACCCACTGAAGCCCAGTTCCAAAGCCTCAATATCAGTGTCTTCACTGTCTCCATCTGGATGGTGGTTGGGAGGAGATAGCTCAGTAGGTGGAGTGTTCCCCCATGATTGGAAGGTCAGGGGTTCAGATCCACCAAACGGCTAGCCTGAGGTACCGTCCCAACACACTGTGTCCAGGTGTGGATTGGCGGCTGCCCACTGCTTCACTGAGTGAATGGGTTAAATGCAGAGAGGAATTTCTCTACATGGGAGCCAATGACCATATCCCGCAAACTCCTCCTTTCTGAAACATACTATGACCAAGATTTTAAAAATGGACTTTATCTTTTATACAATATGACCCCAAACAAGTGAGTAAGCCGATAAACTCAGGAAAGTGTTTAAATTACACTAACAGCAAACACGACAAGAGGGAAACACACAGCATGATGGAGATCACAACAAAGACCACAGGGAGACTCAGACGGTATATATACAACGTGGTAATTAGAATCTGACTAATGAAACAAGGGGAAGGAAAATGGTGCACAACACACACGAGACAAAGGACTGTCAAAATAAAACAGGAAGTAGCACACACAATGAGATAAGGCTGAGACACATGAACGCGACACAGGGCCTGGAGATACACAAACATGGAAATATGGATCACAAAGATGATGACTAAAAATTACATATTATACTGAAAGGGCGAGGTACAAAGCTAGGACATAAACCACACCTTAAAAAGTGAACATGTGTTTCTCTAAACAGACTAGCTAGCGTTAGCTTAAAAGTTTGAATTGTACTCCATTGTTTGCTCACATTTGCTTCCAGAAATAGCTAGATAAGAGTTAAGGCTTCACAGTGGCTATATCCTACCACAGGTTTTCATCAATAATTAATTAAAAAGCTCAAATTTTAGGGCCTACTGATTAAAAATGGAACATATACAGACAATGCACTAACCTTTAAATAAAAATAATATAGCAGAGTATGTGCTTGCCTCTATTGCTGAAATGCTCTTATGATGTAAGTACTGTTTGAGTTTCAATGTCTAAGACCCAACAATCAGATTATTAAGGGTTTTATTTTTGATACAGAAATAGACAAATAGATATCTGCATCATAAAACATTTATGACGGCAGACAGTAGCAGTCTAAGTGTACAGCAGCTGACAACAGTTGGTAACTTCTGATGTGCTTCACTTATTCACCACGCAGCTTCTCCAAATAACCTTCAGCATTTTGCCACGCCTAACAGAGATGGATATGCAGAGCCGTGGAAGGATGTCTACACACCGGGCCAGAGGTCCTCGTGGTTTTTACAGCACAGCCACGAGAGAGTGGGCAGGATATTTCAGTGGGGTTTTTTTGTTATTATTAGCCAAGACAGCAGGAGACATAGCAGACTGGCTTTGGTGATGGATTTGATCCAAAGGAAAAGGAAGGTCTATGTGCACATCTAAACTGCTCTCACAGCATGAAAACAACAGTAAATGTAACACAGGAGGAAAAGACTATCTCATCCTGCCTCTCGTCCAGTCTATTACATAAGCGGATGATTACCAGATAAAAACACATACAGTCCAGCTTCCCTTAGAAACCTGAGCAAATGCAAAACATTACCGCCGTCACCCAAAATGAGCTGATTCCTTAACTGTGCTTTTTAACTTAAACAGCCTTTATTGCTTTAATTCGTTCGGCACAAACTAAACTCTCGATGTTTGATCGCACTGAATGAAAGTTGCTGTTGTAGTTCTGTGCTACAACGCACAAAGGGTTGAAAGGATTTAAGGTTAGAGTCGACGCCGACCCCCACAACCTAATGCACGACGTATGCACTCTTCTGGGAAGGCAATATGACAGTTATCAGTCAGTGCATTACGTCAGTGCTACGTCGGTGCTGCGTCAGTGCTACTATAAAACTCAATCTCACGCCGAACTCCATCATCTCAACATTTTACTCTGTTGTAATGACGCAACACTTTCCACAGGCAGGAAAAACACATTATTTGACATTTTAGTACAGTTCATGCCTCACTGGCCAAGAGTGATCAGTAAACAGTAGTAAAACCACATATACTGCAGCCATGGCAACAGCTGACAACATGGGATGCACCTGGGGCAGGTACCGCAAAATTGCCACAGCAACTGCTTCAATTCGGCAATAAGAAGGGGGTGGAGGGGCTGTACTCACAGGAAGAACAGGGGTTAATATTAACTAGTGTCAATACAACACAGGCGGCACTAAAAGAGAATCCATGTGTTTGTCAGTGAGGCATCACGTTCACTGTTGACGTCAAGTTCACATTCATCATATGTATCCTTATGTGCGCATCACACTCTCTAATATCTTGTACATTAACAAACAGACTATAAGCCTACTGAAAATTACCATGGAAACAGAGCTTACATGGACTGCAATGAAGAGAAAGTAAAAAAACAAAACAAAAATACATCAGAGGATAAAATATGCCCTGTTTTTGGATTTCTCTAAATTGGGATGAATGCGTATCCCTGCTTTGGTAATTGGATAAACAGAGTTGTTTATATTCAGCATCTCAAGAAATGAAATCACTGAGCGTTTGTATGTAAACATATGAATCCCGATCTTGTTCCCAATCTCTGGAACACCTGCAGAAGGAAGTCGTGTCAGGACCATTACGGATTTCTGGTAAATGTAGTTTCATTTTTTTTAAGGCCATGTAAGAAAGCTCTGTTTAATTCCAACAATGAGCATGTAGATTTTCCTATATGTGTGTTTGAGAGAGGCCCTATACCTCACAGAGCAATCCTAGACCTGATGTCCACTTCATTAGGTACACCTGTGCAGTCTAACTGAATCTGATATCTCAAAGTTTCTGTTTATCTTTTATTTTCTTTTTCTACTGTCCTCTCTTTTTTATGTCTGCCTATCTCGATATCTATTTAATCTTTTTGCTTTTCAGCTAATCTTTTTTATTTTGTTTTGTTTTTTTCAGCATGTCACCCTTCACTCCCTCCTTCCCTCGGTCTTCCACTCCAACCTTAAAGCTAAACGAGGTAGGTAGTGTTTCTTCCCGTGGGAGACGAGTGCAGTGAGGCCTTAGTATAGCAAATAGAAAGTGACAATACATTCATTACTTATGCCCACATGCTTCCTCACTCTCACTCGTGCTCCTATACACACATACACACAGGCGGGTTTCCATCTCTTCAAAGGACATTACCACCCTAACTGCAACCACTGTTAGACTGAACCTTAAACTGTATACTAATGCTGACCTAAACATAGTTTTATCCTACTAACTTGAAACCAACACTTTCTAATATAATCATTTACAGGATGTGCAGTACTGTGCAAAAATTTTGAGCCAACCCTTATTTCTTTATATTTTGCTAGAAAAATAGACAACAGCTGCAGGGGAAGCAACAATAAGGCAACATCAGAGTTTGTGCAATTATATATCTTTAAATTTAATATTTGGTATAACCACAGTTGTTCTTCAACACAGTCTGAACTCTCTTGGCATTTCTTTAAGTTGTGTTCAGAAATAGTTCTCCATGCTTCTTGAAGGACATTCAAAAGTCTTCTTCGGATGTTTGCTGCCTTTTTCGGCAAATATGCTCAGTTTTAGAACCAATCCTCAAAAACTAATCAGTAGTCTTGCATTTAATCTTTCTAAGAGACGCAAAAAACTAAATGGGTACCTCCTTCACCCTGCAACACCATATGTAATTGCTGCCAATGCATACCTAAACCAAATCACAGCCTCCAAATGAGTATCCCATATATGTGAATGCTTTAACAGCTGTCACATATGTGGATTTAAAATGCACATCTCCACTCAAAACATGCAGTACAGTCATTAGACGGTCACAGTATTTGTATAGAGATTCTCTGTTAAAAAAAAACAGAGAAAATAGGCGTTTGAGTAATTGTGCAGTTCCCCCAAAGCTTCTACAGCTTCACTGCACTTAAAGTAAAGTTTAACACTAATCCATTAACCCTCAGTTATTAGCAAGCTTCACTTTAAACCCCACAAGGACCTTAATCTCCACAACACCCTGCAACCTTCAGCTCAATACATAAGTGTTACCTTTGGCAGTTTCACATTGATTAAAAGTACTTCTTATTCACTCTTTGTTACGCAACCACTGATCATTCCCCTCCAACGTGTTGTTGAGTTACCAGCCTATTTGCATAACAAAGGGCATGCAAATGTATTTTTACGGAAAATCGATTTCCGCCCAAAATCAGACGTTCGAAGAAATGCCTTTCTTCTCTCGATTCCGCTCCAAGTGAGAAGTGACATGGCAGAAAAACAGAGAAAAGCAAGTTTTCTTTTCACTGTGTTTGTAATGTTCTGCTATACAAACCAGGAGAAGCTGCAATGAATTTCAATTTTTAAGGCAATTTCTGCTTCAGTACCAATAGAAGCACAGTAATGGCCGAAATGAGAAGTGAGCTGCTGAAACACTGTTGAACGCTCTGGCTCTGAGACACTAGACTGCACTGTTGCACCAAATCTGTCTAGCACTAACTAAAGTACACTGGCAGCATGGTAAGTTTGTATGTGTGTGTATATGTGTGTGTTTTTGTGTGTGTCTGTTCTTCAAATCAACTGCATCATATCTTGCCATGATCTGAGAGGATCATGCACATACAAAACATGCCGTATAATCTTGACTAAAAGCCAGGTAAATGTCATCGATTTCATAGCTAACTGCGTCTCAAGTTACGGTTTCCATAGAAACAGATAAAATATGTACAGAAGCCTCTCTATCCATGTGAATGAGCCATACCATAATGCTCTAACTGGTGTGGGTGGACAATTGCAGGAGTCTTTTCACAGTGTAGCGCAGAGCTTGGTCTGCATGTTGCAGTTTTTTAAGAAGTCAGGAACACCTTCTTTCCAAAGATATATTTTCTTATTATTTGACAAAAAAAATAGAGTACACCAAATATGTTTTGCAGATTTAATTCCAAGTTGAGGACAGGCATTCTCGATCGGAAAATACACAAACAAAGCATTGGAGTGATCATATAGCACTCAAAGAGGAAGACAATAGTAACAACATTGATGTCGGGATTTATTGATAGCAATAATATATTCAAAAACGAATCTGACCTGTTTTTAATTTAGATCATATGTTCAAGTCTGGGGCTCAGTAATGAACTCTAGCTGTGGGTCAGGAGCTTCCAAAGCTTCCCATATGTCTGCTGCTTGATGCAATTTCCTGTCACAGTCCGAGACAGTGCCAGATACACAGCATAATCGCTCCCTAATTTCCCAATTAAATTGTTTGAGCAGCACAAATGGAAAGTATTAAAGTTTAATGAAAGAAGAGTAATCAGTCACTGAGAATCCATATGCCCAGTGACCCCAAGAGACTTCTTAAAGTGGTTATTAATAATTTATAAGCTTTATCAGATTTTTATTCCCCTCCAAACTGTAAAAGTAAACCAATAATGTTTAAATGTATTCAAATTAAAGCCATACTTCATGCTACTCTAACTAGTAAATTAAGTCTCAAAGCAAACAACAACAAAAACAACAAAACAAAACAAGGAAGCAAGATCAATATGAGAGCACATAATTTGTCTTCTGCAAACAGCGAGCAATTCCTCAAGTTTGCAATCACAACAAAAAGTCTGGGCAAATGGTTAGACTATCTTCTTCTATTCATGTATTTTTGATCATACTTGTTTTTGATCAATCGTGTTCGTGAATAGCAACGATTGTAAGTCCCCGGGCTCATTCTTTCATGCTTTTAAAAGTCAGGATGACAGCCAGGCAACGTGAGCAACTCGTGAGTCCACATGAAAACCCCAGTTTGCTTGTCCTCTTGGCAGCATGGCTTTAAATACATTAGCTAACAAACGTTACAGGGTAAACTCTCGACTGTGGTGTGAGGAGCTCGATTCCTGTAAAAACGACACGGTTCATCCAAAAACAGTTAACACATTGACACCGTTCTTCTTCTTATCTACGTTCCTGTTGCACTGGTGTTAACGCAGGTACTTGCAGCCACAAATGCTCCCTTTGACTACAGCTACATCCACACTAGCCCGGATAGATTTGAAAACAGGCATGCGTAAAACGCAAGAAGATTCGACCTGCCTCATTTCTGTCTGCCGCTTATTTACTTTCCGGCTCTTTGAACAGTCGCGGCAAAATGTTGAGGAAAAGCACCGAATTTTTTAAATGGACTAACAATGAGGTGGAGTTGTTGCTGCGAGTAACACAAAAGTACAAAGATGCAAAAGTGAGTGAGCGTTAAAGAATTTGAAGAAAAGCTATCTGGAGTAAGTACAAACAGATATTAATCTTTAATAGGGCTGTCAAAATTGAGAGCAAACAAAACAACTCAGTGTAATGCCCTCCACTAGCTTAGTTTAATTGGTCACATGACTGCATCATATGACTAACATGTGTCATCATTTTAGAAAGTCTCCGTTTTAGAAAGTCTCCGTTTTCGCTGTCCACACTGCGACGCGAAAGCACCGTTTTGAAATGTAGACGTTTTCG
The DNA here is from genome assembly GCF_036321145.2 of Pelmatolapia mariae. NCBI lineage: Eukaryota > Metazoa > Chordata > Actinopteri > Cichliformes > Cichlidae > Pelmatolapia > Pelmatolapia mariae. Next base: position 13,470,705 of record NC_086230.1, read on the forward strand.
AGAGCGTTTTGGAAAGTAGCATTTTCCATCAGCGAAAACGACGTCTCAGTGTGGACGGGAGGCCAAAACGGAGAGAAAACGATGCGGTGTGGACGCAGCCTAAAGTTACACTAACCTGAGGCAACATCTGCTCAGATGTGATTTTTTTTAATTCTTTACTGATTAGCACCTTTTCCTAAGTTTACAGGCATATGCACCTTTTTATTTTCCCAATTGAAGCCCCAAAATATTGGAACTGTTGATAATGTTGATAAAGACCTTGAGCTTTCTTCTCAAATCTTTGGAAAAGCCCTTAATTTTTAAAACTCATCACATTACAAAGTGATATGAAATGAACCACTGAACATAAGAATCACACACTTTCAAATGTATTAGTCTGTGAACATCCAACAGAAGATATCTGTATGTAAGAACTGTGGCTCTTAACAGTGCTCACCTAACAAAGCCATGAATTTCCTCAACATCTCTTTGTGAGGTTGGACAGACTTCAACCCAACTTTTTACGCCTTCATTTCGGCGCAGTATTAAATCCTGTTTCATGTCAAAAGGCTACTCTGACCAGAGGATAGGTGGTGTAGAAGAGCTTCATGTGCTGCTGCACCCAACCTGAGTCAAGTCTGAGAACAAGCTGAATAACCTGAGAACAACTCTCACTGTCACCACCTGCAGTCCGAAAGTACAGATACACACATGCCAACCTAGGTGTGACACGCGTGCTTAAGTTATCAGCAGAGGATGATAATTTATTTAAAGCCAACATGAAAACAGTCATAGTCAAGCTTTTAAAGAAACGTTGCAAACTATATTACATATAAACACATATCAGCCATGTAGCTGCCACAAACCGATCTCTTGAAAATGTTTAGATGTATTCTGCTCTTTGCCTACCTACATCTGTATTTCCCTGGTGATGGAGTTCTAACAGGCCATCTTCACTTTCTGCTTTAGCACACTGGTTTCTTTTCTGCGCTTGCATGTATTGCTGTTTTGTCACAGGCACTGCAGCAGGACTGAAAAGCCTACACCAAAAGCGGATGTGAAAACTTACAGTGGAGTACAGAGGCAATACAACACAAAATGTATCTCAGCCTCCTCTAGCTCTTTATTTTTCCCTTCGGCCTTTTTGTGCATCTCGTGTCTTTTATTCTGTTCCCCGGCAGCTCCCCTCTCCACAGCTCTCCACTTTCTCCCCTCTCTTATCCATCGTTATGTCTCTCCTGCTGTCTAGAAGCTGTCACATGCTTGAGGAGACTGAACAGAACACCGCGGCCCTACTTGACAGCCACCTGCTGTACATGTGTGTGCACGTGCAAAAGTGTGTGTGTTAAGAGGAGATCATTGGCACGGTGTACAATGAAGCATGTCAGAACTCTAACCAAAGACTAGATAATTCCTTTTGTGTGTTTGTCTGTGTGATTTCTTTCAGTCCTACGGTGACTACATACACAAAAATACACACCTAAAGTGACCAAGCATGTAAACCCCAGCATTTAGTGTGTGTGTGTTTGTGTCTTCAGTTGTGTCCATAGTGTTTGGTGGAGATATTAGTCCATTAGCAGGATCACACTGTCAACAAATGGAGCTTAAAAAGCAACTTTGATCCAGCTGAATACAACAGGATTAGCCTAAAGCCTTTATACATACAAATACTCACTTTGCACCTCATGCATACTCGCTCACTTGCACGCACACACATACACACACAGCTTTAAAAAAAAGGAAACACTCATCATGCACATAATTACTCTCTTTTATTTAACCTCTGTTAAATCAGACAGCTCAGTGAACAGAACATTTTCCAGCTCCACTTTTTATGCAGGAGTAACATTTCCTGGGGTGCAGCTTTTCTCTGCCCTTTCATTATTTTGGTGGCAAAAGTACACCACACGTGACTCCAACTGGGGTCAGCACATGCAAAAAGGGCTCCTCAAATGGACAAAACCTTCTACTCTATCGTATAACTATGACTTCTGAAACAAGTACCTCCTTCTAAATGTCTATACTTCCACCCTCTGCTGCTTTTTGCAGTTGTCTCTGACGAGCAGGGATGGATGCTACCAGGATGTTACTGATACCAGTGTTGTTATTTCTGCTTACTGATCCCATTCTTTGTCAGTTCTCTTATTGATTCCTTATTGAATTCTCTGTGTGGAAAAAATTGAGGCGAACACAGGTCAAACGACACAACACACACATGGTTTAAGTATGCAGTACGGAATTGGTTAAAGCCATTATAAGCTTGGACGAACCTGACATTTTGCAACCAATCTTCACCTAGCTGAGATTGATGCAAACTAGGATGTCAAAATATGTTCGTATTGGGGTTTTTTTGTAATTCCAGAGCCTTCATTGTGACATTTTTCTTGGTTTTTGTAGTAATTTGCTGTTTCAAGGTGTTTTCCAGTTGGTAATTTTGGTTGGCAGCAAAAGACACATAACCTAAGCCAAAAACTCCTGTAGGTTAAACTGGGCATGCTTACAGCTTCTAAGGAAGTCATTCTAAATGAAAGAAACTCCCTAGCTCAACCCTTAACCCTTAACTGTCTCTTCAACAAGCAAGTGTTACCAACCAGAGGCAGTTTTCAGGGCTGAAACACGAAATGCTTAAAAACCGCAATTTCTCATTTGACCGCTTGAGGCAGACTCCAAAAACGAGTCAATTCCAATAGATACCAGTGTCTAACAATGGTGTTGGGGTAATTTGTCTCAACTGTATAGTGGGCAGGCTCTGCTAGGCATCACCTGATCTGAGTCACTGAAGAGGGCCTCTGGTCTGTGGTTGTGGTTGAGGCATTTTTAAATGCCACTAAAGGTTTCTGCTAAAAGCAGAGGCAAGAAGTCTGTGAGCCAGTTATGGCGAGTGAAATTCTAGAGCTCTGTTTCTGTGTTAGGTATCTGTGTTTGTGCAATCAACCAACGTTACCAAATTCCCAAATATTGTCATTTTTGATTTCACAAAAAAAGCAAGATGGCAACAGCCATGATGTCAGAATGGAGGCTTTAAGATAATCCAAGGTGGCTACATCTACCTTTTGTATACAGTTTATGTATGAAGCAGTGCACAAAAGAATGTGTGCCCTCGTGAATATCTTATTGTCAGATTTATGTGCAGTCTCCAATATAAACTGTGTGCATGTCAAAGTATGATCAAGCTGTGATTTCCAGACTAAATCATGCTCCACCAGCTCCAGGCTGTGCGCTAAGTAGACACATACTGTGTCTTGATTCACAAAAATTGGCATTCAGACAGTCAGCTTCAGAAACTAAAAGCAATAATGTGACATTTTATAAAAGTGATTGCGTATTTGTGAAGACAAGCGTCAACACGGGTGTTTAATATAAAAGGCAATCACAAAGAACTGACAATAAGCAGTTTCACTTTTTTCCCCCCAGCTTCTCTGCTGCCCTCCGACCTCCTTTCTTCTCCCCTTTTTCGCTCGCCATGCTTTTGCTCCCTCGTTTTCTTCCCCCCTAGTGAAGTTAAAGGTCAGACCTGTCTCGGGCTTGGAGATAAATCAGCTCCCATCACATCACTGTGTGTACATCTTTATGCTAAAACAGAACACACATAAGACCCGATCACGCTCAGACCTTCCCCCCAGCACAAGTGGCATTCATTGCAGAGTTGCATAAAAACTGAAAACATTATGCTGAACATGATTAAGGGAGTCATTTTCCCATAGTCTCATAGTCCCTCTGGCTCACGCGCTCATAGGTAGAAACACACATATATGCACAGAGCCAGTTATTTAGAGCTGAAGCGATACAAAGACTTTTAATGTCACATTTATCTTCCCTGTCAAAGGCACTTATAAAGTGAATTGCTTTTTCACTTTTTGTCCTCTCTTACTCTCTCTGTGCAGAGTGAATAAAGGACACGACGTGTTTTATGGTGCCAAAGATGATTGTTGTGCCGACTGCTTTAAAAGTTAGAATGAAACAATCTTGGCATCTTTGTCAATGGTGGTAGTGTTATATACATAAATACAATTTCAGAGGTTAAAGACATGGGAGGCAGGTGTAGTGTAAGAGGCAGCATGTTCTCCTCTTTGAGTTGTGTGCACTAAACGAACCAGATATGACCTGCTGCTTCCACGCTAAATTAATGATTGTATGTCTTGCAGAGGGAAAGATTGATGCTCTCTCATGACGGCACTCGTTCAGCCTTCAAAACACATTACTTCTCTCTCTCTCACGCTTATTCTCCGATGTCTCTCCCAACCTCAACTCATTCCTAATGTAATTAACCTGACTTTGCTCCCTCTTCTGTATTTATGACTGTACTGCTTCTTGCTTTGCTAGACTGCTTCATTTTTGTCCTCTTCTGAACTCGTCTTACTTTTATTCCCTTAAACCTTCTCTGCTATCTTATCCCCACATCTCTATCGTTTAGCTTTTTCCTACCTTTCTTATCCTGTGATCCCACTGTAATGTGACATAGGCAGTTTATGCACTGAGACGGGACCTGAAGAGTCCTCAAATGGCTACATTCTAGCGTATTATTGTATGCTGAAGAAGACGAAGGAGAAAGCTCGGCAAGCCTGACAGAACTACAGTTGTGACGGAACTGCTGCAACAGCTCTGCTCCGACTCATTGGTAAGAAAAGCGGAGTCGGCTATGGAAGTACTTTGCAGTCATGGAGGAGGTGACCAAGGAATGATAATTGAGTCCCAAAAGGCAATACGCAAATGATGTTAGTCTGTTTTTTGGACCGAGGGAGGAAATACTTCCAATTTAGCAGAGCAGCTAAAAGACCGGCATCCAGATCTACTTGAGGAATTCAAGTTTCAATTTACATTAACACCATCCGATGTATTATCCGTCTTACATTATTCTGAAATGCATGTTACCATTTTGTTTGGGACAGCTTTGTTTCACAAGCTGAAATGTTTGCTAAAGCTAACATTAAATGCTGATGCTAATGTAACTGCAACATTAGTAGGCTACTCAACAACCATCATAACATTTAAGACTGCTTCTGTTAAAAAAAATATTTTCTATTCCATTATTAATATCACTTATTACATCACTCCCGGGGAAAAAGTTATTTTTTTATACTATTCCTTACATTACTTTCATGTTACTCTGTAAAACAGCTGAAATACACTGTCTCATAATCACCATTTAACAATTTAAACCTGAGGCAAGAACCCCACACAGCAACAATGATCCCTAATGAGGACACGCATCTCTAAGACCTTTCTCTTAGTAGAATACAAAGCTGATCACGTAAAGCAAAGATGCAAGCCAGCACAAAAAAACGATCTCCAGTGATTCTGCTTTCAAAACATGAACAGGTAGAAAGGGAGACTACTCATCTGCTTGTTACCTGTTGAGGGCCTGGCTGTTCAGCTTCGCTCTGGGTTTTTGGCAAGCTTGGTGTTACCATGCTGTTTTGGCAGATGCTAACAAAAAAACGAAGTTGTGTTAGCAGCATAATGTGGTTGTTTCTATCCTGGTTGCAGTTTTGCACTTTATCATTTATCTCGTCCTTTTGTGCAATAAAAACAAACGTTCATATCCACGCTCTAGAGTGCGTCGTAAATTTCCTCTTCTGACATGCAAAATGAAGTAAGCTGATTGTAGCGCGAGTGCAGGAACCGATAAGCGGGATCGATAGGCAGGCAAAATAACAATTCCAAGGAATCGGACTACTGGGAACTGGTTTTCAACAAGAACCGGTTCTCAATTCCCATCTGTAGACACTGGCCTATAAAGGGATGCACATGGCCCGCAACAATACTCACATAACCTGTGGTGTTTCAGTTCAGCTGCCACTAAGGAGCCTAAAGAGTGCAGAGTAAAAGAAATCCCCACATCTTAACACCACCACCAACAGCATGAATGGTTGATAGATCCATGCTCTCATGTTGTTCCTGCCAAATTCTGAGGCTACCATCTGAATGTCACAGAAGAAATTGACACTTATCAGATCCGACAACGTTTTTCCAATCTTCTGTTGCCCAATTTTGGTGAGCCTGTGAGAATTGTAGCTTCTGTTTCCTGTTCTTAGTTGACAGGAGTGACACTGGATGAGGTCTTCTGCTGCTGTGGCCCATCTGCTTTAAGACTCCATGTGTTGAATCCCTCACAATCCCTCACATGCCTGAATGCACTGGCTTATTAATGACTTGCGTTAACCAGCGGTTGAATAATTGTAACTGATAAAAGAGCCCATGGGTTTATATTGAACCTCTAATACCGCTCATGTCATGTCATTCATAATGTTCTAAATGTTACATTCTTATGTTGACATGCAATTCAGAAAGTCCTCAACTGTGATAGAAAAAAACAGAAAATATAGAAATAAAAGTCTCCACTGAACTTAACACAAAATTAAATTAAATTAAAACTTGCTGCAAAAAGAAAAACAGTGTAAATTTCTGAATATTACAATAAAAGTGCAATCATGCAGTGTATCATGGCCATTTTGTCTGAGGTGAGTCACGCTGACTGGACAGAACTTATTTTTTTATTCAAAGGCCAGTCATAAGCCAAGATACTATACCGGTAGTTGTGCAGAGATAGCTGCGCAGGGAGCCAATTTTACAACCTATACTGACAGTATTTCAGCTGGAACTGACAGATTTAAAGGCCAGCCGGGAGACTCTTAAATGAGTCTACAAATATTGGCTTATTCTAGCCTTTCCCCAATACTCTCTGAATTTTGAGTCTTTCTCTCCCAGAGTATTTCTCCCCATTTCTGCCTGTACTTTACATCACGCCCGACTCCCTTAAATCAAATGTCACCACATCCAACTTTCTGCCATACCCATTTCCTGTCTCTTTCTATGTGTGTGTGTCACTGTCCATGCATGTGTGCGTGGCAGAAGCAATTTACAGAGGCCCCCATTACACCTAATGAGAGGGCTTGTAAGAGGGCTATCATTCCATTAACCTCATCAGCATCTTCTCCCACTTGAATACACACACACACTCGCATACAGAATGCACAGGCCTAATGCTCACATGTGGAAATACCAGCCACTTCATCAGGTACACCTGTGAAATCTAATGCAATCCAGTGCAACACCTCCTAATTAAATTCTACAGTGCTCAAATAGGGAAAAATAAAGTAACACTCGATCATCACAGCGTAACACGCACTCAGTCAAACTTTAGGGATATCAGTCTTTCCAGTTTAAGGGGTAAACCATTATGAATCCATTTCACCTGCTTTGCTGCAGCGAAAGTGACAACAGGTGCACTAGAGAGGCAATAATGAGACAACTCCCAAAAGGGAATGGTTTTTCCAGGTGTTGGCCACAGACCATTGCTCTCTACTCGTCCCTCATGACTGCACGACTGCACATCCACATGTGACATCACACTAAGGTTTGCAGTATCTCCCTGCACAGTATCAAGAGCACCGAGGAGGAGGAAAAGCGCTGTCAGAGCCCTATAAAATGACTTCTGCAGGCTACCCACGTGCATGTTTCTAATCAAACTGTCAGAAACAGACTCCATGATCATGGGATGAGGGCCTGAGATGCTTTGCTTTTTGTCGCTGACCATTGCTGTGCAGCTTGATCGTCTTTCGCCAGAGAACACTGGCGCCCTAGTCTCTTCACAGATGATGTTACAGGCAGCATAACATTTGCCACGGCTTCTCCAGACTCCTTCACGTCTGTCACATGTGCTCAGTGTGAACCTGCTCCCTTCTCCTGTTATGTCCTCCACACCCTTGAGAATATGGAGGGGGATACAGCAAATCATGTTGTGACGGCACCCTCGGATGTGGCGTCCTGGAGGAGGTGGATGAGCTGGACAACCACAATATGCTGAATGTACCTCATGCAAACAGTACTGACAGTAGCAAAGAAAGTCAGGAAGGACAAGAGAGGAATGGTCTGTGGAGGTGTGTGAGGGTTGTCACTTTCACTTGTTTCCTACATGGACAGATTATTAACCCTAAAGTTTGACTGAATTTGTGCTACAAAGTGTAATTTTCACATACAGCAATTTTACACAATTAAAAATTTGGCTTTTGATACAGCTTACAGTTAGGGCTGGATCAGGTGACCCTGTACCCTGCCTTAGCTATGCTGCACCAGGTCTAGGCTGCTGGGGGGTTTCCCATAATCCACTGAGTGTTTCTTCTTCACTCACCTCTTTGCACTTTTTTGTGTTGGGTTACTTTGCGTCTTTTGTCCTGCTTTCCTCCCCTCACCCCTATCTGTCATGGCTGCCCCTCCCTGAGCCTGGTTCTGCCATTGGTTTCTTCCAGTTAAAAGGGAGTTTTTCTTTTCCCACTGATTTTGAGGGTTTTCTCTGTATTATTTTAAGGCCTTCACCTTATATTTTAAAGTGTCTTGAGACTACTGTTGTTGTGACTGGGCACTATATAAATAAAGCTGAATTGATTAGAAATGGGAGCACTACCTCTGCTACTTGTCCCTCTCCATTCCTGCCTGGCCTTTTTCTATTGTTGTTTGTTGTTTGCTTTCTTCATATTTATCCTCCGATGTCCCATCTGCTTAAGTGAGTATGTTTCATGTTGTTGGTATTTTCATATTATTTTCATATTTATGCGTGCCTCGGACTGTCTGTGAGAACATCATTCCAATAACAAAAATGTGTGCGCATGTCTCTGTGTGTGTGTACATGGTTGCTGAGGTGATTGAGCCTCTAGAAGTGAACAATTTTCGCCCACTTGGTTTGATCAGCTGTTAATTGAATCGGAGAGAGTAACAAGAGGGTCAGAAAGACTGTTCATTGTTTTAAGGCCATCTGGAGCCTTTGCCTTTGGGGGGCTCGCTCACTCGCACACATGCAAAAGAACACAGAGCTGTTCTTATTTGCTGACAGCAAATGCACATGCACACAGTCCCCCTGGTGTTCCCACACCTTATGCAAAAACAAAATTAAATAATTAAAAACTATGAGCTGCAGTGTGTATTGTTGCATCACAGCTGAGACACAGAGTCAGAAAGAGAAACAACTATTTTTAAAACTCCTGCACTTCTCGTAGCTGTGTGTGGATGAAGCCACAAAGTGAAACATCTCTTGGCTTTCTTTTGCTCTACTGCAGTCTGTCTCTGCTGCGGGAAACTCAAGTCTTTTTTCCACACTTCCTCCTTCCTCTTGCACCCATCCTCTTGTATCTCATCTCATTTCCTTTCCCCTTGTGTCGTTGTTTCCTTGTCAACCCTCCTCTCTTCTCTCACTCCTTCTCGCTACGCTCTCACCTGTCTTCTCCCCTCTCCTCTTCTGTCACTGAGTTTTATGAATATTTTTCTTTTACTTCTGTTTTTTTATTCACCACCTTGTATTATTCTATTGGTAACACTGTAATAAACATTCTAAAATAAAGGCAAATTATTGGTTAATTAAACATTATACATATTTTACTATTAGAACTACTAATAACTTATATAAAGTATTAAGCCCCGTGATTGACTGGCAACCTCTCCAGTGTACATCACCTCTCCTGATGTCAGCTGGAATTAGCACCATCACATGACCCTGAATGGATATGTAGTATTATGGATTTCATAATAGCTAATGTTATGTTTTATATAATTAAATGTTTATAACTGCTCATGTGCCTCAAAGCCACTGGTGTCTCAGAGATAGACTTAGGCTCTCCTTTTGGTCTAATGGTCAAAAGCGCCATCTTTTCCAAAACAATTGCCAGACAATTGCTTTTTGTCACATATCTGTCTTTTAGCTCAGATTGTCTTGTCCAGCATAGTCGAGGAAACTTTAAGCTGCACAGTGGAGGGTACAGCTGTGACCGGGACAGGCAGGCAAGTGATCGGGGGCCAGATCGTGAAGCACACATTTTCTAAACTGCCCGATAATTTCCTTTTAATTGTGGGAAGCAAAAATCATAATCCAGATTAACTGTAGATGCACTCTGCATTACTTATGCAGAGTGCATCTACCAGTTGTTATTCATTTAGTAAACATTATTATTATTTATTATAAAAGTCATAATTAATAATTAAAGCTTAATGAAGGCCATTTTTCCACTCATCAACAATAGTTATTGTAAAGTTTTCCCATTTTATTCCACCTTTTGTTTTCACCATTCATTTATTCATTTTCTAATTGAAGCTCCTCTCAACCGTGAATCTTTTTTCCTCTAGGCTACTCCTATTAGCCATGTTTACCCCAACAACCTTTATTATGGCCCAATTAGAATGTGACCATCTCATTTAACTACCCATCAAAATAAATCGACCACTGGGAGATGTAAATTATTTTTTTGTGAACTTTTTATAGCAGTTTGATAAGAATTTTTGTTATGTAACCCTCATTCCCATTACTTTCTATATTTGGAACATTTTTCTGCAGAAACTAAGTAACAGAGTTTCCCTTGGAAAAGACACACGGCTGTCTCCTTCCAGATAGTGGGTTGCACACCTAACACCTAATAAATGAAAGATCCCCGGTTTGATCTCACAAGGAGACACAAATCCTTTTGGGTTTGCGTCAGAAAGGGTAAAAAAAATCTGCTAAATTAAACATTGGGAGCTGCTGAGGAGACAATTATGTGTTTACCCCAGATCATAACAGTGCTTGTACACAGGGTAAATATGGACTCAACATCATCACCTTTTTTCCATCACTTCAGAGTCTAATCCTTATGCTCCATAGCAAATTGAAGCCTTTTTTAAATTAGTATCACTGAGGCTGGTTCTTCACATTGTGTTTGTGTGGAAATGGTTTTATTTTCACTATTAACCATAACTGTGAGTTCTGTTGTTGATTTTTTTAAAATGTATGATTTCAACATGCGTTCACGTGATCTCCAATCACAGTGATTCAAAATCTGACTATAGGCCAGATTTACTAACATGTTAACACCAGCGCAAACTATTTTGGTGTAAAAAAAGTATCGTCTGTATTTCCAAATAGAGCGCAGTTACAGGATACCTATATAACTCAAATTTTTGCAACCAACCCTGTCACGTATGTATGTTTAGAAGTTCCTTTCTCAAGGAAGGAGAATATTTAAATCAAGCACTGAAACTGATTTATTAACACGCCATTTACCGCTTAAAATTTAGCATGCCTTAAATTTTTGCGCTTAATATTGAAATGAACTGACTGTGCCTGGGTTTAGAAAACAGCGTAACTTTGTAAATCACCCGTAAAACTAACCACACCTATGATCACATTTCATGCTATTTTACCCCATTTAGTAAATCTGGTCATATATTGCTTACTCGAAGAATGGCTGTTCATAAACACCATAACTATATTCACCTTCTACGTAGCCTAAATATTCATTGTATGAGAAAAAGTAATCAGTTAGAGACCCTTTTAGCATCACTGTTTAGTGAATTTAAAGATACTTGTGATTATAAAGTGCCACTGCGCTAAGAACAATGTACACACAATATGAATAACATACACATATACCTAACGTACACGTAATGTCACTATTCATTTGTAAGGAGTCATCATTTCCAAAGGCTACCTAGATGTTGACAACCCTGGTATCGTGGGCAGTTTATATATATTCACCCAGACTGACTAATGCATGGAGGAGGATTTAGAGAGCAGAAGAAGAAGCAGAATAAAGTAGTAGTAGAAGAAAAGTCAGAGGATCACTATAATTACTAGGATTCATTAACTGGGAGACAATATTGTTTTAAATATTAAATCAAAGCATCCAAGATGTTGAGTTGTCAAACAAGCTGACAGCATTCCTCAATCGTAACTCTCGAACAACACCAAGAGTTAAACTTTATATTGGAATATTTGAGCTGAGGCTGTTTCATTCTTAAAGAAAAGCAGTCTTTTGAGTTGAAGCATTCATTATTTAACATGGTGCGGATACCTTGAGCTTTTGTCTGATGGAAACTAACATCTCTAACAACACTTATCTTGAGCAAAATTATCTTTACCTGAAGAATTGGATATGTTTAATACCACTATGTATTTGTTCCCTGTGTGAGCAATGTATTAGTAAATAGTGTTGTGCTGCAAAAAGTGATTGTGCTCTAAAAATATCTTGTTACCAAATACGCTGACCACAATCCCCCCATGATTTTGGCCTGAGTAGCATCTGTATGGGTACACATCTGCTCAGTGCATCTTTCCTTTCTCCTAGTTTAAACCCTGAATTATAGTCTCGTCCTCACTATTCAAACCACTACAGGCACAAATATAAGTGGGCAAGAATATGTGTAAAATTAGAAGCTATCCACGATGAGCTTTTAATGCCACATCCCTTCTCCCAAGGTTAAAACAGTTTTTAGTCATCTCGGTGGGTTAGTTTCATGTACTTGAGCGAAAGCAGAAGTATCCTTAAGGTGGGGGTTATCTTATACTCACCCCCAAAAATCCCAACTTGGCTCTGTTTTAAAAATAACATCATATTGTGTTTTATCTCCTCCCTGCTGTTATCTCACTGGGCTGAATTTCTCTCTCGCCCAGATGGCTTTATGCTTTCTCACCGCTCACCTCTCTCTCCCGCTCTCTGCCATAACATAGGAAGCACGACTCCGACTCTTAACAACAACACCCTCAAAAGCACTGACAAATACGCATTCACATAATCCACTACACCTGATAGTAATCATTCAGAAAAAAACACTAGACGCTTGTGAAGATATACACACATTCTCCCTTTCACACACACACACAGACTGTACGCACACAGACTTGCAGCAAAGCTCACCATGTGAGTTACCAAATTAGGAAATAATATGCAAGGTCGCACAAACATCATGTTCAACTCAGTTAGGAAAAATTCACACAGATATAGACACACACACACACATAGGAGGCTGGGGCTTCCAAGGTATTAGAAGCATTTAGCATAAAACTAACAACAGATAAACAACTACTTTTGTATGAATTTGGCTCTCTGCTTTTGCAGGAGAGTTAGCAGGAAATCCATGATATGATATTGTATAACTTCAAGCGGTGTAATATACAGGATTTTGAATCTTAAAAGAGATCTATGTTTCAACAGGGCATTTATGGTACTTACAGCAAGAGTTTAAGGTCTTTGTAGACTGCAGTTCATGATATAGGTGAACAGATACATATTAGTTTCCTTGCTATTTCAGGATCTCCAACCGACAGCACAACTATGAGTCTGGGTGGCCGACAGTTACCCTTAGCCTCACTCTTTGCGTAAGGACTGGGCTATTAACAGAAACTGTAAAATCTGACAGGGTGGTGATCTGTAGATGACAGCAGAAAGACAAAACTCGCTTTGTGCCGCTGACATACTATGACAAATAGTATCTTTTTATATTTGTGACATGGTCATTTGAGGTTCTCCTTTGGGTGGCGCTGTCACTTGGTGTTTCGCTCGCTCTGCGGTAGAGTATCACTTCCTGTTCCTGCTCAAACACAGTGGTGTTTCTGAGTAGCTTTTCTGCTTAGCAATTTAATTGAAATCTTTTGATACATCCCTTTTTCATAGTATAATCTTAACGTGCTTCATCTGAATCACCCTTTCTGTGTGCTCACTACCTAATTTATAGCCAAAGTATTCACTCACTGTCTCTTTACTGTTTCGCTAGCTTAGCTTAGCTCGTAGCTGACTCGTTAGCACCATGGCTACTTCACCTGTCCCTGTTGCACTTTCCTGCTCATTGTGTCAGATGTTTAGTTACTCCTCGGCCTCCTTTAGCAGTAATGATACCTGTAACAAATGTAGCATATTTGCAGCTCTGGAGGCCAGGATTACTGAATTGGAGACTCGGCTTCGCACCCTTCATTCACCCGTAGCTAGTCAGGCCCCTGTAGCTGGTGCAGCCGAAGATAGCGTAGGCCCCGCTAGCTGTTCCACTGTTATCATCTTCAATGCCCTGTACCAACATAGAGCAGGGCAGCTATCTGAACGCTACTCCAACAGAGGTCGATTATCTTGTTAATAATTTTACCTCCTCACTACGTACGACTCTGGATACTGTAGCTCCAGTGAAAACTAAGGTCTCAAATCAGAAGTACCTGACTCCGTGGTATAATTCTCAAACACGTAGCCTAAAGCAGATAACTCGTAAGCTGGAGAGGAAATGGCGTGTCACAAATTTAGAGGATCATCATTTAGCCTGGAGAAATAGTTTGCTGCTTTATAAGAAAGCCCTCCGCAAAGCCAGAACATCTTACTATTCGTCACTGATTGAAGAAAATAAGAACAACCCCAGGTTTCTCTTCAGCACTGTAGCCAGGCTGACAAAAAGTCAGAGCTCTACTGAGCCAACAATCCCTTTAACATTAACTAGTAATGACTTCATGAACTTCTTCAGAAATAAAATTTTTATCATTAGAGAAAAAATTACCAATAATCATCCCACAGATGTAATATCGTCTACAGCTACTTTTAGTACCATTGATGTTAAGTTAGACTCTTTTTCTCCAATCGATCTTTCTGAGTTAACTTCAATAATTACTTCCTCCAAACCATCAACGTGTCTTTTAGACCCCATTCCTACAAAACTGCTCAAAGAAGTCCTGCCATTAATTAATTCTTCAATCTTAAATATGATCAATCTATCTCTAATAATTGGCTATGTACCACAGGCCTTCAAGGTGGCTGTAGTTAAACCCTTACTTAAAAAGCAATCTCTAGACCCAGCTGTCTTAGCTAATTATAGGCCAATCTCCAACCTTCCTTTCATATCAAAAATCCTTGAAAGAGTAGTTGTCAAACAGCTAACAGATCATCTGCAGAGGAATGGCTTATTTGAAGAGTTTCAGTCAGGTTTCAGAGCTCATCACAGCACAGAAACAGCTTTAGTGAAGGTTACAAATGATCTTCTTATGGCCTCTGACAGTGGACTCATCTCCGTGCTTGTCCTGCTAGACCTCAGTGCAGCGTTTGATACTGTCGACCATAATATCCTATTAGAGCGATTAGAACATGCTGTAGGTATTACAGGTACTGCACTGCAGTGGTTTGTATCATATCTATCTAATAGACTCCAATTTGTTCAAGTAAATGGAGAGTCTTCTTCACATGCTGAGGTTAATTATGGAGTTCCACAGGGTTCAGTGCTAGGACCAATTCTATTTACATTATACATGCTTCCCCTAGGTAGCATCATTAGAAGACATAGCATAAATTTTCACTGCTATGCAGATGATACGCAGCTCTATCTATCCATGAAGCCAGGTAACACACACCAATTAGTTAAACTGCAGGAATGTCTTAAAGACATAAAGACCTGGATGGCCGCTAACTTCCTGCTTCTTAATTCAGATAAAACTGAGGTTATTGTACTCGGCCCTGAAAATCTTAGAAATATGGTATCTAAGCAGATCCTTACTCTGGATGGCATTACCTTGGCCTCCAGTAATGCTGTGAGGAACCTTGGAGTCATTTTTGACCAGGACATGTCCTTCAAGGCACATATTAAACAAATATGTAAGACTGCTTTCTTCCATTTGCGCAACATCTCTAAAATTAGAAATATCCTGTCTCAGAGTGATGCTGAAAAACTAGTTCATGCCTTCATTACTTCCAGGCTGGACTACTGTAATTCATTATTATCAGGATGTCCTAAAAACTCACTGAAAAGTCTTCAGTTAATCCAAAATGCTGCAGCAAGAGTACTGACAGGGACTAGAAAGAGAGAGCATATTTCTCCTGTTTTGGCTTCCCTTCATTGGCTTCCTGTTAAATCCAGAATTGAATTCAAAATCCTGCTCCTCACATACAAGGTCTTAAATAATCAGGCCCCATCTTATCTTAATGACCTTGTAGTACCATATCACCCTATTAGAGCACTTCGCTCTCGCTCTGCAGGCTTACTTGTTGTTCCTAGAGTATTTAAAAGTAGAATGGGAGGGAGAGCCTTCAGTTTTCAGGCCCCTCTTCTGTGGAACCAGCTTCCAGTTTGGATTCAGGAGACAGACACTATCTCTACTTTCAAGGTTAGGCTTAAAACTTTCCTTTTTGCTAAAGCATATAGTTAGGGCTGGACCAGGTGACCCTGAATCCTCCCTTAGTTATGCTGCAATAGACGTAGGCTGCCGGGGATTCCCATGATGCATTGAGTTTTTCCTTTCCAGTCACCTTCTCACTCACTATGTGTTAATAGACCTCTCTGCATCGAATCATATCTGTTATTAATCTCTGTCTCTCTTCCACAGCATGTCTTTCATCCTGTTTTCCTTCTTTCACCCCAACCGGTCGCAGCAGATGGCCGCCCCTCCCTGAGCCTGGTTCTGCCGGAGGTTTCTTCCTGTTAAAAGGGAGTTTTTCCTTCCCACTGTCGCCAAAGTGCTTGCTCATAGGGGGTCATATGATATGATTGTTGGGTTTTTCTCTGTATTTATTATTGTGCTATCTACTGTACAATATAAAGCGCCTTGAGGCGACTTTTGTTGTGATTTGGCGCTATATAAATAAAATTGAATTGAATTGAATTGAATTGAATTGAATTGAATTGAATTGGTTTGTTCCTCTAATGTTCTGATTTCACTGCCTTTAGTGTCACTGCTGCGGTTTGGACAAACTCGTTTTATAGAGATGTGTCTGTATGTGTGTTTCTTTGAAGTCTTTCTACAAACTAAAGACATTTTCCTTCCTTTTAGGTTTAAGATGGAGTTTTACAGTTATTGGAGTCTGATAGGCCACTAAGACATGTTTCACTGCAATGCAGGCACATCAGCTGCATACCCTTTGTTAAATACAATACATCGTGGTCTATTTAAATTGTTTTTGTCTACCTACAGCTGATGTGAATCTGCAAGCTGCTTTACAACCCACCTTTTTTTTCAGTTTACACACTGCTATATTTATTATGTATTGACTCAAGGTGATATAAAATAGCATCATAAGTTTCAGGAAGTCAGAAAGCTTTTTTTTAAATTAGACCTTTAATGGGATTTTTTTATTTTGGATTATTACAAGCGTAACGGATAAAAATGGGGGATGGAAAGAAAAAAATAAGAAAGAACGTGAAGTTGGGGAGAAAGTTAACGGAAAGAGAGAGAGTAAGAGAGAGAGAAAAAACACTGAGAATCTGCTTCAACACCTATTGAGGAAAAAAAGAACAGCAGAGAAACCACAGCAACAACCAACATATGCATGAATAACAATGACAATCTTACTGAACAGCACACAGTACTTATAATACAAGATATTTCAGAGGTAGCAGCAGCCCAAAATAGTGTGTCTGTGAAAACCTGTGTGAGCGCGCTTGTGATTATAAGGTTTCTCCATGTAAATGTCTAATAGTGGGTGTGGGGAGCCACAGCCCCACCTCTTAGGACCTGAAGAAGGCATGAAGGAGATCCAGGCCCCAGACATCTAGAGGCCCCCCCAGGGCATGAGAGCCCCAGGAGGACCACTGCAGGGAAAACCTTGGACCCCACCTAGAGAAGAGCAGAGGAGAGCCCTGGGGGGTGTCACCCGGCAGCCACAGTGCAGAAGCCCCCAGGGGCTGCAGCGACAAGCCCAAGTGAGCTCTGGGCCTAGAGACCCAAGGGTACCCCAGTCCCCAGCAGGGGCCCGACAGAGCCAAGGTGCCCAGGAATGGGCAAGTAAGCACCCAGGCACACAGCCCTGGACACAGAGAACCACCAATGGGTGGGGACACCAGCCACTGGGAGGGATAGTGGCGGGGGAAATAGGCCCTACACCCACAGAAATGGATGCTGTACACACACTCACACTCCCCATTCAAACTCCCAGGTCCTTTCACCGCCTGGAGATGTTCCCCCTTCACTCAGACCCAGGAGATGGTCCCCTGCACACTGGGGTGGGGACGAACAGACCACCAGCAGCAGAGCAGCCCACCAACCCAGACCCCGACCAAAGGGCCAACTCCTCCTCCAGCCCTGGACCCCTGGCCTCACTCCTCCCGCTCACATGTGATGTTGAAATATGCTGTTCTAAAGTGCATTTACTGATTCATTTATTGCAAAGGGGAAATAACAGTCTTGTACTGGTCTTGACTGATGTGTAGTTCAGAGTAACAGACCAGTATGGACTTGAGCATTGCTACCCTTAGTTGGCCTGACAGACAAGCGCTATGTCGGGCACGCATTCTTCCTCCCTCTCTGTCACACATACCCACACAAACAGTCCTCAGTCCATCGCTCTCTGATATGTTCATTAGCGCAGCATCTTGTTAAATCTCTGCTCCTGGTGCTCAGCTAGCCAAAAGGAGGGCCTGCTCAAACTCCACAGTGATGCCGTCACAGAGCCGCCAACCGGATGAAACCAGATCAGAGCTCGGTGCGTGGGAGGCCCGTCACAGAGCCTCATGTTAGCGCATCCTTTGCCTGCAGTGCACTATGGCATACACACATAAACACCACTGGGCATCCTAACAGATAGAAGGACGATGAAAAAAAACCAAACAAAAATAACAAATGTTGGCTGAAGCTTGCGACTGCTGTGTTATTCACAAAAACCCACAGAGGTACGCTAAACGTTGACAATCAGCATACGCACACTATCATACTATAAAGGACCAACTGGTGCCTAACTTTACTGCATTTGTATTTGTTGAGTTTCCACAGTAAAACACTGCATTGTTCTCCTTGCTGGGTTAATTGCAGGTTAAACTAACTGAACGTCGTTGTTTCTGAAAGTCTGTCCGAGGTGGCTCTAAACAGTGGGTGAGAACCAGATGATGCTTTTCCACAATTAGCTGTCTGCAAGCTGCAGACATTTACCACTGGAGGTCTTGCGTTTCTACGCTCTGCCTCACAGCGTGAGAAAGTTTTAACTCGGGAAAACACCATGGATGCAGAAAGCAACTCCCTCATATTCTATTAGCTCGCATATGTTGTCGAGAGGAAGAGCAGCTCAGGAGACAATATGTAATAAAAAACACGCTTGCAAACTCCATCCTAATGGCCACTAACTCTAAGTGGTTAAGTGAGTGAGCAAAAGGGAAGAATGAATAAATCGTATATGAGTGAGTCACTTTTTGATGTGCTCTGCCGCTCTCTTTCCACTGCATTAATTTAATGTCAGCGTGTTATCGTCTGCCTGGTTTTAGTCATGTGCGCATGTCGATAAAACTTTCATAAAATGGTACACCGAGCTTAACTTTGTTGCTCCACAGCAGGGAAGTGGCTGATTGCTGCTGCAGAAAGTTTTATGTGTGTATCACAGGTGTGTCACACAAAAGAGTCATATTTTGTGTAAACAGCCTGATTTCCATTAGGTTTCCAGTCATGTTTCTGTAGTCAAAGACGCAACCAAGATTTGTGTCGGTGACCTCTGGTCTGCGTCATACATCAGACAGAGAGACAGCAGTGAATGCAAAGGTGATCCCACTGCTGCATTAGCTGAAGTATTTATAATCTAAAGATATGGAGACCAAAAAAGAAAAAATGGTATTTTAGAACCATTTGTAAATGAAATCTAACCAGGTGTTCCAAAGTTTCACTTGAGCAATGTGTTGTGCAGATTCCTGGATAAGTTTTATTTCTAGACTTACTTCCTTTATTACATTTTTCTTCTGCACAACAGTATCTGTCATGAAGTGTAACAAATGCATTTACAGGCACTCTGCAGTGAGACTATGTTCAGATATATCAGTGTGTGGAAATATACAGTACTGTGCAAAAGTCATTTCTATATATTTTAGTGGGGAAATGGGAAATAGGTGCAGTGTACAGTTTGTACAATTCTAACAAGCTAGAAAGTCGATATTTGGTATGACCGCCTTTATTCTTCAACACAGCCCGAACTCTCTTAGGCAGCTTTCTTGTCATTTCTTTAAGTAGTCTTCAGTAGTAGTTCTCCAGGCTTCTTGAAGGACATTCAAAGCTCTTCTTTGCCTGTCGGCTCCCTTTTCGTTTCATTCTCTGTCGAGATGATCCCACACTGCTTCACATCCCACACTGTCTGGGCTCTGGGGAGGCCAATCCATGACTGATTGTGTGTTTTTCAATCCAGGTATGCTGCATTTGAAGTGTTTGGGATCATTGTCATGCTGAAATTGACAGTGCCAATCAGGTGGTGTTCCATGGTGGATCAAAACCTCTCTCCTGATCTCTTTCATGTATACACAGGGGCTTTTTATGCTAGGTCAGTATAAAGTGGCTTAACAAACAGAAAAACAAAGACTGGGAATTACAGCCAATGTCCAAAGAAAAAACTTTGAAAGATCTTCAGAAATCCTAGAGTATTATAACTAAAGAACACTTTAAAAAATTACAAGAAAGCAAATTATAAAGAAATGACAGGTGTTCAAAAATTGTACGAGAATACCGAATCTAAACTCTCACTAAGTTTCTCTTACAGCCTTTAGTTTTTACATAGTTCAGGGCATATCTTTAAGTGTTACATAAACCACACAGTGGTATACAATGGATATTATATCTTCGTATCACAAAGAAAATCACCAAGCACAAAAGCTCAGAAAGATTCCAATCCTTTTGTATCAAAGTGTCCTCATGTTTTCATGTTTGCACTGAAGCAGCATTATGAGGCTCCAGCTAATTGCTGGATTTATATTCAGTGTAACAGTGTTCCGTGTTTTGTTCTGAGACGTGTGGCTGAGTCCTCTCCAGACAAGTATGTAACAGCACCACGATAGAGACACTTCAGCTAAAAACAGGCTGTTTAACACATACCAGGCGTCCTGCACTTCAGCTGCTTCAGCTGCTTCACAGCGCCCTTTCAACTCGAACAACGACAGCACGGGTGCGTGCGTCCTTACACGTCCCTCTGCGTGTGTGTTTCGGTGTTTGTGTTTGAACTGTGATAATAGAGGGCTATTAGCAAGCCTACATGTAGCCACAGAGAGCACTGTTCCTTCATTACGGTCTAATGGACATTAAATGGCCCCCTTATGCACACAGACACACACACACAACAGCAAATAAGACGTGCTTTTGATAAGACTGCCTCTTCTTTACAACACAATTAATGATCACTAGAACTGTCAGAAGAAGAAGAATCCATTCACACTGACCCGGCGCCTGCTTGTGTGGACCCTCTTTGATTTCAAGCCAAACAATGCCAACTTCGCTCCGGAGAGCAATTGTTCATTTACAGCGAGGGGAGTTCACCGGGTTTCATTTAAGTCATACACCTCTTTCCGTTCAGCGCTTCACAGTGAGACTGACAGCAGATATTCACATTAACTAGATTGCAAAGCATTTAGTTTAAGTAGTTACCATTCAGTCCAATGCAGAGCTCCAGTGAGCTGCGATTACCTCACTGAGGCAAATGCTTTCAACAGAGATTGAAAAAGTTCAGCCAAAACAAACCAAAAGATTGCTGATATGGCTCGTTTTTGGTCAGATGCCTTAATTCGACTGTGCAGCATGAACAACTGCTAAACTCCTCTCCCCCCCCCAACCCAGATGAAACAGATGTGACGGCTTCTCCTGCTCTAGACCTCTCTTTGCGAGTTCACTGCCAGTTCAGTTTGGTGCAGGTTACACCCTCGAATGGATGCTAAGTCACCCAAAAAGAAAATCAGATATGAGCAGCAATTCGTGGCTGAGAATGAATGTTGGGTCAGCTTAGCAAGCCCCCCCCTTCCATTCCCTTCCTTTCTTTTTACGCAGCCATCTGTGTGCTGAATCACTCCACCTTATCTCCAATACTTCAAAGGGAGGCAGCCAGTTCCCCCCCGCCGCCTCACAACAACACAGTCAGACACTTTTTACCCTGTACTAGTTTACCGTTAACCACAGAGGATGACGGCAAACTATTGCAATTATGGCACATGTGAGCCCCGTGCGCACACAACCTTAATTTACCCTTGATTCGCCCCCTCCCCCCTCCATCCATCTCACACCACGCGTGCGCTTCCTATAAAATACTCATAAATAATACAGCTATTGACTCAGCACTCACACACGCAAACACACATGTTGTAGATAGACACCTCCCCTTCCCAGTGCTCCAATGTGCAGCAGTGCTATGCTGTTGCCTAGTAACCAGGTAGAGTTTCTAGTGAGAGCCTCTTTGCTGAGAGAATCCCACTGTCCTAGACTTCTTCCTCTTCCTCCCTCGCCCACTCTCTCTCTCTCTCCCACTCTCACTATCTTACACACACACACATGTGTGTATTTATATCCTTGTGGGGACATCTCATTGACACAATGCTTTCCCTAGCCCCTTACCCTAACCCTAACCATCAAAAATGAATGCCTAACCCTGACCCTTACCCTAAACCTAACCATAACCTAATTGTAACCCTGACACTAAAACCACATTTTGAGGCTCAAAAATGCCTTCAAACTCTTGGGGACCGGGATTTTGGTCCCCACAAGGGCTGTTTGTCCCCACAAGTATAGTAAACTACCAATTTTTGGTCCCCATGAAGATGTTAATACCCGTCCACACACACACACACACACACACACACACACACACACACACACACACACACACATTTGTGCCGTTTGAAGTTGCTTTCATTAAACTCCGCACATGCACTTTGAATTCACCCGGCACTTTTCTTCACCATCAACCTTCAATCACCGCCATGCCGTAAAACTAGGTTGCGCCACACGCTACACTTATCTACACGCCTATGCGTACACTGTCTCCATTTATACGCACACACCTACACACACACAGACATGCACACAGGCCCATTTTGTAGACAAAAGCGGCAACACATACTGCAGAGCGGAGAGGGGAAGAGGAGCAGAAGGAAGAGGCTGCAGTTTTCAGGTCTCTAAGGAGATGTACTGAGTATTGGGCTATATCTATAACACACCACCGCTGTAAAAGCATCACTCCATCTGACACACACAATGATGGGTGAGGAGCGTGTAGCTGTAAATTTGGCATAAAAACAGTCATTACTCTTTATAAGGAATGGCAAACAGCATAATACAGGAAGGACAGGCTACATCATCATCGGTTGCATAACAAGACGAGGCAAATATTAAAGTTTGCGTGTCAAGCAAAACCACCCCACTCAAATCATTGTGCTTGAATACAAAACTGTTGCTTTATATTCTTTGTGTTTTGCTTTAAAGTGTCTTCAGACTCGGAATCGAGTGCGGCACAGATTGAAAGGAGAAAAAAGGAAAAGTAAGCTTCTCTTTGTTAGATTTCAAGGAGGTCTGGGCTGAAACAAAGTTACACATACTTGCTAAAACATTGCAGTGATATGATCTCTCTCTCACTCAGTCACACAAACGCACACAAACACACACGCGCGCACTATGTGCTGTGCTATCCGCATTGCCATGACAACCTACTGCTAGCTGCTGATGGGTTTCCCAGATCTTTTATTTATTCATCCATCTCCACATTACTCTTTCATACGCATAGGCACACATGTGCATCCTGACACGTGTGTGCCGCCGGGCGCGCACTCCTGCATTTCCCGCAAGCTCGCCCTTTACCTAATCATCAATATCCTGCAACACGCACGCACACAAACAAAAGCGTGTGTCTGGGTTGGTGCAAGATTTTTGCTGAACAGTGCTGTCTGAAATCAAAAAGCTGCAAAGTAGGTCATTAGTGTCAAGTCCTGTGCTGCGTCCCTCTTTTCTTTCCCTGTGTGTGTGTTTCTGTCATTCTAACCATCTTTCAGGCAGTAATGTGTTCAGCAGCAAGACGAGCTCTGCTGTGCTATTCATGTGGAGACTGACTGTGGGGAGACGGCTCAGAGCAGCATGAACACACGCATCCCACTAAAATAAAAAAAAATAAAAAAAAGCTCATTAGGAGCAGCAGTGCAGCTACTAAATAGCAAGCGCAACAAAGCAATATGACCTAAAAACATAACTGAATACTAAGCACCAAGTTGAGGACGAAATGAAGAAAGTTGACTATGATGATCTCAGGCCTAATGCAATCCAAGAACCCTGTACTAACATCCCCTAACCAGTTCTCCATGACCCCTTAAGGTTGTGTGTGTGTGTGAGGTGTGTGTGTGTGTTAGAGCCAGTGGCCCCTCTGAATCTCTCAGATTTTCAATTACACCTCCCGACTCTCTGTCTTTTCACCTCCTGTTTTATAGCCTGGATCAATCCTCTTTCACTGAACTCTATTCCCCTCCACTTCCACCTTTTAGCCACCAGGGCAACACACAGACACACGCATGCACACACACACACACACACACGCACGCACACGCACACACACACACACACACACACTCAACCTTAAAATCAATACACCACTGGGAGTGAGTTCATGTCAAATGCTGACACTGTGAGAGAAATCATGACAGAAAATGAAACATCCCAACAATTACGTTTAAAACACACACACACAAAATTAATTTTTTTTTTTAATCCCTCTGTACTGAAACAGCTTATGTGTGCATTAAAATGCATATTTCACACTGCAGCACACTGAAAATAATACCCATAACTGATCTCTGCCTCCAACAGAGTGACAAAAAAAAGAGGAAAAAAAGTGCTTTGATGCATTTGTAGTCAGGGCTCGCGCACATTTTAGCAGCAAGAAGAAACAAAAGAATGAGAGGAGAAGGGAAGAGGAACAAAGAAGGAGCACGCTTTATTTTTCATCTGCAGCTTTTTCTTTTTTGTTGTTTTTTAGAAGGGAGACGGGGGGAGGGGAGGAGGGCGAGAATGGAGTTGTATGTTGAGGTTGAGAGCGCCGCTGCATCTTCACTGCAGCAACCATCAACGAGCAGGGGGAGAAAAAAAAAGGGGCACATGTTCATCGCTCGCACTTGTGATTGGCCGAGCGCTCTGTACGTGCACAAGCTGTGCACGCGAATCGGATTCAAAAGACCAGTTTTCTCTACTTTCTACCCTCCTGTTCGTATTGCTCGACGCCGCTCTTCTGTCATCCCTCCCGCTGTTCTGATTCTCCTCTTTGCACTGTTTATCCTTCCCTCCTTGCCCTCGTTCTCGCCTCACTTGTTAACTTCCTGTCCTCTGTCTTTGACCTCCCTCGTCTGTTTTATATCACTTGCTTCTTTTTCCTCTCCAATTTCTTAACTTTCTGCTCGCTTGGTATCTCCCAATCATCCCAGTCCCTCTTTCTCATCTCCTAAAGAGTTTGCCCTATTTGTCCCTGTCTCGTGTTTCCAGCCTTGTTTTAGCATCTTTCCACAACGCTTCGATTAAAAGAAACCGCTTCACACTTTCAGTATGGATATCCCTGGTGAGGGTAACGGGAAATGTTCTGGATAGAGAGCTGATCTGCGTACACTCATCAACATGATGCGCAGCCATGGCAACAGCTGCTGAAAAAACCCACCCACGGTACCAGAGGCCCAATCAGTGTGGCATTGCCACTACAGGGGATTTGACTGACAGGAGTGAAACACCATACCGAGCAGAAAGAACACTGTAGGCCACTGTACCGTCTCCTCGATATGTCACTATAGTAAAAGAATGTGTTCACTTCTATGTAATCAGTTTATATCTCCCTTCACTGTTTTATACTGAGGACTGTGGTGTACAGATAACAACACACTCAATAAACTGATCTGCAAGACCAGTAACGCTGTGGGGGTGGAGCTTAACTCTTTGACAGAGGTTTCAGAAATGAGTCCAAGTTGCAGTCAATAGTGAAAAATCCCTCACACCCTCTCTATATCGTGCTGGACAGCAACAGGAGCACCTTCAGCAAAAGACTCATTCAACCACAATGCATCACTGGATGCCTCAGAATTTTATGTCACCTGTTCACCTGTTTTCACTTG
Organism: Pelmatolapia mariae; assembly: GCF_036321145.2. Taxonomy (NCBI): domain Eukaryota; kingdom Metazoa; phylum Chordata; class Actinopteri; order Cichliformes; family Cichlidae; genus Pelmatolapia; species Pelmatolapia mariae. The sequence goes on from NC_086230.1 coordinate 13,496,244, forward strand.
TCTATGTTGCACACTGTTGTGTTTTCTCTCTGTAACATTTTTGTCTTATTTTTACTTAATAACGCATCATTTTTTTTAATAGTGTTTATATTTTCTATCTCTCAGAGCTATACTCTATGTGAGTGTCTGTAACAAACAATTGCCCTTTGATTTATAAAGTACTGTAATTCTGAAATAGGTGAAGAGTCAGAATACCGTATTGGAACATGTGCAAACAGAAACGGAAATACAGTACGTAAGGGAAACGCAGAGTTTGTTCTAATGAGCTTTAAAGTCAATATTTGACATCATTTATTCTTCTCTGTTTGTCTTTCTACCCAGCTACGCTTTTACTGCACTGGCAGTGTGTTTGGGATCATTGCCATGCTGATAAATGATGCTGTTGCCAATCAGACGCTTTCCAGATGGTATCGCATGGTGGATCAAAATCTGACTGTACTTTTCTGTGCTCATATCGCCACCAAACTTAAAGCGATCCTTATCACCAGTGGCTGAAATGCAGCCTCAAAACCTGATATGACATGAGCCTCCATCGTGTTTCATAGAAACTATCTGAATATATCGCTCCATCAGACCTGTTGACACTGATTTTCTGTCCAGTTCTTATGTAATTTGGCATACGTCAGCCTTTTCTCCCTATTTCCCTTCCTTGTAAATGGCTTCTTGACAGCGGCCCTTCCACTGAGACCATTTCTGATGAAGCTTCAGTGAAGAGTAGATGGATCAAGTGAAAGGCTAGATGCATCTCTCAGGTCTTTGCTTTTTTTTTCTTTATTTCTAAAGGATTTTTATTTAAAGCATAACACATGTTTTTTTTTGTCCTCTACATATCCAGTTTCCTTACATTTTTTGAGGAGACACCTCACACCATGCCAAGATATGACAACTTTTTTGGCAAATATCTCTTTGGGAATCACCTCGTTGCAAAAATACTATCTTATGCATGTCAAATCCTGTCGTCACTGGCTTTTTCCATAGATTCAGCGAAAGCAGTGAGAACAAATTTAAAGAAATGAGGAGTGCCTGAAGACTGGGAGATAGGTATCATAAGAAAAAGAAAGTTAAATGTTCATCCTCCAACTGATCAGGGATCATCTCAGCGTATTCTGGAGTATTCCATTAGTAGTCCGCTTTACATGAACCTTCTAACAGTGAACACCAACAGCTAACAAACTCATTTAGATTGACCCAGACTCTCCAGGAAACTATGTGGTTTGCTAGCAGAAGGGTCTTTTTTTTGGTACTATTTTCACTCAAAGTCATTTTGGAAAAGTGCTCGGTAAATGAGTGTGACGTAATGTAACGGTACAACAACAACAGCGGTGCAGTGCAGCAGAGCGCAGATCCTCTGATTCCACAGACCATTTGTGCCTGGGGCAGGTGAGGGTCACTGCCTAAACACATGGTGTTCTGCGAATGCCAAATGACACATTCTTACAGCGCACTCACGTACGCTCTCGTGCACGGAGGCACACACACTCAGCCAGTGCACACATGAAAATCAGCGCTATTAGTTCCAGATCATTTTGTGAAGCAGCCTGTAAACAGTGAGCCTGGGGATAAACAAAAGATCCTACTGCAGTGGAAGTTATCCCACAACACACACACACTTTTACAAACAGCACACGCGTTTGCCCTCTCACAGGCGTGCTCAAACTGACGCATAAAGATTTACACACATTTACGCACGATTCTTCAAAAATTAACGATCCAAAAAAAGGAAACAAGTACTTTCTGTTTGAGATGACACAAACACACACCATGGCGGAGGAGCAGTGGACCAAATGAGTGTATGGGGAGGGCCGGGCAACCCTACCATATGTGAGCAACCCGCTCTACCACCTGAGCCACACCCGCCCCAATTACATACATGAGATCTGAGCCAAAGCACTGCTTGTGCAAACAGTGGCCATTTGAACAAGTCTTGTGAAGCATTACGAGCAAAGATGGCAGCAAACATGCAGTCACTGTAAAGAGGCTTATTCTCATTGGTAACAAGCACACCAGTGAAAGGCCCTTTATTGATTCCAATGCAAATTACTGTGGACTTGCTGGTGGTGGTGATGATTTGTTACTGGTTGTAAATTGTGTTGATGTTAACACAGCACCGGTATTTGGAATAATAACAAGACTTTACAAATCCTAAGTGAGATAAATTAGCAGTTGGGGCAGGTTCCCGGAGCTAAAAATAGCTTTGAAACACAGTGTGGCCCCGAACTGTTAATGACAAAATTAGCCTCGTATATTCACAAAAAATTGCACATTTTTAGGATTTGCAAGTAAAAAAAAGTCATAAAACAATTTTAATAATTATAGTTAGTAAGCTCTTGCATAGTTCATAAGTCTCAAAACACCCAAAGGATATAAGGAAACCCAACCATAAGTAAACACCCTGCTCTACAACTTGGCAAAAGCAGCAGTTTTTGCACTGCCATAAATATCTGGAGGGCTTCAAACACTTTAACTCGGAAATGCACATTTGTTTACTTAACATGTTTGGCTAAATAATGCTTTGGTAAACAAAAATTATCTTCCAAGTGGGCCTAAACATCATTTTACTGTACTGAGTAGTGATATGAAGCTTGAGTTGTAGTACCAAAGCTATTTTTTTAAAAACTTCCTAAAATGTTCAATTTATATTTTGCCTAAATTTTTTTAAATTAAATATTGATTTTAAAAAGTTCTCCTATCTATGTATATGACTGAATACATGTCCTTTAAATACTAATACGTGTACGCTACTGTACAACCCTTAATATGCCATATTTTTCATTTCCCCTTTCCAAACCTTTTTTCTTTCTGTTGTTGAGGTCTCAGGGTCAAGTGGTTGATTGTTTAGTCAATATGCTCTCATCCAAACAATTTTCACTGGTCTTCAATCTCCGGTATTAATTTCATAACGAAGCACTAAAGCAGCAGCCTTCCAGGGCTGATCTATTATTTTTGGCAGCAGGAAGAACAGACTGCTTGTGAGAAGCACCCCTGCATTCTCACAGCTGCAGACTTCCCAAACCAAACAGCGACTGCTAGCTTAATTAATGTTTACGTCTACTTAACTTTTATTCAGAGTTGGGTCTGTCGCTAGTTAATATCATGTCTATGTAAGAAACGCAGTAAGTGTGGCGTATGGAGGTACTTTGGGTTATTATCCTGCAGTAGTATAATATTTGAGTCACCAGGCATCGCTGTTGTGAAATCAACCAGATCCTACAGGCTAAAATGTTTGCACTGGGTAATGCTATATAAATGCTATGTAAATGCTTAAGCTAATATAATATAAATAACACGAAGTAACATGAGTAAACTACTCATTAACATCCTAATATTTCATTCTGTGTCGTTAACATTTGAAATGAACGGTCTGCCGCCACCATGTCAGTGATTTCAAATTTAAAGTGACTTTTTGATAAAGGACTGTTTTGTTTTTGCTTTTTTGTTTTTTTTAACAAACGAAGTACTACTAAATTTCATGATATCCCTAATGTTAACATATCGTTATATTATGCTAAAATTATTACATATAATATATGTTATAATAGCAAATATAATAATATTTGCTATTATAACATATATTATATGTAATAATTTTATATTAGCATCCAGCCACAGCTTCATAAAAGCACCCCGACATGTCAGGAGGAGCAACTCCACCCAGAACAAGATGTATGTGAAGCTTGATCTCTAATTTGTTTTCTCTTTTTTTGACAACACATCTGCTTTTTTGTTGTTGTTGTTGTTTTTTTTTTGTTTTTTGTTTTTAAAAATATGTGCGACACTATGTTACTTTTAAAAAGAAAGTTCCTAAAAATTTTACATTTAGAGCAGAAATATGTAGGTGATGTAGGTGCGTGTGGTATAGCAGAGCTGTACACATTACAGTCAGTTCAATTAATTTTTTTTATATAGTACCAAATCACAGCAACAGTTGCCTCAAGGTGCTCTATATTGTAAAGTAAAGACTCTACAATACTACAAAGAAAACAGTGAAAACTCCAACAACATGATAACACCCTTTGAGCAAACGCTTTGGCTAAAGTGGGAAGAAAAAACTCCCTTTTAAAAGGAAGAAACCTCTAGCAACGCAGGCTCAGGGAGGGGCAGCTATCTGCTGTGACTGGTTGGGGGTGAGGAGATGGAGACAGGACAATAGACATGCTGTAAAGAGAGCCAGAGATTAATAATAACTAATGATTAAATACCTACATAATAGCAGAAGAGTGACAAATTAAAAGCTTTTGTTACACCACATTTGTAACAAAGTTTTGTTATAACGTCTGGCAGGCACCAAACACGTTTGAAAGCGTGGGCCTTGTCCACTACACAGCACACAAGTGATGCTCAACCACGCACAGTTTGAGCACTGCGCAAGGTGTGCCAGGACTTCATACGTCAGAGAGACAGGATCCCTCTGTCTCTGCAGCAATGGGCACCTCACGACCCCCAATCTGCTGTTATGATGAGAACAGGCCAAATATAATGAGTCACCAAACACACAATCACACACACACTGATGAACTGCTCAATACAAATACAGCGAGTAGAGCTCTGAGACCGGCAGAGAGGGAGGGATGCAGAGAAGCGTGTCTCACATACACACCTAAACCTCAGGATGCCAGTCAGAAGGGCAGTCGGAGAAGGACTACCTGCTAATTTGAAGGCTAAGTCTCTTTATCCCACACACTGCAGAGATGAAGTCATTTAAAGACATAAATAGGCATACATACACAACAGGAGGGGTGAAAAAGAAAAAAAAAGGAATGGAACTGCAGGAGTAAAGGGTAGTAGCCAATCCAACTTTCTTGCCCTGAAGATAGTCCTTTTTATCGCTGATACAAGCTGCACATTAACAGGCCTCCTCGATTCATCTAAGCTACATTTGACTGACATTCTTCATGCAGCCGATTTGATCTCATGCAGCTTTAAGCCCGTCTCTAGTTTTATACAGCAAGTCCAATCCATCAAAACTTCAAACAAAGAGAGAAACCGCTTCCACTTGACTTATTTTGAACCGCTAATCCTCAGACATTTTTACCACTAAATACATTGAAAAAAAAATCCCCATCTAAAGTCATCAAATCCATCTGATACTTCAAAAAAGTCAGGTGATCTGTGTGCTTGTATCTCTGTGCAGAAACATCTATCACAATGGAAGTGAAAAGGCCCCCTTTAATATGTTTTAGAGTATAGGATGACTAATGGAGACAGATAGCACGATGAATCAACTCATCTGTAATGGATTAACCTTGCCTGGGCTCCTGAACCAGATTTAATCAGCTTGACTCAGGTTGTTATTCTTTCACACCGTCTAATCAGCGACTCCATAGTGTTCATTCTTGTGATCCTGCATTTGTTTTGAGATTGTTTCAGATGTAACTGTCAGATTTATTTTAGGTCTCTACTCAACAGGAACATCCGAAAAGCAGTTGTTTTAAACAAAAGAAAGAACGCTAATGCTAGCTAATGCTGTTTATTAGCATAAACAGCATTAGCTAGCTACATTCTTTTTGTCCATATTTTAGGGCAATTGTACGGTGGCTCTAAAAGGTCAAATGCACTCCAACTAAATAAAACACCAGCAAATAGAAAAAAAGCTGCAAAATCACACAAAACATAGCGGAGGTTGAATGCAACACAACAGAAGTGTCTTAGGAGAGACATTAACATGAAGGAAAATCTGCGCAAGTGACAAGCTAACAGCAAATGGCTAATAGCAAACATGTACCTGCAGTATTACATGAATTGTGCAATTAAAGCACACATTATCTGCATCTTTTTCTTCCTCACAACACCGATTAATCCATAGCTTCTTTTAAGCGGGTCTCAATGCAATATGTCACATGTTGTGGTTTCTGTCACTCCCACAGCTGCTCTGTCACGTTATTGTCTCCCCAAAACACTTCCATTTTATTTTACGAACTTCTGTTGTGTTTTGTGCACAGCGTTTTTCTATTTGCTGATGTTGCCTTTAGTTGCAGTGTTTTTGACCTCTCAGGGCCACAGTACTACTGTCACTCCTTAGGATTTCTCACATGTGCAATGTAGCCATGTACTTTCTCAATGTCACACAATAAAGTTGCGTAACATCTGTGTGATGTCTGGGTGCAAAAGTTTGGGAATAGCAGAAGATTGTTAGGGGGATTTACAGAGATCTAGTGGATGCACGCTGTACTCAGAGATCACCTAAACCAATATATTTTACGGTGACTTTCATCAGTTTAAAAAGAAATCAATAAAAAATGCCAGTTTTGTCTTTAAAGTCTATTTGCATGCTAGGCTAATCAAGACCTAATCAATCGCTCTATTAAGTGTGCATTTTCTTGGACATGAGCAGACTAGTTGATCACCAGTGAGGAACAGACTTGATAAACATCGTGAATGACAAATGCTGTTGTGCTGAAATGCTATTCTGGTAACTGTGAGCAACTGTTGACCTGTTTTTACTGTCACAGGTGATTAATGACCGTCTCAGTACAGATTCAATATTTTACTGTTGGACTACACATGTTGGAATAGGGATGTGATATAAAACACTTTTATTCAGAGGTGCGTTGTTTGAAATTTATGGATGTAGTTGTTTCTTTATTTCTTTTTCCTCCTCCTCTACAGGCTCTTGTTTCTCCCAATGTGTTCATTCCTTTTTGTTGCTGAGTGGCAGAGAATTTATGCTCTGAAAAATATTTACATAACCTACTGTGGACCACCAACTCTGCGCTGCTAACAGTAGGTTCTGCGCGCACGCCCACACACTCGCAGACACACAGGAATACAACACAGAGAGATGTCCGGTGAGATCAGCTCTTATGACATAACCTGTATCCAGTTTTAAACGAGCAGTCATAATGCAAGGCCGAGCATGTGACAGTACGCGCCTCATTCATTAGCCTCGCTATCTTGGTACAAATAGCCCAGCCTGTCAACTTCAAACAACATATCTTAAAAAATGAATAAATAAGTCTGCACTCAGATAGAAATCAGACATGTGATCAGCGCACAAGCAGTGAAGTGCACATGTGCTAACCATAGGAGCATCTGCTTCATAGTAGTGGTCTGCTTCAGCAGCTACTGCAGTATTAGCCCTGCTACAGTGCGGTGAACAAAACAGAGGTAATGTAACGCAACACTAGCATCTGTCGGACAGCAGGTTACCAAACCATAAGTCCTATGTGTCGGCTTGTTTAACTGGACATGCTTTAATCCTTTCGGACCTTCTTCGTTCCTCATCTGCTTGCTCCAGTTGGCTCTGAATTCGTCTTAGTGAACAATTTCCATCCATTTATTTAGATTGTGAAACCAGAACAACTGAAAAATACAAATAACATCAACGACTTCTATGTCCAAATCCAAAAAATTCGATGAAAAAGACCCGACTGGACTTCCTATCACTTTTTGCTTTTTGCGGTCCATTTTTAAAAAAGAAGAAGCCAACACATGCTTGGCACGTTAAAGCCCTTTAAATTATTTAACAACAAATTTTAGATGCAGCTTTCTCCCGCTGCAGGACAGTCCCATTTTAATATCTCTATTAGCCATTACCATGTTCTGTAAGAGAACATAACTTGCCTTACTTTTTCACGCCTCGATTCTTGAGCGCCTGCAGCGAGCAGAACTGATAAAAAAAAATGGGATTTTAATCCCCATGAGAAATTCCCTGTGAGTTCTGTCCTATCCACAAAAATGAAATGAGGAAGCTGGTAGAGATGCTTTTTGGTGCTTAGAGACATGTGATCAATTAGGTGATGGCTCACTGGCACTTTACCCCATGAGGGAACACTAGGTTTTCTTCTCAAGGACAATTAAACAGAAGTCTTCTTATCACTCCAGCTGACACGAGATCAACAAGGGACCAGAGTGTGGAGTCATGGGCAACCAATTTTTCACTTAAAGGTCAGATCATGAAGGAGAAAGAGTTTCTGATAATATGATCTAGGTTGTAAGCAAGGGTTCAGTTTTAAAAAATATATGGTAGAAATGCTGCAGAAAGGCTTACATCGGCAACAGATAGCGATGACATCAAAACAGACAGAGTGCTTTTTAATACCAAAATTCTAAAAAAAGTCACCTTTTTCAGTACTGTAGTTACTGTATGTACCAAGTAGGGCTGTCATAATAAATAAATAAATACATGCCCGATTGCTATCAGATTAGATACTCATTTGCAGCAGTATTGATACCATATTTGCCTCCTTTCACTGACAAACAGCTTCACACACAGCAGACAGGCAGACACCCAGCCCCTCCCCTCACTAGCAGCTGAACACATTAGCAGTAGCATAATGAAACAAAGCGTGTTAAAGACTGACACCGAAGTCTTTATGAAGAATTCCGCGAGGTCAGTAAAGCTTCTGTTTCAGCAGCATTGAGCTGCTGAACACAGTTATTAACATTTATGATGGTTAGCTGCTTAACTGTTAGCAGTTCCACACATTAGCCGACAGTTAGGTTATTGTTAAGGTACCAGGTATAGGTAGTAAAAAATGATAACGTTACTGTTACCATTATCGGTCCTACCTGTCAGTGATGTTATTAGGAAGGATTAATTTAACAGGATAACAAAATTATTTACCTCTAAAAAGTGTCTCTTAAAGCCCCTTGTTGAACCTGAGGAGAGTCTACTAGGCAGAAACAATACAGCCAACCTTACCAACGCTATTTGATCACCATGAAATATATGGTGCCAAGTCACCAAAAGCAAAGGAAATAAACAGAGGTGTAGCTGAGTCTATTTACACGAACCATTATTGCTCTTATCTTTGGTTGTTTTTTTTGTTTTTTTTGTTTTTTTTAATTTTGTCTTTTTTTCTGTCTCTGTGGTACCAAAAATTGTATCGATTATTGAGTATTTTCCCAGTATCAGTATCAGTTTGAAATTCTACTATGGTGACAACCCTTGTAGTATTGTCAGACCAATAAATTTGTATTTGTGCATATGTAAGATTAAAAATGTCAATAAAGGTTTGAGTTGATTTTTTTTAAGTCAATTGAAAAAAGTTGCTCTTCTGAGGCTTAGCTCACATTGAGGGCTAAAGGTCCTGCAATGGTTTTGACCTTTCTTTTGTAGAGTTGTTTCTAGCAGTGGAAAGACAAAATCACCAAAGCAACCGAACACAAAACATGTGCGTCAAATCTTTTAGCAAACCATCATTAGGCACAAGTCCACAAGTCATGGCAGAAGACACGACTTGCAACTTGCAACTTCCTTTTGTACCGGAGGAGTTGGTACATTTCTAATAGAAAGCGGTCCACCACAACAATGCTCAGCTCTTCTCGAGAGGAGGGTCGTGAGGGATCGTTGGCTGACGCACACTGACCTATTCAGACAGATCATCAACGTGGGTTTGACCCACGTCACAGTGTCAGTCTGAATAGCGCATGAATCATCCACTCCAATCTCTAGAGCTGATAATCTTTAATGATGAAGGCAAATTAATGAATCTTTACATGCAGAAAAGAAACAAAACTGTGTGTGTGCATATGTCGCCGTTTTAAAGTTTGTTTTTCGATTTTTTCGGCTTCAAAACACACAGAAGTCTCAGAGAGGAAATGTGTGGGCATAAGGTTGCCCCTTTATCTAGCTGTTTATCTACCTTTCTACAGCATGTTTTTCTTCTCCGACTTCAAACACCACGTCAGATCATCCTCCTTAGATTCACTACACCTTCAAGCTTCCACTATCATAGGTCTACAAGAACACGGCAGAAGCTTGTCAGAATGCACCTATTCAGAGTGGGGTTTTTTAATCACTTGAAGACAAAGAAATAGAATCTCAGAGACAGAATAAATGTAGTTTACTTTTATAATCGTGCTTGTATTTTTATACTCTTGGTACCTTCTATATTAGATTCCAGGTACTCAGGAAGCACTTAGGAAAATAAATGTGAGTCAGGTCCTAATTTTGTTTTTACACCACCCACTTAACCACATCACGAATGAAAAAAAAAAACCCATATTGCAGCGGTTCATCTTCAGCTTCTTTTCATAGCGCGTATATCTGGATGCACATTATGTTCTTATGCTCCGGTGTGTTAAAACATCCCACAGATGAAAATGATCCCGGCAGGATGTTCAGCTGAGGGGGTAATAATAGAAAGTAAAGCAGACATGAGCACTTCTCCTAGGAAGTAATTTCACTTGGACTACTTGGCACTTTGAAATTAAATTAAAATATCTGATTATTAGAATAAAATGGCTGCCAGAACTGTTAGTAGAGGGAATACAGCTCGAACTGACTGATGAGCTTCAAAAGAATATATATATAGCCAGGAACTAATTTGTGCTTGAATCTGAGCCTAAAGCAGCTCAGGTAAGTGTTACAGCACTTTCAGTCTATAGAGGCAAACAGACCGAGTGCTGGGTGTACTTGGGGCTGTCTCAATTAGGCGTGTTAGCAGGTCCTATAACAGAAAAGCTAATTTACCTAAAAATAACCAACCCACCAGATTTGGAGGCTATAATACCAACCTTATAGACACAGAGGGAAATGCAAATTGTTGCACAAAAGATTTAGCATGTAAAACAGCCAAATCTCACATCAGCAAAGGACAAAGACTCACAACAGGTAACATCTACTTCTTGCCCAATACTTCATGTCTGCACGTGTCACCAGTGTGAGTCTCTCGCTGGCGCTTGTGTATTTATATAGAAGCAGCAAGTTTCTACTGACAACTCAAACATGTATGCAGGCGTGCCACCACACACACACAAACATTGCAGAGGACATATTTCGTCTTACCGATCGCCGGGGTCAGATTTCCAGCATGTAAAGGATATGGATTACAGACCATGCGGAGACACCAGTTGCGAGGCCTCGTTGTTTGCTTTAAGCAGAAGAAGGCCACGGGGGCCAGGGCCGGATACGGCTGCTGTTCCTCCTCCTCGGAGACGCAGTCTGGATCACGGATGGGAGCCGTGATGCGAACTCCCAGTGTTGGTCCAACTTCCACTTCCAGCTCCGGTTCCTGTTCTTCATCCACATGAACTTCAGGACTCCACTCATTTCCTCCATCTCCTTGAATGCTACTGCTGCTGCTCCTCCTCCTCCTCCTGCTGCTCCTTCTCGTCCTCTCCACCTCCTCCTCTTCCTCCTCATCATCCGGGCGTCTTCTTCCTGGGTCATCTTCATGACCTTGGGCGTCATTCCTGTAGGATGTCGGTACAGCAAGCCTTACCTCCTCCCGCACCTCCTCCAGCTCCTGGCACTCTGCGTACTGAAAGCGCGCTCTCCCTTCGCCATCAGTCATGATAGAGCATCAGGCAGAGCCACTCTGAAGGGAGGTCAGAAGAGAGAAGGAGGTTAGAGGGAGGCGGAAAGTGGGGAGGGAGCCCACGGTGAGACTAAGGAGGCAGACATGAAGGTAGAGGAAAGATGCAGATTAACGGTGACAGAAAAAGAAGCGAGTGAAAGATCAACTTGGCAAAGAGCAACTGGAGACAAATCGCACAAGGAGCCAAATAAACACTTAGGCCATTTCCTCCTCCAATCCCTGAGCAGCAGGAGCTTCCAATCAATCTAAAACACGGATTTCCAATACAGTCCTTTTACAAATCTGCCAGGGCTTTAGGCTTTTCATGGGCTTTTTTTTTTTAAATAGCCTTTCTTCTCAGTTGTGTTCTTTTCCCCTTAAAATGAACAAAAAACAAACAATAAATGCTTTCATCAGGCAAAACTGGGAGTCTCTGTCAGAACATCAAGCCTGAATTTCATAGTAGCCATAGTAATAACACAGTGAAGGCACCATGGAGCACTACAGACTGACAACTGCCTGCTGTTGCAGCAATTAGTAGAAATGCGAAAACGTGTTTAGTGAAATTAGGTAACAATTAAGTGCGAGTACTATAAGAGTATTATAATAGTAGAGGGATGTTTTTTCCCACTCTGTCTCCCTCTCTCTCTCTCTCATTCTCTCTCTTCCTGTTGCTATGTGATTGAACAGATGGACTGTTCTGTCTCTGGTCTGCTGAAGGTTTTTAGCCCACACCACGCAATGGTGGGCAGGGAATGCGCCAAAAAAGAGGAAAAAAAAACAAACCACCACAGCAATACTGATTATTATTTTAATAAGTGGAATAACGTCGAGAACAAAAACATTAGTGATCATAATCCAGCTAACGGACTTTGCCCTTTTGGGGAAGCTTTTCTTTTTTCTTTCTTTTTTAACGGGCTTTGTTGTCCGCCGTTTGGTGTTACGTGAGAAGAGCGCATCTGACCCTTCAGGCAGTTGGAAGCTCTCCTCCTGGGGTTCTTTTGTAAACACCGAACAATATTAAATACACTTTCATATGAACAGTTGCTGTAAAAGTACTTCCATACGCGTTTTAAACGGTATTAATGGAAGTAGAAGCCACCAGAGCGCGCATCATCTGTGCCTTTTCCCGTTTTTCGCCCCTAAAAAGTGGACTATCTCCTGCACTCAGTGTGTATAAAAATAATCACATGCAAACAGAACAACTTTATTGTTTTAAACTACCTTATTGAGACGGAATCGGAAGTTCCCATAAGCATGATCCGTGACTTTCCGTCTTTCTAGCGCACCCAGCCTTTCTCAGCAACCCGGAGCTTCCCTTTCCTTCTTTCCTCTCTTCTCTCTCGTTTAAAAAAAAACAAAACAAAAAAATTATCCTTCCTTGGCTTGCCAAAGATCAGAGGTAATCCGAGGGTCGTTGGAAATCGCTGGAAGTAATCAAATAAGTCACTTAAAGTCGTCTTGATTTGGCGCGTTCAGTTAAACGGGAACATCTATCCACATCCATGCATCCATCCATCCGCTCCTCTCTGAGGTGCTCGTTACGCAGCGTGGAGCGGAGATGCGCGCAGGAAGGTCGGGGCGTGTGGGTTTCTGAGCTGAAGCTCCGTGGATGGTCTGACACGGAATTTAAAAAAAAAAAAAACTTGGCCCAGGACCCGGGAGCCGTGACACGTGACGTGATCCCCGGCTTTAGGAATACGGCGCACAGTACGAGACTCACACCCGGGCGCGAGAAACGCGCAGAGAGCCAAGCTGGGCGTGCACGCACCGCGGTGTTTAATGGATCACAAAGCAGACGGCATAACGAGAGAGAAATTAATACACAGTGTGTCGGTCCGTATTATTTTTGGCAATAATCCCAACACAGAGGACTATACCGGCAAAAAAGAAATACTGGTGGTGGTGGGGGACGGGGGTGCCTATATCTTCTATATTGTTCTTTAGAGTAAAAAATAAATGTAAAAAAAATACTGGAACCTGCTGGGAGTAAAAGGAAGCAAGTTTTGGTTTTCGACTTTATCGTGAAACATGGACAAAGACAAAGGAAGATAAGACAAAAAGTGAAAGAACATTTTAGATTTTCTCATAATCGGACCCTCCAGGGTCATAGAAAATAAAATGAAAACACTCCAGAGTATAAAATGTACTTAAAGAAAAACTGATATGACACATATTTGAAGTTATATTTAATTTAATTTAATTCAGTTCAATTCAATTTTATTTATATAGCACCAAGTCACAACAACAGTTGCCTCAAGGCGCTTTATATTGTAAGGTAAAGACCCTATAATAACACAGAGAAAACAGAAAACCCCACTGTCACCCTGTGAGCAAGCGCTTTGGTGGGAAGGAAAAACTCCCGTTTAACAGGAAGAAACCTCCAGCAGAACCAGGCTCAGGGAGGGGCGGCCATCTGTTGGGCTGGGACCGGCTGGGGGTGAGGGGAGGAAGACAGGACAAAAAAAAAAAAAAAACACACAGTGGAAGAGAGCCAGCGATAAATTATAAGTAATGATTAAATGCAGATGGGTGTAAAAACACATCAGTGGATCAGAGGAAGTCCACAGCAGCCTAGGCCAAAATTAGTGAGGAGTGGAAATTTGATTTTACAACAGCCATCTTGGAATTTGCCATCTATCCATCAGTGAGAGCAACATAACCTACAGAGTTTTCATATCACCAAAGTTCAAAGCACTGTTATGCAGGGCATTAAGTTTGAATCTTGCATCAGGCATATCATCCAACAGAGACAAAATTGTCACAACACTTGCAAACAAAATGTTGTTTTTTTCTGGTTAATGCCACAATAAACATGCCCATAATTATAACTATATTTAATATTTTTGTTCAGCATGTTTATCACAGTTCATCCTGTATTCAATCAGGCAACCGGCGCCTCCACAATTTGATTTGACAATCAATTTAAACTCCTTTAAACTCCCATACTGCTTGAATGATCAATCACAATTACATTGACTATATTTAATTAAGAGCATCCAAGGCTGACGCAGTCAGAGAACTAGAGATGGAAGAGCAAAGTGAAAGAAACAGGATGTAGGATGGATACTAGGAAAGTGCTTTACTGTTCATTTGACTCCTGGGCAGCCATACGCTCAGGGCCCTGAACAAAGCTTTCTGTCCATAAAACATATCTTTGAGAATAACCGACACCACGATCGGGAGAGATTTAAAACTTCCTTCTTAAATCAAATCTTTCAAATCAAATCTTTATGACTGAAGGAGAATTTGACCAATCGAAACCAGCAGCAGAGGGTCCTTCAGAAACACCAATGAAAATTCATCGATGCATTTGTGGTATAGAACTAATGCAGATAAATAATATCACACCTTAACACCTTAACACTCACAACAAGATCGTCAAAGAGATTCACCTCTTTGACGATCTTGTCTGCAGAGACACAAAGGAAGTGGACATTAGCGTCCACTGTGACTGCTATAACCCAATTAAATATCCCCTATGATGCGCTCACTCCTGTTGTAGCTATAGAAATCCAAAAGGCGCATTGTTGTACACCCCGATTACCAACAAGCAGAACTAAACCCAGCTTACACAGGCAAGTCACATGATGCCCTCTTTGTCAAATCGTGTGTGGAAGAGCTACATTTATAAAAAATATAATAATGATAAATAAATGAAACACAGGAACTGAAACAAAAGGTGAAGAGCTGGTGGGAAAACAAAGAAAGGGCTTAACATCAAGTCTGCAGGGTGAAGTCTGATTTATGCTCTCAAGCTCTCTTTGTTGTGGTTCTTTTTTGTTAAAGCAGACAGCGTCTTTCAATACCTCCAGAAATGAGGGGATTTTGAGCTTCAAGCCCACTGGTGATACGTGATAATAAGTGATAATGGCTGTTTAATGGACTGGTAACATGTGAAAAAGGTGGCAGTGAAAGACTAAGAGCTTTTTAAACTTTAAACTCTAAAAAATTAGCAAATGCCTAACACTTCAGCTTGGGTCAACTTGGGAATTGAGAAAGGTCTTTCATCGTAAAATATAGTTGTGCAAGCATTCTAGTGGCAACATTATGTAAAATAATTAGCATCTGTGCGCCGAGAGGAAGTAGTTTGGGGGATTGTTTTGTTTTGTGTGTCTGTGTATTACATAATGGCTAAGTACACTGGCAGGTCAACAATCTGACATAATCTTTTTAATCTTTGTGTGTATCTTTGTCTTTACTTAGCCTGATTATTCTGCAGTTGGTTGTTCACTTTATAAGTACACCAGTGGGTTTAACTGAGTTTTTAAACAGTATCAATATTCAGCTCTTGCTGCTTTTTGGGACAAAAAACTTGAAGTCGAGCACGACGATGCAGTAAATTATATCAAATTTGACAGTCTTTACTCTAAAACAGACACTGATGCAGAGCAAAGATGCACACAGCTTTTATAGTCTGTGTGCTGCAGTAAACATAGCAACTGGCTCGTCACGTTTCAAAATCCAAAAATGCAGCGCTGGGTCAATCAGACCAGATGTGACACTTTAAGCCTCCCCACACCACAAATCTTCCTCCCCCTGCGTTAAAAATCTCTGAACTCAGTTTCTTGAATTCCTAGTTAGGGTGCCAAAAGCCTAAAAACTGGAGCCAGGAGAGGAAAAGTACTGGCCGTTTTTGTAGACGGCTTCAGCTGACAATGATCTTTGTGGTTTTGAAAACCTTTTGGCAAGACATTTTATGATCACACTGCAAGTAATACAGGTTTAAAAATATATATATATTGAACAGTTCTGCGTTAGAGCTACTTTATGCAGTGCAAAGATCACCTAGGAGCATCAGTTATACTGGAAAATAATGTATAAATGCTGGGCTCGTGTACAATATGGGAGCCAGCTGCCAAACCTTTTCATCGCTAAGCTGATCAGTTATAAATTGTCAAAAGGTTGATGTTCTCCTCTGTGGCTTGTGGTGTTTGAGCCATTACCCTGAAAGCCAATTAAGGAGTTTTTGAAGATGTGAAACTAAAGGGACAATGGGTTTTCTTAAATGTCACTTTTGGCTCTCCTCATCAATATTGTGAAAATGCTAATTACCCAGGTTTTAATCAGCCACAAGCCCAGCTGAATCACTCTTTACCATCATCTGCATGTGCAACAGGAGACGTGAGCGTGAGTGTGTGTCCATTCTCATTCTCAGCTGTGAGAAAAAGTGACTAGTATGCAGACAGCTCGAGCTCTTCAAGCTCATCCCCCTCCCAACACCTGTCTCTCCTTCCCACCTGTCTGTCTCCCTCCCCAGGCTTTTGTACATGCAAACTTGGAATTCTGTCTTCATTACTCTATGCTTGGCTCCTAAATGGCTCCTATGAGAGTTTTGCTAATGTGGGCTCCACTCTGACGCCCTGCTCAGCTGTGTGTACGAGGCCTGGATAACCTGTGTTTCCCTCTCTCGTCAACCAACTGATTTTTCTCTACCAACCCCCCTCCAGGAGTTTGTTCTTCCTCAAAGGAGAACCGTAGCTGATAATATCAGCTTGTTTCTGTTTTTATTACACAACAAAATCAACTCTGAGTCGAAATACCTGCAAGTACACAATACACATGGTTACAAATTCCGCAAGGGAGACAAATAATAGACTGTCCTACATCTTTGGGGATTAAAACATCTCTTCACACACTGCAATTCATTTGCCACCACTCCAAATCAATAGGAGCGCGTGCGCTTCCCAAAGATAATCAATACTCCTTTGTCAGGATGCCATCTACAACTCCCCCCCACCCCCCATCCCATCTCATCTCATCATCCACCATCCTCCACTCCGACTCCCACACTTTCATCATCCGACCTTTTCCTCCTGGTTTCCTCATCTCGTGTCATTGCTTGAACCTGCTAAGTTGGACTTTTGAAGTGCTGCGGTGAGATTGAAGCCACTGCAAACACAAAACAATGTTTTTTTTTCTCTCTCAAAAAGCTTTCCAGTTTGAAAAAGTGAAAAAGTTTGACGTCAAATCGTGCTTTACAATTGGTGACGTTAAGTAAATAAGGCATTTAGTAGCAATATATCAAACTGGGTCATTTAGAAAAGCACATATTCATGTTTGACTACTTTTCCACTGAAAGCAAGAGTGCATTACATTACGCAACTGTGAAAAGGGTCAGAGTGAGCAGTGAAAGGGAAAATGGCAGGATTTTCAAAGAAAGCCAAGTTTCCTCTCAAAACATTTCAACGAAAAGCATCTCTAGGTTTTGCATGTGTTGACTGACATGTGATCTCTTGAGATGTGGAGGGCAAAAGCACAACAAAGACTTCAAAGACAAAAGTAATGAATAAAATCAACAAAGTTGAGGCGCAGCTCTACATCGATGGCATTATCTATGCCTCGGCTAGGCTAGTCCTCTGATCTAGCTTACTTTCACACGGTTGTGTTTGTCCATCCTACCCTCATCTTTGCTCTGCTGGTGTCTATTCATTAGACCTGCTGGCATATGTGAGGTCTGTTCCTCTGTTCCTGAGCAGCTATGAGGCACTTCTATACTGTGCGTGAGTGCGTATTGCACAAAGCAACTAAAATATACATATTCTTGATGTATTATTGAAATCAAACTGAGTGGAGTAAACAGAGGCATGAAAAAATGTAAAGCAGGGATGGTTGAAAGAGAAAAGGATGAGCTTTTTTAATACCCCATGTCTGTCTGCGTGCCAAAGTAATCATTCTAATTAGGGTATGGGAGAGGAAAAAATATCTGTGCATTCATAAATACACCAAGAAAAGAAAGAGGAAACAGTTACATAACTCACACGCATACACCCACCCACAGAGTCTGCAGCAGGATCACAGCCAGATTTAGAGGGAAATCTGTCCTTCACAGATGTTGACATGAGAATGATACCTGCGTCTATGTGTGTGTGTCTGTGTACATGTGTGTGTTTCAACAGTTAGGACTGTTCACTTGCTCATGGAGCTCATTCAGTGACATTAAAGTCTTCTAAGGTTGAACTCAGTGTTAAAATATTTACACACAATCAGTATGTTTCACTCCAAAATGTTTCAGTCTCATTGTATCAATATTCAGTGTTTATGACTTGAAGGATGCAGCTCATTTGCTAATAGTTTTGCTTCAGCGGGTAAAGAGCAACACCTGAAACCTGAAATTTGCAGATGGAGTTTCTTGTGCCTCCAACCTTGAAAGAGGCCACATGGCCTGGCACACGGCTCTAAGGAGCTTGGAAAGAAAAGTGTCTGGACTTCTTTAACCTCCTAAGACCCGAACTCTTCTCTCTCCTGCATTTTTAATTTCTCTTTGATATTTGGGCACATTGGGGCCCAATGAATGTAAAAACAAAGAATTACCAGATTTTTTTTTTACCTTATTTTTGTTTTTATGAAAAATCAGAGCCACATATGAGGATATTCGTTTAAAATTTTGATAGAACAGTAGCAGTATAATGTCCTCGTAAGTGGATATCAGGCCCTTGTACAGCAAAATTGAGTATTTTGGTCTAAATAACCCAAAATGTGATGTCCACATATGTGGACGCCAGGTCCTAGGAGGTTAAGTTGCTTGAAGACGCTTCACCTCTCATTCGAGAAGCTTCTTCAGTTCTAGGGTCAAATGGTGGAGAGTCCAAGATGAAGGTAAAAGGGGGTCCAACCTGCTACTAATGCAGTGTGCCTAAAAAAGTGGCCAGGGAGTGTATATCATAGAGATAACCAGTGGCTGGTTGAGAAATGAATCTTGGGGTTCATTCACAAACAATACAGAGTCTTTAGACTTTGATTAGTGTGGTGTCTGAGGGGCTGATTAATGGATGAAGCTCATTTAGTGAGTTTCCACTTGTCTTGAGACACAGACAGACAATGAATGGCTTGTATGGAAATGTCAATACATAAAAGAAAGATGCAAGCATGACTCATTAATGTATTAGTTATTCAGGTTACATATTTTTTAAAAACATTTAAATTCATCCTTCTTATGCAATCCTGCCTCCTTGGTTTATCTTCCTCTTCATTAAATTTGGAGTCTGTGTCATAACACCTAAAACCAATCCTATCTGTGTTCAGGCATTTGAATAGAAAAAGACCTGATGAAACTGATGTGGGAATGCCTTCAAGAAGTGGATCTGATCCGTGATTGCTCTATGGCTGGAGTGTGATTACATTTGCCTGCACCCTGTCTGATTTTATCTATGCACACACACACACATACACACACACACACACACACACACACACACACACACACACACACACACACACACACACACACACACACACACATATACACTCTCTCTCTCTCTCTCTCACTCACACATACACATAAACAAGAGCTGACTACCTGCTAACCTCTTGAAAAATGTAAAGCTCATTTTCGATACAAAGACCTGCAGGTTGCTGCCCACATATACACCCCTACTGGTAGACTTCAAACTGATCCAGAGAGAGACAGAGAGGCTCAGAGTGAAACAGGGGAGAGACTGAACAGAGAGGAATAGAGGTAATCAAAGAGAAAGAAAGATGGAGTGGGACACACACACACACACATGCGTGCACATAGGAAGAGTGAGAGAGAGCAGTGCACAAACGCTGACACTGAGAGAGTGAGAGACAATGATGTGTCATAGCCGCAGTAATGACAGAAACATCAGGATTATAAGCTGCTGTTGTATAACAGCATCTGGCAGCCTTCTGGGTAATATTATATTAACACATACATGAACAATCATACAAAGCAACAACCCTTTAAATACTGACTGTTCCATCCACAGATGTTCCTTTGGCCTATTGTTAGAAAAGCCCTTTCTCTCATTGACTGTATAACAAAACATGTTTGGATTTTTTTGCCCTTATTCTAAAAAAGACAGGATTTGCCCAAACCTGTTCACATGGCGAATGAAAGTCATTTGTCGTCTAACTGAAACCACATCTGCATTTTGTAAAGTTTCTTTTGTCGATGCAACTCGACCCACACAAACTCTTGGCTATCTGGTTTATGTGCAACACAGAGCTGACCGTGACAGACAAGAGGCCATGTGTCAAACGTGCAGTGTCTACAGAACATGTGTCTTAGCTATAAACCCTAGCTAAGACAGATACAGTGCTGTGCAAAAGACAAAAGAGCCACCCATATGGCTTTAGTTTTTGTTTCCAAGCAGCCAGACGTTGTTGGAAGTTATTAAAAGTGGTCTTGAGCAATTGTTCTCCAGGCTTTCTTGAGGTCTTTCAAAGTTTTTCTATGAATATTTAAATCATAAAAAAATCCCTAACTCGGAGAATGAGTGAGTCTTGTGTCTATACATAACAGACAAGAACCAATTTTAAATTGTATCTTTCTCCACTTTGTTACTAGCAGCCTGTTAAAAAAAACACATCATTTCCTTAGTCAAAAAATGACACAGTCTGACAGGCATAAAATAGTATTTTTGCATCAACAACGTGCTATTAGTCAAAAAAATCTGGCATATCTCAGCATTGTTTGCAGTGTGTTCTTAAGGAAACCAGACAAGTGGAGGACAGAAAAAGTGGCAGGCAGAAAAGTATCTGCCTGTAGGAAAAAATCCAGCAAACACCCAACACAGGACCTGAGAGATGCATCAGTTGATCTATCTACTGTTCACTGAAGCCTCATCAGAAATGATCTCAGTGGAAGAGTGTCTGTCAAGAAATCATTCTTAAGAGAGAAAAGGCTGATGTGTGCCAAACACACAAGAACTGGACTGAAAATCAGTGGCAACAGGTTGGATGGATGATGAATCCAAATCCAATTGGGAATCTTGCCCAAACTGATTGAATTATGAACACAGCCCAGAACCTCAACTTTACTGGAGCAGTGTGGGATCATCTTGACAGCGAAAAGAAAAGTCAGCCAACATCCAAAGAAGAGCTTTGAATGTCCTTCAAGAAGCCTGGAGAACTATTCCTGAAGACTACTTAATGAAATGACAAGAAAGCTGCCTAAGAGAGTTCAGACTGTGCTGAAGAATAAAGGTGGCCATGCCAAATACTGACTTTGAAACTCGTTAGATTAATACAGACTCTATTTTTGCCTTTTATGCTCCATTTCCATTTGTTTGCTCACATTTCAATAAATCACTACAACTACTGTCTTAATAATATTTTCATATCCAGCTTCTGAAAAACAATGATAAATTTGGAATAGGACCTAATTGTGATCACCAGGATGATATTTGTATAACTTTAATTATTACCCTATTAAATTCTAAATATTGTCATATCCATACTAAAAGTCTTAGTTTACTTTGTGTCCCTGTTATAACGACACAATGTAAATATAGTGGTTTTGTTGAGCTATCAAACCTGCACTGTGTCTTTGTCATTGTACCTGTGTATACACCTCCAGAACCATGGTTCCTTGTCGCTGGGCCACTGGGCTGTTGAGCTGTTATCCAGCTGTCCTGATTACTGTGATATGATGTGATGACTTAAGAGGCAAAGACAACTTTCCTTGTCCCCCAGTCCCCTGTGCTGCTTTCACAATAAAGGATAAAGTCTTCAAATCTAGGGACATTTCTCTGCCAATGAAATGAAGGCTTACACACTGTTAGATTTTCTCCAAGATAACCTATAGTTGTGAAAGTTGGATAATAAGGAAACAGGACAGTCGCTGAATCAGTGCTTTTGAAGTGTAATACTGGAGACGCATTTTACTAATAATATGCACAGCCAAAAGGGCTAAAAGAACAGTTTTGGAAGACAAATAAAGAAGTTAAGACTCGCTTATTTCAAACATGTAATCAGAAAACAACAGTCATTAGAAAAGGACATTATGATTGGAAGAACAGAAGGAAAAAGGCGCTGAGGAAGACCGGCAATACGTTGGTGTAACACCATTATAACAACGTCAGGAAGGACTTTTCCCAGACTTTCCATCACTAAACCTGAACCCTAACCAATTTAATGAGGCTTTCGCAGTTTCACTGTACCAGAACAAACACAACTAAACTTTAATTATATCATGTCACTGGACTGGCTCTAGATCACTGACACTCACAGAAAGTCCAGTTAGATTAAGTTAGATATACTGACACACAAACCCAAGTCCATTTGACTTGTGTCCAGTGTCTGACTCAGGTAACTTAGTTTGTCTTAGTCATTAATGAGTCCTTTTATTTTAAACATCTTGTAATGGACATAAGAAGGGACAGATGAATGACAGAAGAAGCTTCCAGGGCATCCAACAGTTAATTTCTCACAAAATGCTAGTGCTCTTTGGAATTCTCTTTATTTAGCTATGGTCCAGATCCAGATTTTAAAATACTCCTACAGCGTTTGGCTGTTCACATTAGGGAAAACAAAGCTAAACTAAACTGGGACATGAACAAAGTCAGTAGAAGACGGGGAACAATTAATTTTCCTGAACATTCACTTATTGAAATTCAGTCAGTCACAGCTCCAGTTCCAAAATAAAACTCCCCGTCTGACTTTAGGATTAATTGGATTGCATATTTGGGAAAGAACACACCACTGTTACATCACACTGGTAAAAACGGTTGAAAGCTGTGTCACAGTTTATAAAAGGCTTACATAATGAAAAAAACTAAATATGTCATGTAAAATCACATATTTTTGATATTTTTCCCTTAAAATCCCTTAAAATAATATTTAAACAGTAAAATAACATCTAAATAATTAATTAAAGAAAATAATAAACTTGGAGTTAGTGTCAGACATTGACTCTAAAGGTGAACTGTAATGAATGTCTAAATAAAAGTTGAATTCAGACACTCCATGTTTAGGAAACGGCTTGTGAGGGGAGAAAAAAACGTAAATCAAAAGGTCCAGAGTTTCGGCTGCACTGGGAACAGAAATTAATCCACAGAAGAACGAAATGTGACAGGAATTATCTTTTCAAAATGATGTGTGATGTTTCTGTTTTGGGAGCCCACATATGGAGCTAACACGGATTCTTTTAAAATTATCTGTTGAATTCTATTTTTATTTGTTTTGTCACTTTTTTAAGTGATGCTAGCTTTTGTCTTTAATATGGTATTTCCCCAGGTAACTGATTGTAATGTTGGGTAACAAAAACAGCTTTTAATCTAAGATACCACGGAGTACAGGCTATTGAACTGGGTATTTCTAAAGTGTTGTTTACAATCACTTTTGTATTGAAATGCATTTCAGGATTCTGCATGCCTCTCTTTAGTGATGCAGAGGGAAAAATGGGACCTATGAGAGAATTTTTTTTCACTTATGCCCACAAGTTTTTGGACAGTAACACATTTGTCAACCACAGTGATTTTAAATCAAACAATCAGCATATTACTGAAGTTCAGACTTACAGTTCTTATTCAAGGTTTTTACAAAAAACAGATTAAAGTCATTTCGATACGCACTCCTCCATTTTCAGAAGCTAAAAATTAATTGGACGAGCTAAGATCATTTCAAATCTAAGGACTGTTGTATAATACTGGGATGAAAATCTCTTTGTGCCTAAAAAGGACAGTTAAAAGCTAGAAAATACAAATCTCAACTTCAGATATTTTGTCTGCTTCATTTGTCAGGAAATAATGAGGGAACAGGCCTCAGCTGGCCATGAAACCGCTTGTCAGTCAACTGTCCAATTAATTTTGAGCCTCTGAAAATGCTGGACTGTGTATAAAAATATAAAAAGTTCATGCAACAATTCACTTTTTTTCAAATTTACTGTGGTGGTGTAAAGAGTCAAAACTACCAACATTGTGTCTTTATTACTGACAAATTAATTGACCTAACTATAATAACAGTTTTAATGCCCAGTAGTGTTGGGTCTAGAAAACTTTACATGGAGGGGGCAAAGGAGGAGCAAGAGGTCTAGGCAGGGTGGCGCAAACATCTTCAGTAAAGTATGTGAAAATCCCCTATATGTTAATGGAGTCAACAAAACATCCACAACAAACACTTTAAATCTATTTATTGCATCATCATCTCTTCTAAGAAACCAAAGACAATTTTCAGGTATAAATGTGAAAAAAAAGTTTTAACACGGGCGATTTTTTTTACAAGCTTTAAAGTAGGAAAAACTTCACTCACACCCTGCAGTACTCACTGGCAAAGCAATAGCAATCTTGCATGGGCGAAAAGTATTTTAGGTTGAGGGGGGCAGCTGGGAGGGCAAGAGTCCCCCCTTGCCCCCTGTAGATCCACCCCTGATGCCCAGTTTCTGTAGTAATGACTACAACAACAACAACAACAAACTTTATTTATATAGCACATTTAAAAACCAGTGGTGTACCAAAGTGCTTAACATACAAAAGAGTAAGATGAAGTAACAAGGAGGATGAAGGCTATGGCAAAGTACCAACATGGTAGCATGTTAAAGTAAAGTAGTTAAGAATAGACCGAAGATAGAAATAAGCATTAAACTAACTAACAAACAATCATTAACTGGTAGAAAAAGCGAGGCTAAATAGGTGGGTTTTTAACCGCGATTTGAAGGATTGAATGGAATCAGACTCGCGGATAGCGATGGGGAGGTTATTCCATAGATTGGGTGGAGCCAAGGCAAACGCTCGGTCACCTCTAGTCTTCAGCCGGGATCTCGGCTGTGCCAAAAGTGACTGGGAAGATGATCTTAGTACTCTAGCGGGGGTGTATAATCTAAGTAGCTCAATGAGGTAGCTTGGAGCTATATTGTTAATAATTTGGAAGGTGAGCAGCAGGATTTTGGATTGAATGCGAAACTTCACAGGAAGCCAATGCACTACTAACTCCTTCCAGCACTCAATTAACACAATTCATGAAGCATTATGGGATGCTGTTTTAGGTCCAGATTATTTAAAAATAAGTGGCTTTAAAAGGTTAGAGAAAAAGAGAAAATGGCAACAAGTGAGGTGAACTTGATTTGGGGTTTTACTCTTACTCCTGTACTTTCTGTCTGTCTTTTAAAATCCATCACTGCGTTTTTCTGCTTGGCTTTCCTCTCCATTGACTGCATCTGAAACAGTTGTCAGATGAGTCTGCACTGCCTGTCACATTAGGAGCTCCCGCAGAGAGATAGACATAACGTGAGACAAAGACGGTAAATAACGGAGTGGTTTTTTTAGAAGGTGTGCAAGCTGAAAAGAGACACACTATTAAAAGTGAGACGGTGTAGGGAAAAATGAACTGGGCATGACACAGAGATTTGAAAAAAAAGAGCGAAAGAGAAGGATGAGGAGACAGATAGGAAGTAGCAGACTTCCCGTGCTGAGTCACACAGCTCTGCAAAGTCTCACTACACTTCCAGAAACTTCTGTGCAGCCCCCATCCCCATACTCAGCTGTGTAATGATATGCTTTTTTGCATTTGTTTGTTTGCGAGTGTGTGTGTGTGTGTGTGTATATGTGTCTTAGTGCAGCTGTGCATTCCAATCAGAGAGATTTTACCCTCTTGCCACTTCTGAGGGCTCCACCAACCTCCCCCTCCTTCACATTATCCACTAATACCCTCTACTTCCCTACCATCTGGACGAGTCACTGATACCATCCACTACACAAGTGTGTTCATCTGTCTCCGAGCTCGCGTCTAAGATTCACACTAAGAAGAATTAGCTGGTTTATGTTAATTCTAACATGAACCTGATTTAGAAGGAAGATTCAACAATCTTTCAGTTAAATTTCACGTTTCTGACTGCTCAGGTGATTGTTGCCATACTCTGCATCATATGTAATGACTCACAGCCAATACAGCCCACCATCCTAACCTGCAGAGGAAAATGATGCACATTGTCATTTATACAATTTGGTGAACATGCATCAAACTTGTGTTTACTTCAAAAGTGCCATCAAACTGCTGACATTTAGGACCGAACCATGAAACTTTTAGAATCAAAGCATGACTTTTAAATATTTCTCTTTTCAAGCAACTTGAAGATGCCATTATATATAGTCCTCTGCAGAAGAACTGTAAGCCCAACAGACTTATTTTCCTGGGAAAATAGCTGCAGCAATTTATGGAAAAACGCAATAAAAACGGAGCTTGTGTGATTCTAAAAAGCCTGAAAGTCAATATTTATTCATCTTTATTCTTCAACACAGTCTGATCTCTCTTAGACAGCTTGCATGTCATTTCTTTAAGTAGTCTCCAGGAAAAGTTCTCCAGGCTTCTTGAAGGACATTCAAAGCTATTCTTTGGATGTTGGCTGCCTTTTGTTCTGTTCTCTGTCAAATCTGCTTCAATAATGTTGAGGTCAAGACTCTGGTGAAGGCCAACCCATGACTGATAATCTTCAACTGTGTAATTGTCTATCCAGTGATTTAAAATGACTTTTTAATATAGGAGTCCTCTGTGTTCTATCTTCATTAAATTTTGGGGCCTGATGACACAGATAAGGTGGCATTAAAAAATAAATTTGTCCAAGAAGGATAGTATTGAGTTTGCCCACTGAACACAATGATACCAGATGTAATCAATAATGACTGAAGTATTTGTGGCTTTTTGATGCACTCTTATGATCTATGACGATCATCCTAAGATAAAGAAGAACAGGACCTTCAAATACCCTCTTGTGGCCATTGTGAATACAATACTGCAAAAACACTGATGTAACAAGTGATCAAATTCAGTTATATACTTGTGATTGGTCCCTGTGCAAAGGAGTTAGAGACAAGACAAGTGGTTGGATCCAGGATAATTGGGTTTAACCCTTGACTGTGTACAAATTTGTGTACATCACGTGCTCTGTTTAAGGTTCTGAGCCTAAGGGGGTGAGCATATTTGTGCTGCGATGGGAGCCAATAAACAGCCAAAAGGGATTAATTTGCCTTTGATGATTTCAAAGTTTGTTACATGCTACCTTTTGGAATAATTATGTCTTTCATGCAGTGCTTTTGAAATTAGTTTTTTATTTTCTTCTGTTAAATCTGGATAAATGAGAAAGACACATGGCTATAACACGAATTACAGCTAGATACCATTCACTGTTGGTTTATATACTCTGTGTACACTAGACTTTCAGCTTAGTTACATCATCCTATTTTCTTTTTACAAAATGCACACACACACACACACACGCACACACACACACACACACACACACACACAAACACACACACACACACACAAACACACACACACACACACACACACAAACACACACTTTTCAAACCCAATAAATGTGGCTTATTAGATATAATTATCAAATATTATGCTTTGTTATAATATTCAGCATTTATGTGCACTGTGTGTGTGTGTGTGTGTGTGTGTGTGTGTGTGTGTGTGTGTGTGTGTGTTTGTGTGTGTGTGTACATGTCCACGTGTGTGTGCATTCGTTTGTGTCCTTTGAGGATTGTGAGGTTAGAGGAATGGATCTCTAACAAGGTCTGTGGCTGCATCGTCTCCACAGAGTTGGCTTACTGCTCTTACTAATGAGACAGCGGCACACACGTATGGACACACGCACACGCACGCATGCATGCACAGACACACACACAGAAAAGCAGACTTTTAAAAGTCTGTAACCTGACATGGTGAATCACAATTTCATCCGATCTGCCTCCAAACAGCCCCACTCACTAATCCATTTCCTAGTTTCTGTGTGCGTGCGTGTGTTTGTGTGTGACAGAGAGAAAATGTGTGTGAGGCCAAGAGGTCCTTGTCCTGCCAGCTTCTGGTGGCTAATCCTCCCCATTTTTCGCTCTCCCAGTGACACACTAAGGAGTCACACTCTATGTCTGTTTCCCTTTCTTTTCTTGTTTTGTAGTTGTGTTTATGAGAATTTCTAAGCCATTTTTTTTCTTTTTCAAAGGTTTTCTGTATTTGGTTTTTTGAGCCACGTGCATTTGTGATACACTGTGTGTGGCTATTTGCTGTAGGAGTAAAACATATGTTTATAACATTATTGTCCAGCAGTGTGATCAAATCTGAATATAGCCTTTGTGTGAGAACAAACTGATAATGACCTTACATACACACACACATAGTCCTGTCCTACACAATATGTGATGCTGGATGTGCTGGATCGCCTGCCCAGACTATAATCACATTGCATCCACCAATTGGAATGCTGCTTCTAAGAACAGATGGCGTTGACTCTGTAAGCTGGTGGTATGATTTTGCCTTGAGCTCTGTTATGCTGTCTTTCTTAAGGAATATTATTGTGAGTCATCTACATTTCATTGTTGCGGTGATGCTGTCTGCAGAAAATGTAAATGGCCTGGCCTGTATTTGTATAGCGCTTTACTTAGTCCCTCTGGACCCCAAAGCGCTTTACACTACATTCAGTCATCCACCCATTCACACACTGGTGATGGCAAGCTACATTGTAGCCACAGCTGCCCTGGGATGCAACTTCGAGTCATACATGTTACATATTTTCACACATTAATTGTATTATTTTTAAATAAATGATAAATATGCTGCTTGGTTAGGCTTAGGCATTAAAGACTGCTGGATTAGATTCAGAAAAAGTTCATGGTTTGAGTTAAAATACAATGGCTGTCACCTTTTTTAAAAAACTTTGTTTTGTTGGTTTTTCATGGTAATTCTTCCCTTCTTTCAAAGCAGTGAAGAAAAATATGTTTCCTATTTAAATACATTGGTTACACATTTGTGTCTATGAACACGACCAAAGAGACTAATTTTTCTTGACTATTTCACAAATTCCCGTAAGACTAGGCTGGATTCTCAGAATAGCACCAGCAGCAACGGCACGGCTCAGGTGACCAGTCCTTTAAAGAAAATCCACTGGAGCTCACAGTACCAATTATTTCATCACTTATTTGTAAATCGTGTAACTGATACACCCAACTTTACATTTCCCCCACTTCCAAAATCCCACTTTAGCTCCCCTTTACTCACAGTAGGCGTGGTTGCCCTGACACGAGTGTTCCCCATCGTCACTTCTCTGCTGGCCTGCACTGTGCTTATGATCTGACTACAATACTTTTAACTCATTTTCACGCACATACACCTTTAAAAATTTGAGAGCACAATGGTTTTACACATTTTGGGGCTTAAATGGAGCAGTTTTTAGAAGCAGTGACATGCTGTTTTCTCACTAAGATTTAATCACTTAACAAAAAATTTTTTTATGGAGGCAGTTACTGAGGACACAGAGCTCTATCCTTGGGCGTCTGTCCAACTGAACCAGGTCTTCTCAGCAGTAGCATTAATCAAATGAACCAGACTTTGGTGGGTCAAACGTGCTCAGGCATGGCACACTTTACATGGTATGAGTAGACTTTTGTGGGACTGCTTTTGTATGATACATGAAAAGTTTAGCCTCTTGTTCAAAAGCTTTTTAAACCACCAACCTTTCTATTGCCTGAACACCAGCCACAGACCTACACTGCAAAATATTTGGTAAATATAAAGCAGACATAGACAAGCGTAAAAGGATGATATATCACCCCTGGCATCACTCTTCTTCAACCAGTTCCCATCTGCCTATGGCTTTGTGTGCATTTCCACTGTCATTTATGCTCTCGTCACTTTATAGGCTTGACTTGTAAACTGACCAACCAGCTGCTCACTCGGAAACTTTGTGCGTGCCTTTGAGATTTGTACCAAGTGTTTGTTTGTGTGTGTACAGCAAGCAAGAAAGAGCTGTTGTCAGTTGATTTATAGGCTTTCTGGGAAGCCACACAGTGCAGCTGCTGTCATACTACAGATCAAAGGGGATTCCTAGACAGGCTGTAAGGAGGGGGGCAAAGGCGACATGCTGCATGGAGGCATGGAGATGGAAGGGCAGGGTTGATGCAGTGAGGAGAGATTAATGAAGCACTGATGTCAGCTGGTCTCTGCTGATTAGTTTGTGACCACTGTTTGCTCTCAGAGCCCATTGCAACTCCAAATTAATCCAACACATAAAGGATTAGGGTGCTTGAAACTTGGGCTGCCAATGTAATCAATATAATGGGAAATAAATGCAATTAATCCTACTTACATCAGGGTTAAAATGTTTACATTTGACTGCTCCTTTACAGACATGCTGATTCAACTCTGTGATGTATGTTTGGATGTCTGTGGTGCTGTTGATTTGCACTGTACATGTTACACTCAGAGGTGTTGGTTGATCCTTTACACATGCAGTCGATAATACTGCTGTTCTAATGGACTGTGTTACATTTAGCTGAGTGCCTAAGAAACTAGCAACTGATTGTATATAGCTACTTGTGTGCATAACATAGTGTCACTTTGCTTTCTGGGTTGCATTTTGTCTGCAGAAACAACCCATTGTTCCACTGATGATCATTAATCATCTAATGTAATCTGGAGAGTAATGCTGCTCTATCCTGCTGCTGGTTATGTAGCCCTTGTAATCCAATTGGTGTGTCACTCACTAACTCTGTGAAACAGCAGACGTCAATCCAGATGGCATTAAAAATCACTCTAGGAATTATTGTGTATTATTTTCTTCATAATTGAAATTTATTTGATGGGAGAGTAAAAAATAAATAACCAAATCTCTCCTGGTAATTCCTAACATGAGCAGCAAACACCTCTTTTTCACTGACACAGTGCTGGGGATTGTGCTGGTGCAGAGCCAGTCCTGCCCGGCTGTCTTTTGAGAACCAGCTCACATTTCCAGAGGTCTGAGAATTAAATGTTTTGCAGTGTCACTAGCAGAAGCTGAGGTAATTTTCTTGGGATGAAAATAACAGGTTGAAAGATTGGACCCTGGCAACAACACTGAAGTGTTGAAAAAAAAACAAAAACAAAAAAAACCCTTTCTCAAAGTAAACATTAAAGTCTGATCTATCTCAGTCTTCACATATAGTCGTCTGCAAGCTATTTTACAAGAGCATTTTCACTTTGGAGATCAGACTTTAGGAGATCAGATTCTATATTTACAAAATCCTGACCACAACACAAAACACAACACCCACCATGCTGTTTACACACCCTAAATTATGACTAGATATAAAAATGAAGTGCATAATGCCTTGGGCTTGTCTAGTAAGCAGATCATCAAGACTATGATAAAAATCAGGGTACAAAATGTTCATTCATTCACAAAAAAAAAAAGACAAGAAAATATGTGCAAAATATGACTGGACTATAAATCCACAGTTACATCACCTACTGGTTAGGGACTCCACATTTTCACTGTTCCAGTCTTTGCTGTAGCCAAATTGGTTTTTCTTGCCAAAAATTACTTAACACATTCTGGTTTCTCTTGCATGTTAAAGTATCCCTGGGCAAGAACCTCGAGTTCACCACAATGTATTCATGTGAATGCAAAGTGCTTAGGCATAGAAAAAAGTGCTTGTGTAAACGGCAAATGAGGCTTGTAGTAAGAAAGATATGTAAGTACGTAGTCCGTATGGATGACATGGTTTAGCGCTAATTTATTAGCTAATGGTAGCAAGCTTGGTTAGCAAACTGCACTCATAGACTGTGTGGGTGCAACACACAGATGCACAGATTGTCTAATTAGCACTAAGTAATGGACTAGCAAACGTTAATTTCGGCAAACACATCAAGCCATAATGTTGGTCAGATAATCCATTACAGATGTTTCAAAAGCCTCTAATGGCACATGAAGACACCGTGAAGAGGGCGAGTTTAATCAGGACAAATAGTAAAAGACACTTTGGACGTGTAGCCTCTATCGAGGGACCTTATGTGTCCCTAACTCAATTATTAAATGAGCTATAAAAAAATTATTCACCCTGTTCAGAGTTGTAATGCTAGAGGTAACTATCTATAGAGGCCAAAACCATTTTGTTGTAGCAGGCTGTAAACGTGCATTTTAAAGTTATAAAGTTGGGCATTTTAACATGGGCAAGTATGGTGGCATGGCCTCTTGTGGCACCTAGAGGAACTGCAGTTTTTTTCTACTTTCTTTGTTTCCACTTTTATTTTATTTGTTTTAGCGCTGGAGGATGTTGGATGGAAAGATACATTTTTGGTATGTTTGTCATACTGCTGTGTATATGGATGTACTAAACATGAGTTTTATTTTTATTAATTATGGAAAGGTTGGAAAGGAAGACAAAGCAGGCTATGCTTCTGGTTCTGCCTTGTGATTTAGGAGTTCCCAAAGTGTGGGTTTTCTCAGTCAGATTGACCCCTCGCTCATGTGATCTGGAGTCAAGACCCCAAAATGGGGGAAAGCCAGCTCAGCTCAACTCAAGGCACAAAACAGCATTTTTTATTCAGTCCACAATTTTAGTCTACTGTTTGAGATTTGAAAACATCAATATATTTGCATGCTAACAAACTAATAAACAGTTCTTAATAGTAAGATCTTTCCTAGTTTTCAAAAATTTAAAATGTCAGTGTTCGACCTCAAACTGATTATCAAGGGAAGAGGGATAGGTATGACAAGGAGGAAGAAAGGCAGAAAGGGTATAGATGAAGAAGCTGAGTGTCAAGAAGACTGTTTAAAGAGACTGTGGGATAACCTGCAGTCAGCAGGGAGGAGGAGGAAGGGACTGAGTGGTGGTGGGTGGTTTGAAAAGGGTAATACAGACAAGCCTGAGTAAGATAATGAAAACAAGACACTTACATAAATTAATTTAACTTAATAATGGTACAACATCAAATGAGATTTAATCACATGATGTGTGAGACAGCATCCAAACCGAAGGAACAGAAACTTGGGCATCTACAGAGGCAGAAGCAGCACTGCAGGACACCTAATGGTCAGGTCCAATTACCAGGAAAATACTCCTTCAGGCAGATCACGCTGTGGGTAAACATTGCTCTCTGACAGGTGTGTGTTTGTGTTCGCAAGTCAGTGAGAAAGAGAGAGTGTTAGTATGAAGTGTGTGTGTGTGTGTGTGTTCCTGTCTAGCTATCTTTGTGAGGACCGAAATCTGCATTCTAGTATACTTGTGAGAACCAGCAGTCACTTGTGAGGACACACACACCGGTCCTGGTTAGGTTAATGGTTAGGGTAAGGGGCTAGGAAAACCATTATGTCAATGAAGGTCCTCACTAAGATAGCTGAATGGGCTTGTGTGTGTGTGTGTGTGTGTGTGTTCCTGTCTAGCTATCTTTGTGAGGACCGAAATCTGCATTCTACTATACTTGTGAGAACCAGCAGTCACTTGTGAGGACACACAACCCGGTCCTCACATTTTTGAAGGCATTTAAAGGCATTTTTGAGGCTCAAAATGGGGTTTTAGTGTCAGGGTTACAATTAGGTTATGGTTAGGTATAGGGTAAGGGTTAGGGTTAGGCATTCATTTTTAATGGTTAGGGTTAGGGTAAGGGGCTAGGGAAAGCATTATGTCAATGAGGGTCCTCACTAAGATAGCTGAACGGGGTTGTGTGTGTGTGTTGGCTTTAAAGCAGCAGCAGAAACTGTGCTTTCATACATTCATTGCGGTTTTAATTTATCGCTCATGTTCTTTCTGCCTGGCACCAAACTGTTAGCATAATTTCCTCAGACACATAAATGTGCTCCGTTAAATAAAGTGAAATGTGATTCAGACACGGGGCACAATTGTATTTCTCCAGCAGAGAGAAGTGTAGCAGTGCTAGAAACACACATTTCCAATCCAGTCTGCGACTAATTACATCATTTATTTTTTTGTTCACGTGAAACATTTAGATTCCCATCACGGAACAAGTAGTGCTCAGTATTTGTAACCCCGCCTGCCTTTGTTATATTATCTATGCCCCCCCCCCCCCCCCCCAAAAAAAAAGTGTTGCTTATTCTCTTGACACCCTTCACTCAGAATAAATGTTTTATAATTGCACTTCTCAGCTTTCAGTATTCTTAAGCTCCCATAATGGTGTCAGAGGTGAGGGCAAAAATTCAAATATATAGCCACATTTTTCAAGACTATAAAGGGTTAAAGAAAATGATATATATAGATAAATGGAGTGTGTGCATTCCTGCGTTTGTTTCAAACTGGACCTGAAGATACCTGAAGGTTTATAGTTGTTAAACCAAAGCAACCGAGGTTGACTGTTTTGTCCTTTTTTGTCATCAGTCGAATAAGTACAAAGAACGAGGTCACAATCCTGGAAGGTTAGCTAAATCGCTAAGTTGACATCATTCTAGATATACAAGTAGCAAATCTCATAAAGGGATCCTATTTAAATAGTTGATTGTGCTCCCATTTCCAAGCCGCTTTGCACACCACCTCTACCTTTGCTCTTCCTTAACCCTTAAAAATCAGTGGCAAAAACTCTCATGAATCCAAACGAAAGAATTTTCATTTAAATTGTTGTCAATATGTGTGGAGGAGGTCAGGAGAGAGGTACAACAGTAAAGTCCATCTGTAAAACACAGTTGGGGCTGCATTTCAGTGAGTGGTGTTGGGGATCTTGGCAAACCAGATGGAATTATGAATGCAGATTTTAATCCAATACCATCTGCAAAGCATCTGACTACCAAATGCTTTCAGCATGATAATGATTCAAAACAGACTACCATTTCAGTAAAAGATTATCTGGATAGAAAAACACACAATGGAACACTATTAGTCATGGATTGGCCTCCCCAGAGCCCAGACCTCAACTTTATTGAAGTAGTGTGCGATCATCTTGACAGAGAATTGAACAAAAGGCAGCCGACATCCAAAGAAGGGGTTTGAATGTCCTTCAAGAAGCTGGGGGAACTATTCCTGAAGACTACTTAAAGAAATGACAAGAAAGCTGCCTAAGAGAGACGGTGTTGAAGAATAAAGATACCAAATTTTGACTTTATGATCGTCAGAATTACAAACTCTGTTTCCCAAAACATAAAATCTATTTTTCTGGACCGAGTTTCAGTATATCACTGCAGCTTCCCATTTTCCTTTCAAGATATAAAGAAATGTGTGGCTCAAGACTTTTGAGTGACATTGCTCTATTTTATAATTTTGGGCTCTATATCTAGTTCCTGGGGCATTGTTGTAAACGTTGCCAGGCAACCAGCAGTTTCTTTTTACTAAGCTTTAGAGGAGCTGGTACAAGCAGCATTTTTTAATTAAAAAAAATGTTACACAGGTTGAAAAATCAGGAAATCTTTCCAATACATTCATTTACCTGCAAAACAAGTATCATTGTCACTAGATGTGACTGTCCACAGTGTCCTTTACAGTGTCTGCTGCCCAGATGAAATGTAGATGCGCGACTACCTTAATATACTACTTTAAAAACCCTACAGAGAATAACTAAAGCAACAAGTACTTTTGCATGTCCCTCAGGCCTTCAATCGCTAGTCTGCCTCACCACTGGTCAGACAGGCTGACCAACCAGTAATAATCACTGGTGATTGCGTGCTTTCTTTGAACAGTCTATACTGCAGGGTCCACTGGAACCTTTAATCCAGGACTGAAGCACTGCAGCCGGGAGGTTACTGTAAATCTCTTTTTCTGTGGTGGATGGTAAGCCTTTATAGCTTTATATTTGACTTAATAGATCAGAAACTACTAAAGGCCCATTAAAATAAAGAAAAACTGATACTACAGACAGCTCCAACGATGTGTAATGAATGCAAGTGAGAAGAATAGTCAAGTCTCAACGTGTTCTGGACAAAGAGTATTCTCTTCCTTTAGATGTAACCTTTAGCACACTTTGACACCAATACCCCTTGAAAGACACACTCACGACCATACCTGCACTTGCAAACTCAATCCATTCACACAACAAGACAAACACTCACACACAAATCTGGGTAAATGCACACATAAGACCCATATTTCTCTTTTTATTCCTTGTGTGTTTATGTGGGTTCGAATACTCTCAAAATGCATTTACCAAGCGAGTGCTCATCCTGCCGTAATAGAGGAGAAAAGTGACACAATGGGAGAGAAATCTCTGCTATTCAAATGGGCCACTTGTGCAACACTATCTGCCTTCTTTTTGACATGATAAGCTCCACTGAGCAGAATTCATAAAAGTGGTTTAGCTTGATAGATGTTTGAACTTTGATGTAACACTGTAGACACAGAAGAAAACACTTAACATTAATTTCAGTTAAATTGCAATTATAATTTCAATTAGAATCAATTTTGGATTATAGTACTTCAATTCCCCACCTATATATATTTATCATCGCTTTACTGACATAAAAAAAGACACATTGTAATCAGGAAACACTCGAAAAGGTGAAATACAAGAGTACTTGAAGAGCTCAACTTGGCCCAAATGGCAAGGACCACTAAAACTTTGATGTTTTATCATATTTTGATCACAAAATCCTGAGGTCAGCCTGTTATGGCATCATTGTGATGTATTAGGGGATTGTATTGAAAATATAAAAAGTGTGTTTTACAGCTCTCTCTGTGCCCTTTTATATGATATATTACTTGATATGGTTTCTTGAAGGTCAACTTTGACCTTGGGCAAACAATGGTCAAGGTCAAATTCTTAGCGAACCTAGGTACTCATGTCTCTCAAGGCCTACTATATTGTTGTAAATAGGAGCTTTTCAGGATAAAGATAAGACTTTCTTCTTGTCAGCTGAAAGTTATGCCACATTGTTAAACCATTAAGGTAAATGCTCTGCTGCCTTCCATCTCAAGCCTTGAACTTGGGACCAAGAACAACAGCTGCTCTGCAGATTTGAGAGTGAGCTGTAATGGTTGAGGAGGTCCCTAATTTAAGATGGAACAAGGCCTCTCTGTGATTTAAACTGATTTTTTTTTTAAAGAAAGGAAAAACAACCTGATATCAATTCTGAAGACCATTGGTAAGTAGAATAGTGAAGCAAGAATAGGGTAATTATACACCATAGTTACAGTTCTTTGATGCATTTAGAGTGCAGCCTAATGAATAATGAGTTACAATTATCAAGATGGATGGAGAAAAAAGCATCAATGGGGATTTGAGCATCACTGAGGGAAAGAAATCCTGCCAATAGTCCAAATTAAACCAATAGCTGATTTAGTCGTACTATTAAGATGTTTAGTTCATGGCCAAATTCAAGGTTAGTGGCATGTGAAGGGTGACCAAAAAGTTCTTTGATTTACCCCTTTAAAGGTCAGAATCTCTTTTCTTAGTTCACCGTGGAAGTCGGAGTCAACTTCTGTGTCTGATACACTGAATTTCATATATGGGATCATCATTGTTGATAAGAGGTAGGTCTCAGTTTCCAAGCCAGAACCCATTTCCAACCCATTTTCCCTTCTTTTCAACATTAATGTTGTCCTGCATTGTTCATTGGTCCCACACAGGGACGTTGTCAACATTTCGTCCAACTGGAAAGTCCTGATACACCCGAACCTGTCAGGTGTTGACTGTGCCAGAGTTTTTTGGGGGTTACACCATTACAGTCTCCGACGGAACACTGCCCGATTTGAGTAGACCCAGAATAACTTGAAGAGGGACAACTTCAAGGACATAGCAGATTTAAACTAAGTGGTCACTTGTGTAGGTTATAAACTTAAACAAGTATTATTCAGGTTGTAAGGTTCAAGGTTTCTTTTTTGGAAGGAATGAAATGAAAAGAAATATTTTTAAAAGACTTTTAAAAATAAACCTCTTTTAGTAGTCTTGTAAGTAAAATATCTAGAAGAGACGAGAAAGAGTTTATGTCATTAATCCTCCTGGGATAAAGGGAATTTAATCTTAAACAGTAGCTTGGCTTTGGGTTGTAAAGGATTTGCAGCAGTGAAAAATACTTTAATTTTTTTCCCTTTGCAGGGTTGTTAAAATCTCTTTCCAGGGATTTGCATGGCATCAGAATTACACCTTTATCTCAAGGCTATCCACATCTGTTACGCACCTTTCTATAGAGGTTTTACGGACACGTGACTGCTTACCACGTGACATCAACTTGTCAGCCATCTTGGACGAGTAAAAATCACGAAACATAGTGAAAAACGTACTAAACATCATGCAGATGAGATAAAATATGACAACTATGAGTTACAAACAAGTGTATATAATTTTTTTTAATGGCTTCTCTGTTTTCCCCAATCCTTGCCTTACTGTCTAGGTTTATTCTTCGACTTTCTTCTGTTAGCTTCCTGTTTTGTTTTGAATATTATTCCCACGTGTGTCTTCTTGTGTTTTTGCTTCCCGTCGTTGTTCCTTTTGCTGTCTTGACTGAGTTAACCCGTGTCTTATTGTCTCTCTCCCTGGTGTGTCTTTTGTGTCTCTTTCTTCAGTCTGTCAGCTCATCTCCTAATGTTTCCTCTCTCTCGTTGTTCCACTTCTTTGGATTTTTGTCAGTTTCATCTCTTAGACTGTTGAATAACTTGACATTGGGCCCGTTTATGTTGCCTTATGTGAGTTTGAAATCAAGGTTCTCTTCTTATTTTTCATCTGGCACTCATGGATATTTACTAGGTGATGAGTTGTTTTTGTTTTGTCCTCATGAAAAATCCATCTTTTTCTACTCCACATGCTATTTGGCTTCCTTGCTAATCCGCATATTGATGGCATTGTCAGCATCAGCGTACTGTTTGTTTATTGCTCCTCTGTCAAAATCACACTGATTCAGCTTTTGTATTAATGCATTACCCTTCCTGGTAATGGAGACCCCTGCAGCAACTATTTTATACATCATTAATGTGCACTTCTCCAGGTTGGGAGCAGCTACAATAACATAATATAGCTATCAATGAAGTGCTTCATTCCAACACTACATCTCTAATGCAATAACATACAGTCCCCAGCCTTTTACTCAAATCTTCATGGCACAGATTCAACAAGCAGCTAGAAATATTCTTCAGTGATTTTGGTCCATACTTACATGTCAGCATCATATAGTTGCTGCACATTTGTCAGCTGCGCATCCAAGAAGTGAGTCTTCCATGACATCCCAATAGTACCTTATTGGATTGAGATGTGGTGACTGTGGAGGCCGTTTGAGTACAGTCATGGTCAACAAACCAGTTTGAGATGATATGAACTTTGTGACATGGTGCATTATCCTGCTGGGGAAGCTGTAGCTCCAAAGGTAGAGCAGGTCATGTACTAATTGGCTTGATCCCTGGCTGCTCCTGTCCCAAGTATCCTTGGGCAAGATACTACCTCCAAGTTGCTCAGTGATGAAGTGTTTGTGTTATATAAAGCACTCTGAGTGCTCAGATAGAGTAGAAAAGCGCTATATAAGAACTAGTCCATTTACCAAGAGCCATCAGGAGATGGGTGCACTGTGGTTATAAAAGAATGGACATAGTCAGCAACAATTCTCAGGTAGGATGTGGCTTTTAAAACTGATACACGCTGCCTCAAAAGTTTGCCATTAAAACAGCCCTCAAACAATTATACCGCCATCAGCAGCCTGATCCACTGATATGAGACATGATGGATCCATGCTTTCATGTTATTTTTCTGAAGTTTTTTCAATTTTCAATTGTCCAATTTTTATCCTTTTAACCCTGTATCCTCAATTTCCTGTTCTTAACTGAGTGGAGCATGTTTCTGCTGCTGTACATTCAGTTGTTGTACATTCAGAGATGCTCTCCTGCATACCTCGGTATAACAAGGGGTTTTTGAATTACTGCTTGAAGCAGTTTGCCCCTTCTCCTCTGACCTCAGTCTTATCAAGTGGTGGGGCATAGACACTATAACTGGTGCATGGATGACAGTGGAAATATATGAAATTGGTTATTTCTTGTAGGGACTACACCCAATTTTTTATTATGCCACTGTGAAGAAGTTAATTCCAGAAAATGTGAACCTGGACTGGAATGATGATGGTTTTCACACTTCTAGTATGCAAATTTAAAAAAAGGCTCTATTGCTAGTCAGTGCAGCAGACATTTGATTTGTGGCGGTGCAGGTATGCTACTTAGCAGGCCCATCCATCACTGGCTTTTCATCGAATTACCACAATGACACGACTGGAAGACGTGGCTGTAAATTGAAGCTTAAAACTTGTGGATTGTGAGTCAGGATTTAAGGGATTTAAAAAGCGACGTTGAAGTCAACAGAGTTGGGAGCTGTTAAGAGTCCTGACAGCTATCCCTGCTCCTGCTGACATGCCTCCACGCCTGCAGTCATTTTATTTATGTTTCTTACACAGTGTCAAATAAAATCAATCACTCACTTGTTCGCGCTCTCCTCCTGCTCCCTCTTTGGTGTAAGCAAGCACACAAAAATGCCCAGAAACTCACTCACACACACACACACACACACACACACACACACACACACACACACACACACACACACACACACACACACACGAGAAACAGGTGGTTGACGACACTGGGTTTTCC
This sequence comes from Pelmatolapia mariae, assembly GCF_036321145.2. Classification (NCBI taxonomy): domain Eukaryota; kingdom Metazoa; phylum Chordata; class Actinopteri; order Cichliformes; family Cichlidae; genus Pelmatolapia; species Pelmatolapia mariae. The sequence goes on from NC_086230.1 coordinate 13,536,481, forward strand.
AGATGACCCATCGTTGAACCCTTTGGCCTCTTGTTACAGGAGAGCTGAATAGGTGTGATACGTCAGCTGTCAATAACTACTGAGCTGTAAGTAAAGATTACATACCCTTAAGTGCACAACTGTAAAGGAAAATGATATGTGTGACTGTGTGTGTATGTGTGCAGTATGTGTGACTACAAATGTACGTGTATAGGAGTTTTACAGGCTTGAGGTAATTAAGGAAAGAGGTTTATCGTGTGTGTGTAAACCAATCCCCAGCACTGTGAAACAGGAAAATTGTATGAAACTGCTGACCTTACATCAACACATCACTCACCAGATTGCTTAAACCCTGTGTGTGTGTGTGTGTGTGTGTGTGTGTGTGTGTGTGTGTGTGTGTGTGTGTGTGTGTGTGTGTGTGTGTGTGTGTGTTTCTATTAGTCATGTTGTTGGAACATAAATCTGTTCCTTTGACACATTATGGGAATCTGTCTTCCCTCTGGGAACAAAAACCAGGACCTCCATAAAACCATCATTATATTTCAGTGTGGAGACTCAGTTTGAGGTTAGGCTCGGGTTAAGGCATGGGTTGAGATTAAGCAAGTGCCAATAAATGAGGATTTAAAAACATTTGAATGCTAAAAAGTTGTTTTTTGTAGAGACAGTCAGCATTAACCTGATGGAAAAGAGTACTGTTTCTTAATCCAAATATTCACTGTTTAAAAATAAACTGCTATTGAAAGGATAATAAAAATCATTTATTACAAGTATTTTAAAGGAATTTTGAATCATTTCGGGAAGCTAGCTATTCCATTTACCTGTTAAGTGGTTGGTAGAATTAGTTTCACAAGTGCTCACCTTTGACTTTTAGCAAACTTTCCAAAATGTCAGACTATTCAATGGCCAACCTGATGTTTCATAATATACACCAACCTCTGGCTTGTTTTCAAGTTATTTTTTAAATTTACAGACTCGGGTAAACTCTGACAGTGATGTTTGTTTAATTAATTAAGTATAAGAATTCTTTATTAAACGTACGTTTCCCTCGCAGTCACATTCTCACCTATCAAATGCTGAGGGCACAATGCTGCAAACACACACAGTGACTGTTACCCCAAACCTGGGCTGACAGGCCAAGTGAATGGAAAACAACAACAGCAGTGCCATCTTTACCAAAAGGGCAATTTTTTTTTTTTTTTTTTTTCCTCCTCCAGTGTTTTGCAGCATCATGTTTCCTGCTGTGTATGTGCACCTCTTGGGGGGGGGGGGGGGGGGGGGGGGGGGGTGCACGGAGTGGTCAGGGCTGGCTATAGAATATTGATGAAGTGATCAGGCTCGAGCTTGGAGGAGGGGTTGTTCATTATTAGAAATCCGCTAAACCTCATTGGGATTCTGCACATGAAATGATACAAAGTGGGCTTTAAAATTATTCCTTTCACAGTATTTTCCTTTACTAAACAAAAAAAGAAGAAAAATAATTATAAAGTGCCAGATCACACAACAGTTGCCTCAAGCTGCTTTATATTGTAAGGTAAAAACGCTACAATAATACAGCCAAAACGCTAACCATTAGATAACCTGCTATGAGCGAGCGCTTGGCAACAGTGGGAAGGAAAAACTCACTTTTAACAGGAAGAAACCTCCAGAAGGAATCAGGCTGAGGGAGGAACGGCCATCTGCTGCAACCAGCTGAGTGAGGGGAGGGAGACAGGACAAAAGACACTGTGGAAGAGAGCCAGTGAGTGATGAATGCTTCATGGGAAACCCCCAGCTCCAGCATAACTAAAGGAGGATTCAGGGTCTCCTGATCCAGCCCTAACTATATGGTTTAGCAAAAATGAAAGTTTTAAGCCTAATCTTAAAAGTAGAGAGGGTGTCTGTCTCCAGAATCCAAACTGGGAGCTTGTTCTACAGAACTGCAGGCTTTAAATACATAAATACTCTAGAAACCACAAGTAAGCCAATAGTCTGTGATTGAAGTGCTCTGTTGGTGTGACACGGTTCTCCGAGGTCTTTAAGTATACATATATACTCCTGTATACAAGGAGCAGGATTTTAAATTCGATTTGATTTAACAGGGAGCCAAAGACGAAAAGCCAATATGGGAGAAATCTCTCTTTCTCGTCCCTGTCGGTACTCTCGCTGTAGCATTTTGGATCAACTGAAGGCTTTTCAGGGAGTTTTTAGGACAACTTGATAATACAGAATTACAAGTGATTAAGTAAAAAATACAACAAACTTTTTGCAGTATTGCTCCTCTTCTTTTGCTGATAGGATTGAAACAATGCTTTAGCCAAAAACTGAAATTTTAATGATGTAGGGTTATATTTAATTCAGCTGCTGTTATGTCTTATAGTCCTGAGCTCCAACAACAACACAGAATCATCTGAGGCTCATCAGGGAAGAAGGTCAGGATTCAGCCAATGATCCTATTGTTAAAAAGGGTAAAACAATTGTGCATGGTTTTGGTATTTAAAGGTGATGGCCGAACTGTCATTAGCCCTATACAATTTCACTTTATGACATTAATCTCCTTTATTTAAATGTCAGGAGCCAGATTAGGATCAGACACAGGAGACCAGGAAATCTGCTCTTTGTTCTTCCTGCTGTCTGTGACAGTGATTATATAAGCCTGCCCTTCCTTACATAAGTGTCATTAGTCAGCAGTAAAATTTCAAACTGTTAAAATGCATTAGAGAAACACTGGCCTGCACTCCTGGTGGCCTAGATTTATGGTGGCAACATAAATACTTTTGTCTCCAGTGATAAACCGTAATCCCAGAGACCGTCGTTGCAGAGCATTGCGGCGCTAAGCAGGAAACTTTTTGCAAAAAATGTGCCTAAAATAAACATTTAAGTGGCTGGGATTATATGGAAAATGCAATAAATGCATGAGTATGTATATATTTTGAGTTATTAACCCATGATTTGTGTGATAGCCACAGCTTATATCAGATGACTTCTAATACACAGTGAAAATAATCAACTTCCCATTAAAAGATGCACTTAAATTTCAAAACGGGTATACTTTCTCACTCTGTACAGTGAGTATTGAAAATACTATTTTTATTTCTTTTAAAAATCTCAGCCTTTCATCACTTTAAATCTGCTGGGAATCACCATACCGGCGTGACATTTACGGCGCTCGCTAAACTGCTCTGTGACTAAAGGCATCAAATTGTGCAGCTTCACACCATGAGAGTATAGCCACTACTGAGCAACCAGCCAAGGCTCAGAAATGACCAGCTGGTGCAGAGAACACTACGGCCAAAACTGTGTGGCCAAGCCAGTTTGAATTTGCATGTCAAATTATTTAATTCTGCTCTCCGGCATGTTCCAGCTCTGTTAGCTGGTAACAATTACACATTGAATGTCATTACACTGTGAACCTGGCAGCACTATTCACAGAAGGCTATTAATTTAAACAGATGGATGTAAAGTATCAGCCTTGAAGTATTTTTTTCCTCGCGGCATCTTTTTTCAAACATCAAATATTAATTTTTCGTTTTATTTGCGCGAGGGTCTGTCCTAATGTATGAGATAATGTGTCACATGAAGAATAACAGAGGTACGTGTGCATTTAATGTGGTGCCTCTGCAGTGCCCAGCCTAACAAGTTGCAATAAAGGGTTTCGATTATTAAGGGGGACAGCAGGAAAAGCATCCATCGCTGTAGCCTGCAACCAAAATCTCGATTCTCTTTTTTTTTCTGGTGGTTTGAGAGTTCTGGCAGAAATCCCTTTACAAAGGCCATCACTCTGAGGATTTGCAAACTGTGTACATCCTTCTCACGCTGTCAATCTTTGTCATTTTTTTCTTTGTATGTCATACTTTGAAGAAAAAAAAGAAACAATGTCTCTCTTTTGATTCGTAGCACATCTTAGATCATTCAGTCAATCTAGGCAATGAACTGTCTTTCACTTAGACAATATCACTTGCTCTAGACAATCATAGCAACTGAAATCAGTGCTTAAATCAGAATGTGTCTTTATAGGAGTCATTCAGTGAGACACAACACTAGATGAAGAAAAGCAGTCATAGCCTTCTAATGAGGGAAACAATAGATGGAGACAGAAAGTGCAGTTTTGTAGAAGGATTGAGCAGTGCTGCCCTGTCACGCTGCCTCACTCTTTACCCTTTACCACAGCTTTGCAGGCAGTTCTAGTGTCATGCTGAAATCCTACACATAAAACAAGAACATGTGCCTTTGCACCTCCCTCATTTTGCTGAATGTACCCAAATAAAAATCCATCATGTTGAATGACACTTTGCTAACGTTGTCAAAATAGCATGAATAACAATATCTTTAACCAGCACATAGTAAAAAAGAAAAAATCCACTGTCCACATAGGAATTTCTCCTATTTTCTTATCTGATTCAGGGTTGTGGGTGGGCTGGAGCCAATCCCAGCGGTCATATGGTGATAGACGGGGTACACCCTGGACAGGTTGCCTGTGTACTGCAGGACTAACACAGAGAGAAAGACAACAATTCACAGTCGCATGACTTTGGGCTGTGGGAGGAAGGTGGAGCGCCCAGACTGACCGGTAGACTTTCTTGTTCTAAGGCAACAGTTAATTTATTTAAATGTGTTTTTTTAACTTCATATTTAAAGACTAAAATATTAGTTTAAAAAATATTAAGAAAAAGTTGTCCCTATCCTGTGAATAGAAGCACAAAGCTCATGTGAATTCCTCTGGTTTTTGATCTTTCAGTCAAAATCATAATAGAAAGAAAGTTTTTATTTTATTTTATCTTATTTTAAGCAGGGACAGAACCAGAGGTTATGAAGTGTATGGGCATCCAAATTTGACAGGGGACATTCACACAAAATATGTCTAAAATATGGCGAATTCGCCATCTTACAAAGCTGTGATTGCAGCCATTCCCCAACTCTCTGTGAACGGTCCTCATGGCCATTGATCAGTGGTTGTCGATCAATGGTCATGACAATTTGCATATTAATGATCAAGGAACTGACCTCCAAGCCCATTGTTCATTTGGTGGGCTGGTTTCAGCTATTGTCCAAACGTACTGTTTGTAAGATTGGGGAAACCTGCAGTCAGCTGAGGCTGAAGCAGTCACTTGGATGAGTGATAAAACGTTTCTCCCACTGAAAACGCTACATCCAGATGAACAGAATCAACCTTTTGGGATTACAAATAAGCCCACACATTGGGCCAACTTTACAGGCCTACCTTCTGACCTACTCTACCTTCTGTGGCTCAGAAGAGTTGAGGCTAGAAGTAAGAAAGTATTTTGAGTAGAAAAACACTACATTAGTACCAGGCCATTCACAGTACATTTAAGGATAAACAAACCATATTAAAACACACTATGAGTTGGTAGGCATGATTACAACCACGCTCACGTAATATACTCAGCCACAGCCATAAAAGTGCAAAAAAAAAACAAAAAAAAAAAAACTGGCATGATGTACAAAGCAAAACTGGTGATGTGGGTGTTAAACTTATTTGTTTTGCATATTTGTCACACCTGCATGTTTCAGATTATCAAACAAATTTGTGGTTTTTAAATGATGATTTCATTTATTAAAGCGACAAAAAATACCCAAACCTACGTGGCCCTGTGTGAAAAAGTAATTACCCCCTAAACCTAATAACTGGTTGTGCCAGCTGGTTGGCAGCAAGAACTTTAAAAAAAAATTAATTTAATTTATTTTTTCATAAAGGATAGTTTTTTCACTTAATAAGTTAAATCATATTTTAAAGCTAAATGTCGTATGTACTCAGGTATTCTTTATCTAATATTAAATGTTTATCTGATGATCTGAAACATGTATCTAAAAAACTATAAATACACAAAGGGATGGGGTAGTCTTATATCAGCTAAGAAGACAGAGTGACCTTATGGGACGGGACGGGAACAGCAAAGTGTTGTGGGAAGGTTTTTTTGTTTTGTTTTTTTAAATTTCGTAACATAAGAGCTTTGTTTTGTGGAAAAAGCTGGCATAAGTGACCAATACAGAACGTATGCACTCAACTGACAGATAAAACCTGACGCAAGAAAAGTGAGGTTGTGTGGTATACAGTATATTCCAGGAAATGATTATTGCTTATCTGCATTAACTCTCAACAGGCTCGTTGCTTTTTGCTCTCATCAGTACTGATGAGAGCAAAAAGCCTTTGCAGTATTCGCTGGTATTTACCACTACAGCCCAGTGAGTTTAGCTTAATTGAAGTGAGATGGAAGAGGGAGAAAGCAAGAATTCGGGAATTAAGATTAAAAAGAGATGCAAAGGAAGGAGGGGGGTGATGGAGTGATTAATAATAATAGATGATCATGTTGTGGAGGATTGGCAGAAAATTGAAGTAATGGAGTAAATACATGGAAAGGAGAAAAAACATGAAATGGAAACAATGAACAGAATATGATCCTTGGTTTTTAAGTGACAGTAGTTATGTTTTATAGAACTAATACTCTACTCTAGTCTACATTAGCATGTAATACTACCAGAAGCTTATCAAGATTCTCATAAATGAGGAAATGATCTGATATGTTGTTCTTTGCCGCCTATTGTAAAATCCTGTCAACCTTTATAGCAAAGACATGACAAATGATATGTTGGAGCCAGGCTGAGGTTAATATCTCCAAAGCAAATAACCAGCTGCTTGCTGTATGAAGCACATATTGATGCAATGATCGTTTGAGAGCGGCGGGCAACGTGAGAGGGGGAAAAAAACAAAGATGGAGAGTGAACGTATAATGGGGAGTCAAGGTTTGGGTGTGTTTGAGGCCAATACAAAACCTGTCTGTGCGGTTCACTATTTTTGCAGCTCAGGCACGCGTGTTGTGATGGAACAGGTGCAGTTACCTGATGCTAAGACAAACACACTTGTCTTAAACTGTAACCTTAATTCCTGAACTAAACCAGAGCTGGCAGGATATAAAAGGTCTAAAATTCAACACCGTGTGGAGTTGTAGAGAAGCTGCCTGGCTTTTCACAGTAATGAAGACTCACGCCCAGAATCCACCTCTACGTCCACTGTTGGGCACTGAATTCTTTAGCGAACAGCTGCAAATGCTAGCACTCTCTCTCTCTCTCGCTCTCTTAGTCACACACACATGCACACGTATGTTCACAGACATGTAGACACAATAAACGCACACACACACAAACAGGCTGCCTGACAGACTCTGACGCATACGAGTCATATCGCACACCCGCCAGTCTCGTTGCTCAACATGTTGGTGCAAATATACAGAAAATGGACTGGAATCATTTATAATAGCTAGTCAGTAAAGTCAATATAGACTGAAACATGATATCCTCTCATATTCAGCCAAGTCATTTTGGGTACATGAAAGCACGACTGAATGCGTCTCCACCTCAGAAACAGGCGCTACTTAAAATCAAAGTGTGCACATAGAAAAGTCAAACGCATGCAAGAAAATGTTGGCACGTGATTTATGACACATACAAATGCAAGCAGAATTTTGTGCAGTACGAATGCTTGCTTCCTCTTTCCTCTGCTTCTCTCACCTCCTTTGCGTGCTGGGATGGTGTAATGAGTAACGAGGTTCGCCCTGCCCCTGTTTAAACAAGCCTTTTTCTCCCAGACATCAGATCCCTGCTTCTGTGTGGGGGTTCATTTAATTTCCTTTTAGAATGGTTCGTTTTCCCCCTTGGTGTAGTTCACCTGTGGAGATGTGAAGTCAGTAATCACACTCAGGTGTGGACCAAAACAAGCGAGCCAAGACCGTTTAATTATGGTGTGAACGTGACCCAACCCAATTACCAGGTGCACGATGCAAGTTTAAGCTAAACTCCTTCCTGTAGCCACGTATGCTTTATTCTTGGATGCACAAAGGGACAGTAGATGTGCAAAGATCTGTATGAGCTAGAAGCTAGTTGTGAAATGAACATAAATTCTCCATGTTCTCCAGTAGTCCAGAGCACAGAACACCTTCTTCCTGTATTTATTTTTCTTATTCCTGTCCCGACACATCTGGCCAATAAGCAGATTGAATATTGTCATGTGGTCTGCAGCAACGTGTTTTTTCACTTGGACTTTTCTCTGTGTGAAAACATTTTAAGCCACAGGAAAAAGCTACAAGATTCAAAACTCATCAGCTGAGTCGGACCAGAGCAAACAAACTATAGGTGTGAAAACGCCCTTAGAGAAGCCACTCAAAGTGGAACAAAAGGATGTGGGCAAACACAACTCACATGACACTCAAAAGTGCAGGTGTGTGGGCTCGTGTGGTGAGCACACTCCTGTTCACTTGTGAAGGCTCTCCAGAAAAGGAGACTCAATGCAATGGCCAAATTCTCTCCTCTGCTTTCACTTTTACATGTAACTAAAAAAAAATTGGTTTAAAAAATAAATAAATGACACATTTAATGTACTATTTTTATAACGAGGGGGTAGTGAATACTTTTGACAGATGCTGAAAGCACAAACGTGACATTGCTCTCTATATCTTACTGGCACTTGTTATGAGGAGTCAAATCACACCTATTCATCACAGCAGTGAATGCTGTATACCAGTCGCAACATTTATCAAGCATATTATAAAGTTTCCTCAAAAAAACATATTCATTGGTATTCTTGGTATCCTCTAAATGAGTGTTTTCTGGATTGACTCCTTGTCTCTAACCATGTCATACGGTCATATTTCTCAGCAGAGAGAAAAGGCATCTGGGGGAGTTTGGACAGTAACAAGGAGCCCATTTCAGTGTCCTTGAGAGATGTTCTGTGTGGTTATCTGTGCCATAGCCGAGCTGAAGTGGTTAACGTGCATTATCCTACAAGTGACACTTCAGAGTGTGGTCTGTGGGGGATAGTCATGCTGTAGCATCCCTTTTATCGTGGTCAACCTTTGTAATCCCTCACTATCTCGTTGAGCTCTGAATACAGCTATCAGGGGGTCCTTGTGTTGGATTTACGTCTACTGCAGAGAAATAAATAAATCTCTTTTCTGGTTCTTATCACGACTTGCTAAAGCACATGGATGTTTCCCTGTGTCCTTATTGCCATACTTAGGGAAACATCAGAGGGACTTGGGCAGTAACAAAATGAGACGTATCAAATTTTCTATACTTCTAATACGTGATAAAATACAACATATTTGACATTATAAGCACAATGTACATGCGTACGTGGTGGCTGCGGCTCAGGAGGTAAAGCAGGTCATCTACTAATCAGAAGGTTGATGGTTTGATGACCGTCTCCTCCAAACTATATGCCAAAGTAACATCGAGGAAGATACTGAACTCGATGTTGCCTCGATCCGTTCACTGGAGTCTGAATGTCAGATAGAAACGAGTCAAATGTGGAAAAAAGGAGGTGGGCACGCTACACGGATTCCAAACTACCATCAGGGTGTACACCTCACCCCTGGCGTCGTTGCCCACCTCTCAATTTTAAATACATGTAGACATTGAGGGCTAGCAGGAGGGGCTATATGCTTACCTGCTGCTCTGGCAGGTGGCTCCATGCCCTCCTGGGTTTTAAATGCACCTTAGAACACACATACATCAACAGTACATATGAGCGGGCGGAGGGAGGTTTGGAGTCTTCCTACACCCCCGTTCTCTGCGGCCTGCTGGAGCAGGGGGGCTAGGAGGAGGAGTTGGCCGTCCGACTGGGGTCTGGTGTATGGGGCCTCCCTGCTGCTGCGGAGTCGGGGCAGTCTGCTTCTCCCCACCGCAGGGAAAAGGGTTACACCACCTGAGTCTGGGTGCAGTTTCCCCCTCCAGGGGCAAGGGTACCTAGACTCGGGGCTTAGAGTACGCTTGGGGAGTGTGATTGTGTGTACAGCGTCTCTCTATGTCTGTCTCCACGTTGGGTGAGTGTTGAGCAATTGTATATGAGAGCATGAGGGTGGGAATGGATGTTTGTATTTGAGTGTGCCTGTTTGTCTGTGTCTATATGTCAGGTTGGGTATCAGACGCCACCTCTCTGAGGACATCTCAGGCCCTCCAAGGTTTGGAGGCCCATCTCCCCCCACCACTTCCCCTGCCGGTGGCGGACGCCCTCAGACATCGGTGCGTTGGTGGTTCTCTGTCTCCGGGGGTGGGCGCCCAGGTACCCACCGGCTCACTCCTTGGTGGCTGCTTATTGGGGCCTGGAACCTGGGGCTCGCTCGGGCCACTTCGGGGGTGGGGTGCCCTCGGCCTCTCGGCCTGGGGCTCGGCCACTCAGGCACAGCTGGCTGCCGGCGGAGCTCACGGGCACGTCACTGCAACCCCCCCTGGCTTCTGCTCCGCGGCTGCTGAGTGACCCCTCATCTGGGACTCTCCTCAGCTCTTTCTGGGATAGTGGCGCGGCTGCCCCTCTGTTGGTCTTCCTTGGTCTCTTGTGTTCTGGGGGCCTCTGGATGTCTGGAGTCTTGATCTCCTCCATACCTGCTTCATGCCCTGGAGGTCGGGGCAGTGGCCCCCCACACCCTCTAGCAGATCATTACATGAAGGAACCTTTTAAAAACAAGCGCGTTCATGCTCACAGGTGTACACACGGGTGATCACACACACAAATTACACCCTTTTTGGCTCCTACCTCAAAGCACACTGTGCGCTGTCGATCTCACGTGCTGCACAATAATGTTTAATATTTAGTATTTACTGTCATATTCTCATATATCATTGTGATCTTGTTTATTACTCTCGTTTTCTTCTGCTTGCTTTCTTTTTTCTTTCTCAACAGGTGATCCAGGTGATCGATATATGTATTTTTTGTGTGCTTATTCTGTTGGTTTTTGTTTTTTGCCCTTTTTCCCCGTCCCTCTTCTCAGGTTTTTTTCTTTCCCTCTTTCTTTCTCCACATTCTCTCCTCCAGTCAAGTCTGTCCCGTATTCAGCAAGTGAAAATAAAATAAACAATAAAAAAAAAAAAAAAAAAAAAAAAAAAAAAAAAAAAAAAAACAAATGTGGAAAAAAAGTACCTATATGAATGTGCATGTGAATGTGTGAATGAGACGTTCTCTAAAGTGCTCTGAGAATTCTAGTAGAGTTAGAAAATCACTATATGAGAACCAGTCCATTTACCATGCAATTAACCAGAACAGCATCTGCACATTTATGACAGTTATTAGATAAAATATGATTTGTGCACTCTTATGCATGTCGTGGTACTCCGTTTTGGACAGGGAGTTGTGGATTTTTAATTGCTGTTTATTTTCTGTTCTCTGTTTGGTTTTGCTCCTTAAGTTTGAATCCTTAGTTTTATACCTCTGCTTGTTACTGTCAGGAATTAACCTCATTTATGTTTTATCTTTTATTACACATTTATGTTTTATAGGATAATATGGAGTATAGTGTTGGAAGAAAATGCCACACCCATACAAGTCTGTAGTGGAAAATTACTGGACACAGTGGCCAGGGCACAGATTCTGGTGTGTGTATAAGTAGGGAGGAGTTGTTTCTCCTTTCTCCTCACAGGGAAATGATGTCCGACTGGAGTGAAGATGTAAGATGGACCAGGAACCACACCAAGTGCCAAACAGGAAGTTTAAACCGCGGCTCCTCCGCAAACTTTTAACCAATCATATTGTGTTCGTATGACATTATAAAGACTTTCTTTTGCTAGTCAGTGAAACATGATATCCTCGCATATTGCTTGTAGTTACAAAAGATTTCCACACAATAAGAAACAAATGATATAGAAAAGTGTCAGAAATCACAGAAAAAAAGTAAGTTAAATCTTAGCAAAACAATAGCTTTTGTGCATATACTGTAAATATACGTGTTCATTTTCCAGTTGATCTCTGTCCGTACCCTCACCTCTGAACGCCTGCTATGAGTAGTCACCACAAGAACGAGATTACAGATATAAGTGTCAATAATGGCTGGCCTCGCCCTTACAGAGGAGTGCAGTCATTCAAGAGAGGCTCAGAATAGAGACGTTACTCCTCCACATCAAGAGCAGCTAGTTGAGGATGTTCATGCATCTTACTAAGTAGCCTCATAGACACTTCCTGGGTGAGATGTTCAGGGCATTTCCTACCCAAAGGAAGCTCTGGGGTAGAGCCAGGGAGTCTATATTATTATATCTTGTAGCTGGCCTGGGAACCCCACAGTGTGAGGAGGAGGAGGCAGCTGGGGAGAGGGATCCCTGGATTTCTCTGCTTAGGCTGCTGCCTCCACAATCCGGATAAGCGGAGGATGAATGGATGGATAGATGGACGGACGGTCCACGTTGGCACTGGTTTAACTATCTTGTAACACTAAATATCTTGAATATTCCCCAGTTTGGTTATGTTTAATTCATGAGGCACCATCACCATGTCTGGATTAGACAGTAGCTGATTAATATGGATCAAGGCAGATACACTCACACACACACGTACACTGACACTAAGCACACTCAATAACTGAGAGAATTAAAAACTTTTTGGACACTAACAGCCCTATTAAGCAACCCATTTAGTGTCTTTTCTTCTCTTTTTTAAAAATTTTATCTTGTGTTCAAGTGAAATCCTCTCATGACAGGAAATTAGAACATTTGCACCTCTGGCAGCAGCGTGAGACACACAGATTACTTTCTTTTTTTCTGTTTTAAATACACTAGGCCAAACACGAGTGGTGCGCTCGGGAGTCTTATTGCCTGTCATCAACACTAGCTCTCATTTTCTCCTCCTCTTTCCTACATTTCCTTTATTGGACACTTGATGGCTGTTATCGTTTCATTATTCGCTCATTAATATTCTAGTTTTTTAATAGAATGTCAGTTCAGTGTAGCATGAATGCAAATCTCTACGTGCGTGCTGTCGCCGTGGGCCCACGCGCACGCCCCTGACTACAGCTGTCAAGGATGCAATCAGCTGTGAGGGGCAACCACCTGCTGCCAAAATGGTCACTTAAGTGTTATGTTTTGCAGGTTCTCAGACTGCTCTCTCAAAGGTTTCTACCAGGAAGTCTTAAACATGTCACGACATGGTGCTGGTGCAATCACCTTTATCCAGACGAGTTTAAAATATCCTAAACAAAATATGTGAATTTTATCCAAAGATTGGCTATATTTAAAAAAAAAAAAAACTGCAGAGAGAGAAAACAAAAAGACTGCTGCCCTAAGAGATTTGAGTCACCATGCAGGGCAGAGTTTGAAAAATGGTCTCTGGACACTGCAGTGAAGAAACCCTCGAGCCCCAAAACTGTCTTGTTACTTCAGTTCAAGTTGCTCGCAAGGTGGCTGCTGTGACAGTGTGAGCTGTTCACAGGCAGAGCGGGGACACAGAAAGTCAGCCCAGGCCTGTCAGCCACACCGAGAAGATTTAGATGCTCAGGTGTACCTTATTCTGTCCGCACATCTCTTGCTTTCCTCCCCACAATCCATTCCATATTCTCTATCCGTCCTTCATAAAGTCCTATCAGAGAGAAGATGTGGTTTTTGTTGTGGAGTCATTTCAGTTTTTTTCTGTCGTTCATCATCCGGGTTTAAACAGGCATCTAAATTTCCCTCAGATTTATTGCCGTGACAAAAAAAGTACGCGTGTTTATGCCAGTGGTGGTAGCATCCTGCTTATATGTGTCATTTTGCATTAGTTTTGAGCAAACGGGGTGTAATGACTTCAGACGGACTTGCTTTACCTCGTAAAGCATAAAGTGTTCCAGGTTCAATATTCATAATGAACAATCGCTTTGTGATGTCATATATTTTAGATGTGGAAACATCTTCACACCACACACTAGATATAGCCCTGTCTCCCCTAAACGTTCATTTTTGGGGGGGGTTTTCCTGAGTGGACATCAGCAAGTTAGGGTATCTGATACAAACTATGTACAGCATCATTAATCTGGCACGAGTGGCACAGATACTGAACTGTAGGATGTCACCTTTATTTCTGATACTCATCATCATCACAGCGACGCCTCGGCTGATTCTCAAGTAATTTAGTGACGTTGTCAATGTCTTCCTGCACAAGTCCACATCCACATTTCCCTCCATGCAGAGCGGACTCATCAGTCTCAGTACATAAAATTACCAAGAACTAGAAGCCTCAGTTTACAGTCAGAGTACTTTCAAATGACCGATTGATTTTTAAGAGCTCTGTTTTGCTCTTTCTTTCAACCTCAGAGAAAAATATGTTTCCTTAGCTACTAACTGCTCGAGTACGTTCAGTTATCTGCTGCTATAATTTAGATACAGTACATTCTGCTTGCTGCCTGGCAGGTAGTGTGCAGTGGAGTGCTTTGTTGTTTTTTTTAAACTCACTAAAAACAACCACCTGCTGCAGCTGGAAACATAACAAGAGTCATAAGAATAAATGGCTGCAAGCCCAAAACAATAAGCTAACATGCTTAACTTGAAGGTACTGGAAAGTAGTGTCTTTGTGTTCATCACCACAAATGACTGTTTATATTAATGAGGTCAAAAGGTGACCGTCTGTGAATATTAAAATGTGGATTTGTTATGGTTTTGTCAGGAGGAGGACCAAAGGCATAGTCATAAAGACATAAAACAAGCAAGTACAAAGATGAGCCTGTCAGATGACAAAGCTGATATGTTAAACACTTATTTTTTTTTAACCCAGCCTCACAGATTGTGCTAAATCGACGACAGTCTTAAGAGCTATACTGAACAAAGCAACTGGACTTCTTTAAGTATGTGAAGAGGTTTCAGCTCTCATCCAAGAGACTTCTTCAGTTCATCTTCACAAAGTTAAAGAAGTTGCTTTTTCAAGTTATTAAGATTACCATGACCTGGATGACTGAGACCTTCACAGACTTAAATGTATGACAGTGTTTTAGAGTCTGTCTCCATGCTGTAAATTAGCTTTAAAACATGTAGTGTAAGTCCACTTTAATAAGGAAATGGGGAAGACAGAGGACTGAAACAGAAGGTAAAACAGTAAAAGACTATAGACTGTTTGTCAAAGATGGACATGGACCCGTGGGACCACAAAGGCTGTTTCTGAAGCCCTGGGCCAATCTGAGCTTCTCAAAAGAAGATGTTATGAATGAAGGGTGGAGGAAACTGAGAAACTGAGGGACACCGCACATTCAGTTGTGAATTGTAGGTCACAAGGTATGCCAACCACAAAGGACACAATCTTCATTGGAGACAAAGTATCAGAATTTCAGGAGCGGGACCACGCCTCCAAACAGGCTCCTTCTGGTTCTTATCTATATATGTTCCCCCAGTTCTACAAGCGGTTCAGTCTCGTTTACGTTCCCCACCCTCCCTACCCTTTTAAATTCTTTAACTTCTTCACTTCTGTTTAGTACATGGGGATCTGCTAGACCCGGGAGGCCCTGCCAGTCCCATTAGAGGCCTTCCCCAAACCGCAGCTCGATTCACGTCCACGCCACACCTTTATCTACTAAAACCTGTCAAACCTCAAATGAGGATGTGGGCCCAGCTAGTGAAACTTTATATTTAGGACCACAGCCCAGTCACAATTTATACTGGTGCTGAGAGCGCGGGTTCTTCTTCTTCTTCTGGTTACAGTGCTCTCTTGAATAATAGGTGTCGTCACTAAGACAAAACCTAAATCTTTGGATTAGTGCTGGTATGAAAGTCAAGGAAGCTGAAACCAAGAGCAAAGAAATTTTGCAGGTTTTTATTTTTCCAGGAAGTCTTTTCAAGCTGTTGCAGCATCTCACTCTGTATAATGTAACTAAGATTGAAATGGCAGTACAACCACATACCTAGGTCTACAACCAGGCCAGCATGAGTTGCAAAATCTAAGAGGTGTGCAATGGTGTATGGCTATGGCGAGTACAAAAACTCAAGAATCATGAGAGCAGCAATCATAGACTTTACACAGGAGGATTTTGTAGTCGCCCCCTGCTGGTCAATAAAGGAATGCCAGTTAAAGATGCTGCTTTCACCTTTTTGACTTGAAGGTTAGAGTACGTCTATCATTTTATGGAGTCTATGTAAAAGACACAAAAAGAAAAGTGGAAAAAAAAGGAGACACAGGCAAGTACACCTTGGATGATGACCAGAACAAAACTACAAAATCTAAAACCATCACAAGTTTATAGTCAAATACATGCCAAACTTTACAAATTAAACACAAGATAAAATTTGCCTTTTCATTTGTTCTGTTTGCATCTTCAACCATTAACTTCATTAAAGTCTTTGGCGTGTTGCAGAAACACCGCGAAAGGCATTTATCATCATGCCTCAGCGTGTTATCTGTGGTGGGAGGACATAATATCAGAAATCCAAGACAGGCTTTCACCACTTCAAGCAATATGTTGAGCCATTAAAACAACAACAACGACAGTCTTTATTATAAATGTTATGATGTGTTTTCCATCTAAAAATCCTGCCTTTATGCGAAGTAATGTAACTGACACTCCTGCTTTGTTTTGCCTTCCTCTGGCAGAATTTAACTTTTTTTTTTTATTATTATTAATGTTTGGATTACTGGGTCATAACAACCTCTCTGCTGGCTGCGGAGTGAGATACCACATTACAGTCATGTTTATTCAAATCCAATCTTCGCCTATTGTTGAATGCACAAAACTGCACCCTGCCACAGCCAGCACAGGGCATTTCTGCACTGCAATCCAAACAAATGCATGTGGCGTCACATCTGTAAACACACAATTACACCCCAGATACGAGGGCTAATCTGGAGCTACAGTCGCCCGGCTTTGCTCGGTTTTTTGAATTGCGTCCATTGCATACTCTGTTGTAATGATTACTGTTCAATATGGAGATGATGGCTCTAGGCTTCGTGCGTTACATGCATCAGTACATCAAAGCAGCATCTCATCCGGTGACAGTTGTGGCAGTGGCACAGCATCAGGAGGATATCACAGCAGTCAGGTAGATAATAAAAGGCAGTTTTGCAGCATCTGTTAGTACAGTGATTTATCTAGTGTACTGCTTTGGCTGCAGGGGTAAATGAAGAAGTTATGCATATTTCTCTAACTAGGCCACAAGGGAAAGCGGGGAGAAAGCAGGGGTGGCTGAGGGGGGTGTAATTTGATTGTCAAGACATGCAGAAATCCCAATTTGCAACAAGAGCTGAGGTGATCTATGTAGAAAAGAAAGATGGAGGAAAAAAAGACAGAAATTGAAGCATATATATATATTAAAAAAAGGAAGCCACTCTGAAGGAGAAAACTCTAAAGCCAGATTTTAAAACCCCACACTGATATTAAGAGTAAAAACATCAAAATTCACACACAGTATAAAGCTGAACTGCAGTCTTGATTTTGGTTTCCTGTGACTCTCTCGCTCTCTCTCTCAGTAATACCGCAGAGCTGGAAGGAGGACTTATTCCTCTATCTCTGCTTTCATGTGTTCGGCTCTGTGAAATCTACAGAGAGAAGGGACACAAAGAGACAGAGACTCGAATGCACACACGTGCGCCGTGTTGCTGTTTGAACGGGAGCAGCACTCTCAGAGGTGAGCGTGCGAAACCGTTAAGGATGTTTTCAGGTTACACTATAGTTCAAATGCTCGCACAGAACAGAAGAAGAAGAAGAGGAGGAGGAAAAGGGGATGGAGGGGAGAGGAGGGGAGGGGGCTGATGTTGTTGCTATGCGACCAGACTGCACTGTTTGAGAGTGTAAAGCATCCTCTCTGCGACGAGTTAATGCGTGTGAGCACACGCGCTCATGTATGCAAACGTGCACGCGCCCACGCACATGCAGAAAGTGTGGGAATTCTGCAGAGAGACACGGACGCGAACAATCCTTTGGCTGAACTTCAACGTGTTCATCATCATCATCTTAGACATAGACATAGACTTTATATAATCCCACACTGGGGAAACTCACTTTTTACAGGAGGTGAGTTACAGATATATATTAGAAAATGAAAAAATAGGAAAAAAGAATAAAAATAGTGCACAAAAAAGCCAAAAATCTATATATGTACACCAGGATTTTTCTTTTTTTTATATGTACATGAAGTGCAGTAGGATTGATAATAATATACATGTTTCTTAGTCGTTCTCTTTCTGATATATGTGCATATTAATACAATCATTGGCTTATATTCTGATTGGCTATAAGAGATCTACTACCGTAAGTGGTCAGAAAATGCCCTTCTCTCAGCATAATATCAAAATCCTTTCCTGGATTGCAGTTCAAGTCTGAAAAAGAAGCTAAATAACTGAGTAGATTAAGAAAGAATGTCATTTGGGAAATCACATAAATATATAAATACCTGCCATTACTTATTTCCTTATTTACTCCATGTTCCATGCTGCCTATTTTTTCCAGGCTATGTTTGTTTCAGGAAGGTACATTGTCAGTAAGAATATCATCTGAAAATATCTTACATATCAGCTCACATCTATATCCCCACCAGCCCTCAGTGCATTCTGCATAAGCAGAGCTAACGCGCTATGAATGCTAAAGGCCACCTGCTTCATCATTGTGATGTTAATAATTAATATGAATTAATAAGTGTTTTGACATTACAAATACTAATTAAAGCCATTCATTCAGCCATTGGTGTGACAGAGACTGTTAGGTCTAACTTTAATATACATCCACTTGCCACTTTGTTAGGTACAGTGACCTTTGTTTTGCCTTCAGAACTGGCCAGAGACTGGTATCCAACCACCAGTCAAAAAATTTGTATTCCCCTACTGATTGTGAGTGGTTGCTGGAGGTTTATGGCAATCGCTGGGAAAATAAGACACTAAAGTCCCAGTCATATGAAACCACAGATAAGTCAGTGATCCATTGGCAACCACTGGTAACTAAACAGAATGTGTATTCCCCAACCAGTTGGCAACCAGTCCCCAAGCAGTCCTTATTCCACTATTGACCAAGATTGATACATATTTTTTTAATTATGATTGCTTTGGTCGTGGTTTGAAGTGATGGACAAACACTGGACAATTTGAAATGGAGTAGGCTTTCCTTCAACGCCCTTTGAAACATATTGGCTGCATTGTTGAGGCACAACTTTGATGGAAAACCTTCTCTGAACTTTTCACAGCTTAACAGAAGCTTCTTTCTTTTGCATTTTTTCTAGTTTTACTAACACTCGGCTAGTAGTTAGCAAGTATGTACAGACACATGAAAAACTACAGGCAACTGTGGTAATGTGCTGGCAAACAAAGCAACCACTAGGAGGTTTTTGTTTCAGTGCCTTCTTTAAGTGGAGGAAAACATGTTTCTCCGAGCAACCAATGGTTGGATCTCATCCAATATGGCGAACAACATGAGAAACCTCCATTGGCCATTTGAGTACAATGAACTCACTGTCATGTTCAAGAAACCAGTCTGAGATGATCTGAGCTTTGTGAAATGGTGTGTTATCCTGCTGGAAGCACACTGGGGTCACAAAGGGATGGATGTATTCAGGTAGCCTGTGGTGTTTCTGCAACTCTTGTCAAAGAAAATATCCCCACACCATTACATCACCAGCACATTCCTGAAACTTCTTTGACTACTGCTTTAACACAACCTCTGCCACTGTAATCATTGAGGCCTTTAAAAGGAAGATAGTGAGAAAACAGTTGAGGTCCTTTTGTGCGTCATAAAATGGTAAGGCTTCTTGGTGATAAAGGCCACCATTCCTGGCCTTTTAACTCTTGCATGCAAAATACAGGTTTAACATGTTTCCCATACTGGAGAAACAAAGTTGCTACTTGCTGTGGGGCCAAAGACGTGTGCTAACCATAAAAGGCTAGGATTAGCTATCACAACATTGCATCAAAGCGTAGTAATCCAAATATTATTATTCTCATAACTCAGTGACTAACTCTTATTTGATTATTTTTACTACTTGGAATGAGACACATGATAAGACACTGCAAGTATTTTCTGTCCTATTAGACCAATTTATTAAAAAAATGTTATGGACAGAGTCATGGACATATTGGGAATGATCTTTTATAAACCCTGTCCATAATCTGTGCCTTCAGAGATGCTCAAAGTGTTTTATTTTTCATAGTATTTGGAAAAATTGCTCCAATAGATCTTTATGATTAGTTCAGTTTTCCTTCTTTTCCCATCAGCTGTTAACTACATGTGTCATGTGTGTTATAGTCCTTCCTTCCCTGCCTCTAGACTTTACTTCCAGCCTTGTCTCTTTCACCCACCACCACATTTCTCACCCTTCCTCACCCCGCCATACCCAGCTCCCCCTTGCTCACCCACCCCGCTTTGGTCTTCAAAGCACCCAGCAGAAGCCTACAGCAGCTCTGCAGCTCTTGAAATATAGATTTTATGGCCTCTGGGACGCTGCCTGCTACTCTGTACGTTTCAAATGTAAAAACACACACACTGTGATGGAACTGTATGTGCTGCTGGGCTCACGAGTTTATGAACATAGTAATCTTGCTTAGAATGTATTTCATATGTCCTTTTGTAGTAAAGTTTGTACTCTTGCAGTCTTTTGAGGCTATCGGCCACTCCACAGCTTTTTCTATCATCTCTTTCATCTTCACCAGTCTTCTTTGTATCACCTATTTCCCGACCTCTGGTGTTAATAATGTGAGTCTAAAGCCATGTTATCACTCCTGTGAGGCTGTATTTAGGTAGAGAAATGCTTTCTGAGATGCACCACACTGGCAGTCCATAGTTTTGAGATATTTTAGCTTTAACTTGTCAAAAGCAATCGACATTCGAGCACACGGATGAGTCGGGATGGAAATTTAAAGACATCAAATGGGGCAATATAATCGGCGGGGGCTCTGGTTTCTCCTAATTAAAGAAACATGACATGGAAAATGTGAGTTTGGTGTCTGTTCTTCTTTTGTTTCTATTTTTTTTAAAGGGAGGAGGGTTGATTTAAGTTCGCCACCTATACTTGGCTGTTGGTGTAGAACAGGGGTCGGCAACCTTTCTGATGATGAGTGCCATCTAAAATTTCCTCAGAAATCAATGTGCCATATGATTGCATTAGCAATAAATTTAATAACATTCTATATGAACAGTTACACACTATATAGAACAACTTTATAGAATTATATTTGTTTGCAGATGTTGGCAGCTATCAGCGAATAGTTATCAGCTATTTTGAAACAAAAAAGACACTTTTTATCCATAACAAGAACTCCATAACAGCAAATGAACTGTACAACAGAAAATGCAAATGCTATTTATGGTCTCCTCACAACAATGATAAGAAAAATAAACTGGGCCAACGTGGCATATTTGTTAATACAGAGATGCACATGTTAATGTGATCTCTTGTCTCCGAGTGTCCAGCATTCAGACGGCTACCTGAGGACATTCTTCGTGTGAGAGAAAATCTGCTCACACAGATATGTAGAGCCACACACTGTCACTAAGGCCTCTGCAATGTTCTGAAGACAGTTAAACTTGTCAGGTAGTGATGTCCAGCAGGTGAAAATGCAAGCTCCATGAACACGCACGCAGAGACCGGCCCACCAGGTATTATAGGAAAAACCATAAAGTCTTTGAATGAAAACAAACGCTGTTGTGACAGTGATGTACAGTCTTGTTGGTATATCCATGATTTCTATACATTTTACATCAGATAAAAACTTTGGTTGTAAGACTCAGATAATTTTTTATTAAAAACTAGACATTTTAAATGAGAATAAGAAAGAAAAGTATTTCTTTGTGCCCCCCTTTCCCTGTTAATGCCCTACCTGACCCCCTGACAAAGCTTTGCTAGACCCGCCCCTGCACAGTTACCAGCTGTCAGCTACATAAAAAAGGATCCTGGTGTTATTTGTCTCTCAGAAACAGCTCATAACTTCCCTTCAACTCATTCGTGTCACCTAAAGGTAAACCTGTTTCTCCATCACCTGTTCAGCTCTGATGATTCAGTAAGGACATCTCCTGGTTTCATCTTCATGTTTCCCTCTCACCACATATCCAAACCGATATCATGACCAGCAGCTTTTCCAGCTGTGGCTCCAGCAAACATCAGCTGATACTAGAAATTAATATTAAATAAATTCTAACAACAGCTGATCAAGTTTAAACGTGCTGCTGTTGTTTAACGCGACATCTGCTGGTTTCCTTGTTTTGGCGCAAAATGGGCGATAAACAAACAAGAGAGAAATGCCGATCAGCTGATCATTGATCAGTTTCATGATTGAAGTAGCGACAGGAGAGGGAGGGGGAGAGAATGAGAGAAGAAGAGGCAGCTGACAGCGTAACGACAGAATAACTCCAGCTTTGTGTCTTTTTTTCATTCTAGCTGAAGTCCGGGACAAACTGTGTTCCTTTTCAGCTCAATACAAAACGCGTAATATTTTCTCTGAATACGGGACGGTTGGCAACTCTACTAACTAACCTTATGAATAAAATAAAGTTCACTATCAGTAACATCATAGCACCCACCCAGCTGTATAGAAACTCCGTCATGCTAGCTAGTACGCAGTACGAGTTATTGTAACTGACTGTAAAAAGTCAGCACAACGAAAATAAACTCCACCTAAACTTGGTTTATATCTGACCCAGATAGACTGCAGGTCATAACTTCTTACCTGAAGTTCAGTTCACCTGACACTCGGCCGCCTCAGGTCTCTCCTCCTCCTGCCTCCCCGTTCCCTCATCCACCTGCTGGCCTCTGTGGGAGCTCCGCCACAGCCACCACCAAACAGTTATTTTTACACATCTGCCAGCATCTGGCCAATCCATCACCTGTCATTGTTTATACCATTACAAAAACAAACAAACAAAAAAACAAAACAACCATCGGCCCGTAAAAACGAAATTTTCCCAGTGGGCCCGATGGCCAGTCCAGCTATGGTCGTGGAACACCAACCGACAGAAGACATTGGGGTACACCCAGGATGGGCCGGATAGGATTGTGCAGCTGATTGCCTGGGAATGCCTCAGGATCCCACAGGGGGAGATGTAAAAATCTACAAGTGAGGAGGATTTCGAGATTGCCTCACTTAACCTGCTCCCAACGAATGGGCATAGTTTGGAAAACCTCTATATACCAAATCATAATGCTGACTTTTGTTTTGTCCGTTGTTTTTTTTCTCCCTTCGTCTACATCATCTCCCTTTCTCATCCTTCCAAGAATCTATTACATTCAAATCACTTTTAATGGACGGTGAATTATGAAACCATCTTAAGCGCTTCTCTGTCCATCGGTTCATAATGGAACAGCTCATCTTACCACTAAGATGCTTTTTGGGAAAATGGACCAGTATAACTCCATTGTAGCCGCCCTGACTCGGAAGCAACTCTCACAGGAAGGCTCCTCCATCGCACTCTCTCATTTTCATCCACTAGCTGTTTCCCCTGCAGTCCTTCTTGCTCTCTCGCTTGTTCATGCTTTTTTTCTCTTTCATTTCCCATCATCCCCTCTTTTATTATTAATTAGCTTGAAAACCTCTCGAATCCCAAGGAATGGCCCTGCCCAAGCTAAGTATCTGTACACATCTTAGTTGAAGAGACTGCTCCAGCCGCGTAGGACTTCGGGACCCACTTTGCTATGTCGACACTAGCAGTTGCCGGGCGTGTTCATATCTGTGATGACCCTGTTGTCTGGGCGACGGCCATTATGTTGTCACAGAAGCACTCAAGCTAATGGAGGAGCCATATTAATGATGATGCTCTGCCCCACACCCTCTTTTTCTTTTCTTTTTTTTTTTTACATACAGTTATGCTTACATTACTAGTAGTCTTCCATAATAAATAGCTTCTTGAGCCTTCAGACGCCAGCTATAAATCAGTGACACTTCTACCTGACCTCTTTTCTTTTACTCATTTGCTGACGCTCACTCAGACACAGTCGCACAGGCGGAGACACGGGGGCTTTGTTTACTTGAGTCATTTCTGCTATCGATCAAAATTTTATTGAGGCTATATTGTTATTTTCTGTAAGCAAAAAAATGCAGACTTCATGTAATGATTTTCTTTCTTTTCAGGGAAATGCTACCAGAGATGCATGATAAAAAGCCAGCTGTAAAAACATTAAACAGGAACTATGCTTGTATATTTGGGACGCGTGTGTTTCCACGCTCAATTTCATACCTGCCAGTTTTTTTGGATTTCTTTTGTTTTTACCACCAGCTTGTGTGTCTGAACATGCCTGTATTGGAGTCTCTCTGGCTGTATAAGGCAGCTGAGAATATGTGTGTGTGCATGTCCTCGCAGAGCACTGGCTGGCTGATATTTGTGATAATGGAAGTCAGATGTCAGACATGTCAGTACGAGATAAGATAACAGAGAGGACAGATGCGTGATGAATTGATGATGGCTAAATGGAATCAGCTAGTGTGTTTGTGTGCCACTCAACTTACATGTTACTTATCATCCACCCACCTGCCCCAAATTCAAAGAGAACCATAACCTCGAGGATAACTTGCAAGTGTGAATGTATCTGACTGCGATAGCCCTTCGATTGACTGGCAATATTGAAAAGCAGTTGAAGAAAAATGGAGCAATTGATGGATGGAGAATACATGCTTGGGTGAACTAACTGTAAATACATGATCAAACTATCAGATCAAGTTTCAGGCAAAGTAGGCTACAGGTTTAGAGCCCTTACAGTGAAACTATGTTCACAAGATGCATGCACATTACATAAGATGTTGATGACTTTAAAAGAAGCCCAGAATGTCGAAACAACCTGGGCGTAATATTGTAAAATTGAAACGCACTGGCTGACAGCTACTATAAAGCCAATTTCTCTATCGATCTCTGTGAGACTCCTTTGAGCTAAAATGTGATATAAATCATATTAGCATGTCTGCTTCCTGGTTATTTCCCTAACCATATCAAGATCATCCCATTAGCACAGTTGCTGTGTCATAAAGTTTTGTGGCCCGCAGGAGCATGCAGTCATATTATCATGCTAAAAAGAAAGTACACCCAGTTTAAATTCTAGAGTTTTAACTGCTAGCTGCTTTAAGCCCTGCTAGTCCTTATCAGGTCTTACCATTAGGTACATACAAACTGAGGTGAGCAACGATACGATGATTACACCATGCATTTGTTTATTCAACAAAAACTAAATGAAAATGCAGAAGCAGTGTACACTCCATGTTTCAGCCACTTGTAGAGCCAGCTTTAGCAGCAATAACTGGAAGCATTAATTTTATTAATAACTTTATCGCTCTCTCACATTGTAGTGGAGGAATTTTGGCCCACTCTTCTTTATAAGTTCAGTTAATTGAAGTTTGCATGCACAGGTCTCATTAAAGTCTCTCTACAGCATCTCAGTCAGGCTGAAATCTGAACTCTGACTAACAAAACACTTTGATTCTTTTCTTTTTAAGACTTTCTGTTGTAGATTTCCTGCTGTCATGAAGCTCATTGGCCTCTTACATGACACAATTTGGGACAAGCTTTGGCTAAACAGAGGAGTTCATGGTAGACTTTCTGACTGCAAGGTGCCCAGGTCCTGTGGTGTAAAAGAAGCTCAAATCATCACCCTTCCACCACCGTGCTTGGCAGTTGGTATGAGGTGTCTGTGCTGATATGCTGTGTTTGAGTATCTCTAAACATGTTTTTGGCAAACTAAAACATGTCTATTTTTAATCTAGCACTGGGCATAATAACATGGGATACTATGTTATCTATGATTTACCAGGTTCAATGGGTTATTTGAGGCAGTTGTTGACAATTTGACAACACATTTTTCAAATTAGGTTACTGCAGCTTGACTGGAGCCTATTTTAGATGATACTGGCCAGATGAAAAATAAATCAGATGAAATTCAGATGCTCTTTTTGAAGCTGTATGTTGCTGAGACATAAGCTACTTAACAAGCACGCTCATACAAAGCTGAAAAGCATGGCCTCTGGTTGAAACTTACAGTAAGTGTATTGGGCTTCTGGCCACATAAGTGTTGCACTTGACAAATCTGATGAGTTACACTTCTAGTTCACTGCAGACATTAAGCTACTGGAGCCCATCAAAGCAACATAATGATGATTCTTCATTGTGTCATCCACCAGGTGCAACACTGTTAAATCAGCAAATTCAGCTGTGCTCCAGAAATGTCAGGTGTTGGAACAAATATAGGAGGTTATCAGTTGGAAAACGAACAAGTAGATCACGGCATCTTGAGCCTTCCTGTAATCTCTGTGAGTACAAATAATGAGGTGAAATTAGAGTAGCGATATGGGATGCTACGGCTTTCTGTGTGTGCTCCTTCACAAAAGCTGTTATAGGCTGTTCTGAAGAATAGAAACGTACAGAGACGTATCTTCATGTACTTCATGTACTTTAATGTTGCTCATTCTCATTTTATGACTTCATGCAGATAATTATGTTATCAAGCTAGATGATAACAGGATATTTTTTCTTATTCTGTAAATACAGTTATGCTGAGAATTTTTCATACACTCGTCATGGGCACGAATGTCATGATAATTTTGGTCTTTTAATGATTTCTTTGAACTGTTCGTTTTCCAGGGTTGAATGATTGTGCAGCATACATGTTTAATGACTTAAAAAAAAACAAGAATTAAGTGCACAAGTTTGAATTTATTTAGGATATTTTTCTAATCTATACAGTGTCAAAAGTATATATAGGCTCAAATATATGCAAACACTCACTTGAATGTTTTAATAAGTAATGCTGAAGGTTCTAGACTGTTTAACCTGATAAGACCAAAGCCTATGAACCTCCTGTTAGTGATAATAATTCACTAGAACTGGTAGTTTCTCTTTGCTAATATAAAAGGGATTTGTTGGACAGCACTTATGGAATTGAAAAATACTCAAAACAATTTGAAATTTAGAAGAACTCGGACTGAAATTTACAGAATTCTCCTCCTGGGAAGGTCTCTTTGAGCCATCTCTAAACAACTTCAGATTCCAAGATCATCACTTCAAACAACAAGTAAGTGCATGTTTTGCTAATGCCTGGAAGGAGAGACACAAACTGTTGCTCTCACATGAGAGGAAATTGTATAAGATGTTCAGGACAACGCAGAATCCACCAAGACTCAAGTCTGCCATGAACTGGAAAATGCTGGCCATGGGTAAGGATGAGGATGCAGACCAAGAAAGAAGCCCAGGTCCAAAATCCACACTTTCAACCTGTATTGAAATTTGCAGTTGCCCACTTGGATAGGCAAAATGCCTTCTGGTGAAGAGTTTTATGGTCAGATGAGACAGAGATTGAGCTATTTGGTCACAATGGGAAGAATAAAGGTGAGGCTTTCAAACCTTAGAACACTGTACCAGCTGTCAAGGATGGAAGTGGAAGGAGCTTGGAAAGAAAAGCGTCTGGACTTATTTAAGTGGCTTGAAGACGTTTCACCTCTGCAGATTGTTACAAACTTAACAATTTGGTGTATGCTGTACAGTGTAGCGAGGAATGCCCAGACCTCTACATTGGAGAGACCAAACAGCCACTTCACAAGCGCATGGCACAACATAGAAGAGCCACCTCCACGGGACAAGACTCAGCAGTCCATCTGTTTCTAAAAGACAAAGGTCACTCTTTCAAAGATGCCAATGTTCACATTTTGGACAGAGAAGACAGATGGTTTGAAAGAGGAGTGAAAGAAGCCATTTATGTCCACTGTGAGCGACCATCTTTGAACAGAGGCGGTGGTTTACGACACCAACTGTCTGCCATCTATAATCCAGTTTTGAGATCCCTTCCCAGACGCCTTAATGCCCACTCACATCCTGGGCCATCTGACCTCAGGAAATCACATGATAGGGTGGGGCTATGTCTCACAATGAGCTCACCTGAAACCCTGGCTGATTGTGACCAACACCCATTTTCACACCTTGGCTCATGTGATTAGGTAGAGGATAGGACTGGTCGATATATCGAGTTTTTAAATATATCGATATATTTTTATACGAGATATGAGATGTGACAATATCGTTTATATCGATATAGTCTATGTTACGTTATAATTATACTTGTGGAGCCGCAAGTTTGCCTCTCTTTCATCCACTTTTGTCTCTACGCAACGTTGCTCCGCCTCGCCTCTCTCCTTCACTGAACACAACTCCCCCTCCCCCATCGCTTCACTTGCAGGCAACAAGATGGACACGGCAGCTATCAAAGAGGAGCCGGGCAGTAAAAAGAAAACATTTGAAAATTACTATTTTAGTGCTGTCAGCGTAACGTTAACGCCATAACTGCATTAACGGGGCAAATCTCCGTTAACGAGTTACCACGGATCACCCCGTGTGTGGGGCTGGACGGCGTTAACGAGCTAACCGGGCTAACGCGTTGACGCACAGCCTAAAATCCTTTCATTTTCTCAAAAATCCCCAGTGCACCTTATGTATGAATTCTGGTTGTGCTTACTGGCCTCAAACCAATTTTATATGGTACACAGCGCTCAGAAACCTTTCAAAAAATGTTTTGGTATGACTTTGGTAAGCTATGAAGCTGCACTGCTTGATGGATTGTTGGAGCATTACGGCTACCGAGGAGCCTCGCGGAGTGATACGTACTCTGCTTCAACGTAATATTACCGTACCGTGTGTGTATAAGGATCATAAATGGCACCTGTTCAGAGACGTGGTTACAAAGAGGATTTCAAACTCCAGGCTGTCAGTCACGCAGTAGAACTTGGGAATAGAGCAGCTGTGAAATCTGTCTTTGTTATTATGCTCATCGTCTTTTAGTTTACATTTTGACTGCACAATTGTGAGCTTTTTGTTATGCACAAAAACAACATTGTTTTATTTTATTTATGGAGCATTATTATTTAATAAATGCTGATAATTTATTTCTGAGTAATTTTTTCTTCTACATCTGCGCTGTATGATAATAAAAGTGCCTGTGTGAGATTTGGGACACAGCTTTGATTAAGAACTGTCTTTTTGTTCTTACTTTATGGCTTTAAAAAAAATATCGAGATATATATCGTATATCGCCATCCAGCTAAAGAATATCGAGATATGAATTTTGGGTCATATCGCCCAGTCCTAGTAGAGGATCATCAGGGGTGTCCTTTTGTCCCTCTTTGGGGGGGTTACTCCCACGGGGTTTAAATCTGGGACTCTCCACCATGTGACCCTAGAACTAAAGAAGCTTCTTGGATGAGAGGTGAAACGTCTTCAAGCAACTTAAAGAAGTCCAGACTCTTTTCTTTCCAAGCTCCTTAGACTACGACGACCTGGATGACAGAGAACCTTCACAGACACATGGAAGTGGAAGAATATGAACAAGAAAATGAACGAGTCGCAATTCAAGGTAAAAGAATCAGAGCAACAGAAATGTAACTGTGTGCATTATATAAATCAGCTCCTATCTGGCAGTCTGGAATGCATAAAAACCTCTCCCTCACCCTTCCCCCTACTCCCACTTGCCCCTTTTTCCAACCTGAGCCAACAACGTCATGAGTTATTACTCCACCACTGGTGCACTCAGTAGACCAGGCTGACCTTAAAGACTCACTCTGAGAAAAAAAAAAAAAAAAAAAAAAAGACTCACTCTGGTGATGAATATCTAAATTACCTCCCCTCTGAGTTCTTCAGATCTATCTGTCCTTTTCCCATCCCCTCCTCAACAGCTGCTTGATTTTCTCCCCTGCTAAGTCCTTGATGGTACTTGAAAGCGGCAACCTTTTACAACCAGTAGCCTCATCTCTTTATCTTTTTTTTGTCCCTATAACTTTCTCTCGTACCACCTTGTTTGCTCCCTCTCCTCTGCCTCTTATGATCGGCTCCTCAGTGAAGGACAGTAGAGGTTACAGAGCTGGATGGTAGCCTATGGGCAGTACAAGCTCTCAGAGAAGGGGAGATGAGGCGAAAGCTGCTTGGGGTATCAGTACCAGAGTGTTATTTTAGCCTTTCAGCAGTAGATATGGAAAGAAAGCAAGCTTCTTGAATAGACAGTTTTTAATCCAGCTGAATAGGTGACGACTATGCTTAGATTTCTAACTTTTTATTCCCGCATACCGGATTCTGATACATATCTCAAGGATTTGGCTCACTAAAGTGAAACAGATCCCACTGCCATCACCAACCCTCTAAGATATCACATGTCAGTTAGCGAGGTTTACATGTAAATGCAGATTTTGTTATTTTGTTACAAGCCTACTTAACCACGTTATTGTCTGTCTTTAGCTGTTTGCTGGTAGTAGCCTCACCTTCATGAACATATTGTATTTGTTTTCTCATCTGTCAGCAAGAAGAACTATTTCCCATACTGTCAAATTATTTTTTTAAGGTGTGAATAGTGTCCGGTTTTTTGTTTGTTTGTTTGTTTGTTTGTTTTAACGAGAAAATATGTACCAATGTGCACAACAGCTGAAAAGAACCCTTCAGCCTAAACAGACCAGCCTCATTCTGGACAGATAGGCCCATGGGAGCAAAAAGGACTCAGAGTCTTAGGCAGAGAGACATTTAGGGAGAGGCAGAGATAGGGGAGGGCAGTTTAAAAATATGATGTGGAGTTTTGGTACCTCTCCCACAGGGAATACAACATTCAAACTGGGCCAAAGACAGACCACACACACATACAGACACACACATACAGACACACACAGGCACTCACTCACTCACTCACTTCCCAGATAGCAGATTCATTAGGGCCTAATCTGGGCTACTTTTGGCACCAGTGAAGGCACCAGCTAATGTCGTATGGGCCTGGTGTAGTCCGAAGTTACGCTTGCTATCAATTATGGTGAGCCGGTGTGGCTAAAAAACTGACGAGATGGGGTTGAAATGGGTTACAGCAGGTGCTGGCTAGGCCGGATGTAGTCTGAATGACATTTAGCCCGTATATGGTAGACCTGTGAGTGGGTAGTGGCAGCTACACTCAACCCAAGTAAAAATAAAAACAGAAGATGTGGGCCACATTTGGGAAAAATAGTCTTTGCTATCTGGGTTGCCCCACACATGCACAAACACATGAGCACGCCAAACTGTAAAATTCAGCTACCCTATAAAGCAGTCCAGGTTAGGCAGACAAGAAGATGACGCAGACAAGAAACTGCAGATAGTTTAGCCAGTAACAGAGAACGAGCTGGAGAAGCTCGACTGAGGAGAAGACAGATACAGAAACATCTCATTAAACCGAATGTGAAGGACTACAACTGACAGTTTGGAGTGTTTTTTCTTCTCTTTTTTTGGACAGGTAGAATATATTGAGTATTGCACGGGTAGCTGTCTTCGTAAAAAACGACTTTATGAATTAATGGACATCTATTGAATATAGGGATAATATAACACTGTCTTGTTAGGACAGCATGAAGACAGCTTATTTTAGCCAGTGACTCAACTTCTAGGGATGGAAACTATGGATGTTTCTCTGGCAGTGGAGACGCTATTATGAAGATTCTTGGTTTTACTACAAATTAATCTGTCCATCAACACAATGCCATGATCTTTTGAGCCAAAAAAGGACTAGGTATCCCAGAATACCAAGCAAAACTCAGACAAACTATAAAAAAAACCCAAAAAGATCAAGAGCTCTAAAGCAACTCTATAGGCCCCAGTTAGCATGATAATGTTAAAGTTTATGACAGTACAAATTAAAATGGCACACACACCTCATACCAACTGTCAAGTGCGGTGGTGCAGATGTGATGGTATGGGGTTGCTTTGCAGCCACAGGAAATGAGCACCTTCTAGTAATTCTATCGACCTTGAACTTCTCTGTGTACCAAAGTATTCTAGAGTTAAACGTGGGACCATCTGTCTGACAGCTAAAGCTTGGCCCAAATTGGGCCATACAACGGTACAACGATCTCAAGCATGACAGCAAATCTACAACATGGATAAAATAACTGAAAAAGAAAAAAAATAATCAAGATGCAATGGTCTAGTCAACAGATAAACCTGTTTGAAATGCTGTGGCTGAACCTGAAGAGAATTGTGCGTAAATGAATGTCATTGTGAAGAATAAAGGGCCAAAATTCCTCCAAAACGAAAGATACTGATAAAGTTACACTGTAAGAAAAGGTCCTAATATAAAAGTATTTTACTGTGTATTTTACAGTTTTGTTCTGTTCTTCTAGAATATCATTAAATTTACATAAATAGACTGTGATTTCACATTTCAAATGTAAATTAACGTAAAATCACTGTAATGTAATAAAACATAATCTTCTTGTTTTTTAAATGTATTTGTCTGTACATATGCATATTTAGATTGTTAAAATACATTCACAAATGTATCATGATTTCACAAATATGTGTATTTGAAAGATTGAACTGTTAAATTCAAATGTAATGCTATGGAAAAATATATGAAATGATTCTTAGAAACCTTTTTAACATCAAATAATTATTACTATTATTGCTGTTTAGGGCGATCGTGGCTCAAGAGTTGGCAGTTCGCCTTGTAATCAGAAGGTTGCCGGTTCGAGCCCTGGCTCAGACACGGTCGTTGTGTCCTTGGTCAAGACTCTTCACCTACTGCCTACTGGTGATGGCCAGAGGGGCCGATGGTGCGATATGGCAGCCTCGCCTCTGTCAGTCTGTCCCAGGGCATGCAATCCATTATTATTTAAGTTAACTGTATATTTCTGTACATTTAAGTATTATTATTCATATTGCCACATTCATTGACCTTGTTTATA
Source organism: Pelmatolapia mariae (assembly GCF_036321145.2). Taxonomy (NCBI): domain Eukaryota; kingdom Metazoa; phylum Chordata; class Actinopteri; order Cichliformes; family Cichlidae; genus Pelmatolapia; species Pelmatolapia mariae. Next base: position 13,568,792 of record NC_086230.1, read on the forward strand.
GGTAATTTCATTGTTTAATCACATTAAAATGTTCCTAATTCAATGTTTAAAAGCACTTGAAAAAGGCAAAATCCCATGTAAAATTAGGGCAACAAACTGTATTGTCATTACTGAAAATAACCGTATTTTTATGCGAAAGTTATTTTATGTTATTTTATGGTATTATTTTGGCGCCCCAGCTGCCGGAATATTACTGTTTTTCTAGGATTTTTTTTTAACAGTGTATGCAGAAAAAAAATTAATTTTAGCTATTGCTGCTAAAAGTGGTTCTATGAGCCAGTGAATTGTGGGGTGTACTTAATTTTTCAGAGGACTGCACAGAGTCACATGACTGTAAATAAACAGAGATGGAATGAACACCCAGTGAATTCTGTTTGTCCTTAAAACAACAGCAACATCATTAAAAAGGAGTCAAATGTTAGCATGGTGGTCAGCTAATGTGGCTAACATTATCTGTTAGTGTCTTTTTATTATCACATACTGTTCTTTAATTAAAGCAAATTCTCACACGTTTCTAAATATTTCCCTGTTAACCTTTGTCACACAGAACAAGCACTAAAAAGTGACAAAAAAAGCAGCAGTTTAAAAGTAAACAGCGCAAACCAGCTACCACTTTGAAGCTATTTTACATTACAAACAATATTATTACATAAACATATTCTAGAAAAATCATCATTCATTTAACTTGAATATAATAGATTTGCTGTGATTTTGAAGCATTAACATGTAAAATGACCACTTAGAGAGAAAGCTAGAAGAATATAAGTAGACTTACCAATAGGAGTTTTAGCTAGCAGCTAAAAGCAGCGTGAAAAGAGTTGCTGAAATGTGTAATATAAGAAAAACTATGTGGTTTTAGAACATTAAAATGAATCATTATATAGTAGATCCCTACAAAAAAAGATATGATCAAAATCAGCTTAATAGGGTCTTTTTAAAGATGAGCAGGGCTCTTCTTGAGGTTGTATGAGCGCTCTGAAGGGCAACTTCTATTAAGAATGCAGTAAGCCTTTTCACAAAAGATATTTTGAAATGTCACAGTAAAAAGCACGGGTATAAATATTACATTTGAAGATGGCTGAATTCCATTTCACCGCTTTGTTTTCAGGGTCCTGATGCCGCGCATGCTGGCTCGCGAGGGCGGAGAGCCGCAGTTAATGTTATTAGCAACACTGCGCTTCTCCTACGATGACGAATAGAAACATTTACCATGAAAACGACCTGTAAAAGTGATAAAGGTGTAAGCGGTCTCAGCCCAGCAGGCACAGCAAAGCTGAAAAAGATGTCAAGCTGTATGTACACACCCACACAGTCCAGAACAGCTCTTATTAGGCATACAGTGAAAACACCCGGATTTGGGAACCATAGCTGAGGAGTGCTTTTATTATTATTCAGATTTTTTTAACCTGCCAATTTGCTAATCATTTCTCATTCTTTCAGTAATTTCTCAGCAGGCTGTCTCTCGCACTCCCCCCAGCCCCTTTTCAATTTCTTTTCTCCCCCTCTTCTCTATTTATTATTCTCCATTTCCATCAACATTACCTCTGCCCCCCCTCCCTGTCCACTTTGCTTATTCACCTCTCTCTCTCTCTTTTACTTCCTGGTTATGTCACTTTCTCTGTGGCTGACCCCCCACCCCCCCCCCCCACACACACACACACACACACACACACACACAGCTGCTCAGCCCTGCATACACTTCGGCAGCAGGTTAAGTGTGAAGGTCTCCTCCTATGAGCTTCGCCAGTGGTCATAAACCATTAGTCACAGCTTGAGATACTGAACTCTATCAGCATGTCTCGCTCCTGTTGTTTGCTTGTCATAAGTAATGTTTTGTGACAGCTTGTTAGAGACAGTGTGTGTTTATACGAGGAAGTCGGAAATATGGCGTAACCCTCTTTTTCCTCTCTCATTCTTTTGCTCTCTCCATTTGTTTCTATTTTCCGCCCCCCCTTGTCCCGGATAGCTCACACTCATCTGTGAAGGGCACTTCATCCAGACGTTTTCCCAGAGACTGCCTCCAGGCATGAGATCATTGTTAGACTAAAAAGCAAAAAAAATAAAAAACTACAAATACAAATATTTGCCACTGTGTCCAATGAAATGTGTGTTTTTCCAATGTAAGCAATAGGCATTTCCAAGCAACTATTAAGTGACAAGATGAATGGTGTATGATGGTATATAGAGGTTATATTTCAAAATATGAACATTGGCATTGTGTACAGCACTCCAGTTTTTACAGTTTATCCAGTTTTTAGGTAAAAGGGGGAAAAATGAAATCCCATACAGGCCAGCTGACCCCTTCGAACTGGCTGCAACTTTAAATGGGCTGCCAGTCATAAAGCTGTCTGCCTCTAAATCAGGCAGTTGGCAGGAAGAAGGATGACTGAGGAGAGAAAGAATAAGAATGTAACTGGTTCAGGTGAGGAGAGAGGAAAACAGGAAGGCTGCTGGGGACATGGAGGTGGGCGGAGGTAAAAGCGATGGGGAAATGATGAAAATTAGAGAAGGAATATGGAAGGTGGAGAGACAAAATGTAGCAGAAGGAGAGGAAGGAGGGACAGTGAGGTGGTGGGAGGATGGGAAGGAGGTTTAGGGAGATGCTGGGATAAAGATGAGAAGTGATGCATGGGGTTTGGAAATAAAAGGGAGAAATGTTTGCCAGCTGCTTCATTGTTGAGCTTCATCAATTGAGGGAATGGTTCGGGAGATGTGGGATGCAGTAGGTGAGAGGAAAGGAGGTTTCCATTGTAGGGGGGATGATGGTGTTGAAGTGGAAAAAATAGAATGGAGACAGCATTCAGCATTCAGTCAGACTATCTGACAGCAGAATACACAGACGCCTATCAGACAGAGAGAGAAAAATGCGGATGGAAACAGCTGATTTTCTACGCTGAAACTAAAATACGGCTAATTATGTGAACAAAAGCAGCTAATAACTATGTAGCCTAATTATTGCCCTATTCACCATTCTGAGGCCAAAGTCCTTTCTGATAGCGTTTCAGGATACATCCCACTGAACCCAACCCCACCGTCATTGCGGTGAATTCAAGGTGTAGGGTTTGAAAAGTCTGTAAAATTTGACTTCTTCATCATTTAGATACTGCTAAATTATAAATGTGTTATGAATAATAAATGTAAACGCAGTGGCTTCAAAATAAATTAGTGTCAAAGCCTTCTCTGTAATAACACAGAGCTTAATTCTTGTGAAGTAATAATAATGTTTCATCTCTCGAGAAAGACACGAGGGGCCATCTTTGACTCTGAACAGCACTAAAGGAATAAATCATGCTGATAATAGCGGAGCAATTTTAAATCGCACTTTTTGTTTCTTGAAACCTGGCAGATATGGATATTCTCCACTTTCTAAGTTCTTTAAAAAGCTCTCTATTAAGTAGCGAGTTAAGTAGCCTGCTCTTAATGTAGCTAGTTCTATAAATGGCTAAATGGTCAGTGATTTAGGGTTGACATTTAATCATTAGTTATTATTAATCTCACTGCATGTCTTTGTCCGGTCTTCCTTCATTCACTGCCAACCGGTCAGGCAGATGGCTGCACCTCCCTGGTCCTGGGTTTGCTGGAGGTTTCTTCCCATTGTAAAGGAGTTTTTCCTTCCCACTGTTGCCAAGGCGCTGGCTTGTATGATTGTTGGGATTTTATCTGTTTTGTCTACATTATTGTAGGCCAGGGGTCAGCAACCTTTCTGATGATGAGTGCCATCTAAAATTTCCTCAGAAATCAATGTGCCATATGATTGCATTAGCAATAAATTTAATAACATTCTATATTAACAGTTACACACTATATAGAACAACTTTATAGAATTATATTTGTTTGCAGATGTTGGCAGCTATCAGCGAATAGTTATCAGCTATTTTGAAACAAAAAAGACACTTTTTATCCATAACAAGAACTCCATAACAGCAAATGAACTGTACAACAGAAAATGCAAATGCTATTTATGGTCTCCTCACAACAATGATAAGAAAAATAAACTGGGCCAACGTGGCATATTTGTTAATACAGAGATGCACATGTTAATGTGATCTCTTGTCTCCGAGTGTCCAGCATTCAGACGGCTACCTGAGGACATTCTTCGTGTGAGAGAAAATCTGCTCACACAGATATGTAGAGCCACACACTGTCACTAAGGCCTCTGCAATGTTCTGAAGACAGTTAAACTTGTCAGGTAGTGATGTCCAGCAGGTGAAAATGCAAGCTCCATGAACACGCACGCAGAGACCGGCCCACCAGGTATTATAGGAAAAACCATAAAGTCTTTGAATGAAAACAAACGCTGTTGTGACAGTGATGTACAGTCTTGTTGGTATATCCATGATTTCTATACATTTTACATCAGATAAAAACTTTGGTTGTAAGACTCAGATAATTATTTATTAAAAACTAGACATTTTAAATGAGAATAAGAAAGAAAAGTATTTCTTTGTGCCCCCCCCCCCCTTTCCCTGTTAATGCCCTACCTGGCCCCTGGCAAAGCTTTGCTAGACCCGCCCCTGCACAGTTACCAGCTGTCAGCCACATAGAAAAGGATGCTGGTGTTATTTGTCTCTCAGAAACAGTTCATAACTTCCCTTCAACTCATTCATGTCACCTAAAGGTAAACCTGTTTCTCCATCACCTGTTCAGCTCTGATGATTCAGTAAGGACATCTCCTGGTTTCATCTTCATGTTTCCCTCTCACCACATATCCAAACCAACATCATGACCAGCAGCTGTTACAGCTGTGGCTCCAGCAAACATCAGCTGATACTAGAAATTAATATTAAATAAATTCTAACAACAGCTGATCAAGCTTAAAGGTGCTGCTGTTGTTTAGCGCGACATCCGCTGGTTTCCTCTTTCTGGCGCAAAGTGGGCGATAAACAAACAAGAGAGAAAAGCCGATCAGCTGATCATTGATCAGTTTCATGATTGAAGTAGAGACAGGAGAGGGAGGGGGAGAGAATGAGAGAAGAAGAGGCAGCTGTGCAGCGTAAAGACAGAATAAATCCAGCTTTGTGTCTTTTTTTCATTCTAGCTGAAGTATGGGACAAACTGTGTTCCTTTTCAGCTCAATACGAAACACGTAATATTTTCTCTGAATACGGGACGGTTTCATTTTTACGGGACGGTTGGCAACTCTACTAACTAACCTTATGAATAAAATAAAGTTCACTATCAGTAACATCATAGCACCCACCCAGCTGTATAGAAACTCCATCATGCTAGCTAGTCTGCAGTAGGGGTTATTGTAACTGACTGTAAAAAGTCAGCACAACGAAAATAAACTCCACCTAAACTTGGTTTATATCTGACCCAGATAGACTGCAGGTCATAACTTCTTACCTGAAGTTCACCTTTGAACTTTGAGTAAAATGAGTTCAAAAAAATCTTTGTCTTGTAGTTCTTATAAAATTATTGGTTCAAATAGTTCAAACATACCAACTTCCCCCAACAATTGCACAATAGCTCTTTTTTTCTTCTTTTTTCCACCCTAAACAACTGCCATTTGTTATATTCACAAGTTAAGAAAGCGCGCAAGAAAACCTTTAGGCATCAAATATGTACAGCTGCTTATGTGTGGATCCCCACTGGGTCACTCTATCTGTATTTTGTTTTGCATTCTGTGCTCCTTTTTCCAGCTAGAAGAAGCCTTTGACTAAATAACTGCAAGCACCAAGTATTTTCAGCTAAAAGCAAGGTTCAAGTAACGGCCAAAACGCCACAAGTCACAGGTCTAAAGACTCCTTGAAAGCCTTAGACATATTTTGGTGTTCTCTGTTGTTATGCAGCTCAGGTATTTTTCTAGCATACTGAAAAAACCCAGAGAAACAAAACTCATCTAATATTGTGGAAACAGTGTTTCCAGGGTTGATTCCAGCTGCCAGCTTGTTCTGAGGTAACAGAGACTGAAAAGTTTGATTTTGTGGTAGATCAGCCCCGCACTTGCTGCAAAGCATGTACCTTGAACTGAAGTTTTATTTTGTGTAGCAGCAGCTTTAATATGCTTGTACAGGTTGGGATTTAAGTCTTGAAAAATAATGTTTGTGATGGCACTTTGTAGTGAGGCATGGCAACCTTCATCACCTTCACAAAGCCAGACCTTTGGACAATTTTAAATGGCATCCAGTCTTTTGAAATGTAAAAAGGAATGGCTGCAGTGAGGTCTTGAGTATTATTTTGAAGTGGGCGAATGAGCAGCCTGTCTTTTACCACTGTCTGTGTCACTGTGGATGAGGACATAGGACCACTAATATTACAGGGTTTCGCTGCTGACTGCCTAGTTTTCCATTCTCAAACACGCAATCGGTTGATCTTCTGTATGCGTTTCCATCTATGGGATGGACTACAGTGTTTCTTCCTTTTGAACATTTTCAAAAGCAGTTTGAGAACTGCTGGATTTTCGATGAACAAAACCAGTTTAGTGGCTAAACTACAGAACATATTGTAATGTGGAAAGAGTGCAAAGAATGCAAAGAGTGCATCGAGGCTACAGAGAAACAACAGAGCAGGAGAAAAACTATAAATCAGACTTACCTTAGATTTGCTACAAAGTAGTCTCTGGTGGATTTGAAGCATTACTCCCTTTTGCAGCAGTTTTCTTTTTGCATGATCGGCAAAATATTTTCACACTGCAGACTTAGTCCCCTTAAAACACTTGCCATGTTCTAATTTGGTAAGAGTTGGTGGGCAAGCCCAGATTACAAGGTGCAGCTGCACCTGGGAGGCTTTGTTTGATGCAGTTTCAGCTGTTAGTTAAAAAGAAATGTGCAGTTACAGTGTGGTTCATCGTGAAACAGTTTCATACATATTTAGCCCAGCTGCCCTATATTACCAGTTATGTTTTTACAGCAATTAGCTCCACATTGAGATGGGACTTCAGCTAGACAGTGATATTGTATCTTAACTTAACCTTTACAAACTTCTATCCATCAGGTATATTCTTGAAGTGACTCGCCAAACGTGTTGGGAGTCTTTGTTCTTTCTGCAACTGAGACGATCCAGTGATCTTGTCCAGTTCTGAATTTTGTTCAGGTGAATATGAATATTCTGTTGATGTGCCTTTTGCTCTTTTGGTTTCTCTTAACCCCAGAAAGTTGTAGTTCTCATCAATCATTATGGTTACCACAGATAGCAATGACTGTATGGCCCAGATTTGACCGCCACAACTCAGCTAACCCGACCATATTAAGGGCAGATGCCAGGTGTGTTGTAGCAACGGGGCCACGGCTGGCCCAAACAACATCTTTGATGATTTTTGTTGATTGATTTAGTAGCTTGTAGTAATCGGTAATCTTCCTTACATTCGTTCATTGAGGTTTGCGGGAATTCACTCATGCACAGCTCTCTGAAAGTCCCAACATAGCATTTCAATCGGTTTGAGGCCTGGACTTTGACTGGACCATCTGTTGATGTGCCTTTTGCTCTTTTGGTTTCTCTTAACCCCAGAAAGTTGTAGTTCTCATCAATCATTATGGTTACCACAGATAGCAATGACTGTATGGCCCAGATTTGACCGCCACAACTCAGCTAACCCGACCATATTAAGGGCAGATGCCAGGTGTGTTGTAGCAACGGGGCCACGGCTGGCCCAAACAACATCTTTGATGATTTTTGTTGATTGATTTAGTAGCTTGTAGTAATCGGTAATCTTCCTTACATTCGTTCATTGAGGTTTGCGGGAATTCACTCATGCACAGCTCTCTGAAAGTCCCAACATAGCATTTCAATCGGTTTGAGGCCTGGACTTTGACTGGACCATTGCAGCTCCTTGATTCCTTTCTTTTTCAGCCATTCTGCACTAGATTTGCTGCTGTGTTTGGGATCATTGTCCTGTTTCATGACCCAATTTGGGCCAAGCTTTAGCCGTCAGACAGATGGTCTCACATTTAACCCGAGAAAACATGTTTTTTCATGGTGGACACAATGACTGCAAAGTGCCCAGGTCCTGCGGTGCAAAACAAGCTCAAGTCATCACATCACACTTGCTGATAATGAGTTAATCAAGTGCATTTGATTGGCTGTTACTTAACTACTTGATTCATATGGAATATTTGTTAAATAAGCGGTAACATGCTGGTTTCTGTCCTGTTTTTAGTTCATCTGAGGGTGTATGTATCTCATTTTAAGATCTTTAAAGGAGCAGATTTGTATTATGTCTTAAGCAAAACGTTGTACCTTTTTCTTAACGTGAACATGAATGCACATCCTCCCGACTGAAAATGTGGCAGCATGTTGCAAACAGAGAAAATATAGTGGATGATGTTTTCCAATTAAAAGTAGTAGCATCTGAATAAACTCAGTGGAACTGCATTACAAACCCAGCTGTTACCATAATGTTGTACAATTTAATGTTAATTTGGTAAAGTGCTGAGCACATTTCCACTTAATTTAACTAAATACTACTTACCTATTATATTCGTCTCATATTTGAACATTACGCAGTTGAACATAGTGGAAACACTGCACTCTGTTTATGTGTGTTTGCCATATAATGCATTTAAATGCTAGGCAAACCACAATTGCACATTTCCATCTTTGTTTGCAGAAACAAGAGTGCCATTTGCTTGACAAAGAACACGATGTTCGTGCACTTAGGGTTACCAATGTGTTCATCACATATATGCTGTTTATACAGTGTATGCTTGTCATTGTCATGCACTTTGATTAATGGAAGGGCAGACCTGACATTTGGAAATGGGACTCTTTGGGTTTCATTTAAAGCTCCCAGCCATGCAGCAACTAGGTCCTCGATGTAGTTTGATCATACGTGGTTTGCTCTCAGGGTTTTCTCCCAGAAAAGCTTTCTGCCATGTAGTTTAATATTTCTATATAATTTTCACTTTTCTGGTGCTGTTGAGGCAATTAAACTATGTGGTTAGATTTAGGAAAATATCATAATTTTTGTGAAAATGCACCCTTTCAAATATCCTTAGAGAGAAAGCATCAGGGGAGACTGGGGGTAATTGTAACTTTTTACATTTTCCCTCGTAATTCAAAGACTACTTCAAGCACACTAGTCATTTTTAAGAAAAGGAACATATACAGTACTTCATAAATTACTAGAATACCACCCAGTGTAAGTTTTATGCTGTCCTGAATTGCCAAAATAATGTCTTCTGTTTCTGCGATGGTTAATCCACCAGTCTGTGCAAGCTCTTTAATCAAAATGACATTCTTAATGTTAAAATATAATTATTCTTGTATCCATGAACTTTCAAATGAACTGTTCTATAAAAAAGCTGAAAAGAAAATAAATCATGTTAATGTTTTTTAATTAAAGCACCAAATTACAGTTATTTACTTGCGTTTCTGAACAGAAAAATCGGTTCAGTGCTTGAATCTTATGCTTGATTTATTCATCAATTCTGACACCTCAGAGAAGTCCGGTGGAAAAATGTGAATCCAGTCTGTTAATTACCTAATAGATAATAGTGCAATTTTTATTTTAGAAACAAGTTTTTGACAGATTTCTAAACAATTTGTGTTTTCTTCTTTTTATGACATATAGTCTAATACATTTATTAAGCACTACATATGTGCACTAATAGTACAATTTGTATATTTTCACTAATGATGGCAAGACTGTAAAAATGAAGCAAATAACACTATATCTCAAATCTAAAAACGTACTTAGAAAGGTTTAGCTCTTGGAGGTATGTTAGTCTGTGGATTCAAGGCATTTTCCCAGAAAGCCTAACTATTCTAGAGGTAACTATAATATAATCCTATGAACTGAGTATAAGTTACAATTTAAAACTGTTTTTAAGGTAACTTACATCAATATAGACAACAGATACTGACTGATTTTTTAAGATATTACCATATGACATAAGAGATTTTAAGAGAATAATGCAAGATTTGCTATTATACCTTCAAACTGACACCTTCTGTCAACATGTAAGCACTATTTTATACAAAAAGATGTATTTTTATTTTAGGGAGTCATTTTAAATGTAGAATTATTGCAATATGTCATCTTTAACAGTAAAGTCAGTCATCAACACAGAGAAGCAAGGCGCCTGCAGTCCTAAATGTTGAAATTAACCCCGACATCAGCGTTACAATCTTATATTCTATCTAGTAGCGCCTACATGATTGTTCAAAATTATCTTTAAAATTGATGTAAATTAAAAACAAGTAAGTTTGTAAGTTTAAATTGATGCAAGTTCAAATTCACTGTCATGTAAATTTTAAACAGTAGAAGAAAATAAAATAGTACAGATCCAGAAAGTTTTTACATCAAAATCAGTTTTGTCCCTGAGAGTTTATGCAGAAGTGTATTACAACTGCTCCCACTATCCTCTACTTTCCCTATGTGCTGGAAGGCTTCTCCTCTTCCTCACTGGTTTGTAAACAATGGCTGACAACCAACATATTAAGTTCTGCCATCTTCTGTTCCCAAGAATGGACATGGTAATAAATCCTACCCATAAATCAAAGCCACTGAACACTAATGTGGTAATGCTGTGCTCCTCCATTCCACACTTCCTCTGCTTCCTGATCATATGTTGTGACTCGTGGCTCCACTTAGTACACTATGTGACCGCGCGCATTACCGTCTCCTCAGCCTGATAGTGTTCACTGTTTATATAAAGCTACGGGATGCTCTCCTGTTACTCGGTGTTTGGTACAGTGGCGTCATCTTGTGGACAGTGTTAACATTTCCTCATCGCGTTGACGCGACCGTTCAGTTTGGATGTAGCAGGTTTCCGTAGAGAGGAGGAAAAGCGTCGCCCTAGCAACGGAATGATCAGCAGCAGGATTCTTCTGCAGCGGATTGAATCTTACATGAAAGAGAAACGCATTCAGCTTCTGGTTTACTAACTAAAGCCGTAATGGCTGCAAGCAACCCATCCGTGTTTCTTCTCACGGTGAACGGACATATTGAGGGAGCGAACGTGAGTGGGCTTTCTGTGTTTTAGCCTAGCCTAGCAGCTGATTGTTCAGCTAGCATTAGCACCCCTTGAGGAACGTGCCATGGATTCGTCTCATTTCTCAGTTCGTTTACCCTTGTGTACAGGTGTAAAGCTGATATCTTTGTTGTATTTCAGTTTCCAGAGTATGACAACTTGTACTGCAAATATTGTTTTGTTTACGGCCACGACTGGGCTCCCACCACGGTGAGTAGCTGTCAAGTCCATTTCTGCATCTCGAGATTCAATATAAAATTAGTTTTATGTATAGTAAAGGAACGATTAGCCTGAAAAGGGGTCATGAAGTCTTTACTAAATAACAAATGGTTAAAGTCCAGCCCTTACTGAAATTTCGTGTTTGTTTTCCTCCTATAGGGGTTGGAGGAAGGCATCACGCAAATTGCTAGTAAAAGCAGCCAAGCTTCGCACAGGTTGATATGGAACTTCCCACTGGCAACAACATTTAAGAGCACAAATCCATCTGGATGTGAGCATTACACAAACACACTCAAAAACACGTGGTTAATTACGAACAGTTGCCATCTGTTGACAAAAATATTAGATCCTTTAGAAGGAGAAGTATAGAGAAGGGCAAATTAGTTGCGCTGTCTTTGCAGATCAAGAGAAAGTATATGATAGAGTGACAAGAGATGAATTTTAGTACTGACAGACAGCCAACCAAGTATGTGAGAGTCAACCGTCCAAAGTGCACAAGAGAGGTGAAAAAGAGAGTGCAGGCTGGGTGGAGTGGGTGGAGACAAGTGTCAGGGGCGATTTGTGAAAGAAGGATAGCAGCATGAGTGAAAGGGAAGGTTTAAAGGATGGTGGTGTGATCTGTTATGATGTATGGTTTGGAGTCTGGCAGTGATCAGGATGTACGGGACTAGAAATTAATATATTAGAGGGACCACTCAGGTTGAGCAGTTTGGAGACAGAGTTTGGCATGGAGGGAGGGAAAGTGGAAATGTTGGACAAAGGATGCTGAATATGGAGCTGTTAGGCAGGAGGAAAAGAGGAAGACCACAGAGGAAAATGTTAGATAGGTGAGATTGAGGCAGATGATCTGCTCTGAAAATAGAAATAGAAGTAATATCTAAAACTTATTGTAGACAGAGAATTTATGTATTAATTAATGGGTTCATTTTCCAGGGCCTCAGCTCGTGGTGAGTGTTTATGGTCCAGATGTTTTTGGCAACGATGTGGTCAGAGGCTACGGAGCAACACACATCCCCTTCACACCAGGACAGTCAGTACTGCTTTCATTTACTTATCCTTAGGTTTTTTGGGGGGGTGGGTTGCCCTACACAAGTATCATTTTCAAATGACTTGTGCTCACCTTTGAGCCACGTCAGCATGTAAACACCACCTTCTTTCAGCAGGAAGATCGTGAAACAGAAAATAACCTTATTTTTATTCTTCAGGCATACGAAAACCATTCCCATGTTTGTTCCTGAGCCCACATGGAGACTTCAGACGTTCACAGGGTGAGATGTGTGCTCAGTGTGCGGTCTTCTCATCTCTCTGCCAGCGGCTCGGGTGGCTTATGATCTCAGAGCAGTACAAAAAAGTTAATGTTCCACCATGTGTGACTATCTGCGCAACACCTGAGCTAAAGATAGGCTCTTATTACCTGTGTGGTGAGAATAATTAGCATTGTTTTCCTGCTTCTGTGATCAGTATGCGGAAAAATACAAACAAAGGTATTCCCACGTTATCTCCTGACAACCTAAGGTCGGGTAACTTTGGTGGCATGCCAAAGTTATGTCATTTGTTGTCCTGACAGTGTAACTGAAATAAAACAGCAGCAGCACACTTTTTTTAAGGGCTTTTCTTCCTCTTTTTTTAGCCACTTGTATCAAAGTATCAAGTTAAGGTTAACTTGCCTTAAAAAGCCTCCCAGAGTAGACTGAGAAAACTGAGTTTAACTCAAGCTAAATGCATATTCTTAAGCCAGTTTGTCGTACACAGAAAGGTTCACAAATTTTTTCCTCTCCTCTGTTCAGGTGGTTGACGGGACGACGGCCTGAATACACAGATCCTAAAGTGGTGGCCCAGGGTGAGGGCAGAGAAGGTGTGTGGCTCTTGTCTGTATTTCTTTACTGTCCCAAAACTAGCATGCTGTGCTAAAGTCACATCAGGGAACCCGAAAGGAGTCCAGTCTAGTGCGATTAATTTCTTGTTGCTGTTGAAATGGTTGTTTCTCCTATCGCAGTTCTTATTCTAGTGACTGAGTCTTTAGATTCACAACAGATCAAATCACACAAGTTACTCATTACTCTGCAGCGTCCAGGCTCTGGACTAAAACAAAAACTCTGTGTCTTATATTTAATGTTGCAGTGACTAGAGTTCATTCGCAAGGCTTTGTCTCAGTCTCCTTTCTCATCATGACTAAAGACATGAAGAAGATGGACTATGACACGGGACCATCAGGCCCGGCAAACAAGCCCTCCGCCACATCTGGCTGGTCAGAGGAACAACCATAAAACATGTGGTAACAATAACAGACTGAAGGAAATTTGGGCCAAATGACACGTCTCCTCATTAAGGCGACATTCTTTCCCCTCACAGTGACAATCCCGTGTTCAAATGAGACACCAGCAACAATGTGCGCATCTGGAAATATTGTGTAGAGATGGAATTATACTAATGTGCTTTCAGTTATACATTTTGTACCATTTTTGATTTTTTTCACTGTTACTGTATGTTTTTTTTAAACTTTTCTAACACAAATAAACTACACATGTTGAGCACAGATCGCTGTAGTCTGTGGGGGAAACATCCCCAGCCCTAAAAACAACATGCAAGGAGAGACAGCAGAGCGGACAGAGCTGAAGTGATACACAGTTTATTTTGAACCAGTTGCAGCTACAGTTGTCCTCATCCGACAGGGGTGCGAAGCCTGCTGCGTTCATTTGTTTAGATGCCGTTAAAATACCACAATGACTTTTCCTACAAAAACCCATTACACAGAATAATAAGGTATACAGAAGAACAGTATGTTACAATAGTACAAATGATAAATTATATTATACAGTTATAATGCCAACGGGTTGAGCACGTATCCAATAAAAAAAAAAAAAAAGAAAGAAAGAAAAAGCAGCCTGCTCCCAGTACTATGAGAAAGGTAAATAGACACAAAAAGAAAAGAATAAAGGAGGCTGTTTATGCATACAAAGACAGACAGCCTGTAAGGTCAGTTAGTCCTCTTGATAAAAGCATAGTGAATACATAATGTAACACAGAGGAGCTCGCTACACACAGGCCACATTTTCACTGCACCATAGTCACGACTGTGAACAACGCTGCCAGGGATTCAAGAAAAAAACGTTTTCCGGCTGCAGCGTTCTCAGACTGTTTGAGCGCGACGGCTCGAAGCCTTTGTTCTCTTTTCGACGCCTCTATAAACTTTCCTGCAATTGCTGAGAGTGAAGTTTAAGGTCAGGCCCGCAGTGAAAGACAAGGCCGGTGAGAAGGTGACACATCTTGAGCTAGAATATCATAGTAGTGTTTCCATGAACAAGACTTAGTTAGCAAATTTTATCCTGCAAAACACATCAAGCGTTAAGTCTGTTTTTATCTCGTTCACTTTTTCCTTCTTTTATTTTTGCATATATTTAGTTGAGATTAAAAAAATGTAAAAATGCTTGCTGGTCTGCAGGGGTTGCATCCATTCATTCATTCAGGATCCCCAAACGTAAAAAGCAATCACCACCGCCACCCTCGTGAAAAGCATACGCACACGTACGGTTGGAGCTGCCCCTCCTTTTGTTTTTGCCTGAGAGAAATGAAGGTCTGCTTTAAGTGGATGTCTCCACGGTCCTGCAGAGTAGCTATCATACCAGAGCAGACCACGAGGGGGCGCCAATCCATATCAAAAGAAAAATTAACAAGGAAGGAAAAACAAGCTTTCCACAGTCACATTGGCAGTTATTGAGAAAGAACTGAAGAAACTATTCTGACTTACACAAAAAAGGGTCTGTACACCAGGTGCAATTCATCCATAGCTGAATGTCATCAACCCACCTTTCACAACCAAAATGACGAAAGACAAGACACTCAGCTCGCTGTCAGTAAATGTGCTGATGTTCAGCCAACAGTAACACTTTCTTACACAAAACTCTGAACAAAATGTAAAACAGCTCTGAAATATAAAACATTTTAACAATGGAGTCTCTGATCTCAAGAGCATCAATAAACAGAAAGAGAAGGGGAAAAAAAATGTCAGTAAGCGGTGACTCTACTGTTCAAAGTAATCAGAGTATGGCATCCTCCGAAATCACAGTCGCTATGACTTTGGTAACAGTTGTGCTTCTAAGAGAAGAGAATTACATAGCCTACCCATAGGGTGACACAAACTAGAGTAACAGGAAAAAAAATAAAGATGACACATGGCTTAGCTAGGTACACAGCTCCAAAACTCTGATAAGCTTGGCTATGGATTTACACCTAACACAAACAAAAAACAAAACAAAATAAAGTAACCAACACAAGAAAACAACCGCACGTTTACGTAACATGACTCGCTGTTGTTTGCTGTGGGATTCCCTGTGCTATCAATAGACCGATCTTGGAACAACCCCCTTTGAAAATGTGTGTGTGAGTGAGTGCGTGTGTTCCCACTAGGTAATGTAATCCTGTAGATAGATTAACGCCAGCAAATCCAGTCAGAGGTAAACTCTTCCCACAATGCCAAGTGTATGTCATATGCTTTAAAATATATATTTTTTTGTTAAAGCAACAATCACTGATGTCTGCTGCAAACATGCGGGCACGCACACGCGCGCACACACACACACACACTTAAGGTTGTTGATGCCTAAGTTGCCCCTTGTTTGAGTTCCACTTCAGAAACTAATTCCAAATCAGTTTCCACTTATCAGACTGAGAAATGGGAAAACTTGTTCATGAAAGTACACTTGGAAACTAAATGCATTTCTCCTGCAAACGTGCACATATACACAGACACACACACACACACACACAACCCTCCTTCCACACCTATCCCTTTGAGCCTTGAAACAAACTTAAAAAAAAAACAAAAAAACTGTCCCATGATGCCTCACTGCATCCTATTTATATAGCAAAAAAAAAAAAAAAAATACTGATGCCGCCACAGTTCATGTCTTTTTCACTACAAACTTTTTGGGGGGGCTCAACATGTAGTGGTTAGTATCAGTACACTTGCATGTGAGCAAAAACACAGATATTTAAAAAACAAACAAACAAACAAAACATCTCCTCTGAGAAGCTTTCATTGTTATTCCTGTGAACCACTGAGGTCAAAGGTCATCTGGAAGGTCTGAAAAAAGTTCAGAGGTTAGGGGAAGTGACCAGATGAGAGTTGTGACCATGAGCCGAGGCACTGTGTTTTTGTGTTTGTGTGTGTGTGTGTGTGTGTGTGTGTGTGTGTGTGTGTGTGTGTGTGTGTCGACTCGGCTGTTTTAAGCGGCTGGACGTCCTCCCTAAGCTAAGGTGTAACGGTGAGCCCAACAGTCGCAGAAAAAAAAAGAAACAAAGAAGAAGAAAAAAAGCAAACAATTGTGCAAAATTCCTGCTTTGTAACACACACACACACACACACACTCACACACACAGAGTATAAACACATCTAACCATTTCTCATCTTTACTCCAGTGAGTGGAAGTTGACTCGCTGGAAAATACACAGTGTAAAAGTACTGAGATGTGCACTCTCTCACACACACACCAGCTGACAGGGCTTATAAAAGATTAGCTCTAGTGAAGAGATAAGATCCTGGCATTAGAACAGTCAGACTCTCCTGTCACTCCACCACAGAAGAGGAGAGGAGCGGTCCTAAAGGGAAGAAGTAAGGGAGAAATGATTGAGAAAAGGACAGGGAGGAGAGACTGTGGCCAAGTCCTGCCTCAGTGGAAAAACTGTAAACACTGACGCTACTCTTAAAAGTCTGTGGACTGATGCAAACTCTTTGTGGTCATCAACATTATCATTAGATCAGCATGGAACACAGGACTAGGCAGCTTGAAGGAGAGAAAAAAAAAGAGAAGAAAGGAGTTAGGGAGTGTGGTAAGGTAGGAGAGGGCCCTGCTGGGACTCTGTCTTGGAGTTGGTTATAAATGGATAATTGAGATAAGACATCTCCTTGTTCGTTTTGAAGCTTCTTGAGGGGCTAAAGTTGAAGAGTAAAAGGAAGGGTTACTCCATGATGTCCCTCTCCCTGTCATCCTCTCACAAAAGGAACGGGTTGGTGGTACCGGTGTTTTGAGTCCCAGCCTGGGGGGGCATGCTCATCAGGGGCTGGGGCATGGACATGGAGGATGGAATCCCTGCGTTCATCCCCATGCCTCCCACAGCACCCACTCCAGGCATCGAGTGGCCCATGGGGGCCATACCTGCCAGAGGGACCATGGGGACGGGCTGAGGAGGCATGGAGGAAAGGCCTATGGGCTCTGCCATGCTGCCAAAGCCAGAGGGCATCGGGCTGACGCGCATCTGGTTGAGGGTGGGGGGAGCTGGCTGGCTCACTTGGAAGGGGTTGGCCGGGGTTGGAGCAGAGCCACCTAAATAAAGTGAGGGGATAACAGACAAAGGAAGAAAACACATTAGTGCAACAGTACATTGTGTTTAGTTGGGCTATGTCAGTTGGACATTATATAAAGTACTCGCTAAAATACTTCAAAAGCTAACACTTTCTTCACCCATCCCACTAAGATTGTTAGAAAATAAATAAATAATAATAATAATAAATATATATATATAAAATATTAGATTTCACATTCTCTTTGCTCTCCCACCTGTTGAAGCCAAGAATGGGTTGACAACTGGTGCAGGCTGAGCCGGTTTGGTCACCAGAGAGTCTAAATTGACCAGGGCAGCATTGGGACCCAGGAAGGACTCAGGAGTCTTTCTAGTTGGGTTTGTGATGATGGAAGTAGATGCTGAGGTGGGAAGGGGATCAAATATGTCCAGGCTGCTACTGCTGGCCAGGCTGAGTTGGGAGGGGACAGAAGATGCAATGCCCATATCACCTGAAGAACAAAAGTAGAGGTAGTCGTATTTTACAGCTGAACGAGCTGCTTTCAGAATTGGGCAAAGCATTATGCATTTAATGCCTACTCCAGTCGGGTCGGGCAAATAATTGAGGGCATCTACGATACTGAAGAGTAGTATTTGAACAAAAAGGATTGATTTACTGTGGTATTTTATTTTGTTTTTGTTTTGTTCTCTAAACTTGCTGTCCATTTGGATTTCTCAGAGTCGCCGACCTACTAGCGGACATGTTTATCAGCACATGAGCAAACCAGATTTAGACTGAGAGTAAAACGAAACTGAGTTGATGCCATAAAATGATCAGAAGACGCTATTATGAGAGGACATCAGAGGCAGACAGCCTGGCTGTTTGTTGTGGCAGCAGTCAGATAGCAGTAGAGACATTCACTGATGCACTCATAAACCCAGCTTACTAGCAACAGCACGCGCATGCACACACACAAACACGCGCAAACGGAAATGTCAAAGATAAAAACTGCTGCCACAAAATAAGAAATGAAGTGTAGCAGATCTTAGAAACACCCATGGTAAGATGAGATAGGCCTACAATGCCCCATAAATCTTGTAGATTTCAGCTGGAGCTCAAATCCGCTCCATAGAAGGTCACTTCACTTTATTCTTTTCCTCACCACCTCTTGGACTGCATTAGCGCTGCGTTAGTGTTGAGCTAGAGCAAAAGTCATCATCCTCCCACACTCAGACTAGAGAATAACACTGTCCAAACTGTTCACTGGAACCTTATCAGACACAGACCTGAATGGAGCTGTGAATAGGATTAGTTTAAATTTAGATGTAAATTCCCAAATCGAGATTTAACAAGAATCAGGTCATATCTGAGAGGGTTTCCCTAAACTGAGTCTGATAATTTATTTAACAATGTACCTTGAAAAGCTGCCCCAGATTACACCACAGTGAAATGGAACCAGACTGGAGCAAAGGGCTGTTTCCTGGCCACAATTTGATACAATTACTGCCAAATCAGCTTAAAAACCTAATTTTAGTGGTTATAATGCTGCCTTTGCTCCAGTCTGGTGATACTGACATATAAACACAAGACATGTGTGTGTCTCTGCCATGCAGAAGCAACGCATCTGCACAGACAGACACTGAGAAAAACAAAACAACAACAACAACACAGACTCCATGTCATTAGAGAGACAAAGACAGGGTGAGTACCAG
The DNA here is from genome assembly GCF_036321145.2 of Pelmatolapia mariae. Taxonomy (NCBI): domain Eukaryota; kingdom Metazoa; phylum Chordata; class Actinopteri; order Cichliformes; family Cichlidae; genus Pelmatolapia; species Pelmatolapia mariae. Next base: position 13,587,916 of record NC_086230.1, read on the forward strand.
TGGGGACAGAGGAGGAAGAGCGCAGGCTATCAAACTCTGAGAAGTCTTCTTTGGATGTACCATTGGATGCGCTCAACAGGTCAAAGCTACCTGAAAGGAGAAAATGCATACACAAATGCAAGAATACAAGACAATACACAAAGTAGACAAAAGTTCACATAAACACAGAGCAAATACATAAAAAGACAAATGGAATACAATATGAGTATGAATGACAATGAATACTTTGTGTTGTGTTGCTCTGTTGTGAGTTTGAGTCTTCAAGTCGACTGCATTTTCATTAAAACCTTGGAAAATTATACAATACAAAAAAGTATAAACAAGAATCATCCAATTTCAGAGTGCTTTAATTCTGTTCAACGGTAACGATCGAAACACTTAGAGGGGTTCGTGAGTTTCACATGATTGCCAGTGGGTAACATAACGACAGCAGTGGATGCACCGAATCCAGACAATCACACGGACACCTGCTGTGTGTCAGGAGGTAAACACACTGCACAGTTGTAAACATTGTAAGTTCTCTATGTGAAACTTAAATTCAGCCATGTATTCTAAAAGTCACCGCAAGATTTTTAAAAAGCTTTTTGAAATCGGATGATTCTTTTTAAAACATTGTGTACTTGCAACTTTAATTTATTAATCACAATGTAAGAAGCAACATGACAGGTCACCTTGGTACTTAGTTGGTAGCAAAGCTGGCTATGTTTAGAGCTGTGGGGAGAGAGAGAGAGAGAGAGAGAGAGCGAGAGAGGGAGGAAAAAAAAGGTTACCTGTGTTGGAGGGTTTGGGGCGGGCTGCTGCAGAACCCCATGGGTCAGAAGCAGGAATGGAGTTGGGCGCCCAGGGATCGCTGCTCTTGATGGGTGGGACAGTAGAAGTGCCCCATGGGTCCACTGAGGTTGCTGGCTTAGGGGCAGATCCTGGAGAGAGGGGGAGACATTCAATGTTCTGTGGGTGAGGGATTAAAGGTAAATACAGGTAAAGAGAGGGGAGTGCATTGGTGAAAAGCAGGGTTAATTTAATGCGCTGAGCCCCCCTGGGCCTCACTTAATACATCAGTCCAGCCTCAAGTTGAGGAAGGAAAACCAACACGCACCTTATCCTTGAAAAATTATTTATGTTACTGAATTACATCACAGAATCCAGAATGAACGGTCAACCAAACACACGACAGATAAGGGATAAAAACGCAGTAAGCTCCCCCTGGGCTGCTGCTCTTTCATAACAGTCCTCAAATTTTATCATTAGGTACATTTCACAGAGTACAGAGACCACACAGTGCAAGGGATCATGTGATTTCATTTAGGACTCCAAAGAATCTGTGTTATAATTATCTAAAAATCTCACATATGTGATTCCGTCTGTGATTATGCTGCAACAGAAACTATCATGCCCTTCCTTAATCAAACATTTAAACAAATTCTCTGTAAACCCGAGACTAACAAATACTGAAATAAACTGAGTAATTACTACATAGTTCATTTCAGTTCAATCTATCCACGTAGACACTCCCTCTCACACGCCAACCTCATCATGACAGAGGACTATTACATATCCGACTCCCCGAGCCTGCTTTTCTCCCAGCATCATGCCTCCTTCCTTCACAATGTCTTCCGCTAACTCTCACCCTCACCCTCCCCAACCCTCAGTGCAGTAATGCTGCTGAACCAGTGGAGCAGCATTCCTGTGTAACAAAGAGTCACAGTCCTGCAAGCTGCAGGTGGAGAGCAGAAATCTCTTTCACACACATGCACAAACTTTTCAGTGATAGTATGTAGATATCACATGATGTAACAACTTTCAAGAGAGCGAGAGAGTGTGTGTATGTATATACCATAAGGCTGCCATGGGTCAGCTGATGCAGCGGCAGCTCCGGCCCCAGCTCCTGCGCCCCAGGGGTCAGCACTGGCACCAGGCTCGGGGACATCCATTAGATCCATCAAAGTGGATTGTGGCTACAAAGAGAGACCGTGGGTTAGAAAATAACAAAACGACAGGAGACCAGATAAAAGGAAAATTAAGCATGGAGACAAAAGAGGAAATATACAAAGGGGGTGATTAAAGATATAGAAGGAATATATGAAA